>NC_083357.1:2762500-3962500 GCF_030254825.1 Meriones unguiculatus | reverse complement strand
CCACAACACATGAGCTTGCAGAGAGAATGGAAATCGACACAGGTAGCTAGCTTTTCTTTTCCCTGCGAGCCAGAAAGGATATGCATTATGTATGGTTCAGAGTATCAAACCTTGCAGCAGGCAAGCTCTAGAAATTGAGCCCCAGCCCTGTTCTTCTTTAGGGCCTGTTGATCAGTATATGAAACAAAGTGGTCCGAAAACAAGGATTTTCTTTTCTTTTTAAAACAAGCTCTCACTGTGCATCACTGGCTCTCCTGAAACTATGTAGGCTAGACTGGCCTCAAACTCAGAGACCCACCTGCCTCTGCCTCCCAAGTGCTGAGATTACAGGCCTGTGCCATGCCTACTAGCAAGGATTTTATTTTGCTTTATTACATCCAAAAATATGTAGTGAGCGACCAAAGAATTTAGAATCAGTGGTATTGTTTTAAAGCTTAAAGTTCCAGACACCTGGGAAAAGAAACTAGCTTTAATGCATTCTTTCCCCACCCACAAGAGATACAGTTGCTAGGAAATCGGCCCATATAGCCAGTCCAGAACTGTTTGTGGTCTTGATGCCTAAAATGGTCCAATCATTTCAAAAGTCAATCACGTACCGCCAAAGCATGTAAATCCCTGCTTGAGGTTTTGCCCTTTAAAAACCTTGTTCCCCTAGACTGTGGGGGCCGCATTCCTCTCCTGTTTCTGCAGGAAGTTTGCATCCGGTGTTGGAACACATATACAATTTTAAAACCCTCATGCATTTACAGTAGAGTCTATTCCTGGTCTTTTGGGGTTCACAAACTGGGCACAACAGTAGCATAAACCCATGGTTTGTCTAGCTTTGTTCTCTTCCTCAACTTTATCAAAGTTCCAGCCAGGTCTGCTGTCTTCTCTCAGTGTCTTGCTTGACTCCACGACCCTGTCCCTCCTACCTCAAGCTGCTGACAAGAAGAACTAGGAGCAGAAACCCTGTTTCTAGTTTCTTATCATTTCTTCAGTTTCAGTTTCTCCCTCCTCTCTCTCACTCCATTATTTAGAGATCAGTGGCAAAGAGCCATGAATCTCCTCCAATTTACCTGATCCTTTTTTAATGTTCCTAAGTCACCAAGTATGGTGGCCAATGTTTCTCCTCCCTCTCCATTTCCTTCTCCTCCCCTACTCTCCCCTGCTTAACTTTTGTGGGTATCCAATCTTTTGAAAAATACTCCACAGCCTAATGGTTAGGCCCACGACTAACTAGTTTTGTGTGACACAAGGTAATCTCTGAGAGTCAACACTAAGAAAGTTTGTTTTGTTGTTGTTTGTTTGTTTGTTTTTCTAGACAGGGTTTCTCTGTGTAGCCCTGGCTGTCCTGGAACTCACTCTGTAGACTAGCGTGGCCTCGAACTCAGAGATCTGCTTGCCTCTGCCTCTGCTGGGATTAAGAGCCAGTACCTCCACCACCCGGCTACAATCAGCACTTCTGAAGACCCATCATGCCCAGGGTAAGGCCAGTGGAACTCCATTGCCTGAATGCCTCACTGTTTCTTTATGCCCCAGCTACTTCCCATCCTCTGCCCCTCACCCACCTCCTTCACCTGGCTCTAGTCCAGATCCTGACCCCCATACCTGCTGTGGGGACCACACAGAAATGCAGGAGAACTAAAAAGAAAAATACTTGGGCCAAAGGAAAGTTCACAACTGGGCAACTTGTTTAAAATTATTAACAGGCTAAAAAGAAAAATCTTGAAACCAGGTGTCGTGTGTGGACATTCCTGTAATCCAGTACTGTGGGAGGCAGAGGCAGGCTGATCTCTGTGAGTAAGAGGCCAGCATGATCTACAAAGAGAGTCCAAGACAGCCAAGGCTACACAGAGAAACTCTGTCTCGAAAAACAAACATGTTCGTGGCTGATGACAGCAGAGGCCAGAATTAGAGTTGCCGGCTGTCAGGTGGTGCTAAGATTCTGACCTGGATCCCTGGAAGATCAGCCAATGGAAACTTTCTTAATGTTACTTTCTTTCCCAGTATTTTGAAACATTTGCTTCACTTTTTAGATCTTTTAAGTTCATTTCCCCCATTGTTTATAATAAAAAAAAAAAGCTCATTGCCTGAATTGTTTTGTAATTTTTTTTTCTACTAAAACAAAATTAAATGGGGTAGGCAAGATGGCTCGTGGGTAAAATTACCTACTGCCAAACATGGTGGGCTAGGTTCAATCCCTGGGACCCACATAGTGAAAGGAAAAAACCAACTCCCATAGCTGTTCTCTTTACTTCTACATGTAAACTGCCAAATACTCCCTTCATCCTACACACACACACACACACACACACACACACACACACACACACAAAATAAATAATGTAAAAAAAGCAAAACAAACAAAAACAGGTATACAATCAATGAGCTTCATTTTTTGTGATGGCAAAAGGTTACTACCTTAAAGGAGGCTAGGCCTGGTAGCTCATGCCCTTAATCCCAGCACTCCATAAGCATAGGCCAGTAGATTTCTGTGAATTAAAAGCCAGCCTTGTCTATATATGAGTTCTGGCCAGCCAGGACCACATGGTAAAACTCTGCCCCTTACCACCAAAAACAAAAACAAACAAACAAAATAGCTTACATATCCGAAACTGCTTAGCCCTTGATTTTACCTACTTCAAAAATGTAGCTTTTTTTTTCCATCAAGACAAAATGAGCCAGGTGCCGTGGCGCATGCCTGTAATCGCAGCACTCAGAGGCAGAGCCAAGGCAGATGGCTACGAGTTCAAGGCCAGCCTGGTTTACAAAGCAAGTCGAGGAGTGCCAAGGCTACACAGAGAAATCATGTCTCAAAAACAAAAACAAGCAAACAAACAAACAAGACAAAATTAACATGTCTAGTAAAAGGCAACACATAAAGCTGGTGAATTTGGCAAACTTGGTGACTCGTCAGAATGAGTTTTTCCTTAAGATGTATCTTATTTGTAATTATGTCTGTGTATCTGAGAGTGGATATTAAAGTCAGTACAAAGGCCTTCAAAGGTCAGAGCCATCAGTGCCCCTGTAGCTGGAGTTACAGACAGCTGTTTGTGAGCCTACTGGGTGCTGGGAACCAGTCCCAGGTCCCATGCCAGAGCATTAGACTCAGCTGAGCCTTCTAGGCAGCCTCCAGAACAACGACCACCCCGCTGAGAGTGTTAGAAAAACATTTCATGTCAATTGACCATTGAGTCTGGGATTGCTCCAAACTGAATTTTAGCCACCTGCTTCTTTCTAACACATTACAGTTAGTTCACACAGGTACAGCGACAGCAAGGACACAGCTGATGCTGCCTGAGTTTTCACTCTGCCTCATCTAAACTGAACATTTCCCAAGCAGGTGTTAAAAAACAAATGTCCGGGTGCGGTGGTGCACACCCGTAATCCCAGCATGCCTGGAGGCAGACGCAGGTGGATCTCTGTCACCAGGCTAGCCTGGTCTAGAAAGTCCAGGAGAGCCAGGGCTATAGAGAAAATCTGTGTCCCTGAAAAACAAAACAAAACAAAAGAATGTCCCCTAGACCACAATCCTTCAATTCTCACAAGGATTGACAGTCAGTATGCACAAGACCTTGGGTTTAGTTTCACAAACAAACAAAAAATTAAATTAAAAAAATTCCCCACAAAGCCTAATATTAATCAGATTTAAAGGTTTTTATGCATGACACACTCCTGCACTCCTCCCCACTCCTATCTCCAAAACCTATGGATTTCTCTGGCTTTTCATTAATTCGGCGACCTGAGGCTGCTTCTGTTTGCAATTCCCAAAATACAGTCTTCTATTATCAATGCAAATTGGAGGCTCTGTTTGTGAAAGTTATAGAACCTTCAGAGTAGGTTAGGTAATGCTCTCAGTGGGTGGGAGGAGGTCTTTGAGAGTTTATAAGCTGTGACGGTTCAGACTCATGTGTTTGAATGCTTGGCCTATAGTGAGCGGTACTTTTCGGAGGTGTGACCTTGTTGGAGAAGGTGTGGACTTGTTAGAGAGTGTATCACTGTGGGGTGGGCTTTGACGTCCCCTGTGCTCAAGCTATGCCCAGTGTGTCACAGTCTCCTTTTGCTGCCTGTGATCAAGATGTAGAACTGCGGTGCCTCCAGCACCACGTCTGCCTGCACGCCGCCACGCTTCCTGCCGTGATGACAGTGGACTAAACCTCTGACTCTGTAAGCCAGCCCCAGTGAAATGTTTTCCTTGGAAGAGTTGTCATGGTCATAGTGGCTCTTCAGAGCAATAAAACCCAAGCTAAGACGTAACCTCATCCTACTTCTGGTTCTCTCTGCCTCCTGTGCTGGAGAGAATCAACCAGCTTCCTGTTCCCATGCTTTCCTTGCCATTAAGGAGTCCTCATGTAGAAAAGTAAGCAAAATAACCTCTTCTTTCCGTGAGTTGTTTTTGATCATAGTGGGGTTTTATTGTTGCTTTGGGTCTTTTAAAGCTTCTTTAGATTTATTTATTTTATATCTATGAGTATTTTGCCTACCTGTATGTGTCTGTGCAGCACACACAGGCCTGGTGCCTAAAGAAGTCAGAAGACGGCGTCAGATCCCCTGGTACTGGAGTTACAGGCAGTTGTGAACCACCACATGGGTACTGAAAATCAAGCCCCAGTCCTTTGCAAGAGCAACAGGAATGCTCTCAGACACTGAGCCAAATCACGAGCCCTGGTCATTGCGGTCATAGTACTTTTGATCATAACAGAAAAAAACTAATATACATGAGTTCCAGGGATTGAATTCAGGCTGTGAGGCTTTTACTTACTGAGACACTTTGAAATCTTCAAATTGTGTGTGTGTGTGTGTGTGTGTGGGTGTGGGTGTGGGTGTGTGTGTGTGTGTGTGTGTGTGTGTGTGTGTGTGGGTGTGTGTGGGTGGTGTACATGCCTGTGCATATGAACCGGCCAGGGGAAGGTGTCAGATCTTTTGGAGCTGGAATCACATACATTTGAACTCTAGGCCTCATGATTGTTCAGCAAGTGCTCTTAACCATTGAGCCATCTCTCCAAACCCAAAGAAACATTAGTTTTTGGTTTGGTATCTTTTTTTTTTTTTGCCAAGACAGGGTTTCACTGTGTGGCCCTAGCAGTCCTAGAACTCTCTCTGTAGACCAGGCCGGCCTGGAACTCTGCCTCCTGGTGCTGGGATTACACCCCTGCCTGGCTGGAATATTTAAAACGGCTGTTTGAGTTGATGACTTGACTTTCATTTGTAAGCATTTTAAATGACTTCTGGCTTGAGAGCAGGATGAACTTCCGAATAATTCCTGAAATGGCCCTAAACATACTTCTGCAGTTCATATCACATGTCTATAGAGAGCAGCATTCTCAGCACTGCTATTTTAATATTACAACTGGGCTAACTCTGGAAAACATTGAAAACAGTCTATGTCCCGCAGAATTAAATATTCAGGCAATATGTAAATCAATCTTTACATAACAATTATTTATTATTTACTGTATGCATGGGTACATACTATGTTGTATATCCAATACGTGGGTTGTGAGGATCAAACTCAGGTCATAGCATTTAACAATAAGTACCTTAGCCCACAGAGCCATTTTGACAGCCCAAGATTCCTTTATGTAAGTGAACACTTGCATTCATTTCATTGGTATTTGGAAATGTTCTTGGTAAAATGTTAAAAGTATATGTATACCACAACTGTTAAAATAGTTTGATTTACTGTCAGTAATGTTTTAAATACCTATTTTATATTTTACACGTGGGGGTCACATAAAAATCTCTCAAGTGGGAGTTCAGGAGAGCCAGGGCTAAACAGAGAAATCCTGTCTCAAAAAACAAAACAACAACCAAAAATCTGTCAAGTGAAAGAGGTCATGAGTAGAAAAAGTTTAAGCGGTTCTGTTCTAGAGCTGACTGAATATGAAAGAAAACAAATGGGCACAAAGTAGGAGGAGGGTGCCTCCAACAGGTCTTGACAAGGACTGACTCTAGAAGCTGACAATGGATTTCTTGTCTCGGGGCGTGTGGGCCTGCTTGGTAAAGTGACTGTCGGTCAACCTAGAAAACAGACACCAAGAGCCACGTTAGAGACCACTCTAAAGTCCTCGGAGGGCGGTGAAAACCCAATCTCAAAAAGAGAAGATAAAAACTTTCACCTCGGAGATAAGACATGAAAGAAGCCGGGAAACAGGACCAGAAGAATAGTTTGAGCAAGAAAAGAAGGATTAAATCGCACCACAGCACTGTGTATGTCTGGCAGAGGTGACTGTTTGTTTATTGTGGTTTAGGCTGCCCATTCCCTACGTATCTGAGGCTGACCTTCAACGGCTGGAACTCCAGCTCCCACCTCCCAAGTGCTGGGATCACAAACACGCACGGCCACAGAAGCCTGGGTTTTTCTGAAACCTGTTGTAGAGTAACCCAGGCTGGCCTTGAACTCCTGAATCTCTAGCCTCTACCTCAGGGGCAAGATTAAAGCACCACACCCTCTTTTGTCATTGATGAGTTTGATGTTTCTGTGTGCTGTGGTTTATCCGGAAAATAGATTGTATAACACCCTCTGGAATTCTTTCTTCGAAACACGTCTGCCCAAGGCAGTTTCAAAAAAATAAGGAACCAGAACCTGGGCTGCTTTTCATGTCACTTAAGTTCTGGGAATATTCACCTCACAAAGCCTGGACTACCTGGCTTTTATATCCCTATTCTAGGTCCTTCACAGGATGCAAGGCACCTCTCTGTGCATCTGCTGTTGTTCATATACAAGCAACTGTGTGCGGCCTACACACGTGTTGAGGATTAAACGAACTAAACCTTATACTGTGTTTGGTAAGCTCTCGGTGCCAACTCTGTGGGTCTTGAGAAACCCACAGCTCCCACCTCCCCAGTCCTTAAACGACATGGATGTTGACATGCACTGCTTGATTTGTTTTCTGTTTGGGCTATTGGTTTTGAGACAGGGTCTCAAGTGGCCCAGGCCGGTCAGAACTCCTGTATCTCAAGATGACCTCGAATTCCTGATTTTCCTGAGGGCTGGGATTAGAGGCTTTGGCCACCACACCTGAGCAGGGCTAACACGTGGCCGTTTTTACAGATAAAATGGAACACGCAAAGGCTAAGAAACCAGCTAAGCTTATAAAAACAACAGTCAGCTTAGGATGGCCTGACTCTGTATAGGCCAACGCTGTGTATGGCTCCACCCAATTGAACAAAGGAGGAGGCGCAAAATGCTCACCACGCGCCACCCACCGAAATGGCTCGGCAACGTGACTCGCCCTTATCAGGGAGGCAAAACGGCGGCTACTCTAGTTGAAATTGGGAGGTGCGTCCTGCTCCTGGAAGCACCGAGGGCTGCTCCCCGGGCCGCCGCAGCCTAAACCTTCTGGGTCTGGTGCACAGGACGCCGCTCGCCTCTCCCCAGCCATCTCCCACCCGGTGCCAGGGACCGTCCAGTGGAGTCGCTGCAGCGATGGGGACCGACGCAGGCGCAGGTTACTTCCAGAGGGGCAATCTGCTGTGGTTCACAGTCATCACCGTCTCCGTCAGCTACTACACGGTAATGCCCGCGAGCCGCGCAAGCGCGCTGGCCAGCCAGGGCCGAGCCTGGGGAACCGGCTGGGCTGGCGCTCCCAGCCAGGACGAGGGCGGGAAGCCGCCCCGGGACTCGGCGTTTAGGCCTCTCAGGATGGTGGTGGCCAAGTCGCAAGCCCGTAGGGACCCCACTAAATACTTCCGCGCAGCCAGACTCTGGCCCTCGCTGGTCACTGCCCTGGCGCTGGGATACTTCGCGGTGAGGCGTGGGGACGACTGTGGGCAAAGGGCGCTTGGCGGGGGAGGGAGGGGGACTTCTGCTCATGCGCATGACTGTCCAGGTTCCCGGTGTCCGCGGAATTCGATGGGCGCTGAGGGGTTTCTAGCTGATGCTGTTCCCGTCCCGGCGTGCTCTTCCTCCACGGCCGTAGAGGTTTTATCCTTTGGGGAGGGGAGAAGTGAAGTTAGTATTGCCATAGAGTTAACAACCCAGAAGATTCAAAGGAAGAGTGTTTGCCTGACTTTGAATTGTAACTGATAAGAAGGAAGGGAGAGAATGTAACTGGACATAGGCTTGGAAGAGGACGGCTGCACAGAAAGTAGCTGTGTCCAGCCGAGAAAGATTTTGTTTGAAGACTAATGGGGAAGATGCTGGGGAATACAATGGGCACACTTGGCATAATTACGAAGAAATGCTATTTAAGTATTCCCGGGACGGTGGGTTGACACAAGTATTGTTGGTGTCAAGTGTCATCACCTCTGCCCTAACTTCACCCAGGCCGAAGCATGAATTGAGACTTTTCACTTTTGTTCTAAGGTCCCATGTCTCTGGTAGGTTGGCATGCAGAGGGGAGGAAGCTCCTTTGAGTTCAAACAGAGCTATTGTGAAGGTGTCAGGTACAACCCTTCCCCTGATTGGAAAGGTTACAGTATGCTTCATTTGAACTCTGAAGCAACACGAGGGAGAGAAGGCGTTGACCTTGACAGAAATGGACAGGACTATAAAACTTGAAAGTCTTGGCATGTGATAATTCTCAATAATTCTTTCATGCTCGCAGAAACTGCCAAGAAGAGTAATTCGGCTACAGAAACCTTATGCCAACAGTTGCAGTCAAGACTTCAGAGAGCTGTTCCTCTTTCCCACGCCTACCTCCAGGTTTAGGGGTACAAAAAGTGAAAGAAAAGCGAGTCTAAATTAAATAGATTGGCTCACGCTGTGATTTCTGCAGTCTAGCCAAAGCATATAAATTCTTTAAAAATTAGTTAACCTCTATCAAATAACGTTTTGCTGATATCCATTAAGAAAAGCAGTCACCCTGGACACTGATTCGTATAAGCATATTTGCTCTGCATAAATCTCACAATTAAGTTGTTTTTAGAAAATAAAACTTGGGAAAGGAAGATTCGATGACTTGTTCAGCTTCTTTGGTCTGTAGTTTTTGTAGAATCATCGTTTCACAGCGGCTTTCAAAACCAGCCGTGTGCTGGAATATTGTGTGCCCCTGATTCTCTTGCAGTGGGTGATCTTCTGGCCTCAGAGTGTCCCTTATCAGAGCTTTGGACCCCTGGGTCTCTTCACAAAGTACCTGGTGGACCACTATCACGGCCTGCTACGGCATGGGTAAGGACACTGCAGTTCCAGGCTCTCCGGGTACCAGGAAAGCCTGCAGTTACCTTTACATATCTAACAATGGGCTAGTTTGTAATCAGATGCCTTTCTTTTTAAAGTTTCTGTGTTAGATTTAATTAGCAAATGACTCTCACCTTAAATAGAAAAACTTTTTTTCTCTTTTTCGATTTCAGGTATTGGCTTTCTTGGCTGATTCATGTGGGAGAGTCCGTGTATGCCTTGGTATTATGCAAGTAAGTCTCTGTAATAGGAACTTACCGCTTTTATCTTGGTATTTGATGTAAGTGTTGAGTAGCCGTGTTTAAATAATTAATGTACTTTCAGGCTGAGAGCATGCTCACTCAAGTGCAGCCTGAATGCTATACCTGATCCTGAGCCTGGAACGAGAGTATCCAGTAAATGCAGTTTGCTTGTGTTTATACTAATTGATCTTGTTAGTTAACTGAGCTATTTTTGCTGTGTTTCAAAAATTTTGCCTAACCAACTAGAACAAATGACTAGGAGTCCATCTTCTACTTTGCAAAAGAACTGAATTATTGCTCTAGGCTAGTGGTTTTCAATCCAGTTTCAAAACAGAATCAAAGGAGGAGCATGCCTGGTCCAGACCCAGAGACTGTGATCTGATAAGCATTGCTTCAGACATTGGTCTATGTTCTTTCTTAAAGCTCCTCAAGTAATTCTGTGGTTCAGTGTAAACTAAAAGCCCCAAACTAGATCCTCATACATTGTACCTCGGAATTATAAATAGAATTAAAAGTAGAATACAGGTATTCCCTGGAACCAACACTAAAATTCTTTTGTTTAATTTTCTCTTTTCCAGGCATAAAGGAATCACAGATAGCCAGGCCCAGTTCCTGTGGTTCCTACAGACTTTCCTCTTTGGAATGGCCTCTCTTTCCATCCTGCTTGCTTACAGACCAAAGCACCAAAAACACAATTAAAGGAGACAGCAAAATTGCCTCCCCACTTCTTCAAGTCCTCCTTTCAGTGGGTCCTGGTTTCCGTGATGACCTTTCTGTTTTCTAGGGAGTGTCTATCATAGGAAGCTGTCTAAGGCCCTCCAGTTACTTTTGTTTTGGGGTGCTCTGACCAACCTTGGATAGACCAATTGGAATTTAATAAAGTTAAGAAGGTCAAACTAGATTTTTTTGTGGGTCCTCCTTTGCTCCCCATTCTAACACTCCCTTTCTTCCTTCCCACTGATATCTTAGCTTCCACCCCTAAATTTTCCCTTAGTTCTGGACGAAGATAGAGTAAAGCTTCCATATATTTATTTATTTATTCCATATATTTATTCCTATTTATACAGAATTCTGCAGGCCAGAAGAGAGCACCAGACCTCATTATAAATGGTTTTGAGCCACCATGTGGTTGCTGGGACTTGAACTCAGGACCTTTGGAAGAGCAGACGGTGCTCTTAATCTCTGAGCCATCTCTCCAGCCCCATGAGGCAGGATCTTATCCATCCCCACACAACCCTGTTTCCATCTCTCCAGCTACAAAGAAAGATAAGAAAAACAAGCAAGTGCTTGGCCCAGAAACCTGAGGGACCCGCTGAGCCCAAGAGGGTAACACTAAGGATCTCCTCCCTGGTCAGCTCCTGGCTTGGTCAGCGCCAACCCCAGGAGGTGACCCTGGCCAGCTTGTGGAGTATCCGGGGAGCTCATGCCACTGCTCGGTGGCTCCTTCAATTCAAGCCACTTCTTAGCTTTCCTCTTAGCACTCAGGCTCTAGCTGCCCCCATAGTGATAACCATTCAGGGGTGCTAACCAAAGCTGAAAACTCAGTTCACTGCACCCCATGTGTAATATTCTCATGCTCCACAAGTGTTGAGGCTGTGCACTGAGCAACAGAAAGGCACAGGACCACCTCCATCAGCAGTGACCCCTCTGCGTGGGTCTGTCCTGGGAAACCTTCCCTCTCACCTTCCTGCTCAGTCATTCTCTGTCCAGCTTTGGCTCAGTCACAGCACCACTCCTGGTACGATGATACTAATCCTGGGGTTATTCAACCCGATATTTGTGCCTCCCCATTCACAATGCATTCCTGATTTGGGCTGATGGATTGGGAAGGGTAACTAAGTACTCTGTTCTGTCAGGGTGACCCTGTCAATTCTAGGAGTCAAAACTTACAGCTATTTTCCTGGAAGACCAACTTTCTCATTTCCCCTCAGTGACGCGGGGAGGCAGGTTGTTTGTGTTTGCAAACATTTATTAGAAACACCTCATCCCAGTATAGTACGGTAGGGCATTGCACTCTGAGAGGCAGAGGCAGGTGGATCTCTGTGAGTTCGAGGCCAGCCTGGTCTACAAAGTGAGTGCAGTACAGTCAAGTCTACACAGAGAAACCCTGTCTCAAAAACCAAACCTAAACAACAGCAAAAGAAACACCTCACCCTCAGGAAAGTCCCCAAGTGAAGACTCACCTCAAAAGGTTGTGGGCTGTGTAGCTGTTGGTAGTGGAGATGAATTCTTGCAAATATATCTGAGACTTTCCTAGTATGCTTTGTAAATCAGGGGCTGCATTTAGGTGAAAAGAGATTTGTAACCAAGTTAGTTTTTGTTGCATATTGTTGTCAACACCTCGTTTTGCTTCCTTTTCCCAAAGAGCAAAGTTCCAGAACACTGGCCAGACTCAGGGAATAAATTATGAAGTTTTTGCATCCACATCTATGTCATCCCCAAGAAAGGAATCCACTCTCTACAGAACAGAGCTCTGTCCACAGGCAGCCACATCCCAGCACCTCGGGAAGACAGGATCTGATCTGGAGGATATAATTTACACAATGCTCTTCTTTGCTTTCTTTTGTTTTTTACAAGAGAGTGGATGGATTTGATAGGGTCCTTCTTTATGGCTATGGTCAGCCTGGAACTCATTATGTAGTACTGGGCTTGAACTCAACAACAGTCTTGTCTCATCCAGAGCGACAGCCTTACTGGTGTGCACCACCACATCCAGCTACGCAACTCAAGGAAACCGTTATCCCCTGCTAGTATGTATTTAACAATGCCACACACTCAACAGACCTGGATATGAAAAGATTTATTTGGGGGAAAGAAAGGGGAAAAGAGAGCAGAAGAGAAAAAGGAGCATGGTGCCCTGCCCCCAGGAGAGAAAAGTCAAAGAGGAGGGAAGGGGAAAGAAATTGAAGTGTGGGGGGGAGCACTTGGCCCCGGTGATGACATCAGATGTTGCCTGCACAACATAAGATGCTAGGAATTCCTACCAAGATGGCTGACTAGCTCAAGCAGGTCTCTCCATCCTCTATGATGAACCCTAGAGAAACAGTAGGAACCTGGTATGGGAGTGCCTTTAATTAAAAGTAGTGCCATGCCTTTTTATTCCCAACATTTGCACGCAAGAGGCAGAGGCAGGTGGATCTCTGTGACTTCCTGGCCAGCCTGATCTACATGGTGAGTTCCAGGATAGCCAGAACTATGTAACAGAAAGCTGCTGTCTCAAAACAAACAAACAAAAAGAAACAGTAGGTGCAAGAAAAATGCATGGGTTCCTAAAACTATGGCAGAAGTTGGATTCCTCACCACATCCCTACACTGAAGACATGAGAACTGGGGGCAGAATACTAGTAACTAACTAAACTAATGCATGGAAAACTCAAGCAGAGAAATTTATATAGTACTTTCTAGTCTCATTGTCTCAAGTTGCCTTAGGATATGATAGTTTTTCGTGTGGCCCTTTTAACACAGTAGAACATGGAACCTAATGCCTGTCTGAATCATTTAGTAGATAGAACCTAGGAGGAGTTTTGTTGCTTTGTTTTTGTTTTTTTGTTTTTTGTTTGTTTGTTTTTGTTTTGTTTGATCTTTTGAGACAGGGGCTATGTAGCCTTGGCTGTCCTGGAATTCCATTTGTAGACTCACAGAGACCCTCCTGCCTCTGCCTCCCTCCTGCTGGGTTTAAAGGTACACAGTATCGTGTTCCTTATAACTTTTGGATTGATGGAGACCTGTAGAACTGGGCCCCAGGGTTCTTCCCCTTTTGTCTTCTCCCTGGTTTCAACATCACTACACTGGCTCACTCACAACATACGATTTTGGAAGTGTGCTATGTTTAGCCAGCATTACTGGAACCAGCTGCCTCTGCAGCCTCTATGCTTGCCTCTGAGTTCTTTTTGCTTCTTCTGAATGTGCTATCGGTATAGGTGGGAGATTAGTTTAGTAATTAGTGCTACCTGTTAGGTTTTCTTCTCCCTGGCCTTCTTGTCTCGGTAGTGCAGCCCTGGTATATATGATGCCGATAAAGATGCCAACTACACCAGAAAGTGCAATGGAGAAGTCCAACTTCCCTCCCTTCCCGTCTCAGCTCAGTCCCACCAAGTCCCTGTAGTTAAGGTGGAAATTAAAATGTGCCCAATAGACATTCCCTAATGGGATGGAAAACACAAAAAGGAATGCCACTTTTTACAGACAAAAATGGACGGAGGTTCTGTCACAAAATACCCCATGTCATGTTATGGGTGTCCATCTCTAGAAAACTAAAGAATCCCATACACAATGTTTTCTGTAGAGACAGCTGAGAATAAATGACTGTGGAGTGCCCAGCCTTGAACAAGGCATCTATATGACCCCCTCCAAAGCTCGGAAAATTAAGGAAGAGAGATAGAGAGAATGAAAAAGCCATGGACCTGAGTTCAACTCCCAGCAACCACATTGTGGCTCACAACCATCTGTAATGAGATCTGGTGTCCTCTTGTGTCATGCAGGTGTACATGTAAGCAGAACTCTGTATAAATAATAAATAAATAATTAAAAAAAAAAAGAAAGAAAAGGCCATGGAGGTGAGAGCAATTTAGTTTTGACTTCTGCTAAGGTTTATTCGGCTGATCTGGCTGGCTAGGACAGTGTCCCCTTCTTCCTCCCTGCCCCAAGTGTGTCCCTTTCTAAGCTGTACAGTTGGTGGAAGAAGACCTCTCTGGAATAAAGGAGAATCAGTGTGGTGGTGAGAATGAGCATGGCTTCCATAGGCTCATGAATGTGAGGTTTAAAAGCCCATGCCAGCTGAGCAAGGTGGCACACGCCTTTAATCCCAGCACAGAGACAGAGGCGGGTGGATCTCTGTGAGTCTGAAGCTAGCCTGGTCTACAAAGTGAGTCCAGGACAACCAAGGCTACACAGAGAAACACTGTCTTGAAACATAACAAAAACAAACAAGCAAAGAAAAAGCCTATGTCATTCTCTGTTCTTCGTCTGTCTCTGTCTGTCTGTCTGTCTCTCTCTCTCTCTGGTTATTTCCTTAACGTAAACTCTCAGCCACTGCTCATTGCTCCATGCTCCCTGACACAATGATCTTAGACTCTAACTTTCTGGGGTAGTAACCCCCAAATTAAATGCTTTCTTTTATAAGTTGCCTTGGTCACAGTGTCTCTTCACAGCAAAAAGAACCTAAAACAATCCGTCTTCAGTCAAAGGTATACGAGTAGCTGTGTTCCCTTGCTAGAACCTCTAAACAAGCTGCCAGGAATGGAACAGCCAGAGGATGGGGAGTGCTGTGAAACAGTGTCTTCTGGACATGACCTGGGGTTACAGCCATTAAGCCACTGCAGCTGTACTGACTGCACAAGACTGGCCCCATCCCCTACTTCATCATGTACATGGGAGGAAAAACTGTGTAGATGACAGTTTTCACTGAGAGGAGGAAAGTTTGTGGAAGGCTTGTTCAACCCAAAATTCATTATGTTCATGTATGAAATTGTTAAATATTTTAATAGTTATTTAATATTTAATAATATTTAATAGTTATATAAATTCATTATTTTGAACACATCCACTCCCTGTCCCCAAGTCTGTCCATAACCACCATCTTCACCTTGCCATTCCCTCCCACTTAACTTTAGTTTTCTTCTTTTCCAATGCCTATCAAACTCCTTTTTGTTTTCCCCGCTGGTCTTGGCCCGCCCTGATGTGTGGGGACCCACCAGGGCCACAGCAGTGAAGGAAGCTGCCTCTCCCTGCAGCTGTCCAGTGCCAGGAGCCCCTCAGCAGGCAGTGGGACTTTGTGCCCACCTTCCCTGCTCGGTGCTGAGAGTTTGCCCAGCTTGAACTTGTGCAGGTTTTGTACATGCTGTCACAATCACTTTGCAATCATATGTGCAAGTGCTTTTCTGTATCCAGAGAACAGCTTGCTGCTTTCCACCACCTCTGGCTCTAACAACCTCTCTCACCCCATTTCTAGAATATTCCTGAGCCTGAGGGAGGGGAGGGATGTGTGTGTGTGTGTGTGTGTGTGTGTGTGTGTGTAATGTGAACATCCAGTTTAGAGATGAACAATAGTCTCTTTCTTGCTCTATGTTAACCACTTGAAGGGTCTTAATATTTTTAGATTGTATTGTTTTAAATATTTATTATTATTATTTATTTACATGTGTATACATGTGTATGTCTGTATAAGTGTATGTACTTGAAGCTAGGGACATCTCCTGGAACTGGAGTTAAAAGCAGTTGTAAGCTGTCTGCTGTGAGTGCTGGGAATTGAACTCAGGTCCTATGCAGAAACAATACATGTTCTTAACCACTGAGCCCCTGTATTGTTTTGTTTTGAGACTGGCCTCAAACTCAGATCCTCTTGCCTCTGCCTCCCTAGGGCTGGAATCAAAGGTCTGTGCCACCACTGCCTGGATCTGAGAATTTCCTTCCTTCCTTCCTTCCTTCCTTCCTTCCTTCCTTCCTTCCTTCCTTCCTTCCCTCCTTCCTTCCCTCCTTCCTTCACTTTACATCGGATCGTAGTCCCTTTCCTCCTCTCCTCCCAATCCCACCCTTCTTCTTCCCCTTATTCACCCTCATACTCCTCAGAAAGGGGAGCCCCCCCTCCCCCCGCCGAAAACCACCCCAGTACATCAAGTCGCATCAGGACTAAGCACATCCTCTTTCACTATGGCTGGGCTGCATTGAGGAGTGATCTAAAAGCAGGCAACAGAGCCCATGTCAGAGACAGTCCCTGCTCACCTTACTAGGGAACTCACATAAAGCCTGAGCTGACCATCAGCTACATCTGTGTAGGGGGCCTAGGCCTAGTCTATGCATGGTCCTTGGTTGGTGCTTCAGTCTCTGCCCTCAAACCTGGGCCCTGGTTAGTGTACTATTGGTCTTCTTGTAGAGTTCTTGTCCCCTCCAGATCTTTCTATCTTTCCCCCCATTCTTCCACGAGGCTCCCAAGGCTCCACAACATTTGGCTGCGAGTCTCCACATCTGTTTTGATCCATTGCTGTGTGGAGCCTCTCAGAGTCTGAGAGTATTTCAAGAACTTTCCACTTGAGCTCCTGAGAGTCTAGTACTGTTTCATTGAGCTGGGTTATATGCCCCAAGACAATCATAATTCGTTTCTTTTCTTTGATGCTAGAGAGAATAAAATGAGCCAATGAAGAAGAGGCAGAGCCCCCAGAAGGGAAGACAGATATGCATGAATCTGTACAGCAACCCTCTGAGAGCCCGTGATGAACAGTATACCTTTCCTTTTCATTTAATTTTTAGATTAGCATACAAAGTAATGGCATTTCATACTTATGTGTCTTTTTGTTTTGTTTTCAGGATAGGCTTTCTCTTTGTAGCCTTGGCTGTCCTGCACTCCCTTTGCAGACCAGGCTGGCCTTGAACTCAAAGAGGTCCACTTGTTTCTGCCTCTCAAGTGCTGGGATTAAAGGCGTGCATCACCACCATCTGCCTGGAGCCAAAGCTATCTACGGAAGCCAAAGTCAAAGCTATCTAGTAGAGACAACGGTATCTACTGAAGCCAAAGCCAAGTAGAGAGCAAAGGTCATTTAGTGGAGACCTAAAGCTATTTAGTGAAAGAGTTATCTAAGACCCTAAATCATGGGTGATGGATTGTGAGGACAACCGTTTGTTAGAGCATCCGTAAGATATCTTTAGAAACCATCCTTATGGTATCTTGCAGGTACAATATTTAAACCATGAAAGCACTCTTCCTATCTCCTGCAGCAGTAGATTAACCTTCCCCCTTTCCTGTCTTCTCCCTATATAAGTTGGGTAAAAATTTCTAATAAACAGAAGCCTTGATCAGATGAACAGACTTGGCTTTCATTCCTGTGTCTCTTGTCCCTTCCCCCCACCCCCATTCCTTCCATTCTCTCCACCTTAGGAACCCAGTTGAAGCCCCTCGGGTTGGGGCAACCATCCAGCATGTATCTTTATACAACAAAACCCAGTTCAATCTTTTATTGCTGTTGCTGTTTGCTCCTATGAACAAAAGGCAGCCAGCAGGGGTTTGCAGTTTTGAATGACAGCTCTGTTCAGTTGTTCTCCACTTAATAGCTATGTCACCTAGGGAGAATTACATCGTCTGTTTGAGTCTCCTTTTACTTTTCCTTTTATCCTCATTCTCCGCTGTCTTCAATCCTGCACTACATTTTCTATGTGTTAGCTGTGCATGTCATATAGTTATACATTATTATTATTTTGTGTGGATTTTAATTCAATTTAAATAAATAGTAATGTATTTGTAATGGAAAGGCCCTTTTATTTTGGCATGTCAGATGCTATTTAACTGGCATCTCAGGAAGGGCCCTGAGTATTTGCCTGATTTTCATTTAAATCTTGACAATTTACCAAGAAGACCTGAGTTGTTCATATGTCTGGCTGTTCCCTTAGAGAGGGCACAATCTGTCTTGAAGACAGTACAAGAGCCAACTGATAGCTGCTTGTGAAGGGCAAGGAAGGAAAAAGAAAGCCTGTGGCAGGGCATGGTGGCACACACCTTTATTTCCAGCTCTCGGGAGGCAGAGGCACATAGATCGCTGAGTTTGAGGCCAGCCTGGTCTACAAAGTAAGTTCCAGGACAGCCAAGGCTACACACACAGAGATCCTGTGTCAAACAAACAAACAAACAAACAAACAAAAAGTTCATCATGAATGCCTCCAAAGTCTATTTCATTTTGATCAAATTAGCAAGAGTGGCATTAAACTATACAACATAGGGTTTGGCGAGACAGCTCAGCATGGAAAGGCACTTGCTACCAAGCAATGACCTGAGTTCGATCCCAGTTCCCACATGGTAGAAGGAGAACCAACTCCTGCAGGTTGTCCACTGATACTACCCCCCACAAGCCTGCCCCCCCAGAAGCCTTCCACACACACACACACACACACACACACACACACACACACACACACCATGCACATGCACCTCCCAACATTTCCCCAAGCAGCCTGTCGGAATGTGGCGTGAACCACCCAAAGCCATGTTCTCAGCAGCATGCCTCATGTCCCAAATATTTTTCAAAACTTTTCCAAGAATAATACGTTTGGAGAGAATCATCGTCTCCTGTGTTAGCTGCATCAAGTCCCTGCATCCAGCCCATGTTACCGACGCCTGCCTTTGTGTGGTATCCATAGCAATGCACAAATAGTGTAAGCTGTCTGCAGGCCCCGGGGTTTCTCTCCAGCCCAGGGGTGTTTACAGAATCTGGAAAGCTTTAACAGCTGCACAGAGTCCACAGGCTTATGCTCAGAGCATTAGCCTACTTCCTAGGAAACTGGAAATAAATACATCCGGGAATTTCTGTGATTGATGTGTCCTGGCATCTTTTGAGGCCTGCAGAGAGACCCATCTCCCTTAGAGGAGGGGTTTCTTATGCAACACTAACATATCCTTGAGATCAGCAGAACTCCACAGAATGCCTTCTATGTTCATAAGAGCAAAATCAACTCTTATAAAGGAAAACATTTAATTGGGGCTGGCTCACAGTTCAGAGGTTTAGTCTATTATTATCATAGTGGGAAGCAGGTCAGCATTCAGGCAGCATGGTCCTGGAGGGTTCTGCATCTTGATCCACAGGCAGCAGAGAATGGGCCTAACACAATGGTCACAGCTTGAGCATAGACCTCAAAGGCTGCCCTCCAAAGTGACACACTTTCTCCAACAAGGCCACACCTACTCCAACGAGGCCACACCCACTCCAACAAGGCCACGCCTCCTAATAGTGCCATTCCCATATGGGCCAAGCTTTCAGACACAAGTCTATGAGGGCTGCACCTATTCAAACCAGAACCTTCCACTCGCTGCCCCCACAGGCAGGAGCCAAAACCTAATGCAAAAATGCGTTCAGTCCAACTTCAAAAGTCCCTCTGGTTTATCCAAAGTCCAGTGTTTCTTCTGAGACTCATGGCAATCTCTTCTCTGTAATCTCATATAAAATAAAAAAAGAACACATACTTCCAACATATAATGGCACAGGATACATATTACCATTCCAAAAGGGAGTATAGTGAGGAAATACTGGACCAAAGCAAGACTGAAAACCATCTGGGCAAACTCCAGACTCTGCATCACCAAGTCTGATGTCAGATACCCAACTTCTTTCAGCTTTGTTGACTGCAACACACTCCCTCCCCGCCCCCTTGGTCTGGTTCAACTCCTGTTATCAGCTTTCCTCTCGGCAGGTATCCCAAGGCTCTGGCATCTTGAACATCTTGGGGTCTCCAAGGCAATATAGGCTTCACTTTCACAGCTTCCCAAGATGGCTTCTCTGGGCTTCCACGCAGGGACAACCCTGCCACTCGCCTGGCCTTAGGGACTTTCCTTTCTTCCACCCTTGACTCTAAAGCCAGAACTATGTGGGCAAAGCTGCCAAGTTCAGTGGCTTACTGGGGCTGGAACATGGGCCCCTTGTTCAATTACGTCTTCACCAGGTTTCTGTTTTCAGTGGTTTCTTTCACTGCTGAAGCTTGCTGTTCTGGAACTTGCTCTGTAGATCAGGCTTGC
Source organism: Meriones unguiculatus (assembly GCF_030254825.1). Lineage (NCBI taxonomy): Eukaryota > Metazoa > Chordata > Mammalia > Rodentia > Muridae > Meriones > Meriones unguiculatus. The sequence continues at coordinate 3,942,663 of NC_083357.1, read as the reverse complement.
CTTGAGATCTGCATACTTCTGCCTTCTGAGTGTTCGGATTAAAGGTATGTACCATCATGCCTGGACCTAAACCATTCTTCAATTCCTTTTCATAAGATAGAAGCTAAGCTTCTATCTTGCATTACACCAGGAAACTTTTTTTCAAAATTGTGCTGTGTTTAAATATGCTGGCAATAAACCACCTGACATAGACTCCCAACCTTTAATCCAGCCTGGCTGAAACAAGGGTTCATTCTCACCTCTTCCTGGGTCATTTTGCTGTAGGCTGTGGTGCTTGCAAGGATTTAAGGAACCATCACCTCACCTGTCTACTCTGCTCAAAGCATGTGTGCAGACGACAAGAGGGCCTTCAAGGAGTTAGTGTTCTAACTTTCACCAGGTGGATTCTGGGAATCAAAACCAGGCCCTCAGACTTGGCTTTTATCCACTGAGTTGTCTTACCACCTGGCCCAACGCTTTTTGTTCAAGGGTTCTGGGATTGGAGGAATGGAGAATTTAAGAGCACAGCCAGAAAACAGAACCATATTAGAGAAAAACCACTCCTGCTGCACAACAGGAATGAGGGTGGGATTGTCTTCTTCAATGCAACCAGGCAACCTTGACCTACAGCATTTAGAAATTCTAAAAAGGCTTCCAACCCTGGCTCCACAGTAGGTCAGCAAACTTGTTCTTGTTTTGAAGACAGTGTCTCACTCCACCGTCCAATCCTGCCTGAAATTACCATATAAACTATCCCTCGAACCCCCTCTCTCCTCTTCCTGAGATGACAGAGCTGACCTTGCAGCTCTTGGTTTGGTGTTCATATGTTTCAATTTATTTTACTAGTTTAATGTCAAGTTGACACAAGCTAAAGTAGTCTGAGGAGAAAACCTCAATTAAGAAACCATCTCCGGGCTGGAGAGATGGCTCAGTGGTTAAGAGTGCTGTCTGCTCTTACAAAGGACTCAGGTTCAATTCCCAGCACCCACATGGCAGCTCACAACTGTCTGTAATGCCAGTTCCAAGGAATCTGACACCTTCACACTAATGTACATAAAATAAAAATTAAATAAAATTTAAAAAAGAAAAGAAAATGTCTCAGCTGGGCACCATGGCGCAGGCCTAGTAATCTGAGCACTTGGGGAGGCAGGGGCGGGTGGATCTCTGAGAGGCCAGCTTAGTCTACAAAGTGAGTCCAGGACAGCTAGGGCTAGACACACAGAGAAACCAACCCTGTCTCAGAAGAAAGAGAGAGGAAGGGAAAATGTCTCCATAAGACCCGCTGTGGGCAGGAAAGCCTGTAGGGCATGTTCTTAATTACTGGCTGATTCAGGAGGGCCCATCCACTGTGGGTGCTATCACCCCTGGGCTGGTCACCCTGGGTTCTATAAAGGCAGGTTGGTTCAGCCACAAGGACAAAGTCAATAAGCATTACCCTTGTATGGCTTCTGCATCAGCTCCTGCCAGCAGGTCCCTGCCCTCTGTTAGTCCTGTCCTGACTTCCTTTAATGATGAGCCATGATGTGAAAGTATAAGCCAGATAAAACCCTTTCCTCCCTAAGTTGCTTTGGTGGTGGTAATTCATCACAGCAATTGTTGTTAATCCTGCTGGGTGAGAATAAGTCCACTACCGCAGTTTTTCAGCCAAATTTGAAGCAAGCTTTACTAAATACTGGCCAGGTCCATGGATACTGAGATTCCCAGGTTATGGTGCCAAATTAATTCAGACAGGGGGTGTTGATTTCATTCATTCACTCATTCACTCAATCATTTAATTGAGACATACAGAGTTTCCCTGTGTAGCTTTGGCTGTTCTGGAGCTCACTGTGTAGAAGATGCCACACCCTCAAAGATCTGCCTGTCCCTGCCTCCCAGGTGCTGGGGTCAAATGTGCGGCACCCCTGGTCGGCAAGTCATGGACTTGCTAGAGGCAAGATCCACTTTTGCCCAAGCAGGGCCGAACCTCGCACACCCTGATGTGCTTCCTGTCTACGCACCTCCCAACTACGTGTGATCAAGCATACATCTTGTGCAATTCTTGCAACCACGCTTGTTTACAGAAGTGAAAACACTGTGCTCGCTACCATACAGGCCCTAGGACTCCAGGAAGTGCTCTGTCCTTGGGGGGCCTACAGGTCAGAGGCACTCTTGTTTTATACATCTCTTAAGCACAGTAATTTAAACTTAAAACATAACTTTATGTTTTAATAATAACCCTAACTAGCACACGCTCTAAACACTGAGACCAGGAAGAAACTGCTTTTGTTTTTTTGTGGATGACAGTGATAGATATTTACTGTGTTAGAGAATAGATATTTACCGTATTAGAGAATAGATATTTACTGTATTAGAGAATAGATATTTACTGTATTAGAGAATAGATATTTACTGTATTAGAGAATAGATATTTACTGTATTAGAGAATAGATATTTACTGTATTAGATAATAGATATTTACTGTATTAGAGAATAGATATTTACTATATTAGAGAATAGATAGTTACTATATTAGGAAGCAACATGGGGTGGGGGAGTAATGGGCTTCCAGGCATGCTCCAGGATCAGCAAGCCCTCAACTTTTAGCCAGGCAGTGCCACACACCTTTAATTCCAGCATTTAGGAGGCAGAGGCAGGAAGATCTTGGAGTTCAAGGCCAGTCTGACCTACAGAGAGAGTCCCAGGACAGGGCTACACAGAGAAACCCTATCTTAAAAAAAAAAGGAAAAAGAAAGAAAAATGGAATTTTTCGATGATCACTTATTTAGTGATTCACTTGAAGACAGCAACAGTCAATGAACTAAGACAAAAGCAGCTCTTCACAGTATTATGAAATTAATTCTGACCCCAAAGGCCCTTGACATCAGTATTAAAACAAAAGGTCAGTTTAATGTAGAATATGAAAGACTTAAAATTAATTCAGGGCTGAGGATGTAGCCCAGAGTGGAATGTTTGCCATGCATGCTCAAGGCCTGGTTTCAAACCACAGTAAATAAAATCAATTTTACCTGCTTTTGTTCACAATACTTGAGTGGAATATTTTAAATAATAAAATTGTGTTCTGTTTTTATAGTGCCATTCTTTTCATCATAGGAAGGTCTATGCAATACACTTACAATATATAATATACATACATATATATATATATATATATATATATATATAAACTGCTCAAGTTGCCACTGACATCACACTAGATAACACAGATAACGAGTCATCTGTCAATGGAAGCAACATTGTAGATGGAAAGACAAAATCACGTGTTTTCAAAAGTTTCTATGAAATACAAAACCAAGCAAAATTAATCGGTACTATCAACCGGGAGTGGATGGTGACTGTGAGAAATGGGGTCTTCTCAGATGCTGCTCTTGCTCTGTCGTTGGGTCTGGGTACTGTTTACATGGGTACATTCAGTTCCTAAGATGTACGGATACTGTATTTCTGTACACACACACACACACACACACACACACTAACTTCCTGACTCCAAACTTCTTGTCATTTTAACTCAACTACCTGAGCAGAGAAAGGCTAACCTCTAACTAACTCACACCTCCATTACACATCGAATACATTTGATACTGCCCTTCCAGAATCCTTCGACCTAGCACTCGGGAGGAGGAGTTGTTTCAGTGTCTCACAACTGGGAGGATATAGAAGAGAGATAGAACAGAGCTGTTGGAAGTTAACCTAGTGACCCCTCAGTTACTGCCTTCCTGAGATTGTCAACCACAGAAGGCAAATAACTGATTTGCCTGACTGAGGGCCCCCTTGTTTGTAAAGTATTAGCTCCCATCCCTTATATTGATAAAAAGACTTTTGTTGGTTGGGTGATTTTTTCAAGACAGGGTTTCTCTGTGTAGCCTTGGCTGTCCTGGACTCATTTTATAGTCCAGAGATTTGCCTGCCTCTATCTCCCAGAGTGCTGGGACTACAGGCATGTGCCACTGTGCCTGGCGCATTCGTGCATGCGTGTGTGTGTGTGTGTGTGTGTGTTCTTAAACTCCATTTGTAGACAAGGGTAACTTTGAACTCTTCCTAAGTACAGAGATTAGAGGTGTATTTTGAAACCAGTTTGGACAATACAGTGAGTTCTCATCTCAAACAAAATAAAAATTTAGACAAAAGAGTTTGAACTGGACATAGATGGCAAATACCTGTAGTCCAGGACTGAGGAGGGGATGCAAGAAGATCAGGAGTTCAAGGTCATACTATTTTCAAAACAAGTTCAAGACTTGCCTGGGTGGAAGAGACGCTATTCCCCCCCCCACACACACACACACAAAAAAAATCAAACAAAGGTTTTTTAAACTTCTCATGGAAAAGAAATGATACGTTTGCTTAGATTGCCTTGATTTGAACATTAAATTTATGATTGTGCTATGCGCAAATCAATGGCCTATAAACATGCACATATGCGTTGAATTGATGTATGATTCCAGAGAAAAGAATGAGAGTGTTTGCTCTGACTGTGTCGTGGCTCAGTTAAACCCTGCCTCACCTCCACTGTTATCACTTTCTCTGGGAACCTTGAACATTCTAAAGATCTGGCATTGCTCACATTTTTGTACCCTGAAGAAAGCTGGAGTCAGCAAGGCCCTGACTGAACAACCTTAGGCTCGGAAAAGCCTGGGAAACAGCTCAGACACAGTGGAATTCAGCTGTGTTTTGGCTTTGACACGGTCTTAACTATGTAGCCCAGGCTGGCCTTGAACAGTCTGTGAGTCCTCCTGCCTGTCCCTAGAAGGCTGGGAACTCAGACACGTGCCACCACACCCTGCTTTACTTGAGATGATTTTATCACCTCCTTTTCTAGTGTGGACACTGAAGTTGGGAGGTGGGGTTGGGTAGGGGTAGGGGCTGCCTAAGGCAGTAAAGACAATCGGGATTTGAACCAGCTCCTCAGCCTTCTTTGCTAACAGAAACTAACTCTGAGATTCTTCAAAGGGTCACACAAGCATTGTCTGCAGACACCCACCTGCAGAAATCAAAATGAGATAATCTCTGCAGAGCGCAGCAGAGAGTATTCTGTAAGGGCTGGGGTGGGGGATGCCTAGCCATCTCCAGTCTCTACAGGGATCCTCGAGCTTTTGCAGAACTGCATGCCCGTGATGATTAGCTGAACGCAGCACTGTGACCAGTGCCCTCTGTGAGCATCCCGGGAACAGCCCAGATCTGAGCCGGCAGGCGCCACACTGTTAACATTCACCTCTCCCCTCACCCTACCCTGCTTGTCTCCCTGTACCAAGCAGGTTGCCTCATCTTCCTAGGCCTCTCACGTGGGTGTGTCTGAGACCCAGAGACAGCTGGGACTGTAGCTCAGTAAGCACTGTTTGCTTAGCATGTGCAAAGTCGTGGATTCAACCACCAGCACCTCATAAACCAGGCATGGTAAAGCATCTGTAATTCTGATCATAGAAGGATCAGAAATTCAAGGTCATTATTGGCTACAGGAGCTCATGGCTAGTCTGGGCTACATGAGACCATGTCTCAATAAAATAAAATAAAATAAAATAAAATAAAATAATAATAATAAAATAATAATAAATAATGGTTTATTTTAATTTGGGGGTTTTCAAGACAGGGTTTCTCTATGTATCCTTGGCTGTCCTGAAACTCACTCTGTAGACCTAGCTGGCCTCAAACTCACAGATCTACCTGCCTCTGACTCCCTGAGATTAAAAGTATGCACCACCACCACGACCCTGGCTAAATAATGATTTTTAAAAGCACTAAATCTCAATATTTGAAATCTCCTGTCTCCCTTTCCCTTCCCACTGGAAATGTCCATGCCAACCTAGAGACACCTTTTCTGACTGTTAATTCCGTGTGCATTGGCCAGCAACTGTCCTCCATTTGTGCATTCAGAAGCTGCACAAGTTCATTCCACCAAGGGGGGCTCATGTAGGCCAGGCCTCCCTGAGGCTTTGGAAATCCTTGTTTGGTACCAAGAGCAGCGGACAAGAAGCCTTTGTGCATTCCAGACACCCCACCCCCAGCCACTCAGCCTCTTCCAGTTGGGTAGACCTTTTCACCCAACCGCTATGCCCAGAACTGCAGCCAGCTTCTATTTCCTGCTTCCCTTGGCCCCTTGCCTTTGGCCATGAGCAAGGAGAGCAATCCCTGCCAGACTCCCAGACATGTCTCCTCCAGCAGCCCAGGCTAAGGAGACCCAAAAACGGGCTGTAGCATGTATGGCCTGAGGAGGTGACACTGGAGCAAACAGACGGGGTCCCTAGAATGGCCTAGGTTGACTACCTCCAAGGTCCTCTGCACCTCACATTCCACTCTGTGTGGGCCTCTGTACTTCCTGGCAGGAGAATGGAAACATTCTGGATAGGTAGCTCTTCTAAGAGGGCTTCCCTGTGGGCAGCCATGAGTACCCAGCTTTCCCAAGACCCACCGGCCAGCCACCAAATAACCCCTTTGCTTGTCCCTTCCTACATGTCCCCTCATTGGCTGGTGATTTTCCTATGGCCTGAGCGTTCAAAGGATGAAGCCTGCTGCACAGATGTGCCCTGGCCTCTATCATGAGATCATTTAATACATTTTACATATATAATAAATAAATAAATAAAATAGGCTAGCGCCCGGTGGGTGCGGTGCACACCTTTAAGTCCCAGCACTGGGGAGGCAGACGCAGGCAGATTTCTGAGTTTGAGGCCAGCCTGGTCTACAGAGCGAGCTCCAGGATAGCCACGGCTACGCAGAAACCCTGTCTTGAAAAAAACAAAACCGGGCTAGGATCCTGCCTGGGAGCCTCACTGTGCACTATGCAGCCTTAGCGAGCACTAGGTACACAGACGGCAGTGCGGAAATGACAGGCTGGCAAGAATGCCGTCGCTCACTACCCCCACACCCGGCCGGTTTGCCCTTGCACTCTGACGCCCAGCAGCTGCACGGCGTATCCCGCCCGGTCCACCATTCGCGCCCACCTGTTCTCCTTGTCACTGTAGGTACTTGTAAGTGTTCCTGTGAATCTTTGGGCGGGCTTCTGGGGAGGAGGAGATGTAAGCACCGCTGCTCCGCCAGCCTGATGGAGTGATTCGCGTCACTTTGGCTCTGCTGGACTTTGTAGGAAACAAGCCAGTCTCCTACCGCTAACAGCATTCCCTCCTTCACTTTTCCGGGGGCGGGGGGGGGGGGGCTGGGGAAAGGGCTCAGCGGTTAAGAGCCCCTGTCCCTCTTGCGGCGGACCTAGGTTTTGTGTCTAGCATCCACCTCTGGTTCCAGGGGTTCTGCTACCCTCCTCTGGCCTCCACGGGCGTTGCATGCACAAGCCGATATACATCCATGAATACGTACATGCACACTTACATAGACACACATACATAAATGCACACATATACACACGTATGTTAACCTAAAGAAGTAGGGACCGAGGAGATAGTCAGCAGTTAAGAACATGCGCTGTGCTGCTCTTCCCGAGAAGCCAGGCTCCATTCCCAGCACAGGAGGCGGCTCCGGCTTCCGGGGAATCTAACAGCTCTGCCCCTGAAAGAACCTGCACTCAGGTGCACATCCCCACACACTGACGCATAATCAGAGTAATTCCAAAAACTAAAATAATAATTAAAGACTTAAAGAAATAGGTTTTTGTTTGGCTTGGTTTTGATTACAGGCATGTGCCACCGCTCATGGCTAAGACATATAAGTCAAAGACCATATAAGACCGGGAGAAGCTGAGTCGGTGGCACACACCTCTAACCCCAGCCCTTGAGAGGCAGAGGCAGGCGGATCTCTATGACTTCGAGACCAACCTGGTCTACAAAGTGAGTTCCAGGACAGCCAAGGCTACACAGAGACACCCTGTCTTAAAAAAAAAAAAAAAAGACTAAAAGAAAAGGTGGGTAAAACATAGAAGAGACATTAACGTATTATCAAGATATGTAAAAAAAATATATAGGAAAAAATATTTGAATAGGCCAGTAAAGCTAAGCTTTTAATGAACAGTATATAATATAATATTTAAAAAAAAAGCTGACAGGGTATAATTTTCCACCATCAAAGTTCCAGAACTTAAATCGGGCAGTGGTGGCACAGGCCCACAAATCCCAGCACTCCAGAGGCAGAGGCAGGCTGATCTCTGGGAGTTCCAGGCCACCTGGAACTACATAGTGAATTCCTGGTCTACACAGAGAGTTCCAGGCCAGTCTGGGCTATGAAGAAATAGCCTGGCTCAAAACAAACAAACAAGCAAATAAATAAATGACCAAAAAAAAAAAAAAATCTCTGGGGGCTGGAGAGATGGCTCAGCGGTTAAGAGCACTGCCTCCTCTTCCAAACGACCAGGGTTCAATTCCCAGCACCCATACGGCAGCTCACAACTGTCTGTAAGTCTAGTTCCAAGTGTCTGACACCCTCACACAAATGTCCATTAAATAAAATTAAGTAAATTATTTTTTAAAAAATCTCTCTGTTCAGATATAACATGCCTATGAAATATGTACATAATGATGCACACGGGTGGGATATGGAGGGTCGAGGCTTCCCTGCTTTCTAGGGCCATCACCACCTCTGTTTTGTAAGGCTCCAATAGAAGAAGTGGATAAGAAGGAAAAGGTATGGACGTCAGGGCTCAAAGTCTACACAGCCAACCACCGGAAGCAAATGACTACAAAACCGCTGTAAAGCGCGCCCTCTAGTGGAGGGTGGAAAAAGACCCTATTAGTAACTGACCCGGTACCGTGGTGTCTCTGAGAAATTAAAATATTGATTGGTGTCCCGACCTGCGGGGCTTCAACTGGGTTCCTAAGGCGGAGATTGGAAGGAATGGGGGAGAAGGGACAAGAGACACAGGAATGAAAGCCAAGTCTGTTCGTTTATTAGAAATTTTTACCCAACTTATATAAGGAGAAGACAGGAAAGGGGGAAGGTTAATCTACTGCTGCAGGAGATAGGAAGAGTGCTTTCATGGGTTAAATATTGTACCTGCAAGATACCATAAGGATGGTTTCTAAAGATATCTTACGGATGCTCTAACAAACGGTTGTCCTCACAATCTATCACCCATGATTTAGGGTCTTAGATAACTCTTTCACTACGTAGCTTTAGGTCTCCACTAAATGACCTTTGCTCTCTTCTTGGCTTTGGCTTCAGTAACTACCTTTGTCTCCACTAGATAGCTTTGGCTCACTAATTGACTTTGGCTTCAGTGTAGGTAGCTTTGGCTCCCGGCAGATTGGCACCCCTCAGCCTCTGGCACTAGAAATTTGATATTAATTAAAACTTTCCTCGGCTAGAGAGGTGGCTCGGCAGATAAGAACACCGCTGTTCTTCCAGAGGACCTGAGTTCTATTCCGAACACCCACGAGAGGTGGCTCACAACTGATCGTAACTCCAGCTTGGTGAGGTGGAGAACGCAACTCCCTCTTCGGACGTCCGCTATCAACCTCACATACGCGGCATACACACACAGGACACATGCTCACACATAAAAATAAAAATATATTTTAAACATGGTATTTCATAGCGTGGAAAACCACTGACTACATGTCTATTCCTAAGGGACACTCCAGATAAACTGTGACACATCCATTCCTGGGATCTTTTGCAACTCTCTCTGTTTAAAATTTATTTAGTTAGTTATTTCTAGTTATTTTAGTTTTATTTTCTGTGCAGCAGTATTTTGCCTGCATGTATGCCTATGCAAGCATGCACAGTACCCCTGGAAGCCAGAAGAGGGCACCCTGTGGAACTAGAATCGCAGACTGTTGTGAGCTGCCATGTGTACCCGGAATCCAGGTCCTCTGGAAGAGCACCCCGTGTGCTTAACCGCCACTCCATCTCTCCTTTCGCTGCTCGTAAGAGGAATTAAATGGGTACCGTTGTACTCACTTCTATGGACTCTTTCCAGTCTTTAATGGCCTTCCAAGATCTAATGATATAACTGAAGTAGATATGAATGTAAAAACAAAATATCTATCATTTTTAGATATGTCTGAATAGGTATTTATTGAATAGATACAAAATTTGTGGACAAAGAGAGGGAGAGGCTGCCAAACTGAAGGGACTGGGCTGAGCAAGCTGGACTAAGATGGAAACAGCTTCATTACTTTGGTTTTTTTGTTTGTTTGTTTAAGATTTATTTATTATGTATACATTATTCTGCCTGCATGTACACCTGCAGACCAGAAGAGGGCACCAGATCTCATTATAAATGGTTGTGAGCCACCGTGTGGTTGCAGGGAATTGTACTGAGGACCTTTGGAAGAGCAGCCAGTGCTCTCAACCTCTGAGCCATTTCTCCAGCCCCTGCTTTGGTGTTTTTAGCTAGGTTTTTTGTTTTGTTTTATTTTTGAGACTGGGTCTCATTATGGAGCCCTGGCTGGCTTGGAACTTGTGTAGATAAGGTTCACATCAAATTCACAGAAATCCACCTGCCTCTGCCTCCCGAGTACTGGGATTAAGTGTGTGTGCCACCATACTCACAGGATTAATTATTTTTTAATTTAATTACTTTCAGTCATGAGTGCGTGTGTACATACTAGTTGGTGTTTATGAGGGCCAGAGTCTTCTCCAATGTGGGTGCAAACCCAAGTCAGCAGGCTTCTTTCCCCACCGCGCGTGGGCCCGTACTTTGTGATTTAACAGCATCTACTGCACATGTCACTCATTTACTTATTATTTCTTTATTTACAGTCAGGCTCGCACTTTGTAATTCAGTCTGCCCTTGACCTGTTATCCTCTTACCTAAGCCTTCTGAGTTCTAGATTACAGATACGAGCCACCGTGCCAGGTTTTATGTTTTGTTCATTTCTTTATTCAAATAATTAGCTAGCTCAGTGGCTCTAAGCTGCGAAAATCCTTGTGGGCTTAGCTTTTGTTTTGTTTTACAATCTCACGCCTGGCTAAGCTAAATCGGAATGCCCTATGAAGCATGGACAGTTCTTGGCATTGTTGAGATCAATCCTTTCTCCTAAACCAGCTCATTTGGGCGTCTTAATCCTCAAGGGAGCTTTTCAAGAATGAGATCCACGTCTTGGTGGCAAAGCTGATAAGTCCTAGTCTGAATTTCTGTGCCACAGCCCACTGCCCATGTGGACGGGGAGCCGGGGGAAGGGGGGGCTACTGGTTGTTCCCGTGTAACAGGTGCACAGGCTGATCAGCAGGGGGTGCTGCAGAGACTGGAGAGGTGGGTAGTGGTTAGAGCTCTCACTGTGCATGCAGAGCACCTGGGATCAGTTCCTGGCGCCCACATCAAGGGCTCACAACTGCCTGTAACTCCTGCTCCAGGGTATTCAACGCCCCCTTTCGGCCTCTGTGGGCATCTGCACTCATTCATATACATCCACCCGGAGAAACAAACATAACTTAACAGCCTTGACCCTCAGACACCCCACTGAGCCCAGGGTGACTCTTTTGTTTGTTTGTTCTGCTACACAATCAGACAGGTTGACTCTTGTTTTTCAAGACAGTATTTCTCTGTATAACAGCCCTGGCTCTCCTGCAACTCGCTCTGTAAACCAGGGGCCTTGAACTCACAGAGATCCACCTGTCTCTGCCTCCAGGCTGACTCTTGATGAAACCATTCTCCCATGATTGGCCACAAAGCTGTCCACCCTGCAGCCAGGAGCTCTGCGCTTGGGTTCCTCAGGTTCATCGGAATCACTGTACTGCTTTATGGTTTTGTAGTTAATTGTTTTTTTGCACTTGTTGGATGGGTGTGTTCCACAAGTAATCGATAGCGTGTCTAAACTGCAGCAGGTCTGAGATGGTTTGAAGTTCATGAGAAAAACAAAAACAAAAACACCTCACTCTTAGGTTGAAGACACACACCCTTCGTACCCCCATCCCAGCCTTCCCCAGCAGCTTGCTTGGCTTAAAAGCAGAACTAAGCACAGTGTATAATGTTGTTCTCTGAAAATCTGGTTGCAGAGAGCAGCAGGACTAGATGTGAACCCTCATTGCCCATCATCCCAGTGTGAGACCATCAAGTTTCTTTAACATCTCTGATTCTCAACTGTTTGGTCTTCAGGATGGCTATGATGAGGATGGGCCCCTTGTGGAGGTACCCTGAGGTTCAGAGATAATGTGGTAGATGCTTAGCTCCAGTGTAGAGCATGGGGCTGTGAGCGCCTTACGGGGCAGATACCTGTGCAAAACTGTGACTTATTTCCATTTTCACAGCTCCTAGGGACTACCAAATGTTAAGTCTCAAACCCCGTGACAAATAACTGAGGTGCCTAGTTAGCATCAAAGAGGACCTGGCTGCCAGGTTCTCCCAGCATCCCCCCAGCCCCTACCTGTTACAGGGTATGGCTGGCACACCCTGCCCTCTGCCCTGAACTCCCCAGACCAGGGTCTGCCCTTTCCCCAGTGCCTTTTCCCTACATAACCTGCACATCCTGCCCTCTACCCTGAACTCCCCAAACCAGGGTCTGCCCTTTCCCCAGTGCCTTTTCCCTATATAACCCAGCCATTTTGGTTCCCTTGCCCTTGTTTACATTTTGCCCTCTTGGCTGCTGCTGATGATTTTCCTCCCTTTTCCTCCTGTCCTCACATGGTTCAGGGTCATGCCCACTCTCTGCACTCTCCCAGATGTCTCTGCTTCTGGCCATGCTCTCCCGTTTTTTAAGGGAAGGGGGGTGGTGAGACAGGGTTTCTCTGTGTAGGTTTATCTGGCTGTCCTTGGCTTTGTAAACCAGGCTGGCCTCAAACTCTCAGAGATCCTCCTGCCTCTGCCTCCCAAGTGCTGGGATTAAAAGTCTTCTTGGAAGTAACTGATAAAGGTGCAGAATAACTCTTCTGCGTTGGTTTATTCTGCCTGCGTGAGTTCATTGCTGGATTCTTGCTCACTGTGGCGGGAGAAGCCAGGTGCCTTGGAAGCCTCGCAGACAGGTCGATACCCCGGGTCCGAGCAGCGGTCCGGACAGCTTGCAGCATCTCCCGCCTTGGTAAGGAGTTAAATGGTATTTATATGGTATTTATCAGTGAGTTTCTGTAGACAGCAGGCGCTAAACCTTCCGTTCCCGGTATCCGATATCATTATCATTAGCCTTCATTTGCAGTTCAGAGGTAGGCAGAAAACACTTCCAAGATCCTATGAGCCCTGGGTTCAGACCCTGTGCCTGCCCGTGAGGGATCCAGAGGAAGGTCCTCATTCCTGGGCTCCCTCTGGCTGTCTGTGAAATGGGCTCACACGGAGTAGCAGCGCTGGGAGCCTCCTCCCCCACTTCTGTGCGGGGCTCCCAAGGGCGGGAGTGGGGTGGAAGGCTGAACGGGAGGCCCTGGAGGAGAGGTTGCCTTCAGGATGGGATCCCAGGCTGCGCCTTCTCCCAGGGTACGGTGGGGCTTCTGGAGGGGGCGGGCAGGTTCTCTGGAGCCAGAAGCCCGGAGCCGCCCAGGAATTTTGGCTCGTACTTTGCGATCCCGGGGAGGCGACTCCGGACAGACTGCACTCGGTGGCTCGGTACCATGCAGCCGCTGCTCTGCGCGCTGGCCGGGCTCGCTCTGCTCCGCACCGCGGCGGGCGAATGGGACCAAGGACCCAGGAACATCCTCGGACGGCGAGGTAGGAATGAGAGAGGAATCGGACACTGGGAAAAGTGGAGGGAGGGAAAGGTGATGGTGAAAGAAACAGAGACACCGAAGGACAGAAAAGGGCAGAGATCAAGAGGTTGAATAAGGAGAGAAGAGACTAGGAGCCAAGGAGGCTTTGGAGATAATCGCATGTGGATGAGGAGAGCAAGAGAAGGGAGTTTGAGAAAAGCACAAACAAGGGAACGAATAGGGATGGTAGGGAAAAAACGGGAGAAAGAAAGATTTGGGGAAAGGAATGCAGCAACCGGATGTGTAGAGCGCTGGAGAAGGCCAGCCAGCCTGGGCGGAGGTCCAGCTGCAGGGTGTGGCTTCCCGGGGCCAGAGCATCCAGGGGAAGGCTGCAAAGGGCATCCTGCAAGGGGAGCCTGAAAGGGTCAATGACTCAGGCAGGGCCAACGCCCCCCCTTGGAGAGACAGACAGAATAAAGGTACCGTCTCACCTGCCTGGAGACCAGACGTGTCTCTAGTGAAGTGAAGAGGCACCTTCCAGGTTCTTAGAAGGGTCCAAGAGCTATGGCTTATCCTAGCTCCGGCCTTAGGGTGCCAAGGCAGACCCAGCACCAAACCCCAGGCCTCTGGCTCCCTTGGGTCCTTGCTCCAGCCAGGCAGGCATTCCTGGCATGGAGACTAATGATCTGGTTGCTTTTGGGGACCTACAGAGAGAAGGGAAACTAACCCAGATCAATGAAGGATTCCTTATTGGGAGAAATGCTTTACTTCTCATAGGCTGGTTTCAGGGTGTGTAAGAAAGAACGCGCCCACCAGTGAACGCGGAACACTAGTTCTCTCTAGCCTCAGATTCCCCGTCTGTTAAGGAGTGGCTGACATTCTGTCTAGCTCAAAAAAGGCGCGACCTCCCTTTTCCTCCTCTTCTTCTTCTTCTTCTTCCTCCTCCTCCTCCTCCTCCTCCTCCTCCTCCTCCTCCTCTTCCTCCTCCTCTTCTTCTTCTTCTTCTTCTTCTTCTTCTTCCTCTTCCTCCTCCTGCTCCTCCCTCCCCTCCTCCCCCCCTCCTCCTCCTTCTTCTCCTCCTCTTCCTCCTCCTCCTCCTCCTCCTGCTCCTCCTCCTTGTTCAGATCCTCCTCTCAGCTCTGCTTAGGCTGCTTAGACAGGGACCAAGGCTCAGCTGGTCTCCCAGAGGAAAGACCTGTCTCTGCTACCAATCAGTTTCCCAGGCCTTTGAGCAACAATGCTTTCCTTTGTGATTATGCGCGCTCAGTGCAACAGATTAAAAGAGTATAGATATGTGCCAAGGTAGTTTCCCAACGCAGACTTGAGACAGTGTCCCAGCACTCAACGCCTTCATTGTGAGTACTAGAGGCACAGTCTTTCCCTGACTTTTGACAATGAAAATGTTTTGATACAAAAATAGAATTCAAACCGGGTGCAGTGGCACACGCCTGTAATTCCAGCACTCAGGAGGCAGAGGCAAGGTGATCTCCACAGCCTGGTCTATAAAGAGAGTCCGGGACAGCCAAGGCTACACAGAGAAACCCTGTCTCAAAACAAAAAACAAAAAATCAAAATAACAACATAAGTAGATATTATAATTAGTCACTAATTCAGAAGCTTTCTTGTTTAGTTTATAATCTTCCTTCTGCTGTCATCCCTGGATTATTTTAAAGGAAATCCCAAACACTTTATTTTTAAAGTTTTTATTGCTTGACAATTTCATACATACAATGAATTTTATCTTTTTCGCACCCCTCCCCTCACTGAAACATTCTTCTGAACATGCCCCCCTCTCTTCATGTTTCTTTTTGGGTGTGGCACATTGAGTTTCATTGGTTTCTCCTTTTAAAATATTTGTTTTACGTGTGTGTCTAAGGGTATTATGTGCACCTCATCTGTGCTCCAACCCATGGAAGTCAGAAGAGAGCCTGGAGCCCCTGGAACCTGAGTCACAGGTGTTGTGAGCCACCATGTGGGTGCTGGGAAATAAATTCAGGTTCTCTGCAAGAACAGTAAGCACTCTTGACTGATAAAGCACCTCTCCATCCTTTAATTAGAGTGCGGGACCCAGCATCTTAAATTTCATCTATAAGAAACTTCAATGCCATAATAAGAGTAATTCTTTGTCATAACACAATCATCAGTGTTCGAGTGACCTTAGTTGTGTCATGGTTTTTATTTGTTTGTTTTGTTTCAACATTTAATTTGTTTGACCTGAGCAAGGTTATATGGCTGATTGAATTTGGTTGACATATCTGCTGTTTCTTTAAATATGTAATCTGTCTCTTTCCACCCCTCCCTTCATTTTTTTTTTCTTGAAATTAGTTGTTGAGAAATTTTCTGCTTATTTGGATTTTGCTGATTGAATCCATGGGTGTTGTTAAAGCATTCCTCTGCCTCTATGTCGTCTATAAAATCGATGGCTATATATAGAAGCTTGATCTAATTCCAGTTAGATTTTCTTTGCACACACAAAAAAATATTTTCCACGTAGTCTTTATATATTTGATGTATATTTAGTTATTAGAAACATGGTCTTTCTGTGTAGCATTGGCTGTCCTAGAACTTGTTTGTTAGGCCTGGAACCCACAGAGATCAAACTGCCTGTGCCTTCCAAGTTCTGGGACCATGGCCAGCTATTTTTGATATATTTGTTAAAGAACAAGGTCTCTTATAGCTCAAGCTTGTGTTGAACTTACCAGGTAGACAAGGAGGACCTTGAACTTCTGATCCTTCTGCCTCCACCTTCCAAGTTCTGAGACTGGAGATGTGTGCCACCATTTCTGTTTTTATGCTGTGCTGAGGATCAAACCTGGGCCCGCAAACATTCAAGGCGAACATTCCAGCAGCTGAGCTCCAGGCCAGCCCATCTTTACCATTTTACTTGAATGGCTTTGACTCCTGCTAAGGATAGTCCTTTTCTTCAACGGTGTGGTGGCCATTTCTATGGTTCTTGAAAGCTACTAAGTAAGCGACTTGTCTAGTATTGAATGTGCGGGGTCCCACACAACGGAGCAAGCGAGGAAGTCAGAGGCAACTCTGTGGCGTTGGTTCTCCCCCTCCCCCTTCACGTGGTTTTGGAGGATAGAATTCAGGTCTCCAGGTTTGTGCTGCTGGGTAGTTGCTATGCAGTGAGTCCCTCACCAGCTCCCTGACAGAGACCTTTTCCAAGGCCTCACCTGAGTTCATGCTTTTACGTCAGAAGAATCCTCAGTGTCTTCTCTTTTATTTATTTTGGTTTTGTGAGACAGGGCTTTTTGTGTAGCTATGACTGTCCTGGACCTGGCTATGTAGACCAGGCTACCCTGGAATTCACAGAGCTCCACCTGCCTCTGCCTCCTGAGCTCCGTGACCAAAGGTGTGCACCATCATTGCCCCCTCAATTGGTTTTTTAGACAGGGTTACTCTGTGTAGCCTTGGCTGTCCTGGACTCACTTTGTAGACCAGGCTGGTCTTGAACTCACAGAGATCCTGCTGCCTCTGCCTCCCTGAGTGCTGGGATCACAGGCATGTGCCACCATGCCTGACTTGGCTCTTTTGTTTTCTTATAATTAAAAAAGAAAGTGTGTGTGTGTGTGTGTGTGTGTGTGTGTGGTGTATGTGTGGTGTGTGTGTGGTGTGTGTGTGTGTGTGGTGTGTGTGTGTGGTGTGTGGGTGTGTGTGTGGTGTGTGGGTGTGTGTGTGGTGTGTGGTGTGTGTGTGTGGTGTGTGTGTGTGTTGTGTGTGGTGTGTGGTGTGTGTGTGGTGTGTGGTGTGTGTGTGTGGTGTGTGTGTGTGTTGTGTGTGGTGTGTGGTGTGTGTGTTGTGTGTGGTGTGTGTGTGTGTGTGGTGTGTGTGGTGTGGTGTGTGTGTGTTGTGTGTGTGTGGTGTGGTGTGTGGTGGTGGTGGTGGTGGTGGTGGTGTGTGTGTTGTGTGTGTTGTGTGTGTTGTGTGGTGTGTGTGTGGTGTGTGGGGTGTGTGTGTGTGTGTGTGTGTGGTGTGTGGTGTGTGTGTGTGGTGTGTGTGGTGTGTGTGGTGTGTGTGTGGTGTGTGTGTGTGTGTGTGTGTGGTGTGTGTGGTGTGGTGTGTGTGTGTGTGTGTGTGTGTGGTGTGTGTGTGTGGTGTGTGTGTGTGGTGTGTGTGTGTGGTGTGTGTGTGTGTGGTGTGTGGTGTGTGTGTGTGTGTGTGTGTGTGTGTGTGTGTGTGTGTGGTGTGGGGGGGTGTAGGGGGAGGCAGAGAGGCTCTCACTATGTAGTCCTCATAACTGGCCTGGAACTCGCTATGTAGATTAGGCTGGCCTTGAATGAACTCGAAGAGACCCGCACGCTTCTGCCTCTCCAGTGCTGGGACTGAAGGTGTGCCCCATCCTCACTGAACTCTAGATGCCCTGAAAAGGAACGTAGTGATTTATTTCTTACAACAGGAGATAGTGGACGGAAGATAGAACTAACCTCGCACAGCCGCATCACCAGCGGGGACAGTGTCAGGCAGACGGGTTCCTTCTAGCTGTGTACCCTTGCACATGGCACTCAAACTTTTGATTTTGCAAAATCATAACAACAATTTGGGGCTTGGGGTTTTTTGACAAATTTTTTTCTTTTCTTTTCTTTTCTTTTCTTTCTTTCTTTCTTTCTTTCTTTCTTTCTTTCTTTCTTTCTTTCTTTCTTCCTCTTCCTTCTTTTTTTCTGAGACAGGGTTTTTCTGGCTATCCTAGAACTCATTATGTAGACCAGGCTGGCCTCAATCTCAGAGGTGCTGCCTGCCTCTGCCTCCTGAGCGCTGGGCCAAGGTGTGCACCACCACCACCCAGCTGGGACAAATTCTTGCAGTGAATCCCAGGCTGGCCTTGCACTTGGAATTTTTCTGTCTCAGCCCTTTAGGTGCTGGGGCTATGGGAATTCCTTATACTTAATGTAAAATAATAATAATAATAATTTTTAAAGATGGAGGAGAAGATAACCCCTTCCACCTAGCATTGGAAGGCTGAGGTGCCAGAAGATTGAGAAAGAAAATGGGTGACTTTATTTATTTAAATGCTCAGCCCTGACAACACACATGAAAGTGACATTATACAGATTGAGCAGGTTATATTTAAGAATGTATATTCTATATGCACATAATAAAACATTTTTTAAAAAGCCATGAATTTGAAAGAGATCAAGTAGGGGTATATGAGGGGATTTGGAGGGAGGAAATGGGAGGGAGAAATGTTAGAATTATAATCTCAAAAATAAAAAGGAAAAAAGCTAGAATTAAATGACTGATACATATGCTCATATACATTTTTGCAAAAATGTTGACACGATAAAGAGCCACAAAGCAATAATAACTGAGAAGATAGAGTCTGGCTATGCCCGTTTAAAAAGTAACAAAAGCCAGGGTCCAACAGATGGAATTGGCTTGCAGAAGATAATGCAGTCAGGTCAGGGCTGCCCCTGCGTCCTTGCTGGCGAAGCCCCTCTGGAACATGGTACCTTCTGACTTCCTGTATAGATCTGGCCCTAGAGAGCTGTCCTGAGACCTGATCCAAGTGACCTAGACTGAGCTCTAAACTCCACTCAGAGGCAGAGCAAGGGGCTCCCTGACCTACCCGCTTCATTATCCTCCATCTATATTTGCTCATCTGCTCAATGCCCCATCCTAGTTTGCTTTCTGTTACTGTGATGAACCCCGCTCACTGGCTCCTCTCCATGGCTTCGTAGCCTGCTCTCTTACACACCCCAAGACCACCTGCAGGAGTGGCACTGCCTGTAAAGGCCTGACATCGCCCATACCAAGGGAGGAAGTTGAGTGAGAGACAAAGAGTGTCCCACGGACTGTGCCTCTGACTTCCAACTGTATGTTGGTGAGGTTTATCTTGGTGGGTTTGAGGCCTCAACTTCCTGGACCTTGGGGAGGGTTAGTTTATTATAATTAGTGGCTTAAATATATGGGGTAGCCGACAGAATCTGGGATCATGGGTAGTAGAGCTGCCTACAGCTTGACCATCAGCCACTACAGCTTTGACTAAACATATGAGAGAGAAATATTTAGGGGGTGGTGATTGACAGGGGAAGGGGGTCTTCATTACAGCAGCTTAACTCCCATCCTGAGGAAAACACTAAAACCCAAAAACAAAAGCATGGGCAGGACACCGGTAAGTTTCTGAGTGAGCCGTGAGTCTCAAAAATCTTGGAAAACAAAACAAAACAAACACAAACACAAACAAAAAACTGCTGAAAAAAGACTCAGAACAAGATGGGAAAGAGAACACGGCCTCCCACCACCACCGCCAAGCAAAAGCAAACAAAACAAAGTTTTTTTTTTGGAATCTAACTCTCTCTTAAAGGGCTGCAGGGTTCTTGGCCTGTTTCAGTCAGAGGAGCTCTATCAGAGCACCTCCTACAATTTAAAAATACGACTTTGCTTCTCCTCTAGAAGAATCAAAACCCATTAATGGTTTTGAACGCCTCACAGATATTTATATACGTACGGATGTGGTAAGCTTTATTATCCTACTACGTCGAATGTGGTCAAATATCATTAACCCCGAGTGGCCGAGTTGCTGGTAAAAACAGAATATGGTTTTGATGATTACTGTGGGTACTTTCTCAGTGTGTGAGTCCCAGGTACCTTAGGTTGCCTTGAAGGGCTATGAGTGGGCGGGGCCGTATAGAGGAAAGACTGGTGGCCGAGCCTCTTTAGTTAGGTCAGCCAGCCCAGCACCTCACCTGGTCTCTGGGCTCACCTCATCACTGCTTTACCCATGGCCACCAGCCAGGGTACAAACAAGGCTTCAAGCAGGAGCAAGGCCAGAGAAAACAACCCCATGCTCTAGGAAATCCATTTCAACAGGCAGAGTAGGGAGGGCAGATGGAGGAAAGGGAGGGAGGGAATGCCCACAACCTTGTGCTCACAGGCTCAAAGTCCTGTGAGGTAACACAGCAGTCCTTTGGCCCCTCCACCCATACACTCACCCTGCAGCCAGAGTGATGATGCGAGGCAGAGAGAGAAACAGAGAGACAGAGAGCCCAGTTTTTGACTTGCCCAAGTTTTTATCACCAAAAGTGGACTTCTCCCTTACTCATTACTTATCCCTTACTTATTCCAGCTCTGTCCTCTGAGGCCTCAGGCAACTTCTGAAAGACCGTTGTACCCCTAAGCATGCATCTGGGAAGCAGAGCCTCAGCCTAACCCCACCCAGCTTGACAGTGCAGGCTGTGGAGGCCAGAAAGTGAATGGCTGAGGGTGTATCTAGGTCGAGGGTGTAGGCTGAGAAGGGTCTGCTGGGTGTTCACCAAGCAGAGCTGCGCTGAGGTTCTCTGCAGGGGAGAGCTGGTCAGGCAGGACACTTGTTAGTGTGTGCTCCGGGATTTCTGTCAGATGAATCCCCAGGAGGCCTGGATGAGCTCAGAGCACAGCTCAGTCCAGATGTGAGCGATTAGTGCTGAGGGAGGGGAGTGACCTCACCCCAGCTTCCTCCCTGGAGGGATCTGGAGCCAAGTTAGACCTCATCACAGGCTACGGAGAACATCGGGGAGAAGCGGAGGCATGTTGTTCAAGATACCCACAGCTGCCATGTGTCACTAGCTCAGCAGTTCTCACCCTTCCTAATGCTGCAACCCTTCAATACAGTTCCTCATGTTGTGGTGACCCCAACTACAAAATGACTTCATTGCTGCTTCAGAACTAATTTTGCTATGAGTTGTAATGTAAATAAATATCTGGTATGTAGGATTTCTGACATGTCTCGCACACACGCACACACACGCACACACACACACACACACACACACACACACACACACGGACACACAGGGAGAGAACCGCTGCCCTGGCTGAAGGCCTCCAGGCAGAGCATACAGAGAAGGCATCTATGCAGACTCCCACGAGGATAGGTTCATCTTCCTGGCCCACCCTGGAGTAAGAGGAGCTCTTCCTGCCTCCTCTAACTCTCTCCAGGCGGAGCCCCCAGCTTAAGCTGAAACAGAATGTGGGCTCACCTTGCTAAGGCTGGTCTGGACCTCTTCTGTCTCTCCGAGGCATCTCAGATCACGGAGCACCGTCTTCCAGCAGGAAGGTCCAGACTGAAGGTCTCGTCTTTGTCCTCACCACTTTGTATCTGCTTGTTCAGCCCATCATGCTTTCTGCTTTTAGCTAACAATTCCACCAGGCAACCAATTTAAATTATAAAAACATTAAGAGGTGGAGTACATGGCCTAGCAGTTAAGAGTGTGTTAACAGCAGTTTACAGTCCTCGTATGGAGGACTCTGGCTCAGTTCCCAGCACCCATACTGGGTGGCTCACAACTGCCTCTAAGTCCAGCTGCAGAGGATCTGGTGCCCTCTTCAGGCCTCTGTGAGCACTGGCACTCACATGCACATACACAAACACAGACACATAATTTAAAATAAACGTCTGAGTTAGAGAGATGATTTAGCAGTTAAGAGCACTTGCTGCTCTTGCAGAGGATCTGGGTTCAGTTCCCAGCTTCCATAAGGAAACGCACAACTCCAATTCCAGAGGACGTGATGTTCTGTTCTGACCTTCCCAGTTGTCCCATGCACACAGTGCACTTACACACCTGCAGGCAAAAACACCCACATGAAAATATAAAAAACGCAAAAGAAAACAACGCAGGTAAAAGCAGAGGGAGAGCTGAATGCACTCCCAGAGTCATTGCTCTGCGTGTCCATCCATACTTCTCACGGTTCCTCCACCAGCCTGGGTTTCTGAAGTAAATCTAAGACTAACACTTCAGCAGGGAATATTCTAACGTGGGTCTCCCAAAGACCCATTTCTACACAGGAAGAGCCAGCACCCCACTTGTTCTAGTTGCTTTCCTGTTGCTATGATAAAATACTCCAACAAACTTTGGGGGAATGTTTATTCTGGCTTAAGCTCCAGAGGGGTTACAGTCCACCCTGGTGGAAAGCCATGATGGCAGGAGCATGAGGCCACCCCATCACATCACATGGGCAATCCAGAAGCAGAGGGGAAAAGAGGAAATGGAGTTGGAATAATAATAACAAAATAAACAAACAAACAAAAACACTTTTTTTTTTTTCAAGACAGGATTCCTCTGGGTGTAGCCTTGGTTGTCTTGGAACTCTGTGGACCAGGCTAGCCTTGAACTCACAGAGATCTGCCTGCCTCTGCCTCCCAAGTGCTGGGAGTAAAGGCGTACACCACCACTCTTGGCATAATAATAAAACTTAAAGCCCACCCCTAGTGACATAATTTCTCCAGCAAGGTTCCACCCTCTATACAGTCCATAACCTTCCAAAACAGCATCACCAGCGGGGGACCAAGTGTTCAGACTCGTAAGCCTATGGGAGATATTTCACAATCAGGTCATAACACCACAATAACATTCTCTTCCCTTCCTCAAATCAGTAGTAGCTCCATGGCCTTTTGAACAGAGTTTCTAAGTTCAGTGAAAGGGAATCATTTGCCCTTCACAAAAGGTTCTCTACTCATTATCTTGCAATCGCTATAAGAAAATATTTGAGCGTGCTCAGTGGTGCATGCCTGTAATTCCAGCAGTCAGGAAGGCGGAAGCAGGAGCATCTCTGTGAGTTCGAGGCCAGCCAGGACAGCCAAGGCTACACAAACTCTGCCTCGTAAAACCAAAACCAAAAGAAAAAAAGAAAAAGAAAGAGAGAGAGAGAGAGAGAGAGAGAGAGAGAAAGGAAAAGGAAAAAATGAAATATCTGAAGCAATCTACTTGAAAGAGAGAAAGGGTGTATTTTGGCTCATGAATGAAAAGTTTCAGCCCATAGTCAACTGGCCCCACTGAGTTTGGGTGCTGCTGTTGACCTCTCACCTTATCAGGCAGGAAGCCAAAAAGAGTAAGAGAATGGGGTTCCACAATGCCCTCGGAGGACACACCCAGAGTCTTGTAACAACCTCCACCTAGGCCCCATCTCTCAGCATCACCTTACAGTGACAGATTCCCCGCCCCTGCCTCACCCCCAGGACCAACATGTGGGCTCTCAGAGGACATAGATCAGGATTGTAGCACTGGGCATTGCCACTGGCTTACTGCATTTTCTCTTTCTTGCATCCTCCTGATTCCCCTAATCCTGGATTCCAGGGCTTCCTCTCTCTCCCGGAAGTACATTCCTTCTTCTCTTCTTCTCCTATCCCTACTAAGCATGGCTGTGTTTACCAAAGCCCAAGGAAACACCCAGGATAATAGTACACCATTCTCTGGCCCAGTCGAGCTGATCTCCCTCCCTTTCTCCCTTCCTTCCTTCCTTCCTTCCTTCCTTCCTTCCTTCCTTCCTTCCTTCCTTCCTTCCTTCCTTCCTTCCTTCCTTCCTGGCCGGGCTTCTGGAAGAAATCTCCCAGGACCCAAGTTCCCAGCTCCCCTTCCCATCACACTGCTAACTATGCACATTCCCATAGTGGGCCTGGATAGCTTGGCCGGGGCCATTTCTGGCTCTTTTTCACAGTACCAACCTCTCCAGGTTCCTGCCACTTTAGACTCATCACTCTCTCTACCATCTGAAAAGCCTTCTTTTTCTTTTCTTTTTTCTTTTTTTTCCCCTCACAGCACCTGCTCCCTGGGGACAGACATTTTCAGGGCTCAGCCAACTCTAATGCCTTAGCCACCCAGTGCAGCCCAAGCTCAGAACCAGGAGGCTGGCTTCTTGTGTCAGAGTTGGTGGTGCCAGGTACAACCTCAGTGAAGGAAGAGATGAGTCAAGAGTTGAGAATATGTATTAGTCATGGTTCTCTAGAAGGACATCCATTCCATCAGTTCTGTCCCTCTAGGGAATGCCTAAGAATGAATCTGTTGATATTTAGAAAGTGGATTTCGTAGAATGGCTTACAGACCATTGTCCAGCTAACCCAACGATGGCTTTCTACCAATGAAAGATCCAAAAATCCAATAGATGTTCAGTCTATGAGTCTGGATAGTTCAGCTGGTCTTCAGTATATCATGAAATCCTAAAGAAACAGACTCTAATAGCAGTGAAGGACTGGACTTGTCAGCAAAGCAAGAAGGCAGGGAGAGCAGGCTTCCTTCTTCCATGTCCTTTGTTTGTTTGCTGTTTTTCAAGATAGAGTTTCTCTAAATAGCTCTGGCTGTCCTGGAACTCACTCTGTAGATGAGGCTGACCCCGAACTCAGAACTCCACCTGCCTCTGCCTCCCAAGTGCTGGGATTAAAGGTGTGTGCCACCACTGCCTAGCCTTCTGTGTCTTTCATATAGGCTGCAAGCAGAAGGTAAGAGTTCATTTAAAGATGGATCTTCCCACCTCAAAAGATTGGGATAATTAACTAATTAATTCAAATAATTAAGATAAAACCCTCACAAGTGCACCCAGTTACTTGGGTTTTAGATAATTTCAAATGCAGTCAAGAGAGCAGCCACTACAGTAGATTAGACCTCTGATCCTCTCACTGGCAATATGGCTTTGGATGTGGTCAGAGCAGCTCAGACTAGCTGGTTCCCAGTGATGAGGTTGCTCAGTCTCCTCCCTGAGTTCTTCCTGCTACTGTGTGGCTCATCGCTTCTTAGCAGATCACTGCTTCCCTCCAAAGTCACATCCCATTCTCCACGTGTGAAATTCAAGACACTCTCTTCAAACATTTGTGGAGGCTCATGGAGGCACCAGATCAAAGCCAAGGGCTTTGATACCAAGACCCCTTGCTGGTCGAATCTCACATTCTGTTTCTCTGCATGCATTCCAACCACCTGGATGGTTTGTTCAAGGAAGACATGCTTCTCTCCGTATCTTTGCAAGCAGTCAAACCTTGCCTGTCTTGACTCTACCAGCCTATACACTGCCTCCTTGAAAACCCTGCTGGGTCTGCGGACAGGGGCACGGCTAGAGAGGTGGCTCACATCTCCATCCTCTGCTTGTCCTTGTGTCTCATTTCAGCATCCACCTCACTTAGGCCTGGTGTCTTCACAGGACTCTAGTGTCACAAGGAAACACTGGCGCCGCCGTGACAAGCCTTGTTTTTGCTTGTTTGTTTGTTTGTTTTTCCTACAGCTGCTGAGTCTACCAGTTCCTCCAGAGAAGAGCTACCTTGGAGCCCAGGTTGTGACAGACATATGGCTGTCCAAGGCCGTTTAGATGTCATAGAAGAGGTAATGAGGGCACGGGAGGAAGGAATCACGAAGCTTCATGGCCAGCTGCCAGGCTGGAGGCCCTGTGGAGTAGAAATGTCAGAAAACCCAGGCCAGTTCTGTTCCCCAGCCACCAAGTTAAATGCTCTCTGTTCTAACTGGGATGTTCGGCCAAGCGATGTCTTATACCCCACCTTCCAGAAGGCATTGCCTGAGATTTTTCCCTAGTTGGGTGGACTGGTCGGTTTTATCTGTCAGCTTGACACAAACTAGAGTCACCAGAGAGGAAAGAACATTGAGGAAATGCCTCCATGAGATCCAGCTGTAAAGCATTTTTCTCAGTGATCAATGAGAGAGGGCCCAGCCTGTGGTGGGTGGGGCCATCCCTGGGCTGGCAGTCCTGGGTTCTGTAAGAAAGCAGGCTGAGAAAGCCAGTAAGCAGTACCCCTCCATGGCCTCTGCATCAGCTCCTGCCTCCAGGTTCCTACCCTGTTTGAGTTCCTGTCCTGACTTTCTGGTGACGAACAGCGATGTAGAAGCAGAAGCCAAATAAACCCTTTCCTCCCCAGCTTGCTTTTTTGCCGTGGTGTTTCATTGCATCAATGGAAACCCTAAGACACTGGAGTATGGGCAAATGGAACCATCAAATTTTGTGATGAATCATAACTAGGGGTTCATAAACTTGTGTGGGGAAAAGTTTTACCTTCACTGCTGAAACGGTTTTTTTTTTTTTTTTTTTTTTTTGGTTGTTGTTCTCTTTTGTTTTTTTGAGACAGGGTTTCTCTATATAACAGCCCTGGCTGTCCTGGAACTCACTCTGTAGACCAGGCTGGGCTCAAACTCAGATCCGAATGTCTCTGCCTTCTGCGCGCTGGCATGTGTCACCACTGCCTGGCCTAATCCTCAGGACTTTCAAAGTGGAAGGAGAGAACTGTCTCCTGCAAGCTGTTCTCTGACTTAAGTGTGCACCCCCGCCCCAAAAAAGTGGACAGCTTTTAAGATTGACTTCTGACCTTTTTGCCCCCTGCCCCCAAGGTAGTAATAATAATTTTTTGAGACAAAGTGTTACTGCTATCCCAAGCTGGTCTGGAATTTGTGGTGATCCTCCTGTTTACTAACTTTTGAGCTTACAGACATCGACACCTAAAGTAACATAGTTTTAACACTTGAATGCTATTATAATGTAGTTGGCACCATTGTTCTTCTGTTTTAAGCATTAAAGCACTGTTCTGGCATGAAGCCTGTAGGCTTTACTAAGTTGCCAGCAGGATCTGTAGCAACACACACCCCTTCGAGCAACTCCTACGAACAAGAAACTTGTGTCATTTAATAAAGGTGTCACCAGGGGGCGGTGTGACAAAAGGAATGTGCATTCTTTTTGCCAACTCCCTAAACAAAGAAAAAGGTGCTTGGAAGTCCCTGTGCCAAGTCTGGCACCTTTTTAGTACCAGACAAGAGGACCCTCAAAAGGGTGAAGGGAGCAGCCAGTGATGTTACCTGGGAAAAGTGCGCAGAGATTGGGCGAGGGCCAGTATTCCACAGCACCAGAGCCCTCTCCTCAGCACAGCGGATTTCTTCAGAATATCACTAAGCTAAGCTAAAGTTGGCCTAGCTCCTGAGCTTGACTCTCCCCCGCCCTCCCACTCTAGACGGTGGAGAAGACGGTGGAGCACCTGGAGGCAGAAGTGACAGGTCTTCTGGGCCTGCTGGAGGAACTGGCTTCAAACCTACCCCCAGTCCTCAGTCCTCAACCTGACCTGCTTGGAGACGGTGAGTGGCTCCAATGGCCGAGGGACGCCTGCTGGGCCTGTCTCCCGGGGCCCCTGGCAGCAGAATGCACAGCGGGTGCAGTCTGTGCCGCCCCAGCGACTGAGCACCTCAGTCTCCAAGAACCCTGGTTTCTGTGCTCCTCCGTCTATTCTCACCATCCACTGGCACCCCGATGCCCAGGCCACCCCCAGCTCCCTGAGGCCTGTTTCTTGGCGCTGCTGTCCCAAGTGACTGCGAAGCTGGAGGCGACAGGTCACTGGGCTCAGCAAGGACAGGGAGCCCTTCAGCACCCTCGGCTGCTCATGCGGGGACCCTCTTCTCTTGCAGATCTCTTCTGACCACCAGGGGTCAGAAGCCAGGAGCCTGTCAGCTGGCGTCATCCCGCTGAGAACCAAGCCAGGTCTTCTTGCCTTCCTGCCCTGCGTGTGAATAAAAGCTACGTGGGCTGCTGTGTCTGCTCTTGTTTTGACCTCTGAAACCAGAGCCCCAGCTCTTTCTATTTTGCACCGAGCCCCACATGCTGTTCTAGTCCTAAGTGCTGGGTAAACTGTGTGTCCAAACTTCCAATCTTCTAGGGACAAACCACAGAGGCTGACTCACAGAATGTAAGACTCCTGAGGCCTCGAGTGGTAACCGGGCCCAGAAGGTCCTTCATGCAGCTTTGCTATTCAAACTTGACCACAAAACAGCAGCCAGTGCCACCCAGGGGACTGTCAGAAACGAAAGATCTGGGTCCCATCCAGCTATCCACCTCCCCCCCCAACCCCCCGGCCCATCAGAATCTCTGTCTTCATGTGATTCCTCACCTGACCACCTGGTGGCGAGGGGTTATGTAGCCACTGAGAATCTTGTTACCTGGTTGGGAATCTAGACACACTTCCAGCCTCTTTTTATTTATTTTTTAATTGTATTTCAGTAAACAAACTTCACATTACATAAAATTCACTCCTGGGGAGGGGAGGTAGGGCCAGCACGACTCGCCATGTAGCCTGAGCGGGGTTAAAGGTGCACACACCCAGCAGAGCCCAGCAGTATACCTGCACAGGTTCTGTGGATTCTAGTGTGCTCATCCTGTCACAAGTCAGCACCATGAATGGCCATGAATTCGTGGCCATTTCCAACACCACAGAAAAACCCCGGGCCTACACACCTCCCCTCCCACACCTCCTCTCCCAGCACTCTAGAAACCATGCATCTTCCTGGACTTGCCTATTGGGGGCTCCTTCTGTGAAAGGAATCATGAGTGCTATCAGGCTTTCACTGGACAAGTTCTGAAAGTCCACCCCTGCAGCGTGTCTTCCTTTATACAGCTGGATGAGATTCTGTTATATCACTAGACTTGTTCGCCCACCCATTAGTGGCTCTTTGGGGTGTGTGCACTTTGGGCTGTGAACATAATTCATGACACTGAGTGTCATCTCTCCTCCCCCTGTGGGGGAGAAATGAGGATTGGTAATCTGCAGCTGGCTACTCCACTGAGGCCTCTCTGGAGTTCTAGCCAGGGCCCAGGAGGCTAGACAGGCACCTGATTCTCTATAATGTGTCATTATCCGGAGCTTTCTAACACAGGGACATGACGGGAGCCCCCCCACCCCACCCCACCCCGCCAGCAAGCCAAGCTCTATGCTCCTGGGCGTGACAATGAATCCTAGAAATTGTTCCTGCCAGTTTCCTTCTCCAGATACCAAGGAGCAGAAAGCCTGCAGGGCGAGCCAAGAGCCTCCTTCTGACACAAGGTCCCAAGGTAACACGCTGCTGTGGCACCTCCCTGAGAGGTCACCTCCAAAACCACATAAATTCCTTGCTGTCCTTTCCCAGGGCCTAGGCGACCAGCCATTCTTTTGACCTCACTCGGGTGTTAACGCTCGTTTTTAAACTCTATTTTATTGAAGTATTTAAGCCTCTACTTCTACTTCAACCAACCTTTTAATCCTAGGAGAGAGAGAGGTTAGTGGGGAGAGGAGGTGCAGACCCCTTTACTTCTCCCAGCTGTTTAGGGCTTATGGGTTCTTTTGGGGCTATACTAGTTTTCGTCAACAGCAAATGCAGCAAGCCGTCTCACCCAAGCTGCTGCGTTAAAACGTTTCTCATCACCTGTGTCCTCCAAGCCTCCACAGCAGCCGTTTCTGGTCTCTCCAAACCGCCACACCTTCTCTTTCTAGCTCAGCCCTAGACCACGCCCCTCTCTGTGCTGCGCCAGGCAGGCCTTTACCAGCTCGCAAAGACCACGCCCCAAAGGAGGCAATTATAGCTATGGACAAACTAAAGCCCAAACTAAAATCCCACACTTGGAATTAGAACAAAAACATATTTACATCATATAACTGAGTTTTTAAAGAAATCAACACTTCAATTACATGCAGGAAATTCTACCCCCTCTGCATCTGGCTCCAGTCCTGTGCCCCATTACCACCTGGGCTCTGTGTAGATCTAGAGAGCATCTTTAACACATGCTTAAAACACAACCCCTGCCAAGTAGCTTATGCTTGGGATTTCCCCAGTGTATGTTTCTAGTTCAGCACAGGGCCAGAACCCCAGTCAGAAAGTGGAAGAAAACACGCCGGCACCAGAAGGACATTTCCAGAATGTTCCAGAGCTGGCTGACTTTAATTTGGAAACAGCTTTTGGCTACAGACATTCAGGTTTAAGGCACATTCCAAACTACAAGGAGCTCTGTCATTGGCAGGAGGCTGGCTTTAATTCTTGCATGATTTTGCATGGAAAATGGAACAAATGATTTTCTGGCCTTTTTCTAAAAAGAAGTGAGTTTGGCAAAAACAAAACTCATGACACATTCTCACCAGACGCGACAGTACCCTTACAAGACCTCCCGTTTATCACAGGCAAGGACAGGGTACCCGCCCACTCTCCTCAGAAACACGTATATAGTAAACACACTTGTATGCATCTCTCTGGCAATGATGGTAAAAAAGTTTTCAAATAAAAATACAAAATCACATGTCTACGACACAACTAACAGTCTTAGCCACAAGCAACGAGGAATGATTGCAGGAGCTAGGAGAGAAAAACATCTACTCTGAACAGCAAAAGGCTGTGAGGGCCTGGGAAATGGTGGCCTGAGAACTCTGGCCCACCTGGGCCCTTTCGGCACAACATGAGGATGAGGAGGGACCAGAAGAGAAAGGCTATGGCTTTAGGGGAGAAACGGTGTGCCTGGGGATATTGGATGGATTAGGAAAAACCAAAGGACGCGCTTTGGGTCTTCCTGGGCAATGGCAGCAGGGGCAGAGGTGAGGAACTGTCTCTGCTCAGTCATTGCCACCACAGATCTTCAGCAGAATCTTCCGGTAGTCCCCAGAAGTGTCCCCCTGGTTACAGAAACAACAGAGAGGGTTAAGGGAGACAAGACCACTTCCTTTCTGGCCCCAAGTGTCCTTGTGGAGAAGCACCCCTGTCCAAGAGTTCCCACACAGAGTATGCAGTGCAGAGACTTTCCCTGAACAAGTTCTGCCCAGTGTCCCCAGACCCTATGTCAACAAAAGCCAGAGGCTGGCGTGGTGGCCTGTGTTTGTGACCCAGCACTGGGAAGGCGGAGACAGGCAGCTCCGTGAAGGGTAGACCACTCTAGCATAACCAGCAAGCCCAGGTCCCAGTCAGAGCATAGCTCAAAAATCAACAGCTCCTGAGAAATGATGCCCAACGGTGACTCTGGCCTCCACAGGCGTGTGTGTGTGTGTGTGTGTGTGTGTGTGTGTGTGTGTACGCATGCATATATGCATACATATAGTACCATTCACCTACTACCAAAGCCAAAACTAGAACATTTGAATCTGCCAAAGGATCACCATCCAGGGCTAATCACTGCTCTTGGCCTAGAGCATTTATATTGGTGTTCTACCGTAAAGCAATACTATTGTCCTACCCTGGAAGGCCATCTTTGTGACACCCACGGAGAACACCATTACTGCCACTGCCTCTACTTCTCAGATCAGTCTCTGTGCTGTGCTCTCTCACGGCAAGGTCTGTGACTTCTTCAGCTATCACAGCCTACTCGACACCCAGGCCACACTCTGGCAGTAGTGACAAATTCTCTGCTACCCACAGCCTCATTTCCACAGCACGGCTGTGGAGACCATCTTTTCTTCAAAGATGAGCCCAACAACATAGCAAATGCTGTTGAGGCTGAAATTGGGCCCTGCAGCGCTGGTGACCAAGTGCCCACTTCTGCCAGCCCAGCTGCGCCGCTCGGTTTTCTTCCAGCATTTGTGTAGACTGCCGCCACCACCCCAGCTGTGGAGCAGGGACCTGGGGCAGTGGCCGGGAGGTCTGCGGACACTGCTCAAGGGTCATGAGGTTACCAAGTAGGAGAGCCAGGATCTGACCACCCAGGCTGTGACCCCAAGGCTGAGCGACCTGTGTGGTCTCCACTGTAAAGTGAATGGGGAAAAGCTAGACTTGAGGAGGCCAGAGCTGAGCCCCACAGACCCTTGGGGCATGAGCTCTCCTTGGTGAAGCACAAGTCCAGAGTGACGAGGCCTCTAAAGGTCAGGGATGCGGTAAGACAGGGCCTGAGACTTCTTTATGCCATTGACAGACACTCTGTTCCGTCACCATGCACTGGGATCCTAGAGTGGGAACCAGGGTCACAGGATTGGGACCTGCCCTGTCCTTGAAATCTTGTGATCACTTTGGAGGCAACTGGATGAAGCCCACTTGGCCAAACTAGGGCTGCTCTCGAGGAGACAGGAAGGAGAAACGAAGGGCCTGGAGGTACTGGGATGGGAGAGATGGCCTTGTTGGCCCCTGATCCTTACCGTGATGTCATGGTACAGTGACTTGCCGTACATCCGCTTATACTCGGCTCGTATATCCAGGAGGTCAAGCTCGCTGCGAGACACCATGATGCGAATCAGCGTCCGGTCTTTCGTTCCTGCTCCCTGAAGCGTCATCCAGACAGAGTATGTGCATGGGGCTTCTCCCCCTCCCACCCTTCCTGAGGCCCCAGCCCTCCTGTACCTTTACACTCAGCCCCCAGGGAACCACTCAGACCCAGATTAGGGTACCCTGCACACAAGAGCTACGTACCCTCATGGCCTTGTTGAGCCTTTCAGCAAAGAAGGCGGGGGTGTTCTTCAGGCATTTCACTATGAGAGAAACAAAGCACAAGGGCTGCAGGACACGGGACAGCACACACTAAGTGTCCTCCTAGGAAGCCTGGACATCCAATCTGCCACCACCCATCTTCCCGCTGACTGTGCCCATGACTGCAACTCCACACAAGGCAGGACCACCAGCCCAACCTCCTCCTGGGCACCACTGAGCCAAAACCACAGGGCTGTGCAGAGAGAGCATCGGGGCTTAATATGGAGATGTTCCAACTTCATGGGTGCCTAGGCACGAGGGCGAGGGTCAAACAGAAACACTCATGGAGAAACGGAGGCCAAAGGGATGTGGAACCATTCTCAGGCCACGCAGGAAAATGAGAGTTATGGTCTGTTCTAGCCAGAAAGATCCAAGAAAAACATACTAAAAATAATGGGCAAACTGATGTCCTTTAACAAGTATAAAAAGAGGAGGTGGCAAGGAATGCAGGGCAAGAACCCAGCTCCACATTAGGAAGTTGCTAGAGCGGCCAAGACTTGCTGTAGAGGGCACTCTCCATGCTGCAAGCCTGGCCAGCACTCCCTAGAATGGGCCTGTTTTGCTGTTGCAAGTAAAAACCTTTCCATGTGTTTCCATCACAGACAGCTGACAATTGCCTGCAGGGGTGTATTTTTAGAGGAAACTTGGCAGGATGTGAGTCACCTTCCCCGAGGAGAGCAGCTGGACCGGCGCCCACTAATGCCTACATAGCAGCTCCTTTCTGCAGAGCTGCACTGCAGACACAAAACATGAGACCCCTCTGTCCCAGAGGCTGGGCACTCATGGATCCCACCAGCCAGATGGTCCAGATTAGCCAACTCAGATCCTGTGGTTCTCACTACAGCACCTTCCACCGAAGGACACTAAGCACCCAGCTTGCACCTCACGCTGCCCAGCGGGTGGGCACACAGGCGAGCCAACCCCCAACACTTACCCACAGCCAGCATGCCCTGCTCCAGGTCCCCAGACATCTCCCGGCAAATGCTCTTCTCAATGTCTCGGCCGGTCATCCTTTGATACTCGTTGAAAACTAGCAAGAAAGCAGAAGGGACAATGTCATAGTCTGAACATATTCTCCAGATGTCTATGCTGTAGTCCTGGCCCTCAGCACCTCAGGATAGGTATTAAAACAATGCCATGATGGTGGTCCCTCAGCCAAGCTAACGGTGGCACCTACAAACAGGAGGTCAGACACGTGTATGGACTGACAAACCTTGGCTTGCAACGGGCTGACCCGGGGTCCTTTTTCTTTTACTTTTTGCGTGCAGCCACAGCTCTCTAAGGCCCGGTAAGGTCGGCGCTTCATAATCACAAAGCACCAATGTAGGTCGGCGTGTTTTGAGTCTATTTCAGTTCACGCTGGGCCAAACTATGATGTTCACTGTAAGGCCTAATAAATACATTTTCGTGCGTGCGTGTGTGTGTGTGTGTGAGAGAGAGAGAGAGAGAGAGAGTTCGCGCGTGCGTGTGCGTGTGTGTGTGTGTGTGTGTGTGTGAGATTTAGTCACACCATATGACCCTTTGGCTTCAAGGGATTCCCCTGTCTCAATCTCTCATGTAGCTAGGACAATAGATAGATCTGTGTCACTACCCAGCTTTTATTTCCGACCTATAACATTTTCAAATGGGAGTGTTAGATACCATCTCATCACAAACTGAGGAACCACACCAGGACACAGCAATGAAGAGGCTCATCCGCAGAGAAAGAGAGGCCTCAGAAGAAGCCAATTCCGGCAAGCTTATTAGCATCCAAAATGCTTACGAAAACACATTCCCATTGCTTGAGCCCAGCCCACAGTACCATCAAGACAGCAAAACTGAGAGGAGACCCACCCACGAGAGTCCCGCCTCTTTTCCCCTCTGCCCTGGACAGCCTGACTGCTTTGCAGCTGACAGGAAGCCCGTCTCTCCACAGTAAGTCTAGTGGTGCTGCCTCACGCCCTGCAGTCAGGTGATCCTTTTCAGGCAGTCTGCTTATGTTTACCCATCTTTTGTGTGTGTGAGTGGGTGGGGGTTCAAGACAGGGCTTTACTGCATAGCCCTGGCTTTCCTGAACTTGCTCTGTAGGCCAGGCTGACCTCTAACTCAGAAATCCACCTGCCTCTTCCTCTAGTGCTAGGATCACTACTAGCACTAGTGCTTGGCTCTTGCTTACCCATCTTAACCTACACTTAACAGTATCCTCCTCAAAATTCCACATTCGGGCACTCGCCTCTCATTCCTTCATGCACAAGGCTCACCTTGCTCTACCTGTGAGGCACAGCCCA
Source organism: Meriones unguiculatus (assembly GCF_030254825.1). Taxonomy (NCBI): domain Eukaryota; kingdom Metazoa; phylum Chordata; class Mammalia; order Rodentia; family Muridae; genus Meriones; species Meriones unguiculatus. The sequence continues at coordinate 3,908,012 of NC_083357.1, read as the reverse complement.
CTCAGATACTAGCCACACTGTTCTGTTATAAACCTTTATAGACTCAGAAGCTGCGGAGTGCCTCAGAACAGGCTCTCAGTTCCGAAGAGAAGGAGGAATCTTCAAACTACTCTTCTCTCCCTCTGGTCCTCTCCTAAGATGACCTCTCACAGCCCAAGGCCTCAGGCACTTGATCCCTCATGGCTCTCAACCTTCCTAGCGCAAGACCTCTCCTGCCTCTCCGGCTCATCAGCACACTATCTTTCTGATGTCCTCTGCTCCCAATGTCTAGTTTATCAATGGCCACTCCCTCAGCTGAGAGAACCCCTCTGTCCTCCTAAGTCCCCTCACTCTGACATACCATGTCCAGCTTACCAGCAAACAGGCTGGACTCTGGTTCCTTCTGGCCCAGCTTCCATCCAGGCTACCACCAACTCCTCCTAGGTCACCGCACAGCTTTCTACCTGATCTGCTCAATGGTGGATCTTTCATTCTCGTTGCGTCACACCCAAGGCCCAGGTCGCCTAGGGAATCTGGGCAGCATGTTGCTCTGCAAGCTGAGGGAAGGAGCTAACTCCACTGAGAGCCCTTCTGTGGCTTCTAGGCTCTCAGGATGAACACCCAACTCTGCAGAGCTGTCTACCACCTCTGACCTCACCTCCTGCTACTGTCACTCTATTTGCTCCAGATACGTGTGTCCCCTTGGCTATGCCTGGGCCATGCTGGAAGGCCAGCAGGGCCTTTGCTCGCTTTGGTGTCTTCACTGGGGGCTTTCGATCACACAGCCTTATACCAGAGAGGACTGCCTCAGCCCTCCATTCCATCACCTTCTACCCATCTGCAGCCCAACCTTTTTCTCTACACATTTGCCACCAGCTCCAGGTTGTGCTGAGTATTTGTCTAACGTGAAGCTGAAGCCAAGAAAACAGACTAAGCATCTCCACCATCTGATGGACAGAAACCCACTTTTATGTATTCAATAAGCTAAGCAAATGTTACCCAGCATTGCTGGAAGCAATATTTTTTTCTTTTCTTTTTGTTTTTAGTTGTTGTTATTGGGGGAAAAGGCTCAAGCCATGCGTGTGGAGGTCAAAGGACGACTGTGGCCTTGCCTGCTGGGCCAATGCTTTCCCTACTCTGATATCCTGTATTTCAGTGCTTGGCAATCTTCTTCCTCATTTTTTCCTTTGTCCTAGAAGCAGATGCCACTAGGAGGCTCTGAGGAAGTGAGGGTCACGAAGAAAACGCCGGCCGAACACTCTGCAGGTTCTCTTCTCATGTAACCAACCTAGCACCTACCTGCCACCAGGTGGGCCCGGCTCCGGGAGCACAGGATGGCGTTGAACTTGGACTCATCTGTTCCTAAGCGGTTCTCCCCAGCTGCATACAGCTCCTGGATGGAGAGAAAGACGCATGTGTCCAGCAAGCATCATCTAGGCCCCAGGCTCAGAGCACCTAGGTAACATCTAACCCTGTAAAGCCCAGAGGGGAAGGGCAGGGCCCTAGCAGTGGGAGTACGAGTTTGCCGAACCCTGAAGGCTTTGCCCGCTGCATACCCAGACCCCAGCAATCCACGTCCTCTCTATGCGTAGCACAGAGGATTTTGAGTTCAGAGCCCAGCATCACAGAGGAGGGAATAGAAGCCCGGACTCAGGTGCTAGCTCTCAAGCAGCGTGCAACAGAATGCTAGCCAGGGCTCTAACTCATGAGCCTCACTTTCCTCATACAGAAAAATGTAAGAACCAGAACTGACTTGAGGTCAAGACCTTGAAGCCCAAAGGGCCACACGGATAACTTAGCCGAAAGAAAAAGTTTATTGGAAGAGCTAAGAGGGATGGATCCTAGCCAAGTCCTCAGGGGTAGCACTTCTCAACAGTAGGACAGAGGAGCACAGGTCCTCGGCTGACAGACCCATGCCTCAGAAGCCAATTGCCAGACTTCTGTGTGAAATCTCCTAACCATGGAGAGTGGTTATAAGCAACACGTGTAACCATGATGACTCCTGCACTTAAGAACTAGTTACAGAGGTGAAGAGCAATGAGTAGGCATTAATACCCTCTGCCTCCCAGACACCAGGTGCACATATGGTTCACAGACATGCGTGCAGGCAAAACACTCATACATACAAAATACTTAAAAATTCATAGATGTGGGGCTTCATCAGTCTTTTTTCCACACTTCACTACAGACATCATTATGTTTGCTCAATAGCACAATAGCTAGTTAAAGCCTATGAGGGTTTGGGCCCCTAATATTTGCCAATCTGCTACCTTGCCCCAGACCTCCAAGAAGCCTTCTAGGCCTCAGACAGTCATGGGGAAGTTAAGGGCACTGATAACCCAGGACATTCTCAGGTTGAGATCCCTCAGGGCAAGGTGATGTTGAGCAGGTCAGGAAGGAAAGAGGCAGAGCAGCAGTCAGCCTTTTCCTGGAAGGCTGGGGAAGTCTGGCCATCCCACTAGGTAGGACAGTCTGAACTGGAAAGCAGGCAATGCAAATTTATATAGCTAGAATTTCGGATGCCTGTGCTTTCCTCCTTTTGCCTGCAACTCATAAGGTGACACAGGCAGACATGTAAGGATGCAGGGCTAAAGTGGCAGCTCCTTTCTAGGAGCTGGATAGACAGGTACCTTTGCACACCTAACAGTACCTATTTGGTAAAGTACCAAGCCACACCAAGTCCCACATCCCCATGCTCTTCAACAGCTGTAGCTGTTACTGTCCCTCTCACAGGTGGGAAATCCAGAAGGTTTGGCACCCTGTTCAATGTCAAGCCCCTGAGCGCCTCAGGAAGCCACAACATGCATAACCCACCACTGTCCATCACTCTTTCCATCCCTGGGCACCTAGCACAAAGCTCTGGTTCAGCAAGCCCACAACTGGCACCTCGCCAGCTATACTCACCTGGGCATCTCTCTGGACAAGGGACATGTCCACATTTGTACTCTCATCACGGTTTCCCTGAAAGGAAGGAGGCTGTAAGGCCAAGCTGCTCTTTAAAAGACCTTATCCTCCCTCCTCACTCATTTGCCAGTACTTTGATCCCCCCAGCCTCTGCTGCCAATTCTCTAACAGCCTGTTGTGAGGAAGGTACCTGAGAGAGAGAGATGAGGAGCCGCTGGAAGTGTCCCGATGTGTCACTTCGAATGGCCTCCTCCAGAGTCTTTTTGAACTCTGAAAGAAAGATAACAGGGTCTATCCTACAGATATTCTACCTCTAAAGACATAATTAGCAGAGGGCATTGACATGACAAGGGTTCAAGGGTCTCAAGCTGGAGGTGGTAGGTGGCTCACCTTCCAGACTCATAAGCTTGTGACGCCAAAGTGACTTGACCTCTGGTCAGGCCTGGCCCAAACCCCAGTCAAGATTTTCTCAGCCCCTTTCAACTACAGGCACCTGCCCTGTGTGTAAACAGCAGGTAGGGCTGGGCCTTGCATCAAAGCCCAGGAAGTTGGGCATAACAGGAAAGAGGGGATAAGGAGGCCAGCGACAGGAAACAGGGGACAAGGAGGCCAAGGACTAAGAGCCCTATAAGAGGGTGTGGCCAGTGCCCAGGCAGCTTCTAACCTGTTTTGTAGGCTCTGCTTATTTCCCGGATGTGTTCGTTATTTCGGGAAGCGAGGATCTCAATTAGACAGGCCTCATCAGTACCAGCTCCCTATGATGGCAGACAAAGAATGTAACAGATCTCATGCTGGCAACCAGGCCCTCATTGGCACCCAGGAAGGACGGCCCCTGCTACAGACACCCCTACCCTGACTCATGCCTGAAAAGCCAGCTCCCCTCCAAGCCCCAAAAAATGAGATAAAGACAGGGTAATGAGTATGCACCACATGAGGGGTCATCCACACGGACCAGGAAACTGAGTGAAAGAGGGGAGAGTGTGCAGTGACTGTCCGATGGATGTCACACCCTGCTGGGTCAGGTTGAAGTGCAGATCAAGGTTTCTTCCCCTCCCCCCAAGTCTGGGCAATAGGTGTGTGTGTGTGTGTGTGTGTGTGTGTGTGTGTGTGTGTGTGTGTCCTCAAAAGCAAAAGCTAGAGTCATGAGTGAGCAGTCTGGACATATCTAAGAAGTCAGATGGAATGAAAGGAATGGCTGTGCCCGGGGTAGCAGGAAGGTAGAAAATGGGGTCAGAGGCCTAGCTTTTACATCAGTGTGAATCTTGGCTCTGCAGCTTACTGTGTGAACTCTCAGGCAAGGCTCTTAACTTCTTGTGCCAAGTTTCTTGTCTATCAAGGGAAGGTATGTGTACCTACCACCTAAGGAGTCCGTAATGGGACTAAGTGGACTAATTTGTGCAGAACATCTAGCCAGTACGGTGTTTTTATGATCACCACTGCCCGCATGCTATCAGCAGCTTACTGGAACTTACAAAAGATGTGCACGCTAGCACCTGACCCCAAACCCCCTGCAGGTCCTGAAAGAACACCCAGTCTTCCACTCACGGATACCCAGGTATGTAGTAACAGCTTCTCCGCACAGATAACCCCTTGCCTATGATGTTCTAGCATTCCACCAACTTCTCATAAAGCTGCTGGAGGTGGGTGCTGACTACTCCTGGGCCCAGGCCATTGCCATCCTGTCCCCCCTTGGCACCCTCTAGACTATATCAGCAGTTGGATTTCAGCCAGTCTTCTCTCCCTTCCAGACCATGCACAAAGCTCTCAGCCTCTAGGGAAGGTAGAGTCTGTGCCAGGCATGCCTCTGAGTGAGTGGCTCTTCTGGGGTGCTTGAGTAGGGACTCTCTACTCACAGGATACACAGAGCTACATGTCTGTAGGGCACAGATGGGACCTGGCCCCTGGTCAAAATCAACTAGACCTAAGAAGACAGAGAGCCCATGTTAAGCTGCAGGAATTGGTCTGTGTTGAATTCGGGTCCTCCAGAGATGAATGTCTGGGATGTACATGGCCGTGGGGACAGACATCTCTGGATATAGGACAGACACAGCAGACAGGACAGTGAGGTGGGGGCTCAGGAACTGGTAAGACGTCTCTATCTTTTTGTATCTCCATTTCCAGCCCTACCTCTCCCCACCCCAATGGGGTCTTTTCCTCTGCTGCTTGGGCTCCTCAGACATGATGCTACTTGCTAAGAACAATCCTGGTGAATGAGAACAAACTACAACAGCCTGGGGCCCCCCTCTCATTGTCATCAGTGTTCTCCACAGCCCAGCCCGGTCATTACGTCATATATATGTTGACATAGATAGTCCCTGTGAGGAATGGCATGTTACTTGAGTCTCGGAAAAACTACCAGCTGGGCAGCAACTGGTAAGTGGGGAACACAGCGCCCAGTCCCTTCTGCTTGCGCTGTAGCTATGCATACATGTGGAGGCAGGCTCACACAAGCGCAAGAACACACCTTGATGGCTTCCTTTATCTCATAGACATCAAACAGGACCGGGGTCTTCATCAGGGCCAGGATAGTCTTCTCAAAGTTCCCTGACAGTTCTGATTTTAGGTCTTTGATCAGATCCTGGTTGGACAAACAAACAAACAAAATCTCATTTTTAAAAATCCACGGACGAAGAGCACTGCAGACAAGGAAGCTGTCGGTATCAAGACCAGCCATGGGGAGAAGCCTGAGCTACAGCACTAACATACTCAATATTTTTGTACACTTCACCTAGGACTCAAAACCCTGGAAGCTCAAAACACAATCCCCTTAAGCTTCTTCCACCAAAGCTCTTACATCAACTAAACCTGGATGCCCTGAAAGCAGAGGGGAAAGTGAGGCCAGGTAGGGGAGAACTGATCTATCTACAGGTTCATCTTAGCAGAGCCAAGGCTAGAACCTGAAGCAAGACTAACTAATCTCACTGTCCATCCTGGAGATCCAGTCCTATGAGGCCCCCGTTTCCAGAAGAGCAGAGTAAGTGGATCTGTGGCTATGCTGGCTGCAGGCTCTAGAGCTTGGCTTGGGAGAACAAGCCCTCGTTGGTCTCCCTGCATTGCCCCTCTGCATCTCACCTTGCCATAGGCTGTCTTGAAGGACAGGAGAATCTGCTGCCGCTGCTTGTTGGAACGGCTCCCTAGGCAGTCAATGATGGCCTGCTCATCGGTGCCTAGAAAAGAGGATGGAGCAGGCACACTTTGGATTATGAGGATGCTCTGTTGGCCACAGACTGTCCTAGCACCTCCCCTTCATTCTCCTGGGCATCTAAGACAGTCCCTCTTCCATCTCCCTGGGGCAAGGCTTGCCTTCTCTTGCTATAGTGAACCGCCTGGGGAACTAAGGACACAGGTGCAGTTGAAATCAGTGTGGTCTCTTACCAAAGCCCTTCATAGCCTTCCGCAGAACTTCAGCATCTCTCAAGGGGTCAAACCCAGAAGCATCTGTGATGGTTCCTCGGTTTCCAAACTGCTTAGACAAATAGCCACAGGTAAGATGATCTACCCATGCCATCCCAAGGCATAAGACCTCTTTTATCTCCTCCTATCCCCAAAATAACCCCTTCCCTAAGAGCTGAGGTACCTAAAGGAGCCTGAAGTCAAAAGCACTGGACATGACTCGCTCTAAGATTCATGTGTTGACGGTGGTGTTTAGAAAGTAGCAACTGTTAGGAAGTAGGGTGGAGCAGGTCCTTGGAGGGGACACTGGGGCCCAGGCCCCTTCCATTGTTTCCTGTCTGCTGTGAGGTAGACAACTCTGGTTCACCAAGCGTTCTCCCTGTCAAGATGACCTGCCCCACCACAGGCCACAGTGCCAAGGCCAAGCAGCCACCAATAGAAGCTAAGAGCACAAAGCAACCTTCCTCTTTTTAAGGTGTGTTCCCCTCGGGTGTTCACAAACAGGCTCCTAAGTGGCTATTATGTGCTGGTTATCAAGGCAGTAAGGAGGTATGCTCTGAGAAGAGATAAGGAAAACAGTGTGGCAGTGCAGAGGTGGGAACAGAGGAGCAATGGACCCTCCATCTAAAAATAATCAGCCAGCACATACCACTAGGCCTGTGCCTGGCTGGTTTGGCCATGTAACTATGACAACGAACTCTAGGCATTGCAAACATGAACTACTCTCTAGAATGGCCCAAGACAAACCGTGCCTGGAGGAACTGCCAATCTTCCCTACCCAGAGAGGATGTGAGAATTTTTCACGTTTGTCTAGGAGGGTGTATAAGGGGCCTATTGGGCATGAAGCCATGAGACTGGGGGCTTCAGGGGAATCTCACAGGAGGAACAACCATGGCGGCAGTGCTTCCAGACCTGGGGTGGGAGCGCAATGGAAATCAGAGCTCTTGTTAAAATGATGCGGTGTAGCTGGGCCAGAGGCCAGCCTGTGAACTTTTCTTCTGAACCTGCACTCACCTGAGCTGGAGGCACAGCAGGGGTGACGGTACTGGATCCTGAGTATCCTGGGTAACTTGGCACTGACTGCTGCTGCCCAGGGGTTGGCATTGGTGATGGTCCAGGATAGGTCATTGGAGGCTGTCCAGGATAGGCCCCTGGAGGCTGTTGCCCAGGGGGTGGCATGGGCTGGCCCGGGGCCCCTGGGTATGCTGGATATGAGGGCACCCCGGGAGGTGGGTTTCCCCCTGGTGGTGGATACATGCCATAAGGAGGGACAGGCTGCTGGGCAGGAGGAGGCTGCCCAAAGCTACCGGGGGGAACTGGAGGATAGCTACCCCCGGGAGCCCCAGGATACAGGTTTGGCATGTTGGCTCCTCCAAACGTCCCAGACATGTTGCCTGCCTGCCAAGTACAAAGCACAACCTAAGACTCATAGGCTCAGAAAGATTAGCACCCTGTCTGTCTTCCCCTTATGGAGTTCTGCATATGTAAGGAGCCTCCTACCAGAACCACCCCCTCCCTTGAGTACCATGTACACCTAGCAATGGAGGAAGGCATACGACGCTAGGCTCATTAACCCCCACCCCCACGGGACAAGAAGCATAACCCTGCCATGGAGGATGCCCAGTGAGCAGAGCACCTGGGCTCTGAGATGGGCTGTGTATGCAAACCAGAACCTCTACTCCATCTGCAAGAAGCATGGAAACATGGAAGAGGCTGCTTCTTCCAACCAAGACTCACAGAGCTAACCACTCAAAAGACTGAGAAGGTACAGGGGCTCCTTCTGCAGGCATGGGTGGCTCTGTCACATCAGCCTGCTAACAGTCAGCTGAGGAAAGTGAGGCTGGAGGGATTTGCACCTGCCTAGAACAAAGCCTGAATCCTTATGCCCAGTGAGAAAAGGAAAAGGATTCCACCATCCTCAGCACTCACTCTAACTAACCCTCACTTCCTCCTCTTCAACCGCCAAGGCCTCCTCACTGTCCCCAGAGTCATCAGGCCCCTGGGCACGTCCAAGACTGGCTGTCCCTAGACATTCACGTAGCACATTTTCCACCATGTCAGATCTCTGTTCAAGGTCCCTCAACCCCCACCTTACGTTTCCCAGTCTACATTATCCCACCAGCACCTCTGACCTTTACCCTATCAGTACTATCCAGTTTACCCCTCCATCCTGTGCTAGGGATTGAACCATGGCCTCATACATTCTAGGCAAGCACTGTATCACTGACCATTATATCCCCACTTCCTTTCTACTTATTATGAGACAATGTCTCACTAATTTGCCCCAGGCTGGCCTTGAACAAAATGTTGTAGCCCAAACAGGCCATGAACTTGGGATGCCCCTGCTTCAGCTTTCCAAGAAGCTGAGATCATAGGCCTCTGCCACCAGGACCATGTCCATGTATCTACTTTCCTGCCTTCCTTATTCTCCACCCTCTGCCCTTCCTTCGATTCTTTGTTTGGTTTTGACAAGATTCTCTCTATGTTGCCCAGGGTGGGCTGGAATTTTCAGTCCTTATGAATTCACTTACCAAATGCTAAGTGTATGCCAAAGACACCTGCCACTTTTAGTATTGCCCCCGGTAACGTATGCTGTTTTCTGTCTCCTCTCCACAGAGGCCAAGTGTGCCTGAGCTGAGATCTGTGTGTGTGCAGGTGCATGTGAGGCAAAGGTCACACCTGCCTACCTTGCTTGAGACAGCATCTGCCGCTGGCCCTGGGATCACCATGTGGGTGAGACTGGCTAGCTGGCAAGCTTAATGGAACTTCCTGTCTCCATCTCCCCAGCTCTGGGATTACAGGGACCGCACCTGGCTTCTTCCGTGTGGGTCCTGGGAGTTGAACTCTGGGCCTAGCGCTGGTATAACGAGCACTTTACCACCTGGGCTATTCCCCCGCCCAGGGGTTTTGTTTGCTGTACCCACACACTCCCAGTGCCTAGAACCGGGCCTGGAATACATTTGGGTATCTACTAGTTGCAGTGTTCCCACGAAACACACATTTGTTTTCAGATTATAAGATGCGCTCTTTAAAAAGCAAAACAACAAATAAAAACAAGTATGCCCTAACCTACTTGCTACATGGCCACCAAGAACCAACGAGAATAGCACTATGTGTTCACCCCCTCACCTCAGCACACACCACCCACCTTCCCTCCAGGCTTTGTGCTTTGCTCATGAGACATTCTCAACAAACTTCCCTGCAGGCACCAGCCTTACCCAACCCCCCAGGACCACAAGAACTTGAGAGACCATCAGCTCCAAGACTCTCTTTTCCTCATCTAGATTGGGAAAGGTGGCTCAGAGACGGGTGGGTAGCAAGCAGATGACCCTGAGATTCTAGGTTGCTGCTCAGCACTCTGTGCTCACAGGAACAGGCATGGTATCTTGCTGGAGCCCTGGGGTCAGCAACCTTGAGCCCTACAGCCCTGTCGCCACTAGCCAGGGGCACATTGGCAAGGTCATGACTTACCATGCCTGAGAGGTAGTCCTGGTTGAACTGGCCTGCATAGTTGGTCACGTTATCCAGCCCGATAGGGGGCATGCTGGGAGGAGGGTAGCCAGCACCTCCCCAGGGACCACCACCTGAAAGCAACACCGAGCCATCAGCTTCTGTATCCCTGGTTCAGTGAAAGGGCAGAGAGAAGGGCTGTAGAGAGATCTGGTAGTGTATTGCTATTGGAGCCAAGCAGAGCTCCAAGCAATGTTATAAAGACCCAGAAAGGATGAACAAGAGGGTCAGCCTCCGTGGGGATCCAGGCATGCTTTGTCCTCTCAAACCAAGCATCAAGGGATGCGAGAACAGATAAACCCTTGGGCTCTGTACTAAGCATGTGCCATCAGTGAGCTCCACAAATACTGCAAATTCTCAGATGGAGGCAAGCAGGGCCATGTCAGAAGAAATGGAAGCCATCAAGAACAGTAGCAAGGAGTTCACTGGGAGAGCACGGCTGGCTGTGTATCCCTGGGGCAAGGCTCTTAACCACTCTCACTCATGTCTGCAGACCATGACAAAAGTGACCTCAGGCTGCTGGGGGAAGGGCTGAGGCGTAGACACCTGCACAGGGCTGAGCCAACAACATGGTCATCATTTGCCAAATGCATTCTCACTCAGGGCAGTCTGAGTCTGCTCTGCGTCTCCTGGGCTTTGCAATACCCAGGCATGCTGTCGCAGAAGGCAGTTTCTGCTGGAGAGGGGACTGAGGTCACTGTACCAAGTCGGAGAAAAGGCTCAGCTCAGCTGAATGTGCTCTGTGACAGTGGCTAACACATTTGCCTGCTTCAGTTTGTTCATTTCTGCTGGATTCCCTCAATGGTAACTATCCTCACACTGGCCCTTGCCTTCTCCTTAACCAGAAGCCCTGACATTTCCCTCACTACTGTGGAAACCAAAGTTTCAGGAAACATTCTAGGGCAGGGCAGGGCAGGGCAGGGTGGGGTGGGGCAGGGCAGGGCAGCTGAATCCTCAGAAGGAATATAAGCTGTGCCACTGTCTCAGTTGTGGGGTCTCATGCTATCACCAAGGGATCCTGGAAGGTACAGGGAGGGGTGGGCAGGGCATACAGGGAAGGACAGCGACCCTTGGTATTGGCCTCAGTGGGAGGAACCCCAACGCTGCAAAATCCAAAATTCTCCTTGAAACAGGGTGGGTGTACTAGCAGGGACACTGTGGAGGCCACCTGTGGGCTAATAAGAGCCCCAGACAGAAGCAGCCAAATTCAGACCTCTCCAGCCCTTCCCCCCATAGATAAGCCCTCTGGGGCGTAAGAGATCTATACTCCACCTTTTGTACAAAGGGTCCACCCAGGTCCTCTTACCTGGTGCAGCTGGAGGGTAGCCACCGGGAGGTGGCGGGTAGCCTGGGTAGCTCATGGATAGAGCTGGAAGAGAAGGGAAAGTGCGATCAGATTATGTTGAAGGTACTCCCATCAGGCCTGCTGGGATCTGCTTCTTGGAAACAGAACCCACTGTCAGGACCTTACAGGAATTAACTCCCCATCCCCCAGTGCAACCCAGTCCATGCCTCCCTGTCAGGTAGGCCCACCCCAAGGCTACAGGAGGGTGGAATACCACAAGTCCCTGCCATTTCCTTGACAGCTGTTCCCCCAGGCCTGATTTCTGTCCCCACCAAGGGTGCAAAGTGTCTGGGGTCTGGCCCACTCACTGACATCATATTCTAGATAGAGCACTGGCCAAGACTCAGTGACTACTTGTCTCATCTTGTCTTTATCACTATCCTTTCCACAACAGGGGAGGACCTGCATCCTAGCTATAATCCTCAAGGTCACCCCAACAACACTCCAATCTCCCTTGGGTCACACCCAAGCCACAACCATAGACTGGCTGCACAGTCTTTAAATGGTTGATCTATGTCTCCCCTGGACAGTCCACTCTCTAACACAAAATACCATGGTTATTATGGGAGTCACCAATCTGACAAACAAGGGATGCTCTCAGAAGGGCCTGTCTACTACGGAGCATCACATCAGGGCAGGTAACAAAGCCCCAAAAAAGTAAGAGTTACATGGAGGTGAAGCAGAAAGAGAAAGAGCCTAGGGAAGCAGATGAAACAGCTGCTCTCACAGACCTCTGTACACAGGTCTTCAGCAACGTCTCGTTAGCAATTAAAATGCCCAAGAGGAACAAAGATCAGCCACTGTGCTGCTGCTGCTGCTGCTACAGGCACGAAGCCAGGCCAAGGCCATGAGAGGGAATGCATGGCATCAGCAGGATGCCCACAGGTTCTAAGACAGCCACTCTGTTTCATACGTGGGCATTATTTATGTCAAGGGGCTGCTAAAACATCTAGGTGTAAAAATAGTTGTACGGGCTTTCTACGAGCCTGTTCTAGCTACCAAATAGTGAGACTGAGACCTGTTATCCTTATTGAAGCCTTAAGCACTACAGCTGGGCATGTTCTCAGCTACTCTAACCTGACTGTGCTGGGCCTACTTCCCAGCCACGAGTCCCATTACTTGCCATTAGTATCAGCCTGGCTGCTCCTGTTCCAAGCCTGTCCTCACAGCAACTCCTGGCGATTTCCCCTCTCTGCTCTACCTGGGACCCTCCTCCTAGGATTCCAAGTCCTGCCTTACCTCCCCTCCCAGCTACAGGCTGGTCAGCTCTTTATTAACCAATCAGAGATGATAAAGAACAGTTTTATACAACACTGAGACAGGAGATTCTTCAACAGTAATGACAATACCAGAATCTGTTAGCATTTATCTCAGCAATTAACAATCAAATATACAGAGACACACCTTAATACAATAAGAATAAAGGTCACCTCTACATCAAGGGCTCTACCATCCATTTCTATCTGAACGAGTTCCCAGGTATTGAATCTGGGGTCCCCACTTTAATAACTGCTGTCTAGAAACTATCTATTTAAATAAAATAGTCTAGTTGCCCGCTGTGTCTACCTTGAAGAGCTGAAAATGTTGTCCTAAGGAAGCTGCAGGATTTCCTTAAGGGATCACTGATCCCCACAAAGTGGACCTGATTCTAGCCCACTTGTTTTGGACTCTGGGTCCAGAGAGGACAGTAGGCAATACAAGAGGAAATGAGGTGATCCCTTCATGGCCTTGGAGGGTGCTGGATCTGCTAGTTCACGGACCCTTGACCTTTACACAGATGTGTTTTCTTGCACGTGTGGCTCCTGCCATGTATATCGGCCACTCACAATTGCCTGTAACTACAGCTTCGGGGGATCTTGATGCCTTTCGCCCTCCATGGACATGCTTTTTTATTTTTAGAGAAAGAAGGCAAAAACATACAAACTAAAAGGTCTGTGCCCCATGCACAGACCTCACTTGGCCCTGTATACCAGGCGCTGGGTAACACTAGGTAGGTGCCTCTGGAGGGAAAACAGGCTGGAGGTGAAGCTTGCTTTCCATGTAGGCGCCACACGTTCATGACTGCCTAATAAAGGTAACTTTAAGAAAAGGTCCAAGTCACACAGGCATTCCTAACCACACACGGAGCTACCCCACACACGAAATCCATCCCACAGGGCCCTGGTGGCTCTTCCAAAATAAAAATGACACAACACAGGGCTCTTTCAGCTCACAGCGCCAGGACTCAGAAGGATAGCCCTCCCTCCTGAGGGAACTGTGGGGAAGTTTCCTGGCAAGAGTGGCATCCACCTTCTGGAAAGAGGCCCGTCCAAAGGCCCACACTGGCTAATTCCACTGCGAACTCAATCCTGCTGTGTCCCACAAGACACCGCTACCAGTCTCTCCCTCTCACAAGATTCATTTTCACACTGTTTTCCACCTGGGACTGTTTGAGACTGTTCTCCCTTCACGTTCCCTCTGAAGCACAGGCTAGCCCAGAGATCACGGGCAGGATAGGATAGTCACTTCCCTCCTCTCTGCAGATGGAGCTTCCTGCACCACTGCATGGGAGCACGTGAGTTTCCTGGGTGACGGGGCCATTACGGGGACTCCTGCGAAATTTCTCTTGTGGTTCTGCCCGCTTCCCCGTCTCCTCAATCTATGGCTATGGAGGCTCACTATACCCATCTCAGCTCTCTCTCACCTGTGCTACAACCACTGATTTGGTAACCTGACTGGGACTATGTAAAAGCAGCTGTGCACATTCAAAGAGCTGTGGCCCTCTCCAGCTTAAACATGTGTCTTAATTAAGGTTTCCACTGCCGTGGTGAAACAGCATGACCAAAAGCAACTTGAGGAGGAAAGGATTTATTTCAGCTTACAATTCCACATCAGTGGTCATGAGCAAAGAAGACAGAACAGGATCTCAAGCAGAACAGGAACCTGGAAGCAGGAGCTCATACAGAGACCATGGAGGGGTGCTGCTTACTGGCTTCTGTCCATGGCTTGCTTTCTTATAGAACCTGGGACCACCCGTCCAGGGACAGCACCACCCACAATGGGCTGGGTCCTCCCCCATCAATCATTAATTAAGAACATGTCACACAGGCTTGCCTACAGCCCAGTCTTACGGAAGCATCTTTGCAATTGAGGCTCCCTCCTCTCTGATGACTCTAGCTTGTTATAAAACTGGCCAAAACAACTGATTCTATAAAAGTCCCCTGTGGAACATGTTAAACCCCAGACTGCTGGGCCCTGCTGAGTGCAGAACTGCTCCTCCACACGTGAGCACCCCATGGAGACCTTGTACGCTAGAATCCCAGCATCTCTTAGAACCAAGCCTCAAGGTACCCAATCAATACAGAAGCCACCTGTGGGACTTCCTTGGGACTGTGAAAAGGATTGTTTCCTAAAGCCATGAATATCCACACCAAGGGTCCCTACCACATAGGCAGAAATCTAGAGAAAGAACAAGAGGGAAAAACTTCCAGAATGGAATTCTTCTCCCCAGACTCAGCCATCCTCCCACCACAAAGAAAGCCTTGTGCTTCCCACCCTAACAGAGAGAGGTGGAGACAGGGCTCCAGCATGCAGCAAAGCCAGCTTATTCACAGCCTCCAGTGTCCCACCACAGAAGAGGAGTAAGTGCTCATGGTGTTAGGCTGAAGTACAGCTCTAAAAGTAATCTCTCAGAGAGACAGTCCCTCTCGCAGAGCAGAAACCAAACCTGACTATGCTGAAAGGCAGAGGTCTGAAGGCCTCTTCCTTCAGGTTCAGGGCCTGAAGCCCCTTGGCACTCAGAAGCAGACAAACCAGGATGTATGTTTTCACGGAAGGGGTTGGCCACTCTACTTTCCCAGGCTGTTGGCTAAAGAGTAACTCGCTCTCACACAATACATAAGTATACAGTTCAAACCCACAGCTCTGATAATCCTTGCTGACATAATAACATGAGCCTGTTTTAAATAAAAATAAGTAAGTAAGAAAGAAAGAACTAAAGAATGGCTGAATGCATTCCTAAATGATACAGCTGATAAAGGGACTTAGGAAAATACAGGGAAAAAAACTGAGAAGGCAGCTTACCAAAGGGCATGCAGAGATGACAGTACATGGAAAGGCACCCAATATGCCATTATGAATGGAAACAACAGACTGCACAGCTTTAGAATGGCCATGCTCACAACTGTGGCTTTCCAAACACTGGGGTATGGACAACGGCTGTGGGCAATGCTAAATGGCACAACAACTTTAAGGAGATTTTTAGCACTTTCTTACAAAACTGAACATATTTTATGAAAACAGCAACCAGTATGACTGGCCCAGGTGAGATAAAAACTTACAGGCTGATTATGTTAGCCAGCCGTTAGTCACTGTAACAAAATACCCAAGATAAACCACTTAGAAGGAAGAACAGTACATTTAAACACACAGTTTCAGAAGATTCAGTGAGAGACAGGCAGGGAGGGAGAAAACGAAGAAAGACTGGAATCCCAACACAACCCTAAAGGGCAACTCCCCCCAACACAGACCCCATCCACTTCCTACAAACAAGCCTTTAGGAGATTATCTCAGATCCAAATGAAGCAGAGTTACTCACGACGGACCACCTTATCAGGAAACAAAATGCCCTTCAGAAGATGAGTGGATAAACATCCAGAAAACAGTATTAGTTGACATCACGCCAGAAAGCCTGCTGCACGTGCAGTGCAGCTCAGCTCGTAGAGTACTTGCTTCTACTGAGGGATCCAGGGCCTGGGCTTGATCCCCAGCCAGCTCTGCACAAACTGGTAAGTGCTAGTGTGAGCTGGCAATCCTACCACTTGGGAAATGTAGGGGTGTTGTGGGAGGAGGGTCATGAGTTTAAGGATAGCCTAGGCTAAACAGGAAGAAGCTGTCTCAAAAAAACAAATTATGTAATCTTTATTTTAAAAAGAAAGAAAGAAAGAAAGAAAGAAAGAAAGAAAGAAAGAAAGAAATAGAACCAAGCTGTAGAAAGTCAAAGCAAGCAGAAAGACAGAGGGCCACTATCCCCTTCCTGAAAGGCACTACTAAACATTCTACTATAATTTAAAAATACACAACCCCAGTATGCATATATTTACAAAGTATTTGCATATATACAAATGAGCATACATGCATATGTATGTGGTACACCTGTTCGAAAACCGGTACATTTTTCTTTCATATTCTCTTTCTCTCTCTTACACACACACACACACACACACACACACACACAGTCTTTAGCTGGCCTCAAACTTTTTCCCTTTCTTTCCTTTTTAATATCATATATCTATATACTTATAATATAAATATACACTTATACATAATAATTGTAATAATTTATAATTGTTACATATTATAATATATATAATAAATATTTATTTATGTGTATTGTATGCCCTGGAACCTATCTGTCCCAGGTCATTAGGCAGGAAGCAATGACTTGGAGACTTATCCAGCTTCTACTGCCCTTGGCTTTGTCACCAGAGCACATCAGATTAGCAAGGAGCCAGGATGTGGTAGAACACTATCTGGGGTAGGAGAGAGCAAGGCTGTCTTCTTTCCCAATCAGGACTGAGCTCCCAACCTGGTAACCATGGGCGTAGCTTGTTTGATTGTCCCACAAGGTTTTGCCATTGGTGACTTGCTTTAATACCCTCCTTCTAGCTGGGCACAGTGGCACATGGCTATAATTCCAGCACTCAGGAAGGCAGAGGCAGGAGGATCTCTGTGAGTTCCAGAGTGGCCTGGTCTAAACCACAAGTCCATGACAGACAAGGCTACACAGAGAAACCCTGTTCTGGGGGGGGTGTCTTCCAAGGATAGGAGAGACGGTACAGGGAAGAGGTTTTGAACTGGAGGCTCCTGAAACTTTTAGTGCCTCAGCCCACAGAACTTCCTTCCCTCTACAGAATCCAGCTTTTAGATGAAGGCTATTTCAAGGCTGTTGCTGTGAGGGAAGAGAGAAGCCAGAATCTCCCAATCCCTACCACACATGCGTCAAAGGCGGCAGAGCTGGCCTGCACACTATGTAAGCAACGGTGTGACTGACAGGATAAAGGCCCTGATGAGCGATGACTGACATGGAGGACACACCTACGCAGACTAGGGCGGCACACCTTTAACCCTTAGCTTCAGCAAAGCACTGCTTCAAGGCCAACCGTGACTCATCTAGACCGGCAGCTCTCAACCCGAGGGCCACAGCCCCTTTGGGTCGACAGGTAACAATGAAAATATACCTGCATATCAGATATTCACATTATGATTCATAACCATAGCAAAATTAGTTATGAAGTCACAACAAAAATGATTTCATGGGGTGGGAGGGGGTCACCACAACACTAGGACGGCTGAGAACCTCTGACCTGACCGTACCCCATGGCCTGCTCAAGAAAACTCAGGTATTGCAAACTATTTCCTGTGTAATTTTTTCATGCCTCTAATTACTACCAACTTTAAATGTATGTATTTTCTCTCCTACCCCCTCCTTTTCTCTAATTACACATTAACCCTGAGCTTCTGTGCCAACACACAGGACTCAGGCTCCAGTGGGACACTTGAAAGAAGGTACCTTCTAGGCAAGGGGACCAGAGATCACACCTACCCAAGTTTGTTCTCATCGTGTCATTTTAACTTCCATTGAGTTGCCCCAATATAAAACAGCAAGCTGGGTTAAGGACATCTCAGAGGACCCAGGGCACTTGGGAAAGAATGAGAATTTGGGGGAAGGGAGGGGAGTGGGTTGAAGAGTGACACCAGATGTCAAATGGGCGAGGCTGAGGTTGGGATGGTCTGAAAGACAGAATGGCAAGGGCAGTGCTGTCATGTGGCTCCAGGAAGGCTCCCAAAGTGCCCTGTGTCAGAAGCTGAGTCCCTAGGCCCTGTGGCACTACCGTGGGCAGTGAAACCTTTGGGGGTAGCTGTCTGCTGGTAGGTGTTAAATCAACAGGCATGTCCTTGAAGGAGACATTGTAATCTGAGCCTTTCCTCTTTGCATATCGGCTGCCATGGGGTGAGCACGTTGCCACCACACAGTAAACCGTGAGGTGCAACCTCACAAGAGGCACAAGGCAAGCAGGGACCTCTAAAGCCACCCTTCCTTCGTTTTTTAGCCGATTGCCTCAGGCAGTGACAGACTGTACCTGTCTCCCAGGTGAACCCCTTATAATCCCGAGCCCCAGTGAGATGCGATTAGAAAGCGGGGTACTGCGGGGCTAAGTCACGAACTGGATTAAGCCCAGAGAGACTACTGTGTGTAAGGACACAGTGAGAAGGGGCCAGCTACAAACACAGAAATGGTCCCTCTGCAGACAGTGACACTTGATCCTAGCTTTCCAGCTTCTAGAACTGTGAGTAACACACTTCTGCTGTTTAAGTCTCTCGTTCACGGTATTCCATTACAGCAGCCCAAAAGGACCAGACTTAAAGAAACATATACACAGGCCTGGAAGAATGGCTCGAGTGGTTAAGAGCACCAGGACCAGAATTCTGATCCAGCAGGTGGACCCAACACCTGCTTCTGGCCTTACACAAACACATAGCCTTCTGGACTCCAGGGATACTTGAACACACATGTATACACAAACACTGTTCTGGCCTTATACACACACACACACACACACCCTTCTAGCCTTACACACACACACACACACACACACACACACACACAGAAACATACATACTACCCTATACCCTGAAATTGAGTTATGTTTGTGAGTGCAGTTCGGGTCAGGGGAGATGCAGTTCTGTGCTTTTGTATGACAATTTCCCATGATCAGTTACACCACAGATCTGAAACAGTATCTATTATGGCTGTCTACGGAACAAAGTCAAAGGGACCAACAAGCTAGTCATGTGCTCAGCATTGTGGACCAAAGGCAGTATTTGAGCTCTCCAAGGTGGCTGGTCTCTCCAGCCCCATCAAGACACAACCTGGTTTCTCCCAAATCCCCTTAGGCTTGAGATGCTCTACACACCAAGTCTTGCTGTGCTCCGTTACTGCCTCTGTGCTATACCATCCTTCCAACAGCTCGAGACGGAGGGGGCCATGGGGAACTCTGTTTGACCCCTCGTTCCAGTGGAAGCCAAGCTGAGCAGGCTGAGACCAACTCATTTAGGGTTAGTCTCTCAAGTGGCCAGAGAAAACAGGCTTCGACATACAGACAAGGAAGAAAGGATCAAAACTCTTGACCTCATCAAACTTCTGTGTGCACCTATTTACCGGGAGCTCACACATACGGTGGCGGAAGGTCTGACTGGACATCAGGGTCACAGGGCATTAGGGTTCCGCGTTGGTCAATCAAAGGAGTGGAGGAAAGAGCATTCCAAAGCCTGAGACAAGACCATTATCCTTCAAAAATTATCCTTCATATAGTCCTCAGCCCCAGTGCCCGGAACCTGAAAATGCTAGTCCAGTGTGACTGATATCACCAGCTGGATGAGCATGGTACAATTCTGGACTACCCAGAAGAGATCAATCCAACTGCAGGTACTCTTGAAAGTGGAGGCTCTTTCCCCTCTATAGAAGGGTAAAAACACAAGTGAACCAACACCAAGCAA
The DNA here is from genome assembly GCF_030254825.1 of Meriones unguiculatus. NCBI lineage: Eukaryota > Metazoa > Chordata > Mammalia > Rodentia > Muridae > Meriones > Meriones unguiculatus. The sequence continues at coordinate 3,888,343 of NC_083357.1, read as the reverse complement.
ACAATGGCTCCGTCTGCACAGGAATGGGCCACACAGAACGGCTGACCCTGTGACAATCTTGACTGTCCCTCCATGAGAGCTATAAGACTAGACTGTGAGACCAAACTGCTAGACGATGAACCATGAGGTAAAAAGCCAGCCACTGCAGAGAACAAAACAACTAAAAACAGAACTATCATAAGACCCAGCAAACAAAAGCAAGACCTTGCACAAGTGTTTGAGGAACCTCTCTCACCTAGCAGCATTACCCACAAGTCCAAGTCCAAAAGTGGGGGCAACTCAAGTGTCAGAGATAAACAGACAAAGAAAACAGAGGACATCCTGACACATGCTATGCCATGGATGAACTTAAACCTAGTAAGCTAGGTGAAATAAGCCAGGCACAGAAAGATAAATACTGTCTGATTCCACTCATAGACAGAAGGACATTGTTGCTGCAGGAGCTGGGGCAAGAGAGAAATGGGGGGAGGGAGGGATCTGTTAAATGGGAAGTTAGCTTGGGACAATGAGAAAGTTCTTGAAATGGATGATGGTGGCTATTTAATGCCACTGAACTACAAACCTAAAATCAGCAAAACTAGTAAATTTCACACAGCAGCCACCTCTCCCTTCCTCCAGCCCCTTCTTGTCTGAGGTCTACAACCAGGCCACACAGCCTGGCCAGTCTCTTTGACAAGAGGAGCATCAAACCCCTTAGACCACAACAAGGGGTGCCACTGTTCCCTCCTGCTTGGGAGGAGGCACTCACGTGAGGCTTGCTCACTTGTATTATAGGTCAACAGTCACCATGGTCACCGTGAGTCACCACAATAAGAGCTGGGCTCCTTGCGGCCAGGCAACACACCCAGGCAGCAATGCAAATGCTTTGGGAGGGAAGAAGTAGGCACCTGTTTTATGCATGCAGGAAACGGAGCATGCTGCCCAGCTGGTAAGCCAAGGGCGGCCCTGCGAGGTGAGTCGGTTTACTCCTGCTCACTTCGCCTCTTCTTTCCGATTACATATGGAGAAACTGACAGCCAGGGAGAGGAAGTGGCATGCCACCATGACACAGCAGTGGACCAAGCCCGGAACCTCTTGCCTCTGTGCTATGTGCCAAGTGCCAAGTGCTATGATGTAAAGGAGTGGCACCAGCACAGGTTGTGGCTCATGAGGGACCCACTTCACCTGGATGTTCCCTTCTATCAAAGGCTCTGAAGAAGTAAGAAGTCTTCTTAGCTGGCCTCAAGGTCTGAAGCAAGGGCAGATGAGCTACAGATGACGAGTGCTAAAAAGTGCTTTTATACAAGGTAAAAAGGTGGCATAAAGCCCTGCCTGAGACCGGCCCAAGGACTCACTGTCTGTGTGCACAGACAACAAAGGATCACAGCACAACAGACCAAGATCACCAACAGGAGCAGGAGAGACTGAAACAAGGGAAGGATGGGAGGGCAAAGAGCAGCTGATAACAAGTAAAGGGAGGGGGATGCAACTAATACGCTCAGAGACATAGAGGAAATCTATCCATAAAGCAAAACAGTAAGAAAATACTGTACACATGAAACAATTACAAAGCAGCGAAGTGTCTTAGAAGCTGAAAATAGAAGAGATCCCCTAAAACTGCAGTCATAGATGGTTGTGAGTCCAAGAAGCAAACCCAAGTCCTCTGTGAAAGCAATACTGACCTTTACCTCGGAGCCATCTCTCCAGTCCCTTAAACATGGTTTTTTGTAATAATAATTGTATTAGTCAGGTTTCTCCGATAGAACAGAACTTATATTATAGAATGGATCTATACACATAATAGGAAGGGATTTATCAGAATGGCTTACAGGCTGTGGTCCAGCTTGTCCAACAATGGCTATGCACCAATGGAAAACCCAAGAATCCAGTAGTTGTTCAGTCCACAAGGCTGGATGTCTACACCAGAATCCCAAAGAAATCAATTCTGATGCCAGTAGCTCTGATTCGAGAGTGAGAGTGAGCCAGCAAAGTTCAACAGATCAGTAGCGAACACATGTGTATATAAGGGGACTGAAAAACAAACAAACCCTACCATTCAACGGGAAGTTTAGAAAAGTGAGCCAAGAAAAATCCGGAGTAACAAGAGCAACAAAAGCTGGTGTGGGAGGAGAGTGGGGATCTAGAGGAAAGGTCTTGGAACCACGTGGCGAGAAAACCTGAGTGGGAGGAAACTATGGGGGCTTGGAGGTTTAGGATGGAGTAACTATTGCATTGTGCTCTAGGTTAATTAAATAAATCCCATTCTCTGTGTGGTGAGCCATGCTGGTAATCCCAGCACTCAGAAGCAGAGGCAGGGGGATCTGGAGGTCAAGGGCCTAGGTACATAGTGAGTCTGGGGCCAGCCTTTGCTACATGAGCTCTTATCAAAAAAAAAAAAAAAAAAGCAAGCAAGCAAACAAGTAGGAGTTAGGAAGAGGTTTTAGTCAATAAAGCTCTTTTTATACAGCATAAAGACCAGAGTTTAATCCTCAGCACTAACATTAAAAGTCAGACTTGGTGGCCTATGCTAAGAATTCTAGTGCTGGGGAGGCAGGGGCAAGAGGGTCCTCGGGGATTGCTAGCCAGCCAGGCAGCCTAACCTAGATGAACACCAGATTCCACCGAGTGTCCCTGAGGACACCTGAGAGCATGTGCCCACACATACTCACACACACAAACGAAAAGCACGAACCATCACAGATAGGGATAAAAGGATGGAGGAACAGCACAATCTAAAACGAATCCAAAGGGGAAGGACATGAAAAACTGAAGCAAGAAAATCAGTGATAGCACAAGAACACTGTGAGGATAGGGGACGTCCCAGCGGGTAAGGATACTTACGGCACAAGCATGAATAACTCAAGTTCAAATCCCCAGCACCCACATACAAAGCTCAACATGACCATGTATGTGTCTATAAGCCCAGTGTGGGAAGGTAGGGTGGAGGCAAAAGGATCTGTGGGACCTAATGGCTGCCAGCCTAGCTCCAAATTTGGTCAAAGACATTGCTTGCTTCGAGGAACAGAAAAAAGTGACAGAGAAGGCCATTCAGTGTCTTCTTCTGGCTTCTGTGCACACACAGATAAGAAGAAGATTGGCAATGGTGACATAAGACAGCATAGAACACTGATTAACACCTCAAGAGGGAGCATACGTGTCCAGGGCCTGAAAAGACACCCTCAGCAAAGCTCCTCCACCTGACACTTGAGAACTCAGAGGCAGAGTCTAACACTACAAGCGTCCAGAAAAAGAAAGGAGCCAAGGTTCCTCAGGGGAAAATGGACTCACACTGGAGTCCTCAACTCCTGCTGGGAACTAGAAGACAATAGCTTCTTCCTTCAACTTTCTCAGTAAAGAAACTGTTTTCAGCTTTTTGTTCCCACAGCCAGCTAAATCACCCATCTATCAACAGGATGCCACAGACCTTTCCTAAAAGATCAAAAACAAAAAGCACCCTACCACCCAGCCAGTTCTTTAGGAAGGACTGCCTAAGACAAAATGAGCATGCAAATAAATCTAAAACAGAAAAATTTTAAAGTAAGACCAACATGATAGCTGAGTGACAGGCTCAGAGAGCAACTTGTCCAGCTCAGAGCAAACTCAAGCCGGAGGGGAGGGGTGAGTCACTGCAGGAACAGGAAGTTCGCTCCATAGCCCTGCACACACAAGTCGCCTGAGGCAACATTGAGAAGAACATTCTACAGTCATAGTAATGAAAGAATTAAATACTAATTAGGTATGGTTTCCTTATCTATCCAAGCAGCATGTCAGCAAGTAAATTAACAAACAGAACTACAAGCTATCATTTAAATAAAGATATTGCTAAAGAGAAACAGTTACCTATATAGAGGTACACACTGGGGAGGGTGGGTCTGGAAGCAGCTGGCTTCACTGTAAGCCCTTCAAACCAAGACACTTGACTTTTCTCTTTCTGTAAACTATGCACGTTTTATAACACAGCATAAGCGCTACATATGACAGGGACCCTAACTAAAAATGGACTACTATCAGCACAGTTGAGCTACGGTATCCAACACCTTATTTTATGCCAGTGTGACCAAGCCCTATGGCTCCTGGAGCTCTCCCCATCCCCACCCAAGCCCACTAGGACACACGGAAATGAAGGCCTAAAGCTCAGCAGGTGTTAGTAACATTGCTTCTGCAGCCCTGCCCTGGAAGAGGATGACCCGTTAGGGCTAGACTCCCCATGAGAGGGGAATGAACACCACCGGCCCTTCCAGAAAACACACACAATACTTCAGAGCCATTCTTCCTTCCCCTATGGGGTCAGGGTGAAGCCTGAAAGGGTGGAGCGGAGTCTTGGGGCTACACAGGGTACGATGAAACCACTTCTCTCTCTGATAGACTCAGGTAGCCCCAGACTCCGGGGCTCCTTGACCACACCTATCCCAGGCAGCCGGGGCTTCGTGAAGGTTTTGGAGCCACCATCAGTAAGGTTCTGTAGCTCAGAGCTGCTTCTTTGGGGGAAACAGGAGGGTCGTTAAGAGAATCTGTGACTTCAACCTTTTTAGAAATGGAACAAGAGGACTGGGCCCTTGTTAAGCCACAGAGGCCATCTTTCTCCTTTGAAAGGCACCTCTACACCCTCTTGCAGCAGCAAGGGACTGAGCATAGGCTGAGATCAAGGCCTACAGAGACCCTGATCCAATAGCACTATCGGGCACACATTGCCCATTCATCCACTCAGGGAATTTAGTGCCTTCTGAAAGACACAATTGTTCGGCTCTGCAGAGGAGCCTCGGGGTTTAAACACCACTTACCGGTTCAACTCTGGTGCAAAGGCCAACCACACTGCCAGAAACTGAGAGGAAGTCCCTAGGGAAAACACAGACCAATCAGGAGTAAGATTCTCTGTCTGGTCATGGCCCTCAGTGGTGACATTCTGAACTGAGTTACACTGGGCCAATGAAGAACAGCAAAAAGACAGGAGGTCCAAAGGAGCCCTCAAGGTATGTATGTGACAGGAAGAAGCCAGGAAATGTATGTCCCTACTCAGCCAAGCTTGGCAATTCCCACCTTAGACAACTGGTCAGATGCTCCTACGGCTGCTCAACCTGTGGTCTACCAGCCTTCCCCGAGGCCAAAGAGGTGGGTTCCACCTCTTTGGGGGGTCCTTCCCACCCACAGTGAGGGCTCTTTCTGGAGCTCTCCCAGCACTCAGCCTAGCATGTTCTCAGTCACCCTTTCTCCTAGCTCCTAGGATGGGCACGCATGTTCATTTCCTCACTAAACATCTCATTAGCCTTCTTAGTGATCTCATGGATGCATACCACACTACCACCCCCTTTTTATACACTAGGAAACAAGGCTCAGACAGTGCTAGAATTGCCTGCACTGGGCCTCCCAGGGAGATGATAGGTGCTGCAGGCCCTGCCTCCTCTTGCTGCTTCCTACCATTGTCCAGCAGAGTTGGCGCTGGGATCTTCGACACAGCTGCATTCTGCTTAGGACCACAAGTTCCTGACTCATCTCTCCTCATTCTGGCTGGTATCTGCCCTGACTGCCTATTGGTAGGTAGACTTCAGGAATTTGGGAGACAGCAGTACCCATCTAGAAGATTCCCTTCTCTTTCCCATCCCAAACAGGACCCTAAATGATGTGAGATGCAGGAACATCCTAGCTCTTAAGACTCCCACACTCTGTGATCATGGAGCACTAACCTCACCTACATGGGTCATGGGGGTCATCAAGTGACTGACACAGCCAGAGAGCCCTGGGACAGCAACCACCAACCCTGACAGCATTTTCTCAGACCCCACACAAAAAGCCCACAGAAGGTGGAGGCAGGCATTCAGTTCCACACCCACACACCAGGAATTAAAAATAGCAGAGCTGACATCAATCATTCTCCAAGCTTCGCAGCAGACGCCACCACCCAAGACTGTCTCCTAGGCAGCCCAACCTAGACAAATTCCGGGCAAAGCTGGCAGGAGAGTGGCCACAGCAATCACTCGGGCCTTACCAAGAAATTGAGCTTGAGGGAAGAAATCTGAAAGAACCTTCTTAGAAATAAAAAGCCAATCCGCAGTGGCATTTGGATTGCCTCAGAATTCTGCATCACTGAGATCATTTGAGTTAGCAGCTTATTTTATTCAGTAGGAGCCAAGGCCCAGGAAACAGGAGAGAAGAGACCAGCCCGGGTTCTCAGGTTTGTCTAGGGAACAGGGCAAGGCCTAAAACCATATCCCTTGACTTCATGTCCAACGCATTTTAGCCCAAGATGGCACTGTGTACCCTGGGCTCCATCACACTCTCTCAGCTGGAGATAAAGTTGGGAGCCATGAGTATCAACCTGAGGAAACCAAAGTGATGAAGTGATGGTGACCTCCCCCAACAACTCCCACATCACTGAGTCATACACAACGCATCATCTGTTCCTGGGAACTATGAGTGACAGCAGAGAAACTGGAGTGGGCAGCCACAGATGTCATCTCTCATGGATGTGAGGAGCCACAGTAACCATCAGCCTCAGTTCCACCAGGACATACAGGACTGCCGCCATAACAAGAGTCATACTTGGGGTTGAAGACAGCAACCAGGGAGAAGGTGGCATAGCAAGGGCTCTCCACCCCAAAGCTGGGTCTTGGAAGGGCCCTGGTTTCACAGAAGGCCTGAGGGTAGCTCTAGGGCAGATCACAGTGTGAGCTCACAGGCCTGGTCTCTTAAGAGGAGGCTGAGGACTCTCGAGTATCAGCAAGGAGTGGAGGGCTGCCAGCACACTCCCTGACCCCCAGGGAAGGAGCTGTCCCGGTGCATGCCCTGCTGGCTTCCAGCTGCCACCACACATGGCTCAGTGCCAGCTCAGCCAATGGCAAGAGGATAAACATTAGTTTCAAATTAAGGAGAGCAGTGCATGGTGTTCCCAAAACTTCTGTTAGCCCTCAACCATCTGCCCTGTCTTTCTTTTAGGAACAGAACGCTCACTAGAACCTGGCACACGGCAGCCCCAAGAGCCATGTTCCCAGCCTCTCCATCGGCTCAGCAGAGCCTGCCAGTGAGGATTAGAGTGGGGTGACCTGGACCACGAAGGAGAAGGAAGCAGAGACAGCATCACCCACCTGTGACCTGCGACTAGATGCATCCACACACCCCGGCACCTGCCAGAACTAAACCCTCCGCTACGCATGCATACCCAGTCACACAGGCACATGCCCCAGTCAGCACCCGGGAACTAGATATGTGTTTCAGAGAGCTTTACACGTGCTCAAGTGTGAAAACCACAGCCCTAGAAAAGTCAGAAGCAACATATCAGGAGCCTGGACCTGGCTCTGCTGAAGAGAGGGAGAGCTAAGCCCTCCTTGATAAACAGCCTAAATCCTAACAGCAGGGATGACGCTGGGTGATGAGAAAGCGAACCAAGCTACCAAGAAACAAGGAGAAAAGAAAAAAACTTCCAAGCATAATAAACAGCAGCAAAAACGACAGGGAAGAGTGTGAATCCCTCTGTCAAAGACAGAGTCTCCAGAGAACACTGTAGCTGTCATGGTTTCCCGCCATCCCCTTTCTCTCCAAGCCCAGGCGTGCACTGGTTATAAGAGAAACTTTTAAGCATAAATGATTTAAAATTTAGGGTAAGACAAAGACATACAAAGTTACAAAAAATGAGACACAGAATATTAATATTAAAAATATGTTGATGGTTGAGCTGTTGCAGCCCATAAAGTGCTTTGCTGTGCAAGAATGAAGACCTGAGTTCAAATCCACAGCATCCACGGAAAATGCCAAGTGCGGTGAGGCATGCTTACAATCCAACACTTGGAGATTGATTGGTGGAGACAGTAGGGTCACTGGGGTTTGCTAGCCGACTAGTCGGTCTAAATTGGCCAGTTCCAGAGGCAGTCAGAGACCCTGCCTCAAAACATAAGGTAGAGTGATAGTGGACAATATCTGATGTCAACCTCTAAGTCTCCACGTGTATACGGCACAGAGTACACACATGCATACGTCTCTCACTCTGTCCATCTCTCTATGTCTTTCTGTCTCTCTCTGCTCCCCCCACACGATATCTTGAGGAGTTCTTCATAATCCTGCCCTAGCAAACTAAGGACTTTTCTAGCTGTTTAGTACAATGTCTTTGTCTGAAAACACGGGCCTTAGAAATGTACTAAGCTCAGTAAGGGCAAGTAAACCAGGCTACTCCAGTCCAGTCCAGAGATAGAAAAGAGCCAAGACTACAGGATAAAATCTTCTCCTGCCCATTTGGCCCCTGTACTTTGTATGCTAACTACACCACATTCCCCTTGAAGGGCAGGGAGAGCTCACCTTGTTGTCTCACACTTGGAAGAAAGTGTGACAGGGTAAGTGAGAGCTGGTTACACACCCCCTGGCACACAGGAAGGGGCCTAAGGGCAGGTAAGGTTTTGCCATGGTGCTGATATGGTTACGGTTCTGGTGTCATTTGTCCCCTAAAGTCCCACCTGATGGAAGCCTGACCTTTGGGAAGTGTAATGGCGCTGAGAAGTGACAGGACCTTTAGGAGGTGGGTTGAAGGGATGTGGAAACTGGCCATTGTCACAGCAGTGGCCTCATCCTTTCTTACTTCTCTTTCCTCCTCTGCCATACTGTGTTGCAGCAAAGAGCTGCCAGTTCACTGGGCAAAATCAGCTTCTCTATATTTGCTACATGTTCTGTTGCAGTATCAGAAAACAGACTAAGATTCCCAAGGCCCTAGAGTTTACAGGTAAGTCTCATTTTACCCACTCTTTCTAAAAGCCTGACTGCCATAAGGACAAGGACCACTGGACACCGGGGGAGGTGCACTCACCATCATCAGCAGGCTGAGAAGCAAGACCCTCCTACCAGCCCTTCCGTGTGTGCCGAGACAGAAAGCACAGCGGCCAGCGTCACGGCTGCCAGGGGACACTGCCTCTAAATGTCTGAATCATAAAGTTTTGTAAAAAAAAAAAAACTGTCTTTATTAATTTTAGGACTGTAAGAAAAGACACTATCCCATCTCTTGGTTGTTTCTTCTAAAACATAAATAATACAGACTTGAACACAATACAATCCACAAAGCAGGCCTAACAAAACCTACTAACTTCCAAAAATGAAGGCCAAGTTCACAAAGCCAGAATTCTCGCCAAGGACAAACGGAGCTTGACGTAGATAAAATGACAGTGGGAATTATTTGATCTGTTGCAACCCGCCCCACCCCATTCCACTCCCACATAATGATTCACTGTGTAGCCTAGGCTGACCTTAAACTTCATACGTGGTCCAGACTGGTTCTGAACTCCTGAACCTCCTGCTCAGCCTCCCGTACACTGGGATTACTGGCTCATGCCACCACGACCTGTTTTATAGAAAGAATTTCTGATACATTTCTCAGTAATAAGAAAAAGTCACAGTGGCACACACCAGTAATCCCGGCACTCAGGGAGGCAGAAGCAGGTGGATCTCTGTGAATTCGAGGCCAGCCTGGTCTTCACCAGGACAGACAAGGCTACACAGAAAAACTCAGTCTCAAAAACAAAAAGAAAAAGAAAAAGTCAAGATGAATTTAAAGGTATACTCTAATGTCATCTGGTCAGTCACAGAACAGATTTAATGCAGTCTGAGAAAAGATGTTTGTTGTTTTTGCTAATCAGGGACCCAACGCTGAAGCAGTCAGTCTCTCCACTACACCACTAACTTGTAAATTCAGGACAATTTTCCTAAACAGGCCCCATATCAGAGCTGATTTACAGTGACCAAAGGACAATGGAAGGTGAGCACGGTGTGTGTGTTGCGGTTTGAATGAAAATGGCCTCCAGGCCCTTAGGGAGTAGCAGTATTCGGGGGTGTGGCCTTGTTGGAGGAAGTATGTCACTGGGGGTGGGCTTTGAGGTTTTAGACGCTCAAGCCAGGCCCAATCAATCTCTCTTTCTCTCTCCGTCTCTCTCTCTCTTCCTGCTGCCTGTGGGTCTGCAGATGTAGAACTCTCAGCTCCTCCTCCAGCACCATGTCTGCCTGCATGCCACCATGCTTCCTGCCATGATAATAACAGACTCTGAACTGCAGGCCAGTCCAGTTAAATCTTTTCCTTTATAGGAGTTGCCATAGGCTGGAGAGATGGCTCAGAGGTTAAGAGCACTGCCTGCTCTTCCAGAGGTCCTGAGTTCAATTCCTAGCAACCACATGGTGGCTCCCAACCATCTATAATGAGATCTGGCGCCCTCTTCTGGCCTGCAAGTGTGTATGCAGACAGAACATTGTATTCATAATAAATGAATAAATAAATAAATGTCTTTAAAAAGGAGGGTTGCCATGGTCATGGTGTTTCCTCACAGCAATTAACACGAAGCCATTATGGAAACCCATCCCCTACACTTAAGGACAGCCTTGAGTGTGACAGGCTTGTCAATGACAAAGAGAACAAAATAAACTAAAAGAAGGAATGTATAAAGCTGAAATTAATGGGCCCCTAGACAGAAAAAACAACAACAACAAACAAACAAAAAACATATATTTGCTGTCACGAGCGCTTGATTATGCTGGAGGACTTTAACCAAGATGCCACAAAGGGCGGGGAGGTATTGATAAAAGCCAACGCCAGAATGATTTTTGAATGCTGCTTTAATCACACTAATCACACAGGTATCTAAGAGTTGCCTAGCACATTATACATCTTATGGGGAATACAACCTGGCCACAGGTATGGGCTCGGACACTCGTCTCCAGCTTCGGGTGTCTCCTAGGCCAGGGAACTTCGCAGTTCCAGTTGGACCTCAGACATGACTTGATGGGCCTTGGAGCTTCTCTGCTCCAGCCAGGCCTCAGAGGCGAAGCAAGCTGCGGTTGCTCGGGAGCTGCCTTCCAGGGCCCGTCTGATAAGGTGGTCCTTTCAGGGCCGGTTTGTTAAGGTGGTCTGGGCTTTTCAAGTAGCCGCTCGGAAATAGGCTGGGTATCAGCGGTCTATCAGCTTCCTCATCATGAGTCAGGCCTGCCGCGCCTGTGTGGGCTCGGGCTGCATTTTTATACACTTTTGGGGGGCATGGCTTGGCTTATTCTTTCACACGCGCCAGCTGTTAATCAGCTGACATTACCTAATTTCATTACCTAATATCTTAGGGGCGTTACTTTAATTGTTATACTTTATTCCAGAGCATTGCTTAGCTTATCATCCTTACACACACACACACACGTCAGCTGCCTTAAGGGCGTTACTTAGTTACTATTACTAGGAACATCTTCTTATCTGTCCTCGGCTGTCTCACGAGCTCTCAGTGTCTTAAGAGCGGTCTTAGTTACTATTACTACAAATGTCCTCTTCTCTATCCGTGACAGCTCGGCTGTCTCACAAGCTCTCAGTGTCTTAGGGGCGTTGCCCAGTCACTGTCACCAAAAATGTCTCTTCACTTTGCTCCTGACAGCTCTGCTGTCTTACGGGCTCATTACATTTATAATTCTACTGAAAGTAGTTAGAATCCCGTTTCTTGATTTAGAGAACTTAAAAGCATTAAAAATGTCAACACTTCTCAAATAAATACATCCCAGAGCATTCTAGGGAGAGTTTCTTTCCCCAACTCTGCTTTAAGTCAATAAAAACAGGAAAAGAACTCATTACCCACTAGTGAGAAGACTGAATAAATTGTGGTAATTCTGTACTGAGAACATTCCACAGCTGCTGACCTGGAGCAACAGTAACCCAGTTACCGTCACAATAAACAAGTCACACAGAAGCTGCAGGATGAGGTACGCAGGCTGTGACCAGCCACCACCCTCTTGCCTCAGGTGGAAAAGGGGCAGCCAGGGTGAGCAGAGGAAACAGGAAACAGGACCCTTCGCTCTCTCACCCTGTCCCCTTCACACCGTCACTCTCCTGAGGCTCTACATGCTTGCTTCAGCTGTTCCTTCCCATCACTGTTCAACGCCACGGCTGACTCAAGTCTACTGAACAAGACGCGTCCAGCTCCCATGACTGTCTGCTAGCTGTCTCTATAGCCCGTTTTCCTTTACTCAGCTATCCCAGGGAGTTCTTTAACATCACCATGCCCTTGACTTCAAATATAAATACAACCTAGACAAAATTGCCTGTCTAGCCCAGACGCTTCCTCAGTTCTGCCCCTGACCCCAACTTAAGAGTCTCAAAAGACACCAGAAGTAAAACATGAGGGAAAACGAAGTTCCTGACCTTCTCCACTTACCTCTCTAGTCTCTGGGACATCCAGGGGAGAACCTAGTGTTATAGCAAGCTCTAAGGCCACTGAAGACAGCTATCAGGGCTTTTTTGAGGCCCATCACGAGAAGGTTCTCTTCCAGGTCAAAAGACGGAATCTACCTCTGGCTCTAGGCAGACACATGACATTCTGATCTGCTCCAAAGATCAGATCACTGCCTGCTACAGTCTCCGCTCAAATAGTTAAATGAGCTGGGCCTATCGGTCATCTGGCCAAGAGACCATGCCTTCGGAATGCTAATTCACCCAAAGTCATGATTAGGGCATGGAAGGAATTCCCTTAGTGGAATAAAGCTCTCATCCCCCTGCGCAGTGACCCACAGAGCTTCCATCAGGTAGCCACAGCCTGGACCAATCTGGGCTTTCTCACCCTTTTCTCTAAAGCCTCCCGCCCTTCTTGACTGCCTTGAGGTATTTGCTGACCCTTATTATTGAAGCTGCCTGTTTTCTTGAAGGCATGACTTCTCTCTTCCTCTTCTCCATCTCCTTCCTCCTGGCAACTACTGAGATTCGAAGTTCGTTGTTTTTCTTTCCAACTCTAATAAAACTGTCCTTGAACATCCTTCCAAATCCTTTCTGAAATTCTCATACTAACAAGACTAAAAACCCAAAGAAAAGAAGGACCTTGATATCCGCAGTAACACTAGATCTCCTTTTGTGCATACAGAACAGGCTGGGCAAGCAGTGGGCACTCACTAAAGATGTCAACAGACACATGCCTTGTCACACAATTCCTAAAAATAACTGCGCCCTTTGTAGTGGACACAGCAAGCTCTCGTCCATTAACACTGGGCCTGGCCCCCCTTACACACTCATTTTTCCCCAAAGATGCTTCACACACCAGGCTTCATTCAGTTCCTGCCTGCCTGATCTCCTCGTGAAGTTTCCAGTTTTGTCTCCACCCAAACCCTGAATCTCACCCTTCTGTCTTACAAACCAGCCTCCACTGAAGAGCTCACGCTCCTGAGTGCTTCAACTGACTTTTCTGCTGCTAAGACAGTGAGATCTTCAGAAGCACAATCTCAAAAAAACTAACACCAATGAACACAGGGTCAGCCTTCACCCTGGCACGCCCCTAAAGCTTTCTGGTTTCTTAGTAACACACCCTCAATATCAACAAGATCATCACAGCTCCCCCACTAATCTCAAAACCCTTCCACAAATACCTTGTCATCTGATTCTCTGTTGGAGGCAACCATTTATCATCCAGAAAACTGGAACCATGTGACTACATGGCTTGTCTTGGTTAGCGAGAAGATGAAAACTGTCCTCTATTCCTCTAATTCTTTTTTATTACTTTATGGGTGCTATGCCTGCATCTAAGTATGTACACAGTTATATGACTGGTACCCTCCAGGGTCAGAAGAGAAGTCAGGTCCCTGGTTGTTATAGATGGCTAGGAGTGGGCCTTGTGGGCGTTTGGAATCAGACCTAGGGCCTTTGTATAAACAAGTGCTCTGTGGTTGTTTGAACAGAGAATAGTCCTCATAGACTCATATGTTTGAAGAGTTAGTTTCCAGGTGGTGGCTATTTGGAATGATTAGGTGTGGCCTTGCTGGAGAAGGTATGTTATTGGGAGTGGGCTTTGAGGGTTCAAAGGACTCACACCATTCTGAGTTAGTCCCCTACGGGCCGAGATGTGAGCTGCCAGCTGTTTCTGCTGCTACCTGACTTTGCTCCACCATCATAGACTCTAATACTCTGGAGGCAAAAGCCCTATTTATCAAAATGCTTTCTTGTATATGTCTACCTTAGTGTTGGTGTTTTGCCACAGCAATGGAAGAGTAACTGACATGTGCTCTTAAGCACTGAAACAAGTCTCCAGCCCCCAACTGCTCAGCTGACTGCTAAGCAGTTTACATAGCAGTGTGGGTAGCATCATCAAGAGCTGACCATTCATTCACTGTATAACAACAACCAACCAAACAAGTGACCCCAAGACCTTTTGCCTGATGCAGGCCAACTGGTTCTGAGGTTATTGGAAGGTTCCATTCCAAACAGCATTCAACAACTGCTCTTACAAATGCCAGCTCCCACCAAGAAAACCAGATTTCACTTATCCTCAGAGATAATGTCCTATTTAGGTATCCCTCAAAGGGGCTCAGTGGGTATTCTGAAGAAAGATTCACAGAGAGTGGAATATGTTCCCCTGGCTGAGCTTGTGAAGTATAACCACACCCAGACTCTCCCGATCCCAGGGACCTAGTGCCAGGAACTGCTCTGGGCTCAAGAGGAGAAAAGCAGCTAAGAAGGGAAGCAGAGAAGGTCGCAGGCCTTCTGGAAACAAAGCATGCAAGCCCACACACCCTGGGTTTCTTTCCTCTCTCTCTGGCAGAGTTCCTCCTCTCTCCTGTCATCCCAAACCGCCTATTACTCCCTTGGGTCACAACACCAGGCATCACCGAGCAATCGAAGCCTTCTAGACAATCATGGCTCCGAAAGAAAGAGCTCAAACAGCCGAACTTGCTTTTAAACAAATGTTTCAATTTTACCTGTGTGCCTGTGTATGCATGAGCCTGGGTGAGCCACAACTTGCCGGGTCGGTTCCCTCTCAGGGTCAAAAAGACTGGAAGACTTAGCAGCCGGTGCCTTAGCCAAGGCCTCATGCAGCCCAGACTGTATCCCAAGTCACTATGCATCTTCCGCGTCCCCTCCCCCAGGAGAACACTTGGTGTTAGTTAAAGTTACTGACTGTGTACGCTCGTGTGCACCGGCTGGGGATGGGAGTACACGCCACCGGACTTGTGTGGAGCCAGAGGAAACCCCGTGAACATCAGTTTTCTACCTAAGTCATCTCTCTGGCCCCAAATTCATTCTCTATCTAAAACTGGCTGTGAACTCCTGATCTTCCTGCCTCAGTCTCTTGAGTTACAGGTGTGTGACCCCCACACCCAACTCTCAAAAGGTTGAACTTAACTCTTTCAGCCTCTTTCCTTCTTCCTCCTCAGTCTGGGTTCATTTCCACTTCACTTCCCCATTACTCTCTGACTATCCTATAGCTCCAATATGCAAGCCACAAAGACATTACTTTCTTGCCTGCCTCTCATCCAACTGACATTTCCTGCTCGCTTGAAGGAAAGGCCCAAGGCTGCGTGGGGGTGAGACATGCTTTAATCCCAGCACTCAGGAGGCAGAGGCAGGTGGGTCTGTGAGTTTGAGACTAGCCTGGTCTACAGCGAGAATTCCAGGACAACCAAACTATAAAAAAAAAGAAAAAAAGAAAAAAGAAACCCTGTCAAAACGAAACAAAACAAACAACAAACTAAAAAGGCCCACCATGGGCAGTTTGTGAGACCAAGACATGACTCAGAAAGTTTCCAGGCTCTAATAACACAAGAATAAGACCCATGATCATACAAATGGGTATGTATGAGGCCAATCCCGAGAACTGGGCCAATGACAGAGTGGAGGAAGAAGGCATGTCCTGCCCCTCCTACGGGGGAGTAAAAATGGCTTGTCAGTAAGAAATAGGCAAAACGGAGGAGAGGCCACTCTCCCGGCAGGCCCTGGCTTGTGCTTTACGCCTGAGCAACAGCCAGCAGTAGTGCAGATTCGGTTCACCCTTCTAACTGATCGGCACCTGAGCACTGCAGAGCTGCTAAAAACAGGGACAGTCACCAGGCCGTGGTGGCACAGGCCTTTAATCCCAGCACCCAGAAGGCAGGGGCAGGCAGAACTCTGCGTTCAAGGCCTGCCTGGTCTACAGAGTGAGTTCCAGAACAGCTAAGGCTACACAGAGAAACCCTGTCTCTAAAAAAACAAAACACCAGAAAACCCATTAATTTGCTGGGCATAATGATGTACACCTTTAATCCCAGCACTCAGGAGGCAGAGGCAGGCAGATTCAAGGCCAGACTGATCTATACAGTGAGTTCCAGGACAGTCAGAACTGCACAGTGAAACCCTGTCTCAAAAACAATCAAAAACTCAAGGGGCTGGAGTGATGGCTCAAGAACTCTTGTACCCACACGGCACTTCACAACTGTCTGAAACTGCAGTTCAAGGGTATCCAATGGCTTCTTCTGACATCCAAGGGCACCAGGCACCCCCATACTACACACACACACACACACACACACACACACACACACACACACGCAGACAAAAACACCTATACACAAAAAATAAAATTTGTTTAAAATGTGTAAAAATAGGCCAGGTGTGGTGGTGTACACGTTTGATCCCAGCACTCAGGAGGCAGAGGCAGTCCAATCTTTGAGTTGAAGGACAGCCTGGTCTACGGAGTGGGTTCCAAAACATCCAGGGCTACATACATACACACACACACACACACACACACACACACACAAAAATAGATTACCTCACAGGACTGGAGTGATGTCTCAGAGGAGAAGAGTGCATACTACTTGTTCAGAGTTCAGAGTCTGTGAACTCACAGCTACTTGCACTTTAACTCCAGCTCCAGGGGCTCCGAACACACACACACTTAACTAAAAACAATATAAATATTTGGGGGGAAGGGTTGTTTGTTTGTTTTTGGAGACAGGGTTTCTCTTTGTAGACCAGGTTGGCTTCGAACTCACAGAGATCCACCTGCCTCTCCCTCCCCAAGTGCTGGGATTACAGACATGCATTGGACACCACACACAGCTTAAGTGACATTTTTAAAATATTACTTCTGGCAAAGTGCACACACCTTTAATCCCAGCACTCGGGAGACAGGAGTCTCTAAGAGTTTGAGACCAGCCTGATCTACAACGCAAGTTCTAGGTCAGCCAAGACTACATAGGGAGACTTTGTTTAAAAAAAAAAAAAAACCACACACAACCCACACACACACATAAAATTAACTTGCTGAATCCTCACATTAAGTCTATGAAACAGGAATTATAATTATCCCATTTTGTGGATGAGGAAATCGAGGTCAGGAAGGGATGAAAGAACCCAAAGCGGGCACCTGTGTTAGAGCCACAGCCTGCCTTGCACTCACTCCCCTGCCTAGAGAATACCAAGCACTACACCGCCTTGAGGCAAAGGCCCTGTTAATCCTCCTGGAATTCTCAACAACTGACTGGAGCAGGGACGCAAGGAAGGAGCACAAGGAGAGCAAGCTGAGGATGAGGTAAGACAGCTGACCCTGCCCTGCGAGACTCCAGGCATGTCCAACCTTTTGACAATGACACACACACTGTCCTCTACAAAGTTTACACTTGAAAACAGCCCAATCCGGTTACAAAGAAAAAAAAAAAAACATGATGTTATATTTATTGATTTTTGTGTAGGGCCATATTTGTAGCTTTTTTCTTAACTATGCAGCCCCGGGGCAAGCCATCTCATAGAGCCTTATTACCCCGGCGGGGCAGCAGGGAGCAGCTACTGGAGTCCCGCGAAGGGAGCAAACGGCCTAGGCTGACACTCTAGAGCAGGGTCCGAGAGACCCAGGCTCCACAGACACGCGCCGATCGGCGGGCGGGGAGAGAAATCCCCGGAGCGAATGTGCTGTCCTCGCCCAGATCTGTTTATCTAGCTTAGCAGCCTGGCCTGCGCTCACGAGGACTGGGGCGGCCAAGCCCAGGCAAGAGCTCTTCCGAACTCTGCAAGGAGAGGCGGGGGCCGGGGGACCAAGGCCGGCAACACCGCCTGGCACAGCCTCGCCTCCTCCGGACCACTGGGGAGCCCGCCTTACATAAACGCGGGGCGGCAGGTCCAGGGACGCGCGCCCCGCGGTTCCGGAGCGCGGTTCCCAAAGGCAGCCTCCTCGGCCGGCTGGGCTCGGTTCGGCCTCCCCCGGAAGCGCCCCGGGCAGGGGAGGCTCGCACCCGCGGGAGCCCTGCGCTCCCACGCTCACCTGCCCGGACCCCGCTCCCCCCACGCCGCCCGCGGACCCCAGCAGGCCGGGCCGCCCGCCGAAACCCGCACGCACCGGCACCAGAGTCCAGGACACGGAGTTCGTTCGGACGGCAGCTCCCCCCCGACGCTGGCTTCCCGGAACCCCGACCGCGAGCGTCTCCGTACGGGCGAAGGAGGAGCCCGCGGGGCGCAAAACTCTCGGGCGCCGCCGCCTTAGTCGCCCCGGGGCGGGGCCTCGAGGGGGCGGGGCCTCACGAGGGGCGGGGCGGGGAACCACGCCCACAGGTGAGGGCCGCCTTGGACCGCCGCTTTGTGGGAAGCCCGGGGCCTTCCTGAGAGGGTGGGACCTTCACCCCTGCATGCTATTAGAGGTCCGACAGTGAAGAAAACCTTAAAAGGTCACACACACCACGTGTAGGGCAGGAGGAACCTTCATAATGGAAACTATTACTAACGGCCTCATTCGGTGATCAGGGCCAACATCAGCAGCGATGAGTGACACTGATCTTCTGTCCTGTGGTTCCTTCCTCCCTGTGACACATGACTCCAGCGTAATCGTGCGAAAACATCAGGCCGGCCCCATCCGAGGAACTCACGACTGTCCAAGGAAAGGTCATCTAAGCAAGGAAAGCCCGAGAAGCTGTCGCACGGAGCTATAAAAACTAAATAATGTTACATCTGGGATGGGATCCGGGGGAAAGGAGCCTAGGTTAAACACCGGTGACAATGGGCTGGTGATGGCTCAGCGATAAGAGCCTGGTCTGCTCTTCCGGAGGTCCTGGGTTCAATTCCCAGCAACCAGAACAGGGCGGCTCACAACCAGTCTACACTGGGATCTGATGCCCTCTTCTGGCATGCAGGTGTACATGCAGATAGAGCACTCATATACATAAAATAAATAAAACCTTAAAAAAAAACAATGACTGCTAAAAGGTATATAGATTTCAATAACAATACGTCAATATTGGTTCATTCATTGTAGCAAAACTGCGAGTATGTTAATCACAGAGTGTTTTGTTTGTTTGTGTAGAAAGAGGTTGTGTAGTGAGACATGACTGTGTAACATTTTTAAAAATTAAAAATCCTCTCACTCTCCCCAGCTCACTTTTAGGCGCCGCCTTCTAGGTGTCTGTCAACACGCTGTCTATACGTGCGTTGTTTAGGGTGCTTAGTAAACGTGTTTGTTTATAAAACAGGATTGCAGTACTTTTTTCCCTCGCTGTTTCTTGCAGTGTCCTTTCAGCGGGCGCCCGGGGCTCACCAGGTCCTTCCCAAGGGCTGCACAGGGTTCTCCCTTCCCGTTTGCGGTCCGTTTTCTTTAGTGTCTAGCTCCCAGCTGGTGCACACTTACTGCATTGCCTACTTTTGTCTTGCAAACTAGCCACTCGTCATTTGCATTCCAGGGGTGCAAAGAACAGCAAGAGCCGGAAGAGCCGCGTGGACGGGTGTGTTTCGGTGGTCTGCCCCGCCGCGGGAGGGCTCCGCGTGCAGGCGGGAGCCGCGCGGGACGGCTGGCTATGGCCGCACACGGCCGGTTCTCTAGGGCTGCCGTCTACAGCCTAACACACGCCCCTGCAGGCAGAGCTCCCTCCGGATTGGATAGCGCGCTTCGGAGGCAAGCGGGGAAACTCGGGCAAAGGATTCCAGAGTGAACGAAAAAAGAAATAAAGAGGAAAGGAACACGGTTGCCCCTAGGTATGGTGGAGAAGAAAGTTCCTGGTAGATAAAAGAAGACGTAGTCAGAGGCGGTCACGTCTGGGAAAGGCCTGAGCGGTCATGACCTGAGCCACGTGAGGAGACAGGGGAGGGGAACCTGGAACCGCAACCGGGAGGTCAGAGACACAGAAAAGGGGGCGGGGAACCAAAATAATCCGATTAAGTAGGGAAGAGCAGCCCAGCACCCTGAGCTGGAGAGTTCAGGGTAGAGGGCCAGGTAGGCCGGGTAGGGATTGAGGGGTTGGGGAAAACCGGGCGGCCAGGTCCGCGCTGACAGGGTAAGTAGGGGCATCAGCCTTTTCCCTGGGGTTTGCCACTTAACGCAGAGAAGCAGAGAGAAAGCATCTCCTGAACCAAAAAGACGAGCAGAGGGGCAGAAAGAACAGGAGCTGGCTGTTAAAATTGTTGAAGTCCGCCACCGAACCAGCTCCAAGCTTTGCTGGACTTTAAGGAGCTGCTGTCACCCAGCACTCTCTCAGAGGCAGGGGAATTCTCCGGAAATGTCACCTGGTTGCGACCCAGATCCTCTGCCCCATTCCTGCTCAGTGCTCGCCACTGCAACGCGGGCTTCTGACGGCCCACTCTCCTCTGAAGTGGAGCCAACGCTTCTTGGAACATGACGTGTGAAAGACAAATCGTTTAGGGCAGAGTTTCTCAACCTGTGGATCGCGACCCCTCAGAGTCGATCACCCTTTCACAGGGGCCACCCAAGACCATCTGCAAACCAGCTAGCAAAATTACAGTCACAAAGTAACAACAAACGTTTTTGTAGTTGGGGGTCACCACAACCCTGGAATTGTATTAAAGGGTCGCATTAGGAAAACGGAGAACCACTAGTTTAGGGTGAAACTCCTCTCTGTGACACATGCCTTTCTGCCTCTTCAAAGCCAGAATGTCGAATAAGCTGCCTTTTGTAATTTTTCCTTTTTTATTATTATCATTTATTACAATTTATTCAATTTGTATCCCGGCTGTGGCCTTCTCCCTGGCCCCCTCCCTCATCTCCTCCGGGTCCCACGACCCCTCCCACTTCTCCCCCTATGTCCTTCCCCCTATGTCTACTGCTAGGGGAGGTCCTCCTCCCCTTCTTTCTGACCCTAGTCTCTCAGGTCTCATCAGCCTTTTATAATTTTAATCTTTTTTTATAATTTTAATTTTTTTTTTTTTAAGACAGGGTCTTAGGTATTGCAGGCTGGCATGGAACTAACTGATTATGTAGATGTGAATACAATTCCTGAAAAGAAACTGTCTGGCTGTGAACAACGATAACAAGAAGAGGAGGAGGAGGAGGAGGAGAAAAGAGAAGAGAAGAGAAGGAGAAGGAGAAAAGAAAAAGAAAAAAAAAGAAAGAAAAATTCCAGTACTGTTGCGAGATTAGAATTTTGCAGGTTCAGCCAAGCCGTGGTAGCTCATGCCTTTAATTCCAGCACTTGTAAGGCAAAGGCAGGCAAATCTATGTGAGGTTGAGGCCAGGCAGTTCTGCAGAACAAGCTCCAGGCCAACAAGAGATACCCGGAGGAACCCTGTCTTGAAAAATGAAAAAAGAAAAAATATATATTCCAGAGCAGCCTTGGCCCACTCTGTGTGTGAATTAACGCCTCACAATAAAAATTAAAACCTCTTAGAAGCTATTAACTTAGAACTAAAAAAAAAACCTTAGAAACTATCAACCTAGAAGAACACTAGCTTCCACCAAGAGCTAAGAATGTGGTCAGATAACATCTTGAGCCTATAAACTAGCTCCCTGTCTGTTTGTCCTTCTGTTGAACCCAAACATGTGAGGAGAAAGACCACCGACCCAAACCGTCATGGCCAGATCAATTAAAGCAGGCAATTAATTCAAGCAGCTTTTTTTATTCCTGTATACAGGCTGCCTCCCCCTAAGTAGGCATTCTAAGGGAGCACTCTATAAACTGAGCTATATTTCCAGCCTCAACCCTTTATTTTCAACAAACTTGTTGCAGCCCAGGCCTAGGGTCTGTGAAGTGCTAGGAGCTAAGTTGGTGCTTCTAGCCCTGTAAGCCCAGTTGTGGGGGCAGTGGCCAGAGTCACCCAGGCAACGATGGGTGAGTGAAAAGGTGTGAAACTTGGTGTTTTAATCTCATTCTGACATTTACCAGTAATGCTGGCTTAGTTAGGGTTTAGTGCTGTGAAGAGACACCGTGACCACCTCAACTCTCATAAAGGAAAACATTTAACTGGGATTGGCTTACTGTTTCAGAGGTGTAGTCCATTATTGCCTTGGGAGGAAGCATGGCAATATGCAGGCAGACATAGCGCTGGAGAAGAACTTTGAGAATTCTACATCTGGATCTGAAGGCAACAGGAAGAGAAAGGGTGCCTCTGGGCCTGGCCACAGCATTTGAAACCCCAAATTCCACCCCCAGTGACACACTTCCTTTAATAAGGCCACGCTTACTCCAACGAGCCACACCCACTAATGCCACCCCTAAGCACTCAGATATGAGTCTATGAGGGACATCTTATTCAAACCAGCACAGATGGATGCTGCCAGCTTTGGCTTTCTTGCCTATAAATTCTTCTTCCATAGCATGACACAGCTTCACTGTGCTCAGGGATGCTACAGACACAAGAGAAAGTAAATGCTCAGGAGGAGCATGGTATTATCCATTTGCTTTCTTACATCAAACTATTCAATACATAACAGTTGAGCGCACCTAAGGTGACTTTCCCAGGGCTTGGGAGGCCTAGAACACAAGTATCATTGCAAGTTCCTGTAAGAAAAATGAGGCACGGGAGGGGAGGAGGGAGGGGCTGATGGGGGGGTACAAAGTGAATAAAGTGTAATTAATAAAAAATAATTAAAATAATAATAATAATAATAAAGAAAAATGAGGCAGAGCTGGTATACCCCTTTAATCCCAGCACTGGGGAGGCAGAGACAAGCAGATTTCTGTGAGTTTTCAGCCAGCTTGGTCTACAAAATGAGTTGCAGGACGGCCAAGGCTATTACACAGAGAAACCCTGGGGGTGGGGGGGAGACACACATAGATGAGGTAGAGAAGCAGACAGACTTAATTTCACTACAATGAGACTGCTTTGTTGGAACAGTGAGAGGCCTCAACCTTTCTGTGGGATGAAGGGGAGTACTCTTTTCATGCTTACAGGGGCTGGGGCACATACAACGGTGACTAACAGGAAATTACAGGTATTCTTTTGTGTCTTGACTAGAAACAGGGCGTTTTTGATACCTGCGTAGATTGTTTCTGCAGGTGGATGGAAACGGTCAGGCTGGGGCTAGGTCATTCTTTATGACTAGAGGCCATTGCCCAGAGCAACCTGACTCAATTCCTCATGGCCTGAGGCCATCACCCAGCAGATCCTATAGCCGGGTATGTTGGCTCATGGCTACTATCCCAGCACTCTGGAAGTTGAAGCACGCAGACTGCTGATGCAATGAGGAGGCGGTCTAGACTACATAGTAATTTGCAGTGGAGGAGAGGGGAATTCTTGCCTTCTTAGTGCAAGTGTGTCTAATGGGAAAACAATACATCGTAGATGCCACTTGTAATAAAGATCTTCAAGAACCTCTAGGGGTAGGTGAGATGTATCTAGAAAGTCTTCTAAACCCCCTCACCAGCACCCATGTAAAAGTTGGACAAATCTGGGGGGTAGGGGGTGGGGAGTGGCAGGTATTGCTTGTCTTTAATCCCAGAACTCCGGAAAAAGAGGAAGGCAAATCTCTGAGTTTGAGTTAGCCCGGTCTACAGACCAAGTTCCAGGACATTCAGGGCTACACAGAGAAACCCTGTCTTGGGAGGAAAAAAGTTGGCTGTATCACAGACGTTTCCACAGGAAGCTGGAGATAGACAGAGGGATTCCTGAGGCTTGCTGGCCAGCCAGTCTGACCAACCAGTGAGCTCCAGTCTCAGCGAGAGAGACCTTCTCTCCAACAAGGTAGAAAGTAACTGAGGAAGACTCCTGATGCTGACCTCTGACCTCCACACAAATCACACCTTACATTGCACATACACCAACTTTTAGTTATTTTAATCATGTTGATTCTTTTTGAGGTGGCTTTTTGCTATGCTTTTATCTTTGTGGTTGCTTCCCTTAGGCTCATTCCAATGATCTGGTTTCTAGAATTCAGCATCAAGATGGAGTGTTTTCAAAGCCTTTGGCTCTTTTCTAGTAAATGTGTCTATAAATATCCCTCTAAATCCTTCTTTAGGTTCATGCCAAGTTTAAATACTCCGTACTTTTGTCACCTCTCAGTTATAAATAAATACTTGGGGATGTTAGGATTTTATCCTTAATCTATGGGTTAGAAGTACATTTCCAATTTTTATTTAAAAATTAATGGTTTTCTTTTCTTAAATCAATCCTTCTTGCCATTTATTTCTCTCTTTAATGCTTGGAGATAAGAAAATGCACTCCTTTTAGAAGGCCATCTTCCTTGGCGGCCTCATTTTTGTCTCTGCCGTTGTCAGTGAATGTATATTTGCTATAGGTGCAAAACTCCACTTTTAAATTGTTCTGTGAACTTGCTAGGCAGGCTATTTAGGCCTTTCATCTAATTTTCTCTTTTGCTTTCTGTTCCATCTATTACTTTCTAAGAGGATAGATCGATATTTCCCACTTTTACTGCTATCTAGTCGCAGCGTTCACCTAGTTCATAATCTTTCTTCTCTTATTATTGTTGCATCAGTTGCTTCATGGAAATAACAACACTTTTCACAAGGTTTTAAAAATTCATCTGAGTATCTGCCATTAGGTAGCACATTTAATCAGTTCATGTTGATAATACTGCACAAAAATATTTGGATTCATTTTATGAGCGATAGTATATGCTCATTAGAACTCATTATTGTAGCCTTGTGAACTACTACATGCTGGAATTCTCCCATCATGACTAGTAGACAATTGTGGCCATAAAACCTTCAAAACCCCCCTCCCTCCATCCCCATCACCAGGGTTCTTCTGATCTGGCAACCTCAGAGCCAGTGCCCAGCACAGGAAGACCTTTGCAAGACCATGTGGTGTTCAGAGCATCAAACTCAAGTCAGGAGGCTTCACAGTATGCACCGTTACCCTCCGAGCCATCTCATTAACCCTAAAAATATAACTGTTAATGTTAGAATTCACATATTTGAAAGAAGCCTCAATTATCAATGGCTTTATGAAGCAAGACCGAAAACATTTTGTAAAAACGGAGTTGTATTTATTTAGTGTGAATAGCTGCTAATGAGGCTATTAATATCTGAAAGTTCATTAGTATTTTACTGTAATTAGTGTTTTGTTAAGTAGCTATTGCTTTTGTAAAATATATACCGTGCTTAAGACTTCTTTAATTATCTATATTTAACTTTTTATTACATTTATCTACTTATTGTGTGTGTGTTAGCATGTGTGTTCACTCATGTGGAGGTCAGAGAACTACTGATTTTCTCCTTCTACCACTTGAGTCTCAGGGATCAAATCTGTCAGGTTTGGCAGCAAATGAGTTTACCTGCTGAGCCAACTCACTGGCCCAGCTGTCTGCACTTTCAAAAGTTTATATTAAGTGTTCATGCAGTATAAGTGTATAAACTAATGACATGACCACTCCATGGGGTTAAGGGAAAGGTTTTTTATTGAGAGAGAGAGAGAGAGAGAGAGAGAGAGAGAGAGAGAGAGAGAGAAGCCAGGAGCATCTAGAAGAGTCCAGAACAGAGAAAGAAAGCAGTAGACTAACATGAGCACCGGAGTGGACATGGTCAGGCTATCTGCAAGAAAAGGGGGAACAGCAGGGGATGAAGAAGAAAGAAAACATGCTGAGAGAAACAGGAGCAAAGCAGAGAGCAAGAGAAAGAGAGGTGGGACCCTGCTGTCTAAGTCTGACGTTTCTGGATAGCCTCTGAGCTCTGTACAAGATGAGGGACTCTTTTTCTAAGCTGAGTCCCCTCTCAGCCTGATCTGGGGAACCCCAGATCTTCTAAGGAGTGTCACATAGCCTCAGGGAGATTACTGCTCAACCCTTTCCTGATAAGACATCATTCAGTGTGCACCTGGGGATTCCTGGAAACACTCACCCTATGCTAATAAGGTGTCTTGGTGTCTTGGCTTTCAGCCAACGACTTTTAACCATACCTGGGGTTCTTCCCCCACCCATAGGATAATTAAGCACTGCTCCCCCCGCTTAGGACCGGGCTGTGTTGTAAATGAAGTTTCCCTGGCTCCCCTAGCCCCAGTGAATCAAACACGTTGTTATGCCCAGTTCGTGAGACCCCCCAAACACCACCAGGAATCAACTCCGCTGCAAATACATGAGTGTTTATTTAATTCAAGCTCAAGCCTGGGTCACAGACCCCTCCCTGGTGAAGAGGAGGAGTGCGGCAGGGCAGTCTAGGGGAACAAGGTTTTTAAAGGGAAAACTCGAAATCAGGGAGTTATTTGCCTTGGAGTTACAAGACTGGGTAAGGGAAATTGACTTTTGAAATGATTGGTTTACTTTAGGCCCCAAGTCCATAAATGTTCTGGCCTGGCCATCTGGGCTGGTTTCCTAGCAACCATTTCTCTAGTAGGCAGGAAAAGAATGTGGTGAGGCTAGTTCCTCCCCAAAGGTGGCTGGACATGTCTCCACCTGGCTGTTCAGGCTTGTGCTTTATACTTTAAACTAATACCCAAAAAAAAAAAAAACCTAATTTTTGATTCTTTTGTCTCTCAACATTCATCCTCAAAACTCCTTCCACTGCCAAAAGGTTTATAAGTCCCTGTTTAGCTCAAAATAAATGGACCAGTATCATCTGTTTCACCACAACTGGCTGAACCTCTTCACTTATTCTGGGAAGGACAGGCTCCCTTCCTCCCTGAAGAATTCATCACTGGACCCCCAGAGCTTGGCTGCTGGGCAGGCAGCTCTGCCCAGCACAGTAACCCTCTGCTGGAGCAAGCTGCTGGCTGTTCCCAAAGCAGCCATTTTGTCTGCTCAGACAAAACTGGGCTCCTACCTCTGCCTCTCCATTTTGGAGCTCTGATTGAGCCTGTGTTACTGGCTGCTCACGAAGCAGCCACCAACTGTCCCAAGTCAGGCCCTTGTTGCTTCATGGCTTGGGTTTCAGCGCTCTGAGATCCTTTGACTGTGGCACTTCACCCTTTTCTGCCCCTGAGCATGCACTTCCTGTCCAGCAGCAGTGGCAGGGAATGCCAGCCTGTCCCAGGATAGCCCAGGCTCCTCCCACCAGATGGAGAATAAGTAGAGAATCACAGAGAGAGAGAGAGAGAGAGAGAGAGAGAGGGGAAGGGAGGGGAGGGGAGGGGAGGGGAGGGGAGGGGAGGGGAGGGGAGGGGAAGAGGAGAGGAGAGGAGAGGAGAGGAGAGGAGAGGAGAAAGAGAAAACAAATAGCAGGGTTATAAGGAAAATGAGTAGCTGGGGTCAGGGAAGCCTGTGAGCTGGAGGGAGTTTACAGTAAGGAAGGAGGTGAGGAGGGCTAGGATGCTAGCATGGGCTTTGAAATGTATAACATAGTTGTGATGTGAAGGCGTCTGGAGGCCAGCATGAATTTTGATGTGCTAATAAGAACCACAGGTAGCTGCGTGTCCCTTCTGCCAGACGTAAGGGAAATGAATCCTTTTGTAGAAGGGCGACCAGTTTCTTAAGTTCCTGAGGAACGAGGATTGTATCTAACCACCAGAAATCTTCCTGGAGTTCAAGTTGCCCTCATTTTTGGATATTTGGAGTTACCTTTGGATCTGAAAATAAGAAATTGTACTAATTCCATTTTGATTGATCTGTATGTTCTTGGACCCTGAAATAAATCTTGACTGAATGAAAATATATACATAAATAAATTCTTAGAGCTGGTTATGCTTACCTAGCATGTACAAAGCCCCTTGTTCAGTCCCCAGCTCCCATGGTAGGACACACCTGTAACCCCAATGCTTTGGAAGCAAAGTAGAATCAGAAGTTCAAAGCCATCCCAGTTACACACCACCTTTTAGGCTAGCCTGGTCTACATAAGACCATGACAGAACCTAATTTTTTTTTCATATCAGAAAACAAAGTTGTCACCTCTCCCCACAAACCTGCTTTTCCTCCTATGTTCTGAGTCTCTGGGGTTCACTCTTTCCTGCTACTATCATTCCAAACAGTAATTTAAGAGCAACTAGAATTTTCTTATCAGAATCACTTTTCATGACATGTCAAATAGGGATAGATTCATCCAGAAGCTTCAGGGCTCCTTCCTGGCAGAATTCCTTACAAGGTTATGGTGAGAGGGGCTCAGGCATGTTTTTATCTTGCCTTACTTTATTACAGAATTTACAAAAATGAACTATCTTATATTCATGTAGTTAACTAAGATGGCTGGCTTCCTTTGCATCTCATTTCTGAAGTCCTTCAACCTGAAGTGTCCATAGGAGATGTAGTCAGAGACAGGAAATGATGGTGATATTTACTGTCAGTTCAACATAGAGCTGCTACATATCCCTTCCTGGGTAGGAATGCCTCCCAGGAATGCCACTGTGACTCAGAGATGGTATCTCTATCTCACCAATGACTGCCCTATAGTACCAGTATTCAGGAATGTGTTTGCATGGAGGAGGAACAGGATCTGACACTCGTGGAATCAGAAACTGATCTATGGAAACTCTTCCCGCCACCCTGTTTATACAGTTGTAAGCGTGAGACACTGTGCTGCGTCCATACTATTTAAAATGGAAATTCTCTCTATGGGGATTGGCTCAACACAGAAACATACACAACTATGTGAAATATATTTATAAGTACTTTTTAAAGCAACTTTGGGAAATGCACTTTATTAAAATTTCTGTACAAATCACGAAAGTAGTGGGAACAGAATTGTGTGTGAAGTGGAATCTTCTTCCTGTTGTGTGACTTTTCCTGGGGATGTAGGAACAAATAAGAGTCATTCCAGACAAGAGCACCAATGACTAATAGTTTTTAAAAATTATTCTACCTGAGTCTAACTTAGTGAAGCAGTGAGTTCATTTGGGGTTAGTTGCATGACTATGGGTGAGAGGCTGCTTCTAGGAATGCCTCAAAGAGAGCTGCGTCACCACAAAGACTCACAGAAGCTGGAGCAGGCAGGCTAGAGAGTTCCTCTGCCCCTGCAGTGATTACTGCTTATAGGACCTTAGGAAGGAGCTAATTGTGAATCTTGTCATTTCAGGACTTTTCTCAGGCTTCTAAGTTTCCTTTGCTTTCTAAACTTGTAAATTAAAGTTACTTCTTGAGTCTTGCCTGGCATTTAGGAGAGAAGGTTTCAGTTAGAGAAAAGAGCTACACCATATCTCCTTATCCACCAAATCTTGATTTATCTGATCTACTTTTTCTGATGTTCTAAATCATTTAAAAAAGAATAAACTCAATAATAACTTGTTAGGAAACATTTCTACGAGGATAACAGAGATCTTGACCCACCACTAGAGTAAAAACATCCAGTAAGTACAAGAACAGGAGAACACCAAAGTCGTGATGTTATAGCTGATGCATGAAACGATACAGAAATGATTCCAACACTGACGCTATCAGTAAAGTTTTCATGTTAAAAATCACAATCGTGGCCCATGACTATAATACCAACAATTAAGAACGCAAGGCAGGAGGATCAAGAATTTGAGGCCACCATGAGCTATGTAGAGATCCTTTTCAAAAACATAAGAAAGAAAGCATGTATTTTCAATTAAAATAGCTAACTTTGGCAGGATGTGGTCGCACACACCTGTAATTCCAGCACTGGAGAAGATGAGGCAGGAGGATTGAGAGTTTGAGGCCAGCCTGTGCTACATAGCAAGTTCAAGGCTAATGTGGACTGTATAATACAACCCTGCCTCAAAAACAAACAAACAAACAAAAAAAAAAAAAAACAACAAAACGCTGGGCTGTAGCTGAGAGAGTTTAGCATGTGTAAGGGTCTGGGTTCAATCACCAGTACTAGAAGAAAGGAAGGAGGGAGTGAGAGAAGAAGATATATCATGTGACCATTCTGAGAAAACTGAAGAATCTTAGATTTCATGAAAACATTGTCAGAAAACCCTCCTTAGCTACTGACGTTGTTTCCTGTATATTTTCTGACTCTAAGCCCTATTCTCCATTCTCTAGATACCGCTATCCCGGGCTGCAGGCCCTTGTGGTCTAGGCTGTGCCTCTGCTAAGCTGACCTGGCCTGGGGCTTTCATACAGATAGGTCTCCTTCCCCCAAATCTCCCCTCCAAGTCGGACAAGTTGCAGATCTAATCTTGCCACTATCTAGAAACCTTTGTGGATTCTCCAGGAACAAGTTCAGACCCTATCTGTTCAGCTGCTGTCAATTGTATCGACATGAGGAGAAAGACTATCAACCCAAATCATAGCCAAATGAAAACATGCTTTATTTGTGTACATGTCGGAACTGAATCGATAGCTGTCTCCCCCTAAGGTGGGATTCAACAGACTAGCCCCGAGCTAACTTTTCAAACTCTTTTTGCAAGGCAAAACCAGAGAGTGGAGAATTTTGCATCTAAGAGTGGTTACAGAAGTAAGACCAGGCAGTTAAGGAAAGCGGGTCATGGAACAATGGATGTAGAACATTTTCAAGAACAAGTGACTGAGGGAAGCGGGAGGCTTGTTTGTGGTACATTCTAGGGTTGCTGGGGGAGAGTGCAGCTCAGCTCTGAGAAATAGACTCACGTTTCATAGTAAACAGAAACTTAACTTGGCTACAGACTCAAAATGGCTCCTAGGCCAAAATGGAGAAGGGCTGGTTTCTCACTTAATTTCCTCTATTCAGCCTCAGCTCTGCAGCCATCATGGCCTGCATGTGTCCTCCCTACTTCTGCTA
This sequence comes from Meriones unguiculatus, assembly GCF_030254825.1. Taxonomy (NCBI): domain Eukaryota; kingdom Metazoa; phylum Chordata; class Mammalia; order Rodentia; family Muridae; genus Meriones; species Meriones unguiculatus. The sequence goes on along the minus strand of NC_083357.1, from coordinate 3,857,878 downwards.
TGTCCTGTCTCTATCCTTCACTCATATCCTCTCATCTTTTCTCTCTGGGTAGTTGTCTTAGTTGGGGTTTTATTGCTGTGAAGAGACACCATGACCACAGCAACTCTTATACAGGAAAGCCTTTAACTGGACTGCCTTACAGCTTCAGAGGTTTGGTCCATTATCATCATGACAGGAAGCATGCAGTGCGTAGGCAGGCATGGTACTGGAGGAGCTGAGAGTTTAACATGTTGAACTGCAAGCAGCAGAAGGAGACTGTGAGCCACTGGGCACAGCCTGAGCATAGGAGACCGCACAGCCCCTCTCCACAGTGACACACTTCCTCCAGCAAGGCCACACACCTCCTACTAGTGCCACTGAAGTACATATGTGCTTCTGTACTTTATGTATTTGGGGGTCTCGTTGGAATGTACACCTGCACATCAGAAGAGGGCATCGGATGATTTTGTGGGACTACAGTTATAGACTTGTGAGACACCACTATGTGGGTGCTTGGAATTGAACTCAGGACCCCTGGGAGAGCAACACATGCTCTTAAGGATCTGCTGCTAAAACAGGCTATTTGTGGTCTGGTGCACAAACAGGCCATGGGCGTACATACCCACTTTACACATTTTCCGAGGAGATTCGTATTGCTAGTGCAATGCTGACCCATTCATACATACTGAAGAACTTTCCCCAAGTTCCTCCTGCAAAGAAGTCGGCTCTGCAGAGAGCGTCCTTGACCTTCTCACAGCTACATGCTTTCCCTGATGCTTGAGTTTTCATGAGCGTGTCTAAGTGAAGCCCCAGCTCAGCTTATTTTTAAAGTATGACTCATCCCTTAATTGGCAGTGGGAAGTGCCATGCCAAGGAGAATCTCAGCCTCACAGCCACACGGCATCTTTGAAAAGCTGGGGGGGGGGCGGGAGTCTCTCTATGGATAAGTGCCTTCAGAGCACTCTTCAGGCTTGCTCTGAAATAGAGGGTGGCTTCAGCAGAACAGCGGAGGAATGTGCTCATCCATCTTGAGGAAGTACTTTAACACTTTGCACTTTGATTGGCAGCCCTTGACCCACGTGGAGGAGTAGTAAACAAAAATGTGATTTTTGGACATTAGACCCCTCTGTGGGTTGCTCCTGGAGATGGTGACCCGCCTCAGGACTCCGGAAGAATATGCTTTTTGGTCTCAGCAGATGGAGCAGGCAGCCTGCAAGTACTCGGCAGCATGTGTGGGGCCTATTTCTTTCTCCACATCAGCTACTGAGAGCTAAACTGGAAACGACAGGAGACCATGCAACAGGACAAACCATTCTGATCTGGACAGTTATGGACTATGGGACATGGGTGTGTGTCTTTGGCAAGATACTCTAAAGCAGTGGTTCTGAACATTCCTACTGCTATGACCTTTGAATACAGTTCCTCAGGTTGTGGTGATGCCCAACCATAAAATAATTTTGTTGCTACTTCATCACTGTAATTTTGCGAGTTATGAATCATGTGTAAATATCTGATATGGACCCCTGCAAAGGCGTTGTGACCCACAGGTTGAGAACGGCTGCTCTAACGCCTTAGCTTGGTATGGGCAAGATGTTGAGGACTGGGAAATCTCCTATGAGGTCGGAGTTGGAGACAAACAGATCCTACAAATGGCTCTTGTGAAAGGGACTGCCACTCTGTCCTCCATCTCAGAGCTAGGTGTTGGAGAGGATGGAAGCCTTCAGAGGAGGAGCCTAGAGCGTGGTGAAAATATCCTGTACTGTGGGCACTGCTGTCTGAAGGAATTGAGGCCACTCGCATGGGACCCCAGTCAGCTCCGGAGAGAGTGAACTGCTAGAAAGGGACCAGACAGGACCCTCTCTGTCTTTGGCTTCTCTCATCGTATCATCTCTCACGTCTTCTTGTACTCCTGTAATGATGCCACTTACTATCTAGTGGTGCAACCATGGGTTCTGGCTGGGGACAAAGCCATGTTTGGATTTTCAGCTCCAAAGCTGTAGGTTGAATGGGCCTCCTTTCCTTGTGAGGCACCTAGCCTCTGGCATTTCATTATAGCAGCAAAAACCAGATCGACACAGAAATCCTAGCATCAAGGATGGCCTCCTCCCTTCTCCCTCAAGAGTCTACTTTCTTATTAACACAATGGGTCGCACCACAGGGAGCAGCAGGGACTGGAGGTGAATCCGATACTGTACGTTTCCCACTGTTTCACTCCAGTTCCCAGGTCTAGGTACATTCTCACACCAAAATTCATCCATATTATGTGAGCCAAGTGGAAAAAAATTTAAAGTGAACTCTGGAGTCAGAAAGTCAATTGCTGAACTCGGGCTCCACCCTTCATCAGCCGAGTGGCTGTGGGTGAAAATATTTAGTTGTTATCTGTGCAGCAGAAACAAAACCTGCTTCCCACACACGACAATTCCACAAAACTCTTCAGGCAGAGCTGGCTGCAGCTGTACACAGTTTCTGCCTGCAAACATACCATGGTGGCTGAGAGTCTGGCTCTGAGGGCTGGTCTCAGCGAGTGGGCATGACCGCACTCAAATTCTACCTCTCCTCGACTCGGCTGTAAAAATCTTACATCTCATCGACAGGGCTGCTTGCACACACAGAAGCCAAGGTCTGGAGCACACATGTGTTGATAACATCTCTAAATGCTAGTTCTTTTTCAGTGAATGAGAACAGGAACTGGAAACTGGCTTCAGGGCAGAGACCACCAAGAGCAGCAATTCTGATAAAGAAATTGAGTTCCTATTTCCTTACCTCTGAAATAATCTCCTCTCTGTAAAGATTCTAAAGTCCTGGTTCTTAACCTTTCTAATGCTGCCACCCTTTAATACAGTTCCTCATGAGGTGGTGACTCCCTAGGCATAAAATTATTTTGTTGCTACTTCATAACTGTAATCTTGCTATTCTTATGAATCATAGTGTTAGGAATCTTCTATATGACCCTCAATGAATCATTTGATATGCAACCTCAAAGAAGTTGAGACCCACAGTTTGAGAACCACTTCTCTAAAGGCTCCCCCCCTCCTCAACAAGACCACACACACCTCAGAGAGTGAGAGGGGGCACCCGGGCACCTGGCTGGGCCGACTGGGCTGGCCGGAACATCACCTTGCTCACAGCTTCTTTCGTGAATCCTAAAATCCCACAGACTAGCAGCCTGATGGCACTGCACCCCCCAGAGCCCCACTCGCTGTAGGGATATCCAGTCCGCTCTCTCTTTTTCTCTTAAGTCTCCTGTTATAAAATACTTCTTTCTAAAACCTATCCTTGCAGTCTGTAAATCTAATTCTTCATCCATCAGGCAGATGGCTATCTGTGTGGCCTGTTAGCATACCAAATCTCATATTGACCTCCAGCCTCTCTCACCATCGCAAGTACCTGTTCCAGAGTCCATGCTGGCTTCCTGGCTTTTCTCTGTCTTCTCACCTTGCCCTCGATCCGAAATTTCTCCAGCTCATGGGATTCTCTCTCCCAGCTTCTCATTCCCATATAACATTCCCATTTTGGCCATGCTCTCTCTTTGGTCTTCCTCTCTCCACACACACCACCTTTACCTCTCTTTCTCATGTTTCTTGGCCCACACTTTCTTTCGCTTCCTTTCTCACTCACTTCCTTTCTTCCTTTCTCATTGCCCAGTCCAGGCTGTTGACCATGTCCAATCTACTGCTTTCTCTCCCTGCTTTGGACACTTCCAGATGCCTCTGACTGTATTCTCCCTCATATTTACAATAAAACCTTCCCCTCAACCGTATTTCGGAGTGGCCATATCCTCAGTTTATACAAAGACAAGAACCTAAAAGCCACTGGCCTAGTGTGGCTTTGGTGGCTGTTGAGTCTCTGGGACCCTAGCCTCTCAAACTGATCAAACTGACACAACAGGAATTGGGAAAGATCTGCCTCTCTTTCTCAAAGATACCCCGATACTCCTGAATCACAGTTATACCAGGAGAAAAGGCAGCTCCAGCTCTGTTAGAAGAATCGTGTCTCAGCTCTGTCTCTCAGCTCTCTCAGCTCCCTCCTGGAGCTTATTGGAGTGCTCTCTCTGGTGGGGTTCCTGTTTTTTACCCTTTCCCCTATGCTTCTCATCACCCGCCCCAGGAGCTGCCTGTTCAGTATTTGCTTCCAGTGTCTTAGAGACTAAGGGACTCAGACAGCGAGGCCTCCCTCTGTAGAGCTCCTGTTTGTGGTGCTTCTCACTCAGCGCCTCCCACAATGTCTTCTCTTCCTGTTGCTCTAGCTCTCAGCTGGCTTATGTCTCTACAGCCATGGTTTCTTCCCACTCAGGAATACTCCTCACCTACTCCTCACCTACCTTCTCTAATTTCCTCTTCAGACTCAAAGATACATTAAATGGCTTGTCCTCGGTACAGCTCTATTAATAACCAAAGATGGCACACTTAATTTCCAAATTCTCACATATTTCTGCCATTGTCCAAATAAACCAAATCTCTTTTCTTTTAAGTATTTTTAAGATTATATACACTTGGATTTATTTAAGATTTATTTATTTATTAATTATATAGTATTCTGCCTGCAGGTGCTAGATCTCATGATAGATGGCTATTAGCCACCATGCGGTTGCTGGAATTGAACTCAGGACCTTAGGAAGAACAGCCAGTGCTCTTAACCTCTGAGCCAACTCTCCAGCCCCTCAAAACTCTTATCTTTAGACTTTCTCTATTCTCCACTCTTATCTTTAAACTCTTATCTTTAAGCCTTCTTTGGTCCCTGCTCTTATGTCTGAGCCTTCTTTGTTCTCTACTTGCCCTGGTCTCTTCCTCTAATCACTAGATTTAGTCTTACAAAGATTCAAATATCTTTTGGGTATGAGTAGTATTTAAAAAAATGTTTTATGCTCCATAAAAGAGCTGTCTCTAGAGTTGGATTGTGACCCTCCCTCTCCAGACTGAAGCCTTTGTATTTGAAAGCTTCCTCTAAAATCTCTACCCTGGATCAGGCAGGCCACTTGGCTCTGTAACAGGGAGAAAGAAAGCAAAACAGAACAGCACAGGAAAAGGCACTACGTGCTTTAACACAGTTACAAAGTAAACTATCCCCAAAACGGCTTATAACTGATTATCTCACACTCCTCTTCTGGGTTATATTCCCCTCTCTAAAACTCTAAAACTTGTGCCAAAGTATAAACTTTATCTCAATATATGTAGGAACTATTGTGTAAGTTCACTGGGTATGATTTAAAATTCTGTAAAATCCCTAACAAGAAATCAGTTTAAAACTTGTAACAAAAAGGCTGACAGTTAAAAAAAAAAGTCTATACATAGAAAAATTTTGTTTATTTTTCTATTTATTTGTTTATTTACACACACACACACACACACACACATATTTGTGTTTTTGAGACAGGGTTTCTCTGTGTGGCCTCAGCTGTCCTGGACTTGATTTGTAGACCAGGCTGGCCTTGAACTCCTAGAGATCTGCCTGCCTCTGCTTCCCTGAGTGCTGGGATTATAGGCGTGTACTACCATGCCTGACCTACATAAGAAATCTTTAATTTGCTGCACCATGCTTCTATGTAATTTAGATTCAACTCTTGTTTATAAAAATAGTACTTATTAGTAACATTATGTTTGGTGAATAAGGTATTTTTGATAAATAAGGTTTATCAGTTCCAAAGGTTTATTCAGTTTAGCAGAAACTGACTTTCAGATGTATGTATATCCGCTTTGTCTTGTGAAACGTCATTAAACTTTAGCTATTTAGATAAATGGAGTCACATTTATCCAAATCAGGAAAGTTCCCAGTGTTATAATAATAATGAGTAATATGCCACGCAACAGATGTGGTATAAAGGAGAGGGAGAAGGGGGGGAGAGAAGGGAGCCTATCACAGAGAAAGAGAAAGAGGGAGGGAAACTGAGAGCTTGGGGGGGGAGTCATTTTATCCCGCATACACCTGGCAGTGCGCCTGCCTGTGGCGACAGATAATGACCTCAGAAGTTGCTAGGTCCTTAAAAAGCAAGCTAGGGGGAATGCCTGCACGCTAGCGTTTCTCCCTTTTTGTTTAATTAAAAACCTGACAAACTTAAGAAAGGAGTGGTGAGGTAGGAGTGAGGATATTGTGTTCAAAAATGCTTTTTCCTGCTGGCTTCAGGGTGATGACATCTTTGGGGACCCTAAGACAATGGGGGGCTGAAGTCCTGAGAGAGCCACCTCCATTATTGCTGCCCAGGATGTGTGAGAACATCTGTGGCAGGAAAGGAGCATGCAGGTCCAGCTGATGCAATCTGCAAGGAGAGCCTGGGGGTAGCTGTTTTGGTGCTGCCCTGGATATAGAAAACAGCTGGACTGTTATCATACTTTAAAAAAAAGAAAAAAAAACACTTTAAATTTACATTTCTTAAATCTCTTTCCCCTCACTCCACCTTAATCCCTTCCAACATCCCAACACCAGGTAGGAGAGAGAAAGGGTTGGTGGAAGAAGGGCACAATTCTCTTCGCTGCTTCCTGCTGGTTAGGGCTGTCAGGTTCCTTGGAGCCAGTCCAGTCCTTGTTTCAGGAGATCTCCAACTTCTCCAAGTTCTACACAATAGCATAACCATGGTTTGTACTTTGCAGTGAAATACACGTTGTAGAAAAAGGCAGTAGACCTATTCCTTTGTGTCATTGCTTAGTAAAGGCTTGGAAAATGATTTGGGTTAACAGCACCAACACTCTTTAAGGTGAGCGCAATCTGGGGTGACTGACACCACTCGTCCATGTAAGAAGTTGGGGAGGGGTGCCAAATGCTTGGGGATCAAGTAAATAGTTACCCACAGCTGCACACGATGGGCCGGTCAGCGTTACGCACGGCAGCTCGGAACATCTGAGGCCATCACAGACCTGCTGTGAGCACACAGGCATTCCCGCTAACCTCTGGTGTCATCACCACCGGTGTGCTGCTAGGTGTGCGCCAGATAAAAGGACCCTCCCCCTCCCCCTCCCCCTGCCCCAGATCTGTTGCCTGGCATATTAACCATTATTATAACTCCCCGTCTCTCTGTAGGCTGTATTTGTCGTTAAAAGTTTTATTTTGATGCTAATAGAGTCAATTAGATCTTCAATTCCAAAGCTTAAGGCTCAAACCTAACAGGGATAAAACCGTAAAATCCTAGTCTTATGAAAGCTACTAACTTGCAGTAAATTGTCATAGATAACACGTGCAAGTTAACATTCATTAGTTGTGTTATGATATATAGTTATGATGCAGTACCAGGCCAGGGTGTACTCCCTGCGGAATTACACCACAAAACAGATCTGGTATAAGGGGGCTTACTGTGATGAAGGGAGAGAGGAGTTAGGGCCTGGAGGCAGACAAGCAAGCTATGAAGGCAGAGAGAGAGGGAGGGGGGAGCAGAGAAGGACAGAGAAAAAAGAGAGAGAGAAAAACAACAGTAACAGAAAGAGAAAATGTGAGATCAGAGGGAAGCTGCACTAAGAGAGAGCTAGGATGGTTGGGCAGCCCACTTGGTTCTGCACCTACCTGGCCGCAGTAGGTGACCGCCTAAGAAGTTGCTAGGTCCCTAAGAGGAGCCTGGATACTAACAAGTTGCCTTATAAATGATAAAATTATTTAATGCATTCAGAACTAGTCATGCTAAGTACAAATGTAATTCATTCGCAGGGAAATCCTTTAGCCTGCTGTATATTCCATTCAGGTTAAGCCTGAAGCAAGTAACTGAAAACAAGTAGAGCTTGTTAAAATCTGGTATACTTAACAGATCAGATGGTGGCCCTTAACCCCTCCAGAGGAATCTGTTAAATATGGCACTGAAAGTGTTTAATGAAAAAGGCTTCTGATGGACAAAATGCCAGGGCCTATCAGTTCCCCTAAGTTCTCCTCCAAAGACCATGACAAGGCACAAACAAAATCCTCTGGGAGCTTGCTTCAAACAGTCATTTGGAGAAGAACTGTCCTTCACACCCACCACGACCCTGCTTGAACTGTGGACAACAGAACACTGGAGAACTGACCCCACTCTTCGCCTGTCCATTTCATACATATGTTAAAAACCAGGTCTTGCCTTTTCTAGAGCTACTAAGTCTCCTGGTGAGAAAGGCAGATTTACAGACAGATTTAAACTCTGTAAACAGAGTTTCAATGTAAAAACAGGTTTCAATGTAAAAACAAACTCAAGCTATGATGCTGCTACTTACTAACTAAAACTTTACTTTTTACTATTTCTTTATTTAAAAGAAATTACTTTTCAGTAACTGCTTCCAGGAATCAAGTTAACTCTGAATTACTTCAAAACCAGCTCACTACTGACCTCAGTGGTCCCACAAAATCAAAGGGCCCTCAACTTGCTACCTGCTGAAAGGGGAGGCACTTGCCCTTCCTCAAAGAAGAATGTTGCTGCTATGCAAATCATTCTGGCCAGATTCAAGAAAGTGTTAAAGATTGATAGGAGCTGGCAAAAGCTCTACAGGCCCCAGGAGCCAACCCTTTCGCAGAACTCTTATTTTGGTCTCCCGTGAGCTCCTAGCTAGTATATCTCCCCATCCCCTGTGGTGTTTGTAATAGTGATTGTCCCCTGTCACTTCAGGTCCTTCCTTTCAGGAGAGAATTGACAAATGGACCTAGATGCTTTCTCAGGTCTCCTACTCTTATCTACTGAGCCTTGCTTTGGACCAGCATTCTGAACTGTTTCAAAGCAGCCTGAAGCTCCCTATCTTCAGGTGGTTACGCAGAACCTGTACAATTGAAAGAGATGTCCTCAGCTCTTGCCTGGGTCCCTTCCCCCACCCCCAGCCTTTGAATGGGTCTTTATTGCTGTTTTAGGGTTATGGTTAGGGTTTTTATTGCTGTGAAGAGACACCACAACCACAGCAACTCGTATAAGGGAAAGCGTTTATTTGGGGCTGGCTTATAGTTTCAGAGGTTTAGTCATGGCAAAAAGCATGGCAGCATTCAGGCAGACACGGTGCTGAAGAAGGAACTGAGAGTTCTACGTCTTCATTCTCAAGCAGCAGAAGGAGACTGTGTGCATAGGAGGCCTAGCTTGAGCATATACGAGACCTCAAAAACCAGCCTCATAATGATACATTTCCTTCAACAAGGAATAATACTAGTGCTAATCTCCATGGGTCAAACATTCAAACACATGTGTCTGTGGGGACCATTTGGATTCAAACCACCACAACTGGCGTTGCAGCCTTCCTGAGCCCTGACAAGAACATCCTAAGCTCAGCTGAGAAGCAATTACAGAAAAAATAATGTTGCTCCCTTTTCCTCAACAAAAGTCTGTAATGTTAGGTCCAAAGGAAACTCCATTTCCCTAAATTCCAAAAGGCAGAAGGGATAAATGTGGTGCAGAAGGAATAATTGTGATGAAATATAAATGCAGCGAGGTGGTACCAAGGTGGGCCCATGCCAAGGTGTGCCCCTGAGAAATTACATCATGCAGCAGATCTGGTATAAAGGGTGTTTATTAGGGAAAGGCAGAGGAGTGAGAACCTGGGAAAGGGTGGAGGCAGCAAACCAACCCTGAAGGCAAAGAAGTGGGGGTGAGGGTGGGGTGCAGAGGAAGACAGAAAGCGGGAGAGAGACCTCCTGGAACAGAGGGGAGGAGGATGTCCTTTTATTCAGCACACACCTGGCGCACCTGGCCACCTGGCCGTGGCAGGTGAAGACTTAAGCAATTTCTAGGTCCCCGAGGGCAGGCGAGCAGAATCACCTGTTCCCTCACAGCTATTAGCATATCAAAGTGCATGCTGGCCTTCAGGCTCCTCCAGCATCTGAAATGCCTCTTTCACATTTCAAAGTCCATGCTAACATCCCAGCTCTTCTCACCTCCTCCCTTACCCTAAATTTTCTCAAATTCAGAAGACAACCCCTTCCCCCAAACAGCTACTCATTCTCTTTATAAACCTGCTATTTCAGCTAGGCTCCCTACCCGCTTTGCCTCTTCTCCCTCTGGCCCCCTCTGCCTCCCTCTCTCCTTTTCTGTCCCCCCTCTCGCTCTTGCTCTTCTGTTTCTCTCAATGTCCTCCCCACCTCCCCAGTTATATTCCTGCTTTTCTCCTGGCCAAGTCCAACCTGTTGGCCATGTTCAGTCCACCAGTTCCTCTCTCTGCTCTGGACTCCAGATGCCTCTGGCTGTTCTTTCTCTCATATCTACAATGAAAACCTCCCCCTTAACCATACTGTGGAGCGGTCACGTCAGCAGTTTATACAGAAGTGTTGCAGCCTACCAAACTATAATTATTCTTAAGAATACTTTAAAACTATCTTGGGTAAATTGGCCTCCAGTCACCTAGATGAGCCATAAACTCACTGGTCATGTACACTAGCCATAAATTCCTATATAATGTGTCCCTGACCTCAAGGCCGTGAGAACTGCCTGGCCACTTAACAGCTGCCTCTTTGCTTCTGCAAACAACGCTTGCTTGGTGCAAATGTCCGCAGCTGCTTTTCTGTATACGTCACAAGTGAGGTTTTTGCCTTTAAAACTTGGACAAATGTGGAAGTCGGGGCTGCTTCCTGCTACTCTGCCTGGGACAGCCCCATCGTGCATAAGCGCTTCATATAACTTGACCAGGGTGGATTTTTCTTCAGTACATGTCCCACAAAAGAAATGTCTGTCCTTTGTTGTTCACTCTCAGGGAGGTCACCTATGGTAGAGAAACAAAGAGCAAACAAAAGATCTTCAGTGGCTTCTGCTCTTGTTCCCAGACTTCACTGCACACTGGCACTGCTACTCTCTCCAGGCTTAAACCTGGCTTCCCAAAAGAGCTTCTCTAGCCATCTAGCACTTTTGGAGCCTGGGTTATGGACAAATTTGGGTTTGGACTTTTGGTTCTGCCACTGTGAGGATCCTAACACCCTCTCAGCCTTAATTTATCTTAATCATAAAGTCAGACCAACACCTAACATCTGGGAATTTATTGTCCAGTGGGTTGAGTGAAAGGCATAGAAAACACTCAACCCAGCTGGGGCACAAACTATGCAATTATGACTCCCAGGAAGCTAGTGACAGGTGAGAGGAGCACGCAGGTCCCCTCACATCTCCGTTTGCTTGGGAAAGGAGCACAGCAGTGATACAGGTGCACAGAATGAGCTGGATTCCAGACCGGCTGAGCTAAAGGGTAAGAGTTCTACAGCTGATTAGTGATGTCTGTCAGAGGCCCGGGAGCTGGAGGGAGGGTGGAGAAAGAAGCCCACCCAGGCTGCTCTGATGCTGATCCATTATTTACACCACTGTGAATTTGCTTTTGCACATCAAGGAGGAGGGGAGTGCATCTCTTTCCAGGAACTCTTCTCTGACCCCACAGTTCCTCTCACACTCCAACCCAGCAAATGGTACAGCCTGTTCTCTGGAGCCCTGTTACCCCTTTCTAGGCTGTTCTTAATATTATTCTCAAAACAAAACAAAACAAACAACAACAACCAGAAAAAATGAAACAACAAAAATATTATTCTCAGTGTAGCAGTTTGGGTTTGTTTGTTTGTTTGTTTGTTTGTTTGTTTTTTAGCTTTTAGGTCTGCTTGCTGCACTTAAGTGGTGGTGCGAATGAAACTGAACCCCATAGGGTCACATTCAAGTGTTTGGTTCCTGTTTAGTGGACTGTTTGAAAGGTGTGGCCTTGTTGGAAAGTGGGATGCCTTTACAGGGGGTAGGCTTTGAGGTTTCTCAAGCCCACGCCAGGCCCAGTCTTGCTCTCTCTCTCTTCCTGCCACCTGCTGCCTGCAGATTATGGCGTAAAGTTCCCAGTTCCAGGCCTGTCTGCTTCCCACCGCGGTGATCATGAACTGTAAGCAAGCCCCCAGTCATCGCTTCCTTTCATTAGAGTTGACTTGGTCACGTGTCTCTTCACAGCACTAGAACAGTGACTAGGACACCGTTTGAACTGAACATTCCTGCTAGGCAGCCTGAGAGTGTGCTGTACTTCTCTTCTTTGTTTGTTTTCAAGACTGCTTTTCTCTGCATGACCCTGGCTGCCTTGTCACTGGCTTTACAGTCCAGGCTGGCCTGCCCTTGCCCCTGCCTTCGCGTGCTTGAATCGCCACACACTTTATTGCCCTGTGTATGTGCGTGTGTTTATAGTGTAGCTGGTGTTCACCGAGGTCGGAGGCACTGGGTCCGCTCGGAATTGGAGATTCCGGCTGTTGTGAGTTCCCTGACACAGATGCTGGGGACGAAACTTTGATCCCCTTTAAGAACAGTGCAGGTTTTTAACCGCTCTGTCCTCTTGCCACTCCTAACTGGGCTCTTTCAATTGGTTTGTTAAGGACTGGCTTACTGCACAGGCTGACTCCCAAGTTCTGCAACACTAAGGCCGGCTAAGTTGGGCACCTTCCTGCTTATTTAGGTTTTTAGCGCCCCCAGTGTCCTGCCGCAGCCACTTCTCTACTTCTAAAGCTTGCTATGGGGAGGAATTAGGAGCCAGGAAAGCTAAATACTGCCCTCTGCCGGTCACTTTTCGTGTAGCCGCATCTACACCGTTTGGTGCCGTGTTTAAACTGAGTTAATTTCTCTGCTCCAGATAACTAGTATCGCTTGTCTCAGTTTTTATCTACGATCTCTCTCTCTGTCTCTCTGTTTCTCTCTCTCTTTATTTTGGGGGTCCTCCTGGGACTCTTTAGAGATCCATCTGCTTCTGCCTCCAGAGTTCTGGGATTTAAAAAGTGCACCACCACGCCTAGCTTGAGAAGCTTTTTTTTTCCTTCTAAACAAAAGGTTTCATATATTTATTACTGAACTACTGAAATGAACCTACAAGACAACAGACACAAAGAAAACTCATATTTTCAGCAAACACACTCAGCTGTCCAGACAATGGTAATGTTTTAAACTTGATACAGCCTAAATGTGTGTGGTTCATTATAGACCCGGTTTGGTTCGTGGCCAGTGTTGCTCATCGCTTAGAGTTGTACATGATTTTATTGCCAGTTTTCATCCGAATCCACTGTGGAATGGCACCATTTTGCTTTTGCTTCTTAGCCAGATCCTGACGGTCTCGTGGGAAGCCTTGGTGAGGAACAGAGCCAGAGAGGCACACACCACCCACTGAATGAAGAGGACCACTCAGAATTTCTTGAGAAGGCAGGGTGGAGGTTCAGATCGAAGGCCCGATTCTTCCAGGTATCCTGCAAGCGCTTCACAGTGCGAGCCCTGGGCCGCGCCCCAGAACCGGTGCCCCAAGAAGCAGGTGTTTTTGACAAATTCACCAGGGTGTTTTTATTTGTTAGTATTTTAAAATCCTTTTGCAAAAATGTTTATTTGGGGTCTGTTTTCCATTGTTCTGGCTTTCCTATTAATGCAGAAGACATTAAAATATATTCTACACACACCCTTTACCTCTTCTTTGTGTGCGTCTGTGTGTATTCTCATTTTTTTCTTTCTGTAGCTTGCCTTTTGAATTTCTCAAGCATGTGCTCCTCCATGTATGACGGGACTGCATCAGAGGAGTTACCTGCGGTGTGATGCTGTCTGAGTAACGATGCATCTGAGTAACGAGGGCTGCAGAGATGCTCGCTGCTTAAGGGCACCTGCAGCTCTTGCAAAGGCCCCCCGGGGAGTCCCTCACACCCACATGGCAGCACCCACATGGCAGCCCATGGCCATCAGCAACTCCAGTCTCCGGCTTCTCTTTTGGCCTCCCCAGGAACTGCAGGCATGTGATACACTTACATACACACAGGCAAAACACTAATGCATATAAAATAAGAGTAAGACAAATAGAGCGCTTGAGAGTTGGTTCGTCAGTTAAGAGCATGTGATGCTTTTTGCGAAGGACTCGAGTGTGATTCCAACAACGTGTCAGTCAGCTCACAACAGCTCGCTGCTCCAGCTCCAGGGTGTCCAGTTCCTTTGGCCTTTTTTTCTTTTTAAGGTTTATTTATTATGTGTACAGTAGAGGTCACCAGATGTCATTACAGATGGTTGTGAGCCACCATGTGGTTGCTGGGAATTTTACTTAGGACCTTTGGAAGGGCAGCCAGTGCTCTTAACCTCTGAGCCATCTCTCCAGCCCATCCTTTGGCCTTCTAGAGCACTTACACACACACACACACACACACACACACACACACACACACAATAAATTTCAAAATGAAACAAACTGATATTTTATTTTGACTCTCTCTCCTTTTTTTTTTTTTTTTTTTTGAAACGGGTTTCTCTGTGTAATCCTGGCTATCCTGGAACTCATGCTGTAGACCAGGCTTAAACTCAGAGATCCACCTGCCTCTGCCACTTGAGTGCTGGGATTAAAGAAAAGCATGGGCCACCAACTGCCTGGCTAACAAATTACATAAACAAACAAACAAACAAAAATCTGGGCATGGTGATGCACACCTTTAATCCCAGTACTCATGGAGGTAGAGGTAGAGGCAGGCAGATCTCTGAGAATTCAAGGCCAATTTGTTCTACAAATTGAGCCCAGGACAGCCAAGTCTATACAGAAAAACCCTGCCTCAAAAAAACCAACCAACCAAACAAACAAACAGAAAAAAAACAAAACAAACAAAAAACCACTTAAGTCATGGACTTACTGAACACCCCATCCCAGGACTGATGACCTTGAACATTCTCAGAGCACTCACATCAGCCTAGAGTAGGGAAGGACCATTGAACGCAAGCCTAATTTATAATAATGTGTGTGTGTTTTAAAGATTTATTTATTATGCATACAATGTTGTGTTTGTATGTACATCTGCACACCAGAAGAGGGCACCAGATTTCATTACAGATGGTTGTGAGCCACCATGTGGTCGCTGGGAATTGAACTCATGGCCTCTGGAAGAGGAGCCAGTGCTCTTAAGCTCTGAGCCATCTCTCCAGCCTACTAATTTATAATAATGTTTTGACCTCTCAAGCAATGTTTGTATCCACAGAATGCTGCAACTCATTATACAGAACAGGATCTGCTGTTTCTCTGTGTGCTCTGCGTGGCCTTACCCGAGGCTTACAATTACCAGTCTCACAGGAGCCTCAGAAGCCCAGACCACAAGCCCAGGGAAAGGACAAGATTCAAAACTGGAAGTACAGCTTCTACCGTGGGGCCCTGTGCATGCTGGGTAAGTGCTCTACCAGTGGGCAACGCTCCTACCCTTCCCTGTTGTTCATGGAATAGCCCATCACTTCCTCAGATTTGTGATTTCAGTCCAGTCATGCATGCAGTTTTCATATTAAGGATGATCCGAGCTGTCACACGGATGCTGACAAGTCCTCAAAAGCCCATTTACAGAGGTCTATGAACAAACTGTAGCACTGTTGGGAGCTGGGGGAATTTTTAAGGGTTCAAACCTACCGGAAGAAAGTGAGGCAATCAGAAGCATGTTCCTAAAGGGGATATCCAGACCTTTTTTCTCTCTGGTTCCTGGAGGTCATGAGGTGAACAAGTTGCTCCACCACAAGCTTGCTCCCATGCTGTTCTACCTTACCACAGTCCCAAAGAAAATAGACCCTCGAACCTCAGACCGAAAACTGAGAGGCAAAAGAACCGTTTCCTCAGTGGGGCACAGTGGCACATACCTGTAATCCCAGCACTCAAGGATGCAGAGACAGGCAGATCTCTGAGTTCAAGGCCAGCCTGGTCTACAGAGTGAATCCAGGACAGCCAAGGCTACACAGAGAAGCCCTGTCTCGAAAACAAAAAGGAAAAGAAAAACAACAAAACATAACCATTTCCTCTACCTAGATCAGTTGTTTCAGGTATTTTGTTAGTAACAGAAAGCTAATACAATGTGTCTCGGGACTCTTTACTTTGTGTGATTATTTAATTTGTTCATCATTATCTAACTGTCCTAAACCATACTGCCTTAATGATTATACTATAACACTTCAGTTGGTTGGTAAAGCAACTTACCTATCCTGTTCTTTTCATAAGAAAGCACCCAGGTTTGTTGTTAGTGAGTCTCAAGCATTCGGACAAGTATTCTGCCCTGAGCTCCATCTCCACTCCTGCCAAGAGTTTGTTTTGATTTTCCAGCAACACCAAATTCTAATTTTTTTGTTTTGTTTTAGTCTGGTGAGGGGTGCGTGTATGTGTGTGTGTATGTAGGACTGTTATTCCTAACCTTTTTGTTTTAGACAGATTCTTCCGATGGGACCTGGGATTGGTTGATTAGGCAGGCCAGCAAGCCCTGGGGGTTGGACCCGGAACTTCCTACCTACAGGCAGGCCCTCTGCTGACTGAGCTCTACCCCAATCCCGTTTCTCTCTACTTATAAATCCTATGTCACACTTTCAAAAGCGTTCACATGCACACATTCATGGGGAGACATGAGCGCTGGTGTGTGCGCGCATCACAAGTGCACAGGGTGGAGGTTAGAGGTCAAGGTGGGTGTCGGTCCTCAGGCACTTCCTCAGGCACTTTTGTTTGCGACAGGGTTTTTCACCGGTCTGGAGCTTTCCCGTGTAGTTAAGATGTGGTTCTACTTCCAGCTCCCCCCACCACGTGAACATCGAGCTCTATCATAGCAAAATAAACTTCCTTAACCTGCTTTTGGTCATGGCATTTTATCACAGCAGCAAAAAAGTAACTAATACAGGCGGATTGCCAGGATGTCTGGTTTTGTTGTTGTGGTTCAGCCTCTTAGTTTTTTGTTCTCCTGGCCCATGTGAACACCGCTGATGTAGCAAATGCATGCAGAATTTTAGAAGGCCTCCGCTACTCCTTTATTAAGCCCCATCCCGGAGCCTCCAACTCTTCCCTATCCTGCTTCGCTTCTTTCTTTTTTGATTTGGAGTTTCTTGTAGCCCAGGCTGGTCTCAAGCTCATTGTGAAGCTGAGGTTGTCCTTGAACTTCTGATCCTCCTGAGCCACCTCCTAAGTGCTGTTATAACAGTATGTACTATTATACCCAGTTTATGTACTTCTGGGGCCCAAACCCAGAGCTTCAAGACAAGCACTGCCATCTGAGACACACCCCAGGCCCCGCCTCTCCCCCTGATAACTCTTTTTAGCGCTCACTGCTTTGGTACTGGTGGACTGATTTTTATTTCCTCCCCAAGGAGCATTCTCTAAAGCCAAATCAAATATTTGTTGCTTAAATTGTATGTCCAGGGCTGACATTTCACAAACGTTCCAGGAAGAAAATGTAGTTGCGAATTCCAGGATCATCTTAACTTTTGTTTTATTTTGTTTGCTTTGTTTTGTTTTTTTAACTCTTTGGTCATTTCCTTGGCAGGATCATGTGTTCTGCTCAGATCCTCACCCTCACCGTGGTCCAGAGTGGCCTCCCGACAGAAGAGCAGGGAAGCTTCCGAGACACCACGCTGGCATCTCTCGGGGAAGGCGATCTTGCGCCACCTCTCACCCAGTGTCTAAACTACGTTTTGCCAGTGTCACAAGGGTCACTCTGCCTCCTGTTATCTTGTCAGTCGTTGTTTTGTTTTCGTTTTATCCAAGTTCAATATTGTATTAGTTTTTATTACTTCTCTCCTGCTGTGATGAAACACCATGACCAAGGCATTTCACAGAAGAAATGGTTTATTTGGGGTTACAGTTCCAGAGGGATTAGAGTCTGTGATGGCGGAGCAGAGGCATGGTGGCAGGAGGCTGAAGGTTCACATCTTGAACTACAAGCATGATGCAGAGAAAGCAAACAAAAATGGTTGCATCTTAAGACTCTCAAAGCCTGCTCCAGGGAACAGACTTCTTCCAGCAGGCCTCACCTCCTAAAGCTGCCTCTACATCACTATCAACCTGGGAACAGCTCATTCAAACCACCACACAGGTCTTTTTTTTTTTTTTTCCTGTGTAGCTCTGGCTGTCTTGGACTTGCTTTGTAGACCAGGCTGGCCTCAATTTACAGAGATCCACCTGCCTTTTACTCCCCAAGTGCTGGGATCACAGGCGTGCACCACCATGACCTGTTACGTAATCTTGAAAAGGCTGTTAGATCTACAAGGTTTCTCAGGAGGCCATTTCTGTCTTCTCACTCCAGAGAATTAAAAGAAAAAAAACTTAATAAACATCAGTGATGACTGATCCATTTTTAACAGCAGAGAGAGGTTAATGACAAAAGCCACTAACATAAATGTCTTAATTTTGAAATTTATTATTATTGTGTCTATGAGTGTGTATGATGTATTGTGTAAGTCTGGACACAGTCATGAGCTGACATGTATGGAAATCACAGGACAACTTTTGTGGATCTAAAACGGGATCTAGGAAACCGAATTCAGATCACCAGGCTTGTGCAGAAAGCGTTTTTGCCCTCCCAGCCACATTATTGGTCCCTCCCCAGAGGTAACACATCTGGGGTTTCTTCTCATCTCCTCAGGATTTTAAATGGCATGCTCTTCCTGCTATTTAACTCTGAAATATGAGAATTAATAATTACCAGCCAGGAGAAGTGCTGCACATCTGTGATTCCAGTACTCGGGGAGGCAGAGGCAGGTGAATCTCTGTGAGTTCGAGGCCAGCCTGGTCTACAAAGTGAGTCCAGGACAGCCAAGGCTACATAGAGAAACCCTGCCTGGAAAACCCAAACCAAACCAAACCAAAACAAAACAAAACAAAACAAAACAAAAAAGAATCCCCTCTACCCCACCCAGCCACAAGTTTGAGAACATCAGCATATTCTCCCAGCATATTGATACCCAATGTTTTTCCAGATCCACATTCTGTGGGAACTCTCCAAATGTCCCTCACGGCTGAGTCTGAATTTTACAATAATTGCTTTCCTGGTTAAGCACAACTGAGAAACTTCCTAAGAATACTTTTTATTCATTTGCTGTGTTTTATATGCATTTAGCAATTTAAAAAATATTTATTTTTATTTCGTGTGTGTGGGTGTTTTGCCTGCACGCAATGCATGTCTGTGTAACTCATTCTGCAATGTCTACAGAAGGCAGCAAAGTTCCAGACAGTTGTGCATTTGCTGTGTGGGTGCTGGGAACCAAGTCTGAGTCCTCAGTGACAGCAACCAGTGTTTTCAAATGCTGAACCATTTCTCCAGTCCATTTTTAATGCTTTTTATCTCCACTTTTGTTTTTGTTTTTTTGAGACAGGGTTCCTCTGTGTAGCCTTGGCTGTCCTGGACTCACTTTGTAGACCAGGATGGCCATGACTCACAGAGATCCTCCTGCCTCTACCTTCCAGAGTGGTGGGATTACCTTCATGCACCACCATGCCATGCTGGTTTTTATCTCCACTTTAGTGGTTTTTATCTGCTAGGGTTTTACACCTCCAAATAGGAACCCTATTGATTCTCCTCCCGGGTGCCGATTCTGGACTGCTGACATGGAGATCAGACCGCCCTTGAAGTCCTAGAGACCCACCTCTGGAAGCACTGAAACGAAAGACATGTATGCTGCTGAGTCTGGCTGCCGAGTCGTCTCTCCAGCCCCGGGAAGATCTATTTATAGTTGCTGTGCTTCTCCTGCATTTTCACGTAGCATTGAACAAGGCAGGTTCTTTTCCTTTTAGGCATTTGCGCTGAGTTCTCTGAGGAGGAGGAGGGCAGAGCTGTGTCCAGGACAGCTGGAGCCCTCCCTATGACCTGAGGCTGTGCAGCTGAGTTATTTGAGCCTTGAGTTTTTCCAGGCCAACATGACTTAGCAATTGCAGGGCTCTATGCATTTCACAACCTTCCTCCCAAGTCTGCTTCCCTGACAGCAGACTCCATGCAAGAACGGCATTGGTATGCATGAGTGTGTGTGTGTGTGTGTGTGTGTTTCTTACTTATTTTCATTAACTCTACTTCCTCTTAAAACTGGGTTCTTAAAAGTTCCTTCTGTTCTTGTATTTACATACTCTTTTTTTCATGTATTTTTCATGTTCTGTACCCTAATACGCAACAATCCACAGTGTAACTTAAAATATAATCCCAGGGCTGGGAGATGGCTCAGGAGGTACAGACATGCTTGCACAAACATGGCCCCATCACCACCGTTCAAACCAGGCATTTCCAGGTGATGGGTCTGTGAAAATAGGGGGCTCCCAGAGAGATCAAAGGTTCGTCAAACTAGCCAAACGGCTGCCAGAGGCTCAGCGAAATGCTGTTTCAAGGGAATCAGGTGGAGGGACTGGAGCGACGGCTCAGCAGTTGTGAATGCTGACTGCTCTTCTGGAGGACCAGGCTTGATTCCCAGCAGTCACTCGGTGGCTCACAACTGTCTAGAATGCCGCTCCCAGGCCACCTCCCGCCTTCTTCTGGCCTTCATGGACACTTGCATTCACACATGCACAGGCATAATTAAAAATAAACAAATTTTGCTCTACTTCAAGTAGTTAAGAGGCAGAAGCAGGTGGGTCTCTGTCAATTCAAGGTAGTCAGTCCTGGTTTCCATAGGAAGTTGTAGGATGCCCAGAGGTTTATAAATACCATGTCTCAGAGACAGAGCAGAGGGGAGGGGAGGAGAGGGGGCTGAAGAGGAAGATAAGCCAAGGTGAGGTAAGCTAAGCCAAGGGCAGAGAAGAGAAAAGAAGAGAAAGGACGGGAGAGATGGTTCGGTGGCCAGGATCATTGGCTGCTCTCTGAGGGGATCCAGGTTTTAGTCTCAGCACTCACATGGTAGCTCATAACTATCTGTAACTCTAGTCTGGCCTTGGTGGGCCCTACATGCAGGCAAAACACCCATACACAGAAACCAAATAGTTTTTTAAAAGGTGGAGAATGATGGAGGAAAACATCAGAGCATCAACCTCTGGCCTGCACAGGCACAGACATGGCTGCACATACCTGCACACCCACCCACACCCACACCCACCCACACCCACCCACCCACCCACCCACACACACACACACACACACACACACGCACATGCATGGAGTTTACTTAAAATGACACCAAAGAGAAGCTAATCCTGAGAATTAGATTTAGGAACTGAAAAGACGCCCTGTGTGCCCAGCTGGGAAGCTTTAGCACTGTCAGGAGGTCAGTCCTGTTGACACGATCTGCCGATCTAGCGCAGTCGCTTCCAAAGTCTCATGAACTCTGTTCTTTCCAGGAATCAACAAACACATCTCAAAGTTCTTCCAGCCACCCCCAGTGCTCAGCAGAGGCAAAACAGTCATGCAAAGGACCAAAGCTTAGAGAAGCCATACTGTCCAACTTCAAAGATTAGTACAAAGCCACAGGCATCAGGACCGTATGAGATGGATGTAAAGAAGGACATAAAAAACAAGACAGCAAGACCTTCTCATGAATGCGATCTGTTTTTGATGAGGGGCCCAAGCAAATTCACTGAGAAAAGAGCTGATTTTCAACAAATGATGTTGGTGTAAGTCGTCAGCTGCAGACACAGTGGACAGCGCTGAAGCTTCCTCAGCCTGCCTGGAAACACTGGTCTGAAACTGATGTTATTCCTACATGCAAAGTGAAAACTTAAAATTCACAGAAGATAATATAGGGGTAAACCTTGATGAGCGTGGGTCAAAACCTTTAGTGAAAAAAAAAAAAAAAGCAGACAAATTGAAATAAAGAGGAAATTAAACCTTTTGCTTCTCAAGGGATACATACTATCCACAATGGGACCTACCCCGGGATATGAGAAAAGCTGGCATATCACAGCACTGTGATAATTAATACTGATCATCAGCCTTATGAGATCTGCAATCAGCTAGGACACAGACACTCTGGGTGTGTATGCAAGGAACTTTCTAGATTGGGCTAATTGAAGCAGGAAGGCCCGCCCTGAATGTGGTGACAGCGTTGCCTGCGTTGGGGTTCCGAGTGAAAAGGCGGGAGGAGAAACCGAGCCAAGAGACAATATCCATCCATTGCTGTTTTCTAACTGTGCGTGCAATGTGACCAGCCTGTCTGTCACAGCGACAGACAGAACAAACGGTAGGGCAGACTCACCCTGTGAGAAAATGAGCCCTCCCTTCCTTAAGTTGCTTTTGTCAGGTGCTTTGTTGCAAGAAAAAAAGTAACCACACACTTGCCATGTGGTGCGTCTTTGTTACAGCAGCCTAACTTGTGTCTTGACTTACACAATAGAGGTGCCCATTGATGTGGTATTAGACACACAGGTGAAGCTCGTTCTGGTTCTGGTTTTCCCAGAGCCCTGCACAGCTCCATCGCCCTGAACGCTAAAAAGTGGATTATGTAGAAAGATTTTATTATTATTATTATTATTATTATTATTGTAATTTTTAGGTGAAAAGGGGTTGGAGAGGTGTCTCAGCCATTAAGAACACTGGCTGCTCTTGCAGAGGGTGGAGTTTTGCCTGGAATTCCAGGTCCAGGGAATCTGGCGCCCTCCTCTGGCCCCCATGGGCAATGCATGCATGAGTTGCGCAGACATACCCGAGAGCAAAACACCACCACCTTACAAAGATCTGTACGCAGGACTGCACAACACTCCTCTGTGTCTCAAAGCCCTTCTTTCGCTCGGCCGTATTTTTATTTTAATGTCTTTGTTGGAAGTACGTCTTATCTGCTTTGTTCTTGTTATTAAGGATGTGTGTGTGCTATGTATATTTTACATGCTTGTGTGTGTTTGAGCATGCTTTAGGATGTGATGGGCTATATATGTGCATGTGCAATGAGTCTGTGTAGTGTGTGTGTGTGTGTGTGTGTGTGTGTGTGTGTGTGTGTGTGCAGGTCTGGATTGAGGGAAACAGGATAAGACATCCATGCCTCTAGCCACACTGGTAGCTTGAACTGCTCTATGAAGCACACATCATATTCCCCAGGTGGGGCAAACACGGCTCCATTCACCCTCCCTTGGGTTGCTTCTATTTCTGGCCGAGGCCTGCTTCAATTCACCAACGGGGTATATTTGCTGTAGAGGAGAGCTGACTGTGGGCTTGGGCGTAAACTTCACACTGCCCAGTCTCTAGCTGCTGGCCCCTTCAAAGCCACATCAGCATCCCTGAGCCCCAACAGGACTTCCACTCATGCAGGAAGAAAGGGCACCATCTCCTAGCCTGCCTCCGGGGAGCTGGGGAGCCCTGTCAAGAGCCTGCTGGCTTCTCTAGTTTCTGGAGACATGGGAAGGAATACTGAGTACCAGTGCTCTAAGAATATCAGTTATTGGGTGAGGGGGTTTTCCCAGCTGTCATTCTTTCAAGGATGCCTGTCTAGACCGGTGTCTTCCTCTTCCACTGCTGCTCTTCCTCTCTGCCTAGCACACTCCTGGGGCCCCACACTGTTCTACTGAGATTTTTTTTTTTTTTTTAAACTGAGGTTGAGATCAGAGGAGCCTCACACATGTTCCACAAATGCTCACCATTCAGCCACGGCCCCAGCCTCCTTTTGAAATTTTATTCATTTGTTTGTGCGTGTGTTTGTAGGAGAGTGCTATGCTTGTGAGGTCAGAGAGCAACTCCGGGGACTCAGTTCTCTCCTGTGGAATCTGGAGATGGAGCGCTGGTGGTCAGGCTTGGCTGTAAGTGCCTTTCCACTGAGCCCCCCACCCCTTTTCTCCTTTGTAGCACTTTCTACCTTCTGACATGTTTCTCTTCTTTGTAGAGTGCAGAGTGCAGAGGGGCCGATGCCTACCTCTGCTTCTCCGTGTGCTGAGCAGAGTATCCGGCATTTAGAGGGGGCTAAAAACTGTCTGCAAGGACAGGAGGGACTAGTCACAGATTCCCACAGGCTCAGGGAGCCTGTGCCTCCCTACTGCCCAAAGGCCAGCCGAGCCAGGGAGCGCACCAGTGACTGAGCATGGGAGGTCCTGTCAACTTTCCTCTGCCTAATGGGAAGACCCAGCTGTGGGTGGGAGGGGCACAGGATGGAAGAATGTGCAGTTTGTGGGGACAAAGCTGCTGGCCAGGGACGCACTTATTTAGTCCAAATCTGGCAAGGCCAGGGCAGAGTAATGAAGATCAGGTGCAGCCCTTTCCTCAAGCGAGGCTGAAGTGTATTGCTGGCCAAAGGGAGCCTGGGCTAGGCCCAGAGGGCTGGAGGTAAACACACCCTTAGGACCTGAACTTTTTTTTTCTTTTTTCAAGAGAGGGAGTCTTCTGACTGGACTCAAGGAGCCAAAAGGGCTGGTGTGTTCGTTTTCCTTCAGCTTAGAGTCTCACTGCCTTCAAGCTCCTTTCATGTGGATGATCTCATGTCTGTGGTGGAACAGAGGTGAGCATTTTATAGGTGAAGAGAGGGCGGCAGAAAGATCTGCGGGAGCAGCTGTTGGCACGGCACGCAGGTGGAACCCAGGGCCTGGGGCCAGCACCAGCCCTTCCCCCACACCACCAAGGAGCCATACGGCGCCATGCTGATTTCAGGAAAACAAAAGGGAATTCATGCTGGACCCAGAGTACCAAGGGTTGATTCCCCACTCGAGTGCATATTATGCAAATGACCACCATTCTTTGGGACTCAGTTTCCCCATCTAGACAAGCCTGCAGCTGATGGCATACAGAACCTTCAGCACCAGTCAGGAGCTTTCAGGAGCTTCTGGGGGGCTTGCTCTCCCCCTTCCCCTGCCTTCCCTTGCCTTCCCTTTTTCTTCACTTCTGTCCTGAGCCTTGCAGGCAGAACAGAAGACAGCTCAGACACCCTTCAAGGCTACCGCCAAACAGCTGCTTCATTAAACACCACGGCAGCATGGCAGCTGCCTGCACAGGACCCATCAGAGGCCGATACTTTACAACAGTATATCCTAGATCCTCAGACTTTCATTTCAGAACAGGGGTAACCTCAGCATTCACAGAAACAAGGTGTGGCCTAGGGCTCATGAAGTGGCTCAGAGGGTAAAGTTGCTTGCCACCCAGGTTGGCAACCTAAGTGGAAGGAGCGAACCAGCTCCGACAAGTTATCTTCTGACCTCTATACACAGGCTGTGGCATGCATGCCCTGTCCCCCCTAAGTAAATAAATACAGAACCCAAAAAATTTAAAAATAATATGGTTTATGTGCATAGTGGTTTTGCAGCCCTACAAAGGAATAAAGTATGGACACACTGCGCAACCAAGTGGGCCTGGGGAGCCTCTCTCCCAGTGGAGGAAGCCAGACAAACAGCATTTATGTGGAAATGTGTTCGACCTCGGCAGAGGGCAGCTAAGGCAGTGGGTAGATGTCCTAGCACTGGCTGTCCTGTCTGTGTTGTCCCTCTGTCTCTACTGTCCCTGACATTCTCTCTCTCAGCCCTGGTGCTCACTGGGCTCCATGTTCAGGCAGGCACTGCACAGCTGCCCACCTGCTTCTGAATAGTTAGTGAGCAGAAGACTACTGGCTCAGAGGTCGCCTAGGGGACCTTCCCCTCTCGGCTTTGACTGACATTTGTCCCTTTTCCCTGCATAAGTCAAGTTTCTTGCTTTGTCTTTTGGCTTATCGGGTTCTCATTCGTCAAATGGAGAAACGAAGTGGTTAAAGAGAGAATAAAAGGAGTTTTTCCTATCACAGGCATTCAGGACACAGGAGTGAGTGCAAGAATATGTGGGCCCAGTGCACACGCGTGCAGACAGACAGACAGACAGACAGACAGACACACACACACACACACACACACCTCTAGTGGGAGTATGATAGAAACAAGGAAGGGACAGTCAGATGCCAGTCCCTTAGGAGACAAACCAGAGGAACCCTTGGAACCTGTGGGCCAGCAGAAGCCGAGGGAGCTTACAGGTGGGGTTCTGCTTACATCGAGAGGCCCCCACCTCAGGTCATGTTGCACCATCCCAGATGGAAGCCATCCTGGGAGGCCCAGCCAGTCAAGAGAGCATAGAATTGGCAGAATGCCACAAATCAGAGCTGGGCCCGAGATTGTTGGCCAAGTGACAAGCAGCAGGAGAGCCCTGCATCCTGAAAGGTCCCGCGGAACCCCAGGTATCTGAGACCCCCAGGCATCACAACAACTTGGATTGAATGGCTACAGCCTCTGGATTTTTTCCAGATCCCAGCCTGAGCCTGCCCTGCTGCCTCTGATACTCCTGTTGGGAGGACAGGGGAAAGTCAGGGGTGGGGTAGGTGGGAGGGGAAGCCAACAGCTGTTCCTGAGCTGGGGGCCTGGGAAACTTGAGCCCAGCCACAGGCGGCCACAGGCAGGAGAAGACTGACTGCTGAGCTTTAGCCCAGCCTCCCCAGCAGTCCTGGGATTAGCTCAGAAGCCTTCCCTGGGCCCTGGACATCTGCAGCCTCCAGGCTGCTTCCCTGTCTCCCAGGTCCATGGGGGCGAAGGAGACAGTGACAGCTGTGTCTTAGAGCCTAGAGCTCAGATTCTAAGGCCTAGCAATGGCGTTGAAGCTGTCTGGCCTCATTCCAGAAAGGCCTTTCCTTTCCCCTTGGTCATGAGCTTGGAGGAGCTTGGATGGGGAGGAAAAGCAGGGAATGACACTGTGTGGCCCACCAGACACTAGGGCGCTCTGGGCACTCTACCTCATTCTTAAAACTGTCTCAAGGCCATCAGAATGTGTTGCCTTAACTTAGAAGACAGAGAGATTAAGGGACTTTCCCAGAGTGACCCAGTGGAAATGTCAAGATAAAAAGCCAGGTTAAAAGCAGTTTCCTTCTGAATCTTAAAGCCCGTTTGTAAGTCAAAGAATCAAAAACAGGTAACAGGTTGTCCTGTTGCTGACTGAGAGCATCTGATGATGACCCTGGCTGTATAACTGGGGTGGCATGCTGCAGAGAGAGGCTTTGCAAAGCTGGCCGGATGACCCTGTCCAGTTCCTGCCATGCAACAGATCTGGGAAAAGAGATAGACAGAGAAGTTACCAAGTAGAAAGCTCAAATGGAAATAAAATAGAGGTGACTTGATTTAGAGAAGTCTTTGTGGAGGATGGATTGTTGCTGGTCTGGAGCAAACTAACTTCATGGGGACCCAGTTCATCCAGGATAGGTTGGGTTTTGCTGCAATAACAAGTAATCCTCATATCCCATTGGCTCCCACAACTCTTTTGTGTCTTGTTCTTGCTACTCATTCAGTGCAGGAGCACAGGTCAGCACTGGGAGTGGTGTGGGCTTGGCACCTTGCGTCCTGCTAGCTCATGGATCCAGACCAATGGAAACTTCATCCAAATAGTCTCCCCCAAATTTCAGCAGAAAGACTGGCTTTTAAAATTTCTGCAGTTTTCCCTGGTCAAAGGAAGTCACACACTATGTTAGACAGCTTCCATTCACTGGAAAACATCTGATTTAACAACTTAGGGAACAGTTTTGTTTTGGCGTATGGGTGTTTGGTGTCATTGCTTTGGGCCTGGGTTGAGACTGTTTACCTCCTTTAAGGCCATTCCCTCTCTTAGGGTTTCTATTGCTGTGAAGAGACAGCACAACCATGGCAACATTAACCAAAAAAAAAAAAAAAAAAAAAAAAAAAAAACATTCCATTGTGGATGGCTCACAGTTTCAGAGGTTTAATCCATTGTCATCATGGCAGGAAGCATGGTGGCATGCAGGCAGACGTGGTGCTGGAGAGAGAGGCCAGAGTTCTTCATCTGGATTGGCAGGCAACAGGAAGAGAGAGTGGCACTGGGCCTGCCTTGAGCTTCTGAAACCTCAAAGCCCATCAGCCAGTGATACACTTCCTCCAGCAAGGCCATATTTACCCCAACAAAGCCATCTATCCCTGTGAGGGGCCATCTATCCCTATGGGGGCCGTTTTCATTTTGGCCACCACATACCTCAATGGGACCTTCAACTAGACCTCACCTGTTAAAGACCCCACTATTTCCCAATAGGGCCAATCATCATTATCACTCACCAAAACCAGAACCAGGGATGTTGATGCTGGACATAAACACACACACACACACACACACACACACACACACACACACACACCCCACCCTGCCACAACCCAGGAGCAGATGGGAATGTCTGGCGGACAGCCACAGTGACTACCACAAAGCCAGAGGGGCAACAGGAAAGGAGGTGGGGGAAGGCAGAGCTGAGCATGATCTTCCCCGGAAGCAGTGTCTGTCAGCAGCAGCGTGTAGGCCACAGCAGGTAGGTGCGTCCAAGGAAGGCACTGGAAGTTTCTCCACAGTCACTGCAGACAGCAAGGACGAGAGCTTCAAAGCCAGAAGTACTTATGCTCAGTCCCTGTTCTTTCTTAGTGGCCGTTGCCATGTGCAGGCTGTTGGCCGGCTATGACTCTCACCTCTTCTCCAGAATGTGGGAGTGAGAAGTCCAGTAGATTGAGGTGGAGACTAAATGAGGTGCTATAAAAATGCCTACACCATGCCCTACACCTGGGAAACCCTCTCCAAGCCCATTGTTCTTGTTGTTCCTGTGGCCTGCCCCTCCCAGAATCCTTGGCAGCAGCCCTTCCTCAGCATCTCACATCCCGAAGACATTAGTCAGCAGCCAGGGCAAGGCAGGGAGAAATCTGCACGCTGGCCAAGAACACTAATTTTTCTGCATTACTGCCCCAGGGGCCGATGAGGTTGAGGCCCTCTCTGTACAGCTTCTCAGCACTCACCCACCCCTATGCCCAGGTGTTCTTCTGGTCCCGTGCTCTAGATGCCTGCGAAGCAGCCACCTTGTTTAGCTCATCTTCCGCTCTTCCCTGGCAGTCACTGATCCAGTTTGCACCCCCGTGTTTTTGCCATATAAATGGAGCTTTTCTGTCAGAGCTTGTGTGGAGTCAAGTGCTATATCTGTGGCTGGACTGGTGGGAGGGAGGTTCCCCCTCCTCACTCCTATCCACCACGTCACTAGTATTTTCACTCGGCAGGCTTTTCTGCTTGCAAATTTGAACAGCATTCCTGATTTAAGTTTCTGATATAAAACTGTCCATGCCCCGACCCTTCGCATAAACTTGAATAAGTCCATTTGGAGACATCAAAAGATGTGGTGTGGCACCAAAAATGGGGTCTGTCGAAGCACAGAGGAAGGGCGGGACTTCAGGAAGCTTTCGGAGGCAGGCTATGCTGAGCCTAACCTACTTGCATTCCTACAGGCAGAGGGCTCTCCAGTCGCTGCAGGTCGGTGAGGCTGCTCTGCAGTTCCGGCTTTGGACAGTAGGGGAGGACCAGCGACTGTGCTGGGTCCACCTGGCCGGGCAGGCCCAGAACCCGGTTTCAGCCTTCTCCCCTAAGTCCATCGAGCCGCAGGGGGCGGCAAGGGGCTAGGCTCTCAGCTCAGCTTTCCACTTTCCAGGAGGCTCCCGTCCAAAAGTGCCGTCGGAACTGCGGCTTCCGCTGCTGTTTCCTAGAACTGACTCATCTGCATGCCTCACCTCCCAGGGTGTGGGTTCTTGTAAAGAAATCTGCATATTTAACACTCGGAGTTTGTGTGTCTCCTGACAGGGTAGCCTGGCAACCCCAGGTTCAAGGCTGTCCATGATCTCAGCCCTTAGCACCGGTGCAACCCCCTACCCCCCCCCCCCCATATATGACAGGTCATTTGGGAAAACAGGTGTTTTCCAGCTCTGGCTCATAGCATCCTGTTAAACCCAACATTTCCCCAAATTATTTGACAAGCAACAGAGATTAGACACTAGAGACCACCTTTAGGTCTGACCTCAAGACACTCCTCATGGCCCCTCAGCTCCCTCAGGAAGGCATCTCGGACCTCAGCGGCCCACCTGACTCTGGTCTTCTTGGGACTTTTGGTGACTCTTGATGTTCCAGTTCCAGCCATGCTAATTAAGGGGCGTGCGCTCGGCTCTCCATTTTGTTCTTGCGTGCAGCAAAGCCCCAGCCTTGTTAAGAGACCCTCTGAGGAACAAAAGGACATGGGTTATTCCACCTTCCAAGAGTCCAGCCCACTCTTGTAGCTCAATCCCCAGCAGCCCCACCCCCAAACCCTTCCAGTTCACCGTCCCTCCTCCCCGCCCCCATCTCATCCGTCAGTACCATCTGAGGCAGAGTGCATGCTTGCTTGCCACCATCCTGGGCCCGTCTTGAGAGCAGCAGAGTGCACTGCAGGGGCTCAGAGGGAGCTGAAATCTGCTGCAGCTAATCAGGGGCCACCTGGATTTCCACTTACCGTCAGCAGGCACAGTGGTTTCCACGGTGGGGGTGTGTCCTTTGAAAGTTCAGGTGTCAGAAATTCAAGCCTCAGTCACTTGATTTTGGTGTTTGGAGATGGGACGTTTAGCAAGGAATTTGGATTAGATGAGCACATGAGGGGTGAGGCCTCAGGATGGCATTCAAATTTATCTATCAAGAGGAAGAGAGCTGAGGCCAGCATTTGCTCTCCCAGGTTGGGGCTCATCCCAAAGTTCCCACCAGATTCCAGTGCTGTGCTCTGGACTCTCCAGCCTCCAAAACTGTTAGCCAAATAAACGCTCGTATGTTATAAATTAGCTCGGCAGACCAAGTCAGCAAACACACTGTGCATCTGACCCATATGAAGTGCACAAGAAGGATCCTAACTTTTTATTTTAATTTTTAAAAATTTTACTTTTATCATTATTATTGTTTCTGTGTGTGTGTGTGTGTGTGTGTGTGTGTGTGCGCGCACGCGCGCGTGTGATGTATGTATATGGGTATGAGCATGTTCACGGAGGTCAGAGGACCATGTTTGGGAGTTGGTTCTTTCCTTCCACCTGTTACAGTACGAGAATTGCCATGCAAATCATTCAAACACCGATCTCAGCGAGACATTGATGGTTTATTGAATGCAACACCCCCAAACTGACCACGGTCAGGGACACGTGGGCTCAGGAGGTAGACTGTGATCCTCGTCTGTTTCTAAGGCAGGCTTTTTATATGAAGAACTGTAACCAGGTAACTGGGTGTAGGAAGTGGGGGGTGGGTGGGGTTGGGGTGAGGTGCAGCATTATATCAATGCCAGCCAAACAAAGCATTGCTAAGTACATTGTACCTAGGTAGCTAGGCAAAGCATTTCAAGCTGATTGGCTAGGATATAGGCTTGGGGACTTTCCACTTCCCCACCATTCCAGGAGAAAGGAACATAGCAGGGCATTATGGTTTTGTTTAGGTAGAACATATATCACTAATTCAAGCAGAACATTTAACAGGTATTGAGTTCTAAGTAAAAAACTATTTAAGTTCTCAGGCAGTCAGAGACTGAGAACCTGAACTTAATTTTACTTTATGTTCAAAATGGAGACTTAAAAACAAAATGGCTTCTGTTATGCTAAAGACTAAAGCAGGTGTTAACAAAGGATGTTAACAGAGAATCAATAGCTATGTTAAGAACTAAATTAGGTCTCAATGAAGGCGCTATAGAGTTTAAGTAGGTTAAGCAGTTTGCAACACACCATGGGATCCAAGAGTCAAATTCAGGTCATCAGGTCTGTGCTTTATCCAGTGAATCTTATCACTGGAGCACATTTAAAATTTATTTGCTAATAACTTTTATTTGCTAATGTGCTTTTTAATACATTATCTGCACTCCAGTTTTCCCAAAGTGTGGTTCTTGGAGCATTTGAGTGAAAATCATCTATCATTGTGCCAAATAATTTTAAGACAAAAAGTAATGATGTTTTTATTTAATCATTAAAATACGTAAAAGTAACAGAGTTTTAGAAAAAAGAGGAAAAGCTAAAACAAATTTAACAGTGTAAAGTTTGCTTTATTATCATCATTAAAAAAATTCTGTCTAAGCAAGTGAGAACCTTATTGCAACATCTTTGGGTCAGGGCTTGGGAACTCAGGGGTGTGTTCACCTGCTGGGCCAGGTCCACCTGGGGACAACGTTATAATCCCAATGCAAGGCTGATGAGTAGCTCTACACTTCTCAACTTTGTGGTCCTGCTTCTCATGTATGTTGATTTGTGATCTTACAGTGTCATTGATGCTTGATTGTCCACCTGTCTATCCACCTTACCACCTCATTCGCCTGACTGAACTCCTCAAAGAGAAGTCTTCATGTGGCCACCCAAGCACTGGCCACCAGGCATCTGACAGTGTGTGAATGGCGAATGGGCGGAGCATGCGGACTTCCGAGGAGGCTAAGCTGCTGGGTTGGTGGCCTGAGGACCAGATCCTGGCCACAGGCCTGACAGCTGTGGAGGAGGCTGCTCCGTCAGATCCAAACTCACCCCTAAGGCACTCTCCCACCCCTGGCCAAGGTTCTGTGCCACCCTGGCTTCCTCCCTCAACCCAAGGCTTATCTGCAAATCTCAACACTCCCCAAGGCATGCTCAGAGCCAAGTGGAGCCTTCCATCTGGACTGAATTAAATCGCTGAAAGACTTATGTCCTGGAGTCAGCAGAGTTAGAGGAAGACTTTCAGAAAGAAACTTGACCTTCCTCCTCAGAGAACTGCCTGAAAAGAAAAACATCGTACTGGCGAGAGCCATCCAAAGGGGTAGGGAATGTGGGAGAATGGATGATGGAAGAGGTCTTTGCTCGCTGTGGAGGTTTTGAGTCTTGGGGCCTCTTTTCTCACCTGGGCAGTGTGGATGGTAGTGATTCATGCTTTGTGATGGGGACTGAGTGAGGCAACTAGAGGAGGCGTATGTACGATCGAGCAGACAAATCATTATTATGACAACACGCCCAGCTTCCTACCCTGTGGCCCCTTCCACAGGGTAGCAATCACTACAGAGGAGCAATCACTCTCAGACCTTTTAAAAACAATTCTTTTGATTTTGTCTCTATATCTTGAAATAACTTGTTTGCATTAATGCTATTGGAGTTTGCGTTTTAAGTCTTCCCAATTGTTTTTTTTTTAATTATTTTTATTATTTTTAACCGTGGAGATGAAGGGGTGGGTTCACACAGTTCTCCGCCATCACCCTTCATCTGTCCCTCTGTTTATCTTTGACACATGCACTTACATGTACACACACACACACACACGCACACGCATGCACGCACACACTCTCTTCCTGTGCTTGACCCCCATTGCGACTGTGTCCCGATGCTGACAAGAGTCACTTTTAGGATTTACATCTCTTGTAATGACATAAGCAGTATCCTCCTCTCAGTCGCTTTTTCTCCCCTAAGCAGCACTTTTTTTTTCTTGTGGGATTAGCAGTGGGATTAGCAGTTATGATCTTGTTCAGTTGGGTTTTGAATTGCTTGGTGAGGTTTGCCATAGTCCCCAACCAACCCCCCATCATGCACACATTGTGTAATCGCCCCGCTCCCAGCCACATCTGGGAATCCAGCCCTGTCCTCTGTGGTCCCTCCCTCCCACCAGCTGGCCGCTGGCCATCTCTTGCTCTCTGCACACTCAGCGGCAGGGATCCTCTTTCTCTTTCTTTCTTTCTTTTTTTCTTTCTTTCTTTCTTCCCCCTTCTGTCTTGTGTTTGGTCTCCAGCTTTCTAGATCTGAATGAACTCTTTCTCATTTGTCAGTTTATAGCCTCATTTTTGGTAGGACAAACCCACAGATAGTGTTTTTTTAAAAAAAGGCAGTCGATGAGGTAAATAATCAAAGATTGTTTTCCCACCACCCACTTGTGATTGACGGATTAGCTGAGCCTGGAGTAAAATTCTATTCAACTAGATGCCTGGGCATGATTTTCTTTACAACCTCAAGTTCCAGCACTTTCTTCTAGGTTACAGAATGGAGTACTGGTGTGCGGATGGCTGCTTCTGCTTATAGCCAGGGCCGTAACTCCAAAATCACCAGGACTTCCTTTTTGTTCCGTGTGTCCCCAGCATTTCTTCCTGTCGTTTTCTAGGTATGGATCTATTTTCAGCCATTGTGCAGGGTGGTTGCCGATACTCTTTGACCTGGGAACACACAGTTTGGTTCTAGGAGATGCTCTTGAGTTATTTGGGGGTTATTTTTCTTTGTATTGTTCTTTCTGATCTCTGGTTTCTGGTGCTATGATTACTCATATGTTGGACCCTGAGTGGGCATCCCTCTGCCTCAGCTTTTCCACCATGATTTCTATATATGTATTTTTTTGTTTTCATTTTTCCTAGATACTTATTCACTCCTTCCTTCCTTCCTTCCTTCCTTCCTTCCTTCCTTCCTTCCTTGCTTGCTTCCTTCCTTCCTTCCTTCTTTCCTTCCTTCCTTCCTGTAATCTCAGTACTCAGAAGATCGAAACAGGAAGATCCTTATGTATTTTAAGCTGGCCAGGGTGTCTTAGTTAGGGTTTCTATTGCTGTGAAGAGGAATCATGACCACAGCAACTTTTATAAAGGAAAACATTTAATGAGCCTGGCTTACAGTTCAGAGGTTTAGTCCATTATCATCATGGCAGGAAGCATGGTGGCATGAAGGCAGACATGGTGATGGAAAAGTAGACTAGAGTTTTACATCTGGATCCACAGGCAGCAGGAAGAGAGAGTGACACTAGCCCTGGCTTGAGCTTCTGAGACCTCAAAGCCCACACCCTAATGACACACTTCCTCCAACAAAGCCAGACCTACCTACTCCAACAATTCCTAATAGTGACACTCCCTATGGACCTATGGGGGCCACTTTTATTCAAACCATCACACAGGGCAGTATAGAA
Source organism: Meriones unguiculatus (assembly GCF_030254825.1). Lineage (NCBI taxonomy): Eukaryota > Metazoa > Chordata > Mammalia > Rodentia > Muridae > Meriones > Meriones unguiculatus. The sequence continues at coordinate 3,823,714 of NC_083357.1, read as the reverse complement.
ACACTCATAACAGGGGCTGATGAGATGGCTCAGGAGGTTTTTAGGGCTCCTCCATGCTTTTGTGTAGTTTGACAGTGTGGTTCTTTTTTTAACTCATTGTAAAACATTTCACTATTTGGTTGTACTTGGCTGCCTCCAGCACGGAGCAATCACAAATAAAGCAGCTCCAAACACTTATGCATAAGTTTTTGTATTGACATTATTTTCAAGTCACTTGGCTTAACTTAGTGAGAAACGGTGAGTGTCACCTTGTTCTGTCACTGGAAATAAATGAGGGCCCCTGAGACCCACACATGCTCAGCAGCATTTGGTTCTTGTAGTGTTTGGGGTTTTTGCTGTTCTAGGAAATTCATGGTAGTGGGCCATTAATTCTTGGTGCTGGGCACCTCTCTATTTGCTTATTTCCTCTATTTGCTGTCTAGTAGTTTGTCCTCCCTCATTTGTGGAAATATGTTCCAGCAGGTTCCATGGGTTCCTGAAATCTCCGATAGTGCCAAACTCCAAATGGGGCATATGTCTCCTGACCTGGGGGAAGCTGAATTTCTATTAGGCCAGTATAAGATGGACAAAGACAGGAAAACCACAAGTTTTAACATTATACTATAATGCAAGTTATTCCAAATTCATGAACCATTTATTATAGAATTTTCCATATAACATGTTTGGAGCATGGCTGACTAAAATTAACACACTTTGGAAGACATAACTGAGAATGGAGGGGAACCACCTTTTGTTTTCCTTGTGGTTACGCTGTTTCATCACAGCAACAGAGACCCTGCTATGACAGACTTGACTGTGTGTTTTGGGGGAAATCATGGAAAGACTTCAGAACTTTGGCCTAGAAAACTCACTGAGGGTTCAGAGCTTGGTAAGGAACTTACCAAGGATCAAGTTCCTGTTGAGGGAACTTGGACGGTGATGCTGAGAGCACTGGGGAGGACAGAGGCTGGTTTGTGAAGTTCCAAGAGAAGAGACTGTACCAGGGCTATCTCCCAGGGCTGGATTACAGGGCTGGTTATATGTTGGCTTTGTGTGGCACTGGGGAGCAAACCTAGGGCTTCATGCATAGTAGGTAAGCACTTCATCAGATGAACCATATTCTTAGATCTTAATAACCCTCTTATAGTAAAAATATGATATTATTTTTGTTACCTTAAAACAAGATTCTACTACAAGGACTTTCAAAGTCTGGTTTGGTAGCTCACAGCTTTAATCCCAGCACTTAGGAAGCAGAGGCAGGAGGATTGTGAATTCTAGGCCAATCTGGGTTACTGGGTTATCTCACAAGACTCTGTCTTAAAGGACACACACACACACACACACACACACACACACACACACCTGCATTTTGAAGATCCAGCTTTTTAACTTGAAGTGTGTTCAAACAATGGATGAGTTTGGAAATATTGTTAATAATTTATTCACTTTTGGTTTTTTGAGACAGGGTTTCTCTGTGTAACCCTGGATGTCCTGTATCTCCCTTGGAAGACCAGGCTGGTTTTGAATTTACAGAGATCTACTTGCCTCTGCCTCCTGAGTGCTGGGATTAAAGGTGTGTGCCACCACTGCCTGGCTGAAAAAAAAATATTATTATCAGATGCTATTTCAGTAGCTTCTGTTTAGTCTTTTGTTTTGTTTTGTTTTTTTTTGTTTTGTTTTGTTTTCTGAGACAGGGTCTTTCTACGTAGGCCTGGCTATCCTGGAACTTGCTAAGCAAATCAGGATGGCTTTAAACTCACAGAGATCCTCTTGCCTCTGCCTTCCAAGTGTTAGGATTAAATACATGCATTTTCCCTTAGGAAAGTCAAGATTGAAGATCATATTCTTGAGCATTTCTTGTTCCCATTTGTTTATTATATGAGTGTTTTGTCTGCACATACATAAGTGCACCATATGTGTGCGTAGTGCCTGTGGACACCAGAAGAGGGCATCAGAGCCTCTGGAGCTGGAGTTACAGATGGTTATAAATTGCCACGCGAGTGCTGGGAATGAAACCCAGGTCCTTGGCAAGGGTGGGATTCTAGTTTGCTTTCTGTTGCTGTGATAAAACACTGACCAAGACCAACTTGGGGGAAGAAAGGGCTTGTTTGACTTACAGGTTTCTGTTCATTACTTCAGGAAACCTGGGATTGAACTCATGTTGTCAGGCTTGTTGGCAAGCTGCTATGCCATCTCTTTATTTTCTCTTCTCTCTTTCTCTCTCTCTCTGTGTATGCCACAGTGGTTGGTTCTCTTCTTCAACCATGTGCTTCCCAGGGATTGAACTCAGGTCATGAGGTTTGGTGGCAAGTGTCTTTACCTACTGAGGCAGCTCATCAGGTGTTGTTTTGTTTTCTTTTTAGACCAAGTCTCACTATAGAGCTCTGGCTGGCCTGGAAGTTCCAGTACTTGAAATAGATTATGTATCTTGTCATATCTTCACTGTTTCCCAAGATCTGCTAATATCTTAAATGGTTAAAAAAATTGAACACATTTAGGTTCATTTTGTGTGTGTGTGTGTGTTGTAATGTGTTTTGACAAATGCATCATAAAAATGATGATGCAAAATAGTTCCACAGCCCTAAGATGTCTCATAAACATGTCCCCTGTTCTTTCCCGTCCCCTTTGCAATCATTGACCTTGTTTCTTTCTCCGTAGTTTTGCCTTTCTTGGAATGGTGCGTGTCAGGAATCATACAGTCCCCAGCCTTTTCAAACCCGGCTCTTTCAGCAGCCTGCGTTGAAGAATCGCGCATGTCTCTTTAGGCTTGGTGCATCTGTTTAACTGCATGACGGCGCCATGGTTTACTAGTCCCTTTACACAGTGCAGGACACATTGGTCAATCCCGATCATGAACAATGATAATTTGTGGACCAGAGTTTGTGTGAGTAGACATTTTCAGTGTTTGGAAAATTAAGCAGACTGTTGGCCAAACACTTTTCTTTCTGCTTCCATCTTCATATCTGTCTCTATCAGAAAAAAATAAAGAAATAAAAATAAAAATAAAAAAAGTCTGCTGCTGAGCCCACAATGCAAGTCAGCTTGCTTCATGGCTTCTCAAAGCCTGAAGCTTTACCAGCCACCTTCCTTTAGCTCACTAATTCAGTTATGTTCTTCCATCAGTTTTCCATCTGGTCAAATTGTGATTGCACCCCATACCTGACCCAATCCCCATTATTCTAGTGAGTTTCTTATGTCTTCTTGTTCCTTGCTGTTATTTTAAGTAGAATGGAGTGGTGGACTGGAAATAAGTATCGGTATCCAGCTTCCTAACCTCAGTCAGTACTAACTTCCTTTTCATTCCCTAAGGATCAAGAAGTATCCCCAGGGATAAAGAAGTATCTTGGGCTTTTTCCCTGTGGCCATGACAAAGTGCCTGAGGCTGAATATATTACACAGAAGAGAGACTAACTACAATGAGACCCATTACTCTGTACGATAACCTAAAATTTCAACAACAACAACAATAATGAAACTTACTTAGCTGACTGCTTTGAGGTTGAAAGTGTGAGACTGGGCAGTCCTCTCTGTTCAGTTTAGAGTGAGGGACTCTTTGGCTGGGTTGCAACCTGGCTGAAAATAGCCAATTACATGCAGAAGAGGCTGCAGAGGGATTCTTTATAACAACCCGCTGCTGATCAGCCAGTACCAACCCCTTCCCAAGGGAGCGTCCCATGATGTAACCATGCCCCATGTCCTAAAGGTTCCACACTCCCTCAGTGCCACAGACTGGAGTCCAAGTTTCAAGCATGTGAATTTTGTGTGTGTGTGTGTGGTCGGTGTCACCACATTCTAACCCTCACCAGCAGACAGGATATTAGTGAAGTCTGGTTCTCTTAGACCTTGTGCCTACAAGTCCCCACCCCTTGTCCCTGTCAGGGGACTTTACCCAGGCTTAGGGCTTTATTGGCCCAGACCCATGGCGGGAACATGCTCAGTACTCTGAGCTGAAGGTCTCAGGGCATATGGTGCTGTATGGACATGGAGAATGGGTACAAATGGGGAGATAGGAGCGCTGTCAATGCAGGAGGAGCACCATGAATAGATTGGTGGGTGTAGCTCAGTGAGAGCATCTTAAGGCCTTGGGACACACACACGCGCACACACACACGCGCACACACACACACACACACATGCACACACACACACACACACACACACACACACACATCACGGGCACAAACATAAAGCGCCCCTGAGTAGATCGGTGACTCTCGACTTCTTGCTAATCTCTGTTTGTTGCACCATTCACATTTCCGAAGAGTGTCTTGTGGCTAGCCTGTCAGTTCTGGGGAAGCGGCAGAGATTTCGATGGGGTAGGAAAAGCAGGTAATGATGAATCAGTCACTGAGAGGAGCCACCTCCCTGCTCACCCTTACTAGCTCTGCTCTTTTCTTTGGCATCTTCCCCTCTTCCATGACATCTCCCCTTGGGGTATGCCAGCCACATGGTGTGCTCACCTACAGCCTCATCCTCAGGACTGTCCTGGTGACATCTCCAGCCATAGTTCCCTTCCCGAGAACTTGCTGGGGGAAACAGCATACCATAGTAGTCCCAGCCATATTTATTTCATGCAGACCTCTCCTCAGTAATGTTTGTCTGTTTGGGTTTTCTTGAGGCTTCCTTGGCATGTTTAGATCACTTACATCTTCTCTTGATTCTGATAACTGTTATGTATTTCTTTGGTAACATTAAAATATCTTTGTTAGTTGGGTGGCAGTGGCTCACACTTTTAATTCCAGCGTTTGGGAGGCAGAGGCAGATGGATCACTGTGAGTTCGAATCCAGTCTGGTCTAGAGTTTCAGGACAGCCAGGAATACACAGAGAAATCCTGACTTGAAAAACCAAACCAAAACAAACAAACAAAATTTGTTAGAATATTTTAGCAAAATTTGTGTGAAAGCAAATACTCCTCTTCCTCCTCTTCTTTCTTCTTCTTTTCCACTTCCTCCTCTTTTTCCTCCTCTCCTTATGAGTTCAAGGGCAGTCTGGTCTACTAAATGAAACTCTGTCTAAAAACAACAACCATAACAAAGAAACAAAAATACCAAAAGGGTGTTGCCGTCCTCCTTGTTTCCTCTTCCTCTTCCTTTTCCTCATCCTTCTCTGCTAGTCCTCTCCTCCTGCTCCTACTCTTCTCTTCTTCCTGCTCCCTTTCTCTTATTATTCTTCCTCCTCTTCCTTTTTTTGAGATAAGTACTTACTTACCTGTGGTGCAGGCTGACTTTGAACTCAAGACAATCTTCCTGCCTCTGATACTGGGATTACTGTTATGAGCCACCATACTGTTCCTGGGATTCAGACTTGAAGGGCCCTGTGATCTCCCTCCAGGCGGAATCTCTTTTGCTGTTTTCGTTTCTTTCTTTGTTGCTGTTTTTTAAGATAGGATTGCATTAAGTAGGCCTGACTGTTTCGAACTCAGAGATCCACCTGCCTCCAGAGTGCTGGGCCTAAAGCCATGTGCTTGTTGTTTGTTTTGTTTTAAAACTGAGGCTCATCACATTCTGGGATGGTTTAGAACTGGCTATGTAGACCAGGCTAGCCTCATACTTGCAGGAATCGTCCTGCCTCAGCCTCTTGAATGTTGAGATTCCCAACTGAAACAGCTTTTGAACAAGCCCAGGACTCTCTCCTGTGGGGGAAAGATGATTGCCAACTGCTTTTCAGAGCCCACTTTGGGGTCTCTCAGTCTGTAGACACTTTTCTAGGGTTTATTTTAACTGCTGCTTCTCCTGCCTTACCGAGCCATTTTCAGCTGGGGTCAGGAGACTCCCAGTTGTCCTGTTTCCTCTCTGGAAAACACTCTAGGGGTTTTGTTCCCATGGGAAGGATGAGATGAAAATCTGGTTCCAGGATGACTCCATAGCTATTTAACCAATTACTGGGGGTTTGGGCAGTGTTCCTGCTGTCCTCAAGCCTGTGCCAGTAAACCATCAGTTTTCAGCACACACACCTCCTTCTCTGATCGCAGCTACCCGCCATTTCCACATTGATATTTTCTCTGGCTGTGAAGAGTCCATGGGAATGAATTTAGGATGGTGGGGTGCAGCCTGGGTCAAAGTCAGATTCTACCACACAGAGCTGCGGCGAGGTGTCGCTCAGGCAGCTTTGCTGTGTGCGTCAGTTTCAGTCCCTGTAAAGTGGGAAGCGACAGCCTGCTCCACTGGGTTCCGGGAAGACCAATGGGAAGGGCTCAGAGCAGTCTGTGCTCTGCTGAGGTTAGCTCTGGTCTTCCTGCCTCACTTCCTGAAACAGGCTTCCTCTAGGGTCCAGCTGCTCCCCTCCAGCTCTGGAGCTGCCCTTGGCCAGTCTACAGGGATCTAGAGAGCTGAGTTTCATCCTCTGAAGCACTGGCCATTCTCCAGGTCAGCTGCAGTTTACTGCTCAGAACCAAATGGCCTCCATCACAGGGAGGAGCCCCAGCTCCTCTGAGGCTGTGCTTCCTTGGAGGGTGTGACCGCTAAGTCACCTCCTTCAGCAGTTCCCACAGGCCCTGGAGTGCCTGGGGTGGCCATGTGTTCTGTGGCATCTGTTGCTGAATCTAAGCTGCCCCAGTCTGGCCTCACACTCAGCACCCCCCTCTGATCTGAATCCCGCATCTCGTTAGGAGGTGGGTTAAGGAAGACACCAGTGCACACTGAAATAGACTAAGCTTCTGAACATCCTCGACTGGGTCTTGCTCTGCTGGGCAAGTTCCTTTGACTCTCAGGGCTTCGTCCCTCCCTCTGAGGGGGGTAGGGGGAGGAGAAAAAGTCACTTGTGAGGTGCACTGAGAATCTGAAAGCCCGCAGCAGTCCTAGAGGGCTGCAGAGATCATTGGGAAGATGTCCCCATACTCCTCTGAAGTTGGAAAATACATTGATTCTTCCAATCTTGAAACACAATAACACAGCTTACAACTCTCCAACTCTCCTTCCTTCCCCTTCCATCTCTCCCTCCCTCCAGGCCCTGGTCATCTCATCTTTTTTATTTTATTTTATTTTATTTAGAATTTCATGCACAAATACATTGTATTTACATCATTTCTACTCTTTCTTCTCCTCCTGCAATTCTTCCCATGCCCCCTCATCCTCTTGCAAATGTATTATCTCTTCTATAATTATTATTACACACACACACACACACACACACACACACACACACACAACCTGTTGAATCCAGTCAGTGCTGTCTATATATATGCACATGTGTTTAGGACTGCTCACTTAGGATCTGGAAATCTATCAGAGGGATCATTCCTGAAGAAAACTGATTATCTCTCCCTGAGCAGCCTCTGACTCCCTGCAGCTCTTCATCTAAGTGTGCAGCCTTGTTAAATTTTCCCGCCCCCAGCCAGGCTGGAATGTCTACTGGCCATCTTGTACGAGCGTCCCTGTCATTTCTAGAAGGTACTGTCTCTAAGTCATCCTGCTCCTCCGGCTTTTACAGCCTTTCTCTCCCCTCTTCTAAGATGTTTCCTGAGTCTTTGGCATTGGGGGGTTTTGCTGTAGATGTCCAAATTAGGTTTGGGATCCTTATTGTTACTTATTCTCTGCCTTTTGACCAGTTGTAGATCTCTGTAATAGCCTCTGTCTGCTGCAAAAAATAAACTTATGAAGGGTGAAAGCTGCATGATCTAAGAGAACAAGAGTAAATACACAGTTGGAGGCAGGATTAGGTAGAGTTTTCTTGCTGTAAGGAGACATCATGAACAAGGCGGCTCTCATTAAGGAAAACATTTAATTGGGGATGCCTTAAAGTTTCAGAGGTTTAGTCTGTTATCAGCATGGTGGGAAGCATGGCAGCATTCAGGCAGACATGGTGCTGAAGAAGGAGAGTTCTACATCTTTATCTGCAGACAGCAGAAAGAGCTGTGTGTCCCACTAGGAGTAGCTTGAGCATATGAGACCTCAAAGCCCACCTCCAGTGACACACTTCCTCCGACAAGGCCACGCCTCCTGGTAGAGCCACTCCCTATGAGCCAAGCATTCAAATACAGGAGTCTATGGGCCATAGATATTCAAACCACCACAGAGGCGATATAGGAAAATGCCCAGTGCACGTTCCCCTCTGTCCCATGGGTCTTCATAGCTGGTTTGGACAGAGTTTTTTTCAGATTCTTCAGTTTACAGCAAGACTTCCAAAGAACTGGAAAAACAGAGATTCAGCTGGTGTCTTTAAGCCTTGTCTCTCCCAAAACCTAACAGTACAACCAAGAGATCAGGAACGTCCCTGTCCCACCCCTTTCAGAGGTCCAGGTGCTTGGGGTAGAGGCTTGACCAAGGGGAAGGATTTCCAAAGCCTCGCTGGTCTCCCAGCATGCAAGTCAAACATCTGGTGGTGCTTAGCTTGTAGGTGAGCAAAGAAAGCTTTCAGGGAGGCGGGGGGGGGGGGGGGGGGAGGGTGCGGCACAGCTGTGGGATGGCAGCAGCCATGCTGGGAGAAGTCTGGATGGAGCCGGCTGTGAGAAGGGTGCTGTGCATCAAAGTAGCCTCCTTCTGAGCTTTCTCTCTCTCTCGAATGCACTGCTCCCACGGGCACCATTGTGCCCAGCCTTGTAGCAGCTCTTCGCTTTTGCTCAAGCAGCTGTGGCAGGGCCCCAGGGCTGCCACCGGTGCTATCCGCATCTTTAAACAAAGCCCAAGATGACAAAAGCCCATACTCACCCATAGGGAGTGCTTGAGAGGCACTTCCTGTTGTGACCTTGGCAGTTGTTCAGCCTTCTTACTTTGATATGAGGATTCACCCCCTTAAAGTATGTGGTTGTTTCTTACTGTAGTCCTGAGATAGACAACTATTACTATTAAATTCAAGATCATTTTCAGCCCCAAATGAAAACCCAGGTCCATTAAGAAGTCATTTGCCCTTGCCTCTCTCCCCCATCCCCCATCCCCCATCCCTCAGTCCCTGCAGATTGCAATCTGGGTCAATTAACTTTTCTATTTCAGACTTTCTTTTAAGAAGAATCCCCTCAAAATTGACCTTTTTCTGCATGGCTTTTGCACTCACCCTGATGTTTTCTAGGTTTGTCCATGCAGTACCTGTCCCAGCACTTTATTTCTTCTCTTGGATGAATATCTACATTTTCTACCCCTCCATCAGGTCATGGAGTTCATGGTCATGGCCTCTTGTAATATGAGTTCTGCTACCATGAACATTTGTGTACATTTGAGTCCCTGTTTTTGGCTGTTCCGGGTAGATCCTTATGGCTGGGTCAAGTCATAATTCTGTCTTATCCTTTAAGCAACCTTCAAAATATGTGTGCAATGGCTGCCTCATTTCCAATGACAGTATTCAGACTTCAGCTTCTCCAAGTCTTCCCGAGTCCTCGTAGATGTGAGGATGTATTTCACTGTGGTTTTGTTTGTAGTTCCCTGGTAACTAATGAGGTTCTGTATTTTTCAGCGACTCATGTATCTTCTTTGTAGTAATGGCTATTCCGATTATTTGCTCATTGAAAACAATTGTTGATCTCTTAAAATAGATTATTTGCTATTTACAATTTATTATAAAATTATAAACATATATCACACACACACATATGGGGTGACTGGGTGTATACGGCCCAGGTTTGCCTCAAACTCCCTATGTAGTAGTTGAGAGTAACCTGGAACTGACGATCCTCCTGCCTCTGACTCCCAACGGCTGGGATTACAAATGTGCACTCCCATACCATACCTGGTTTATGAGGTCCTGAGGCTAGACCTCAGGTAAGCATCCTACCAGCTAAACTCTCTGACTGTCTGTCTGTGTGTATGTGTGTGTGATGTCTGCCTGTATGTGCACATATATGATGGTATACTCTGCCTGCACACGTAGAGGCCAGAGGTCCATGTCAGGTGTCTGCTTCCCTACTTTATTTTTTAACTTTTAAATTCCATTGGTTGAGTGATTGATTGTGAGGGGGGGTATGTAGAGGACAGATGACAACTTGCAGCAGATGGTAGTTATTTCTTTCCGTCTTTTGGGTCAAATTCAGGTCATCAGGCTTGGCAACAGGTACCTTGACCTGCTGAGAAATCTCCCCAGCCCTTCACTTTATTTTTTAGACAAGGTCTCTCAATGAACTTCTTCAGATAGAAGCTAGACTGGCTTGCCAATAAAGCCCCCGGGATTTTCCTGTATCCTCTGCTGCGGCATTGGGCTATAGGCACAAACACCACAGTTTTTCTGTGAGTGTAGGATCTAAATTTATGTCCCCATCTTGCACAGCCAGCATTTTTTTCCATTCAGCCATCTCCTCAGCACCTCTGTTGCTTTTTATTTGTCTATTATTTATTTATTATTCATTCATTCATTTTTAGTTTTTTTGAGTCAGGGTTTCTATGTGTAGCTTTGGCTGTCCTGGAACTCTCTTCGTAGCCATGCTGACTTTGAACTCACAGAGATCCACCTGCCTCTATCTCCCAAGGGCTAGGATTAAATGTGTGGGCCACCACACCCAGTTATGTTGCTTTTTATTAAAGACCTGAAATTGTTCTTCGTCTGTTGTGGACACAAGTCCCTCTTGAGGTACACGAACTACAATGTTCCCCTTGTTCTGTGGGCTGCCATCTCGCTTCCTTGATAGTGTGCCCACAAAAGTTTCTCATCCTCATAAAGTCCCACTTGTCTACTGGGCAAGTGAGCCTCTGGTATCATATCCAGGTCATAGGTCGTTTTCCCTCTGTTCAGATCCTTTCCATCTGGAACATGAGTTCCAGATTCTTCCTCATGTTTGCAAGCCTTGCTTCTAATGCTTGCATCTTGAACAAGTTTATCTGTCTCAGATAACAAATTCCCCCAGGGACAGTTACAGACCAACCCTGACGAAACAAGCCAACTGTATGCAATTAATTAAAGCTTTTAATGATGACTGTTGATGATGACCAAAGGTCACTAAGTTCTCCCCTGAGTCTGCTTCACACAGCAGAATAAATCTATTTTATTTTCACAGACAACAACCCTGAGAGAAGGGACACCCTGGCATTCAGTAGAAGGGGTCCAAAGATGACCACCATCCCTCTTGCTTCCTATCAAGCCCAGGGCAATGCTTTTGCTGGGGTAATGGTGTGAGATCCTGCTTCAAGACAAACAAACAAAACAAAACAAAAGTGGTGCTTTCGCAGGCTCAGAGCCCAGTACTCTGAGCCCAGGCTTGGGAGGTGGGAACTCTGGAGGGTGCTGCTTAGCTCAGGAGCAGATACTCTGCTGGCTGGAAATTGGAGCCTGTCCTTACTGGAAGCTGTTGCTGGGGGGGGGGGGGGTACAAGATCAGTGAAGAGCTTTTTCCAGGACACAGGGGCCCACAGTATACCAACCTTAGATTCTAGGCCTTCCACTCTGAGAGGCCCACAGTATTTCATGGCAAGTTCTTCCCTGGCCTCTGCCCGGCTAGCATACCTGCGTGACTCTGAGGCCATGGGAAGGGTCCAAGCTTGTCATATTGGATTGCCGCTGAACCAAGCTGATGTAGAGAAAAGAAAAGAAAAAACCTCACACAACTGAGAGAATGGGTGACTGCCCCGTCAGCGATAGTGATGTGAGTGAGCCCAGGAGGAAAGACACTTGCAGGAGCTGGGTGCTCCACAGAAACAGCAGACTGGATAGAAAACAATTGCAGACAGAGGAAGGGATAGTCGGGGCTCATAATTCCGGAGGCTCAGTATTCACTCACATGGCAGGCCAGCAAGCCCAAGGCACCATGCTCCGCCCAGGAATCTAAAGCTCTGCTGGTCTTGGTCTTGTCATCTCTGCTTCAGGAACAGAGTCAGAATAGCCCCAGTTTACCACCCAGCCACCAAACAGCTCTTCTCAGCAGGTCTTGGCGTCTCTTGCCTGGATTTCTGCGGTGTCACTTTCCAGTGCCCATCCTTCCCTTGCTGGCTTTTAGTCTTGCTCAGATAATGCTATTCATTCAGGACCCTTGGGGATCCCTCCATTCCATTCATGAGAAGAGCTGCCATCTTTGCAGTGACCCAAAAGCTCTGCACTGCTCTCATTCTCTCTCTATTCTCTACCCTTCACTGGGCTCCTTGGTTCTTCTTTATGTCCTCTGGACACTTGAAACGCAGTTTCACCTTGCAGCCTTTGACTTTCTGATTTCTGGCCATGGACCATCTTTCTCATGATGTTTCCAAACTACACTTCATCCCTTTATTCAGGTCTTTATTTGTTGATTCTCAGAGACAATGTTCCCAGTGGCTTCGTTAAAACAATTCTTGGTTCAATTTTTTTTTCTTTTAGTTTGAGACAGTGATTCTCTATGTAGGCAGGCCTTGAACTTTTCTTTTAGATAGGGTTTCTCTGTGTAGCCCCAGCTTTTGGCTGCCCTGGAATTCATTCTGTAGACAAGGCTGTCCTCAACCCAGAGATTAGCAGTGTGCACCACCGCTCCTGGCTTGGCGTTGAATTTGTGATCCTCTTGCCTCAGCTTTCCAAGAAGCTTGGATTAAGACAAGGGCCATCATGTACAAGTGGATTTTCTCTCTCTCTCCTGTTCCTCCTCCTCTTCTTCCTCCTCCTCCTCCTCCTCCTCTTCTTCTTCTTGAGACATGATTATAGTTTCAGGCCAGAATGGTTGAGGCCATAGGCTGGCCTCAAACTCACTATGTTGCTGAGGATGACCTTGAACTTTTTGCCCTCACCAAGTGTTAAGATTATGGGCCTGTGCCACCATGCCTGGCTTCTGGAAAATGAATCTAAGGTTTTATGGATGCTAGCCAAGTGTTCTACCAACTAAGCCATAGCCTCAACCCTCAGCACCTGGAAGGGCTTTTCTGTTCCACCTTCTTGCTTTGTTACTCTTCATTTTCTTTTAGTGTTTCCTTCCTTCCTTCCTTCCTTCCTTCCTTCCTTCCTTCCTTCCCTCTTTTTTTTTTGTTTTGTTTGTTTGTTTGTTTGTTTTTGTTTTTTGAGACAGGATTTCTCTGTGTAGCCTTGGCTAGTCTGGACTCACTTTGTAGACCAGGCTGGTCCCAAACTCAAAGAGAGCTGCCTGGCTCTGCCTCCCCAAGTGCTGGGATTAAAGGCATGTGCCACCACACTTGGCTTTTAGTTTTTCTTAATCTACTGTCCTTTCTTTATTCTTTGATGCCTTCATACAAGTAAACAATGTATCTTGAACATATCCATCCCAACTCCCCCACTCCCTGCTTCATGCCTCTTTTTGTTGTTATTGTTGTTGTTTTTAAAGAACACATGGAGTTCGTTTCTCCTCTTTTTTTCTTTCTTTTCTAATAACACACTGTGAGTCAGGATTGCCTGTTGGAATGTTGACTAATCTCATTGGCTTGCTCTCAGCAGGGAGCCATAGCTGCAGTGACTTCATGTGTGCAATGACCATGTCATGTCCAGAAGATGGCATTTTATAGTCCTCTCCCACATCTTCCAGCTCTTACATTCTTTCTGCCCTCTCTTCCCTGTTGTTTCCTGGGCCTTAGAGGGAGGATTGATAGAGAGGTCCTATTTAGTGGTGAGCACTCAATAGTCATTGTTAATAGCACTTTGGCCACTTATGGGTCTCTTCATTACTGCAGATCATGGAAGAGAGAAGTTTCTTTTGTTTGCACTCTATCTATCTGTCTGTCTGTCTGTCTGTCTATCTATCCATCCATCCATCCATCCATAAATGTTTAACAACATGGCCACTTAGCAAGATAATAGTTGTAGGTATTGCCTTGGACCTATGACTGCCCCAGCCACAGGCATGTGACCACATTTATGGTACCAGGCCTGAGTTCCTTCCTGTGGCTCAGGTTTCAAATCCAGTTAGAACCGACTGCCACGATTGCACTAGTGGGCGCATCTTTCCTGGCGGGTTCATGTTGGAGCATGCTGGCTTTGTTGCTAGTTGATGCCATTGATGGCTTTTCTTAGCGACGTGCATAGCACATTCAGGACAGTGGACTTTAGCCAGCTGGAGGGAAGTTCTCCGTCAGTTCCAGCTTGATGTCTCTGTCTCGCAATCAGAGTGTGCTGTGTGTTCATCAATGGGGCTTTCCCAGTATCCACACTCTCTAACATGCTGTTTATCACACTTATTTATTTACAGTGTGAGTCCCTCCAGGAAAACGTAAGCTACTGAAGGCAGAAACTTTTATATTTTGCATGTGGCCTTATTCCTAGCGCATGGGACATATGTGCTTTGCTACACAAAACAGAGACTCTGTGAATTTGGATGAATGAGTAACACCCCCCCTCTCTCTCCCAGACCACTCCAAGCTCAAAGAGCAGCCAGTGTCGAGACAGAGCACTCTGATCACACCACTTCCTCCCTTAACACTTTTCAGCCTCTGCTACTTCCCCCCACACCTACATATAAGTAGATAGTCTTCAAGATCATCCACAACCCAGGCTCTGGCCATCTATTAGTAGGTCCTGTCTGTCTACTTCATCGTGAAACTCTATGAAGACAAAAACACACATATATGTGCATGTGTGCATACACACATAGAGACACACGTACACACACATCTGCACACCTGCAGTGAAGACCAACACAGACAAATCTCCTCTCGAGATTATGGGCAGCACAGCTGTCCTCTACCTAGAACCCCAAAGGTGAGGGAACCTTCCATCACCAGAGCTGAGTTGAGCTGTGACCTTTGTAAAGGCTGCTGCCCCGCAATCTTCACCCCAAGACCCAGAGATGCAGCCGCTTTCCATTTTCAATGCATTTCCCCAGAAGGGGCATCTTAGAGTGGACGATCTCCAGCTAGGTCGACCTGAGAACCAGGAAGCTGAGTGCTGGGGGTTGGAAAGAGCCTTGTTTACGGCCATACATAACGGGACAAGCTAACATCTTGAGAGGAGAGGTGGTCACTGGCTGAACTCGGCCCTGTGGCACTAGGTATTCAGATGGCAGACACCACATCCAAGTAGCCTTTTTTGGGGAGGGGGGAAGGGGCACATAGGAGCAGCGTCTCGCTCTTAGCCCAAGCCTGAACCTCATTGGGTAGCAAGGGTCATCTTCATTCTTCCCACCCTCTCCCCCCTGTGGTTCCCTGAGCCTCGGGGGAAGGATCAATGGAGAGAAACCGCCTAGTGTTGAGCGCTCAGTGTCACTGTGTTAAGCACTTTGGCCACTTATAGGTTTCTGCATTAATTGCTGACTACTGAGATCCCTTTGCCTCAGTCTCCATAATTTCCATCATGTTCAATAAGAGATCCTACCTCGAAAAACAAACAAACAAACAAACAAAAACAAAGGGGGGTAGAGAGCGACTGACTGAGACACATGCTGTACATGCAAGCTGCTCACTCGCACACACCTGCATAGAATTGTATGCACACTCTCACACACATACAGAAGGAGGCAGCAAACTAGTGTGCTGGCTAGTTTTCTGTCAACTTGACATTAGCTAGAGTTATCTGAAGGGAGGCAACCTCCATTGAGAAAATGTCTCCATAAGATCATGGCTGTAAAGTATTTCCTTACTTAGTGATTGATTGGTGAGGGCTCGGCCCATTGTGGGTGGGGCCATCCCTGGCTGGTGGTCCTCAGTTCTACAGGAAATCAGGTTAAACAAGCCATGAGGAGTAAGCCAGTAAGCAGCTCCCCTCCATGGCCTCTGTACCAACTCCTGCCTCCAGGCTTCAGGCCTGCTTGAGTTCCTGCCCTGAATTCCTTCAGTGATGGACTTCAATGTGGAACTGTAAGCCAAATAAACCCTTTCCTCCCCAGCTTGCTTTAGATCATCACAGACAGAGAAAACCTAACTAGGGCAGTTGGCATTTATGGTAAGGCTCATCCCTTCAAAGTGAATTAGTCCACTCAGGAGGCAGAGCCCTCATGACCTAATCATCCTTCTCCTCTTGAGATGTTGGGGATCAAGCCCAGGTCCTCACAAGTGCCTGGCAAACATTCCACTCTTGAGTCACATCCCCAGTGTCTAATAGCCCCTTGAAGGTTCTGCCTCTCAACATGGATATTGCAAGGACTGCACGTCCAGGACATGAACCTTGGGGCACATTCAAATGTAACAGAGGACACAGATGGCCAGCACATGCTGGCAGCTTGCAGTCCCTGCTGGAGCTTCTTGCCATTCTTCGATCGCTGCGTCTCTGAGCTGATCCACGACTCGCCCAATAGTCTGCCTATCTGAACCAGTTAACCACAAGGATGCACCGAGTTTGTTACTTCATCCCTTAACTAGACAGAAGGCCTGCTCTGCGCAGAGCTGAGTGAGCAGAGGAACTGAGAACCAAGCAGCTCACAGTCCAGTGCTGGGCTGGGTGGGGAGCGAGAGGAGGGTCAAGAATAGAGGGGGGCTACCTTGCGGGTAGGAGGGCAGCGGCTGTGATCACAAAGTTAGTGTGCAGCTGATTTGAAGGGTGGGGTGCTGCAGGAGACTCCCTCAGGAGGCCGTTCTATGGGGAAAAGCCAGTCGTCCCACTCATCTTGAGGATGGGGCACACAAGTGCTAGAGCTGGGGGGTAACCAGTACCCCCGGGAGACCTGAGATCCCTCTAGAGGTCCAGGCTTGCCAACTGACCGCCATCTGCCTTTCCTTTTTCTCTTTTCATTTCTTGAAAGTGGGTATGACTTTGGAAGGGTGGGAACAGAGTGGCTGCTCTCCACCCACTGCTTTTTGAAGCCTAGGCCTGGCTCTGTGATTTTTCAGGCTCCAGAAACTTAGGGAAACTGCCAGATTGCCTGGGCCAGGTGTGCAGGTTATCCAGGCCTCTGGCACATGGGTTGCTTCTCTCATCTTCCTCTCTCACTGTCTTGCAGTCCTGAGACCAAACAGGTACCCACTGAGGCCTTCCAGTAGCAGGCCGTCAGGCCTTCATTCCTTCCTGAGTGGTCCTGGGATGTTTTCTCCATCAGGATTCTGTTCGGGTGGGGTACACAGCTTGTTAATATCTCACAGATGGGCTGAGCTTGATCTCTAAGGGACCACGCCCTTTCCACCACTCGGAACCTGCAACCTAGGAGACTCAGCCCATGGTTGGTGAGTAGGCTCAACTTTCGCCCCTCTCTTCCTCCTCTCCCCTTGCCATCTCTCTCTCTCCTTCTCTCTTTATCTCTTCTCTCTCTCCCCTCTCTCTCCCTCTCTCTCTTTCTCCTCTTTCCTTCTCCCCTTCTCCTTTTTCTCCCTCTTCTTTCTCCTTCTCCCTCTCTTTCCTTCTCTCTCCCTCTCTCCGCCTCTTTTGCCCTCTCTCTCCCTCTCTTCTCTCCTCCTCTCTTCCCCCTCTCTCTCCCTCTCCCCTTTTCTCTCTCCCCCTCTCTTCCCTCCCTCTCTGTCTCTCTTTCCCTCCCTTCTCTCTTCCTCTCTCTCTCTCCATCTCTCTCCCTCCCTCTTTCTCTCTCCCTCACTCTCAGGGTTGGGTATAGAATACAAGGCTTCACACATGCTAGGCCAACAACCTTCTACTGAGCCAGCCTTGTCTCTTGCTGCTTTCTTAAAGGCCTGACAAGAGTGTGTGGGAGGGCTCTAGTGTAGTCAGGTTGCTCTTATGGCTTTACCATCTGCTCTCTGCAGAAGGACATCTGGGGTCAGGAGGGAAGAGATCTAACCAGTGTCTGGTAAGCTGTGGGCCCTGATGAGAAGGGTCGGTGTCCCTGGCTGAGAGGTTGCATTCACTGTTCGCAAGCGTGGAAGGAGAGCAGAAAGCTGGAATGCAAAGTTATTTTCACTTTGTGGGTCAAAGCCAGCTTCTTATGGATGGGAACCTAGACTATTGTGTTAAGGAAGACCTGAAGTCAGGCCTGGGAAGATCTGTCCACCCGGAGAGAGCTAACCTGGTGGGGGATGGGACAGGAACAGGAGTAAGGAGAGCATTTGTCATTTTGCCCTCTCTGCTGTAAACTGACACCTTCTGTGTCAACACGCAGTCTGAAGGCGCCCAAGTGCCTGGCCCTGGCCCAGGGGGAGAAGAACCTCAGCCTGGTCCAGTGTGGGCTCTTCATCGTATTCTTGATGTTACTTGGGAACACCAAGAGCTCTGCAGAGTCCTGGATTCCTCTGTGTGGTGAACCTCCAGGCACTGTTTCGCCGAGAGAGAAGAGGCATGGCTAGCGAAGCCCTTCCTCCCTGCACTTCTCCTTTGCCTTACAGGCCGTAATTGAATCGAGCACCGATTCCTTCCCCAGGGCCCAGCTCCCTCGCCTTTTTCCATTTCCTTCTATTCTTCTGACATCAGATTTTTGGTCTAAAACCCCTCTAAGACTTCTCAGACACGTTTTCTGGGTGACTTCGGGACAAAGATGTCTCTACTCACTACCTCTTCCCTCATTTTCCTAGACAGTGTGAGTATTATTGTTATCAAAATGGCCAGCTAGCAAATGGTCACTACCAGCTAGCAAAGCATGCTCTGGTCACACCTCTTTTAACTCCACTCATCCCTGGAGAAATGGGTAGGGATGAGTTAGCAATCTTCAGAGTTTAAAAGAGGTAGGGACCTGCCCAAGTTTCTCCTGATTTCTCTCCCTTGTCCCATCTTGTAGATCATAGACTAGATAGAAATCCCCAGCTGTGAATGACCTGAAGCCTGGAGCCTCACAGGAACACTCTCTCCTACTTGCAGTTCCAAAGTTACCAGCTGGGACAAAGTTGCCAGTGTGGGACTAGTAAGGAAACTCAAGGTATGTGTGGTCGAGAGCAGGTGGCTTAGTAATCAAGATTACTGTGTGGCCCCAATCAGTCCCTTTTCTTGCCGGGGCCACAATACTTCCCCTTGCTAAAGTGTATGTCTGGGTAGAGAGGCCAGAGATGGGTCTGGCCCAGCCTATTGGCCGAGTACCAGTCCTCTGGTTCCTTCCTGTCACTTCTATCCACAAGCCCATCCCACAGCCCATGTTATCTCAGGAAATTTGTAGTATTTGTCTCCAGCAGCCATCTGGGGGCTGACCTCAGGCCCGCTAGTGGCTATCCAAACAAGCTCCCAGTGGTCACTCACATTTATTGATCACTTTTGGGTACAGAGCCCACGTGTTGAGCAAATATGCTAAGGACAGAGGGAAGGAGAGGCATGCAAACCCCACAGAGGCCACCCAGGCTTCGAGGGAGCCTGACCTCACTATCCTTTCACCTGCCCATCTCTCAACCCACCAGACACTTCCCTATCAAACCCTAGCCATGCACCGGGCTCTGTGTAGGAACCGCAAGGAGAGGAAAGGGAGAAAGAGGCAGAGGTTATCACCCTTCTTGCACCAAAGTCATTCGGAAGGTCAGAAGAGACCACTCTCTCTCTCTCTCTCTAAGTAGGCGTCAGGCCCTTAATCTCAGGGTGAGAATGAGACAGACGTGTTGTTTGGCCAGTGCCGCTCCCCAGCTTCCTGCCATGCATTTAGGAGATATCAACCATCTTTGTAGAAACTTATTATTTTACTTTGAATATGTGTGTGTGTGTGTGCGCGTGCGCGGTAGTACCAGCTATGGAAGTGTTGAGATCAGGTACCCAAAGAAACCAGAAGAGGGAATCAGAGTCCTTGGAGCTGAAGTTTCTGGTTGTTGTGAGCCCTTAGACAGGGACCCTGGGAACCAAATTCAGGTCTTCTGCAAAAGCAATCCTTGCTTGCTCTTAATGGCTAAGCCATCTCCTCAGCCCTAATCGCCTGTCTTTATAAACTCTGAGGAGGGTGGTTTCAAATCCTAAGCATATTTTTAGGAGCTTGAAATCTCTTTCAGAAATGTAGAGATGCTGGGGTGTTTGTTTGAGACAGGGTCTCATGTAGCCCAGGCTAGCCTCAGCTCACTCTGTAGGCAAGGATGACCTTGAATTTCTGATATTCCTAACTCCACCTCCCTGAGGTTGAGATTTCAGACATGCACCACTACCTCCAGCGTATAGATACGTGTTTGATGAAGAAAAATATTGAGAGTTTATTGGCATACATGTTGTCATTTGAATTAGCAACCTCCAATTGTTTGATATGTGAACTCGTTCAAAACAGGGAGATCTGAGATCAAAGGGGCTCTGGGTGGGTGACACTGGCAATTCTTTGTCACCACTGTCTGGCCCGAGGTGTCTTGGCATGGTGGTTGGCTGGGGGAGAAGTGGCCTTCCTGAGACAGCTTCGGTATATCAAACTCAAACGCTTTCACTCAACAGATACCCAAGTGAATACATGATCATTCCCACTTTACCGCGAACGCAGGCTGGTTCGCAGGGGTGAGGTGGCTACTCAGAAGTCCCTTTTCTGACACCAGGCTGAATGGCTCCAGGACCAAACTGGAGGTGGAGGTGACTTGAGTCCCCACAGGGCAGTCAGTTCCTCTGAGCTGGCCCCAAGAGGCTGGGCCTGGTTGCTGGAACCAGGGTATGGAACCGCACAGACCGCTCCGGGACTGTGAGGTGAAGGCCTCAGGATATGGGAAGTCCCTAGCGCGTCCGGGCTCCTCCAGGCAGATGTGAGTTCTTCTAGGCCAGGTTGGGGTCCTGAAACCCCTTCAGGAGATTACGGGGGGCTGGGGATGGAGCCAGGGAGCAGAGGAGGAGAAAGAGCCGAGGCCAGTCTGGAGTAGAAACAGGAGAAGTGCAAGAAATGGAGGGGGAGAGAAGGGGAGCCCTTCCTTGGGCAGGAACCCGGGGGCCCCTTCAGCGCAGGCTGTCCGCAAAGCGATTCTGCAGATGGAAGGAATTAAGTGGGAGGAGGAGGGTCCTATGGTGATAGCGAGAGGAGGGTGTGTGTGTGTGTGTGTGTGTGTGCGCGCGCGCGCGCGCGCGCGCGTGCGTGTGTATATTTGAGGGAGGTAAGGGAGACAGAAGGAAGCTCCAAACGAGACACGTCTAAAGAGGCGTCAGGGATCACTGAGGCCGTCACAGAAATATAATCAGACTAACAGCAAGAAGAGGGAAGGGGAGAGGGAAAAGGTGCGAGAACGAAGTGATTGGGGAGCGCTGGGAGTGATGGGAACCAGCCTTAGAGCAGGCTGAGTGTTTGGGCCCAGTTGGTTCTGAGCTCCGGGCTGGGGAGGTGCGCAGGCCCGGGATGGGGCTGGGGGTCTCGGAAGGGGCCCCTCCTGGTGTAGGGGTCGGTGGGGTGCTGCATGTGAGGACCCGCCCTCTTTCTTGTCTCGCTCCTCCCCTACATCCATATTCAATGAAACAACCAATGGGGGAACGAGGACCGGGACGGACCGGTCGGGGTGGGGCGGGGTCTCAGTGGACCCCACCCTAGGAGCGGTCCCGGAGGGGTCAGCGCAGAGGCAGATAGCGGATCCCGGGGCGGGGAGGAGCGGGCGGCGGGCGGGGCGGGGCCAAAAGTTTCCTGCCCAACTTTCTCTGCCTCCTTCCTCCGCCCGCGCGCGCCCACGGCTGCAGTCCGGGGAGGCGGCGGCGGCGGCAGCGGCGGCTGCGGGCAGCGCGCGGGGCGCGGGGCGCGGGACGCGGGGCGATAGCAGTCAGGGCCGGGGCGGCTGGCAGTGGGCACAGGCTCCCCGGTGCCCGCCCCTCCGCCGGGAGGGGGGCGCGAGCGGGCGGCCGGGGAGGGGCCGGCACCGCCACGGCAAGATGAGCCTGCTGTCTGCCATCGATACGAGCGCCGCCTCGGTGTACCAGCCGGCCCAGCTCCTCAACTGGGTCTACCTGTCGCTTCAGGACACACACCAGGCTAGTGCCTTCGATGCCTTCCGGCCCGAGCCACCCGCCGGCGCCGCGCCCCCGGAGCTTTCCTTCGGCAAGGGCCGCCCGGAGCAGCTGGGTTCTCCCCTGCACTCCAGCTATCTTAACAGCGTCTTCCAGCTGCAGCGCGGAGAGGTGGGTGCCCCAAGCGCGCGCCAGCTCCGCGCCCGCTGCTTCAGGCCCCTCTTCTATCTGCTCCTCTCTTCCTGGCTTGTCCCGGGCTGGCCCCGCATTGCCCGGCTCGGCTTGGCTTGCCTTGGATCAGCTCTGCCAAACTTGCCGCCCGAAGTCCCTGGGGCGCCTGGAGCGCGTCACCTCCCGGCAGAGCAGCCCGGAGCAGCTCAGGCCTAGGCAGGGCCCTCCCGCCCCCTCTCCGAGTCCGGAGTCCTTCTCGGAGTAAGCAAGCTCAGGGGTGTCTCCGGATTAGGTTCAGACTGCCGGGGTGCGGCTAGGGCGGGGAGCCCCTTCTTAGTCTTTCCTTCTCCCAACCCTATCAACTTTTCTGGCTGCCGCCAGCTGGGACGAAGGGTTGCCGAGCCTGCCCTGAACTCTTCTGGAAGGGCCTAAAAGAATTCTCCCCACCCCCGACCTCTACCGTTCTTCGGTTCTTCGCCTGGAGGGCTCCTCCGAAAGCTGTGGCTCTTCCAGGGGCTTTTGCTCCTGTTCCCACCACTTGGGAACCCCTAGATCCACCCTGCAGCTGCTCGCCCTCCCCCAGCCACATAGGAAGTGGTTTTTGAGGGCTTGACCTAGCAGACCGTTCTGTCCCCTGCCTTCCCAAGCTGGAAGGAAATGAAAGGGAAATCCATGGGGGGGGGGGGGGGGATGTTTGGCTGTGCCGATGGGAGAGAGGGCTCCAGCTGCCTAGTGCCTTCTCCCAAAACCTGGGATGTGTTGCAAAGGCTGCTTGTTCAATGGATTCGGTTACAAAGTCTACTGGGAAGTGCATGTCCTCAGCTAGATCAATACACTGATGGCCATGACCTCCCAGGCCCCTTTGCAGGGTCTTATCCAGAGCCTTCCCAGAATCCATCTACCAATGATTCCCCCTCCCTACCCCCATTTACTCCAGTAGGGAACTGCTGATACCCTCTGTGTCGCTTTCACTTGTCGCCTTGTGGTTTCCCTGTGTTAAAAGGTGCACGAGGTAGCGGGACGCACGCGGGGCGGGGGCACTTTCACATTTCTTCTGACCTCGAGGTGGGCTGGGAATAAGGCCTGTATATGCTGAGGTGTGCTGGGTTTGAGATGTGGAGCCAGGAGGCCTCCCTTTCTGGTCTCAGGTATGTGTTCAACACGGCCACAATCTACTGGAGGACCCATGGACATGTAAGACATTGGCGTAAGGTCAACACCTCCAGGCTGCCCTGCTGCCCTGTGGAAGAGAAGTGGTACAGGAGGGCTGGGCCTAGCGGCAAGACTGGAAAAGGTGCCTGCAGAGCCAGGGGAAGCGTGTGTGTGTGTGTGTGTGTGTGTGTGTGTGTGTGTGCGCGCCAAGGCTCTTTATAAATCATAACACGTGCTCTCTGCCCTGAGGAATGGTCCCTGGCTAGGATCTTCCTTTCTTGTGACAATTTGTTGTCGCTTGGGGCTGGCTTTAGGTGGCGAATGACTTTGGAGGACTGTTTGTAGAGTATTCCTTCATTGCTTGGGTCTCTTCCATTATTAATTCTCTTACCAAACCTATGTTGAGTTCTATGCAAGGATGGGAATGAGGAGTCTGGGGCTAAGAGGGGAGTCATAGACAATACATTTGTGAAAGGAAGGTGGGTGGATGGGGTGCTGTCGTGGCTCATAGTTGGTGCTCATACAGGTACGCTCAAGGGAGGGTCTTTCATCTAGGGAGAAGCTGACCATGACCCAGAGGTCCGGCAGGGTCCCTAACAAGTCTTTACTGGACTCCCTTTGCTCCAACCCCGGCATTACCTTATTCCTCACATACGCTCTCTGCTATGTTGCCCATCAATCTGTGATCCTCTTTGAAAATTTCAAGCCTCCAGGACCCCAGCTGTGGCTCAGATGCCAGACCTGTCTCCTACCACTTCATTGCTGTGTTCCTCAGTTTCCCCCTAACAAGGGACCCAGGGTGGGAGGAGCTGGAGCAATGGGGGGGGGGGAATCCTCTTGTGATCTGACTCTAGGGAGCTCCCATGTCTCTGGGTCTCAGCTTTCCAGCTGAGCAGATTTAATCTCTGCTGTCACCCAGGGTGGTGTGTTAGAGGTTGAAGGCATATATAAACAAGAGAATATCTGCCAAGATGCAGCCTGGGCCAGGGGGATCAGAGGACCTTTCACACTTAAAGGCCCATGGTTTCCTTGGAGGGCTGGAGGGCTGTGCCTACTGACTTCCAGAACGCTCCCTTGGGTCTGGATCTCCCACCCTCACCTCTCAGCCCTTTACCACTTAAACCCCGTTAAAACCCCAGCTGTGTTCTTGAGTGTGCCTCCTTCCTGAGGCCAGAGCTTAGTTGATGACCTGATATGGCTGAGAGGGTGAGAAATCCTTCCTGCCCCAGTCAATGCCACCACCAAGGGGCTGGGTGCAAAGGTAGCAAGTTCTGTGTCACAAGAGGAAACTTTAGGAAGGGACGCAGGGTCCACAAGCATTGCCATTCTGTTGGAGGCCTGGCAGGCCCAGTGGCAGTGCCTGTGGATGTGACTTGCATGCTGACCGCTGACCATGGCCCGTCTGCGCCAGTCCCTGTGCCAGGAGCCCACCCCCTCCTGAACCGCCCCCAGGCTGCTCCCTCCACAATAGCAAAACACCATGAATGCAGCTGGCATTGGGGGAGGTGAGGACACGGGGCCACAGAAGCTTATTGTGCCCCTGGAACCTCAGCCCAGGGAGCTGAAGAGAAGCCAAGGCTTCTGAGTGGCCCTCTGGCCCTGGGAGCAGAGAGAAAGGTGGGAGAGTTTACATCCCAGGGCAGGACAAGCTCCAGAAGGCGGCCTTCAGGTGCACACGGACGCTTTGTAGGGTCTTAAAACACTTCTGGCTTCTGAAATGAGGTGGCCTGGTAAACCCGGCTTTCAGAAATGACACCTGTGGCACAGCTGGATGTCTTCAGAGAAAGATATCTTGGCTGAGCCCCTCCAGGTGCTGTAGAAGGAGGTGGGGCTTCGGAGTGTGTGGGGCCGGTGGACGCATGGATCTTTCTTGCTGAATTCTGTTTGGAATCTAAATTCCCAGCAGGCAGCCACCGCGAATTCCACTTCTGGAAAAGTAGAGTTAAGCATTACTTCTTGGATTCTTAGAGCGGTTCTCAGAGCCGGGCCTGGCAGTCTTTGTATCCCACTCCTACCACACCAGGGAGACGAGACTGCCCCATGTCATTGAACTCAGATTCTTAGAACACATTTTCTCTTTTCTCCGAGAACAGGGGTAGCCGGGAAGTGTGGCCCCACTGTCGAATGTCCGCCCCTTCTTTGTGTGTGTGTAGAACTGGGGGCTCAAACCGGCTGGAAAGCACAGCGTAAGTACTGTGCTTAAGCTCACACAGTGCCCGCTAGCGTGGTAAAGGCTCAGAGAGGTCCTGTAATCCAAAATGTGTTACCAGCTCTTCACGCCAACATTTCCTAACGTTAATTCAACCGGAGAATAGTTTTGGCTCAGGATACTTGCAGTGTTCTTCCAACCATCTCCAGGTCCAGGGATGTTCCACTGAGGCAGACACGCAGTTCCATGGACTCAGCTCTTCGTCTCCTGGGCTGCATAGCTCTGAACTCCAGGAATGTTTTCTTGGTGTCATAAAGTGGGGGAGATTCCCGGGTCCGCCTGTCACTTTCTACTGTTCTTTGCCACTGTGGCCCACCCACTGCAGATTTGTCAACAGTATCAAGGGTCTTCAACCCTTCAGCACAGAGATGGTGACGAGAGCATAGGAGAAAAACTGTAGGGTTTTGTATAAGGTTCCAGGTGGAGGAGGTGTCTCATATATTTCTAGCATGGGAGGACTCCATGAGTTCAAAGCCATCCTGGGCTAGAATAAAGCCCTGCCTCAAAAAATCAAAATAGAGCTGGTGAGGGGGATGGGTGGTTAAAAGGTTCTGACCCCAAGCCTGACTACCTGAGTTTAATCCCTGGGTCACACAAGGTAGAAGGAAGGAACCAACTCCTTCAAGTTGTTCTCTGACCTCTGCATGCATGCTGTGGTATGTGCCCACAAACACACACAAAAATAAATAAATAATCATTAAATGCCAACATTAAAAACAAGCAAACAAAAGCCTCCAGCCTAGACAATGGTAAGGAGTTTGGATGAACCAGCACCTGTGCCTACAGCTGGTGTCTGGAGGCTCCCCAGTGTGGACATGTGGAGCAAAGTCACTCTCCTCCTAGCAGGGGCAAACTTGACTCCCGCCATCTTTGTGGTCTGGTTGAGACAGGAGGCAGGCAGCCCAAACCTCGAAGGAATGTCCCAGAGGTATGGCTAGTGAAGGGTCCCCAAATATCTGACTCCTCCCCTTGGGATGCTGAATGGTAACTCAGGCAAGGAGGCTGCCACTTGGTAGGGGTTGGCACAGGCAGCCTGGATCGCCTCTGTGAAGCTAAGTTGACTGCATAGGTCTGGGCTCAGAGGGAGACTACACCTTGGGCCGTATAAGTCAGGTGGAGGGAGGGCAGGGGCTTCAGTAATAAATTATTAGTGGCAGCAAAAATCCAAGGTGGTGTAAACGGGGACTAGTAAGCAGCGAGCAAATGTGTTTTGTTTTCTGAGACAGGGCCTCACCCTAGCCCAGGCTAGCCCAGGTCAATTCTTGTGCTTTAGTCTCCCGAGTGCTTGGAATACAGGAGCGAGCCACCACCTCCAGTGGTATCTTGAACAGCAAAGCCCTAGAATGTAGTTCCTTGTCACTTCCATCGTATAGAGAGCAAGGCAGAGGCCTGGAGGACTCTGAAGTCATCGTCAGAGCTAGATCTAAACCAATGCTGCATCTCAGCCCCCAGCTATCTCTGTAGCCTGTGTGATAGCTGGTCTCCAAGCTAGCTCCTAACTGTACCTTCCTCATGGCCCTGTGCAGGCCAAGCACCTAGGACTTCCTAACAAACCACAGCGCCGCTCATGTTTTGTCTGGGTCCAAATCTTTTTTCTTTTTCCTTTTCTTTTTTTTTTGTCTTTTTGAGACAGAGTCTCATATAGACCGTGTTGCTCTTAAACCTGCTGTGTAGCTGCAGATGACCTTGACGTTCTGATCTCCCTGCCTCCACGGTACTGGGATTACAAGGGTATGCCATCATGTCTGGTTTAGGTGGTGCTCGTGAACAAATCCAGGCTTCCTGCGTGCTAGGCAGGCACCCCACCAACAGCCACACCCTGCGCCCCGGATCCCAATCCTTTTGAAGAGTCATGGGTACTTGGTTTGGTACTAGGTTCCCCAATATGTTCCTTCCCTAATTGGCCTGGTTTGGGAGACAGGAGAAAAACCATGTTTTCCTATTTTATTATGTCCCTGCCTGGGGCACTGGCCCTGTTGTCCAGAGGAAGAAGTTACATTCAGAGACCTAGGGACAGAACCAGGCATGTGCCATTGGATCTGTGCCCTAACCCTGGGGGGGGGGGGATATGGTGGGGGGCGGGGACACAGACAGAGAGAGAATGTATCTTCTATGACTCAGTCCCCATTTGGCTACACTGGCTAACTTGTAATTTCTCTAAGCACCCAGCAGTCTTATGTGTCCAACCCTTTATACTTGCTGTTGATTCTACCTGTGATATTTCCAGCCCTGTCCCAGTGATAGATTCCACAGTGTTTCCTCATGATACAAATGGCTGCCTCCCCTGAGAGGCCTGGGTGGCTGCCCTAGGGAGCAGTTCTGCCTCTAGCTGCTACGACATGTGCTGTGGCAGCCAAGGTGTAAATACTCTAGGGCAGGCGACAGGCTCGGCAGCTAGGCCGCCTTGCCCTATGCAGTGGTGGTGTCTCTCTATTGTTCTTCTGTCAGCCTCAGGGCTAGGATTCCTGCCTCTCTCAGCTTAACATGATCTCAGTCAGTTGCTTGGGCCACACTGGATGCTCAGCTCGTTCTACTAGGCGGGTGGGGGTAAGGCAGATGCCTTGAAACGTGCTGTCTTTTGTCTTCAGGCCTGTGATGAAGCCGATGGCCTCCCTTGTCTCAGCCCCCTGTGTCATCTCAAGGAACGAGTGTTTATTGGTGGCTAGATCAATTGCAGTGAGCTGACTTGGGAGATGGTGAAGCCCTATCCCTAGCCATGTCCTGATAGTGGCTTAAGCGTGCAGATGGTCCTTACCTTGTTTGGTCGTGAGCCTCTTTGAGAATACAAAAGCATTTGGGGTCCCTGGTGTGAGCCAAGTACATATGGCCCAAGCACACGTGTCTGCCCATGATTTCATAGTTCACGGACACCCTCACTTCACAGTAGATCCCAGCTCCAGGCCTCTGCCATCGAGGGCCTGGCCTCAGTCATACCCTGGACTGGATAATGCTACCATCCTGTCCAGTCCTTGGTTTTTCAGGTTCACATTTTCTGCTTTTGCTTAACAAGTATGCTTCATAAGTGTGAGGCACAGGGTCCCAGTGCTCTTGTGCTAGCTGGGAAGCAGGCAAGGAGCCATGACCCATGAGCACCATAAAGTGAGTGGTGACCCTGGGTTGGGGGCCAAGGAACTGAGGTGGGGATAAAGTCTTCCCTTATCCCTAGGCCTCCTAGGTCCTGTCCAACATCCAGTGTTTACTGCTCCACGCCGTGGTCTCCATTTCTCTCTGCCCAGTTCCTTCATCTAAAAGGACTAGACATGGCCGTTAGTTTAGGACCTTTTACTGAGCACCAGCTGCGTGGGGAGGAAGAACTGCTTTACATGTGTCTGTACTAGCAAAGGATCATATCTGTCTTGGCCAGTTCATATGTTCCTGGCCTTGGAAAGAAGAACATGGTCAGAGTAAGTGTGGCAGGGAAACCCTCAGTTACAATGTGCTTCATCTTCCCGAGACCCATTTCTCACCTGTGCGTACTATCTCCTACACCCCAACCCAGAACACACCCACTTCCCTGTGTGTAGAGGGTGAAGACGTGCACCATGCGGGGTGGGCCCGAGGGACAGAAGTGCAGATCTCTTGGAAGCAGGGGTACAGCCATTGGTGATGTGGATGATTCCTTACTGCAATGTGTGTATGTGTGCTGGGTGCAGAGGGCAGGGTTTGGGTGGCTTTAGGGGATAAGAAGATGCCTGACTGATGAAAGAAACCCCATAGAACTGGGGGCTAGAGCCTTCCTCCGAGGCTCCTTCCCCTGACCCTGCCTTGGCTTAGCGAACAGGACATAGAACATCTCTGCCTACCTGATCTCGCTTGGGTACCCTGCCTGTGGCCTGAACACTACCTTCACCATTGGCCTTACCCATGACCGTGTCTTTCCTGAAAGAGGCTGTGTCTCATTTCCACCTGCTCCCCTTCTGCTCCTGCCTGAACAATCTCTGTGGCTCAGACTTCCACTCTCTCTGGGCACTCTCAGAAGTGTCCAACTACTGGCACAGCATCTGCCTGTCCCTCCTTTGTCTGTGGTTCCCTCTGATAGCCCTGCAGGAGAGTCCAGCTGGGCAGGCTTCTCTGTGCCTCTGTCCTCCACAGTCCACAGAAGAACTGCCGTCTCCAGACTCCAGTCCCCTTCCAGGGTCCAGAGAAGCTGGAGCCACATCTTATTCAGTACCACGGGCTTTACATATGATGTGACACCTGACATTGTCCTCTGGAGCCAGGCCTCAGAGGCTGTGTGTGAATGAGATATATAACTGGCCAACACCTTTTGACTGTGTTGTCTTGGGCAGATTGCTAAGTCTCTTTGAGTCTCAGTTTCCAGCTCTACAAGAATGAGATCAGTGCTCAGATAAATAGTGTCTTAGCAGTCAAGGGGAACTCAGAAAAGGAAAAGATTCTATAGAATATACCAGAACAACTAGCGGTCAGAACAAACCAGTCTTCTCATATACTTTTTCCTGTCTGTTCATCAAGAACCTTGGAGAAGGCTCTGGCAGTGACCTGAGTCTGATGCTGTGTCTCCTCACATATGATGGAAGGATTCCATACTTCCTACCAGCGTCTGGGGTCACTGACACAGGCTGATGATGTAATCCAGTGGCTTGCATCCATCACATAGTGGGGCTGCCCTCCCTTGGACAGAGCAGGGCCTTCGGAAGGCATGCATCTGTGCTCTTCTTGCTGGCCCTGCAGCACAGTGAATGGCTGATCACCTTTATATGCCAGAACCTGGGAAGCTTTCAGAATCTGAGTGTCTGAACCCAGCAATGGTGCAGCTGCAGGGACAGTTAAATCCCCCCCCCCTTCTGTTCCAAGAGTTCCCAACCCTTCTCTGCTCAGTCCCTACAAGTCAGAAAAACAGCTGGGACTTGCCTTTCACCTCTGTGGCCAGAGCTCAAATGGGGCTTTGCAGAGGAAATGGCTTTCTGACCTTCCCAGCCTGCTCTGACCAGGCAAGTTGGACCCTTGGCTCTCTGTTCCAACTGGTGCTGAGTCCCCGAAGCCCTCAGAACCTCGATTTCTCTCCTAATAGGACAGGAATGTGGTTGAATCAACTGACTTCTCTTTGGACTCTTAGTTCTGGGTGATGTTTGTCTTGGGCTGGGGCTGGACACAGAAAGCTGTGGCAGTTATATAAAGAGGCTGGGGGGACAGTGGGGACCAGAATTCTGGGAGGGGGGCTTTTGTCTTGCTCTGTCCATGGATCTACTAGGGAAGGTGTATCTGTGACACTTGGTGGCATCTGAGAGTATTGAGCTGCCACGGAGGGGGTGTCTTCCTCAGATGCCTTTGGCTGTTTGGGGATGCCTGAGGGGCTGTTGTGAGCCTGGGAGTGTGGCCACAAGGCCCAGGAGAGGACTCTTTAGGGTGTAATTAGTGTAGTTTTGGCATCCACCAAACTTCCCCTTCCTCTTAAAACAGTATTGAAGGCTGTGGTCTAGCTTAAGTCCTATCCAGCAAAAATGAAAGAAAGGAAAAGGGGGGAGTCAGAGAAGAGGGTTGTTATTTTGTGAAATTGCATTTCCCAGCCGTGAGCATGAGTCACAGGGTTCGGAGCTTTAGATTTCTTGTTTGGATAAACTTTTCACTAAGAGGCTGGGGCTATGTTGCCCTCACTCAGGCCAGTTTGAGATGATGGAGCCGGTAGCCTCCTGGCACGAGGCAAGGTCTCCCAGTCAAGATACAGAGTGACTCGGGAGTTGGTACTTTGAGACCAGTGAACTGGCTGCTGCTGCCCAAATTTTCCAGGGGGCCGGGCAAAGCAGATCCAGGTCAGGAATTACTGTCTAGCGGATTCAGAGTGAAGGAGTCTGGAGGTGGGTGGCAGCAGTGGCTGTGTCTTTAGTGAGGATATGCTCAGCACCACAGAACTGTACGCTCTAAAATCGTTAAAATGGTAACGGTCATAATGGAGATTTGATCACACACCAAAATATGCCCTTGGTCCCAAGCCACTGCTGTGGTGACTCTGAGGTGGAGCCCAGAAAACTGTTTTTGTTACTAGTTTCCAGGTCATTCAATACAAGTTTGGAACACTCATTTCATCTGTGAAGTAGGAGCAGTGACTCACAGGGCTGTGATGAGAAGCAGCTATCTCAGTAAGTATACTTTTCTTAGGGCTTGGCCTGTTACCATGGCCACCTGTCTCATTTCCACCAAAGCTGTCCCCTTGTACTTCAGAAAGTGACCCTGTAGGCTCGCTGCTTCCAGGGTGAGGGTCACTGCCTCTCAGGAAACCGCTCCATTCTGGGCTTGCCCAAGAGCTAAAGAGCTGGCCCAGGGACGGAGCTGGAGCGCGCTATCTTGGGTTTCACGTTGCACCGGGTGGCTAAGGATCCATGTGGTCCCCTCACTGCAGGAAAGCTGTGTGCTAGCCCTGGGCAGCTCTAGCTGTGGCATCTTTTGTGTTTTTCCATGGCCACACTCTGGTCAAAATAATGCAAGAGGGAGTAGAGAAAGAAAGGGCCAGCTCAGGTGTCCAAGGTACTGGAAGATGAGGGCTGGATCCTCCAGGAGTTGAGTGACCAGCTTCTGAAGACAGAAACGTTAGAGTAAAGGCTACTGTTACTGGAGTTGGGCAGAGTGTACCCCATGTCCTAGACTATTGTCAGTTCTCTTCTCTCCCTTCCCACACTGAGGAGACAGAGGATTGTCCATGCTCTAGGCCCCTGCCAGCCCCTCCTTTGCAAGGGCGTCTGAACTCTTGGCTCCTGGAACCTTGTTTCTCTGTCAGCTTATGGACTCCCAGAAGCAAGGTCTCATCTCCCCATCAGCCCTGAGCGGGAGCTCATCCCTGCCATTTACAGCATCTGCGGCGCCCTCAGAGGACGCTAGCCACTGTACCAAAGTTCACTATTGACTTTCCCAGGGAAGCTGCTGCTTTCTAGCCTTGGCCCTTCACTAGGAAAGGGGAGCCCTTGGCCAGTCCTTGCCAGCCCCACCACAGGCCCCACCTTCACTAAATTCTAGTGGGCCATGCCACCCGGAGCCTGTGATGTCTATAAATAGAGGCTGTATATACGAGCAGGGCCTGAGCTGTTCTGCCTGGGAGCTCAACGGGGTGTCTGGTTCCCGTCATGTGGAGGTGGGAGAGGTAGCCGCTTCCCTCTCCGGGCTTTCAGAGAGGTGGCTCAGGCAAGCTGGGCTCTTCTGGGCATTGGCCCCCAGGTCTGCAAAATGGTAGCCACGCTGCAAGCTCCCACGTCTCTTTCTTGCTTGATGGGAAATGAAGTCAACAGAGGCATGTCTGAAGTCCCTCTATACCTGACAAATGGCTTCCCTTGATGCCATCCGCAATGGTCACTTTTCTTGTTTCTGTGAGAAAACACTAGGCAAAAGCAGCTTAAGGGAGTAAGGCTGTACATTAGCTCACAGTCAGAGGGCACAGTCCATCATGACGGGGAGGTCGTGCCATCAGGAGCTGGGGCCGATGGTCACATGTGTGCACAATTGGGAAAGGGGGGTGGATGAATGCTACTGTGAACCGGATTTGCCTTTTGACTGGGTCCAGGGCCCCAGCCCACGGAATGGTGCCTCTCATATCTAGGGTGGCTTTTCCCAAATCCCTTAACCCAATCTGGAAATTCTTTCACGGACACGGCGAGAGATTTATCTCCTCAGTGACTCTAGGGCCTGTCAGGTTGGTAGTATTAACCTCCACATCTGGTGCAGTGTGTCAAACACTGATAGTAACAACACTCGCAGCTGTTAAGATCATCACCATGTACCCAGGGGTCCTGGGGCCCAGACACGTGACAAAGTGTGGGCTCATGACCTTACTTTACCTTCCTGGAAGCTTTAGGAGGTCGCTTTTATGTTCCCACATTATAGGCAGGGCCCCTGAGTCCAATCTCACAAATAGAGTTAAGATCTGAACTTAGGCTTTGGGGCTGGTTGAAAGTTCCGTGTGAATCAATGTGGGGAGACTGAAAGCCTTCTTTGCCGTAGCCCTGAATAGCCTCTGTCTGTTCCCACAGGCGCTGAGCAGCAGTGTGTACAGGAATGCTTCACCCTATGGCTCCCTCAACAACATCGCCGATGGCCTCAGCTCCCTCACCGAGCATTTCTCAGACCTGACGCTCACCTCTGAGGCCCGCAAGCCCAGCAAGCGGCCTCCTCCGAACTACCTGTGCCACCTGTGTTTCAACAAAGGACACTACATTAAGGATTGCCCTCAGGTAAGGCAGCTCAGCCCAACGGGGCTCTCCAAGCTTCCTCCCTGGCTGGGTCTGTGGTAGGTGGGCACATGGTCTCCCTGGGCCTTCTGTTTCCCTGGTACTGTTAAGTGAGACTGACTGGGGTGGAGGGGCAGAGACACCGCTTGGGCTCATGATGCTTGCTCAGCAATCTGCATGGGCTATTCTGGATCCAAACCAGGTCCCCATGTGAGGCTTTGGTCCTTTGGGTCCCACAAGTGGTTCCTGCAGGGTGAGTCCCATTACAGTGGGACAGGAGGCAGCCAGCAGCTTCTTCATAACTCTCTGGAGGCCCCATCTGCTCAGACTCACCAGGAAGGAATGTGGGCTCCTGGCCAGGAATCCAGATGTGCACCCCTCCCTCAGAGCCACCCCTGCCTCCTCTGCCTAGAGCTAAAATGGATGAGGGTCCTGGCCTACTTGTGCTCCAGGATAGGTCAGGGTAAAGGCATCAGGTGCCAAGAGACCCAGCATCCCTCTCAGAGTACAGGACTGGGAGATGGAGGGTGCTGGGGGCAGCTGCCTTCTCTTCCCTGTGCTTTGCTCTGATGAAGCAAGGCATCTGCAGCTGATTCCTCTCTCTGCATGACAGACTCCCTGAAAGATACAGGATCCTGGGGAAGAGAAGAGAGCAGCCATCTTTTTCAGTGCAGTTATCAGTGATCTTTTCCCCCTCCTGTTCTTTTCCACATTTTACATTTTTTTTTTAATAATGCAGAGCTGGATTTATTTTATATATGTAATGGAAATGGAATCCCATCAACTCTGAAAAGCCATGCAGTATTACCCTCCAGATGCTCGAAACCAGAGTGGAGCTGGGTGGGGAGCCAGGCTGGGCTTTTCACTCATTGCATCCTAGGCATTTCTCGGGCAGGGCTGTGCCAGGCTTTGGGCCCTTGATGCTTCAAGTCTAGCTCTGACACAGCTCTGTTAACAGTTCCAGGGAACTTGTTAGAAAAGCAGAACCGTGGGCCCACCCTAGACCTACCCTAGACTCCATGGTGACAAGTGTGACTCCACTAGCGGAGCCCTACAAGGTGGGAGCTCAGTACTGATGCGGTCCCCACCCCACCCCATCTTTCCATGGGGGCAGTGAGCAAGAAGCCCTTGGAATCATGTGACTTCTCTGAAGGCTGAGCCCACTCCTCCCCCAGGGCTCTCTGATCAGGCAGGAGATAAGGACTCAAGGTCTGTGCATGGCTCTAACTGTCCAACCATTCCTGGCTAAGTGCTCCCACATACAGCCATTCAGGATGCCTCAAGAACCACCCACCCACAGGCAGCTTGGGAAATGGGAAAGCAAGACCTAGTCACATTGAAAAGGGGACAGACCTTGTGTGCCAAACATCCTCTGACAGCCTTTCATGTAATGCTGGTGACTGCCTGTGTGCCAGGCTCACATGAGCTTCTTTCTGGGAGGCTGAGATGAGTACTTTGAGCAAGGAAGGAACTCAAACAGAAGTTGAGCTGTTTAGGGGAAGAGCCAGGCTTTTAACCCAGGAAGGTGAGAATCTTCCGAATAGTGGGATAGAGGCTCTGTCAATTTCCAGCACAGCACTGACAATGGCTTTCCTTTACATTGATCTTAGTTCTGCTGCTGAGGAGGGAGGAGGGAGGAAATGGCAGTGGGACAAATGAGCCTCTGACAGCTACAGAGCTGAAGAAGACACAGAATTGATACTGGGTCCCTCCCATAGCACCTTCCCCCCTCCCCCACCCCCGCCAGCTGAGACCCGTGCTCTGTGCAGCTTGGATGAGCTACAGCTGTCTCCCCTGGTCCACTCCCAAACCTAGTGATACTGGGACTCCCAGAGGCCCAGGGGTCTCCCTGCCTGCCTCAGTGATGAAGGAAGAGTTGGGATAAGGCAAAGGAGGACCCTAACTAGCACATGGGTGCAGTGACTCAGGCAGGAAAAGGACCTGGCAGGGCCTGGCACACTGGAAATGTAGGTTACAGGCTGTCTGACATTGCTGGCTTCCCTTGAACACCACCATGAAGAGAGCACACCCTGTACCCCGTTGGGTGCTGGGTGGTGGGGATTTGGGTGGGCTGGAATTTAGTTGGATGCTATCCACCCTCCACTGACCACAAGCAGCTGCTGGGCCACATTCCTCTCTGTATCCTCACCATCTGACTCCTGAACCAGCTGAGGTGCTTATCCTGTCCGGCGTTGAGGAGAAGTCTTCCCAAAGAGAGGGAAGGGGAGACCGAGCTTCCATAAACCAACGTTTTAAATAAAACTTTATCCAGCAGGTCAAA
The DNA here is from genome assembly GCF_030254825.1 of Meriones unguiculatus. NCBI lineage: Eukaryota > Metazoa > Chordata > Mammalia > Rodentia > Muridae > Meriones > Meriones unguiculatus. The sequence continues at coordinate 3,788,255 of NC_083357.1, read as the reverse complement.
GATAAGTAATATGTAAGTGGGATTTGGTGACTCAGCCCTGCACTGGGGAGTCCGAGACAGGAAGCTCGTCAGTGTGGTATCACGGGTCATCGTTTTCTTTTTAAGGCTGAGTAGCATCCCACTGATTTGATATGCCTTTATCACTCCTCAGTGGGCAGCTAGGCTGCGTCCAGCCACTGCCTGGAAATCCTTGACTTCGATTTTTCCACTCTGAACTTAATTGTTCCCTTCTGTGGTGTTCCTCAGTTTATCTTTATTTTTGTTTCTCAGTGTGGAGGCTAAGGTTGGGTTACTGACCATATGCCCTCTCATTGTTATAATTTATTTGTTTTTGTTATGAGACATTCTCTCCCTGTAGTCCAGGTTGGCTCGAACTTGTGATCATCCTGCCTCAGCCACCCATGTACAGGTGTATAGCACAATACTTGGCCAAATCTTCATTTTTGTTTTGGTCTTTCTTTCTTTCTTTCTTTCTTTCTTTCTTTCTTTCTTTCTTTCTTTCTTTCTTTCTTTCTTTCTTTCTCTCTTTCTCTCTTTCTCTCTCTCTCTCTCTCTCTCTCTCTCTCTTTCTCTCCTTCCTTCCTTCCTTCCTTCCTTCCTTCCTTCCTTCCTTCCTTCCTTCCTTTTCTTTCTTTCTTTGACAGGATCTTATATAGCTCAGGCTGGCCCCAAAATTGCTATGTAGCCCCAGCTGGCCTTGAACTTTTGATTTTCCTTCTTCCACTGCCCAAATGCTGGAATTGTGCCACTGCAACTGCTTTTATATCCTTGAATGCGTGCGCTCGTGTGCTCATGTGTGCGTGTGTGCCTGTGTGTATGTGTGGCATATATGTGCATGTATGTTTGTGTGTGTGCTCCTATGTGAGGTCAGAAGCTGGCATCTGGTGTCTTCTCTGGTCAGTTCTCCAACCTCCTTTTTAAGCCAGGTCTCCCACTAGAATTAACCAGTGCAGCTGCACTGGCTGGCCAACAAGCTCCAGGGATCCTATTTCTGTCTCCTATGCTCCCCTCATCCTGCATGCAGAGAATATAGGCATGCATGGCGACACCAGGTTTTTATGTGGGTTGTGAGGATCCCAGCTCAGGTCCTTATTTCTGCAAGGCAAGAACTCTGACACCCTAGCTACCTTCCTAGGCCCGCACAGCTTTCTTTACTGTTGCAAACGTTTATAGTTATGAATTACTCTGTGAGCCACATCCACGTTTCAGTGTGTCATATCTTTCATATGCCACCTAGTATTTTCTTGAGTTTTCCTTTGGGTTATTTACAAGCGTTTTGTTTAATAACCACATACTTGTGAGTTTTCCAAATATCTTTTTATAATTTCTGAATTTATTCCACTATGGTCAGAGAACACGCTTTGTGTTGTTCCAGTCCTTCTAAATGTATTGCGGCTGCTGCGGAGCTCAGCATGTGGCTGGCCTGGAGATTGTCCTGGGAGAAGCTTGGCTGGGGTGCTCCGGGCTGTCTGCTGGCTTGCAGTGCTGTTTACGTCTCCTGTTGCTTTGTTGATGTCCTGCCCAGTTCTCTATCTATTAAATGCAGATACCAGTGTCTCCAACTACTGTTACTGAATTACTCCTTTGTCTTCAATTGTCTATTTTTCTTCATGTGTTTTGATGTTTTCTTAGTAGGCATGCCCTATCTTTCTAATGGCTATCTTTCTGATGAATTGATCCTTTTACCATTATATTTTTTTTAATCCTTGGTAATATTCATTTTTGTTTTAAGGCCTATAGTTGCTCAGTGGTAGAGTACCTGGCTAGCACTTGCAAGCACATCTTGGGTTGAATCCCTAGCACCACATGAAAATAAAACCAAAACAAACCTACAAAGTATTTTTTTTTTCCTCATAGTGGTATACCTGGCTTTTTGGTGATTGCTTTTAATCTATTCAAATATTTGAATCTGAAGTGAGTCTCCTGGAAATAGCATGTGATTGATTGGCTCTTGAGTTTTCTGCCCAAACTGGAATCCCTGCGTTTTGATTGTATTCTTTAACTTCACCTTTAGTGTTATTGGTGTAGTTTGACTTATTTCTATTGTGAGTTTCTATTTTATACATTACTTATCTTTTTATTCCTCTACTTCATTCTTATTTCTTTCCTTTCTATTAATTTTCTAATGTAACATTTTAATTTTTAAAATGATTTTAATGCTATTTTGTAGTGATCTACTTGTTGGATGTGGCTGGCATATGCATTTTTTTAAAGATTTCATTTATTTATTTTATATATATGAATGCTCTATCTGCATGTACACTTGCATGCCAAAAAAGGGCATCAGACCCCAGTGTAGATAGTTGTGAGCCACCATATGGTTGCTGGGAATTGAACTCAGGACCTTTGGAAGGGCAGATGATGTTCTTAACCTCTGAGCTATCTCTCTAGCCCCTTGTATATGCATCTTAATTCTCCGTGTCACACAGAAATGTCACTCCTGAACAGTTCTGTGAGCTGCTGGTTTGGGCCTTCAAGTGTTGACTGTGCTGGATCTGTTTCTGTGTTCATCCTTCACAGAGTCTATTGAGCTGCTTGGATGTGTTGTGGTGGCGCAGGCCTTTCATCCCACTACTCAGGAGGCAGAGGCGGGCAGATCTCTGTGAGTTCCAGGCCAGTTTGGTCTACAGAGTGAGTTCCTGGACAACCAATGCTACACAGAGAAACATTGTCTCCAAAACCAACAACAGATACCTGCCATTAGATTTTTGAGAGTTTTAGGCCATTGTTTCTTCAAATATTCTTTCTACTCTTTTGTTTTTTGTTCTGTAGAAAATTTTCTAAATGATCTAAATGTGTTTAGCATTATCTGTACTTTAATTGTGATAAAATGTACCTTGCCAGGTCCCAACGTTGCCTATTAACCCTGGCATTTCACGGCAGCGAAGAGTTTATAGCTAACAGTTTCACTGCCAGTGGCCCTGGTCTGGTAGCATGTGACTTGATTCTTTTCCAGCTTAAAAGGATAGAGCGGCTAAGGATGAACTTCAGTTGGAGGAATGCTTGCCTAAGATGCACAGAGCTCTGAGTTCAAAGCCAGTGCTTCACAGGCCACAGATTACAGGCTCACACCTGTAATGTAAGCACTCAGAAGGGGGAGGCAGGAGGATTAGATAGATGTTCCTAGTCATCCTCTGCTACATATTCAGTTCAGGGAGAACTTGGGACACATGAAACCCTATTTAGAAGAAGAGGACACAGTAGAAAGAACAGGAGAGCAGCCTTCGAGGTTCTGTCCACATGGCTCAGGGGCACTGAGATGGACACTGAGCATCCCATGGATACTGGGTGCCTAAAGCAGAGGTGGAAGATGATGGAGATCGATTGCCCAAGGGACATCGCTCCTCGTGGGTGAGCTAGTGCCCGGCCCATCTCTAGTTGATGTCAGCACTTGTCCAGGAAAGCTTAGGAGTCATTCTTGGAAAAACAAAACATAACAGCAAAAACAACCACACAGCCTTGTGGTCCCTGACCTCGAGGATGTGCAGTGATGATGAGACAGTTTTGAAACCTGAAGGTAAACAGTAAAGTCACGGTCCAATGGCCCTTAAGCCTCTCACTTCCTCTATAGGGATGATGATGCTCCTCAGTTTCCTTTTCACCAAACCCAGGCCCAGGGAAGTTCAGTGGCTTGCCCACAGTCACACAGCCGGTAACTATCAATGCTTGGAACGCAGGTTTTCTGAGTCTAGGGCCCCAGCTCTTTTGTTTATGTCCTACATCCTCAGTCTTTAAAATCAGGGATCTTTAGAAGAGAGGGGCTGTTGGAAATAGAGGACACGAAGCCATACCTTCTCATTCTGACCAGGTTATTGTGCCTCACAATCCACAACAGGTCCACCCTCAGGGGGTCTGTGGCCTGGTGAAGCAGAGAGGTCAGGGTAGCATTGGACAGCCAGATCCAATAGACATCTGTTGGCAATAGACATCTGTTTGTCTGCACAGGAGGCCTAGGCAGTACCTGCTAGCTGTCTGCAGGGTCACCTGGGTGCATGGTGTTGATATCTACAGCCTAATGGGGCAGGGCCCTGAGGATCTGAGCTCACAGTGGCACTGAGCCACCAAACCTTCCAGTTTGGCATTCGTGTTTGGAGCGGGGACTATGAGTGCAACCTTTCTAAGTGTCTCTTGGGCACAGGCATGCTTCTAGAATAGGCACAGCTAGGGTGGTGGCTGAGGTTTGTCCCACTCTGCCTGGGCACTGTGGGAGGTCTCAGAGGGGAGGAGCTAGATCAGGGAGGGAGGGAAGGCATCCCAGGCCTCTCTGGGCACTGCACACCCTTGTTCGCAACTGGCACTCCCAGAGGAGAGGTGGGAGGTGTGGTCAGAGCAGGTGGTGAGGGCTTGCATGCCAGGCTGTAGCCCTGAGCTTGGTGTTGAGGGCAGAGAAGCCATCTGGGTTTAGGTAACAGGCTCATGCTAATAGTTTAAAAGATCACTCTGGGGGCAGGAAGAGGCCTGGCTGCTACAGAAAACAGCCTATGAGCATGGGTGAAAGGTGAGGAGACCAGAGAAAAGGCAGGAGGATCAGAGGTAGAAGGTGAGGCTGCCTGAAACAGCACAGCAAATGAAAGGGAAAAGGACTCCTTGGGGCACAGAGGCTCAGTACATTGCAACACAGTGGGAATGAAAGCCCAAATCATGAAACATTATTCTTGATGAAGAGCCAAGAGACCGCTCCCGACAACCTCAAGCACGAACAGCATCAAGGCTGTCCACGGTCTTTTAGGGGTCCACAGAAACAGCTCTGCTTTTATCTATTTTAAGACCATAAAAAGAAGTAACCATAACAACAACAATAACAACAACAATAATGTAATTAGAGTCTAGCCTGGGTGTCCACACTAACAGTTAGAAAATACAACTTCTAGTAGCTTATAAAGGAAGGGCCACACTAAGGAAAAAGTACCTGCGGGCATGAAAGTCATCAAGTAGCCCTAAGCGGGACTGGTGGCTGCTTGCAACTGGATGGTCTTGCTGATGTCAGGGAAACTCACACAGGTCTTCATGTCATCAGGAAGGGTCCTGATGCTCATAAGGGAGTCCATGAGGAAAAAGGAAAGAGCCTTGAACTGATAAGCTAAAAGGGCAAGTTCAAGTCTTTGTTCTGTACATTGCTCCGCTGTGGAGCACGGACAGGCTGCCTACCCTGTCTGGGCCGCTATCTTTCCACATCTGCAATTTGGTCTTGCATGTCTGTTGACACGGCGGCTGTGTCAGGACAGGCCAGCACACTCAGGACCCAGTGTCCTTTCTCTAAGATCCTCCTCTTCCCAGCATGCCAAGCCTGGCAGCCACCCTTCAAGGCCTGCGCCTCCCCCACTCCCAGGATCGGCTTGATGAGTAGTGGTCCCTGTCTTGAGAAAGGTGGCCGGGGGCTGGGGGGTGGGGTGTCGCCTGTGCCTCCATGTCTGGCTAAGGGCTAAAGCCCAGGGGAACACGGTCCTGAGTCAGCATGCCTGACTGCTAATGTGATCCAGATGTCAGGCGAGCAAAATCATCACCCCCACCCAGCTGGCAGCTCAGGTTTCTTGGAGATTGCAAAAGAAAAAGAAAAATAGAGCAGAGAGACGCTCAGATCCCAGCACAGCTGAAACCTTGGGATGTAAATAGTTTCAGGGTCTTGGCTCTTCTGCCTACCCTGCCTCTACTGCCCTTGGACCCCAGCACTGCCTCCTAGCACAGGCCAGAGGAGCCATTCCCTGAGCCGTGGGTGTTCAAAGGTGATAAGCAGGGCTGACCAGCCATGTCTGACCCCGGGCCGGGTTGCCAACTGCCTCATTCCAGCCCTGACCTTGTAGCAGGTTTGGGTTTTCCCTGGGGGTCTGAATGGGTGGAGCTGTCCAGGGGACAGACAAAGAGGGACCAAGGATCTGTGTGGTTTTCCCTGGCAGAACTCAGGCCAGGGACTAGAAGTTTCTTAGAGCCTCCAAGCTGAGTGGCGTGGAGAGCTGAAAGAGGTTAGCCTGCTCATGGAGTCCAGCCTGTTTTGTAGGAGGGAACAGATGAGGGAAAGTTCTCAGGCTGAAAGGTTGAAAGCCTCTGCTCAGTCCAGAATGCTGTGGCTTGGATCTGGTTTGAGTGTGAGGTTCAAGGGCTCATGTGTAGGAAGCTTGGTTCCCACAGTGTTGATGGATGAAGTGAGAGGCAGTGGGCCCTTACGAGGCCAGGACTGGTGGGAGGTGGTTAAGTCATCGCAAGGAAAGAAGCGACTCTCCCAGGACCTGGGCATGTCTTGGAGAAGGTCATGAAAGAGCTTCTCTTTTAGCCAGGTGACCTCTTTGTTCTTTCTAGCATTGGTGTCCTTCTCCATAGGTGCTTCAAGAGACTTGATGTTTACACTTCTAGACAAAACTGTGGGCTAAATAAACCCATTTTCTTTGTGACATATGAGCTTCAGGCATTTTATTATAGTGACAGAAAATAGAAAGGACCACCAGTGAGTCAGTAGGGAAACTGAGGGCTTTCCCACAGAACCTGAGCTGGGCTCACTTTATGAAAAAATCTGCAGGGGGAAGAAGGAAGAGAACCAGAAGCAGGAAATGGAGTCAGGAGGAGGAAGATGGGAGAGGAAAGGAGGCGGAAAGAAGGGGACGAGGAAGGCTAACAGCATCATTTTGTGATTCTTCTGAGGCATCCTGGACTGGGGGCAGGTGGCGGGTAGGAATGACGCCTCTGAAGCCAAAGATTGCTGCCTGTGGGGACCCGGGCTGTGCCATTCTAGTACTTGGCACAGTACCTGGAATGCCATGAGTGCCCAGGGAACATTCTCAGGAACATGGCTGTGACCGATGCTTAGCCTAGGCTCTCGTGGGTCCTGGTGTTGGGAGGTGCCAGGACTCAGGTTGTACCTTGGCTTTCCCTGCCTTCTGTCTGAGACCCCTTGCCATTGCCCCATACCATCCTGGTGTGGCCCCTTACCAGCTGTGAGCCTCTAGGAAAGTGAACCAGTCTTTCCTGGTCTTGTTTCTTCCTATTTCTAGTAAGGATACTAGAAAGACTGGCCCCAAAGCATGCTGGGAGCTACTGTTTGTCTGAAGTGTGTCCCTCAGTCTCTGAGCACTCACATTAAGCCTGTCAGAGGATGCCGTATTTTTAGGCTGCAGGTCAGCTCTTTCAAACTGATCTGCGGCAGTCCCAAACATCTGGACTGTGCTTCGTAGCTGTGGGTTCCAGAGGGCGCTGGGCTTCTCCTCCCCCCTCTGCCCACAGGAGGGGCTACTTTTGGGATGGGATGTAGGGGTCCAGGTGACAAGGCTGTGTTTCCTTCAGGGCTTGGGAGGAGCAGGGGACAGTTCCAAGTACAAGGAACCAGTGTGTGTGTGTGGGGGGGACTTTCTGGATGAGGCTCAGGGGATCTATTCTGCCCAGGGTGGTACTTTAGGGAGAGGGCTCCCTTTAGGAAGGGAGCATGGCTGTCAGCGCCTGCTAGCTCCCTTGAAGGGATGGTCTTGTCAGGTACTCACGCTTACCTAACATGGACAAGAGGGGTCAGCTGCAGAGGTGGCTTGAAAGTGGAGAAAGAGGGGTGTGGTGCAAGCCATGTGACAGGAAGGAGCTGTGGAGCCAGTTTCACAACCTCAGCTGGCGGTTCTCTTTTTATGCATCATAAAGGAGCTCCTAGTGTCTGTCCATGTTCAGCGCCTGCTACATACTGAGGGACGGGGCGAGGGCAGAACCTGGAAGGAGGGCCTACACCCCTCCAGCCTTTGGCAATTTGTAAGGCCCAGGAAACAGAGCGCGGAAACAGAGCAAGCCAGCCTGTGTTGGTCAGCGTGTTGTCACTATCATGAAGTGTCTGACATAAGTTGGCATTCCAAAGAGGGCTATTAATAGAGCCTGGAGGTTTCAACAAATGGTTCATCTCAGGCTCAGGCTTGGGGCACCCCTTGGCTGCATGGCTGCATGGCTGATGGCCGCGCAGCTGTGTGGCCGATGTCAGTGGCAGGAACACACATGGGAACATGGGAGCTATTCAGTACAGAACAGGGAGAGAGGCAAGGGCTGGCTCCCACTCTTATAAGCACTCTCTGGGAGAGAACCACCAAGGAGTCCCATGAAAACCACTGAGATGCCTTCCCAAGGTATATCTCAATGAGCTGGGGACCTCTTCCTGGCTTCTACCACTTCCTGCTGCCTCACCCTCTGGGACCAAACTGCCAATGCAGGACCACTGGGGGACACTCAAACCATATCCAAACCACAGCAGCATTCTTGGGCGGGGTCCTCTCCTCTTAGACAGCCTCCTGTAGTTTCTCCTGTGGTGCCTGCTGAATGTTAGAAGGACCGTGGAGGCTCCCCAGCAGCAGGCTCTTGGCCTATGCTTCTCACGTGGCTTATGTTTATCTTGGGACTGTTCATGGAAGAGCTGGCTTCGAAGGCCCATGGTTTTGGCTAGGCCATCCTTCTGGCAGAGCCTCCCTGAACAGGATTCAGACTTCAGTCTTGTGCTTGCCCACTGTATAGCCTTGGCTAGGAATTCCTTGCAGGGTGCAGTGGGAGGTGTGGGCCAAGTGCCTCCTTTTCCTGGCTTCCTCTAGTAGCTGGTATGCAGCTGCTCTCATGGGATTTGTTGTTGCTCTTGAGGCACTTGACCCCAGAGCCTCACCCACCCTCACTGGTAAAGTGAGGCTGGGGTGATGTAAGATTCCTCAGATAAAGCAGACACTGGACCCGCCCTCCCCTTCCCTTCTCCCTGCCTTCAGTGGCTCTTCACCCTATATTCTTGATATGTGGACAGACACACACATATGCACACACATAGGCATGCACACATACCTACGAACATGCACACACAAACACACAGATGCACAAGCGCATACTTGGTGTTTGCCAGGCTGCTAAGTCCTGCCTCATGAGTCACCCCATCTTGCACTGCCTTGACTTAGTTGCTTCCCTCTTGGTCCCTGCAGATCCCAGTATGAGCCTGTTTCCCTGGGGACTCTGCTCCAGCCATCCCATGCCTGTAGGACCTTGACATTATGGCTGGGTTGATTCCTGATTCCTTCATGATTCTCACTGGCTCAAGCCCCAGAAGGCCAGAACAGGTCCTCTAGGATCAGCCAGAGAGATAGGAGGCCTCGGGCACCACTGAGGTGAAGATAGGATGGGAAGCTGGTTGTTAGGCAGGGCTGCTCCTTGCTCTCTCTCTCTCTCTGGTTCTGATCAGCTACAAGGGAGTTCAGAGGCAGGATAGCCAACTGGGTGACCTTGACTATGTCATATGCCTTTACTATGCCTCACTTTTCCCTTCAGAATAGTAGATCGTAAACACACATCCAGCCAGTTCCTTACAGCTTTTGTGAGCATCTTCTGAGCTGACAGCTACAGGTGAAAGAAACCCAGAGAAGCAGCTGCTTCTGGACATGAGGAGGCTAGCCTGGAGCGTGGCCCTTGAGAGAGCCGCTGCTTTAGCATGAGAGGCTTAGAAATGAAAGCTCGGGTTGAGGGCAGAGCTCAGTGCCCAGCACATGTGGCCTCTGTCTCCAGCAGCATCAGAGTCAAGTCTTCTGGGCCACTCCTGCCCATGCTGGAGTTCAGGAGCTTCTGTCCCACAGCACAGTGACCCCTACTTTCCTTGTCCTGGAATCAGCGTAGTGGGTCTTCCTCCTAGAGCCTGATGGGAGCCTTGCCTAGAAATTCGCACCTACTTACAGGGAACTCCCTTGCTAGTCTGCTTAGGGTCCATAGGCTGTCAGACTTGGGGTGAAATGGGCCAAAGGCACTGACAGCACCTGTGAGGCTACTCTGATTGGCTTGGGAGTCAGCAGGCCACTGGATCTGGGACAGGACAGGATTGGGGGAGCACCCTTGGTTAGGTGCGCGAAGCTGGGCCTCCTCTGATCAAACCAAAGGCATTTGTGGCCAGGCAGTCGCCATCTACATCAGACAGAGCAAAGGGCCCAATGCACAGCTGAAGTGTTTGCGTTAGACTGACGGCGTGACTTTCTGGTCAGTCGGGGACACACCAGTAAGGACACTGAGGGCTTCACCTTCTGAAATGGGTGGGCTCGCTGTGTGAGGGCCAGACCAGGGAGGGGGCAGCAGGGGTCTCTGTCCAGCCTCCCACACTGAGACTGTTCCTGGTGTGCTTGTCTTTTATCATTATGACATGACTGTCATGTATGAAGGCTGTGCTGAAGACCGTGCACAGAACTGAGTTATATATAAAAGTGCGTGCGCTTTTACATACATACATACATACATACACACACACAGACACACACTCCTCTCTCTCATGTGGCTAAAGTAATGATTTTTTTGTGTTGATCTGCATTCAAAGCCACCCTGGGGTGCGTGTGCCCCCCCAGGTTGCAGGTCGGACACACCCAGCACTCTCAAAAGAGGCCACATGATTTATCTACGTCCACAGCCAGGCCCAGGCTGTCACAGCAGGACGGGGATGGGTTTTAACTGCCATCCCCAAAAGCTCTTCTTTATTACAGGAATCCTGGGGGTGAGGATTAACATTAAGGACCCTGGTGACCCTCCTGGAGGCCATTTGGTAGACAGTGCACGTGTGCAGGGCCAAAGGCTGTCTTGCAGCCTAGGAAATCTATGTCTCTCTCTCTCTGCTCTGGCCTGCATGGCAACCAGGATTCTAGCAGCCCTCCAAGGCGGAGGCTTCTCTAAGGAGGCAACTGAACCCCTGGATCCAGAGGGATCCAAGGAGGTTTGCTGTAGGTGGTAATTAACATTTACTACTAATTATCTTTTAGAAAAGCTGCTGTTAGTCCTAAACAGCTGTATAACCAAATCACCACACAGAGACTGTGTTTATTTAGTTAACCTAGAACATGATGCTGGGCAATAGTTACTCCCTCCTAAACCTCCAAGCCCGCATAGTTTCTTAACATTTAGATTTCTCACATTTTACTTGCTTTTTGTGAAATCTTAGGTCTGGTTCATCTCTCCAAGCTGTTCCAAGATCTCTCCTCCAGCTCTCCTAGCTTTCCTCTCGCCCTTTCTCCTCCCACTCATTTCCTGCCCTCTGGCTCCTCCCCTCTTTCCTGTCCTCTGGCTCCTCCCTTTGCACAACACTGTGGCTAGTTGCTTTATTTTGGCCTGTTTACACACAGTTGAGACAGGATGCTTAGAATAAGTATCACAATGCAATATTAGGATTGAAACCAGAGAGTGGGGGGTAGACATCAGCATTTGAATGAACAAGGGTAAGGTGTACACATTTCAAAAGAACATTATACCAACAGAGGATACAAGGAGCGACTTAGGGAACTCATGGTTGGTGTAGAGGCTGGGGGACAGTGCTGTGTGTCCTTGGGCCAGTTGCTTATAGTCTCTGTTTCCCTATAACAGGAAGGAAGGGTTGAATCCACTCAATGATGCTTATCTGGGACTTCCCCTTAGGAGTGCCTGGGATATCTTGTTTATTTGGGGGTGCTGCCAGTGTTGACTAGAACAGGCTGGGTCACAGAGACTTATCTAGATGGTCATATGATTTTAATGGGCAGATGGACAGAAGTACAGTGGCCAGTATGAAATGGTGCGGTACCCAGATGAGCGGATCCACAGGTGAACAAGCTACACATCCTTCTAGGGTTCCGGGGTGCAGTGAGTGCCAGGGCTCCTGCTACTTAATGCCTGAGCTCCATCCCAGAATCCTGGTCCAAGTGACCTGGAAGCAGGCTGTCTTCCAGATGGCTCTGGCTCCCGAGGCTGTGGGTTGTGTGATTTCATGGTCGAGGCTCTCCCATCTTTCCATACCTGACTTTCATCTTTCTAGGCCTCACACGGGGGTCCAGGTTCTCATGGGCTCTCGTTCTGGGGACAAAGCCTCTCGCCTAAGCGTAGTACATTACCATGCCCAGTTCTAGTCTATGACATGGTACTGTTGTAGGCTTAACACTTTGTCAGAGTCTACACTCAGCAACTCTGTGGTGGTCTGCCAATCCATGTGGGCCAGTGGCTACTGGAGCAGAGGGTCTGGCTTGTGTCTTCCTGAGACAATGTTGTGGGTTGTAAGAGCCTAGACACAGACTACTCTGCTCAGTCTTGGGGTACAATGGAAGTGCAGAGAGCTAGACCCTATAGAATTCCTGCACTCTGGCTGCCGCCAACACTACAGTAGAGGAGTTACAGCTAGAGCAGAGAGGGGTACCTTCCACCATGCAGAAAGGACCGTGGTATAGGCCTGTGGCAGCAGCACATCTCACAGCATAGCTGTTGGTGCCCAGAGCAGCAGAGGGGCTGTCACATACAAAGACCCCTCAAACTCTGCCCTGATAAGCACACATGGTTCCAGGTGGAGAGCAGAGATCCAGGAACAGATGAATTGTTAAGTAAGGCTGGTGCCCTGCCTCCAGCAGGTCCTATTGCATGGTCCTTTCCAATAGCCCTGCCTAGGCCAGGCTTTTTGCACAGAACCATCCGTTTCTGTAGGACCCAGATGACTTTTGGTTCCTCTAAGGTAAGAGAGCTCACCCTCCCTCCCCTCGCACCAGGAGCCCACACATGTACCATCTGTAGCCTGGTTATTTCACCGAGCCTAGGAGGGCTACCTCAGCCCCATGAGACTCTCTCGGCAGGCCATTTTCAAGCCATCTAGACCACACAGTCATGCCTAAGTACTGTAGCCCACCCCATCCCTCTCCAACCCCCACCTCAGCTATGCTAGACTCTCAAGCCTGGAGCCATGCCATAGAAGGTAGGGTGCAAAAAGTCATGTCCCATGTCCCTCGCTCTCTGTGTGACCTTCAAAATGTTCCTGTACCTGCGTTCTTCCATGCTCAGGAACAGTGGAATGTGACTCACAGAATGACCACAAGGATTCAGCAAGATCTTGTAAGGACAAACCTGGCACAGCATATGCCTGCCAGCTTATCAGTCTTGGCACAAACCCTGCCTTGGCGAGAGTTTGTGTTTGCTGAAGGAGACTTCGTGGTCACCCTTATAGTCACTTTAGAATTGAAATTATGCTTTTCAAGAAACCTGGGCTTTTTAAAGACTATCAAGGTACAGGAGGGAAGACTCTTAAGTATATATGAAGCACTAGGCACATTGGTAATGGTGAGACTGATGATGGTGGTAGTGATGATGATAAAAACAGTGATGAGTGTTAGAAGTAATGATGGTATTGGTGATGACATTGATGGTGGTAGCAGTGGTAATAAACACTGGTGATGAAGATGGTGGTGATGATAATAGTAATGATGATTGTGATGATGGTAATGATGTGATGGAAATGATGGCAGTGATATGGTGATGATGATAATGGTGATGTTGCTGGTGGTGATAAAGGTGATGATGATGGTGGTGGTGATCATGGCTTCTATAGACTAAATTCCAATCATGTGCCAAGAATTTGCTTTCAATGAGCCATCATCCCCACTTGGATGATGGGATGGTGCCAAAGACTCAGAGATGCAGAAATTCTCTTATGTGCTTGCTACTGCTCAATGACATGAAGAGATCTGTTTTCACTTGTCATCATTAAATGAAAGGTTGTAAGTCACTAGATGGGCAGTGGATACTTCTTTTTAAAAATTAATTTATTTTAAATTAATTAATTAAAATTAATTTTTAAAATTAATTTATTTATTCACTTTACAACCCAATCATAACCTCCTTCCTCTCCTCCTGGTCCCAGCCTCCCCTATTCCTAAAAGTCCCTGAACCCACCCATCCCAGCTCATCAAGTTGAATCAATACTGATCGAGTCCTCTTCCCTGTGATCTGGTGAGTCAGCCATGCCAGGGGTCAGTGATCGGAAAGCAGGCAACAGAGTCCATGTTAGAGACAGGCCCCACTCCCCTTACTAGGGAACCCACATGATTGTCCCAAGCCGACCATCAGCTGCATCTGTGTAGGGGCCCTCGGTCCAGTCTATGCATGATCCTTGGTTGATGCTTCAGTCTCCACAAGCCCCTCTGGGCCCTGGCTCTGTTGGTCTTCTTATGTACCTCCAGGTCCTTCTATCCTTCAATCTACTGCCGGGTGGAGCCTCTCAGAGGAGAGCTATGCTAGGCTCCTGTCTATGAACTTCTTTGTGGGGCCACAAACAGCCCATGGCAGGGAAACTGAAGATTTTTGTTTTGAGGATAGATGGGAGAATTGTGGGTCTTTTCCTTCTTCCCTCAGGTCTCTTTTTTGTCATTTTTAGAAACCCACCGCTGCCTGTGGCTGCGGACCCACCCCTAGCCCACCTCGTCTGTGGAGATGCGCGTGTGCACAGGGCTCCGGAGGCAGGGCAGCACGTGGAGGTGCGTGCTCCTCATGCCAGGCCTGTGCACACTACAACAGGGCCAGGGCTGTGCTGTGTGCCTGCTGCCTCACCAGGAGCTGAGGCTTCGGGGAAGCCTTACCAACTGGCCCCTCACAGTCCTGCACTTGGTTTGAGCCACTTCCCTTTTCTTGACCACTCTCAGGCCCTAATTTCCTGTCACAGGAGGATCCAGGTCATCCTGAGGTGTTGGGGACAAACTCTCTCATGCTTTAGTCCCTGAGCTCTGTGTTGCCCAGCCTGGCCTGTACACAGGCTCAGGGCCTGTCTGGACAGAGCTGAAGCACCTTCCCCCTATCTGCTCATCATCATCCTTTGATCAATCCCAACTCCAAGGATTCTTGCTTTTGGGGCCACTGGGAACACTGTCAAGATGGGAAAGACAGTGAGGATCTGTCATGGCATGTGCAGGAAGGTTTCAGGTATTGGGGATGGGATGTGAGACCTGCTGGGGACTTTGCTAAAGTCTCCACCTCAGCCGTAACCTGAGGAAAGCACAGAAGCCCTGGAGCCTTTCCTGGAGTGTGGCAGCAGGCTCTGGGTGAGAGGCCTCAAGGGCTGTGGCATAGTTCCAGAACAGCAAGCCCCCTCAAAGAATGGCTCTAGGACATGCGGGGGAGGCCAGCGTCCCCTTTTCTCACATTTTCCACAGCACAGAATGCCTGAACTCCATACTGCTCTTCAGAGTTTGGCGCTGCTGGAGAGGCCTTTGGCTGGGGCACCCTCTGCTGTGTAGAGAGCTAGCGGGAGGTGATGAGAACTGGGAGGGCAACTATGTCTCATGCCCACTAGGTGCCTGACGGCTGGAATACTGGGCTTTCTGCCCTTCTGACCCTGGTTTCACTTGCCTCCCACCCCAACTGCTTCTGCTATGGGCTCAGCCTCTTTCTCATTCATCCCTCCTCCCTGGCCCTGAGGAATCACTGTGGGGCCTGGCAGGCAGCTTGAGACCTCCAGGCCTGCCCTTCCAGGTCACCTACTGGGGACAGAGTCTGCGTCTGTGTAACTACAGAACAGCTGCAGAGTGCCCGACCCTACTCTAGGCCAGCTTTGGAGTACACGCACTCCCCAGGGCACCTTGTTTAGAACCGTCCGTGTCCTGCCACCATGCGGCTGTTCCACGTGCTGTTCTTGCTCCAGAGGTGGCGAGATCTTCTCCGTCTACCTCTATTAGAGAAAGACAGCCATGGCCAGCCATCCCCGTCACTGACAGAGAAGCTTGCCCACAGATTGCTGCTTCAGATTTCCTGGGCCGCATGGTCTCTCCCGGCCACCATCCACCTACCACCTGCAGTCAGAGAGATTTCAGAAGGCCACAGGGTCCCTGGTCCTGTCCATAACAGTCTTAAACTGTGGCTTCCCACAGATGGCAGGCTAAAATCCAAGCTTGTGATGCAGTCCTGGGGCTTCTTAGGCTTGGCCTTTGCCCTGCCAAGGCCTTCTCCTTCATGCTTCCCGCCACCCAGCTCTGCTCCAACTACAGTGAACTCTTCACTGTGACTTCCTCTGCCCTCCCAACTCCCTGACACTTCCTCATCACCCCCAAAAATGTAGGTTCGGTACTCACGTGGTTTCTCTTCTCTGTTCATTCATTGGGTATTTATTAAGTGTCTACTATATGCCTGGCATGAACCACAACGAACAAAGAAGACAAGGAAAGAGCAATTCGCATTCCTGTGGGGTGGCAGCAAAGAAACAGGGACACTGTGATATAAGCCATGCTCAAACAGGGTTGTCAGGGACCACTTCTCTGAGAATGTGGCAACTTGATTAGAGACAAATGAATCAGGGAGAAAATGTTTGGTGACCTGGGGCAAGATCATTCCTGGCAGAGGGAAGAGTGAATGAAAAGGCCCCAAGAACATCCAGGCAAGGATGTTCTTAGCCTGATGGCTCCAGGGCAGAGGGAGCTCAGGCTACTTGGGAGGGGCTGAGGCTCACAACTAAGAATGTCCTCAGTGCCACTGTCCCTTCTCTCAGTCCCCCTGCCTCAAGCTGGGCAGCTCTTCTCCAGGGAACACAGATGGGTGCTTGTCTGAGAGTCCTCCCTCCCCCCCCACCGTCCCAACATGTGCAGTGGGGACAGGAAGTGTCGGATCTCGCCTCCCAGCTGCCTGGTGGGATGCCACCAAGCCAGGACGGCCTGCTTGGGAAGGGACAGAGGCCCTATTGAGCCAGCTCTCCGGGCCAGCAGGGACAATAACCACACTGAGAACTCGGAACATCGGCCAGCATGCTTGTCCAGGAAGTTGCCAGCCACTACCGCCCCCTTCTGTGCCACCCCACCCCCAGCCCTCTCTCCTCTGGCTTCTCAGCTTAGGGGATGGTGGATGCCAGTGGCTACTTTGCACTGGCACTGCCTGCTTTGTGCCAGACCCATGCTGTCTCTGAAGAGAGAGAAGTACAAGATCCTGGGCATACTGCCTACAGATAGGCACAGGTGCAGGGGTTGGGGTCGGGGATAGGGGAGGGGTGTGCACCCTGAGAGCTGGATAGGCAGGCTTCCAGGAGGAAGAATCATGGTTCTAAAGCATGTCTGGAGCCAGGGTCATGCTTTGATGGTACAGCACCCAGGAGGCATCAAAAGAGCTAGCTGACATGAGCGACAGTAGAAAGAGGAGGAAGAGAAGGAGGAGGAGGAGGAGAAGGAGGAGGAGGATGAAGAGGAGGAGGAGGAGGAGGAGGAGGAAGCCATGATCAGGGCCATCTATGACCAAACCATCTGCTTCTTAATCCTGAGTGCTGTCTATAGGTGGGACATGTGTTCCAGAAGGATCTTTGTTGTCATCCTTCTGTACTGGTCTTCCATATTTAGGGGCAGCTGCAAATCCCTGAAAACCCTGGCGGAAAGCATGTGGGGTAGACACCTAGGTGCAGATTCCTGACACCCCTCCCCTGCCAACACTTGCTGACAGATGGGGAAACCAAGCCCTGGACCACAGAGCATGGTGGTGAGGAAGAATCTACCTTTAAGCAGATCAAGTCGTGAAATATCAGATTCTAGGCAGACTCCCCTACAGGGTCAGATCCCTGATGGGCTCTAGGCCAGCACCCTGCTCCTTCCCAGCAGTCAGAATGATTCGAATAAGATACTTGCTGTGTGTCCTTGCCCACTGGCTCTAAGTTCACAGGCTTGCGGTTGTGTCCTATTCCAGGGCCTCACATACAGTGCTGCCCTGCCCGTTCTGGTTGAGAGTGTGAATGGAGTGTCGCGGGGCAGGTGGTGGTGGGCGGAACTCTCCCAGTCATTGACCGACTATAGCCTAGCACTTTCCAGGTGCTTTTTTAGCCACTACTGAACTACAGGAGACAAGCAGGGAACCTGGGGACAATTTCGTAGTCAGACACATGTCACTAGGAGGCAGCCAGGCCAGCTTCAACAGACCCTGAAAAGAAACCGAGGCCCTAGAAACTAAGTC
This sequence comes from Meriones unguiculatus, assembly GCF_030254825.1. Lineage (NCBI taxonomy): Eukaryota > Metazoa > Chordata > Mammalia > Rodentia > Muridae > Meriones > Meriones unguiculatus. The sequence goes on along the minus strand of NC_083357.1, from coordinate 3,770,597 downwards.
ACAAGCTGTAGACTTTGCAGGTAGGGCAAGGAGTTGAGCTGGGGTCGCCTGGCTTCTGTCCAGGCTCTGGAGCACCGGCTCTGGCTATCAGCCTCCATGTCTGCAGCTCAGGGCTGACGGCTCCCAACAGCTGGGCCCATCGGGAGCCACATATGCCAGCGCCAAGGCAAACACTGGTGGGGAGGTGGGGGCGGGAGGTGTGGCTGCCCCATTCTTCTGCTTTCTGAACAGACCGCCGCAGAGCCGAGCAGCCAGGTCTGCAATCACTGTTTCTGTGATGGTTTCCAGATGCTGTGCACTCAGGTTTGGGGCTTGGCCAGGGAGCCAACCCTCCCTCCCCCACTCTCCACCCCTGCCAGTCCTGCATTACAGAGCTGAGCCATCCATCCAGCCCCAGGCTGACACCTTTAAACATTCACGTTGCCCAACTCATAGGCCAGGGAGCCCAGGCTGCTTTCCTGGCTCTCACTCTTAACTTCCTGTGTGGCTTGAGGAGGTGGCTTGCCATCTCTGAGACTCATTTCCTGGGCTATAGAATGGGCATTTAGGACATGTGCTCTGGGGCCTTCCCAAAGTGGACCTCAGGCTAGCAGCAGCCTCCAGGGATGAGTTAGAGAAGATGCAGGGAATCCAGGGGTGGGGCCTATTCTGTTACCATGCAACATCACTGCAGCTCAGGCATGAATAAGACCAGTCCAGTCTTCCAGATTCTTAGCTAGGGCTCCTGGGATCAGAAAGGCAAGAGAGCTGACTTTGAAGATGTGTGGCTTTAGGAAGAAAAGTTTTGCTTTAGATAAGAAAGAGGGATTAAACCACTTACTTCAGTGTGTGGCAGGGTGGCCATGCTCTGGGGAGATGTCATCTCTGAGGTCACAGGTCTTCTGGGATAGACACTGTGTAAGGGCAGGTCTGTGTCATGGGGGGAGGGGGCGCTGTTCAACAGCACTGCAAAAAGTGTGCAAGGGCATGTGTACCCTATGACTCAGCAGCCTGTAAGAGGTGAGAGACCAGAGGGCTCTGGACATACAAGGCTGTCTGGGAAGCTTCTAGAAGAAAGTGTAGCTTTCACTAGATTTGACTGGGAGACATAAGATGCCAGGTTGTGGGACTGTAAGAATGACCAGTCGGAAATGAGGCTGTGGAAGAAGCATGCGACACAATGGGTGAAGCCCAGCCTGGGCTTGGATCCCAGCTCTGCTGCCTCTCGGCTGTGTGACCTTGAGAGATCTGCCACCGTCTCTGTGCTCTGGAAGCCTCATCTATAGGCGTTTATGGACCAGCTGTTGAGGAAAAGCTGCATCCAGAGCAGGAAGCTGGCCATTTTTGGAGTGCTTTATCCTTTGGCCTGCAGAGCAAGCACTTTGCTCTGGAGGACAGTGGGGAAGGGTCAGTTCTGCAGCCGCCCTGAGATGCAAACAGAAGCAGGATGCAAATGGGGACTGTCAGCCTTGCTTCCTGCTGTGGCCTTCTGGGAAGAGCTGTAGATGCTAGGGCTACCCACAGGGGCCTCTTAACTGCTCCTCTGCCTGTCTGCATCACCACAAGTGGACCTCACATGCCAGTGACAGAATCAGACAACAGTCAGAGGTCCGGGGTTCAAGGCCAGCCTCTCCTTTACTTAGTGACCTTAGGCAGGTGACTTACCCTCTCTGGGCCTTCGTTTCCACACCTGGAAACAGTCACCATGAAGCTACAAGTCTAGTGCATAGCCAGCCTCAGCTGGACTCCATACCATCCATGCCTATGGCTCTCAGGTCTCCTGTGGGCCCAGAACTCCAGTGCTCACAGGTGTGAAGCTGAGCGATGTGAGACTAGAACAGAGGATGGAAAGGCAAGCCAGGCAGCGGACAGCTGGGGGAGCCTGAGCCTCAGGCTCCTGCCAGAGTTGCCCCCAAACAGCTGACTTCAGCGTTCCCCATCCAGGGTGGAGCAGATCTCTTTTTTGGCACTTGGCCACCCCACCCCTTCCCCCATTGCTATTTTGAGCTGAGCTCACTGTCCCCTCCTCCCATGGCTGGCTGTGGGCCTCACACCCAGAGTCTCACTGTAGCCTGTAGCCTTTCCACCTCTTACAGAGTCAGCTGCCTGCCCCCAGGACTGGGCAGGACCTCCCTTCAGCCAGGTGGGCAGGCTCTTCCTGACCATGTGCAAGCAGGCCTTTCAGGGAAGACCTCATAAGGCGAACAGTAGACAGCACACCCAAGCAATGCCATCTTAGAAGTGGGCAGTACCCTGCCCAGGCCTGGCCTACCCTCTCTCCAAGTCTTCTATCTGAGAGACCTTTCTACCTCTGCTCTAGATCTCATGCCCAGGACCTGTCCAGCCATTCATGAGAGAAGCAGGAGGGCACGGATACACACACACACACACACACACACACACGCACACGCACACACGTTATAATGAGCCAGAAGTTTGCAGAATGCCTTTAAATTTGAGATGAACTCTGAGTTTGGTGTCCTGGAGTTGGGTTTTGTGAAGGACATGACTCAGACCACGCAGTCCCTTGGAGTACAGCCTCCTCTAGAAGGTTCTCAGCTAGCACGGACATGGAACAATGGAGTGAGAATACTTGAAGGCCAGTTAACCCCAAGGAGACTGGGAGGAATGGCCTTTGAGCTTTGCCCTTGAAGGATATTGGAAAAGCATTAGCACTCCAGGGTACTAAAGGAGTAGGGGGGGGCGGGGTATGTGTGCTCTTATTGACAAGAAGTTGATTTTTATTTTTAAATTTTGTGTCTAAGTTTTATACAGAAAGAGTTAATAAGAGCTAATGCTGGGCCAGCGGGGGCCAGATGGAAAGCGGCTTAATTGTCTTGTGCACATCAGCTCTGTCCTGGAGTACGGGGCACCTCAAGGCTGGAGTGGCTGCTGGAGTACTTATTGGGGGACTGCCTAGCTGAACTGGGGTCATGGCTACAGCAGGAGAGAAGGGAATCGTTAGGAGAAAGGACACAAGGGTGCAACGGTGTAAGCAGGGACCTGGACTCACTGGAAGTGGCCTAGAGTCAGCAGCAAGCTACAGGGCGGCTGCAGGTCTTTCCTCCGCCACCCCTCCCTCCCAGGGCTCTGCTGCAGCCCAAGTCTGAAATCACAGCAGGGAGGAAGCTTGAGTCTTTTGCAATGCCTGTGATTACACCCCTCCACACAGGCCCCTCTTCCCCTCCCTGCCCTCAGCACCAATCCCATCCCTGCGGCCAGTGGAGGAAAGCCAGAGGCAGGAAACAGATAGCCAGGGAGTGGCTGTGCACATGGTTAGAAAGTTAGAAGCTTTCCAGAGAGTTTTGCCCAAGATTACTTCCAACAGCCTGGTGCGGGATTTGGAGAGAGAGAGAGAGAGAGAGAGAGAGAGAGAGAGAGAGAGAGAGAGGTCTGCTTCTATGGTACATGACACAGCCTAAAGGCATGTGGCATGCTGGGTGGATGGGTGTGTGTGTGTGTGTCTCTGTGTGTGTGTCTAAATCTCTGGGTCCTGGGGAGCTTCGTGGTCTCTCTTGGGCTCCATCATTTCCAGTGTGTGTCCTCTTCCCTCTGGGTTGAGGTCACCTATTGTCCTGCTCTTCCTTGTCATCCTGCAGAGGCATGTCCTTTTCTCTCTGGCTTCTCCTGGGGCTCCCCCTCCTCTCTGTCTTCTCCACTCTATCTTACCCCCAACCCCCTCCCCAGGGTTTTCCTGAGGCCCTTTCCTGTCACTGTGAAAGCTCCCATTGTTCCTTGGACTCTTACAGACGCTAGTGTTGTGGGCTAGGGATGGCATTTTTGTGGGGTGGGAGGGGTGCCTGGGGGTTGGGCCTTCTGGGTCCATGTGGGTCTGTGGCAGGATCCAAGAAAAGGGAGGGGGCTGGCAAGGGGACATGGACAGACATTGAATTCAGACAAGGAGGCCCTTGAGGCTCAGAGGAAGCCAGGCTGGCTTCTCTCAGTGGCCTCTGTCCCAGCATCCTGCAGCACCAGCCCACCTGTCCCTCCACAGGCTGCTTCCTCCAAGGTTCCTGGAAGTCTGCAGCTGCTGGGAGTGGGCTGCTGAGGCTCAGGGCCTCCTGCCTGCCTGGGTGTGCTGTGCAGACATATGAGTTAGGGACAAGAGTTGGAGGGTTCTCGAGGAGGGAAAAGGCCAGGTTTGAGCACTGGGTGAAAAGTTGAGCTCAGATGTGACCCTGCAAAGATGGGTGGCGCTTACCCTGACCTAAGCCTTAACCTAAGTCTCTGCCAGGATCAAATGCTGATTTTGAGGGGACTGTTGCATTAGTTAGAGTGTCACCTGGGGAGCCAGGGAGGTGTTTGCCTGCAGGCATAGGTTCAGTTGTCCCACAGACATGAATCTTAGGGCTTCACCCAGAGGGCTAGGGCCAGGTGTGGGTCATGACCCCAGAAAGGGTCTTCTTTAGACGGCCTCAGACTGTGAGCTCTGTGAAGGCAGGACACCCCCCTCTTGTTTATTTCCATCTTCCTGGAATTTTCCACAAAGCCCAGTCAGCGTGGATGTATGATAGATGTTAGTTGAATGAATGAGTGTTGATATGTCAGCCTAGGATCACAGGTCAGAAGGCTTGTGTTACTTGGAGCAGGATTGCTCTCTCTTTCTTCTCAGCCGTTTCAGGGAAAGGACAGGCCCTGGGTGGAAAGTGTCACTCTGGAGTCACTGAGTAGGGCTCAAGTCTTGGTTTCACAGCAGTGGGGCCCTGTGCAGGTGCCTGGGTTGCCCGTGGCATCAGTTTGCTCTCTTGCTTCAGGAAGGGGCCATGGAGGGGCTAATTAGGAATTACTGGCCTAGAGTAATGCTCATTGAAGGGTCCCCAGCTCTTTCAGAGCCAGTGTTTCTTACTGAGAAGACAGAGAAACAGGCCCCAAGAAGGGTCTGCAAGAGCAGGGGCCTTAACATCACACCTGCTTCCCAAAGCTTGTGGGGTTCAGGAGAGGGGAGAGGCAGCGGGGACAGCGAGAGAAAGGACTCAGAAGTTCTGGCCTCCTCCAGGGAGAGCCATCAAACTTCACAGAATCTCCAGATGGGTGAGTTTGTGGCTGGCCCTGTGTCTCATTGGCTCGATTATAGGAAGTCCATGTCAGATCCTGAGACCCAGGGCTGTTGCCCCTAAGGCCAGGGCCACTTCAGCAGCAGGCTGCATTAGAGCACACAGACAGGGCAGAATGGGGCTGGCTGGGAAGCCCATCTGTTCTTAATTTCCTCTTCTTGCCCCTCTGGCTCTGGCCAGAGCTTCTCAGCTTGGGTGCGTGGGCAACCCACGGCTCATGAGGAGGATGCCCAAGGGTCTTCCAGACATACATTAAATGAGGTGATGGAGCTCCAGGCTGGTGAGTGACCCTTCCCAGAGGCCACTTACACCATTCTGGAAACATGGAAACTGAGGCCCAGAGATACCTGTGACAGTGCACTTCCTGTTTCTCTACCTCCTGACACGAAGGGTTCTTCCTGCTGTTCTGGCACATCCTGAGCAAGTTCATAAAGTGTGTCCTAGCAGGCAGCTAGAGTCCACTACTTGGTCAGTGTGGCTTCAGACACTGTGCCCGTCTGGAGCCCTGGATGCATCATAGTGGCTCACAGTGGTTTTAGAGGTAGGACAGGAATAAAGGTTCCATTTCTATCCAGGCCTGGCAGGGCAGGGTCTGACCTCCTTGGCAGCTGGAGGAGGTGAGGCCCACAGCTAGAGAGCCACTATTCAGAAAAGTATCCAGCCTGAAGTCAGGGCACCCTACTCCGCTGCCCGCTCCTATGATCGATGTCTTTGTCATACTCCACCTGAAGCTGCCAATGGATTTTATAACTGACATCTTGTAAATAAGGGGCTGTGAGGGGACTGAGTTTACTCAGAGAATGACTCACTCTGCAGGAACTCCAGGAATCAGGGCAAAGTGACCCACAGGGCCTGTGACAAATGTATACTGGCTTCTTAAGAGAGGGGAGCCAAGGGGTCCCGGACGAGGATGGTAACCAGCCTGGATGCAGTATCTCTGTGGAGAGATGAAGGTCCAACAGAGCCAGCAAGCAGAGCGCCCAGTGCCCTCTCCATCGTCCACACCTGCCGGACAACAGGTGGAAGAAGCTACCTTTGATTTCAAAGGGCTCCCACTGCCTAGACACAGCTCCAGGCGCCCTCTGGTGGGCAGGAGCAGCCTGCAGGAGGGCTAGCCGCCATTGCTTTAAGTTGGGCTTGCTAAGGAGAAACACACGTTCTTCAGGGCAGAGCCTGAGCAGAAATAAATCCATCCACAGACCTGTCCCCCGAAGGCAAATTCTGATCCCTGCTAGCCTATTGCCTTGGACTGTTTCTCATGTTTGTTTGTTTTTTTTTTTCTTTTCACAGTATTCAATCTCCTATCCTCCTTTCTCTCAGGCACTTTCCAAACATCTAACAAGATTCATTTGGAGCTTTTTAAAAATTATATTTACATGTGTGCATGCATGTGCCATGTCGCGCTTGTGGAGATCAGAGGATAACGTGCTGGAATCGGTTCTATTCCTCTACTGTGTGGTTTCCAGAGATTAAACTCTAGTCCCCAGGCTTGGTGGCAAGTCCCTCTGCCCACTGAGCTAGCTCCTGAACTGTTCATCATAACCCTCTCAATGGCTCTGTTCTCATGTATCCACTGGGAGCACCTGAGACCTGCTGTGGATTGTCCTGTTTCCAGTTTTCCATTGTCCTAAATCATGTGGCAGTAAGATCCTTGCAAATGCTTTTGGTCCGTATCGCTGATCATTTCCTTAAGGCCATTTTTTAAAGGGGACCATTGGAAATGTGGTAGGAGACACCTCTCCAGCCCCTGGGGCATCTGATAGCAGCTTTCTCCTCACACCTGCCTCTGTGGCCTTCACCAGTTCTCAGGGTCCAGAAGACTGTTAAAGCTGGACGTACTCTCAGAGTTACAGGCTCAACTTCCTGAGCAGGGCAAAGGTCCCCTTGGCCAGCTTCCTGGTGGCTGTTTACCCAGCTCTGCTTACATCACATTAGGGACAGGGAACTTACTGCCTCCCAGCCAACCTCAGGAGATCTCGGGGACTGATGGGAGCGACCGCACTTTGAGGAGCTCCCACCCCCCCTCCTCTCGACCCTCCTCTTTCAATTTGCAGGGTCTTCCCACCCCACGCCAGAGTAGACTTGCACACCTCCAGCGGCCTTTCTGCCACTGCTCTGGCCACAGTCTTAAGGTCTGAAAAACCCTTCCTTCCCCAGCTCCATCCTGGATTCCTACGTGTCCTCTTCAAATCTCCTAGCTTCTATGGTACCGAGGACCCAACTGTGCTACCAGGAGCAGCTTCTGGGACCCACTGAGCCGTGCCCAGACTCCTGGCAGATGTTATTCCCTGGTGGGGGTGGGGTGAAAGGGGTATGTAGCCCGGGTCAGGAAAGCCTGCTGGGGCCTGGCAGCCTGCTGGCTGAGTGGTAACCCCTGCAGAGCTGTCTGTTGACATTTATGAGAAGAGTCCAAGCCTCTGCTGGGAGGAGGCAAGGGGAGGCGGTCTCTTAAACCGCCTTCTCTCTGGGCTCTGGGCCCTGCCCTCACTGGTCAGTATAAACAACGTCTGGACAGAGCCTTCCAGGAAGTGGCTCCTTGAAGCTGCCCGCCTGCTGGCCTGTGTCTCTTCTCTCTGCTGCTTCTTAAACTTGCCCTTTAGGCCACCTCTGCCGCTGCAGGAGGGCTCAGGAATACCTGACTCCTCCCCCATCCCCGCCCCTCCCACAGCAGCTGGGCTGGCTAGGCGGCCCTAGGAATTTTCTCTGCAAATCTCTGCTGAGGGTTCTTCCCTGTAGAGCCATGGCTGGCAGAAGAGCCTGCTCTTTCAGCTCCTCACATGTGGGTGCTCTCCTGCCCTACCCCCTCGTCCCCCGGTTTCATCAGCTGTCCCGCCGGCTTCTGTAGTAAGTGGAGAGAGAGCCCAACAGGCCATGAACCCTGAGCACAAAGCCCAGCACACAGGCAGTGTCCCACAAAAGCTTGTTCTCTTCCCCCCTTCCTTGTCCTCTGCCGGCACATGGCCAAGTTCCTGCAGCGTTCTTTTGACTTTTTGAGGGTCCTTCTGGGAGAATATTCCACAAGATGAAGACGCCTCACTCCTTTTCTTCTTTGGCTTGTTACCCTTCCTATGCACACACCTTGCGATAGAGGACCACACCAGCTATCAGGCTGTCGCCCATTTCTAAAATACTCCTCTCTGCATTTTGCCTGGGCCTCAGCCCCTCCCTCTGCATCATCTGGAACACTCAGTTGCACTTTGTGCACAGGGCCTAGCTTTGCCCCCAACACCACTGAGTGAGAGTGTGCTGCCTGTGCCTGGAGCGAGCTAAGGCACCTGCGAGGGTATCAGCTCTACAGCTCAGGCCCTTGATCAGCATCTGGTGTCCAGATGCAGACACAGGCAGAAATACTCAGCTGCTTGTTGCGGGTTCCCAGGTAGTAACAGGCAGAGACAGCCTGTGATTAAGGAATCAGACCCTGTAGCCCAGGATCTGAGCTTGCCCTGTGGGACTGAGACATCTGGGAGTTACCAGCATCTGGCCTATAAGTGTGGCATTGGCATGATGGGATATCTGGGCCTATAGGAGACCAGGCACCCCAACCCTGTGTATCTGGCAGACCACTCCACAAGGGACATGTTCTAATTCTGAGCTGTGGTTCTGATCCTCATTCACTTCTTGTCCAACTGCCTATTTTCTCCCTTTGGTTATAACCTACACCATAGTACCTCTGAGGGCTCTCTCATCATCCTGATTCTGAATCAGAGACCCTGGTACCTAAATTCACAGTTTATTTCTAATCCTGACTGGAACCCCATGTTTTGTTCCAAATGTGGTAGGATGAATTGACCCTCCCATTTCTGTCCTTTGCCCTAGATACAATAGGCAAACTCTAGGTCTTGAGGGCTCTCTGAGCAAGAAGAGGTCTGAAGAATCAAATTCCAGAGCCAGCCTGCTGGGGACTGGCCCTAAATCCTTCCATCAGCTAAGGGAAATCTCAGAGCTGACTGTGGCAAGACACTCGTGTGTGTGTGTGTGTGTGTGTGTGTGTGTGTGTGTATAAGGCAGGGAACAGTCCACGTGTCACCCACCTTTCTTGAGGTCTTTAATTAGACTGGAACTTCACCAAGCACACCAAAGTGCCAGAGCTTCCAGGGTTATGCCTACCTCAGCCTGTCATCTGTCCATCACGGGGATTACTAGCCTGTACTACCATACCAGACTAACTTACATGGAGCCTCAGGGTCAAACTCAGGTCTGCATGCTTACAGAGGAAGCCACCTCCCCAGCTCCACCCCCCACCCCTTCAACAGCTTAGGCAGACTCACCTTTGGAAATGGAGGCAGGAGAGCCCATGCATATGGTGTCTTATTTCTGGATGACAGAACCAAGGGAGCTATAGACACAGGCTGCCAGGGTCTATAGACTCAGAGCCAGGGTTCTGGGTGCTGGATGGCAGTGGAGAAACTGGCCTCAGAAGGACTCAGAAAACCTGCAAACTGGGTGCCTAAAGAGCTCAGCCTCAGAGACACCCTCTTGTCAAAGCATCATGACTGTGTGTGGGGCATCTCTTATAACATGGCCCTCTCTCAGGCCTTCCCAGGGCTCATATTGAGCCTGTTCCTGAGACTTCACAGTTACTAGCACGCACGGGGCCCGCCCAAAAATCAGGACTTTGTTGTGCTTGCTTTCTGAGTTTTGACTGAGTTTTGATTTTCACACCAAGAATATCTCTCCCTTTTTATTATGACTCTAGTCAGACATCACCAGTGGTGTGAGCAGCTCCTGGGGGTGGGAGGACATCAAATGCACAGTTGATAGAAATAATCACCTCACACACTGATTCTACTTCACAATAGTAAGTAATTGTAGTGCCGTTAATCCTATTTGCCATGTGTGCCAGGTGCTGTGCTCAGGGTTTACCAGTATCGTCTCACTTAATGCTCAGCATACTCTTTTACATGTTTACTGCAGGTATTAATTGTTTATGTTTGTGTGTGTGTGTGTGTACATGCATGTCACAGCATACATATGGGGGTCACAGGGCAACTTGTGGGAGCTGGTTCTCTCTGCCATGTGGGTCCTGAGGTTTGAACTCAGGTCATCAGAGTTGGCAGCAAGCGCCCTTAAGGACCTACTGAGCCTTCTTGCTGGCCCAAAACGCTCTCAGATGGAGTCACTTCCTCTAGCCTTGTCCTAATTAGGATTCGGATCAGAGTCTGCACCTGGCCTCTCTACCCTGTTTCCTACGTGGGCCATCATTCAGGGAGTTACGGTGGCAACTCCCTGGACCAAGGCCAAGCTTCCTGGACCTGGTGAATATTGTCAAAATGCAGGTTCTGGGCTGGAGAGATGGCTCAATACAGCCTGAGTTTAATGTCTGATACCAATATAAAAAGCTGGATGTTGGCACCTGTCTGTAAGACCAGCACAGGGAAGGTGGAGACAGAACCGTGGAGCTTGCTGGACAGCCGTCCCAGCCAAACTGTCAGCTCCAGGTTCGGGGAGAAACTTTCTTATTAAAAAAAAAAAAAAAAAAAAAAAAAAGCCAGGCATGGTGGTGGGAGGCAGAGGCAGGAGGATTTCTGTGAGTTTGAGAACATCCTGGTCTACAGAGGGAGTCCAGGACAGCCAGGGCTACACAGAGAAACCCTGTCCCGAAAAAGCAAAAACTGAAACTAAAACAAAACAAAAAGTGGACAGTAATTGAGGAAGACACTTGTGTTTGACCTCTAGCCTCCACATCCATGTGTACAGATACAAGTACACACACACACACATTCACACACCACACACACACACACTACACACAAACACACACCACACACACACATACCACACACAAACACACACACACATTCACACACCACACACACATACCACACACACACCACACACACACATACACACACTCACACACCACACACACATACCACACACACACACACACACACACACACTCACACACCACACACACACATACCACACACACACATACACACATTCACACACCACACACACACATCACACACACCACTCTGCCCCCTCTCCACCCCATGAACAAGGTTCTGATGTGCCAACTCTAATGTGGGTCTCAAGATTCTTCCTCTCCTCCTCGTTGCCAGACAATCCAGACACTGCCAGGCTGGGTACCGTAGTTAACGATTGTGTGTACGGGTCAGGCCCCTCACACTCAAAGCCTACAAGAGCCAAGCAGCTGAGGCGTGTGGAGCCGTGGCAAGCAGAGGTGGCTTGGAGAGTGAACGCCGGCTCTAACGGTCGGCACTCCGCGGCCTCAGCCAGTGAACATCCAAGGCCAGCGTGGGCCCACAGCTATGGGTGGCCTCTCAGTTTTAAGTCCTGTGACAACAAGCCCAGCTTTTCAGAACTGGCCTCTGTAGGCTCACAGCAGCTTTATTTATGACAGCCCCGGTTGAGAAGCAGCCTGGAGTGCTCTCTGCCTAGGCATTGGCATACAGTGGCTAGTACTTGGCAGCAAGAGAGGGTGGGCAGGCAGCATGGCTAGCCCGGATTCACGGGGCAATGAGACCGCTGATGTCCAGGCCCGCGAAGAGCACACTCATCTTTTTTCTCAGAGTTGTGCACAGTTTAAAGCTCACGAGTTGTTTATTTCTGGGACTCTATCAGCTGAGCACAGACACTACAACCGAGGAAAGCAAATGTGTGGAAAGCGCAGCTGCACGCAAAGGGGAGCATTAGCTAAAACTCTGCTCCCGAGAATATGAAGCTGGCGAAGCGTTGTGGGAGTGGAGGCAGCAGCCAGAGGTGTTGGTACAAAAAAATAGCGCACATGACCTTGGCCCCACAAGTTTCCCTTCTGAAAATTTACAAATACGCTCGCGGGCGTGTAAGCTGACACACGCACCCGTGGCGGAGGCAACGAGCTTTCGTGAACTCTGCCACCATGCAACTGCGAAGGGCGATGCAGTAGCTACTGGTATCGATGTGATGTGAGAGAAACACCAAGCTAACTGGGTTGGAGGGGTGGCTCCGCCGGTAGAGTGCTTGACCAGCATGCACGAGGCCCTGGGTTTGATTCCCACCATAAAGCAGGCACGGCGGGTGCATGGCTGTAAGTCCTGTACTAGGGAGACAGGGCCGGAGCTTTAGATGTTCAAGATTATCGTTGTCAGGGCTGGGGAGATGGCTCAGTAGTTAAGAGCAGTGGCTGCTCTTCTAGAGGACCCAGGTTCATTTCCCAGCACCCATATGACAGCTTACAATTGTCTGTAACTCCAGTTCCAGGGGATCCGACATTCTCACACAGAATTCTCACACAGACATGCCATATATGCAGACCAAAGACCAATGCACATAAAATAAAAATAAATAAATTACTTTAAAAGAAAGATTATCTTTGTGATAAATGTGTTTCAAAAGAAAGCAGCAAGACATGACAGGAGGCCTAGACAGACGGATGGATTGAATGTGTTTGTCAGTGTGGGGTGACACGGACAGAGATGCCACAGGGACTGGACAGAGGGTGTGTTTTTGTCTTCCCAACACCCTGGGAGCTGAGGCAGGAGATCTGAGTTCAAGACCAGCCTAGAACATGGCTGCTTCAAGGTAGGGAAGCCCACGGTTGGGAGAGGGGGGAGCTGAGGCGATACTGTCCACTGGGCACTGTTCTTGTGGACAAAGCACCTGTGCCCATCCAGCTGCCCCTTTGGCATCTCCTCAGAGGCCTTGCATCCCACTGTCTCTGTCTTGGGGTGACTGTGGAGCTCCCACAGCGGGATTTCCATGTGTGCTTTGAAGGCAACCTTCGTGCTTTCTAGAGTGGTGACAAAAAGGCTAGCACACGGGGGGGGGGGCAGGCTGCAGGCTTTGAGAGCTGAAGGTGGAGGTCCCATTTCCCTTTTACTTCCTGTCTCTCCAGGCACGCCCCAAAGGTGAGGGTCTGACGCCTTACCAAGGCAAGAAGCGCTGCTTTGGCGAGTACAAGTGTCCAAAGTGCAAGAGGAAATGGATGAGCGGGAACTCCTGGGCCAACATGGGGCAGGAGTGCATCAAGTGCCACATCAACGTGTACCCGCACAAGCAGGTGGGTGAGGGGGGGGAGGAGCTAGAGCGGGGGGGGGGGGAGAGGAGCTAGGTGTGGGACTGAGCCATGGATGAAGTTGGGCGGCCCGTGGGGCGGGGAGCTGGGGGGCGCAGGGCATTCTCCCAGCCCCCTGGAAGGTGATTCTTGCCCTGTGGTGAGCCTTAACTGACTTCTATGACATGGAGCCTGAAGCAGAGGCGTGTTGGTGGGGTAGGCAGAAAGGGGCTAACTGGGATAGGGAGTTAGGACAGCCCGGTTCCTACAAGGCCTCCAGGTGTCTGGGTTCCCAGGGTCTAGGCTAGAGGTCTGGGGAGAACTCACCTGACTGTCTTATTACCTAGACAGAGGCAGAGGCAGAGGCAGCTCACACACTCAGGGCAGGCAACCCGACATCAGCAGTGTTCCTGTGTGACCCAGTGTCTGGCAAGGCAGGCTACTTACCGGGTCCCTTCTGTCTTGCCATCCCATCCCTTGGTCATTGATGGCTTTCCCTGCCTTCCCCCTCCCCACATCCTACCAGCATAGCCTAGTGTAGCCTGCTCACCTGCTAGCCTGCTTCTACACAGGGAAGTCCAGTCTAGAAGGAGCTTTGAAGAGCTGGAGGCTCCACTCTTCCCACTCACCATCATCCAGCCAATATTTGTTGAGCACCTATGGTATGCACTGGGGAAATTGAGGTATGAAAAGGCAATAGGATTTGAACCCCCGACCCTTACCCCACCTTTACACACCAGCCAAGTTCTGTGTTCCTGGGCTCTTGTGCTTCTCTCTCTGGCTTAAGATTTGGGAGTATGGTCCCCTTGCTCTCCCAGTGAGGCAGTGGAGCCCGTGTACCCAGGCCCCATGGAGAAGGGTTCTTGCCCCTCCCCCAGGGCTGACCCAGGCCACCCCACCCCTCTGAGAAGCCCTACCCCCACTACATCTGTTTCCTGTCAGGCTCCAACTGTGTCTCCCCCCCACCCCCACAACCCACCCCACCTCCCCAAGAAGAGAAGAAAATACTAATGGGCTTTGCCTCCCTGCTGGGGGTGGGGAGGGGCTCACAGATCAGTCCCAGCTGCTGAGTGTTTCCTTCCACAGAGGGGAGTCATCCTGACAGCTCCCCCAAGCTGCCCACTGGCAGCCTGAGGCTACAGGCTGAGCAAGGCTTAGCAGCCAGCCAGAACCCATTCTGACCAAGGCCAAGAAGAAAAAGTAGTTTAAAGGAACCTAGGGCTAGGGCTGGCGAGGACAAGAGCATTTCCCAAGGATTCAGCTAATGGTCCCACCCTTTCAAAACATTACTGATAATATTCAATATCAATACTGGCCAACACATAAAAGGTTCCCCATGAACAAGGTGCCATTCTGCCACTCTCTTCACAACAACCCCACAAAACAGGTTTTCTATTAGGGTCTTTTTTTTTCTTTGAGGAGAAAAATCACACAAAGAGAGTCCAAATGACTTATTGATTGTCCACACAGATATAAAGACTTTGTGGAGCTCTGTGGTTACAGAATTCTTTAAGACAGTCATTTACTCTCTAGTACACACACACACACACACACACACACACAACATACACACTCATACACAACATACACATACTTGTACATATAGGCATTCTCTCGAACTGACACACATGTACACACGCACGCATGCACATGCAACATAATACTCATACACACACATACACACGTGCACACAGCTGAGCCACGACAGCACCTGTCACTAACCCCTAACCCAAGCTGCAGAAAGGCAAGCTGAGGTGGCAGCCATCAGCCAAAGGGTGGCAGAGGTGTCGTTCGAAGCTCTCTGACTTATGAGACCATGGGCTGTGGATACACTGCAGAGGTGTGGGCAGAGCAGTTTTCCAGAATACTCTTCAAGCCTCTCAGCGCTCCTCATTGGCTCTGCTCCTTACCTCTGGGAGCGCTGTCAGCCTCTGGTATGAATCCCAGGACAGCAGTTACTGGAAGGGTGAGCAGAGAAAGTGCTAGTGAGTTCTCAGGATCACAGGGTGGGAGCATCCTCAAAGAAGGATGGTGCCCTGGGAACAGAAAGCCAGGGGTCTGGGACAGGTAGGAGAATACATGAGCTCTAGAGCTAGCCCTGAGCTGCAGGGCTAGGGCCTGGACCAGGTAGAAAAGCAGGCTACTACTCTGCCTGAGCATGTCGCTGGCATCCAAGGGTCTTTGCCCCAAACCCCATGTCAGCCTATAGTTTCTGCTCCCCTCTTCTTGGCAAATGGTTCCCAGCTGGTCCTGACAAGCTTTCTCCGAGCCCCCAAGTCTGTGCAGAGGACCCTTCTACAGACAGGGTATCATTCTGGGGTTGGAGGGAGAACAGTCTTTGTGGCCAACTGAAATTCTGTCCACTTCAGAGTCACTCCTTGTGAGCCTGTAATGTTTGTAGGTCTTTGCTGGGCTTTGTGGGTAGGTCAGGGAGGGAGAGCAGGCAGGGAAACCCAAGCCATCAAAAGTACAAGAAAAGCTTGAGGGCTGGTGAGATGCCTCAGGGGGAAGGGCCTTGCCACCAAGATTGATGATTTGTTCAATCCCTATGACCCACATGGTGGTGCCTACAAGTTGTCCTCTGTCCTCCGCAGTCATGCTGTGGCACACATGCACACATGTGAACACACACACTTACTACATGAAACTCTTTAGAGGGAGGGGCACGTGTGTGCCTAATGTTGCCCAGGTCACCAACAGCCAGCATCCCTTGGGATCCTTCCAAACTCTGCAAATGAGCATTGTGACAGCATGGATGACATGACATGACAGGGAGGATGTGGACAATAGGCCAGGTGAGTCACCTTCTTTCTCTAGGCCTCAGTTTCCCTGTTAGAAAACAATGAGGCTCTGTTCATGTAGTCACTCAATAAATGGGCAGGCACTGGGCCAAGATCTAAGCTGAGGTTGACCCCAGACCCCAGACTTATGCAACAAAGAGCCCTGTTGCCCCTTGGGTTGAAATGTTGCAGCTATGTCCAGGATAATGGACTCACAAGGCCACTGGAGTGACAGGAACAGATATGAGTGGTTTCCCTTGCCTGAGACTCTGTTTCTTCATCTGACAGATGTCGTTGTGCCCCTGTCCTGCATTGACCCTGGGCTAGATTTGGGAGCTCTCTGAGCTTCATTCAGGGTGGCAGTTGAGCAACATATTTGCCCATGGTTCTGGGTCTAAGACCGCTGCCTTGGCTCTAGCCAGCCCAGAATTTTACCTGAGCCTCTTGGACAAAAACGTCTGTAAACAGGCAAAAGGTAGGGTCCCAAAGTACTGGCTGAGCTACCTCAGTAACTGCAGGTTTTCTCCCTCCTCCCCCACTGCAGAGACCCCTGGAGAAGCCTGACGGCCTGGACGTGTCTGACCAGAGCAAGGAGCACCCACAGCACCTCTGTGAAAAATGCAAGGTCCTGGGCTACTACTGTCGCCGTGTGCAGTGACCTTGGCCACCACTGCAGCACCCCCCAGCTGCCACCTCCCTGTGCTGCCCCAAGGGATGAATGTCCCTGATACCTGAGGAGACTTCGCAGGCTTGCGGGCTTACGAAGGGGAGGCTCATGTCCTTGTCTCATGTGTACCTGACAGGTGCAGAGACAGGAGGCTCCGGGACTCTTCCCCCTAGGCCTGGGCTCTGTAGGGGGACAGAGGCCAGCAGAGGCCTTGGTGTCCCTGCAGCAGGCTCTCTTCCTGAGTATCTTTGGGGCTGAGTAGCCTTGCCTCTGCCACAAGTACACTAGGTGAACTGTGAATCCTGAGGCCTGTGGAAGTCATCCCTCCAGGGCCAGCCAGGCACTATCTCACCCAGAACTGTGCAGCTTGCCTCCTCTGAAAAACCACTCTAGCGAAGTCCTGTTTCATTCCCAGTCCGAAGCCACGGTAGGCAGTCACTTGGTCTAGCAGCTGCTGAGGAGTGGTCCTCTATGTCCACAGACTCCCAAATCTGACCAGCCCCTGACATCACTGCATTGCACCTAGCAGCTAAAAACAGCTTCCCGCTGTCGATGGGACAGGCAGGCAGGAGTGGGGCGTGGGGTGAGGAAGGGAACGAGACACACTGAACAGTGAACAGTGTTCCGGGACATCAGGCACTACCACCTCCCATGGCCTCCCTGAGACTGTCCTGTAGGGTTGGGTTCTGTCAGATGCCCTCTCTTCACCCTTAGCCTCTTATCCATGTCAGGGATGCCACTCCACAAAAACCTGTTCTGGCATGAAGGATGCAGGCCCTGGCATTCTGGAGCCACTTTATGGTACCCGGGCCATAAAGAACATTTCGTCTTCAGCTTCAGTGTCCCCATTAGTGAAATGACAAAACCAGAAAGCCAAGAGGCCCCAGTGATCTCTGGTGTTCTAAAAGAAAGCTGACTGCCTCCGGAACACGGGGTATCACGGGGGAGGAGGGTGTATGCCTCTAGGTGTCCGGTGGCCATCCAGGTGCCTGCCCTCCACACCCGTTTCTGAGAGGCGCAGAGGAAGTCAGGCTGAGTGAGGTCAGGGCCTCTCCGACAGCCCTCCCTGCTTGACTTTCCCATTCCCCCCCCCCAGAAGGTGAAAGATGATCTCCCCCTCTCCTTTCCAAGGTCTTCTCTGCCCCTCACACTGGGCAAGCCTAAAATGAGCCACAGAACCTCTCCTTTGGAAACAGAATAATTATTTCCTACTTCTTGAGGAAGCAAAGAGATTTCCTGGCATGTCACATGGCCCCGGGGGGCACCATTATCCTGGCCAGGGTCAGTGGTGCAATCCCCACCCTGTGACAAGCCACACTTCTCTTGTCTTTCTCCCCTGCACCAGCTGCCAAGACCGAGTTGCTTGACTTTATCCCAATATTATGCCTCTATGGAGAAAAAAAAAAAAAAAAAAAAAGTCAGACCATGAAATAGGCCTGAAATTCAGTGTTTACACATGGTGCCCAGTTGCCCTTTGTTTTCGAATGAAAATGTTTTGTATGACTGAGGAGTCATGGTGAAGTGTTAACCAAGGGTCCAGGGAGTAAGTGGAAGAGATGGGTGTCTGCAGCCAGCTAGCTGCAGGGTGGATTTGGGGAGGACATACCCTCTGAGCATTTAACAAAGGTATATCTGTGCCAGTCCCGACTACTAGCTGCCATCCTGCTGCCTGTGAACGGTGGCGTGCCGGGCCGCAGGCTGTGAGCACCAGCATCACGGACTCCCCAGTCTCGCTGCTGTACTAGGATTGCCCCATCCCAAGCTTCCTGTTTCTAGGAAGGGGCTTTTTCCCTCAGTCATCCCACTGGGCCTCTAAAGAGAATGTTCACAGCAGTGGACCAGTGAGCCTGTGTCCCAAATGAGGACAAGTTGGGAACAGGTAAACTGAGTCAGAGATGCAAAGAGCTCAGCGACAGTCTTTGGAAATCCGGGGCCAGTAGATGGTGAGCTGTCAACCTAAAGAGACTGTTTTGGTTACTGTACTGATATGCACAGCCAGGTCCTCACCTCAGGCAGCCCCTCCCTGGTCCTGCCTTGTAATGCTTTGGCTGAACCTGTGATCTTTCTGAGGCTAGCAAAATATACCACTATCTAGGCTGGTGCTGGAAGAATTAATGCTCAGAGGGTCTGGGAGCCCAGGGGACAGGAAAGTGTGTGGTTTCAGTATATTCAACAGGGACAATCGCTTGCAGTAAGAAGACCCAGCGATCTAGCTGAGAGAGAACGGTGTTTACCCCGTAAGAAGTATTCAAGAGCTCTACTTGTGACTTTGTATTTATTTTGAGTTATACTTGACACAGAATTCTTTAAAAAAAAAATGCTATGTGTGTATTTTGGGAAAAAATTCATAGATGTTAAAATTTCTGCGTGGTTACCAGTTTTTCTTACGATACAGAACTTGGTAGCCTCTCCCCCCCAAAATTCTTCATAGTGATTTTTGTTTGTATATATTTGAGGGTCTTTTTAAAAAAAAGAAAAGAAAAGAAAAATAGGATTGCTTTATACTATTGAAATTGAAAACAACAAAAGGCATTTTTTGAAACGTCAGTACTTTTGAGAGTGCAATCCATAGCACACAGATTTCTAGACATATTTTGCAAGTCTAGTTGAGCTATAAGAAGATATTTATGGTGAGAACTTTTCCTTTTTTCTTGTTATTTTTTTCTATGCCTTGGTCTGTAAAAAGTATGCAACTGAACTACATTAAGAAGGAAATATTATCTACATAGAATTATTATATGAAGTTGGTACATAATTCTAACGAGGAAAAAAATCTTTGCAATTCTTTAAGCTATGTTGTTTTTCTGTTTTGTTTTCCTTGGGTGAAAATATCAGTATTAAGCAACCAGTATATTATTCAAGTGTTTAGACTTATTACTATGCTCTTGTCCTGTATTTATGCAGTTGTGTATTTTGGAAGTTATGCATTTTTAAGGGGAGTTATCAGTGGACAGCATGATAAAAAGGGAATAGCGACCCTTTGTGCCTCTTTCTGAGGTTGACAGGTGGCATTGCAATCAATCCTTTCTCCTGTATCTTCCTGTTATTATCTTGTTATTATGGTTTTATTAGTTTTTTAGGGGAGGGTGGGGAATGAACAAGGGAAGAGTTTGGATGAACAGGTCTTCTCATCTGCCGGTCTACTCTCCTTGCCAGCAAGACCCAAGAAGGTACAAGAAAACAGGAGGCAGGCTTCCTCCTTGCTGGAGCCCTGCCTCACAGCTCCATGCTCTTTGAACTTGGATCTGTCCACCTGAGCCCTCAATGCCCTCTAGCATCTAATGGACTTGAATCTACTCTAAACAAAAGTCTAATCCAACCTCATTACATTGTAGCCAGTGCAACAACTAATACTGAAGTAAGGGGTGTCGCAGCCTCCTGGGAGGTGGCAATGAGGATCGTGGTTCGCTCTCACAGCTAACTTCCCTGCACCGACCCCGGCACCTCTGTGTGGTGACTCTGTCCATGTCTGTGTCTGTTCATGTGTGTGCATTCAGCTAAAAAGACAAACAGAACCCGTGAGCCCCGCCTGGAGGGTACGTGGAGAGGGCTCCTGGCTTTCCTGAAGGCCGGCCTCGGGGTGGCATTCCGTTGTGTGCCTTATTCCTGGAGACTCTATATACAGCTTGCCTATGACAGTATAGCCTTTCCGTGCTGTATTAAAAAGACTTTGGAAAAGAAGAAGGCTTGCGAGTTTGTTTACAAGGAGCATGGGCGGAGCTGGGCATTTTCACGGATGTGGGACAAAGCAGGGCTCGGGAGGACTTGGGTGGCATCTAGTTCCGAGGCTGGTCATGTTGGCTTTGTCCTGCCTCCACCGTCGACCTGCCTCCTCCCAGCCCCTTCGGCCCCAGGTGAACACTCCTTCCAGCATGAGGGCTCTCCCCGAGCGCGGCCCCAACTGGGTGAGATTGTCAGCAGATTAGGTCACGTTAGCTCAGATGGGCTCACTCCCCAGTGACCATATATAGGAGTAACTCGGCCTCCGTCTGCAGCCCTGGGCTCCGGTGTGGCTTCACGTGCTTGAACGTGAGCCCAGGACTGGGGTCTGAGAAACCGACTATCACGTGCAAGCAAACGGAAGGCTCCAGGGGAGCAAGGACTGGATAGGGCTGTCACAGGTTGGCATCTGTGGGGGTAAAGCAACACCCTGGAAGGCAATTTGTCCATGAAGCCTCTTGGCCAAGGACCAGTACTTCCTTCAGCCTCACTGCTCACTAGCTGCCCCAAGAGGCAGCAATGCTAAGAAATCGGTCTGAACACGTTCTTGGATTCTTAAAGACTTCCTGGGCACACTGTGCACCTCAGCACCACTTGGTTTGAGGAGTCCCCTATGGCCCTGGGGAGGGGAGGGGCACTACTGGTACTGTCAGGGAGGGGCTAGGGAGGAGGGGCCTCCAGCCCCACTGCCGGGGCATCCGGTCCCTGGCTGGCACCGCCGACTCACCATCTAAGACCAATGCTGTCTGGTGGTGAGGGACTGGGAAGGAAAACTGAAAACAGTTCTGAGTTTTAATATCCAGATCACTGAAGTTAAACTGGTCGAAGTGCACTTGTGTGGGCAAGGTCCTGCCTCCAGACCACGGCCTCCAGATGGGACTGAGAAAACCATAGAGGACGAGGCAACAGGACCAGAAGAACAGAGGCAACTAACTCCAGAAGCAAGACCCTTGTCTGATTTGGGTTGTAGGGTGAACCCTGGAAGCCACCAAGCCTTTTTCTTCAGAGTAAAGAGAATTCCCACTCATCCTCTGGCGTGCAGAGGTCAGGCAGGCTGCGATCAGTGTCAGTCTGGCCAAGCAGGTGAGCGGAAGGGGCCCACAGAGCAGCGTGAACAAAGGACTGAATGACCCTTGTGTGTGAAACGCCACAGCTGGTCACCTGCTAACTGCTGGGACCTCAACTAGTAGCTAGAGGGGGGCCAAGGGGAGCACACACAATGTCTGCCTTCTCTGCCAGCCCTGCCTCTCCATCACCCATCCCTCTGAGGCGTCGCTCCTTCGGCACACTATGTAGATAAGAGGCCAGTGAACATGAGTTCCAACAGCTGCTTGGCAGCAGGACAGACCCAGGGGAGGCGACCTTTTGGTCTCACTGTCTGCAGCTTAACCAGAAACACTTGGCTCACGGCTATCTGAGGGAGTGGGAAGGGGAGCGAGCCTTGAACCCAGGACCCCTGTGCTATCTGCTCACTAGGAGCCCAGCCTCCTCCCTACCTGTTTTCCCCAAGCCCCATGTGTGTGCACCCATGTGTGTGTGCATACATGTGAGTATATGTGTGCATGAGTGTGTGTGTGCTTGCCCGCTCGCGATTGCTCTTTGTGCTTCATGGAAAGAAAACAAACCCAAAGCAAACACAGGCAGGATTTCGACACTTCCCGAAGCTGTGGAAACCAATAATTCTCCTGGACAGGAAGGATTTCCGGTTGGACTTAATGCTCATGTCCAGAGGCAGCAGCCACTAAGGGACCTAGGAGAGGCAGCAGCCACCAAAGAAGGGATCTTGGAGGGATGTGAGAAGCCAGCCCAGCTCTAGAAAAAAGCTAGGGTGCCCAAAAAGGACAGTCTTTCCTGATGTCACCCACTCGGCTTCGTGGCAGAAGCAGGAGTCCATCCGAAAGTTGTCACCTCCCTCCCAAGCTCTGGCAGTAATTTGGGCTTTCTAGTCTCAAATGTCCTTCAGTAGTCCTAGGGGAAGCCAAAGTAGGGGAAATAGGCCAATGGGGCAGGTGGATAAACTGAGGCTGGAGAGCCCTGATGCCTACAACTGGGGTGGAATCTCAAATTATCATCAGGTTTTTTTTGGGCCAGACTTGGGTCTCCTGAGCTAAAGCCACTGTAAGATGAGCAGCCAGGCCCCACTGTTGTCCAGGTGTCCTGACCCCCATTCCCTACGGCCTGGAAGCACCGGGGTTGGGCATCTAAAGAGTTACTGGCTGGCCAGAGTGCTTGAGCCTGATCCCCAGGCAGGTAGAGGAGAGGCTGAGATGGAGGAGGGTGATGGCTGCGGTGGGCTTGCCTCTAGGGAGTCAGGCCTGCTGGCTGTTCCCTCAGCCTCTGGCCACAGCTAGGAACAGACTGTCCTGGGCTCAGGGCCCCTTAGCACTTCCTCCCCCGTCTATCCTGATGCTGGAGTCCCTGGGGAGGTATTAGAGGTCTTGGCTACCCTGCCCTATCCTCACTCCCACCCCTCCCCCCTGTACGCACAAGCACATACACTCACCCTGCAGGCGAGCTAGCTGCCCACAACAGTGAGAGCCCTCTGGAAGTGGGGGTTAGGATGATAAGTTTCCCTGGTGGCAGCGCTCTGAGGGTGGAGACTACGAGCGAGTATGCCCAGAAAAGCCTTTCCCTTCCTCTCTTAACTCTCTTAGGAGTGAGGAAGCTTCAGAGCATAAGGGAAATGAACTTCCTTTGGACCCAGCTATCTCTGTTCCCACAGGCCACAAGTCCCTCCTCAGCAGTGGAAGATCTGAGATAGGGACAAAAGCCAGTCCAGGCCCTGAGCCCAGCAGAGGGAGAAGTCTCCTCCACAGTGAAGGAATCCTGTGGTGGGAGCTGTGATGTCACTGGGATCACGTCTACTGGATACTGGAGTGTCCCGGCCAAAATGAGACAACTCCTTGCCTTGATGGTCGGGAGTTCTGAAAAGAGACTGGCAAGCAGATGGCAGTGACTGAGAGGCAGTCGGGTAACAGGTTGGTCGGACTGTCCTTGCCATCTCTGTTCCCATTCCTGGGGCAGAGGTGAACCCAAGGCAAGGCAGACCAAATGGGTCCAAGGTGGCAGGTAGTGGGGTGTGCCGCATACTGGGCCATCCAGTTCATACACATCATCTCTTCTGGTTTCCCTGGTAACTTGTAAGTGGGGGTGGGAGAGGGTGGGGTAAGTCAAAACCTGGACGCGGGAAAACTAGGGTTCGAAGAGGCTGAGGAAGCTGAAAAGCCCCTTTCTACAACCTCTCAGAGTTGTTCCTCCACCTCTGCCAGGAAACAGCAGACCTAAGTCTCCTTCCCAGGCAGCCTGGAATCCACTGGCCTCCCCCAGCCCCTTGCACCCTGTCCTGACCCCATGCTCCTTCACTCACCCTGTTCACTGGCAGGCTGACTTCCTGCCTTGCTCGGGGAAGAAAGAGCCTTGACCTATCAGCTCTCCTTGGCCCACAGGCTGTTCTCTCTTTGCCAGGCACACGCCCTCCTAGTTCCATTCCTCTGCCTGTCTCCCTGTTGGGTTTTGGCAAAGAACCCTCGCCCAGCATGCCATGGAGACTTCACACTGTCTTAGCCTTGACCTATCAGCTCTCCTTGGCCCACAGGCTGTTCTCTCTTTGCCAGGCACACGCCCTCCTAGTTCCATTCCTCTGCCTGTCTCCCTGTTGGGTTTTGGCAAAGAACCCTCGCCCAGCATGCCATGGAGACTTCACACTGCCTTAGCCTTGACCTCAGCTCCCCTTGGCCCACAGGCTGTTCTCTCTTTGCCAGGCACACGCCCTCCTAGTCCCATTCCTCTGCCTGTCTCCCTGTTGGGTTTTGGCAAAGAACCCTCGCCCAGCATGCCATGGAGACTTCACACTGCCTTCCTTGCTCTCCCACCACATACACTTGCCAGGTCAGAATCCCCTGCTGTTTTTCCCCTTTGTGCCAACTAGCCAGTCCTTTGCTGTCCTCTGGTGGCTGAATCTGAGAGCTGCCATTTCCTGCTGGTAGGCAAGTTTGATGTGTTGAAGATGAAAGGGGATTTCCTTCTCTTGCTTACTGAAACGTGTCTGTGCATGTACTAACAGGTTGTACCTGACTAGCTCATTTGTAACGTCATCATCTCCCTCGTTCTCTATCCTCAGCTCACAGATCTATGTCACTCCTCTAGCCACTGGCAGTATTCCTTTGGTGGATACGCTATCAACAGAAGGCCCCAGGGAGAGACTCTGCAGCATTCTCTTTTTCTCCTCAGATATTGCTTTTCCTGTTCAAATAACTTTATCCTTTCCATAACCTGATTGGGTCCCCACTTGTAGGCTCAACACCAGGAGTGGTACCAGGAGAACCCTACAGAATTGGATCTGGGAACTCAGTTGTACCTTTGGACTTGAAGGAACAGCTGTACTACCAGCCAGTGGGAAATGGCATGCTAGCAATTCGTGGCAGGCAGTGGCATCACAATTAATCATGGATCCCAATGATACAGTGCCAAGGGAAGAATGTTTCTTGAGAGGCCAGCTATGGCACTTGACTATATGACAGCAAGGCTGAATGTAAGGACTGTGATGGGTAAGTTCTTTTGAGGATGCTTGGTTTACTACCAATAGAGAATGAAACATTCAGGCCCCTCAGTTCTCAGCATAGCTAGGTTACAGACTGAGAACCCAAGATCTTACACTCTCGCACACACTAGGCTGATTCCACTAAACACGAAATAAAACCTTAATTGTGTAGGTGGCTGAACCCCCAATGCCTTTTGAAGTTATAGTCTTATCAAGATTTTCATGTGAAGGAGCATGAAGAATGGAATCCTAACGTTTGGAATTCGGACATGTGGGTGGATCCTAACAAAACAAACAAGTTGAACTGTCAAGGACCTATCCTCCTGTGCTCCTCTGTGTCTGGAGAGAACTGATTGCTTTGTGTAAAACTACCGTAACCAGGGCTGGAGAGATGGCTCAGCAGTTAGGAGCCCTTGCTGTTCTTACAGAGGGACGACCCAGGTTCAGTTCCCAGCAGCTTAGAACTGTTTGCAACTGCCGATCCCGGGGATCTGACGCCCCTTCTGGCCTCTGCAGGCACTTTTACATAGTGTATATACATACATGCAGCTCCCTGAACCTCCACCACTTAAATCTTCTTCTAAAAATACCATGATAAGCTTATGTGGACCAGATACTTTGAGAGAGGACACGGAAGACCCTCCCCAGAGCCCATAAGTAGGTCAAATGTCATTACGTTCCAGAAGGACAGATGGATCCTAGAGGAAGTATCCTGCATACCAAAAGAATTAAAAGACTCTGCTAAGACATATTTCTAAGCAGACTTAGTAAGACAGTTCACATTCCATAAAATTCACACATCAAATGGTTGTTAATATGGTCACAGTCATATGCAAGAGCCAGTTCTTGAATATTTTCAACATGGTATAAAGAAAGCCCATAGCGCTTGCTGCTCTTGCAGAGCTCAGTTCCCAACTGAGCTATGTGTGGTGGTGCACAACCACATGCAGCTCTAACACATGGGGATCTGACACCCCTCTTTTGGCCTCTGGAGATACTTACACCCCTATATGCTGTTGTGAGAATTTTTGCCCTGGGAATAACTAAGCAATGTTTCCCCTCTCCTTCTATAATCCTAATAACAAGCCAGAGTTTGATTCTACCAAAAAATCAATTTGGTTCCCTGTAGGAACCAACAAATTTATTAGGGTTACTTACAGAGTGTGGGGGAGAAATTATGGGCAGGAGTATGGGTGAGCCAAAGCAGCTACACTGTGGCTTTACAGATGGAGCTCCACCCTGCCCCCATCTTCTAGTCCCCAGCCTTTCCTGAGACCCTGAGGCCATATACAATTAGGGTGGAGGTACACACAACCAGTGAGGGAAAGGGGCTGGAAACTCAGGAAAGGGGTACCATGACCCTCCCTGTCTCCTCCTATAACAGACTATCAACAATCAACAAGCCCAGCTCTGATGATCTTTCCTAAGCAGGCACAGCTGAACTCAGGAAAGAAGATGGACATTAAGGTTGTCTTTAATTTTTTATCAGAATTACTAACTGCGCTTGAACATCCACAACCCTTCTTATGGATATATGTTTTCATTTCTCCTGGCTAAATGGTCCCTTATCTGAGGAACTGTCAGGCTGGACCATCAGGGCACGAAGGTTCCAAATGTGTCAACATCCTTAAAAGCACTTGTTACTCTCTGTATTACCCATCCTGGTGTGGTGTGAAGAATTTCACTGCAGTTCTGATTTGCATTTCCCTGATGACTAACGGTTTGTAGTGTCTTCTCCTGTGCTTACTGGCCATTTATATATCTTTGAAAAAACGTTTATCTATTGTGTGTGCATGTTATAAACACACAATACACGTGTCAGAAGACGACTTGCAGGAGTTAGTCCTCCTCTTTGATCATACAGGTCCTAGGGAATCGAACTAAGCCATCAGGCTTGGTGGCAAGACTTTACCCGCAGAGCCACCCCACCAAGCCCGTTTTCTTCTTATCTCAAAATGATGCCATATCTTGATGCACACATCTCTGGCTCTTGAAATCCCCTCATCTCATCTTCCACATGTTCCCTGAGCCTAGTGGAGAGGGAGTGTAACATAGATGTACCACTTAAGGCTAAGGCCACACAGTCACCTCTTTGTGCTTTGACCAGCTGTGAGTCTGAATGAACTGACATCCTTATGACGGCATAAGGAAGCTTCTCTGATGAGGGGTGAGGGTTGCAGCAGTCTATGGTATAAGGATAAGCATTTAGAAGGCAGCTTGATACTATGTTTCTTTGTTTTGTAAATGTTTCTTCTGTCATGTCAAAATTGTGTAACTTTGGGTCTTATTATAATATTGCTTACATATATGAAATTACAATATAATATTAATTGATCTTTCTGATGTTAAGCCAGCTTAGCACCCTAGTTAAATTACAGTTGGTTTTGCACTCAATAGGATCCAGCTAGGCTAAGTTATAGTTCAGTGGTAGAATGCTTGTATAAGGCCTTGAGTTTGACCTCTCAGTACCACAAAACACACACACACACACACACACACACACAACAACATCAACAAATAAATAAACGATGCAAAAGCAAAGCACCTTTACCTGTGTTTCATGGCATGCACTCATAGTCCCAGCTGTTTGGAAAGCTGAAGCGAAATGATTGAGTGCATGAGTTTAAATCCAGCTCAGGCAAGAGAATGAGACCCAGTCTTAAGAAAGAAGCTTAGGCTGGGCATGGTGCTGCTGCTTGTAATCCCAGCACTTGGGAGGCAGAGGCAGGAGGATCTCTGTGAGCTTGAGTCAGCCAAGTCCAGGACAGCGAAGACTACACAGAGAAACCCTGTCCTGAAAAGCAAAACAAAACAAAGAGAGAGAAAAAAAGAAAGCAAAGGAGCCCAGGACCTACACGCTCCCCCAGAATCCTGAGTCCCAGGCTTTAGGCCTTATTACACTTAGGAAACGTTTGCAGAAGTTGTTTTTCATGGAGCAAAATCCTGCAGAACCCAGAAACGTGTTAGAGTAGTGGTTCTCAACCTTTCGAATACTGTGACCCTTTAATATAGTTTCTCATGTAATGGTGACCCCAACCATAAAATTTCATTGTTACTTCATAACTATACGTTTGATACTGTTACGAATCGTAAATATCTGATATGCAGCCTATCTGAAATGCAATCCCCATGAAAGAGCCATTGTCTCCCTCAGTGTGGCGAAACCCACAGGGTGAGAGCCACTGTGTCAGTCTCACATGCACTATGCTAGGGAGGCCAGGTGCAAGATGGCTCCTGTTTAACCTCATTTCCACACACAGGCCTACAACAGGCAAAGGTCACTGTGTGGTAACAGAACTCAGCGGCTTTCTAAAAAGCTGTATAGGGAAGGTTCTGAAAAGATGGTGGTGCTTCGTGTGGTAACTGGTGCTCATTAATCTGCAGATGTGGTTTTCAATATTCATTGATGGTACAATTAAAATGTGAGTTACAATTAAATGCGAATTTTACCTCAGTGAAGTCATTCTGAAAAGCCACCGCGGATCTCAGTAAATTGATGTTTTGGATTTTTGAAAACACAAGGTGTCACATCTGACAGCATCCAAGAAGCAGGCTCACCACCTGATGTACACCTTAGGTGCTTAGGGTTACTGATGTATGCAGTAGGTACTGAAGGGTACTGATGCACTCATTAGGTCTAGAGGGCTTACTGGCCAGCAACAAGTCGGGGTTGTCTGTTACTTAAAATGGTGCTGCACACACAAAATCAAAAACAAAACCTGGCTTAGGCTTCCGCAGAGTGCTGAGGGAACTGTAGAGGATGACCTTGCTTTTGCCTTTAGGGCGTGGTTTCTAGAAAATTCTTGTATGCTTGCTGTACCCCGAGATTCCACTGGATGGAGACACAGCACACACGTCCTCAGGAAACACAAGCCCTCCCACCTCCTAACTCTGAGACCCATCAGAAACTGACAGTAGGCAGGTCACAGCTTAAGAAGGGCCAGCTTTCCTTTCAGCTTGTCACTGGTTACCTGGAGCACCCCAGATCAGCAGACAACTCCAAGAGATAACAACAGCACATCTCTGACCTGTGCTCTGGGGAGACAGGACATCTCAGCAACAGATGTCCTGTCCAGGCCAGAAAAATAAATACATACATTTTAAAGTGAGTAAATACACAGATTTATAAATAAACAGGTGCTTTAAAAACACTCTGCTTAAAGGGGCTGGGGGCTGGGGACAGGACTATAATTCCAGCTACTCAAGAGGTTGAGGCAGAAAAACCACAAATTCAAAGCTGCTACAGAGCAACTTCAAGGCCACTTTGGATATCACAGACCTAGCCTAAAAATACACAAAAGGGTGAGGGGAAGGTATTGGAGTCACGGGTCAGTGGTAAAGCGCTGGTGTGACCTGACTGCTTTTGGGAAGCAGTGTGTGTACTCTAAGAAGCATGAGTGTATTTTCTGTACTGGCCCTTTGCCAGCTGCCAGATAGCATTCTCTAGATATGTCACAATCCAGGCTGTAGCCTCCACATACTCACCTGTAAGCCACTGAGCTACATGAGAAATTATGTTATTATTCAGCTGAGGCCTGCTTCTCAAATGAAATCCTTCGGCAGCGCCAGCACAGAAAGAGCTGCAGAGTAATGTGACACAGGCCTCAGGGTATACACCACCATACCTGGTTGTTCTGAGGATACCTGATACTCTAAGAATCGCCTTGAATATGCTATTCCAGCCAAGCTCCCAACCCTTGTAGCTCTGCTCTGACTTCATGGAAACTGTGACTCTGAAGACTCAGCCTAGCCACCATGACCTCAGAGTGACCAGGCCCAGCCATAACCACACATCACCTGACTCAGGAGTTCTATACGAAATGAATGCATTACTCACCTCAGCCAGAGCCCAAACCCAGGAGGTACTGGCTTGCCATGTCCCTGCCCACCTAAGGAAACTCTTAGTCATGGGCTTGCTACAATCCTCTTTCCTGAGAATTCAGCAATAAGATGAATTTCAAGTTTCAGTGGCCTGGCCCAGCATGGACATGGAAACCCACCCCTAACCTTTGGTGATCTCAGCTCCTTGTTTCAGCAAGCACCCTTCCCTAAGGATCTCTGATCCATGTCATCCTCCTGTCATTACCCAGAGTTTGCCAGGATGACGCATCCACGCGCCTGACATGGATCACACCCAGTGAGACCTAGGTGTCATGCACATATTATACAGCTGAGGGAAACTGAAGCTTGAGCACTGGGCAGAGCTGGCCTCTGCCTGGAGGCAGTGTTCACGGCAGAGGCTGTGGGGACTATTAGCCTTTGTCTGGATCATCTCTACAGCTCAGATGGCAACAGGGATGTTCTCACTGGTCTCTGAGCCAGTAACTGGGATTCTACATGGAGTTCCTCAGCATAGGGCTGAGGGCG
This sequence comes from Meriones unguiculatus, assembly GCF_030254825.1. NCBI lineage: Eukaryota > Metazoa > Chordata > Mammalia > Rodentia > Muridae > Meriones > Meriones unguiculatus. The sequence goes on along the minus strand of NC_083357.1, from coordinate 3,740,491 downwards.
TAGTTTATATGTACAAAGATCCTACCACCATAAAACAATAAAACAAACAAACAAACAAAGCACAGAACTTTACACATACTAACTCAAAGGTTAGCTCCAGCTGGATACAATGATCCATGCCAGGAATCTCAGAAGCATTCGGGATCATCAAGAGAGTTTGAAGCTAGTCAATGCTACATACACAGCAAGTTCTAGGCCAGTCTAGACCACACAGCAAGACCTTGTCTCAAAACAAGCACAAAACAAACAAGCTCCAAACATTTAGGTTTCAGATTTCCTTCTAAAACCAGAGACAGCTGTTTTATAGAAAATAGGATTTATTATCACATTTGAGATGAACACAAACAGCTGTTCCCCAGAAACCCTTTGCACAGTAATATTGATAGATTGGATTTATTCAATATACAGAAAAATCAAAGCCTGTCAGAAAGCACTTTCTTCTGGAGGACAGCATGAACATGGGCAGTTCCTGTAAGTTTCCAGCATGGGAATTCACAGTGAGCGGACAGACTCTGCTCACAGGTCTGCTGCCAGGTCCAGCTGCTTCTATTCCTCCGGCTCCCTTCAAAAAATCACAGCAGCCAACCAGTAGGATTCACAGTAACCAGGAGGAAAGACATTGATGTCCGACTTTTCACAAGAGCCCTGAGTTATGTTTCAGAAGCCAGGCTCAGGGGGGTGTAGCGTGTGCCAGCTCAGGCCACACACAGTACAGTGTTATTTGCATCACAGCTTTGTTTCTATGACATCTTATTAAATTATTGCAATGAGGAAGACAATATTAAACAGCAACTTCTGTCCCAACTGGTCAAGGAAAAGTCAGGATCCTCTTCCCTGGATGCTAACTGATCAGCATTACCAATGTTCAAGGCACACATGAATGGCAATCATGGGGACACCTGCTGAGGGTACATGGCCCAACAGCCACCCTGATTCTCAGATAGAGGGTCTGAGAAAGGATGACAGCTGAGAGCAGCTGGTCCTGTGAGGGACTGTGTGCCTGAGTGGTCTTCCCTGTACTCAGTAAGGGGAGGTGGGCATAAGCAGTTCTTTGAAGTACCTGGGTGAACTGCCACATGGGTGGCTGCCACTGTCCGAGCACCTCGGCTATGAGTTAGCTCAACTGGCCGCAGTCTGTGATGACAATCTTCTTAGATGTCTTCCCACTTTTTGAGCCAAAAGATTCTATTTTCTTCACAACATCCATGCCCTCTTTGACATGGCCAAACACGACATGCTTGCCATCCAGCCTGTGGGGAAGGTTGAGCCAAATGAGAAGAGACCCAGAGTCCTGGCCACTCAGCAGAGATATTTGCCAATACTAATTCTCAAAGGAACACTCTCTCCCCCAAAAGCTTAATCAAGTTCCGCGAGCTCCCCAAACACACTCCAGTGGATGCCAGGCTCCCAGCGTAAGTTCTGTCACCCTGGGCTTTGACCTGGCAGCTTGCTCTGAATCTTGGTGGTCTCACCTATGAAAAGTGGGCTATTCTCATTCCGCCCAGGAAAATGATGAGCATGGAGCAATCAAAAAAGACATTTGTACAGTGGACACAGGGACTACTTCAGCAGGCAAGCTGAGCACCAGGACAAGTGTGAGAAGTCCGAAGGTGTTAAGCAGGCCCTGATTTGTGAGCGCCAAGAATAGAACAGGGACTTAGCTCCAGCAAAGCCAAGAATGACACAGGGGGAGCAGCAGAATCTCAAGGTCCACTAAATCTTCCACAAAATGAGCAAAGAAGACGGAACCAGCAACAACATGCTCAGCCGACAGCCTGTGTGGCTTAAAAGACAGAGGATAACAAATGTCATCCTATCATTTAGGTTTCCTTAAAGTGGAAACGGGTTTTCTAAAGTTATCAGTCAACTGTTGCCTCTGAACTCCAGGGACCTGAGGTTTGGAATAATGAAGACTCTGCATAGAAAGGTGCTGCTGAGTGGAGGTTTTACCAAGGAAAAGGCATTCCTAGACAGCACAGGCCAGTGGGAAAGGGGGCTGAAGGGGCTGGGAGCCATGTGCAGTCATGCTAAGGGTATGTGAAAAAAACCAATAGCAGCACTGGAAAGCATGGGTGTGACACAGGCACAGAACAGCGTAAAATATCCCCCAATTCTTTTCCTTTCTCTCAGACAGACACGGTGAGAAGAAAGCCAATGGCCCAGAGCAGATGATCCAACTGCCCACCACCCTCCCCACTGTGCACAGACCTCCCCGAGCTTCATTCTCAGAGGTCCTGCACTGGGAAGTACTCACCAGTCTGTCTTTGTTGTGCAGATAAAGAACTGAGAGCCATTGGTGTTGGGGCCCGCATTTGCCATGGACAGGACACCTGAAAGACAAGCAGAGGTGAGCTGTGTCACCGCTCAGAACAGCGGATGGCTCGCACTCCATCAAGGAGCAGAGAGAACCAGAACTGAGCTCGTGTGCCTTCACTGCGAGCTAGGTTTTAATGGGGGAGGCTGGGGTGAAAGACTTTGGGAATCTCAGTCAGAGAGTTGACTGGAATCCCAGGTATGACCCTAGACTCTCCCACCTTCTACCTTGGGTACTGGTTAAGGATTCCCCAACCAAGTTCCCATGGGGAAGTCTGTCTGGTTTTTGTTTGTTGAAACAAGTCTAAGTGGCCCAACATGGCCTTGACCTTTGCGTTGTCTTGCCTCAGCCTCCCAAGTGCTGGAAATTAGAATAGAAAGTCTGGTTTTTACAGAGCTAACAATGAGAAAGCCCTAGGGAAACTCAATATGCTAGGAATGCTGAGCTGCCTGGAGCTAACAGAAGGAGCATGGCAGGATGTCAGGCAACTGCTGACCACAGCTGCTCTGGCAGCCAGATGAGATGGAACAGCAGAGAACACTGGAGAGGGGCTCAGTTCCACGCACCTGGCCCCACGTGCTTCAGTGTAAAGTTCTCGTCAGGAAACCGGCTTCCATAGATGGACTTCCCTCCTGTGCCATTGTGGTTGGTGAAGTCGCCAGCCTGCACACAGAAGACCTTGTAACTGGTTACCACATAGCTGGCAGCGGGACAGTGGGACTCCCTAAGAAGGCAGCCCCCATCCCACTCAAGGTCCACCCTCAGGCAAAAGGCCCAACAACCATCCAGTGACTGCTATAAAATGGGCAAATGAAAGCCAAGCTTCTGTATCTGGAACCACGCCATAACAAGTCTGGTTTCCAAACAATACGTTTCTTGTCTAATCTAGTTTTTTTCAGTAAGCCTCAAGAATCGTGTCTGAGGTGTTCTGATTTTCAACCCACAGTTCCTAAGAGGGTCACGAGCAGGTGACCAGGGGTCCTGTTTTCAGAGCTGGGCTGGAGGGAAAGACCAGGAAAGAGGAAAGACCTTCCTTTGCCCCAGCATCATCTTCCCCAAGCCCAAGGATTTACAGACACAGGGCTCACACGGGCTGGGAACTTTCCTCAGTGCCCGCCCAGGGCCCAGGCAGCCCAGAAAGGACCTGCATGGAATTCCTGCCCAGAAGAGAACAGGAGCAGTTCTGTGCCCAGTTGGCCACAGCCAAACTGTGGTTTCTCTGAGACAGGACCCTTAAGTGAGAGGTGTGAACTGCCCTCTCCAGCTAAAACATCAACTAAAGTGTCCCCAGTTGCCTTGCCTGTGCCTCCTGAGGCCACCACTCCAACCCACAAAGAGCTCTCCCAATCTCCAACTCCCTTCTTGACTCCAATCACCCACCTAAGTGCCTACCTCCTCCACCAACCCCAGGTGGACCTGGAGCCTCTGCAGAAAGGTCACAGGGCTTGGCTGGGTTCAGCCCCAGCTCTGCCTGCTGCTCCTTCATCACACCCAATGTGTAACCAAGTGACAGCAGGCACAGACCCAACCCACTACTATTCAGTTACAGAACAGCACAAAGGACTTCAAAGAGACCATGACACCAATACCCGTCTCTAGGTTTCCTGGTCTCCACAGTCAACCTCTGACCTTGAGTCTGAACAAGAAGTTTTTATTACCAACACCTATCCCCAAACCTGATGCAGCAACACCTATATGTTTGCAGAACAGGGTGAATATGTGACTAAACAATATACACATTTAATCAAGAAAAGGCATTCCCAAGTCTGGGCACGTGCAATGCTGATCCAGTCATCTTCTCTGCACCCCCTAGCTTGTCCTGTGCCCATTGCTCAGGGCCACACAGAATACCAAGATTAGAGGGTGTCCAGCTCTGGTGGCCCTTCAAAGCCTCAAGGCCCACCCCACCAGCAGCCCCCTGCTGGGTCCCTTCCATGCACTAAGGCCCATCTTGGTTAGCAGTGATCTTAACAACCCCCTGGGCAGCTCCACTCACAGCAGAGGCCGTGTTCCTATTACCTGGCACATGAAGGCTGGGATCACCCTGTGGAAGGTGGAACCTTTGTAGCCAAAGCCCTTTTCACCAGTGCACAGGGCTCTGAAGTTTTCTGAAGAAAGGAGAGGCAGGTTAGGGGTAGGCTAGTCTTCCCTGCCAACCCTCCAGATGAGCTGTGTGTGGGAAGACCCTGCCCCTTCTCCTGAGTCCATTCTTGATCACATGTTTTCCTGCCTTGACCCTGTAACAAACACTGTGACTAGAATACAAGCTCTAAACTATGCCAGCCAGAATAATGGGGCACAAAGCCCAAAGACCATGTACCTAGCCTGCCCTGTGCTGTTACGCAGAAAGGGCAGGAAGCTATCTCTGGGAGCTTACACAGGCCTTCTTCTGGTTCTGAGATGAGGCTACTCAGGGCCACAGGAGGACAAAAGGCTGCCTCAGGACACCCAGCAGCTGTGCTTAGGTTGAAACTTCCACACTGCCACAGTCTGAGCCCTAATTCCTCCCCCAAGCCCATCAGCCTTGCCCGCTTACTTTCCACTTCTGCCTTACCTGCTGTCTTTGGCACGACATCTGCCTTTAGCTATGGGGAAAGAAAAGGGACAAAAAAAGGATGGTCAGTCCAGAAGCAGGTACAGGAAAAAGGCCCCTCACCATTAACATCCAGTGGCCATGACAAAGAACCACAAGACCATTCCTTTCCTATGACCACCAACCCTCCCAGAAACAGCCAAGGCAGTTATCATTTCTGGCAGCTGCTTCCTGAACCCAAGGCTTGCTGGAGGCAGCCTCAGTTTCTTATCTATCAAAAGAGAGCAGTGCCATCCTGGCCCACTTCCGGGACAGAATTGACAGCTAGAGGCCCTAAGCACGAGTCCCCTGAACAGAGCATCCTATCAGAATGAGCTGACGTTCCTCAGTGTAGAGGGAAACTGAGGCTCACAGAAGGGAAAGAGGAGATGGTTAAGGGACGTTTACAGCTTCATCCAAGCCTGTCTCTTGCCTCTTGGCTTCTCTTAAGAATCCTTCCCACCAAGTGGGGTTCGGGAGGTGCTTCTTATTTTCCATAAGGGGAAACTGAGGCATAACAATACCCCCCCACCCCCCAATAAATCAGTCAGTCAGCACTAACTGGTTCCTTTGTTTAAAGTGCAACAGCCTAAAGACAACACTGGGGCCTCCCCCTGATACTTCGGTGACTGTTTCCTAGTTTTCTTTTTAAGGGTCGAACAGGAGCTAGTGCTGAATGCCACCTCAACGAGTGGAGAGTTGGGCTCTCAGTTGAGAACCTTCTCACTTGCATTCCCAGGTGCCTCCTCCTACGTAGCCAGGCCTTGGGGGCGGATCCGGAGTGTGCTGGGCGTTAAGGTCAGGCCACCACGTGAGCACTGGGCAGCGTCTGCACCTCAGGCACCCACCTCAGGGCTCCGGGTCCAGCCTCGGACACAGAGGGTCTAGGGAACCCAACGTCTGCCCTGGCCGGCTAGTGGTCTGTCACACAGTGAGATTTGACCTTGACTTTTCCTCCAGAACAGCCCCCCTCCCCCCCGCCTCCACGCTCCCCAGGGTTCTGAAGAGCCCCGGAACGCACCAAGCTGACGCCTCTTTTCTGAGAAAGGGGAACTGAGGCGCAATGTTTGGAAGTGAGACCCAAGGTCGCCCGGTGTGCCCGGCACAGCACGGGGCCTGAGAAGCTAGATTTGCCCAAGCCTCACCTCCAGCACCACGCGGCCGAGCGGCTGCCCGTCGGCGCCCACATCCAGGTACACAAGCGGGTTCCGCGAGGAGGAGTCGCGGGCTGCGCCGCCGCTGCAGGCGCGGGTCGCGGACAGGAGCGGCGGCGCAGCGCGAGGGCCGGAGAGCAGACCGAGCAGGCGGGGGCAGCAGCGCAGCGCCAACATCGCGGCGGCGGGTCGGGCGGGAGCGCGCGGAAGAACTCGCCGCAGCCACAGCCGAGGTCGTGTGACCCAGGAAGCAGTACCCGGCCGCTCACCGCCGCCTTTATTGGTCCGCTGGCTTCGGGACCACGCCCCTTCCACGCCCCCTCGGAGCCTGCTCGCTAGCGCCCCCTGCTGGTTGCAGTTGGAAGCCGCACTCACTCGTGCCTGGCGTCCCACCGACCGCCTACACCTACACTCAGAGCGGGAAGTCCTTCCAAAGAGCCTCTGCACCCAGACAGCCGCGACCCTGAGAGGATGTGAGGTGGATTAGAGAGGCAGAGAGAAGCAGAGGTACCTTCCAAGACACGCACAAGGTGACCTCAGGCCTCTCGTTCCTGGGCTGAGTCTGTCCCCGTTTGCTTCTAGAGACCAGACCCCCGGCCAGCAGGATTGAAAATGCAGTTTGCCCAATCTGCCAGGGGCATCTGCCAGGCTTCGGTCCCGGGTGACTGCTCCTCCCCAGCCCACACCGACAGCCCTTGCTGCCTCACCACCTCCAGCCAGGAAGGGGTTGGGCTAATGCTACACCCACCGACACTTCCCTGGAATACACACCCTTGCCAACTGTACCGCACCTGCAGGTAACTTGTTAGGCAACCATTCTTAAGGGACGCCGGGAAGTTGGCAGTGTATGATGCAAAAGGGAAGGAGCCCGCAGCAGAGGCACAGCCAGCGCTTGTGCCCTTGCTAATTGGGCATAACAGCAAGCCCTGGTTCCCTGCTGCTGGCTTGCCCCCCGGTCCCTCAACGCATTCACCAAGGGAGCAATGAGAAATGTACCCTGCTTTCTCCTCACACCTGTTCTAGGGATAAATAAATGAGAGAAAGGGAAGCATTTGTTCACTGTTAAAGGCTGTGCTGTGGACAACGTGATGGGCATACTCTAGGCTGAATGCTGAAGGTAAGGTTTCAGGGCACAGAGGGGAGCCCCACTTCAAGGTCTCAATGCCCTAAGAGATGAGAGAAGGAGAGGAGTGGGGGTTGGGAGCAGGGGAGCGTGGCCTGCCCTGTCCAAGAACCAACCTGTGGGGAGGTGTGTGCAGAAGCCAGGCTGCTCCAAGCCAATCCATGAAGTCAGGGCGTGCCTCACGCACATGCCAGGGGGCCCCTGTGAGGGTTCACAGCCCTGTGCTTTGTGCTACTGGCCTGGTGGGTTGTTTACCAGGCCCTAGCCTAGGGTGGCCTCAGCCAATCCCAGAGAGAGCCTGCTCTTTTCCTGTCAGTGTATATAAAATGAGCTGCCTGCATGGAAAACCCACTCGTTCTCTGTTCTGCTTGAGCCACTGGCACGTTTTCTACATCTATGCGACAGCAGTGCACACTTAGACTTAAAAGATGCGGAGAGGAATCACCACACATGCCCTGCTAGAAAGCATCCAAAAGCCCCAGGCTTCCTGTAGCCAACTGACTCCTATAGGCTTTGACTCCTAGAGCCTTTAACACCCAAAGTGGAAACTAATTGTCTTTCAAGCCTGCAGAGGTGGGGTAGGATTCAGTCTGTCTCCTACTGTGATAAAGTGTGCACAATCCCACCCCAGAAGACAGCGAGCCTTCGTTCAGACTCCTTTCACGCTCAGCTCACAGCCTTCCTCAGCCTCAGACTTCACCCATCAGCTTAGTATATAGCCCTTTTCCAGGCCCCACATTGTCGCAGTGACTTGTCAAGGGCAGTGTGTTGGGCTGAGACCAGTCTGTCTGACTTCAAGGTCAGTGTTATTGCAAGCCAAACCCTCCTGGCTGTCATCAGGGAGCTAGACTGGGCCAGGGCCAGAGGGAAGCCTTGGAGGGACAGTGCAGGAAGACAGAAAATGAGGTAACCAGGAGTTGTGAAACCCAGAGGATAAGGGAGGTGATTTCCACCTCTGAGTACAACAGGGGCACAAGAATGTGAACAGGTCATGGGGGGCTGGGGATGAGCCAATAGCAGCCAGGCTGGGATTAATTAGGGTATCGTTGAGAAAAGGCTGTGATCTGAAACATGAACTGAAAATGTGATGACAGCGATCATGGAGGAAGGCTAGGCTGGGGCCTGATGTCGTGGGTAGCACTGGGGAGCCACAGGTGGTAAGATGTTTCCTCTACCTTCCTTCACCTGTTACTCCTTCACGTTCTTTGGCAAACACATTTTTACTCCATTGTGTGAGTCAGAGTAAACTTCTATTTTACCACAGGCCAGATTCTGACATCATTCCCACCTGTTCTGTATCAGGAGCGGCAGTCCCTAAGCTGAGCTACTGCTAAGGACATACCCAGCCCTGAAGAGCATGGACCCAGCTGAGATTACATACTGTGCTGGTCCCCAGCTGCTTATGGACTGGGACATCTTCAGAAGTTTCTCCGCAAACTGCCCAGGTGGCTTCTTATTCAAGAGTGTTGGCAGTTGATATGCCCCGGACCCTGGACCAATAACACGCTTGGACCTTATGGGGCCAAAAAGCAGTCAGGAGAGACTGGGATCAAATTTGTGTTCTGGAGTTGCAAACTCAGGTGCCTGTGGGAGCCAGGAGTAATCTGATCTGGGAAGACAAGAAATGAGTGGCTGAGGCATGCTCCAACTCAAGGGGTCCCATAGGTGGAACTATGGGAGCATCACAACCAGCTAGGCCTTCACATTATCCAATAAAAGCAAAAACACTTGAAGTTTTCAACAAATCTCTTTTTAAAAATTTATGTGTATGTGAGTATGACTGCGTGAGTATGTACACATGAGTACAGGTATCCATAGTGGCCAGAAGAGGACAACAGATCTCCTGAACAGTTGTGAGCCACCTAATCTGGATGCTGGAAACTGAACCTGGGTTTTCTGGAAGAACAGCAAACACTCTTAATGACTGAGCCGTCTCTCCAGAACCTCTCTTTTGAATCAGTTTCATGTAGCCCAGGCTAGCTTGCTATGTAACCAATGATCTTGAATGTCAGACTCTCCTTTTTAACTGATCAATGTTGGGACTTCAAATGTGCACCACCACACCTAGTTTAAATGGTGTGGGGACCAAACCCAGGGCTTCATGAATGCTCGGAAGTGTTGTAGCATCCTCAGGCTCAAAAGCTAATTTTTAAGAATGGTGGAAACTATTTCCTTCCTTCCTTCCTTCCTTCCTTCCTTCCTTCCTTCCTTCCTTCCTTTTTCTTTGGCTGTTTGAGATAGGGGTCTTCCTGTATAGCCCTGAATGGCCTAGAGCTCACAAAGTATATCAGGCTGGTCTTGAACATAGATAAGTTCTCCTGACTGTGCCTCCCTTCAGGCATTTGACACTTTGCTTAGCTTGGGAATTAATTTTAGAATAAGATTAAACACAGAATGACCTATGAAAAGCATATCCACCACATATCCACAAGGCAGGTGCAGTAAGCAGTGTGATGTGTGCAGGAGTGTGAAGCAGAGGTGAATGCTGTGGCCATCCTGTAAATTGGGATTGTCTAGAGAGGCTGAGCAGGAAGTGCTAGGTGTCCTCTGTGGGCACAGGGTGTGGTTTCATCCTGAAGGCTTTGTAAGTTCACAAAGGTGTTTTGTTTGCTTTTGCTTCTTTGAGCCTCGGCTTCCTCATCTGCACGGAGAAGTTAGTGGATCGCTCCTGTTAAATAGAATGGAACATAAACATATGAGGGGCTCAGTGAAAGGATGAGTGAGAAATGAATGAATGAATGAATGAATGAATGAAAACCTTCCTCTGCAGTGGAAGACTTAGATTAAGGGTGGGGTTTTTGAGACAGATTCTCATCCCATTATGTAACCCACCCCAGCTTCCAACTTTACGATCCTCCTGTCCCTTGAGCACTGGACTCCTAGAGTGCCCCACCGTGTCTGGAGAGAAGGGTGGATTTGAAAGCATGATGTTGTGACCTTAGTTGGAGTTCTCTGTGGTTTTGTAATGGATTTTTCTCTTCTCCTCCGTGGCTCCCTCAGGGGAAGCCCCGGTGCCTTCCTCACCTCACCCTGCACATGGGAGTGGAAAGCTCTACATGTGCAGGTGTAGAGCCTTAGTCACCACATCGTCAGTGAGGCCAGCTGGCCTGGGCTGCATGCTTATCTCAGAGTGGAAATGGGGGTGCTCTAAGTTGTGGTGGGGTAGGCTACGCAGGAACCAGCACTGGCTCAGCTACACAGAGCTCTTTTCATTGCATAGGAAAAAAATTGTACTAAAAAAAAGTTATTCTTCTCACTCCAGCCCCATGGAAGCAGGCAGTCTGTAAACTGCCCTGGGTAATGTCTGGAAGATACACACATCTCTCTGTGTATATCTTATCTAATGTATAGATTAATGTATATTATCTAATCTAACCTGTGGACACGCCTCATCTACTGACGTGATTGTAATAAACAAAAGACAGCCTATAAAAAGGGTCATCAAGATCTTCTGTGAATCTATGGTTTCTTCTCTGAACTTGTATTTTTCCCCATGCCCTCTCTTTCATTTTCTCTCCTCTGAGTGCATCTCTCTCTTCTGTCTTTCTCTCTCTCTCTCTCTCTCTCTCTCTCTCTCTCTCTCTCACACACACACACATACACACACACACACATGCACACATACACACACACACAGACATCACCACTGCTACCACCATCACCATTACCACTATCTGTCATATCATGGGGTGACACAAGCGGCCCAGCAGGAGGCCCTGTGGAGAGGAACCAAAGCCTGACAGTAGCTACATACAATTTTTGCACATGTGTCTTTCGCAAACTTCCAACCACCCATGTGTGTTTGAAAGTTGATCCTCCCTTCCAGAAGAGCCTTGGGGTGACTGTATCCGAGCCCCATCTGGCCTGCAGTCTCCTGAGCAGAAGTCCCCATCTGGCCCATGGCTGGACTGGTGAGCTACAGAAACTGGAGTAATGCATATTTATCATTCGAAGCTACCAAGTGTTAGGTCTGCAACAACAGGCAGCTCATACCCAAAGCACCCTGCCCCCCCCCAGCACTTGTAGGCTCCCATTGCTCCACACCTAAGAGCTACTGACCTGCCACCTCAGCAGGTTTGTCACCAGCTGCTCTTGACAGAGACCACATGGGCATGGACAGGGAGAACAGGCTCGGCAAGACAAGACTTGCTTATCTCTGAGAAAGCATGAAGTCCATTTGTCTTGTTTTTCTACAGGAAATGAGTAGGGGGTGGGGGAAGGGAAGAGAGTGTTGGAGGAAGGCTTAAGGGAGCTGGGCTGAACTGTTTGGGGTAGCACCTAACTTGTTGGCACCAAGACGTCACCCCTAGCCTCGGAACAGCCCTGGAGAGTACTGTCCCTGCGTTACAAGTGAAGGAATGGAGGCCCACAGAGGGTTAGCTAGTCATTCAAGTCTCACTCGGATGAAGCAGAAAGCACAGTTCTTCCCACCTTGTCTTGACTCTATGTCTCTCTGGAGGAGCTAGTGGGTCTATGTAGACAGCCTCCTCCGAGGCCGAGTGTGTCAGAAGACATTGCTCCATAAAGCCCTTCTTCAGCTAGCCTGGCATTGCTTATTCACATAGAGTCACGATCCCAGCCAGTCGTTTTGGGAAAAGGCGAGGTGTTGGGTGTTTGGGCAGCTCTCTATGCAGCTCTGACTGTCTTGGAACTTACTATGTAGACAGGTTGACCTTAAGCACACAGAGATTCACTTGCCTCTGCCTCCTCCCAAGTGCTGGGATTAAAGCTGTGTACCACGCTGAGCCAGACTAGTCTTAATAACTCTGTAAGGAAGGGTTCTAAGAGGCTGGGTTAGACGCTAGCCCAGGCTCAGCTCGGTGCACGGCCTACACTCTCCTCCCATAGCCAGAAGGTCCTCAGCCACGGTGGCCTTCAGCAGCTGGGCAACAGATAAGCCTGCTGCCCTGAATACGCTCATTAGAACAGCTCACACCCAGAGTCAACAGAGAGAGCCAGCCTAGATTTATTCTTTGCAGGCAACAGCCCCACCTTTATTTACTTTTTATGCTTTATAGTGACTTTTTCAGTGCTCCAATATCCCAAAGCAAGGGCCCTGCTGCTAGGTTGCCTAGGTGTGAGACTTGGGCCTTTGCCAGTGTTACTTGGTCAGAACTTGCCAGAGCTCTGTCCATCACAGAAATCCATAGCCTGCAATTTTGCAGCCCTCCTCCCTTCCTACAGTCTGTTTGCACATGCGGATTTCTTCAGTCTACTGACTTGCTCTTCTCAGACCTCGCTCACTAATAATACTGGAGGCCTTTCCTTCCTCTGTTAGAATAACCCCCCTTCTCTCCACAATGATTGCATGCTAACCAGTATTGCTACCTTCCAATCACTATCACCCACCATTGGTCACTAGTGTCTGGGGCACACCACAAGCACTTGTACTATTTCTTAACTCGTGCCTGGCCCTGGAGAACACATATAGTGTGATGCTGCTTTTTCTAAGTGTGGTCTCTAAGTATCATTGAAATGACATGCGCTAGCCAAGGCTAACTGGCTTTTCCTGACAGTCTGCGTCAGGATCAGCTCTGCCCAGGGCCTGAACTTGGCTCCTCCTGCTAATGCTGTTGTTGTTGGATTTTCGTTGAATCTCAATCTCTGTGACAGACATTTCTAATATTTAACTCTCACAGGCTGTATTTCTAAGACAGAGTATGTATATTACAGATCCCGGCCTCAACCAGGTACCTCAGGAGACCATATAGAGGTCTCAGCTTCATGGGGACTGTCCAATATTCAGGATAAGGCCCAGGGAAAGGAAACAGGGACCCTGTGGATCAGGGTGTGGAGAGCAGCTTGCTGAAGAGGGAGGTGGGGTGGGGCATGCTGTCATCTCCAGAGAGACAAGAGCTACATGTCACAGCGATCAACCACAGGCCTGCCCAGAGCCTCGTTTGCATTAATTTAGCCTAAAGAGCTTTCCACCAATTGGCAATACCACAGCACTTTAAAATAATAAGCTCCCCATGGCTGAAGGTGTGCAGGAAATACTACAGATAGGATGCTTGTCCAGGATGTGTGGTGGTCCAAGATGACCTGCAAGGTTCTTTCCTGAAGTGGAAGTTTCTGGTTTCTTTGAAGACTCAAATGAGTCGTATGATGTTTTGCTAGAAGCTGTCTCGTAAGAGGGCATGTGATGTTTCGTTGGAGGCTGGCTTGTGAGAGGGAACATGATGTTTTGCTGTGAGCTGTCTCGTGCAAGGGGCATGGCTTTGGTCAGCTGAGAACATCCTAGGGTGAACTCTGAGGAGAAGAGATATGTAGAAGCCCGTGGACAGCGAGACATCACTTTTTGGATATACATCGCTGCACTGATCTTCATGCTTTGACACTTGACTTCAAAGAAAGAAACATTCCAGAAAACTTCTTGGGGCAATTCATCCAAGTCTTGCAGCTTTTGATGACTTGTCCGATCTTCTGAATCGTGCTGATTCCTGTTGCTGCTTGGTGTTGCCTTTGGACTGGACTGCTGGTGTCCAGGCAACAAAGAGTGGACTCATTCCAAAGAACTACTTCTGAAAATGGTCTACAACCCCCTTTACCTAATAACCTTCTTTCTTCCCTACCTCTGGTCAGTGGATAGAAAGGAGGTAGAAGCATTTAAGAACCCTAAATAAAGTAGAAAAATCTAAGCCTACACTTTCCAGTTCTGAAACTGTGGCTTAGGTCCCTTCAGTGGAGGCTACCTGAAGGAGCTTGAATATAGCCTCTAAGTGCAAGCTCAAAGCCTTCTATTGGCAGGTTGGCCAACAAAATGCAACATGAAACCATGAAAGCTGGGAGGCTATGTTGATATGGTTACTGTTTCAAAAGAGCCCGTGCTTTCTAAGCGTGACATATAAGGACAAACATGGGGGTGTTTGGAGACACTGTAGCTTGCCCTTCTCCTCACTCTGGTAGAACTCCTAACAGAAACAGCTTAAGGAAAGGGGGCTTGTTTGGGGTATAGCCCGTTATGACAGGGAAGTCATGGCAGCAGGGGCAACACTGGCCAAGGCAGAAAGAGACTTGGTGGCAAGTCTTAAATCTTGGTTATTCAGAAAACAGAACAGTGCTGGAAGCAGGGCCGCCTTCGGCGATCTACCTCCACCAGCCAGGACTTACCTACAGCTTCCCCAAAGCAGGGCCACCATCCGGTAACCAACTGTTCAAACACACCAGGCTTTAGGAGACATTTCATATCTGACCCTAACAGTGGCATACGTTATCCAAACATCTGTAAAAGGTGCCACAGGCACAGTTGGGGCTGAACAACCTGTTTCGATCTTTCTTGTTTGCTGACCCCTCCACGTTCTGAGTAAACACCTTTCGAAAGTAATGTCAAGGATATCAGTGTTTAGTTTTGAGACCTGAGTAAAAATTCAGGATACAAATAACTGGCTTGCAAATTATTCACGATTGCTCGGCCCGGCCAGCCTTCCTAGTCAGATTGCATCTTCATATATCCTAGGGTTGCCAAGGACTCTCAGGCAGAAGAAAGAATGGAGTGGATGGGAAGAGAGTGTGTTAGACCCATGGGAAAAAGCGTCAAGAGAACTCCAGGCAAACAGAAATAGTGTAGCCTTGTTTCTGAGTAGGCACACATGCTGAGCACCCTTCCCCGTGCGTCTGGGCAGGGAGACCTCCAGTACTTCCCCCGGCGCACTGGTTACTTTCTGTTGTGATAAAGCACCATGACCAGACACAGTTTATAGGAGGAAGGGTGCGTTTGGGCTTGGGGTTTCAGGGGGATAAGTGGCCATCATGGGGGATGCATGATAGCAAGCAGAAGGTGTAGCAGCAGGAGCAGGAGCTGGGAGAATTACTGTCTTCTGACAGACGCAGGGAACAGAGAGTGAACCAGAAGTGGTAGAAGGCTTTAAAACTCTGAAAGCCTACCTCTAGTGACATACTTTCCCAACAAGGCTAACCTCCTAAACCTCCCCATGCAAAGCCGCCAATTGGTCAGTTGTGATGGTGCACACCTTTAATCCCCTCACTGGAGAGACAGAGGCAGAGGCAGAGGCAGCAGATCTCTCTGAGTTCGAAGTTGCCTGTTCTACATAGTGAATTAGGACAGCCATAAACAGACTCTGCCTCAAACAAACAAAGTCAGTGCCATTAACCGGGACCAAGTGTTCAAATACTGGAGCCTATCCAAGCTCCTACACCCAATCATGGTGTGGCAGAGAAGTAGGGTATAGTCTCCCAGTGGGTCCAAGAAAACTCAGAGTACTCCATATATCTGGAACCTTGGAAGGCTGTGGTTGGATCAGATAACAGTGGAGACCATGCACATGGACCAGAGTCATATGGAAACAATGACCTTGGAAGGAACCCTTTAGGGATCAGCAAGGACAGATGCAACCAGTGCTCCCAGTCTCCTCACCCTGCTCAGAGGAGATGGTGATGGAAAGACAGAAAAAGATGCTGGGAGACCCTGGACGCCAAATCAGCATTCCTGAAGAGCAGAGGGCATCATTTGACACCACTGGTCTATGCACTGGTTCATTATTGGCTTGTTCGTTGCTCTCATCTGTGGCCTGAGGTTTCCTTTGAGACAAGATGGCAGTCATGGGAGTCCTTTGCTCATATACTCTCTGCCTGAAAAGGCCCAGGCTATTATTCTCTGAAGCTCAGAGCCTAAGTGTTTGCCCCTGAGATGTGCTTCCCACTAGTCACCACCCCTTCTGGGAACCGCTGATGGTGAAAGAGTTGTGAATCCATCCAGATTTGGGTCATCCAAAGACACATTCCCATAAGCCACCATCGTCAATATTGAAATCCTTAAAGGTGAAAATCTTCAAAGTGTAAAATCCAGAAAGACCAAAATCTCAAAATTATAATTACAGAAAAAAGGATTTAAAGAAATTCTTTAAAAGACATTGATTTACATTTTTAAGGGGAACTTATTTTTCAAAACATGAAAATATGACAGAACTTGTCATCAGCCGCTTTATACAGGACTATACACAATAATAGCATACATTTTTGTGGGGTAGGAAAGGCTGTATGTGGGCGTATGTTCATGTAGGTGGGCACATGCATGTAAGTGCACATGTACCTGCATGAATGGGAAGGTCAGAGGTCAACCTGGGATGTCATTCCTCAGAAGCCAGCCATCCACCTTATTTCTTTGAGATTCAGTCTCACATTGGCTCTAAGCTCAACGAGACTATACTCGCTGGCCAGTGAGCCCCAGGTATCCTCCTGGCCGTCTTCCAGCTCTGGGACTACCGGTGCACAACCGTGACATCTGGACTTTTAAAATATGGGTTCTGGGATTAAACTCCAGTCCTCATGCTTTCATGACAAGTACTTACATGGCCATATTGTTGCATGCATAAGCACTCAGGTAAAAACCAATGACAGGCACATTGTTATAATAACAATGAGCAGATAAACATATTATAGAGAAATAGCTTTAAAAAGCCGGATGTGTGAATGCACACCACCAGAATTGGTGGCTGTGCACATCTGGGCTTAGAACTGGGATATCTGAACCACTGTGATGGACAGTCTGTGTTTTGATGAGTTCAATCAAAAACACCCACTGATCACCACTGTGTAAACAGATCCGTAAGGAGCTGAGATCCTAGATCAACACAACTTAAACCTGGAACTCCTCTCTCCGTGTGAGATGTTTCGACGTTTTTACACACGCACTCAATGCATGCACACAAAATCAATGTCTGTCCTGTTAAAGTCACACACACACACACACACACACACACACACACACACACACACACACACGCAGAATCACTTTCTCTAAAATCATTCTATAATTTGTAACTTGAGTGTTGAAAATGCTTTGGAGTGGAAATATGTAGAATAGTGAATTGTAAAAGTGAATGCTGGTGGTTAAAACAGTATGGAAACAAAATAGTAAAAATAGTAAAAAACAAAACAAAAAAACTAGAAAGGAAATTAGCCGCCCAGCAGAGCACAGCACAGGGACAGTTACTGACAGACGTAAAGTCAGTTGTTGACAGCGCCGACTTCACGGTCAGAGTTTGCAGTCTCCCTGGGAAGCTGTTTTATTATTGTTGTTAGGCCTCAGCTCCCCACAGATGACGTGTTTACACTCACTTGCTGCTTTCGAAACTCCTCTGTGACTTGACATACATTGACATGAGCATTCTCTGTGACACTTCCCCATCTCCCATGCCATGTTGTTTAGGTTGTGTGGGAGTCCATCCCCTAATCCCAGGATTAGGTTCCTGGCCCGGTGTGGCCAGGAACTGAATCCATTTGCATACTGGGGATTACAGCTGTGAGCCACCATGTGACTCCAAGCAGCACTTTTAAAGGACATTGAGAAAGTTATATGTATGTGTGTATTTGTGTGTAGGTTTTTATAAGTGATTGTTGGGTTCCCAGAGAGACCAGAAGGAGGCATCGGATTCCCTAGAGTTGGAGTTGCTGGCGTTTGTGAGGCGCCTGACGTGGGTGCCGGGACTGGAACAGGGTCCTCTGCAGGAACACTGAGCTATCTTCATTGCTGAGCCATCTCTCCAGCCCCCAAAGGGTACAATTCTAGACTGAAATTTTCTTAGTTGCCTTGTTGCATAACCAACCCCATGCCCAGAATCCAACTTTTTGCCCTTTTATGTTACTCTTTTTTTCTCCTCTCTCTCTCTCTCTCTCTCTCTCTCTCTCTGCAGGAATTGTGGTTTTTGGGATTTGAACATTCCAGATTTTAATCTTTCAGAATTGTGATTTTTCAGGATTTAGGAATTTGAAGGCTTTCAGTTTCTGAGGTAATGACATTCTGGATTGTCTGTGAGCTCCACACATACCCAAGCTTGCTCCCTCCTCCTACCCTGACCTTCTCTTCCCATTCCTGTCACTCAGAGTCACCCTTGACTCACAGCCTGGCCTCTCTCCCAGTCTCTTCTCCCACCTATCTCTTCTCCTCATGCAAATTTCCCTTAGGTTAATCCTGGGTGAGGGCTGGCTACCACTCAGTCCTGGCTGCTCCACACCGGGCTTCTTGCCTAATGAGCCCTGCCTGCTGCAGTGCCACGCCACAGTGGACTTGCTGAGGTGGCCCATGAAAGACATTTCAGGTTCTGCCTTACGTGCTGACTCGAGAAGTAATAGCCTTCCTGCCGCATGCTCACCCCAAACTGTTCTGTTCTCCTTCGCTCTCCCCCAGGCTGGTTCTGCTCTGCTGGGTACCCCCACAGGCCTGGGAAGAGCTCCCTGTCAGTCTTCTGGGGTCACAGACTGTCTTGTTGGAGATGTTGCAATGCTGTAACTGAGTGACACGTGGGAGGCTTAAACCACAGAGCCATATTGTTCCTCAGTGCTGGGGGCCGGGAGTGAGAGCCTGCCCCAACTCCTATTCCCTCATAGTATCTCTTTACACCCCTTTCCCCATGCCAACCTGTCCTAAGGTCCAAATTTCCCCTTCTTCATTTATCTTTATTTTCTCATTTTATTATTTTCTTCAAACAGGGTCTTACTATCAAGATTCCAGATCCTGAGATTACGAGTGTGTGCACAGATGGCAAAACCTCTCTTTTTCAGGACACAGATTCAATTGGATTAAAGATCCCTCTGATGACAGCATCTTAAATAAGTACAACAGTGACCCTATTTCCACTAAGTCTGAGTTTGAATTTAGGATTAAATCATCAACGTGTGAATGGGAGGGGTCAATTCAACTCGCGAATGAGGGCACAGTTCAGCCTGTGATTGGGAGGTACATGGCAGGACCCTCCGAGGAGCCTCAAAGCCTGGCAGAAGTGGCAGGGAAGCAGCTCTGACCTTCTGTGCTCGCAGCCCACTGCTGCCTCCAGGACTTTGGGTTTTGTCTCTTTTCAGAATTATCCTTCCTTCTGATGATAGAGTTATTCCTGGGCCAATCTGGCCTCAGGTCCTTGCCCAGGAGGCTACTTAGCTCCCTGGGAGGATGATGTTTTTTAAGCGTGTGAAATGTACAGTCTTTCCTATCAAAGGGTCAAAGGAGACACTTTGACCCTTTGAGATAAGGCACTGCCATAGCCAAGGTCCAGCCTCAAACTGGGTGTGGCCTGTGGCTCCTCCTCTCCAGGAGCAATCTTATCCAACTCCTGTCACCTTGAACGTGGTTATTTTGGTGTCAGGCTTTGTTCGAGGGTCTACACATGCAGCTTAGCAAGATGGGCTGGGTCCCTGCTCCCAGAAAGCTTACAGTGAGAGCAAGAGGAATGCCCCTATTAAAGTGACGCTAATCCTAATAACAGAAGGTGTTAATTAGACTCCAGGAGAGGTATTTCCCATTCACTGAACACTGGAGTCCCATTCATAATGAAAGGTGGGAAGATAATTAGTTCTAAAGATCACCAGCTCCATTGTACAGATGAGAAAACTGAGTCACTGACGTGAGCCTTATTATTCTAATCCTTTCCTCCTGTATTGCGGTACTTGAACTCTATGCAGGGCACAAGGAACAGAGACTGGGACTGAGCTGGGACCCCAAGAGAATGACGTGGGCAGCTGCTAGTGAGGTGAAAGGGATAGCCAAGACGGGAAGTGGAGCTGCCTCTGTTAGCCACAGCAATCCCAGCGTAAATTGTGTTGGAAGCATGCTCTGGGGCCCGGTAGATAAGTTCAGTGGTTTATTGTGTGGGTGACACCTCATCTGCCATGCTGAAGGGTCACCACAAACCTGGGGTCCTGAAGTGTCTTCTCTACGAACTCTGTACCTGTTGGAACAGCCCTGGGATGAAACTCTGTCAGGAATGATGGTCCTAAAATCCACTTGGCTCCTTGTGGTGATGACACATGGAGTCTCACCGTCTGTGGGAAGGGGGTGGATGGCTCCTCTCCTGGACGTCCTCCTCTCACTGCAGGGACCATGGAAAGGCACGGGTTGGAGATCAGATGGCCTGATGCACACCTGGGCCCTTACTGTTTTCCTTGGTGACTTGCTGGGAGTTGGTTTGCGTTGCCTCCATCATCTGAGACTCAGGACATCCTCTTAAGGTTTCTGAGGTGGTGGTGGCACGGAGGCTACAAGTCAAGACTTGCACAGAGAACGATGAGGAATGGTCCTTGATTCTTGCTCTGGTCCAGACACACCTTTCAGTCAACCCTTGACTTGTAAGGGGCTGGCAACAAACCAAGGGGTCTTTGTCATCCAGGTGCTCTCAGAGAGTGAGCAGGGGTCACTCTCAGGCAATCTGTTTGTTTGAGGCATCCAGTCACTAGTGACAAGAACGGATGTGGTCTGGATACGGCAGGACCAGTGTGAAAGGGACTAACAGTGTAGAAAGCTACCCCAGCCAGGCGTGGTGGTGCACACCTTTAATTCCAGCACTCGGGGAGGCAGATGCAGATGGACCTCTGTGAGTTCGAGGCCAGCCTGATCTCCAAAGTAAGTTAAGGACATACAGGGCTACACAGAGAAACCCTGTCTCAGAGAGAGAGAGAGAGATGGAGAGAGAGAGGAGGGAGGAAAGAAAGCTTCCACCCCCATGGTGTAGAAAGCTGGGCAGGGGAGAGGGAGAAATTGTAGAGTCTGGGGCATAAGCCTCCAGCTCAGCTTCCCTGGTCTTCTTTTTATCTCATGAGGCACTGTGGCGTTTGTGGCTCAGTCCACCCTGCCCCCATCTATTGGACATTGATCATTGTGTAGGAGTCTTGTTTGCTGAGGCTCCTGTGCTGCCTGGTGCCAGCATGGCCATGGGTTCAGTTGCTGCCTAGGGCTGTTCCCACAAGCCAACTCTCCAACAAAGGGCCAGTGTCCTCAGAGGGCAGGTGCCACTCAGGCAGGATGGGAGCAAGTCCTGCCAGGGAACACTGGGCAGTGAGACTTGGTGGCACAGGGCCTGGCTAGGTAGAAGATGAAGGCCGTGTATTATTTGGGGATTTGCTGACCTTGAGCGTCCCTCCCTGGGAAGAAGTCATAAAGTGGGGCAGAGGCTAGAGCTGGGTCATTGAGCCATATCTGCCAAGCTGGTGTCTGGAGCCCAGGTGGGGGCCTGTAAGGAAGACCACCTCTAGCCCTTCCTCAAGCTTCCAAGATCTACTGTGACCTCAGACCAGAAGCAAAGAGCTGAGAAGGACACCCATTTTCTAGCCAGGATGAAGACCTCACACCCTAATGGCGGACAGTCCCTCATTTCTTCTTTTTCCCACCCTCTTGTTTCTTTTCAGCCTTCTCTGTTAGCTTGCTGAAACTCCTGAGCATATTCACTGCCTTCTCTGCTGCTAGAATGGGCCCCACAGGACCAGCCTTTAAAGGCTCACAAGCGATCTGTCACTGTGCCCCCTGGGAAATACTTCTCTAAATACAGCTTGGTCCCAGCAAGATTTAGCTCAGTGCTTGGATAGTGCTACCCACGATTTCAGGTCACATCAATAAAGGCTAAGCATCTAAAATGATGGAGGTTGGAATCAGCTTTTCTATGTGAAGCTCAGACCTTTGGGAATTGGACTTTACAAACATTGGAAGGAATGTCACAAATCAAGAACAAATAAATGGAACTTTCAGGGAGTAATGATTGATAGTCAGAGACTTCAGGACAACATGACAGGGATCAAAATCTGTCCAGGATTTTGTGGATGTTGTATTTCTCCCAATAGGTTGTAAGCTCCTTGAAGCCTTATTTCTCTTACTAACCCCTTCCTCATCTTGAACTTACCACTGGTCATCATTCACCCAGGGGCAGGGTGTGGTAACTATTACACGGACAGATAAACGAGGATGTGGAGGTAGTGAGGGGATGAGTGAGCGCGTGGGTGGGTGGATGGAGGAGTGGGCAGGTAAACTGATAGGTCAGCCTGGGTGAGGAAGCATCTCAGGTTCTGAAGGAAGGAAGGACGGAGGCTGGAGTGAACCCGGCCAGTTTAAAGCCTAGGCTTCTCAAAGACTATCTGCAAAGGGCACGAAAGATGCTAAAACAGGCAATATGGACAGATTAGGCTCTCTCAACACTGGTAGCTTCCAGTATCAAAAGACTCAGTCAGAAAATGAGGTTAGGGGCGGGGGATGTAGCTGGGTAGGTTGATTGCATGCCCAGTACACAAAGCCCTGGACTTGTTCTCCAGCACTGCGCGCGTTGGCATGGCAGTGTGTAGCTGTACTCTCAGCACTCAGGTGGGGAGGCAGGAGGGTCAGAAGTTCAAGGTTACTTTTGGCTACATAAGAGTTTGAGGTCATCTTCGATTACAGGAGATCCTGTTAGAGGTATAGAGGGGTGAGAAAGGGAGGGGGAATGCATAAAAAAAAAGAAAAAAAGAGATGAGGGTAAGAAATGAAGCCACAAGGGAGGAGATACATCAATCCATATGACCAAAGGCTTATCTAGTTAAGTAAAGAACTCCTTTAAATTAACGAGAAAGGTATGGGAAAAAAAAGAGAGAGAGAAAGAAAGAAAGAAACACTTTTAGTCCCAGCTCTCGGGGGGCAGAGGCAGACAGATCTCTGTGATTTCAAGGCCAGCCTGGTCTACAACTAGAGTTCCAGGATAGCCAGAACTGTTACACAAAAAAATTTGTCTTGAAGCCTTCTTCTCCCCCTCCCCAACAAAAAAAAAAAAAAAAAAAAAAAAAAAAAAAGGAAGGAAGGAGGAACGGAATTAAGGAAAAAGAGCCCTGCAGCCAGCTGGGGAAAGAGTTGAGCAGTCTTTTATGACTGCTCACAAAAACACCAGGTGAGTCCTAAGCACATGAGAGGAAGGCACACAGCATCCTTAGTCACTGGGCAAAGCAACGTGAGGCCCACTGAGGTCACCTTCAGCACCTGCACAGCAGCCAGAATGGACGAGTGCTGGCGGGGTGTGCACAGATGGAACTGTGTCACGAGTGTGAGTATGCACAGGGGTAGCCACCATAGATAACCCTTAGCACTTATCAAGTAAAGCCAGAAAAGGTGCTCATGTGTGGCCCAGAAATTCCACTTCTAGGCACACAGCAAGAGGGTGTCTGTGCACCCGCACGTCTCCGTCTGTAGAGCAGTGTCTCTACACAATGCTAATGGGAACCTCAAGCTGGAATCGGCCCAAATGCCCGTGAACAGCGTGCTGCCATCATGTCTACGCAGCAGAAGACTGCTCAGCAAGGAAAGGGATGTGCTGCTGAGACATAGCATTGTGGATGGCACCCCTAAGTGTTATCAGGGAAGAAAAACAGGCTGTGGCAGGTTTCTGGGAGTTCCAGGCAAGCCTGGTCTACAGAGCAAGTTCTACGAGGGACGGGCAGGGCTGCACACAGAAATCCTATCTGGAAAAAAACAAAACAGAAGGAAACAAACAAACAAACAAACAAACTGTGTATAGACTGTGTGTCTGTCTTGAGAAGTACAAGAGCAGGTAATACTAACCTAACTACTACTACTAACCTAATACTACTCGAGCATAAGTCAGAGTAATGAGTTGGGGGCTATCAGGCAGGGTCACAGGAGAGTCTTGTGGAGTCTTGCGATTGTCTCCATATTGGGGAGTGTGTGTGTGTGTGTGTGTGTGTGTGTGTGTGTGTGTTTACTAGACTCAGCCCTGAAGACCTGTGTCTTCTCCATATAATCATACCAGATCTCAAACACTTCCTTTATCCTAGGAGAATTCAGTATCTGGTATGGAAGGGGAGAAGGCTGCAGAGCCCAAAGAACCCGCTTACCCTTCAAAGACTTGTGGCTTTCAGGACTGTACCCAGGGCATCTTGACACAAAGAATTGTGTGAAGAGAGACTGACTTGTGTTGGAGGCCAGAGAGCTGGGCGGATGCTGAGATCCTGTAGGAAAGCCTATGGGATGGGGAAGATCGTCACAGATGACATCTGCCTGGGACTTTCCCAAGGCCTGTGCCCCGGGATGCACACCTCATTTGCAGAGGCACACAAGTAGAGCTGGCACCTCATGCCCCACCTTGCCCTGCCCGAGAGGTGTCATGAGCACCCCACTTCTCTCCCAGGACTCTGGGTCTATGTTGGCTTCTGTGCCAGCAGGTGGGGGAAAAGGGCCAGATGTCCCTCTCCCACCACCGCCTGTCTCTAGGATACTAAACCTAAGATATAGATTCCAAGTGGCCCTACTCACAGACTCTAGGTACCTCAACTATCAGTTAGCCTAGGGCCCTGGCAAGTACATGCTGCTTCTCCCAGCAGGAAGCTCATCTTGGAAACTCTGATGATGTCATGGAGGTCACCTGGGCTGCTCTTCTTGTGAATCAGGTTGTGTCACAGGATGCTGTCCCAGGTGACAGTCTGTAAAACTTACCTGTTAATAGAGCAGTGAGGACCTGGTTTCCTTTGGAAAGAAGCCATGATAATAAGGGACTGGACTGAGGGATTCTCATGGGTGTCAAGAGGGAAGGCCTGAGTAATCTTCACCCTCCACCCCCTTCTCCAGCTGGTCATACTGGAGCCTACACTGTCCCCAAACCTCTCATCCATCCTTTCTCCCCACCATATCCACAGCACAGTCCAGGTTGCAGCCCTGGACTGCAGGAGGTCCTTTGCTGTCCCCAGCCCTAGCTTCTCAGTGCTTTCATGTGATCATCCCCTTCCTTTGTTCAGGGATAAATGACAGTCAAGAAATGTGAAGAGCTTAAAATTAGGGTTTTTAACAACTCCTGATCAATCAGTCCAAGCCCAGGCTGTTTCTGTGACTGGAGAAGAGGCCCCGCACCCTCTTTTAAGCTTGAGCCCTGCACGTGTTAACTGTCACTCCACAAGGGAGTTTTGCTTGTTTGCAAGTACTACCGGAAAATGGGCCCTTGCAGCACCAACACTACCCACACTACCCTTTAAAATGCCTGCTTCTTCTACCCACCACACTGTTTCCTGCCCTTGCCCATCTCCCGTGACTTTCCATATTGGGCAGCTTTCCATTTTCTAAGCTTTGCTCTATTTCTCAATTTGTTTACCCATTCTCCTGGTGGTGAGCAACTGGGCTGCTTGGGGTTCCGGCGTTTGTGGATAATGTTGCCTTTTGCCTACAGCTTTCGTGTGCACACGGTGGGTTTCTCTTAGGAAGCACCTCTTGTTGGACGGCTGGGACAGTAGATCTATGTCACACTTGCTACTCTTTTGGAGGACCCCAGAGGTTCAGTTCCCAGCAACCACATGGCACTGTCCTCTGGGCTTCACTGGTACTGCATGCATGTTCTACACAGATACACATGTAAGCAAACACTCATAGATATAAAAATAAATCAAAATTTTTTTCTTTTGGTTTTTTTGAGACAGGGTTCCTCTGTGTAGTTCTGGCTGTCCTGGAACTCACTCTACAGACCATGTTGACCTCAAGCTCAGAGATCTACCTGCCTCTGTCTCCTGGGTGCTGGAATTAAAGGCATGCACCACCACAGCCCGGCAAATAAGTAAAATAAAATAAAAAAACCCACCAACCCGGGGCTACTAATTAGCAACTACACCGTGTGTGTCTTGCTTCATTGTCTTCAAGGTAAGGTTCAAAACTCCAAAGCCAGGGCAGGACAGTGATGGTGCATGTCTGTAATCCCAGCACTTGGGAGGCACAGGCAGACAGAGCTCTATGAACTGGTCTAGAGAGGGAGTTCCAGGACAGCCAAGGCCACAGAGTGAAACTCTAGCTCAGAAAACAAAACAAAACTAAACTAAAAGATTCCCAAAGCCAGATTAGATTCATTACCACCGTTGCCCACTTCACGGGCAGAGCATGCTTTCTGCCACCCTCAGACACGCTGTGCGCCGTTATGCCTCTGAGTACTCGCACATACTCTTCCTCCTCCAGGAATGCTGTTCACCTCATCTCTGACTCATACTTGATGACCCAAATCCCCTGACAGTCTTCTCTTCATCCCTCATTTGGATACCATGTGATTATTAGGCACCGGGCACGTGCTGGGCTCTACTTTAGGCACCGGAGGAACAGCAAATAAAACAGACTAACTATCTCATTAAGCTGATGTGTTAGACAGTGACTACACACATAGTAACGTGCCTGGCACCCAAGTCTCTGCTCTGCTCCCTCACGCGGCTCTGTGCGCATTTCCATTTCCATTCTACCTCCTCTGGGCGTGTACAAGCCAGCAGTGGATCTCCCTGTCAAGGCTGAGAGCTCAGGTCTCCTGGGCATGAGAGCAAGGGTGATGTCACCTCCACAGTTACAGAACCTTCCAATGGCTCTGGTTGCACTTGCTTGTCCCTCCCAAGTACAGCCTTGAACTCAGAGAGATGTGCCTGACTCTGCCTCCTGAGTGCTGGAATTAAAAGCATGTACCACTACCACGTTGCCTATCAGCTTTCTTTCTTATACAATCCAGGACCACCAGCCCAGTGGGAGCATCCACCGTGGCCTAGGGCCTCCCCCATCAAACACAAATTAAGAAAACGTTCTACAGGCTGGCCCACAGTCCGACCTTATGGAGGCATTTTCTCAATTGAGATTTCCCCCACTCAGATGACTAAAGTTTGTATCAAGTTGACATAAATCTAGACAACACACTTCTCATTCCAGGGCTGGATGCCAGGTGCCCTGGGTAAAACAGGCCTGGTTAGGGTGCAGGAGACAGCTTTCCTAGCCTAGCGTGCCAGTCTCTCACCCGCCTTCTTTCAGTGCAGACCCTGTGACAGTGCTGGAGAGGGTAGACGCCAGTGCAGCCTCAGAGATGTTGGATTTAGGAGAGGAAGCACACACTGAGCCCACGAAAAGTACTCACTTGCTTCCCGAGGCTGTTGAAAGCTTCCACAGCCACTTTCTGCTATTTTCACCTCCTGCCATCCCATTCACTCCCTGGCTTCTTCTGGGGCATTCCATCTTTCTTCAAAAGCCTATCAAACTCCTGGTGTCCTTCTGGGTACTCATTTTGCCATTAAGCTCAGGCATCCCACTTGCACTGTACCTCGGGAGGGGAGGGAAGGGGAGGACAGGAGGAAGTACTCCCCCTCTTCTTTGAACTGTGCCCTCTACATGGCAAAGATGGACTCCCCCCAAGGGAGAGCTTGTTGCCCTGAAGTCACAGCTTCAGGTAATTCCTGCCGGTGGCTCTCTTTAGAGAGCTCAGCCATCCGGAGGTGATTCACTCACAGGGACCTCTCACACACGGCTAGCGAAAAGACTGCAAGCTCCACTCTCTCCCTTTGCTGTCTTTCCACATGACGGTTTCAGGCACCTGAACTTAAACAGGAGGGCAGTGCTGAAAGCGAAACATTTAATTTCTCCACTCCACACAAGTGTAACCCCTTTTCTGACAATGAGTTTGATTGGCTGTGCTTAGAGACTTCCCTCTTCTCTCTTCTCTGAATCAAACTGTAATTGCTCTGAATCAAAAAATTAAACGGAGGGCATTCTTCCTAGGTGACAGATGCTGGACAGACATCTCAGGAGTAAGATACAAATGTGTACTTAAAACACACACACACACACACACACACACACACACAGAGGCCTCTGTTGTATATGGTCACTCAGAATCTTTCTGATTCTCATATTTGCTTCTGGTGGCCAGTGTATCCAGGTAGCCAAGTCCTGCTCTGTAAGCTAAGAGCCTGTAAATATTTCTTTCTGAAGTTAATTCTTCAGAGGCTATGGGGCAAAGGACAAACTGAAAGCATTATATAGGCATTTATATAATTATTTATAAAATAACCACTTAAAAGCGAAACCTTTGTTATTGTTATTCTCTCTCTGTGTACATGCATGTTTGTGTGTGAGATGCTTATATGAATGCCTGGTGTGAAGACACAGGCCATGGCATGCTTGTGGAGATCAGAGGACTGTTTTTAGGAGTTGATTTTCTCCTTTTACCTTGGGCTCCATCCTGGGCTGAGAACTTGAGTCTTTAGGCTTGCAAAGCAAGCACTTTCACCACTCACCCATCTCATTAGCTCCATAAAACTACTTCTTTTTATTTATGTATTTTAGTTATAGAAATGCTCTGTCTTAATGCAAGCCAGAAGAGGGAATCAGATCCCATTACAAATGGTTGTGAGCCACCATGTGGTTGCTGGGAATTGAACTCAGGACCTCTGGAAGAGCAGTGGTATTGCTCCAGCCCTCATAAAAACTATTTCTAATGTATGGATCACAATGGTAGAAATCTGGCTAGACTTGAAACCTAGATTTTTTTTTCCTGTCTCTTGCTGTACACCAAGAGAGTCCTTGAGGCATCTTCTCAAGGCATCTTGATCCTACTTTTTACAAGTGACAAAGGTCTGTGTGGGTGGGGAACCACTTTACCTATACTTTTAACATGACCAATAAGATGGCTCTCAGGAAGTCAGGTCAGGACTGTGCTGCGGGGGTAGGGTGCAGTGAGTGGTAAAAGGGCAGAGTTGAAATTCTTCTCTCCTTACCACACCCACGCCTGTGTGGGTCCTGCTTACTTTCTAGGCTTGTTTCCTAGTTCTTCACAGACTCTCAACTCATTAACCATCTCATATCTTTTCCCCTTAAGGTAATTAGAGCTGGTTTCTGTCTGTGCCTCCCAGAGCTCCTTGATGGATGGACATTGTGGGAGATTCACCTGTCCATCCTCAGTGGACATCTGAGCATGTATTCGGGGACACAGGGGCCCAGCCAGTCTCAGGGTCCTGGATTTCCACATCCCCTCTCCTTGGGATAGTTGCCGTGGTTCCAGGACCTGAGAGCTTCCTCAGTTTGCCCTGGGGATCCTCAAGTGCTTGGGTGAGTCCAGGAGACTCACTGTTGCTCTTGGGGTAGGATGTCAGCTGTGTAATAGTCACGCATGGGCTCACCCTGACTGAACAATTAGGGGCTCTGTTTGTGCAGTTCTCTCCAGTGGGCAAAGCAGAATACAGCTGAGACTCAAGTCAACCTTGTTTAGAGAAAAGGGACCCCAGTGGCTTCCATCACTGCAGACACGGATGTGCATAAGTAGGGCCATGCTCCAGCAGGGGCAGCTGCCCCACTTCATCTCAGTTTACCTCAGGTGGCATGTTGCCACCCAGTCCTGGGGCTGTGGACTTCTACCCGCTACCAGTGCTGGATCTTCATTGTCTCTGGGTGAGTGGTCCATCTCTGGGATCGGAGCCTGCCTCAGAGGCCCACTCTCTGCATCACCTGTCTTAAATATGGCTCCCTAGGAGCAGAACTGAAAAGGTGTTTTATTCAAGGTCTTTATTAAGTTGGTACATCCTTTGCTGAGTAAAAAGGAAATAGATGGACATAAAAATGGCATTAATTACATGACTCCTTCACTATGTCTAGGCATTATCCAAACAGGCCTCCCTCGGTAAGTTCTAGTTGAGGTAAAGAAGTGTGTATGAGCTCCAGGAGGTCAAGCTGGACTGTGAGGTGAGGACCACTGTGTCTATCTGCGTGGTCGCTGTGCATTGGGCCAGCAGGGTTCCTCTGTCTATCTGTTCCCCTGGGGAAATGTTGAATAAAGTAGTCACACTGAGGTCCTAGGATGAGGTAAAGTACTACAATGCTTTCAGGTGAAACTGAGCTCACTTTGGGGATGAGCACTGAACTTATATTCTAAATGGACGCCAAAGCAACACAGTACGATATCACTGTACAGGCAGGCAGCTATGTGCCGGGAGACCCCGAGAAGTCAGGGTCTGCAAACCTGACCGGGCTGTTGAGGGAAGGAAGAACGGACAGCCACTGAAGAACTGAGACATACAGGGACACAGAAAAGCTACGTCAGGTGGCTGGGAGCTTCAGCCATTTTTTATGTACAGTGCAGGGGGCAGGGTTAACTGGAAGCGTTAGTTGGAAGTCTCTGTCATGCGCAGTCTTAGGCTATAGACAGAAGGAGGAAGTGGCAGTTGCTAGTTTCCACGCACACTGGTCAATGGTTAGTGAACACTAGTAAAATGACAGAAACCTTTGCCTTCCCAAACTCGACCCAGGGAAAAGACTTGGCTAATTAATTTTCCCTGGGTCCATTTCCTTGATCCTTGACATGGCTGTCTCATGTAAAACCACACACATTCACTCACAACTCCTACAGGTGTTTATGCTTTACTTGGGCTGGAGGTGGAGAGGGGAGAGAGGGAGGAACTTGGGAGACACTAGAAGGAAGGCAGAGCAGGCAGAGGAGAGGGGAGCAGCGAGCTCTGGTGAGCTTCTTTCTGCCTTGGTGAGCCTCAGAGCAGTCCGCTGGGGGACTGCACTCACCCTGCTGAGAGGCTGCCCCCTACTTCTTTGACAGTCAGTTGCTGGCTGTGGGCTGCTAGCAACCTTCCAGGTACTCCGTCTACCGAGGGTGACTGCTGTGTAGGGACTTGGTGGGTTCCCGATAGCGGAGGACCGGTGGGTCACCATACAGGAGGTTTCACTGAGGCCTGGAGAGGTGGCTCGGCAGTTGAGAGTGCTTGCTGCTCTTAAAGAGGACCTGAGTTCAATTCCTTGTCCTCACATAGCAGCTTACATCTGCTTACAACCCCAGTTCCCGGGGATCCAAGGCCATCGTTTGTCTTTTAAGAGCAACAGGTACACACGTGGTACACATAACATATATGCAGGCAAAACACTCAGACATATAACAATAATGTTTCCGTTTTTTTTTTTTTTTTTGAGACAGGGTTTCTCTGTGTAGCTTTGGCTGTCCTGGAGTCACTTTGTGGACCAGGCTGACCTCAAACTCACAGAGATCCGCCTGCCTCTGTCTCCCTGAGTGCTGGATTACAGACATGTGCCACTGCACCTGGCTTGATAAAAGAATCTTTAAAAAGTCTTATGGCCAAAGTAGTTTTTAAAAAAATTATTTATTTTTATGTACATGGGTGTTTTGACTGGATGTACATCTGTGAGGGTGTCAGATCCCCTGGAACAGGAGATACAGACAGTTGTGAGCCACCATGTGGGTGCTGAGACTTGAACCTGGGTCCTCTGAAAAAGCAGTCAGTGCTCTTAACCACTGAGCCATCTCTCAAGCCCATGGCCAAAGTCTTTACTCCCCACACTCAAGAGGCAGCTGAAGGCAGATCTCCGTGAGCTTGGGGCCAGCGTGGTCTACATAGAAAGTTCCAGGCCAACCAGGGCTACATAGTGATAACCAATCTAAAAAAAAAAAAAATAGTTCAACTCAAGGACTAGGTGTGTGGAGGATGGCCACCGGGTGAACAGAACTTGAGCCCCAGTTTCTTGGAGACTGGGCTTTTTGCCTCCCCCCCCCATTAGATTATTTTTAATCCTGTTTGTGTTGGGGGCCATTGTTCAGCTTTGCTTTGCCTTGGATGACTTTTCTCATCTCATACCTAGGCCCTCCATTCCAGAAGAAGGCTGCTTGTCCCCAGGCATGAGCTGGGCCAAGGCTGCCGTGAAGTCTTGAGGAAGCCTCAGGCCTGTATAAGGCCAGTATATCTCTGACAGTAGGGTGTTAGGCTAAAGATGCTGAGTCTTGTCTTTATAGCCTCCTGCTCCTCTGCTCACTTCCTGCCTTGAAGGCAATGGTGCTCACCAGTGTTGTTTTAACCACCACCCACAAGAACTGATCTGACGTGGCATGTACACATACGCTCCCATCTCCACTTTGAGAGTTGCCTGACATCACTTCCTTTCCCTATAGGGACCCTCCTACTATTTTCCATCTTGTTTATCTGTTTTATTTAAAGAGTATGGCCAAGCCCCGATGTGCTTATTTCTCAGCTCATTGCAAAGTCACGTAAGGCAATGGGCAGTGGAGGTGGCCTGTGCAAAGCTTCTCTCACGCCCAGGAAGCTCTCCTGACACTTCAGGCTGCTGAGGACAAGGCTGCCAGATGGTGGCAGAAGCTTGCAGCTTAGCAGCAACCAGGACTCCAATCTTCCTCTTCCCACCTTCATCTCCTATTCAAACAAGAAACTCTGGCCACCTTATCACAGTCCCTGCCTTCCTTGGAGGTGGTGCTTCTCAGTGCCCAGGTCCCCATTGGCAGCCCTTCAGCCTAGCTGGCTCTTGTGTACACCCACTCAAGCATGTTCCATCTCCCCACCTTTGTCACACACTCCGTTCATACCAGTGGATATATCTGGGGAGCCTGCTGGGCTGTCACTTTCAGTCCTTCCTGAGAGAAAGCGAAGGGCAATGATGGTCACTGGCCTTGCCAGTCAGATCCACTTCCCTGAAACTAAAATTGGGTACACAGAAATACAGTCTGTGCTGGGTGTTAGAACTGTGGCCTGAGGAGGGAACCCATAAAAAATGCAGCTCCATAGTAAACTCAAGTTTCTCTTGAAGTGGAGCAGGGAAACAGTAGGGAGAAGCCCACTGGCCAGACAGGGCTCTGCAGCCTTCAGGGAGAGCAGTTTTAAGGCGTTTATGAAGCATGGCTGTGCCCAGATGCTGTGGACAAAGCCTGACTTGACACGGACAGTTCTCAGCAAGGGCTATTCGACAGCCTGAATCACAGATGGCCTAAGGACTCAGCATCCCTCCAGGACCTGGCCCTGGCTAGCGCCCCATATTTAGCTAGTCAGCACTGACTTTTGTCCCAAAGCTCTCAGTGGGGCGAGTCGGAGGTAGGCTCGACTGCTCTGGAGGTAGGCTCGACCAGGAGGAACCAATGCCTGGGGCTCTTTATATTGACAGGAGTTTCAGGACCTCGTATAGGGACACCAAGGGCAGAATGCTTCCAAGGCAACACCCAAGCCATTCCACTGTCTCTGTGTGTGCACAGACCAACAGGATAGGGTGGTGGGTTAAAAACCAAAGGCCGTTCCCTCAGACCAGTCCTTAACACCCACAAAACAGCTAACTCAACAGAACCTTCGTTTTTGTCAATTTATTTAGAAAAAAATTAACATGAGCAAATGAGATACCTCAGTGTTACAACAGAGTATAGAAATGCCTAGCAATAATCAAATAATTTGATCTTTAAATACAAAATAACCACATGAACACCTAATATACAGGTTTCATCTGAATACATATTTATTAGATAAATATTAGAGGTCACATCATCTAACTACATACAGCTTTGCAAGACTAGAAATCACAATTAGTTTTCTGACCAGTCGAAAGTATGAAATGATTGCAGTGTACATACGATGTACAAAGACAATGGCGGTTTCCGTGGACATCACTTCAGGCTGCACGTGTGGGTGTGGATGTGTGTACGTGTGAATCACCTGTGATCATGATATCAAAAACTTATACAAAGTATGAATTTGGTTACAATTTTTTTCTTCTGAAATCCCCGTTTCTCTTCATTGTTTCCATAGCACCCTAAAAATACACAGGTGGCAGTCCTAGGACATTGAAGGTAAATAGTACATGTAGGTAAAGTAAACAACGAAACAGAACAGAAACGCCTTTCCACACAGGGGCAGAGTATATTACATGAGACAAAGGCGGAGTCACACAGGCTAACAATGGGGTCTAGTATTCCGCGGAAGATGAAGGGGTTCCAAGCCTTTTGTTGTTTTGTTTCGTAAAATAAAAACAATACACATTCCGAGAGAAATGAATGCATTTTGTTGACATGTCTGTTTCTCATTTACATATGTACACACGCCCCTAGAGTCGCCGCTCTCACGCTGCCTCATGTAGATGGGTCAGGCCCAAGGGCCCACTGGGAGCAGACCTGTAGCTCTCTGGGGTTTAGGGCTTCCGCTAGGGAGAAAGTGGTAGGAATCTTTTAAAAAATAAAATGGCTACAGGGAACATGAGACATGAATAAAGCTTCAAACCAAGAAGATGGGGGTGAACGCCTGTGCAGGGCCTTTCCCATCTGCTCATGGACTCCCAGCCCATCTTGCCGGGTGGTGGTCGGTACCTGCCTATGGGTGGGTTGCTCATTGTGGTAGAGTGGCTTGCTGAGACCTCATTTCCGAGGTCACTATGGCTCCAAGTTGTTGTCAGGAAGGTCTGAGGATCTTTCCAGAGCCTAGGCCTGCCCCTGCTTATAGATGTCACCTTTACCTGCATCTGTCACTACCAAGGCATGGCTCCGGCCCCAGATGTCTTCGTAACCTCAAACCCTGGATGAGCTCCAACGTTTCTCTGGAAGGAGATATTCCCAGAGTGTGGGCTTCAGGCTCTGTGGTGAACTTGCTGGTGGGCACTTGTCTGGGAGGGAGCCTAGGAAATCAGCCTCAGGTGTGACTGAGAGATGGCAAGAGAGGCCAGGGCAACAGGGAGTGTCTAGGCGTTTTGCATTGGAAAGCTCTGGAGAACCTGGCCATGCCTTGACAAGAACCAGCAGGGACCCCAGGCTGTTCTGGGGCACAGTATCACGGCAAGAAGCAGGAACTTGTGAGAAAGGCATCGATCACTCTGAAGCGAAACAATCCATACGGTCCGACAGAGCATGGCCAATTGCCAGGACGCAGGCACGGGGCAGGGACAGCCACATGGTACCTGATGTAGTATCCCTACCAGCTGACAAAGAGTGGTTCTCAATAATGGGTTGCCTGGTCTCCCAACTTGAGCACAGCCGTCTCTTCTGCTCCTCCCTCATCTGTACAAATAGCCCTGGTTGTTTTTTTGTTTTTGTTGCTTGTTTTTTGTTTTTTTTTTGTTTTGTTTTCTTTTTTTAAAAAGGACTCGGGTTTTGTCATTGAGTCAAGATATTTTAAAAACACCAGCAAAGGCTATAACCAGGTCATGAAAATGTTGAATATTATCAAAGACGATACTAAAATATTCACAAAGATATTTACAAAAGCGGTTCTTAAAATAATTGATTTGCATACTGAACACAGTTTGAAAAGACCTCAACAGGACACAGGAAGAAGAGGGTAGGGTGATGGCAGCTTTCCTTGTGCCGTCGGTTTTTTTGTTGTTTTGTTTAGGGTGACAGTAAGTCAACAGTTAGGGTCACCTTTCTGGTTCAATCTGTTAAGAGTGCCAGGGAGCACAGAGAGAGACCAATGACTGATGACAAACAAGGATGCTGACAGTGGACAGGAGGCAGAAGAGGACCCTGGGTGGCAGCATCGGAGAAGGGAGAAAAGAATTTACAGATGGGACTCATGTGGCCGGACAACCCGGCATCACTATAGGCCATGAGGCTCAGGGGCACAGAGCAGCCTGGAACAAAGCAGGCAAATGGCAAGCCAACAGGGACTCTTTAAGCTGAATGGAGTGAAACAGCAGCGGACCACCAGAGGCTGCACTTGCTAGGGTGAGCAGGAGTGTGGAGCGAGCTCTGGGTGGAGGGGAAAATGCTAGGAATGGCAGGCAACTACACAAATGCCACAAGCTGCCTGCCAAGATATCCTGGTACACACAGCAATGGCCTGGGGCTGGAGACAGGGGCAGCTTTGAAAGGAGAACCTGTTGGACCAGATTGACAGGCTTGGGGAGACAGGATGCCCTGGACTCTTGTTGTGGAGTCCAGTTTCTCTCAAGTGCCTGTGCTGCCCAGCCTCTCTACCATGTACTCTTACAGTTGTATGGGGAAAGGAGAGTTAGAACCCAGAGGGAAGTGGGTCCCATAGAACAGTCCTGGAGAGGGAGGGCACGGGCAGGAGGAAGGAAAGAGAACACAGAGGGAGATGGTTTGCTTGCTGTCCAGATGAAATGTTCCTTTCCTTCGGTGACTTCAGAGCTTTCCGATGTGGTCATTTAAAAGCAGGGAGTGGCTTGGGGCAAAGCTGCAAGGCTTCTGGCTGCTCCTGTTGGGTTCTGGTTGACATCTTCCTATATCCCCCAACAAAGGGCACCTTTTGGTGTGGTGCACCGCTCTCTGGCCCCTGCAAGGTGTGGCCCTGGTCTTGGCTGAGGAGCCCTCCCTATGCATTGTCCCAGCTCCGGGGAAGGCCCTGACCTGTTTCCCACCAGTCCCTACACAGGAGTGGCAAGCCCTCTCAGACTCACTTTGTACTTGTTCTGCTGAGAGAGTGTTTACAGGGCATCTTGGCTTAGAAGTCAGAGGCCAAAGCCATGACTTCTGGCCCTGAGGGATGTCCTCCTTCCCAGAGGTTTGTGCTTTTCTGTGGGGGTTGTGTGTGTGTGTGTGTGTGTGTATGTCTGTGGTTGTGTGCATGTGTGTGTCTGTGGCCTTTCTCACTGCTGCAAACTGTCACTACTCCTCCAAGGCTTATCCACTGCTCTGGCCTGGGGGAGACAGTACAGGTTTCTCTCAGATTCCAGTCATTTGAAGGAGGTTCTGGGCCAGGAGGCAGGGATACGGTTTAAAAACATGGAAGAACTTTGGGGCACTGGAAGGTCGGTCGTCTGGAGTCAGCACACATGGAGGGGCCTATAGTCACCAATGGCATGTCTCTTGCTAGGCCTGGATTCCCTCAGCTGGGGTTCGTCTTCCAGGGGCCGTCTTCAGTCTTGCTCTGGGCACAGGTCCCCGAGCATTTGGGCAAACAGGACTACAGACCCACATGGCCTTCCCTGCCTAGTGTGCTCCGCTCAGCCCCCAGCCTGAGGTCCTAGTGTGGAAGGCCTGAGCGTGGGCTCCTGGGAGGAAAAGCATGTGGGACAGATGGGGTAGGAGGCAAGGTGGGGAGGGCTGGCCCCAATGGAGGGTGGCCTTCAGTTGTTCTCAAAGAGAGACAGGAGGTCATCGTTGCTATTGCTTGGAAGGTCGGGGGGGTCCAGGTAGGAGAGGAGCTCGTCGGGGTTTGTGAGTTCCGGCAGTAGCTAGAAAAGAAGAAGCCCAGTTGAGGAGGCTGAAGGTGGTCCAGAAGGAACGAGAGGTCTCTCTGGCCTGCTCACTTCCTCCCTCTTGCCTCCTGGGGTTCTACCTCAAATACAGAAAACTATCAGTGTATGGGTGTGCTGGCTGTCCCCAAGACCAGTCTAGACCACTGCATCTCACCTGGGGCGGGCATGTCTATAACGCCAAGGGCAGGGAGACCCTCGGTCTACCAGCAGGGACCCACTGGGCTGATCCCTTCGTCAGTGTCAGCCCCGCGGCAGGTCAAGGGCCGGGTTTCCTTTAGGTTGTTCCTCTGTCATCTCAGACCTGGCCATGAGAAGCTTTGGCTCACACAGCCTACTGGCACAGGTCATTTGGCTTCATCCATGAGCACAAGGAAGGCCTTGGGAAGACCAGGTGGTCCTCACCGTGCTCGCTGCCCTAGCCTTCTTCCAGAGTCTTAGTGAGTTTGTGGCTGGTCAGTTGTGGCTATGCTGTCCTGTCCTTGTGGTACACTGTCCCCACTCCCCACGTGACACCCTTGGAGTTGTCACATAGGGGCAGAGGAGCTCCTGAATCAAGAAGCATCTAATTCACTGGTCTGGCTAAGGGAGGAGAATTGGGCGAGAAACCAAGATATTTGCAAACCACAGATAGTGCCCTAGTTCTCCCTGCCAGGAGCTCTCTGAAGCCATTGGGGTAGATGCTGATGGCAGGGCCAGGAGTCCAGTACCTAGGATGGAGGCTGGCTACAGCTACTAGCTCCTGTGGGGGTAGGAGGGCCAAATGTCCAGTCCTGATCTTTGTGACCCCAACTCTACTTTCTAGACCACCGAGGCCTCAGGATGGGAAATCCTTGAGTCTCAGCTTCCCACTTTGACCTTGTCTCCCCCCACCATCTTCTGTCATCCCACATGGAGGCTTCTGGGAGTGAGCAATGGAGCAAGCAGAAGCAGGGAATGGAAACACATGGACAAGGAGACCGCAGGCAGACAAGACCAGAAAGACGATGGTGGGGTGTCATTCTTATCCCTTCCCCTGCCCAGGCCAGAAGGTAGATATAGAAATAGCAAGCTTGGCGTGGGGGTGTGAGGGAGGGTGTTGGAAGAAGGACAAGGACCCTCTTGCACTATCTCCAAGGCCTTGACTGTAAGGGTAAAAGATGGGTAGGACTGGGGAGCAAGAATACTGGGCTAAGGGGCTGATGGGTAGGGGTGGGCCTCGCATGACATATTCCCACATGGGGCATTCTAGTGCTAGAGTCAGGGAGACTGGCTGGGGCCCACCCACCACCCACCCACCTTCCCACCCGGGGCCTCGAGCCCTTACATGCCCCCCTTCTCTTGGGAAGGTCCTGGTGCCATGCCTGGCCCCGGACCAGGCTGTGTGGTGACCCCAACTTACATCCAGTGAAGGTTCCGGCATGTCGGATGCTCCCTGTGCTCCGGCCTGACCCTCTAAGGCTGAGGAGGGGTTAAAGGTCAGGTCGCTGTGTGGATGGTTGCTGGGAGCGGCCTGTGGTGGCTGCCGGGGAGGCTGGGAAGGAGGAGGAGCCCCACTGTGATGTAATGGAGGCCCTGCCTGGCTGCTGGGGTGTGGTACGTGCAAACCTTGTTGTATGGAGGGATGGGGCTGGTCAGAACTGCCAGCATGGGGCATCTGTGGAGGAGGAGAGAGCAGGAGAAAAGAGAGGTGAGGTGACGAGGCACGACGACGGATGCCTGGAGAAAATGAAAACCAAACAAACGGGGAAGTAACGGACCCCAAACAAGGGCACCCCTCACAAAGAACAATGGTCTGGAGTAGAGGGGCAGGTAGAAAAAAATAAAAAAGAAAAAAAATCCTCTCCAGAAACCAATAACCAGGAAGGCTGTGAGGGGACGAGTGGGGGAGGGGCCTCACTCTGCACAAAGCCTGGGAAGGACCTTGAGCCAGGCACAGAGAGCCTCCCACCCCACACTATCACAACAAACAACAGCAAGGGCAGAATGGACAAGCAAATGGACGTGTTTCTGGGAAGCGGGTAGCTGCTGGCAGTGTGGTGCACCCTCCCACCGAGGGCCAGGGCAGTGCAGAGCAGGCGTGGACACGGCACGGGCAGGCGTGCGGCTCAGGATTGGGAGTGTGACCCCCAAGTGGGCCCCTGGCTGGCGGTAAGGAGGAGGGTAAGGAAGAGGCAGGTGCTCTGCCTGCCTCCCTCCCAGGATGGAACACATCTGATGTCAGAATGGCAGAGCAAGGGGATTTCAGGGTTCTGCCTTCTCCTTGGTTAGCAACGGGCTTCATGCTGGGGCTGGTGAGGAATGGGGCGGGGCGACTCTAAAAGGTTAGCTAGGGAATTCATCTCTTATTTTTCAGTGCATTGAAAATCAGCTGTCTGTGGGTATAAGGGTTTTCATATAAACATGTGCCTGGTGATTGCTGTTTGCTGTTCCAAGTAGACCCTTCAAAGCAGAAGACCCAAAGCTGTTCTGCCTTCCTCCAGCAAAGGCCTCAGTCTGCTCTATGCATTTAAACAGGGCCACCAGCACCCCACCTCACCCCCTTCATTCTGCCAAGAATATATCCACTTGGTGACCAAGCACTTCCATGGCCTCAGATGACTTTCATCCCTGCCCACCTCCATTTCTGGGTTCTTCTGTGCTGGCTTGGCAAGGAGCGATCGTAACACCCTCGGTCTCCCAGACCCCAGTTGTTCTTTCCTTTTCTTCTAAAAGCTGCTCCCTGAGTCTGACGCGATCAGGCCTCTACCAAAAGTCCTAGAGTACCCTTTGTGGGGTGCAGGGCTCCGATGTGACACCACTATCACAGTGCTCCTCCAGCCCAGGCTGGAAGAAAGGCCACATGGTGCTAAGAGGACAGCTGCGGGTCCCCACTTACCCCCAGCAGCAGAGGTCTCAGTGGTACCCATCCTGAGGAGGCAGGGAGGGACTCCACAGTCCCACGAACAGCTCAGCTCAGGGCAGAAATCTTGTAGCCTATGCTAGAGGTGCCGCCTCCTTGACCTTGACAAGAGCTAGAATGTTTCATGGCTCAGAGCCCTGCTGTTGTATCTGCCAATCTGCTACCTGGTGTGGGAGAATCCTTGGGCAAATCAATGCTTGGCTACAAACCTCTGCCCGAGAAGCCTCTAGCCACCTGCTCAGCCAGGCTAGGCTGCTTCTAGCTAGGAGATACACCAAGAGTAGACCTGGGGCCATCTCCCCATGTGGTACAAATGAATGCATCGCTAGGCCTGGGAGAGCTGAGAAGAGGCC
Organism: Meriones unguiculatus; assembly: GCF_030254825.1. Classification (NCBI taxonomy): domain Eukaryota; kingdom Metazoa; phylum Chordata; class Mammalia; order Rodentia; family Muridae; genus Meriones; species Meriones unguiculatus. The sequence goes on along the minus strand of NC_083357.1, from coordinate 3,700,627 downwards.
AGGCACACCTTTGAAGAATCCTGGGGGACCTCTGTGGCTGATTTGGCTACATATTCCCCTATATAGAGTCTGGTAGCAGGATGAACCAGGAATCAAAACTGCTTGGCCTATGTGACTCTCCCTACCATCTTACAGGTTTAGTGGTGTGAGGGCTTGGGGCATACAGTATGTGCGGGGTGATGCGGGCGACTCCTAGCTATGGAATGCTGAGGTCCTGGGGAGCTTGGAAGAGCTCAGTGGCTGGAAGTTAAAAACTTCACCAGGCAGCATCAATTTCACTTTTCTTTCTTTTTCTATTTTATTTTTCTTTGGGCAGGCTCTCAAGAACTCAAAACTTACTACATAGACTCTGAACTTTTGACTCTCCTTCCTCCATCTCCAAGTTTTGAGACTGCAAGTGTGTACCATGTCCTGTTTGTTTATGCAGTGCTGGAGAAGCACTCTAACAACAGAGCTTTATCACCAGGCACAGGACTCATTCTTAGTAGGAATCAGGGATTTAAGTGCAACACCTTTCTTCCAGGCCAGAGAGAAGATGAGAAGGCTCCTTTAAGTCTTCTGACACAGGTTCTCCAACCACTACCAGGCACGGTGGAAACTCTGGACTCTCTCTGGCTGGTATTCCTATCTGTGGCCCTTGCCTCCGGGGGGGCACTGAAGGCCTTACAGAAGCCACTTTAGCTGTTGGTTACTCTGACCCAAGGGGCATTTGCTCTAACAATTGAGCATTCAAACGGAGGAGGGGCCAAGGGGATGGCCAGCTCTTGTGCCACTGTCGCCAGAGCCACAGGAAGGGATGGCTGGTGGCTAGCTCTGCGCATCTTGCTCCAAGGACATGTCCCCAGTCGTGTGGAACATGCCAATAAGTGAGAGACAAGACAAGGTGAGCAAGCCCTCAGGGAGGTCAGATGTCCTGGGATCTCCTGGGGTGGTGGTGAGACCCTGAATGAAGACTAGGATCCCCAGAGACTAAGCACCTGAGCACAGGAGCTAATTTCAGGGGCCTGGAATCATCATTGGAAGAGTTTAAGTGGGGCTGGGAGGGGGTACATATGGATGTGGGGGAGCAGCCTGGAGCTTCCTTAATTTCAGGAGGTTCGGCATCCTCAGTGATGACAGCCAAGCTGACCGGTACACAGCAACCATGCCAGCTTCTCTCCCTCTCTTCTGAACCCCCAGATCTAATTCTTAGTTTTTCTTTTCATGAAGGAGGAAACCATGTCACACAAAGATCCCAAGGGAAAGCCCTCTGCCCCAGTCAGCCCCAGCTGAGGCTAGGAGTGGAATATGGGCAAATGGGAAGGTTCAGGTACAAGTTGAAGGTACTCACAGTTTCCTGCATGGGGTGACTGAGGGGTTTCTCAAGGGCGGCCATGTTGTTGGGCATGTCCGGTGGGTGGGAGAGCTGGGGGGGACCGTGCATGAAGTCGTTCATGGATGTCCCTCCGGGATTCCCATGGGGGAAGTCAAAATTGCCATGGCCCTGGTAGTTGTTTCCTGGGATGAGAATAAGATGGGGATGGGAAGAGGTCACCCAGGGGGAAGGTGGCCCCCCTCAGCTGACAGAATATAAAAGCCAAGTTCTCCACCTCTCCCAAGACAGGCATGGCGCCTGAAGCATTTGCTTTTAGCTATATGATGGAGCAGTCATGCTTTCATCTCATGGACTGGGGTATCCCATGTGTGTGATTTTGGTGTATGCTAAAATTTCCACCCCCACCCCAGGTGTGTGAGATGCTCTATGTTACCGAAGGACAGAAAGGGGTCAAGCAAGAAGACATTGAAAGAGGCTCAGCCTGAACCTACAGCAGGAGCTGCTGGGCTGTTGTCTACTGGGGCCACATTTCCTACCAACCCCAGGCCCAGGGCCTGTTCCACTCTCTCCAAGAATACCAGGCTCTAGATGATAACCCAGCCTCTTCAACCACTGTATCCCATACCTCAGGGTGATGGTGAGACACAGAGAATCAGAATACTGGGGTGTTGAGGCCCTCGGCATAGGCTGTGGGACTCAAGCCAGTAAACTAATGACTTGGGTCCACTAATCAATTACCTGGGTACCTTGGAGATCTAAGATTAGGATTCTGAGTGACAGGGCCACCGTCCTTGGCAGAGGGTGGGGTATTTTCTAGGAACTAAGTGGAAGGCAGCAGGGTGATGTTTGAAGTCTAGAATAGCTGAGAATGAGACCAAGTGACAGTAGCCTGGGTGAGCAAAGGCTGAGCCTCCAGTGCCTAAGCTCTCTCTGGGAGAGCCAAAAAGGGCAGGACTAGACAGGCAGAGCAGGCTGTGGGACCTTTGGGCTTAGAACCATTATCCTTCCGAGTCTAGTGACCTGAGAAATATTTTTGGAGGATGGGTCTACTCTTTTGTTTTTAAGATTCATGTCTGTGTATGAGTGGAATGTTTTGCCAGCATGTACCATGTGTGTCTGATGTAAGAGGAGTTCAGAAAAGAGCATCGGATCCCCTTGAACTGGAGTTATGGTTGGTTGTGAGTCATCATGTGGGTTCATGTGGGTTCTGAGACTCAAACTCTCTGCAAGAGCAACAAGTCCTCTGAGCCATTTCTCTACCCCCATTCTGGCTTTCTTCTCCCATTCTGTACCTGCTACCCCCAGCACAGAAACCCCAAGTCCCTGATGAACCCAGGCTGTGTCCTCTTCCCCCCCCTCCCTAACCAGCACTGCGGTACAGACCTTGGCTGCTGTAGTCGTTGGAGCTGGTGCCCCCAGGAGGAGGTGGGAGTGGGTAGGGAGATGGGCCAGGGCCTAGAGCGGCGATCATCTCCATGACGTTGGGCATGATCATCTGGCTGGGGCTCATGGTTTTAAACCGCTTTGAGGGGATGCCATCAGGGTCGTCCTTGATGTGGAGGTCTGACTTGATGGGTACTGGCCGCCAGCTGCACGTGGGGTCAATGGTGACCTCTTCAAACTCGGAGCTGATGGAGAGCAATGGGGGAGGAGCTGAGGCTTAGCATGTCTAGCTTTGGGGATGAGAGGCCGGTGTCTACACACCTCCTCTGTCAAAACTGCATACATGGGACAGAGACCTGGAAGAGGTATTCACATCTTATCTGGCGAGATGAGAATGAATATTGTGGCTTAGAAAAACAAGTGGTTTAGCTTGGGGCTGCTGGCCCCAAGACACTCCCCTACCCACCCCCGGCTCCAAAGGGAGCTCCTGCACTGGCTGAGTTCTGTCCCTTCTAGGGCATATTGGTTCCCAAGTCCACAAATCTCCAAGGTGAGGCTGCAGACTGGTGGCTGGCCAGTACTCAGGACTTCCCGTGTCCCCCCTCTCTTCCAGGCCTGGCTGCACCTCTCTGGGGGGGCTTCACTTACTGTTGGATGGCGTTCAGGATCCCCCACATATACTGATCCACCTCCAGACCCTCGAGCAGAGCAGTTTTACTGGAAGAGAAGAATAAGGCTTGGTCTTTGTCCCTGGGGGCGGGGCCCAGCCCGTCCAGCACCGCTGCCCTGACACTGCTGGTACATGTGTATACGGCCCAACAGAGTGCTGCCTAGCAGGGACTTCCCAGAGCCAGGCCTCTCCGGGGCTTGTTTTGCCTGAAGGGTGGGTAAGGCAGCTTAGAGCCCCAAGAAGAGGCCGGAGGCGCCTCCTCCCTGCAAGGTGGGCGTCGCTTACTTGCACACAGGACATCTCCAGGTCCCTCGCTCGCAATTCAGTTGGAGGTACGACTCCAGGTCAAAGCACTGTGAACGTAGGCGACAGAGATACGTAAGATCAGGGCTATCAGAGAGCTCCTTGCCTCAGCTCCGGACCCTCAGGAAGACTTCATTCCCCTAGAAGAGCTCCGGTGGCTCAGCCCGCCGAACAACCCTGCTGTCTGTGATCGTCTCTTGCACACAGTAGCCCTCACGTATCACCTCCCCGTTCTCTCAGAAGCCCTTCCAGACCCTGCGCCCAGGCGATTCTCACTGCCGTGGCCTCTTCCTGAGGCCAGGAACAGTGTGGGCTCTGGCAATCCCCTCAGTCCATCCCAGGGATCCAGTGTGAATCTGATCAAGCTCATCAGTCTATGAGCTTGTCCACACATCGCATGTCCACACCTACACACTCAGGAGGAGGCGGTCCTGTCTGTCACTCAGCTTTCAGGGTGAACTGTGACCCACACTGCAGCAGAAGATGGTGTACCTGGGTCCTGTGACCTTTGCAGCCCATGTGCGTTCTGGGGCATGCGTCCTGCGAAGCCCCCCGTGTAAGGGCTCTTTGCTGGCCTGAGTTACCTTCTTTCTGAAGCTGCTCAGGGCAGGTCCTTAACTAGCCTGTGGTGTCTACCCAGGACTTTCTGCTGGCCTCCAACATCTGACTGTCTATTTCTGCACCACCACCACCCCTCCCCAGGACCTCAGAGATGGGCCTAAGGGAGAAAATTGAGAGAGTATGTGGGACTGGCCGCCAATGGCCACAGTGTCTTTCAGGGTCAGTGACAGGCCCTGTAGCTCCGCAGCCTGCCCCTGTCACCTTGCCAACTCTGTGCAGCCTGTGTCCGAGGTGTGCCTCCTGGGGCCGCTCACCTGCACATGCTTGCAATCATGGCCTCGAGCGGGCAGCTGTATGCGCCGGAACGTGATGGGGCACTTCAGAGACACCTTGATGGCGGTCTGCTCCACGCCATCCTCCCCGTTGAGAGTCGTGTTACCCGAGGAGGCAGCCACACTGCTGAAATTCCGCTTGACTGTGGGGAAGGAGGCGCAGGGTGAGGGCCAGGCTCTGCCGAGGGTTTGGATCTAAGCAAGCTCCTGGACACGTCCTGGATTACCCACGCCTGCATTCCACATGTGATGCATGCAGTGTCCATGTGAGGGAGAAAGGACTGAGGAGAATTCCTTTTCTGAAGAACAGACCCTGCCCTCGATAGGAACAGGGACTTTTTGCAAAGCTTGCAGAAACCCAGGCTGGTGCTGCTCCTCTGATTTAACTGGGTCAGCAAAAGTCCCCTCAGGTGGTTTTGCATGTGGTGCTGCAAGTGTGGGAATAGAAACCAGACTGCAGGGTGCTGCTCGAGGGCTGCAGGAGGGAAACACTAAGAGACACAGCTACAGAGGCCCCACCTCCCGCAAGATGCGCTCCAGGGTGTGGCATCCTGGCCGTCAGCACCTCTTGAGGCCAGCGCCACCCAGCCTGGCCCCACCCGCTCAAACTCACTTTTGGTGATACAGTGCTCAGCAGGGAGCAGGCGCTTCTTGAGGAGGCCCTGCAGCACAGAGCGCACGGAGGGCCGGTGGACCAGCTGCAGCACGAAGAGGTGGGACTGTGGAGAGAGCAGAGGTTCAGCGCAGCTCGCAGCCCCACACCCGCCCGTCTGCAGTGCATGAGGCCCGCGCCCAACGGTCTGCAGGGCCTCAGTGACGCCTCCCTAGGGGAGGGTACCCAAGGACCTGGGAGGAAGAGGGGCCTGGAAATCAGAATGAGGCCCTGGGCTAAGAGGCTGGGCCTCTGGAATGACTGGCTATGCTCCAGGCTTAGAGGCTAACCGTGGGCTTTTCCCTGAAGCCTCCTGGCTGAGGTTTCAGTACACACATGGCATCAGGACTGGAACCCAGTTTATTTACTGCTCTCCTGTCGTAACTCTCCATCCTTCTTGTCAAGTAGGCCCATCTCTGCCACCCCTCCTCCAGGAAGACTTCTAGGACTGTGCACCACAATTCTTCATGCTATGGCTGGGCAGTCTCATGAAGGACTCCCGTCCTATAACTCTGTAGTCTCAGCCCCTCTGCACAGACAGACAGGACCAGAGTATTTCCTTTTGGATTCGTCAGAGATACCAACAGTATGAGGGAGGCAAGTTACTTCTCTGAAAGCCCCGAATCCCAGCCTGTGATTTATAGGGACAGGAGGAGAGTGACAGGAGTTTGAGGTGGTCCCAAATCACATGCACTGGAGGAATATGCGTATGTGCCTCTGTGTGCATGCATGCGTATGTGCCTCTGTGTGCATGCATGTGTGTGTGCATGTGCGTATATCCTCCCCACAGGACAACAGGGGTCGGTTTTAACTCCACATTTAGCAGAGCTGGGTCTGAGGGGGGAGAAGGTGGTGGGAACATGAAAATCTCATGCAAACGGGACAAGAGTAGATCACAGCTTTGGCCTGCCCAGTGGAATAGGGTGCTCGTGCCTGGGATGGCACCAGGGAATAAATGGAGGTATGTGGAGGCCCAGTGGAAAGGGGGAAATGGCTGAGTCTAACCGAAATGGCCAGAGCATCGCAGCTTAGATCACTTTGGAGCTAGAGAACAATGTCCTAGGGTATGGCTGGGGACTCAAGGGAGGCTCGCAGTCCTGTTTGCCCACTTTACTCACACAGCAGCAGGCGGTGACAGTGATCTGGATGGTGTTCCGGCCGGGCTGGCATACATGCTTGAGGTGCAGGGGCTTATGGGAGGTTTTGTTGTCGCCTCGCTCGATTGTGAGGGGTGTGGCATTGACGCTGACCTGCACCGAGGCTGGCCAGTTGGTGTTCATCTGCCGATCCTCGTGGTGGTAGCATTTGAACTGCAGCTCCAGGTCTGACCTGGGGAGGGCAGGGTGGGCACCATCCTCCTGAGTTCCCAGGGACCCGAGCCCCTTGGCCACAGCCTTTTCCCCTTCCTTAACCTAGAGCGGTAGTTCTCAACCTTCCTGAAGCTTCCACCCTTTAATACAGTTCCTCATGTTGTGGTGAACCCCCATCCATAACATTATTTTTGTTGCCACTTCGTAACTGTAATTTTGCTACTGTCATGAATCAATCGTAATGTAAATATCTGATAGGCAGGATATCTGATATATGCTTCCCACCAAGGGAAGCACTGCCCTGGAGACTCTCCTTCCCTACTAATCCAAATGCATCCTAACATCCCAAGCCCTCATATTTCCATATCCTATATATGACAGCCACACCCACAGCCCTGGCTGCCCCACCTGCGTACGAGTGACTCCTCTTCCCTCTGACAGGGTCAGAAGGACAAAAGGACAGATATCGCTTGACAAGACCAGCATCAAGGCTGATTGTGGCCATCTCCAGGTAACGGCAGGAGCTTATTTTGCCTGTGTGCCCTGAAGCCCCAGGCCTCTTATTGTAACATCTTAGTTTCTGTGTCCTGAGTGCCCACCCGGTTTCGCCAGTGACAGCCCACTGATTGTCCCAAGCCGAGAGAGTTCAGACCTGCTGGGAGCAGAGGCCCGAAGGAGGCTTCCTAGGCAACTGTGCTGGGATGAGGCTGCAAGCTAGGTCTTGGGTGAACCTTGCTTAATGACCAAAGACCTAGAAGGGGGTTTCGGAATCTAGGAGCTCTCAGTTCAAATCTTAGGACTACTGTTTGCTGTGAGAACTCACGTTCTTTAAAACAGTCCTCAGTTTCCCTTCAATCAAAAGGAAAAGCATTGCCTCCTTCAAGGCTCTGATGCACAGAGCCCAGCCCACGCACTTGAGCTCAGCCCTGTGGTGGGCAGCACCAGACAGTGGCCGCCACCTTGCAGTCTACAGAGACTGGTGAGCCTACCTAGCCCAGCCCTGTTCTTGTAGCCTCCTCTCTTCACACTTTCAGGCTGATGTTTTTCCCTTTTGCTAACTCATCACCTGGAGATACCCTCTTCCCAGCCTTTAGGGAAGTGCTAGCGTGCGTCCTCTCCGGAAAGTCCAGCCAGCACTCAGACTGGGCTAACAGCTGTTCCCAGCCACTGATGCTTGGTCCCTCCCCTGTGGGTTCCCTGTGACATTCCCAGAGCCTTGTATGGTGCAGGGCCTTAGCAATGATGCCAAAGAGGTGACCATGACAGGAAGCTGCTGCCAGCACCTGTGCAAGACCACTGCAGAGCCTGGGGCAGGTCACCTCACCTCCACATCAGTGTCTGGTGGACCGTGGGCCGCAGGTGGAACACGTGGTTGCTGACGGCCAGGTTGTGCTCCAAGCGGAAGGGCTCCAGAACCACGCCATCCCGCACGGGGAACGTGAGCCGGAGCTCATCGTTGTGGTTGGCTGGGCAAAGACAGGACCATGTGAGTGGTAAGCACCCCAGCCACACAGGTGCTGGGGAGGGAGTGGGGCTCACCCATGTGATGCCGCCTTGGGAAAGCACGCTCACAGAACATTAACGCGGCTAAGAGCCACAGAAAGTGGGGTATGCCCAAGCACATGGGCGAGAACCTGCGGTGCCGCTGGCTCACCCCACCCTGCAATCCCGTTTCTCTCCCTGGCCTCTCTGTACATGAAGACCCTGGCTCTCCCTGGTGGCCAGGGGCAGGTAGGCCAATGGACAGTCTAGTCCCCCACACCGAATGTCACTGTGAGAGGGGAATGCTTATTCTCAGCCCTCCTGCCCTTTCTGTATAACTCCTACCCCAGGTAGCCCAGCTTCTGGGCCCTCTGGCCCCGCCCACTGGAGGCTTCCAGATAGAGCTGTCTGAAGAATGGAAGAATGGCTACTCTGGGCTCCTCACCTGGGGGTGGTGGCAGAGCGCTCATATTTGGCTTGATGTCAGGTGGGAAGGGCGGCTTGACATCTTGGCTGGGGGACAGGTAGGGAGGTATGCTGCTCCCGGGAGTCATGGGGGGTGTTGGGTTCCCTGGAACAGGTGAGTGGGGGTAATTTGCCACAGGAACCGGCCTGGGAGGCTGGAAAAAGATATCAGAAATAGGTTATGAACTTACAGGGAGGTAATGGGTCAAGCTGTGGACATATACTTTACTTGTGTCAAAGTCCTACTCACTCACTCTCCCCTGCAGATCCTGTTCCTTTTGAGGACAGGCGAGACTGGGAAGGACGTTATCCTTTACCAAAACCTACTTTGCTGAGCCCTTCAGTGTGTTCAGGACTTGTCTAACCTATACCAGGAGGAAAGGACAGCTGGACTCTAGTCTACATTCCTTGGCCCTGTTCGGGAGATCCCAGTCCCTGGGTCCCTTTCTTGTCACTATCTTTGTCTGGTTTTCTGTAGGGGCCATAGTTGTCCCTGGTCACTCATTAAAGCAGTGAACTCCAGGTCCTAAGCAAAGCTATGCAGCAAATGGCCATGAAGTGCATCCTCTACCTATGGACCCCTAAAGCCATGGAGAGATGTTGGGGCGGGAAGGTAAGCAGTGTTTATGCCTGCTGATACCTGCCGAGGGTCAGCTGGACTTTCTAAGACTAAAGTGACACTCACCCTGTTGACGCTCCCTTGGCTGTAGCTGCTATAGCTGCCTCCGGAGAAGGTGTTGTTCTGTCCATTAAACTGTTCCGGCTGCAGAAAGAAAATAGTCCAATTAGCAGACGGCAGAACAGCCCCATGGCCTAACCCCTTCAGAGACATGAGTATACTGGGAAAGAGGGTACTCAGATGGGGTCTCTAGAACCAGGGTGGAGAGCGGATGGGCCGAGCTTTGCCTCTTTTGTTCACTGATACAACTTTAGCAAAAAGACTCCAAAATAGCAACGGGTAGGGTCCTAAATTCTGAGCAAAGACGGTAAACATAAGCTGGCAGTGTAAAATATGAAGGGGTTTTCCCTTCTGAGACGGTATTTTACAATAACACCAATGGAAAGGTTAAATGCTCAAAGATCTTTATCACAGCAGCATTGTAAAAGAGAGGGAAGGGCCAGCAAGGGTGGGATCACCTCTGTGGGCTGCTAGGCAGCCATTTAAACAAGTCAGAGACATTCTATAAGCAACAAGGATATAACAAATGCAGGGGGTGGATATAGACTCAAGATCACGGTGGCAGTTAGGCTTTGTCTTTCAGAATTGCGCCTCCTCTGCCATCACTCTCTCATGCACTGTGAATAAAGGACGGGCCGGCTCCCGTCCGAGTCCACAGACACAGCTGAGCACCCAGAGAAAGCCAGAAATGTGGTCTCTGTCCCTTGATTCCTTCAGGAATACACAGAGGGTTAGAATGCTGCTGTGTTAGGGGGTTACGTATGTGAGTGCCTGGGTGCCTGGAGATGAGACTCACCTTGTAATACTGCCCCATGTTGACCGTGGGAGGTGGGTACTGCCCGGTGCTGGGTTGGCTCGGCATTCTTTGTCCGGGGTAGTTGGGAGATGTGAGTGGCCTTGGAGGGTTAGGGGTGGGGTACTGGCCTGGCTGGGTGGGGAACTGGCTGTTTGGTCCATATTGCTGGTTTCCATAGTTGGGCTGTAGGAATGGAGAAAGGACAGGGGCAGGTCAGGGGTGATGTACTTAACTTTTCTTTCTTTCTTTCTTTCTTTTTAAGGTTTTTATTTTACTGCTCAAATATATGTATGTGTAGCATGTGTGTGCCTGGTACCTGTGAAGATCAGAAGAAGGTATTAGAACCCCTGGAACTAGAATTATGCATGGTTATGAGCCATTATGTGGGTCTTGGGAACTGAACCTGGCTCCTCTCCACTTATTGCAAGAGTAGTAGGTGCTCTTATCCACTGAGCCATCTCTCCAGCTCCCTAGATCTCTCCTTAGCTATGGGGTCTTCTACCCACAAGATACCCTCTCTACATGCCCTAGGGAGACAATGAAGCAGAAGATATTGAAAGCTTCTGCTTGTTTTGACATCCAGGGACTCTACATTCTGCATGTCCAGATCATAGGCCACCTCTCCACAAAACTATTCTTCTGGAAGCTTGTGCCTTCATAACTCCATGGATGCTCAGAGCTCCTCAATTGCATGTTTGCAGGTCCAATCCTAAAGTACTCCTTTGTTTCTCCCAATGCTTTCATCTCCTAAGGCTGTGTCTCCCACTGTGTGCCCCAATGTGTCAGGGAGATGCAGGTCACAAAACTTTCTTCCAAGGACAAGTCCCACAATGAGACTGATCTGGATAGTACCATCCCTATGACCTTCACTTAGCAAAACATCTACCCAGTGTTCCATTCCTAGCAGTGCCAACCCGCTATTTATACAGCCGTGGGGGAACTAGTCAAGGAGGGCAGCAAGACAGCCCCTCCTGGAGAGGTGACTCAGAAAAGAGACAGGGCCTCCTCCTGCTGCCTTCCCTATCTGGAACAGCGGATGACCCAGGGCTTCCTGTAACTTAAGTACCCAGGATATGGTGTCCCAGAGTCAATGGTTCCTTGCCTGTCTACTCAAGAATATTCTCTAAGAGTCATCCTCTAGTCTCAAATCTAGTTGGTAATAGCACCCCACTGCCTAGAAGCCCACATCAGAGTGGGCAGTGCTCAGGAAGTTTCCATGACTCTCACTGTGGGGCCTATTAGCGATTTGGGGCCACAGTGAGCTCGCACTGGGAGAGATGGCTGGTACCTGTGTGTTCGCCAGGCTACAGGAGTGTTGTAGGGACCAGACGACACGACTTCAGCCTGCACTAAGGTTTACCACTTTTTGTTTTGTTTTTTTGAGACGGTGTTTCTCTGTGTTTAACCCTGGTTGTCCAGGAACTTGGCTCTGTAGACCAGGCTGGTTGTGAACTCACAGAGATCTGCCTGCCTCTGCCTCTTGAATGCTGGCATTAAAGGCGAGTGCCATCACCGCCTGGCTAGGTTGTACCGCTTCTACCATAGGATAAGCATGTCACCATCAGGCAGAAGCCAGAGCTCCCAGACAGGGAGCACTCAGCATTTATAGCCTGGACCAGTTGGGAAGCAGCAATGCTCTGTAGAGGACTTCTTTAGTAAGAGCAGAGGGCCTGACTTCAATGTAGCGCTCTCAATAAGTAATTCTTTGTGTCCTCGTCTCAGGTCAGCAGCCCAAGGCTCAACGTGTGTGCCCAGTGCAGCCAACAGTCTATCAGGCAGGTGAGGGTACAGGATACGAAAAGCCTGGGTGGGGCTGTGAAGCAAAGCCATCAACTTCCAGCCCCAACCCAAGGTCAGCCAGGGCTGAGAAGAGGCCCATGGGCCTTTGGATTCCTCTCCCTGAACTGGTGCCCACTAGGGTGAGGCTCAGGGCTTGAATTAGCCTCCTGGGTGTATGGGAATCACCTAGGTCCCTATTCTTGAGCCCCAAGCTTAGGGACACCTATACCGGATATCACAAAGAGCTTTCTGAACTTTTACTGAAGGGACCTGTGAAGACAGAGATCTTATGCTCTTGAGGAAAGAAATCTGCTGAAGGCCCCAGCCTTGACCAGCCAGAAGGTCATGCTCTGAGACGATGGAGAGCTGGGGTGCCAAGCTCAGGAAGGGGCACCACGGCGTGTGTCAAACACAAGCTTCACTGGGTAGGGTTGGGTGGGGCCATTGGTTGGACCAGAATCCTGGTCTCAATGCTGCTCAGTTGTTTTGAGTGTCACCAAGGCCTAGTGACAGCCTTTCCCCCCTGACCTTACATGGAGTTTGAGAGAGTCTGCTGGGAGACGCCAGAGTCAGCCCAGTAGAGCAACTGTGACGGAAGTAAGCCCTAGGGACACACTGCCTGCTGTCCCCCATTGTTGTCACACTTACCTCTCCCGGGTATGGCCTCTTTATGCTCTGAATAGGAAGGGACTGGGGCCGGGGGCCTGGGTAGGTCTGCTGGGGCATCCTTTGCCCGTGTGTGCCAAAGGGGCTGATGCCGGGTGGCCGGGGCTGGTTCATGCCCATGGGAGGGCCGCTCATCCCCGAGGGCGTCATGCCAGCTGCCATGCTGGCAGGGTTCATGCTGCCCCCCATGGAGGCAGGCCCCCGAGGCCCGGGTTGGTTCATGAATTGGCTGTTATACGCCTGGGTGGGACCCATCTGGAAAGAGGAACACACCTTCAACGGGAGAAGAAGAAAAAAAAAAGAATAAAATGCCACATGCATTGAAAGTGCAGGAAGGGAAGGTTAGGGGGCTATGGGGGAAGGGACACCTTCCCATGTGGCTGCAGCTAGGAACCAGGAAGTGTCAAAGGACCCAGTCCTCCAGGGCTCAATACTGTCCTCTGCAGGCTGCATGGGAAAATGCATCTGGGGGGTGGGTAGGGCAGGGAGCAGTCACTCCAATGCACAGGCAGCATTTCCAGGGAGGCAGGCAGGGGACAGGGAGGAGGGCAGGGACGGGAGGGGCACAGGGAGGACGCAGGAAGAGGAGGCAGATGAGAATGGAGGATGAAGCCCTTTCCTGAAAGCCCTGGCCTTGCCCTTGGTCAGTGGCCAATGGAGATACACCCCTCATACGCTGAGTGTGACTAACCCAGCCCACTTCCTTCTGCCCACCCAGTACCCTTCCTCCATGCTTCTGCCCTGCATGGCTGCGGGGTTCCCCTTTTCATACCCCACCCACTCTATCCTTTGAAGGGGAGACATCTATGATGAGGCCTGGGTGAAATCCAGAGTAGGTTAACAGGACAATAGTGGCCTCAGAGGCGATTATGGACCGGCTAATAACAAAGCCATTTTAGGCACAGAGTCCACTGTTTGGTAAGCAGGAACTCTGAGACCAACAGGGCATCTCTCTCTCCATATGCACACATGAACCACCAACCCACGAAGAGCACAGCACACCAAAACCCCTGTCACACTCAACCTTACTATCACACCCATACCCTAACACACACCCTTTTAGGGGCTTCCAAGGATACCCATGGCACCTACACTCAAGATTTCTCCAGTCTGGGTGAGGCCAGACCAGGAGGCAGGAACCCTTACCGGTCCATATTGGTTTATATCCTTGTTCTGTGTCTCTTGCAAGGCTGCCACTGTAGCTGTGGCTGTGGCTGTGGCTGTGGCGGCTGCGGCTGCTACTGCAGCAGCTGCTGCAGCAGCAGCTGGTTGGGTGAAATCAGCAGGAGGCCGGGTGTGGGGGGGGATGCCCATGCCTGCAGGGGCACTGGGACCCCCAGGGTAACTGTGGAGGAGAAGGAGGAAGGAGTCAGAAAGTAATCCCAAGCTGACCCTGGGCCATGCCCGGGTCCAGGAGGAAGACTACAAGGTTGTATTCATGCATTCTATGCATCTAGCTTTTGGATGTGGGGCCCCTTTGGGGATCTGAGACTCCTGAGGTTGGCAGCTACTCTTGCTACTAGTGATGACTAGGCCACTGGCTCCTTGAATCTTTGCTGGTACTAGGATGTTTCCATCGCCTCTCTGCTTTCCCTTGGCCACCACAGTCCATCTTCTAGTGGGCCTGAGCATTGTATGGTGCTGTGTGGCAGAGCTGCGGACATGGATTGAGGAGTGTGAGACAGTTTTGAGCTACAAGGCCAGAAACTCAGCAACTTTGATCTTAGAGCTGGGTGGACTGAGGTGAAGGTGGCTAAGATAGCGAAGGGTGGCTTGCCTGCTTCTGTCCCTTCCTGACTGCAGTCTGAAGTTGGGGACTGTAGTTTCCATTTCATCCTCTACAGGCCAGTGAGGCAAAGAGCTTTCCAAACTTTGGACAGGTGGAGCCCACTGCCACTGCTCTTCATTTCTGCCAGTTCACCTCACTGTCTTTTAAAACATAACCATACAAGGCTAAGAAGGAAGTGACACTGTATCCTTTCTACCCCTGTGAGGCTGATGCCAGCCTGATGAGACACGTGGCAGAACTGTCTTCATATCCTGGACCAGGCAATGTGTAGCTGGAATTCAAGTCACAGTCCTTCCTAGATCTGGTAGGAAGGCAGGGATAACACGCCTCCACAGAAGGGCACCATGTCAGGTAGGTCACTCACCTGGCTCCGAAGCCCCCGCTACCAGGGTAGCCAGGCCGGCCATACATGTTGGGCTGGATATAGGGCTGTGCAGGGCCAGCTTTGGTGGAGAACTGCTGCTGCTGTCCTGCAAACTGTGGGGAGTTGAGGCCGGGGTTGCTGGTGCTCATGCCCGATGCCATGGGGTTGCCACCTGGATTCATAGGGTTGTTGGCATTGGCCATAGGGTTCCCAAGGACCTGCAAGCAGAGAGAGTGGCTGTCATTGAGGTCAGTGCCTGAGGCAGAATGGAGAAAGAGTAACAAGAAAATAAAGAGTGAAACATTGCAGTGACAGCACAATGGAGAGGAGCATGGGGGTGGCTTGCATAGTCCCAAGAACACATAAGGGTTCAAAAGAAGTGGGCTGAGAACTTCAGCATGGAGCGAGGCAAAGGCTCAGCCAAGGCTCACAAAGCTAGCTCGAGTGGTCCTCAGGGCTGCAGAGAGGGATATGAGCCAGGTCAGGAGCGCTTGGCCAGCACTAGCCAACTCTGCAGTAGGGCCTGGGTGTCAGGGGCCTGGACACACAGGGTCTGGGCTGCTGCTCTGAATGTCTTGGTCCAGAGGTTATCTGTGGATGGAGACCCCAAGGAAGCATGATAGCTCCCTCCAAAGTGGCCTGGCCCAGGTCCAGCAGTGAGAAAGCCTCTGTTAGGACAGAGGCGAGGAGAGAAGAGGAAGAAACAAGAATGAAAATAGTTTTGTCAGGTTAAGGCACACTTTACTGAAAAGGCAACATCTTGGTAAAACCTAATCCAGGCCATTCAGGCTCAAGGGTTCTCAGTTTAGAACCCTGAGGTCAGGAACATACAGGGAGTTTCTTGTTTACACAACTCTGAGTAAACATGGCCTCAGAAGAGTACTTGCAGCCAGCCCCTCTTCTATCCCAGAAGGCCCTGCAATGGGGCTAATTCCCAGGGAGCCAGCTTGTGTCTCTCCTGGCGCAGATGTGTACCCTTCTTGGAGTGATGTTCTCTGCAGCTGGAAATGCTCAGACTGTCCTCAGCGAGGAGGGCTGTTGTGGCATGGCTCTGTGGAGAACCTCCCCCCACCGGGGGAGGAATGAGACACCCAGGGTTAAGAGCCTTGGGCAGGGGACGGGATAGAGCCTTACCTGACTCTGGGAGGTGTTGGTCACTCCCCACACCGTGGTGACCACGGACAGGGAGCCGGGAGGCTGATTGGTATTCTGCTGCCAAGGGACAGAGTCATAAGGAAATGACCCATCACTGCAGAGAGAGAAGAAGTCTTCAGAGCTCAGGCAGGGCTCAGGTGTCCACCCTACCATCCCAGCTGACCCTTGCCCCAGTAAGCCCTGGGACTCCAGGCTCACAACAGCACTTGATGCAGAAAAGATGGACCTTCCATGGGAACGGGCCAGGCAGACGTGACCCTCCCCCATCATTGTGGGGCCATCCCTGTGGTAGCTGCTCTAACTGGGCCCACAGTCCAGCAGCTATGCAGTGAAGAAATCAGTGTGACCTTAAAGCTCACTCTAAGCCCCCTCTTCAAGTATGCTGATTGCTCCTGACCCTCCAGAAACAGCCAGGACCTTGGCATTGTCTCCACTGGAGACAGCCTGGTTCCAACTTTACAGAGGCTAGAAGGGTCTATGGTGGAATCTCGCTCTCATCTTTGCTCTTAGCACCTCATGTCAAACTAGCTACTGAGTCCCACTGACCTGGCTTTTGGAATTTAAGCTTAGGTTACCCTGTCACCCTTCCTCTGGGCCCACACCAAGCCTGCCTGGGTGCCTTACCCCCCAACCCCCAAGTCCTGTGCATATCGCTGCCTGGCAGATACCTTCCCTCGCCTACAAGTCAGCACCATCAGCCTCCAGTGTTTACTGGATAAAGTCCAAATTTACTCCAGAATGACCTGTCCTACCAGCTTGTCCCCAAGCTCGCACCACAGCTCCTCATCCCATCTCCGCACTGGCTACCTGATCCAGGGACCCCTTTCCAAGGAGCCCGCACACATTAGAACCCAGGAATCTACATCCTCTACTCCAGTGTCAGGTTTACAGGGAACAGTGAGGCCTTCCAGTCAGTCAGGGTGGTATGGTGTGATTTCCAGCCTTACCAGGGGCTGTGATTGCCAGGGTCCCTAGCCCCGCTGTAAATGCACCTTTACTTTCCCAGTCAGAGCCCGAAAACACCATACCTGTTCCCCAGAGCAGCAGAGTATCATCTGTGACACCTCTCCTCTGGTGGAGAGGTGTTCTGTCTCCACCACTCTGTGCTCACTTCCTGCTTCTCTGGAAAGTCACCTCTTTGGCAAGCCTTCCCATTTCTCATAATATAGAAAAGGACCCAGCCCTGTCTTTTACGTATTTTTCACATTTCACTTCACCATTATATTATTACACATTTGACTGGTATCTTCCCAGCCTCTACTCCAGAGTCTAGAGTGAGATGGATGCAGCATATCTGCGGGACAGAGTGCACTAAAGGCCAATGGACAAACAAGCCAGCCAGAGGCCAGACCTTGAACCAGTCCTCAGCAGGGAAAAGCGCCACAGAGCAAAGCCTGTATGTTCTAGGCCATAGTGACTGAGCTATGTAGCCTCTGCTCTTGTCTTTCATGGTGGCCACAGAGTAACTCTACCTCAAGGTGTTCTAGACCCCTGCTGCCTGGAAAGGAGTCCTGGACCTGCCCCTCACTAGCTCACCCCACAGGTGTCTTTTGGGGCAGGTTCCCACACTTGTGTTTGTGAGAAGAGCCTGAGAGCCTGCCTTCATGCATTCCCCAAACACAGAAGTGGGTACTGATGTCCAGCAGCGAGAGTGGTTGCCTAGCATGCACGAAGCCAGGGCTTCAATCTCCAGCACTGCAAGAACAGCCTAGAGATAAACATCTACAAACACCCTCAGACAGAAGAATCAGAGGTTCAAAGTCATCCTTGGCTTATATAAAAAGTTAGAGCCTAGACTGGGCTGTCTCGAAACGAAGACAAAAACAAAACCCCAAGTTCAAACTAAACAAGGCAGAACACGGCAGCCCATAGTGCGGATGAATACTGTTCTCTCAATGTCACTGCCACAGCGGACTGAGAATCAGTACCAAAAGCCTCAGTCAAGTACCTGATTATGAGCACAGGCCTTGGGGGCTGAGCAGGACATACGCCAAGAGGATAAAGAAGTGCCCTTGAAGTGACATAGGCTCATTTTTTTTGGAGATCAAGGGGAAAGAGAGGGCTGGAATGGGGAGAGAATAGGACATTGCTGACTAGACAGAACAGCCCAGTAGCACAGGGGCTGATTGGGGACTAGGGGTAGCCTGAGAAAGTGAAGCTTCAGGCCAGGCTAGAAGGGGCATCTCCAGGGAGGGGCTGAGCCACAGCTGGCACAAGGCAAGGGGCCTGGCTGGGAGATGTTTTCACAAAAGAGATGAGACCCCTGTCCATCCATTGTCCTGCTGGACAATGGTGTGTGGACAGGTGTGTGCTGGGCAGACACGAGATCTCAAGTGACTCGAGGCAAAAGTCTGTCTTTCCCCCACCACACCCCTCTCCTCAGAACTGCTTCTCAAACTTCCTACTACCTTCCAGGCCAGGGTAACATGGCAGCTGGACAGGTTCACGAGGGCCCCTGCCTCTCACCACCTTGGTTCCCAGGCTACTGCATCTAAGGCCCCTACTACCTTCAGCACCACAGCTGGGCCTTGTGGGAGGAAATCAGCCTCTTCCTGTTCCACCCACAACCAATGGGAAACAAATCGAGCCAGCATTCCCAAAGGGGGCACTCCACTGCCTGACTAGCGGGTTCCCTGTCCCAGAGCAAAGGTAGCCATGTTCTTAATGTGCACAGGACCTGTGGGCTGCTGGATGCACACTGGAGAAGCAAGTGACGGGCACAGGAGGGTGGCCTCGGGCCTGACAACGGAAGCGGCATCCACCAGCACACTGTGCCACATCGTCTCCTAAGGGCTCTCAACCCTGTGGGTACCTACAGTATCTGTCCAGTGATGTATCACCTCTGCCTGGACTCTCACCTCTACCCCTGCTCTGTGTCCAAAATCAAGGACAAACCAAGCTCAAAGCATGTCCAGGACAACCAAAGCTACACACAGGGTCTTGAGAAACCCTGTCTGGAAATGTTCCCTCCCCTCCAAAATTACAGCCAGTGGGGTAGTGCACAGCGTTAGTTCCAGGGGGGCAAAGGCAGATGGGTTTCTATGAGTTAGGGGCTAACCTGGTTTGCACAGTGGGTTCCAGGTCAGCCAGAGCTATCTTGGAAGACCCTGTCAGTAAGACTATCTTGGAAAAAACAAACAAACAAACAACTTCTTTTGTGTGTGTACACATATGTAGGAAGATGTATGCCACAGTATATATGCAGAAATCGGAGGACAAATTGTAGGAGTTGGTTCTCTCCTTCCACTGTGTTGGTTCCAAGAGATCAAACAATCTAGTTGTCAGGCTTGATGGTAGGTGCCTCCATCCACCGGGCTATTTCGACGGCCCTTTTTGCCTTCTTTTTTAAAAAAACAATTTTCTGGGGGCAAGAAGGGCCTACTACCAACGGAGCCTGGTACAGATGTGCAAAAAGGAACTATGCACGAGAGCTCAGTATTTTTCCTTTTGTTTTGAGACAGGGTCTCACTATGTAACCCAGGCTGGCCTTGGATTTTCAACCCTGCTACCCCAGCTGCCCCTGTGGGTAGAAGGTAGTACCTTTGGCTTTGCTTTCTGAGTGCTGGCAATTGAACCACCCCAGGGCCTTGATCCACACCCTCTGCCTGCTCTAAAGGGGCTGTTTTCACACATCTTATCCTCTAGTGGACAGCGAAGAGCCTGTCAGGCTATTGTTTGGGGGCACACACAGGTCCCTGGGGATCCTGGGGTACAAGCAGTACCAGACTTGGTGCTGCTATTCTTCCTACAGATGAGGAAACTGGGGGTCAGAAACTGGTGCCCCTTTCACACTGTCTCTATCCAGCGCACCAGGGCCTCTCTTTGAACGTAGCAAATCGATGCCCCTGGAGGAGTATCGAGATTACCCTTGATCTCAGAGGCTCCAGTGGCTTTGATTGTAATCAAATTAATAGATAAACAAGATTTATTAGACTCTTAATTAGCTTTGCAACACCGATTTGCATAGAGACAATGTGCTAGTCACAAACGGCTTTTTAAACCACTCATTAAAATCCTAGATGAGGAAGCAGAGGTTGCTGGGATGAAATCCAGAACACCTCAGCGATGCCGAAGGTGTCCTTCTACCCCGGCAATGGCTAGATCCTCCAGGAACCTCCCAGCTTCCATCTTGGAGTTATGGGGGTGGGGTATGTAAGATGTTTCTGTGGCTCTTTGCTAAGTGGAAGATGACCTTGGCATAGTCAATGGCGAAGCTAAAACAGGGGCATAGGACTTTTACAGGCTACAGTTAGTTCATATTCTTAACAGGGTTACAGCTATACTCACAAAGCAAGTGCTTTTGGAGCACCCTGGCTCCTCTCTACATTTTTCTCATGTCTCTTTGGGACTTCAGTAGCTCAGAGAGGTTTTGGGAAAGAACATGGGCCCCAACTTGTGGCTGCACACTGGGGCACTACCACATTGTTATGGCTTGCACTGGATAAGACAATGACCTGAGCCACGGAAATACTGTAGTCCCCAGGGACCCTGCCGACCTCTGGGAGTGGGCAGGGTTTCCAGCGCGCTGGTTCCTTCCCCTACTTGTCCTCGGAGCCTTTAATCTAGGACCCAGAGTCTGTAAACCCAAGGCTCCTCTAGACTTCCAGCGTACGTACTGTCCTCCATCCTTAGGAAGGAGACTAGAGCCTCTTTGAAGACACCAGAGTCAGTTTCTCAATTGCAAAGACTTGATCTCTCTTCCACTATGCTTCCATGTTTAGGAATTTACATTAGAGGTTTAACAGATGCTATTTCCCCGGGAAATGAGAGATTTCTCCACAGGAACATGCATGAAGGTTACAAGGAAAGGCCAGTCAACTCCTGGTTACTTGTTACTGAGTATCCTTGCCACAGTAGGGTCAGGTCCTGGCTATCGTTCAGCAGTTGCCTTACCATAATGTGGCAGCATTATGGTAACCACCTAGGGTAAGCCATGGATCACAGAAGGCCATGGACTGTTTCCGAACCCTCAAAACCAGCAAAGAGCTATTCCCTCACTACCCTTGAACATGCTTTTTTGTGCTTCAACTCTGTCAGCTGTCTTGTCTTGGGCAACTCAGTTTCCCACTCTGGGTGGGGTTTAGCTTCTTCTAAGTTCTGCAACCTTGCTATGCTCCCAAGAGGAGCCTTCACTTGGCTCAACTGGTCTCCCTCAACCCCAGTCAATACTCAGCCAGTCCCCAGCTCCCCCAGCCAGTCTCTGAAAGGCCACCAGAGGCCACAGAATACATGCTTCCTAAGCTTGCAGACCACCTGCTTTGCATTACTTATTATCCTGATGGACCCTCAAGGCCCTGAACCTGCCATGGTAGCTGAGGGCCCAGGAACCTGGGTGCTGGCTAGTGGCTTTTCACACAGTGCTTTTAGAGAAAGCCAGTGTGAGGTCACAGAATGCAGATGGCCTCTCCTCAGCCTTGGATCCCTCATGGTGAAGATACCTTTAGAAACCCTCCAACACCCAGCCTCTACTCTCCTCCTAGGCTCAGGACCCAGGTTTCCCTCTTTGGCCCAGGAGCCTTCCTCTTCTGCTGGTAGATTCAGCTTCTAAGTTAAGAGACTCCCTGCCTTTGTTTAATGACAAATAATAATCCACCATGAGCTCAACTTGATGAAGACCTAGCAAAGGACTGGCTGTAGTCAAAACCTGCCACCCACCAGGTGGGTAGAATAGCCATGGCCAAGCAGGTCTGAGACAGGTGAGACAGTGGGAAGCCACAGCACTGTGGTCCATTTCCATCATCACCATCACCTCCAATGAAATGACGTAGGCAAGAATGTTGGGAGGATCATGTTAATGGGGTGATGAGAGTTAGGATGGTTTTGAAGAGCTGAGGGCTGGGCAGAATTAGCAAGACACAGCTGAGTGTGACGGCACCCACAGACACACAGACACACACAGAGATACACAGACACAGACACACACACACACACACACACACACACACACACTAGAAGTCAGATGTAGGAGGATCAGGAGTTGGAGATCAGCCTGTGTCACAGAGGGGGACTCTGCCTCCAAATACTATCAAGCTAAACCATCATCAGATCAATTGCCAAAGCCCTATTTCCCCACAGCCTGAGCAGGGAAAAGGAGCGGGAGGTAGAAGGAAGCAGGTTTGCCTCTCTAGATCAATGGTTCTGAACTAAGGTGACAACCCTACTCTCCTGAATGTGCTAGGTGTTCTTGAGGCTGCAATGCCTATGAGAAGGAGGCAGTCATCAGGGAAGTAAGGTGGGCAGGGTCCATCATGCTAAACGCCTTATAAGACCCACTGCATACAGCCGCCTAGGCCATGAGCCTTAGGAAACACTGTCACAGGAGGGAGAGTACTGGATGATAAGGGCTTGCTGTGTTCTGAAATGCTCCTGATCACGGCAGGTAAACACACAGCTGGTCATCCCGGCCAGGCAGGACACTTGGCTTTGATGAGCGCTGAGGTCCTCTCTGGTTCCGACAGTTAATTTGATTTAGAAGACAAGGTTGACACTGAGTTCTGGCAGCACCTGGACTGTGCAATCCAGAACTGACTACAGCCTGTTCTGGGCTGTGAATCTCCTGGCCAGGGAGGATAATGAGAGCTGAGCTGACTGCAGAGGCCCCAGTCATTAGCGAGGACCCGCAAGGGGAGTGCAGACAGCATGACGGGCCCTGTTGTTGCAGGGTCAGCCCACAGAATACTCAGAGCATCAGCTCAGCAAGGCGCCTGCGAGATAATTAACAGGGAACTGCCAGTCTCGCCATGTGCTTTCCTGAGCCTGGTGCAGGGCAGCCCAGCCAGTTCC
This sequence comes from Meriones unguiculatus, assembly GCF_030254825.1. Classification (NCBI taxonomy): domain Eukaryota; kingdom Metazoa; phylum Chordata; class Mammalia; order Rodentia; family Muridae; genus Meriones; species Meriones unguiculatus. The sequence goes on along the minus strand of NC_083357.1, from coordinate 3,678,143 downwards.
TAGGTGCTTGGCAGCCCTAGCAAGCCTGTTCCTGCCTAGGATCCAGGGTTTTGGCAGACCCAGCTCAGTTTCACTTGCTCCAGTATGATGGGTGTAGTTTGGTCCTGCTCCTCATTGAGAAGGGATCACCAGCCCTGGGTGAGGGAGGTGGGAAGGGGGTCCTGAGACCTACTTGGTTTCCCTGAGAGTGTCGAAGTGCCTGCTTTGGATAGAGGAAGACTCTGAACTCACAGTTCTTATTGCTGTACTAGAAGCTAGGTATCTGAAGGACAAAGTGGCAGGTCAGGAAAAACCAGCCCTCCCATTCTTGCCTGATGGAAAGAAGCCACATCATTTGGGAAGATTTAAAGGCCAACTGCTTCTCAGAGGCCCCACCCCCAGGCCTTGCACCACAGAAGGTTTTCAAGCAGACCCCAGGCACCAGGAAGGTAGAGATGCTCCGTGCCTGCCCAGGGCAGTCCATCCCTGAAAGCACGTGGATGCTCACCTGTGTGACAGAGTGGGTTTCATGGAGCTCATGGAGTTGAGGGGGGGCTGCATGGGGAGTTTCCCAGGGGGATCGTTCTGGCGGCTCTTCTGATGTCGGAGTAGCAGCAGGCGGCCAAGTTCTTCACACCAGGAGGACAGCAGGGCTGCAAGAAAGGCCAGATGGTCAGTGGGCACGCTCAAGCCTCCTCGCCACCATTCCCAGAGGCCTCAGTGTTTTAAAGTATGAAATGGGCTGACGTTCTTGAAGAAGAAATAAAAATCATCTATGGCAAGAATCCACTAGAAGGGCCAGTTGGAATGACCACCAGGTTGAGAGGCACCAATGAACAGTCCAGACAATGAAGAGGAGGGTATAGAGATGGAGCTAAGTAAGGGTGAGCCAAAGGAAAAGGGCCAACAGTGGCCTTGGGATCAGGATAGGCACTGCTGCCCCTGACAGACTTCCAGCAAGCCCCATTGCCCCATTCTCAGAACATTTAATGTTACCTGGCTTCTCACTATGGGCCTGTTAGAAACTGTAAGCCGCAGACCCAACTTACTCCTTTTTTGGAGTTGCTGAGGCTTCAGGAACATTCACTGAACTCTCTGAAACTCCCAGCCAGAACTGTTGAGTATGCACCAGCTCTTCTCTCTCTCTCTCTCTCTCTCTCTCTCTCTCTCTCTCTCACACACACACAGACACGCCTGAGTCTCCAGTGAACCGATGCTGGGGAAAGTTTTCCTCTCATCACCCCAGTGTAGCCACCAGGGACTGAAAGTCTCCATAAGGTCTTTCCAGGATCCAGTCAAGTTTAGGGAGGGGACATGGTAAGGCTGGGTTTGTTACCACCTCTCTGTATGACCCTAAGAAGCTAACAAATTCCCTCTAAGCCTCAGATTGCCTGGAAGATAGATAAAGAGGGGTGCAGATTTTCATCCTGTGGCTCAGGCATGGGAAGCCACTCACAGTAATCAAAGCCAGAGAGTGGAGAGTAGAGACAATGGCCCTGCCCTAGAAGAAACCCTACAGGAAGTAAAATGCCTTCAGCAGGTCACAAACCCCAGTTGGCCTTCATCTCCCGGCTCCTCCCATTCAAATAAGGAACCTGAAGTCACCACTGCCAGCACTGGAGGAATGTGCCCAAACTCAGTGACCAAGAGTACTGGGTATTTCAAACTGCCAGGCCCTGTGCCGGTGCCCTCTCAGCCCACAGCTTCGATGGGACTCACTCGGGCTGCCAGGTGCTTGCTCAACATGCTGGTGCACAAAAGTGCCTGACCGAGGAGGGAAGGGAGGCTGAAGCTCTTGTGAGAGCACCTGTTTCTCCCTTAGAGGCAGGGAACATGCTGATGTGCCTTGCCCTTCTCTGTGGGTGCCCTCGCTGTCACCAGCACAGGGAGGAGAATGCTGGGAAGATGGTGAGGCTCCTAGTGGGGGCCCAGCACACACCAGACACGGCATGAGGAAAGCTGACTCTCCAGAGAGGCTGGCTCAGGCACAAGTGTGTTTTCAGATTGCTCCATTCTTCCCCAGGCCCTGGCTGTGCTTCTTGCACAGCGGACCACACATCTGGAAGCTCATTTGCACGCCAAGCACGAGGCCCAAATGGTTGCAGCTCTAAGGAGGCTGACTGCCAGCACAAAGGACGGATGCAGATGGGCTGCTTGCGACCTGCCTCTCTATCTTAGCCATTGTGGGACTCAGGGCTTTCCGTGGTTACCGCAGGCTGTCCTACCTGTGAAGAACAGGCTTGTCTACCTGTCCCCAGTGGAGTAAAGGTATAGGATTGGCCATGGGAATGGGAAGGCAGCTGGTAGGATATGTGTTAGCTACATCTTCACATGCCTGGAAGGCCTCAATCCTGTGACCAAGGGGGCAAGAGGGGCGGCAGTGAGGACCCCTGTCTCCCTATGTTGGCTGAGAGCCTGGGGAGCACAGAGGTTGACAGCAGTCTGCACATAATGGGCACAACAATGCGGATGCTTATGGGGGTGCAAACTAACAGGAGCTATATGGAGACAAACACCACATGAAAATATGCAGCCGAAAAGGGAGTATGGGTCTGTTTAAAGACAGGCCAGGCAGAAGCCCATGGGGATTGAATGACCCAACAAGACGGGGTCAAGCATACTTTGATCTGGGAAGGCCTACCTGCTTCCCTAAGGCAAATCTTGCCTGCTTGTCTCCACACTGGCTTCAACCTGTGTACTAGGTGACACCCAGGATGGGTAGCAGAGACATTTCTGGTCATAGTTTGTACCGCTCTCTGTGGTAGATAGGTCAAAAGTGCTCCATCAACTGTCCAGCCAGCCAACACTGCTGGCCTTGTCTTATCCTTAGATATACACTCATACACACACATGACTACACCCTCAGGTCAATGACAACTAAAGCAGGGTCCCCGGAGGCATGTGGTCTAAGGCTTGGCACTCAGGGGCAGGATTGCAGCTGCCCCCGCTGCTTCCGCTGCTCCAGATGGCACCGTGGCAGGGTTTGACTATACTGGGGGCAGAGCATATCAAGCTGCAAACTTGTCTCTTGTATATAGTACTCCGGGAACCATCCCTATAGGTCCCTTCCGTGATGGCTGCCTGGGGCAGGCTTTGTACAACATCCAAGCACAGAGTCTGGTCTCTCAGATTGGAGCGAATCAGTTTCCTCACTAGCTCAACAGAACTCTGTACCAGGTGCCCTTCTATCTAACCTCATCATGGAGCTGTGGAGACTACTTTTGAGCCCAGCTGCCTTCTCAACCCAGATTTCAAACGACTTCTCAAAATGGTATACGAACACACGTAACCCAACACATCTAAAGTGATCAAAGGAGGGCTGGCAAGATGGCTCAGGGGTTGACAACTTGAGTTCCATCCTTGAGGCCCACGTGTTGGAAGGAGAATCAGCTCATGCATATTGTCTTCTGACCTCCTCGTGTGTAAATTGTGTGTCACAGGAACACATACACACACATGAATGCACATACAAATAAATGTTCCTAATTTTAAAAAAGTGATCCATTGGACATTTTTAGACAGAATGTCAGTGTGTGGCTCTGACTGACCTAGTACTCACTATGTAGAACACAGTGGCCTCATATTTAAATTCCACCTGCCTCTCTCCTCAGTGCTGAGATTAAAGGCATGTGTCCACAGATACTAACTGGCATTTTATTAGTAGACTCCATTTCAATCCATTGTCACCTCAGGTGCCTAAGCATCTATATTAGTTTGACAAACAGATGCTGAATACCTACTGAGTGGGGAGCTTTATACACTAGGTAAGATCCTCTGTAAAAGCCAGCAAGCTAGGAGACACCCCAGATACATCTAAGGGGTCAGCTGTAGTCAGGGCAAGGGACGAAGAACAATCTGGGATCAAAACAGTCCTACCTGACATCTAGGCAACCTTTAGCTAAGCAATCATTTGTTCTCTCGAGGCCTTTATCGGTCAGTGGGTATAACACTAATGCCTACTCATCAGGTTCATTATGATGTTTTCATGACACTGACACCAACAGAGTGCTTAAAACAGTAGACAGGGGCTTTGTGCAGCCTTGTGGGGGGTTGCTGGAGCAGCCCTGAGATTCCTGCAAATGCACCCTGCTCAGCGCAGTCAGGGGAGTGGCTTGGAAATGGAAGATGGTCTCTCATTTCCTCATTCTAGAGCCTATTTTGCTCAGCAGGTTCCAGGCCCCCTCTCCAGATGTCAGTCCAACAGACCATGACAGTCAGGCCTTTTGGCTTCTGGCCAGAAAATGTTTCTGTTTGCAAGTCCTCCCTTGCGACATTGTGCTTCTCTGATGGTGGCTTCCCGGGAAGGCCTGTAGTCCCTTCGAAGGTGCTCGGGCAGGCCCCAGTGGGCACTAGGGGGGAACAGTAGCTGGGAGCACTGGCCCTCAAGTCCTGTTGTTTCTAGTTACAAGATAGCACATGGGTTATATGTCAGCCTAGGGCTCATTTTCAACCTATAAGGTGGACATGTCTGCTCCACAGAGCAGATGATATGCATCGTGTCTCCAGGTAGAAGCCAGGAAGATGGTTGGATGGGAATGGAGTTGGAGGGCCAAAGATTCCATAATGCATGTCGATTCAAGAAAGGCAGCCCTAGCAACTCAGCACTCACCGTTTGACCAGTGGGAGATACACACCGGGGAAGCAGACCACCACTGTGGGACACCTAGGCAAGGTCGCAGGGTGGCTGCGAGTGAGGATGGTCTGAGTCACCGCTCTGAAGTGCAGGAAGACTATAGGCGCATGGTCAGCGATGGTGCGCTCATCAGGTGGTGATTAGCATCAGCCCCCACAGTTGAGAGTGACAATAAGGAAGGCTCTGGGCCCTTGGTGTGTCTGTCCACTTCTGATCCCAGGGCAGAGTGCAGAGCCAGGGTCCTGTGTGGGTCTGAGCTCCAGACACTTATGGGGGACATGTGTGGGTAGATGGAGGCCTCGGGGCAGATGATGAAGCCATCTGCTCATTCAGCACAGGCTCTGCATTCGGCCCTGTTCCTCCTTCCTCCCTGAGCTGCCAAGGGGCAGAGGAAAAACAGCCAGTGTCCGGCTGTGAGATAGGAAGCGAAGGGCAGTTTCCATCCAGGTGCAGCTGTGTCTCTTTGGCTGACACAAAGACATCTGTTATCCCCAAAGAAAGGTGTTTCTGCTCCCCTGTGTCCCCGAGGACATAACTAGGTTCTTCTATGGCAGTGGTACTGGGGGTACAGTAAGGTGCTACGCCCGTGACTACTGAAAATGAAAGCACACAGGAAAAAGACACAGAGGTTGATGACTGAGTTCCAGGAAGTGGGTCTGAGAGACTATGGAAGAGCCAGGTCCTCCACATCTACCTTCAAGATCTTTCTAGCAGCAACTCTCACAAGCAGGCAGCACCACAATGTCCTTTAGGGCAAAGAAAAGGGAAACTAGGGGAGAGGGGAGAGGCAAGGCAGGCTGGAATGCAGAGCCCTAGGCACTGACTGAACTCATGACCTACCGACCCCAGGTGTGCCTCCCCCGGGGACAGGGACGGGCCCCATATCTGCTTCAGTATCTGGACCTCCTAGCAGAGATCAGAGAGGAGGCAGAAGACAAAAGCAGAAAGGCTCTAATTTGGGAACTGCCTGGACACCTGGTATGGTGTGACGCTTCAGAGACTAGCCTTTGGTGGTCAATGATGATGGGATCCAATAGGGATACAGGGAGCAGACGCTGGGTCTCAGCATCTAAGACAGTAAGCACACAGGGCCATAGGGTTGCCCCTCACCAGGCTGGGCTGGGCTTGAGCTTGAGATAGAGCAAGAAACCCGAGGCATCCAGCACTGTCACAGGGAAACAGGTTTCTGAGCAGCCAGGCAGGGAGGCTTGCACAAAGGAGTGGGATGCTCAGTGCTGTAAGATCCAGGGATTGGGAAGACCAGATGCAGGGAGAAACCTGAGTGGCAGTCTGGAGGTGATCAGAGAGCCGGAGGTAAGAGCTGAATAGAAAGAGGCTTTATCTAACAGGCTGCCACCAGGGAACACAGAGTGAAACAAAGGCATTCTGAGAGCACAAAGCATTTCTGTGGCTAGAAGGCAGCTGGGAAAAAGAGGGGTGTATGCGAGCATGGGGCCGCAGGGACAGGAGGGGTGGCATCTGAGACTTAGAACACCCAGGAAGGACTCTGAATTGGCCAGGAAAAGGCCTGCAAGACACAGGAGACTTCTTCTCCACACATCCTTCTCTAGGAAGGAGAGGAACCAAGAAAGGGTCATTACTCCAGTCAATGGCTCATCACACATTTTAGAGATGGGGGCAATGACACGGCACTTCCTGGTGAGTCAGAGGCAAGGGCGCCCCCATCAGCACATCCACGTTAGTCCCAGGAGCACCCCTAGCCATCTCAAGAACGTGCTCTGGTGCAGCCAGTCGGTCGTGGTGTACTGACAGTGTCAGCAACCGGTTCTTTTCACACCCTGCCCGCTCCAAGGGCTGCAAGGATTCACAACAGGACCACACACCACGTGTCACGTGTCTGTCTCCCAGCCTGCCTGTCAACAACCCACCCTGCTTTGGGTAGTCAGGGAGCAAACGGGGTCTTGTCTCCAGGGGGTAGACATGACATTGGAGGGGTTCACTTCCATAGTCCCAGCACCGAGCCGAGCATTTAGTAAGAACTATGCAGTTAAGAAACACATGACTAACAGGTTGCAGTGAGTCACAGACAGAAATAGCTCAGTACATGAGAGTATGGGAAACGGTCAGTCATCAGGCACTCTATCTGAAACCCAGGCTAGAGAGCGATTGCAAGGCCCCTGAACGCAATTCAATCTCCACGGCACTGTCGTCACATAAAACCTACCACAGAGGCTACTCGCACTTTTCATGCCATGCACAGCCACAGGGTAATGAGACTACATGTAAGCAGCCTTGGGAAGCAACAGTGGAGGTGACTTGAGGACAACTGCCACCTTCATGTCATCTGCTCATGTGCTGGCCACAGTGCTCATGGTGTCTGCACACCTCCCGTGGGGTAACCACGGGAGAAAAAGACAACCTCCTATGCCTTTAGGTGGGGCCGGCTCATCATACTCTCACATCTTCCTCTTTCATCTCTCAAGCACAAGGTCCTGACCCCACTATTGATCCCTCTGGGAGCCTCTTTCTTGGGCTGGACTCTCTAGAACTCACCAGGGATACACAGGCCTGGGCTCATCACTTCATTCTGCGTGTAAAATGGGGAGACAGTAAGAATTCCTCTTGTTTACAGGCCTGCTGAGGAGCCCCAAGACAACTGACCAGGCTTAACTTTAGAAGCTCCCGTGAGAAGCAGCAAGTTTCCTCCCTCCTTGAGGTCAACATTGAACAAGTTCACAGACAAATGCAGACGCGACCCTGGTAGGTAGAGTATCCTGCAGGATAAACTGGCTGGTTTCCCCTGCTGCCCTACTCTGCAGGCCTTTCAAGGCTGAGATAACTGACAAATAGAAAATGGGCCTGGTCCCTTGTGGGTCTGTTTCTCTCAAACTCTAGGAGACTAACACAAAAGTTCATAAATACTAAACATTTTTCACTTGGCACCTTTATACTTGATGCTCCTGGGTTGGGCAGTGCCATTTCTGACACCCGACAGTGTCCACTCACTCCAATCCACATCTCACCTAGACATGCACCTATTCTTGTTTCAGGTCCTGTGCCCAAAGTACCAGGGGCACAGCCTGGTGACACTCTCTCCCTCTGTAGGGGCATTGAGCACAGGGCCTGGAACAAACTCTACAGACATTGTCTCCAAACAGACCAGCTTTGGAAGGTTCTCAGCATTCAGCCAACTGTGCCTGAAAGAAGTGGGAGGGTGACAGGAGCCAGGGCTCTGCTCCTAGTAGAGCCAGGCAGTTGTGCCTGTATCCTGAAGAACAGAAATGTCCTCAGAATTGTCACTCTGCTTCCTCGTCATAGGACTGACAGACTGGTTCCTGCTGGCCTCTGGAGGCCTCCTCTGCTGCTTGCCTGAGAAATGGAGAAATGGCCCCACTTCCTGCCGTAGGAGGAACCCACAGAGGAAGCATGTGACCATAAGACAAGATTCTTCTAGTCTTGGGCTGGGACAGGTTACTCTGAGTCACTGACTCAGTAATACAGCCTTAGGCTCTACAGGCACATCTGTCTATGGGTGGCCATCCTGACCCTGCTCACCCTGCTGCGAATGAAGATCTGCCAGAACCACAGAGACACTGTTTTCCCCCCTTCCCAGCTATTTCACACCCTCAGCTTCACTCTCACCTCCCATGCCTCAAAGGCTTCCCCAGGACAATATTGTATTGGAGGAAGAGGGGGTGGGGTGGAGATTGGCGGATTCAAACATGATCATGCTATAAGACAGAGGCTCTGCCATGGACGCACAGGACTTCCCTTTGTGTCCATGGCAGACCTATCATGAAGAGACATTGAAGTACCATCCCAGTTTCTCATCTGAGCTGAGCTCCATACCAGCTTCCTATATGGCCACAAGCAGCTTTTGTCCTTTTCTAAGCCCTACATGGGAAGTACTCTGCAGCTTTAGCAAAAGGGGTCAGGACTTCCCTGTGGTCACAGGGAGCTGACTTAGGGGGTGCCGACACTAGCCCCTGGTTTTCTGTGGAGGAAGCTCTCCTGAGGAATTGCCACACTGTTGCCCCGCTTTCTCAGTGAGGTGTTGGCCTGAGCTTCAACAGCTTCTGTTTTTCCCAGACCGTCCTCACCTTCTGTTCCCTGTTCTGCCATCCCCATCACTGTGTGGTAAAAAGGGAAAAACCAGGAGAAGCTGCCTGCTGTCACACTAGCTAGGAATGCTTCCGTTACCCCCTCATCCTTACAGCTTAGGCTCCACAGGTCAAGGACTGTGGAGAGCTATGTGTGGTGTGCAGCCTGCCTGGGACATGCACACGAGTTCCCTCACAGCTCCCCAGGCTTTGACAGCGTGGGCTTAAAGGATCTTGTGGTGTGGCCCAGCTTGGCGTAGCTTCAGGCCACTCTTCCCCCATCCCCTCCCCCCCCTCGACCCCTACTTCAGCCTCCAGAACACTCCTGCTCACTCCCACTCCACCCTTCCCAAGGGCCCTATGGTTGGCAGAAGCTGGAGTCTCAAGGCGTGTGAACACACCCTGGGAACTGAACTCTGGGAGACCTTGGAGCCTGCAAGGCCGATTCCCAAACCAGTTTGGCAATTCCTTGCCCTGCGGAGGCTGTCCAGGCTGAGCAAGAGGGGACCCAAGAAGATGCCAGATGAATTGAGCCTCTTGGGGCTTCAAAAGAACCCAGTCTGAAAAGAGTCCTGCCCACTTCCCATTACCACCAGGCAAGCCTTAGGTAAGATTTCAGGCTCAAACCCTAAGACACTCCAGTGCAAAGTCAAGAGCGTGTTTTCATCAGAAAGAGAGTGTCCTACCCTTAAGATGGTTCCACCTCTGCAAAGTGTCCTCTCAGAGTGCCGTGGACCTGAGGATGGGCTTAGGCTGGGACGTGAGCCAGCAAGCTGCTGCTCTTGGCTGAGAACAGCTGGCTGGGAGCCACTTCTGGAGATTTCCCTCTTGAAGTAGTGGCTCACCGGTCTTCTCACTGATCCCCCTGTGGGCAGACAGCTCTAGCTCCTATCCAGGAGAAGTCAGGAGCCTGACTCAGGCCACTGCTTAGTGTGTGACAGGTCATGACCTTTGTCATCTCAGGCTGTAAGGAACATTTGCTGGCTAGGGACTGCAGGCCACTACAGCGGGAAATGAAGGAGCATTAATAACAAAGCAAGGGGAGCAAAGAGAAGGCTCAGTGGGTAAGGGTGCTTGGTGCCAAGCCTAACAGCTTGAGTTCAAATCCCAGGACGGAAATGGTATTAGGAGAGAAGTGATTCCCACAAACTGCCCTTTGATCTCCACACACAAACATATAAATGTAAAAAATAAAACACAAAAGACAACAGGCCAGATCTTTAGTCCCAATACTCAGGAGGCAGTGGCCCTCCACCACTGCCAATTCCTCTGAGTTTGAGGCCAGCTTGGTCTACACAGAAAATTCCAGGACAGCCAGGCTGCACAGACCTTATCTTAAAAACAAGTAACAACAACAATGCAAGTGCTGGAAATGGTAGCTCAGTGGTAGAACATTTGTCTAACAGGTTTGAGGCTCTGGGTTCAATTCCTACTACCACAACAGCAGAATGAAGCAAGTGTTCAGCAGCAGGAAGAGCACCCTAAGGAGGGAGGTAACTATGGCCTTCCTTTTAGAACCTTGGGCCCATGCCCGTGAAAGGCCAGCTCTTCACATCTTGGGATGAAATGGTGCTCAGGAACACTAGTTCCTGAGGAGCTATTTGAGTACTTCCCCCTGCCCTGCTGCAACTCCTTCTTTTCCTGAGGAGCACCTGAACAAGCCAAGGATAGCCCAGAGGCCCTGAGGCAGCAATGAGGTAGGAAACGGATGAAATCAGCCAGCCTGAGAGACCAGGATGCTCTCTCACACTGGCCTGGGTGTCTAAGGTGAGAAAGGCACAACCCACTTTGTTGTGCTTAGAGCTGGAGCAGGAACAGTCTCAAGATCCATTTTCCTTTCTGCACATGCGCTCTCCTGCAGGCTAAAACACCACCACCCTCTGCTCGATCGCGGGTACCTGGGGGGAGGGTAAGGAAGTACTGTGGGGGTCTTTTTCCCCTGGGTAGTATCTAAGCCATCTCAGTGGGACACACAGTATGGAGTGAGCCCCGTGTCTTCCTTAGATAGCACAGAATCCCCAGTTCTCAGCACACCAGGGCTAGATGGCAACGCACCACACGCTTGTGTGCTGAGATGCCTGGCTGTATACTCCGGGACCCCTCAAATGACAGAGCTCATGAACCAAATGGAGGCTATCTGGGGTGACTAAGCCTTGAGGAGGTGATTACTCCACAGCAAACTTGTATGGACAAAGGAACAATCCAGACGATTCCCAAAACTCGGGGGGCATGGAGATTAGGCATCGGTGAGCACGGGTGGAAGGGTGACCCACACCCTTCACTGCTGGGCTTGGGCAGATTCAGGGTGCACCTGTTGGCTGGACCCTGTATTACCTGCCCTCTGACCCCTCATCTTACTCACCATTCCCTTCTCCACCAGCTGCCTAACCAGGTAAGTTTTAGACTTTCAGTATTCTGGTACAAAACACAGATGGGGGCCCCTTCTGCCCAACTCCAGGCTATGGAGTTAGCTGTAGTCACTCTGGGACAGACAAGTGCTCTTCTTTAGAAGAACCCACAGTTCTCCTAAACGTGGCAAGCAAGGGTGCTTGGAGTCTCCTTCCTGCCCAGTCATCAAGAGGATTCTCCACCCAGAAACTGGGTGGCTGTGGCCGTCTTCCCACTCACCAAATGAGAGCACAGTTTCTATGCCCTCCCTGACTGCCTATTCCACTCTTCTGAACAAGCCTGATGGAGATACTTGACAGGGAAGCACCTGTGTCTGGCTGCAACCTCCTCCTCTCCAGAGGCCCATTTTGTAGGTAGATGGTCTGCTGCAGAGAAACACCAGACCGAACTCTTTATGCCACTGGGTCTTCTTCTAAAGCATAGGGTCCCCTTTTACACCCTGGAGAAACAGTCCGAAACATGTTCCAGAATGCCAACTACCTGTTTAGTTATAGACACCCTTGGTTTTAGATAGATGCCACCTGAAGCAAAGCCCAGAGACTCTTTGTACAGTACATGGGCAGGGGGTGGGGGTGGGGGGTGGAGCAGGCAAAGAGATTTAAAAAATAAAATCTTTTTTAACCTGATATAATTTTCTATGGGCTTCTTTAAATATCCAGTCATCTTGTTGCAGTGAAGTAATTCTATTGACACCAGGGGCACAGCTTCCTGGCTACTCCTGTCACTCAGTACGTAGCACACCAGTATGTAACATTCGTATGTCCTGGACAGGGAAGTCCCAGAGCAGGACTGAAGTATCTGGATTTCCGGGCCAGACATTTGTCTTGCCCTTAGAGTCATCTGGAAGCCTGATTACGACTACTAGACCACAATCCCTGTGGGGTCTCTGATTCAGTAGGACAGACATGAAGAATCTGCATTTCCGCCAGGTTATAGTGACGTCGCTTGGGGAAGAGCTGCATGGAATGTTCTCTCATGTGCTTCAGGAATGGATTTGAGAGACTCACCCTTTTCTCTCCCACTGAAAAATGTTTGGGAGCTCGAAGGACCAGCTCTGTGAGCTTGACAAACGGTCTCTTGGGTTGCTGTTGAGCTCCACTGACCTTTGCAGACTGTCTGCCGAATGGCTGCAGAGGTTTGACCTTGGACTCTCCTCCAGAGAAAGCATCCTGGGCTGGAGATAGGACTGGGTGGAGCCCTGGTTTTATGTCAGACTTTGGAGCAAGGCCCAGGTGGGGTATGCCTCACCTGCAGGTGACTTTTCTGTCTGCACAGGTGTTCTGGAGGCATGCTGGAGCTACAGGTGGAGAACTTGATTCAGGCCCTGGAGACTCTGCCTGAGGAGCCTGATGGGAGCTTCTCTATTTGGGAACCATGGGTCTGTTTCCAGCAGCTCTCCGTGCCACCGTCAACAGCTGGACTGGCTGAGTGAAGTTGAGTACATTGTGCCTTGTGGCCATAGGGCTGAGTCAGCTGTGGGGTCTCAGGAGCAGGGCCCAGGTAAGGCAGGTCTGGATGGGGCGGGAGGGGGGGCAGCCACAAGACAGACAGCAGCCTGGGCCATCTGCTGTTCAGTCAGTCCCAGCTTCTGGTTTCTCTTCAGAGCCTCTGGAGGAGGCAACCATCATTTGTTTAGGCCTCTGTAGTGTTTAATCACCACATAACACTCCCTCCGCCCCTTCAGCTCCTGCTCTCTCCCTGCAGGAAACAGCTTTTGCCTTCTGCCTCTGATGGAGGCCATGAAAAATTAACAGAGCTTGAGGCGAAAGAGAGATAAAAACACTGCAGCAGGAGGGGCTGGGGCTGGACAGCCAGCTGGCCAAGCTGAGTGGGCACCAGCAGGGTAAGCTTGAGGCCTGAGGGGCTGGTCTGGCCAGACAATTGGCAACCCAGCAAGGCCACAGGGTCATGGATGGTGGTCATTGGGATGGAGCAAGTTCAGTGACCCTCAGGGAAGCCAGACTTCACAGTTTGGATCCTCCTGGGATCCTGAGCCCACGGAAAATTTGAGGATGAGAATTGTTTCTTTCTCTGACCTTAAAAGAGCCAGGTCATCCAGGCATATGTCCTCAGAAGGTCAGCTACAGATGCTAGACAAATCAGGACATCCCTTTTATCCAGGGTCTTGACAGTCCTGGGAACCACTGATCACTATGTCTATTCTCCAGGCCCCAAGAGACAGCAAGGGACTTGCTTAAGGACAACCAGAGAGAGCAAATGGCAGGGGTATCTATCCTCTTTGAGGGAGAAAAACGGCTTTTTGTTCACGAAGTCCATAAATACATGTTCCTTACAGAGCAGACATTCACAAAAGCAGGAAGAGGGAACAGGCTCCAGACTCACTGTTCTCCCAATACCTGGCCCACCTCCCTGTCCTGTTTCTGAAGAGGCCATGATGCATACAATAGTGGAGACAGTGCCATTAGTGGACAACAGCTGCTGCAGGCTTTTTTTTTTCTTTTTTCTTTTTTGTTCTTTGCAGGCTCTTTCTACCATAGACTCACAGCAAACTTTCCAACCCCACCCAGACACTCATTTTGGGGTGTTCCTTCTCCAACTTGATCTGCTCAGCCAGGGCTTCCTGCCAGCCACCGGACTCATTAGCCTGCCAGCCTTGCTTCATTGTTCTGATGAGCTCTGGTCTCCTGCCACTTAAAAAAATCTTAGCTGAAGGATCCCAGTCCCCTCAAGAATGACAGTTTTTCAGAGCCAGTTTCTCTACGTGGCTTCCCCCACCACATGCGAAGTGACGGGGTGACAAGCACTAATGGAGGCAGCTAGGTGTGTGGTAAGGCAGAAAAAAAGCCCTTTCTACAAGTTGTAGGAATCACTTTTCAAGGATGGGGATCTTAGGTCAAACATACTGTCAGAGTCCCAGAGGACAGGGCTCTCTTTATGCGCTATAGCTGGTCTCTTTCAAAGACCCAGAAATGGAACTCCAACTGTAATCCATACCTCACCAGAGAAAAACAGAGTGTGTGTAATGTATGTGTGCTCTCTCTCTCCATTGTGAGACATGGTCTCTCAACATGGTGAGACAGGAAAACTCCATGATCTGAGGGTCACAGAAGACTCCTGAGGAAGGTTCCCTGCACTAATGGAAAGTTGATCAATTGTCATATAGCATGGAGAAAAACTATTACTGAAATGTCCCAAAAGAAAGTAAAAAGCAGGGGGCCTATGGAGACTGATGCACCAACCAAGGACCATGTACGGAGAGGACTTAGGCCCTCTGCTCAGATGTAGCCCATAGGCAGCTCAGTCTCCATTTGGGTACTCAAGAAAGGGAAGGAGGGGCTGTCTGTAACGTGGAATCTGTTGCCCGCCCCTTGATCACTTCCCTCTGGTGGGGTGGCCTTGCCAGGCCACAGAGGAAGAGGGTGAAGCCAGTCCTGATGAGACTTGATGGGGGGGGGGACAGTTGGTAGGGGAGGAGGGCTCCCCGTCTCTGAGGACTAGGGGAGGGGATAGCAGGGAAAGAGGGAGGGAGGGTGGGACTGGGATGAGACAAGGGAGGGGGCTACAATCGGGATGTACAGTGAGTATGTAATAAATAAATAAAACTAAATTTTAAAAAAGTGAAAAGGAAGCTGAGTGTGGTGTGCACACCTTTAATCCCAGCGCTGGGGAGGCAGAGGCAGGTGGATCTCTGTGAGTTCTAAGACAACCTGGTCTATATGGTGAGTTCTAGGGCAGCTAGTGCTAGAAAAGAAGGAAAGAAGAAAGGAAAGAAGGAAGGAAATAATTGAAAAGGCCAGCTGCCTGAAGTAAAGGGGGAGTCTTGAGACAGAAGAGAGAAGCCCAGGTTGAAGAGCTTGGCTCCCCACAATGACTCAGGAAGGCTTCTGAGAAGAGAGGGATGTGGACTCTGTGGCAGCCACTTCTGGCCTCTTCAGCCTCCTTGAAAACCCAAGACAGAAAGGGCCCAGACCCCGCTTTCCCACTCCACGCAGAGATAATCACGCAAGAAAAAAAATAAACTAAAGAGCTCAGGAGCCTGGTGAAGCTTTGGGAAGTCAACAGCATTTAACAAAGCTCACACCATCCATCACTTGGGCCCAGCCATTTAGATACCGGGCATTTGATTAAACTAATGTGGGTGGCTGGGGCGAGGCATGGCTGGGCGCTTCCTACCCTCGCCTACAAATTAGACCGTCACACACAATCCGATTACCTTGACTGCCACATTTATCTTGAGAGCGGGGCCATCCATCACTCCTCAGTGGCTGACTCTACCCGCCCCATGCTAATTCCATCAGGAGGGGAGTCAAGTTTGTCCCAAAGCAGTCAGGTGATGTGCACTCATAGTTCAACACCTACTTGCCTCAAGTTACCCAGGAAGGGTAGCGCAGGCTGTGCCTTTGGTGAGCCCACTGAAGTGTCGCGGGAGGAGAAAGATCTGCACGGGACAAAGGGCAGAGCGCAGCCGCAGACTGCCTGTGTCCCAGCTCGCCTCCAGCTGAGGCCGCCCATGGCAGCTCACCCACCTAGTCCTCCATGTCACACATGGGAAATGGTTCAGTAGCATGGTACAGCACTGCCATGGAATTTCCCCACTTGGAAATGTTCTAGATCCGTGCTGCCCGCAACCAAGAGGCAGGGCCACATGTGGCTGCAGAGTACTTCACCTGTGGCCCTGCAGGGAGCTGTTGAGCTTAAATCTCATTTAAGTTTAATTCACTGAATTCAAGTGTCAGTGGCCACCTGGGGCCCCTGCCCCTTGTTGATCCAGCTACTGTGAAGAGCAAGCTCAGCCCTCAGCATATCCAGTGCAAAACACGACCCCCCGCCAAATGCTCACAAAGCCTGCATCTTGGGCCAAAGATTATCATTATCTGAACAGCCTCTAAGGCATGCCCATTCCTGGGTCAAGAGAAAGTCAGCAGAACTAGAGGCTAGGTGCACTGTGTATGAAGGCCACACAGCCAGCCTTTCAATGCCAGAGCAAAGCTGGTGGTGGCCGACCCCTTCACCCCACGCCTGCTCTAGCCCCTCAGGTCAAGGCCTTGCATTTCAGGACAGAGAAGAAGCCACCACAATGTTTAGTTGTACCATGTGCAGATGGGACTTCATCTGAGGCTTAGCAACAGCTCACAGAGAACAGGTTGCCTCTGGCTTCCCAAGTGACAGCAAGCTTTGATGTCTGGCAGGTAGGTGGGTTCTCAAAGCAGCTTTGGTT
This sequence comes from Meriones unguiculatus, assembly GCF_030254825.1. Taxonomy (NCBI): domain Eukaryota; kingdom Metazoa; phylum Chordata; class Mammalia; order Rodentia; family Muridae; genus Meriones; species Meriones unguiculatus. The sequence continues at coordinate 3,661,882 of NC_083357.1, read as the reverse complement.
AGCAAGGACCTGAGGGCTGTTAGGAAGTCGGGCTTGACTCTGACCTCAGGCTGCCCCTGGAGAAAGCCACTATTCCTTCATAATCCTAGGGATGGACTTGTGTGAAAGAGCGAGCATACATTCACTACTGAGAACTGTCTGAGGTCACGGGCAGGTCAGGCACCAGGCAAAGAACACTGTCTGCCCTCAGCAGGCCTAGAGAGATGGTGACCAGGGACAAGCTGTAGAATGTCAGTCTGATGACCCCACTCCTCACATGGAGAGACCATATGGCCTGGACGAACCCACCCCATCCGGCAGCTTTTACAATCATAACTCAGGGCACAGTCACAAGTATGCTTGAAACCTTCCTGTGAGGATCAGAGAAGATGTGCCAAGCAGTCATTGCCAGGGTGGATTTGGCTCCACCTGGCAGAACGTTAGTCTACCAATCACAGACAGGCTGTTCTTGGTTCCTGGGAACTTCAATGCAGTCTGACACCCTAGAGAGAGAGTGCATGCACATGCACACACACACGCGCACACACACCCCACACATACACAGACACGCATGCATGTGCATATACATACAACAAGATTAATAGCACACACACACACACACACACACACATACGAACAGAACTGGAGGTTAACAGATCACACACACACAGACAGAGAGCAAGAGAGCTGGAGATTAACAATCCAGACTTAGACCTAAATGCGTCACACTGTTAGAGACTTCTCGTAAACCACAGACTGGAAAGGAGCAGGCTTCGACGACTGAGGCAGCCTGCAGGCCACACCTCAGGGTGGCTGCCCTGGATGGGGTGTGGAGAGGCCTGCATAGAGTCCACCACTGGGAGGAAATGGAGAGGGAAGGATGTGGAGAAGGGGCAGGTCGGAAGGGCCTAGAGTCAGGAGCTGACCTGAAGAACCACAGGTGAAAAGGGTGCTAGCAGAAAGGACTGTAGGGGAGTAAACTTCTAGAACACACATTCCCAGGTTCATACTGGGAGCTCTTCATATTGTCCCAGTTTCAAGGAATACTTAGCCACACACACATTAGTATAAACAAGTTTATAACAAATTTTGCCAACACAGGCAAGGAGCAGTAGTTGAAGAGGGGGGGTACTGGGTATAGAAAAAAAAAAAAAGACAGGTAGCTCTTCCTATACTTCCTGATTTCCAAGAAGGCACTAGGGAATGCCCCGGTGGAGACCCTCTGCTACCAGGACCACCAGAATTCTCTCACCCCCTCCCCAAAATGCCAACGCTCCTTTGTTGCCACTTAAACCAATTTGGGGGTAATTCTGCAGGCAATTGTCTTCCGATTTACAACACGGCTCTGTGATTGCATCCAGGCTGATGGTTCAGGCCGTAATTGTATGGTAATCACTTCTGTTTATGATCGATGCGGAAATCACTATTGTTTTCCAGCAGGCTTGTTAAATCCATGAAGTGCAGGGGTGGGGAGGGAGGGAGGGAGGGTTTATTTCTGAGTTGGAGCCTGGGGAAGATGAAATTAAGTGTAGCAGCCCAATGTGGGGGAAGGTGGTTCAAAGACACCCTTGTCTCAGAAGCCCAGGCAGCAGTAGGCAGAACACAAGAAGGCAACGGAGGAACAAGCTGAGAGGGACACACACAAGGTGCCCCTGCCGAACCGCTTGAGGACTAGTCTGCAACTCGGATCCACAGAGATGTCCACAGGGGGCCCCTAGTCATACAGTAAGAGGTGAGGATGGAGATCCACTGTGGGTGCTCTTTGGTACATCTATCCCCATGCCCGACTTTGGAAGCCCTGCAGAGAGGCAGAGAACAATGCAGATGACAGGCAGCAGGTGTGCGACTGGCTGCACTCAGCTTGCAACCTCATGCCTTCCCTATCCTAGGACTTCATGCTTTTCTTCTTGCCCTTGTCCTGAGTTCGCCTACCTGCTGTCTGAAACAAGGTGGCAGATGGCACCTGGGGGCCCATGTGTCAGGAACAGGGCAGTGTTGTGAGCTGAGCTGCTGTCTGGGGGATGAGGGGAGCTGCCCACCTGGTGAGCAGAAACCTGAACCTCCCAGAGGCCACAGGGAATGGCCCTGGGATAGATGGGGGAGGGGGCAATGCCTTCCCAGCCTGTGGTAGACACCTTGAGGCACAGAAGGATGGAACCAGCCAGGCTGGGGGCCAACAGCCCTGCAGGGTGTGAGCAGGCACCAGCTGTCATGTACAGCTCGGGCAAACTTGCGTGTTGCAGGCTGAGCTTGGCTGTAAGGCGATGGCTGTAGGAGTGAACATCCTTCTTCGCAAGCAAGAGTGGACGAGACCATGGGACTCTAACCTGGAAACTGGGATGGGGCATCCTAGATTCCAAAGCCCTCAAGGCCACACTCCTGGCCTCTGTTATGTCTCCTCTAAGCAGTCTTCCTCACCCACTGGACCCCAGGGCACCAACTGTCCTCCTTAGCTTTGGGTAAGCGTGGCAGGCTGCTTCCCCTTGGCTGAGCAGTGAACCTCAGTAAGTTCCTAGCTAGCAAGAAGCGGGTTTTCCCTAGCTGCCTTCCCAAAGGCAGCCTGGGCTCAAGGCCATCCAGACCTCATTCTGTGGCTTTCCTCACAGCACGAGTGCTACGCGCTGCCTCTATGCACTGCCATAACAAAGGCAGCCGGGGCCTGAGATCATGGGCAATCATTTGAGTCTGTGTATGGGCAGTTCTGGGGAACGAACTTGATCATGTGGGGCACGAGTGCTCTGCCAGTGAGCTGTATCCCAGCTCTTACTTTGACTTAAATTTATTACAAGCAACTATCTCAGCCCATTCTAGAACAGAGAGGGCCGCCCGCAGAACCCATTAGACTCTCCTGGGGTTCAGACCCCGAGTTCACCCCCACTTAGCCACCCTCTCTATCCTGTACCATGCCGGGCATGTGTGCATGCATGTGTGTGTGTGCGCTCAGGCGTGAGCCGAGCCCTCCCAGCTGCCGTTCGGAGCACAGCAGTGCATGGCAGAGCACGCCAGAGAACCCTGGAAGTAGAATGAATGTTCGTCACTGAACTTCTAGGAAATTCTTCTTAGGAAAACAGGCTACTTTCCCCTCGGGGACTTTGTTTTCTGAAGTATGTCAAACAAGCCACAGTTATTTAACATTCAAAACAAAACCAGTTTGAAAACAAGAATTTTAGCTGCCATTAAGTTTTCTAAAGGGAGAGACGAAACCCAAGGTGGAAAACAGCGTAGATTTTTTTTTTTTTCCTTTGGAGTGCATTTGTGTGCAAAGTAGTGTGTGCTTGGCTGTGTGTAAGTGGTGTGTGAGTGCATACACGTGTGTGTGAGTGCATACACGTGTGTGTGCGTGTGCGTGTGTGCAGGCTGGGGCACCTTATTGGATACAGTGTCATCAGTATCATCTTTTGGGGTCATGGTGTCATCTGTCCCTGAATCCAGGGGCTTCTAACCAAGTCCCAGACCTCAGTGGAAATTCTGTTGTCTGGATTTCCAGTTCTTTGGGCACCCCCAGGGAAGGAGACAGGGCTTGCAAGGGTCTCCTGATGGTGCGGGAGTCTCAGTATGTGAAGGGAGGAAGCTAGAACTTTCAGCTCTGCCTGAGGGCCACGTTCCACACATGCTTCGTTAGTCCACGAGAATACCTCCCTGTCTGGTGACGAGAAAGTCCCTTCCAGACTCTGCAGAGCTCTCAAGAACATCTACAATGGCAACTTGTCACTGAAGATTTGGAGGTAGTCAGTGACCTCTGACCTCAACCTGCAATCTGGAGCTTGGGTCAGGTTTAAGGTCACAAGAGTACTGTCCCTTCTTGTGCCCTGTGGTAAGAAGACTCAAGGTGAGATGCCGAATTGCTGTGGAGAGACCCTTCTACCCCAGGCCTACCAAGGTGGCAATGGGCAGTGGGACTGTGCTTTGAGGGCTCAGAAACCAGCCTTCACAGTGTCCTTTCATTCTAAGCAGGAAGAGGAACTGACAGACCCATTTCTCAGATGGGGAAAACAGAGGCCCTGAGGGGTGAGCACCTTCGGCTAGATGCCCCGGTGCTCTGCTATAAAAACATGAAAAGCACCTCTGCATAGGTAGCCGTGGTGACACGCACAGGATCTTCCTGTCTGAGACGGGAGAGGAAACTGTGGGTGCCAAGACTCAGTCTGAGAAGCCACAGGATCTTCTCTCCTACTGCCCGGGAGAATCATCGCACATCATTCCCAAAGACGAGGCAGGTTACCTCACCTCTGCCTTTCTCTTCCTGGAATCACCCTAGCTTCCTAGGCTCCCTGCTCCGTTCTGAGAGACACCTCTAGGGAACAGTATCCTTAGAAATACTCCACCGGAGTGGAGCGGCGGGCCTGCCTTCCTGTGGGTGTGGCCCACGGCTTGCCAGCACCAGGAGAGGGGCAGCTGGGGTCTCAGCCCTCTAGCCCGACACTATGGTATCCACTAACATCTACACACTGCATCCTTTGTGCAGGCACACTGGTCACATGCAAGTGTGCGCAAACCCCCAAGAACACTTCCCTAGAGCCTCATCTAACAACGATTCAACTGGAAATGCCCTTTACTGGTCTATATGGGTACACACACGGACACACACACACACACACACACACACACACACACACACACACCACTTGCAAATGGCCCGTCTTCTCCGTCTCCTCTGCAACAGGCCTGCCCACTTCCCCTCCAGATGTGCCTTCCAATCCCATTGGGTCTTTAAACACCCAAGAGGGCAGAGGCCCCACCCAGAACTTGTTCTTTGTTCATGTACACATTCAAAAACACACTGGCTGGCATCTCACCCACCAGGGTGCTGAGTACACAAACTTGGATGAGTTACAGCTACAAACCTGGGATACATTGGAAACAGGAACAGCAGCAGAAGGCAGAGTGCCCAGCGAGGGCCGCAGGCACATATCAGAAAAGGCAATGGCAGAAAGGGCATGCACCCAGGGTCCCCAGCAGAATGTCACAGACACGCTCAGGGAAGGCACGGCTGAAGGCATGTTGCCGGTGTTTTCAAGCTCCAGGTTGTCTGAGTCAGGGATGGCAAAGTTTCAGTTAACCAGACACAGGACCAGGAGAGCTGGTCTGAGCAGGCCTTTTTAGGGGCTGGATTCCAACGAGGGAAGAGTCCACGGGGCACTCCTGTAGGTGGGAGATCCCACAGGCTGGGAAGAAACCCCAGGGAAATCTGTCCCAGGGGTTGCCACTGGAGAAGAGGGGTTTTACCGAGGTCATTGTAGACCTTCCTTGAGAGAGCCAGTGCAAAAAGCTGAGGGGATTACCAGCCCCTGACCAGCTTGGCCTCAGGGAGGAACCTGGACTGGAGGAACCCAAAGAGTCTGGCGGCTGCCCCCTTTGGTAGCAGCAGGACCCGGAAGGAGACTGATCCTATGCTGGGCCCACAAGGGAGATGAGTGGAAGGGCCTGCTCCTTCCCACATCCTGAGGACATCGGGGGCCTCTCCCATTCCCAGTTACCTCCATAGTCACCAGAGACCCAATGGTCACGGCTGCGTGCTGCCCAGGGGGTTGGGCAGGGATTTTATGTATTGGATGCTGACTTCTGCTGGGGAGTCCCCAGGACTGCCTGGGAACACTGGAGGAGAGTGGCCGGCAAATAAGAAGCACACACACACACACACACACACACACACACACACACACACACACCCCGTCTTAAACTCTCTGCAGAGAAACCACAAACCTTTCAAGTCCTGAGAACACTGAAGGAGCCCTGAGCTCACCGTGACAGGCCTGGGGGACTCCAGGGCGAGCAAGGCAACCAGATTGCTCAGGTTCAGTGGACAGTGGGAATTCTGCACTAGTCCCTGGCAGAGGTAAGCAAAGCAGCCATCTCAGAGGAAGACAGCGGAGACAGCAGAGGATGTGCAGCTAGGCAGTGAGCATAGTGAGCAGCTAACTAAGAAGAGGCATCCTGTGGGGCAGGAGGGTGGAAGGCTCCCAGAGAGCAGACCCTACACAAAAACAGAGATTTGTTGCAGAGCTGGAAGAACAGCTAACGGTTCATCAGGATTGACCACATTATTGCTTGGAAGCCCACCCTCTTTCGGGGTAGAGGGTAACAAGAATCACCTCAACATAGCTCGGCTCACAGACCTTCTGCCTAGGTAGCCATGGGCTTCCAGACCTTGATGAGCCACAAAAAGATCCCAGAATGATGCTTGTATGCAAAATGCCAGAGTCTTAGGAGTCCAGGGTGTAGACTCCCACCCAGTTCATGCCTCAGGAAGGAAATGAAAGTGGCTGCCAGCATTTGGGTACTTCCTCCACATCTGAGACATGAGCTGGGGCTTCCCAGGCCTAAGCAGTCACCAGTGTCAGCCCTGTGCTTTACACCAGGACAGCAGGCAAGAAGACCACTATATACTCTCTCCCTCTCTCCCACACCATTTTGGGCTGTCCAGGTATGGTGGCCACGCAGAAGGAATGGAAGGGCACTTCTAGAGGGCACAGCCAAGATTCTGCTCACAGTATAGAACAGGAAACAGAGGCCCAGAGAGGGCAAGTTGGGGTCAAGAGAGAACCTGAACTTTCAGGCTTGGGAGCAGCTACTTTTGGAACTACAGAGAGATTTGATTCAAGCTGTTGTTTACTGGGCAACTACTATATTCCAGACATACAGCTAAGTGGTCTGTGGCTCCTTGCCGTACTTCAACCTGCCAGGCAGGCTTCACAGCCGTTTTATCGATCAGGAAACAAGCTTGAATTAAGTGACTTACCCGGAGTCACCCAGGAAACGACAGATGTGGGTTTCACAATTACTTTCCAACATGACTTGGGAATACCCTGGTGACCCTCTTTAAAGAGGCTTCCGTGCAGTGGGGTGGGTGGTGTTGGAGTCCGAGGGCCCCTGCAGATCCTGCCTCCCACAGATCTCATACAGTGTCTCCAAGGGTCCTCAGTATCTCTTAGACATCACATTACCCAACAGGACTCCCGCCTTTCTGCGTGGTTGCTGCACCATTCAGTGTGGTATCCAAAAAGACCTTCAAATGCTGGGACTGAGGAACTGAAAACTCAAAATGATCTCATTTTAACTAAAACATGTAAATAGCCACACACGCTGGGCCACGGTGGCTCATGTCTGAGGCCAGCCTCGGCTACAGAGCAAGACCTTGTCTCAAAACATAACCCTCCCCTCCAAAAAAAACCAAACCAAGCAACCAAACCAAAAACAACAAACAACAAAAACAAAACAACTAAACAGGCACAGGTAGCTACTGACAACTGCATGGGGTTGTGAATCTTGAAAGGTGGGGACCGAGGGATCGGGAGGGACTCCTTAAGTTGCACCCCACAAAGGCATCTTGGCACTCTGCACACAGCGATTCCACTAATGTTTTTGTTGTTTTAGACAGGGTCTCTGTAACCTAGGCTTGCATCAAACTCATGGCAATCCTCCTGCCTCTGCAGGATTCCAGACCTCTTATTTACCCCCTGGATGACCATTTCAGTCATCACCAGCCTGGGCCCTGAGCTGGTCATGTAGTACAATTATGAGGCACCCAGTGTTGACATCCCTCAGACATAAGCTGTCTGCCATCAGAGTCGAGCAAGGTGATACCCTGTAGGTATGTGATCACAGGCTGCCATGTCTAACCTTTTGACACTGTGACACCACATTGGCATTACAAAGCATACACTTGAAAACTGTACAATCATATCACACACACAGATTGTGAAAATGTCTCCTAGTGCTCTAAGTAAGCAGAATTTTGTGTTGGGCTGTATTCACTAGGCTGCTATCTTCAGCTGCCTGGGTGCTGCTTGCGGCTGTGTGTACTGGGGACCAGAGGTAGCTCCCTTAGGTGGTGTTATTTGAGCTGGACCTAGACCCAGCAGAACTGAGAGGAGATGAAAGAGGGTTCCAGCTCTGTTCTGATCTTTGCCTAGTAGAGAAAGTGTGAAGCTACTCTGTACCCGGTGGATCTGTACTTTACTTGCTATGTGTCAGTTATCCATAAGCAGAAAGCCAAGTGCAGGAGTGTCTGCTTAGCTTGTAAGCAGGCACCTTAGGTTCAACCTCCAGTATTGGGAAGACAAGAAAAATGAAGGGAGGGAGGGAAGGAGAAAGGGAGGCGGGGTGGGAGAGAGAGGAAGGGAGGGAGGAGGGGAATGAGGAAGAGAAAAAAAGCAGACAGGCTCTGGGGGCAGCTTCTTCCTTTCTCTTTGAGAGATGCCCCAAGTTTTAAAGTCCTCCCAAGGATAAGCAGAGACGGAACCAAATGTTGTAGAATGTTCTCTGTACAAGAGAAACTCTTGGGAGACAGACAAGGTCCTAAAAATCATAAGGTGCCTCAGGCTCTGACCCTGGGGACAAGAATTAAATCTCGTGCCCCAAAGAGGGTGTGAAAAGCCCTGCGGGTGTTCTTTTACCTGTCTCCTGAGCCCCAGCCTCGGGGAAATGCCCTCTTTGCAGTAAAATTTCCCTGACCTGCTTGGAACCCAAGGGGCTACACTTCCACAAACAGAACCCCATTCTTCCTCTTCTCCTCTCTCCCTCTCTCTCCAGGAGCCTGCAGAGAGCTGCCTCGGGAGATCTGGACAAGTTCCAACAAGTTCCCAGCACTCTGGGGAGGTAAAGCACTGCTTTTGACCCCTGCCATGACAACTGCAAAACAGGAACCCTGTGACTAGAGAGGGCTTTTTCATTGTGTCAGCAGAAGCAAGGGCATTCCCACTGCAAGATGCTAACCTCCCCTCTTCCCTGTAGATTCTCGCCTGTAGTTCAGCAGCTCCCTTACTTCCGGAAACTGCAGTTCCAGGGACCTCTGTGGCTCTGTGGCTCTGTGGCCGCCACGGCTCCCCAACCCCCTAGGGAATCAAACCTGTGAGGGCTTCAGCTCTGAGTCACTTCTGGTCCACCTACCTCCCTTCTCCTCAAGCACCACACCTCAGCCATATTCAGCCATATGACATTTACTATGCTGCTCACTAATTTCTGAGAAACTCCAGGCTGATCCTTCCCCAAACTCAGCATTTCCCCCTCCCTTCCGCAACCTCCCTGTACAGACAAGATAGAGCCATCATATCAGAACCCTCAGCCCCACCCCCACCCCAAGGTGACCTATTAAAGGTCACACACTAATGCTGCACAGAGCTACAGATACAGGAAGGCTGGGCCTGAGGAATTGTGTTATCCTGAACAGTGTCAAGAGTATGTGGGGAACTTATCCCTGCTAAGAGCAACCACAGAGGTGCCCTAGCCACAGAGGCAGGGCTGTTCTGGACAATCCCACCTACCCCCCAAACCCAGTTCTTCATGCACCAAATACAGGCAGCATCTGCTGATGTCCAGCATCTGCTCACCTCCTTAGAGGCAGGGTGGTCTCAGAACACACAGGATTATTCAGGGCCAAAGATGGCTCTGGAGAAGCCCAGAGTGGGCTTCTGGCAGAAGTCAGGGGTGCAGCTAAGCTGACGACTGTGAGGAAAATAACCTGAACCCCTAGAACTGCCTAGATGGCCATTGATAAGCCCAGTCCCAGAATCCTCACATAGTACAAGTAGGAGGGCTTGGCTCCTTGAATCCCCTTGGAGGGGTACATAACCAGTGAGACTCTTAAAGGGGGGGGCACTGTGGCAGCCTGTAGGGGTTTTGTTAATAGGGTTGTTAACATGAGAAAGTGCAAACAAAGCCCTTCTCATCCTTCATATTTTCCTAGGTGGTCTGGGGTGCAGAAAGTCACCCCTTCAGCTACCCCAGGGCCTGAGGAGGCAGAGGCTACAGTGAGGTCCACTGGTGGGCAGTGGAAGGCTCGGGACTCGGGCTGTAGGCCACTAACCTTGCCTGGCTGGAGCAAGGCAGCAGGGCTCAGTTCAATTTTGTTAGCTTCCAGCCCTTAGTGAGGGACCTGCAGAAGACTAGGTGAGGGAAGATCCTGGCTCCATCCCAGGTCTGCCGTGCTCTGACCTTGGTCCCTTGTCCCTGGGCAGTAGCTGTCATCTGTCCTTCCTAGCCTAGAGGTACTACTGCTCAGGAGCTCCCTGGGAAGCTAGATGTGCTTTGGGGGTGGGGGCCTTGTTTTTCCCTGAGCATGCTCCCTTGGGAGGCGGTTGCTGTTTGAAGGCCCTGGAGAGGTTCCCAGGCAGCTGAGGCTTCTGGGGAGTGCCAGGGCAAGCAAAGCCCAGTGGTATGCTTCCATACCAGGGGTAGTAGGCCCTGGTGGAGGACAGCAAGGAGCATGCTGTACCATTTGCCAGGTGTCCAGACCTCCCTCTCCCCTGGGGCTCTTGCTGCTGGTCCTTCTTCCCTTCTTTCTCTGGGGTGACTCCAAGCAACCTGGCTACCTGCCCAGTGATGAGTTCCCTTCCTTGAGGAGGAGTTGGCCTCTCCTGAGGGACCAAAGCCACATCCAGCAAGGCAAACACCTCCAGGCCCAGAGTACCTTTTCCTCTCCTTCTAGCCCTGCCAGCTCAGAACTGCCTGTGCCCAGGACTGCCCAATCAATACATGACTTCACAGAGCCTGACGCCTTGCCGGCACCATGACAGTCCTCAGGGACGCTGCTCCTGGGATTGCTGCCCATCCGTGCCCCCTGGCTGACCTCTGTTGCACAGCAGAGGACTGGCGACCTGGGGCTCAGACCCTCCAGCAAAACTGAACCCCAGTGTTAATTGGGATCCCTGGCTAGTCTATACCTGCCTCACACAGAGGCCCTATGACTCAAAGTGTTAAGAACATTGAAAGCTTTATCTTGCACTGTCACAGAGTGGGCTCATCTCAAGTTTTCTAAGTCCCCACCCAGCACTGTCTACTGGAGCTTTCTGTCACCAGAAAGCTGTTTTATAACCCTAGCTGCCCAGTCAAGAGGCCACTAGCCTGTGTGGCTATTGAACATCTGAAGTGAGACTAGTGCCAAGAAGAAAACGACCCAGCTAGGGCTGTAGCTCAGCTGATGTAGTGCTTGTCTGGTACGCAAAAAGCACTTGGTTAAATAATAATCACAAGTCAAAGCGGACCTGGTGACACATGCCTATAATCCCAACACCCAGGAGGAAAAAAAAACCTAACTAGAGCTTTGATTCTTAAATCTATTTAAACTTAGAAGCTGCAATATGTGGTTAGTGGTCACCATATTGGATGGCAGTTTTTCACTGAGCTCAGTAGCCATCCCTCATGGGGGCGGTCTAGCAAAGGCCACTCAGAAAGACCCAAGACAGGACTCTGGTTAACTACCCCCAGGAAAATGGCTGTCAGTCTGAGTACCCAACCTCAGCCTAGAACTCATCTCAGACCTCCTAGATCTGCATGTGGCTGGGAGCTCAGCAGGTGCTTAACCCAGATGGACAGAGATTTGGAAGTGCTCTTTCAGTCCCGCGGTGGGAGCTCTGCACCCTTGTGGAATCACGAAGCCACTGCGTATCCACTCGTTGCCAAGACTGTGGTGGCCAGTGGGGTGTACAGTGCTAAGGGACCCACGGTGCTTGTCTTTAAGAAGCTTGATCATAAAGTCAAGCCTTGCTGCAGCAGAAGTTACGCTGGGTTTCCTCCAGTCCTTACTGGGCTGGGCTAGGCACATCATTCACCCACAGCTGGTACTGGTCTTTCTGGAGTGCATGAGGCTGTGAGGGGAAGTGCTCACGGCGGAGGGAGGCTGTGCAGGGGAGAGTAATAACAAGAGCAAGCAACCTTAGGAAGCAAGCCTCAAACTCTGTGCAGGCGGTTGTTTCCGGTACAGACTCAGATTCTCACCAAAGCCTCGCCGTTTGGTGGTTTCTCACTAAGGAAGTTTGGGGTAAAAATAGCCCCAAAGGGACTCAATTCCAGCTACTCACAGGGTAGTCACTGCCTGGTTAGGATATAAAAAAGGGGGAACAGTCTTACTATAAGCCATATAAACCTTAAATCTCAATACACTATGCAGTGAGTGATGAGCCTTGGGTCCAGAGCCCTTGACAGGGAGGAGTCTTGCTACACACCATCCAGGTTTCCTGGTGACACGGCCTTGTGCAGGCCTTGGCCTGATTTCTGGCTTACACTTTGGCAGCTGCCTCACAAAACCTCTCTCTTAGAAAAACCACCTGCTATGCCCAGGCATTGGCAGTTAAGCCTGGTGGTCAAAGGCAGGGCACCAGGGGCCCCACATTAAGACCTGATGCTCTCCTGGCTTCCTGGTGAATGAACCAGGAACTGGGACTTATCTCTCTGTGCCCTGGGCACAAACACTAAAGCCATATGCTGGGGACTTCTGGTCGCTCCTTCTTAGCCCCTGCAGTGTTCTGAGAAACCTCTCTGCAAGGTCTTGTAGAGGATCCTCTACAGCCTGATGCTAGCCACCCCCACCCCCACACCCCACAGACAGCGCCCCCCCTCCTAGGCCTCTAGTGCAGACTGATCTTCCTCCTCCTCCTCACCCTACCCCACCCCCCAGCAGCCTTTCCAGCAAACACTTGTCAGAACTCTGTTGTGCACCCATCACCTCTGAGAAGCGAGCCCTGGAGCAATGGGAGCATACGGGTCTTTCCAGAATCAAGGATTCTTTTTGACAAAGGAGTAGCTTTAAGTTAAAACCCTTAGCCACTGCCTCTAACCAAAGGCTTCTGGACTAGTACTTGTTTTTTTTTTTTTTTTTGTAAAGGGAACCTAGCAGGGATGGAGCATTGTAAAATGTCTGCTGAGGAACCAACACTTCACCTTTAGGAAGGAGGCATGGGGGGTACTCCATCTGGTCCCCCCACCCACCGTCGCATCCAGAGGAGGAACCAAGGTCTCCTCTGTGGTGAACAAAATGGGCCTGGTGCACGCTGAAGCCACTCTCACGGCCAAGCCTCAGGCTGACACCATGCAGCACACGGTGCTACCCACAATGCACCGGCTCTCCTCTGTCACACACATGCACGCACACTCACCCCTGAGCCCTGAGGGAGCCCGGGGGGGGGGGGGGCGGCCCGCGGGCGCCTGGCGCCGACCCCTCCAGCCCCACACTCACCTAGAAGTTGCACAGTCCGCGGTCCCGCCCTGGCGCCCCCGGAGGCTGGAGCCCAGCCCGCGGAGACCGCAACGAGGGACTCCGGACAGGGATCAGCCGGCGCCGAACAAAGGCTGAGAGCAGGCAGCGGGCGCCGCCTGCATCCCCGCTCCGCGCCGGGGCGGCGGCGGCGGCGGCGGCGCGGGGCCCCCGGGCAGCTCCGCCGCCGGCTCGCTGCGCGCTGCCCGCTCCGAGGGCGCTCTGGCTCCCGCGCTCCCGCTCGCTGCCGCCCGCCACCGCCGCCGCTGTCCGGCTACCGCACCGCACACATCAATTATTCATCGCCCGTCTCCAGCTTCCCGGGCGAAGCCAATCACAGGCGGAGGCTCCGCTAATGGGGCCGCCGCCGCCAAGGAGGCAGCCAGCCGCGCGCCCGGGCGCAAGCGACAGCCCTTCGGGGACAGGGATGGGGACCGGGGGCGCGCGGGGGGCGGGGGCGCCCTGGGCTCGCAGGAGAAACTTCCCACGGCCGGCTGCGCTGCGCCGCGTTCCCGGACCCCGCGGGCGTGACCACCCAGCCTGCGTGCCGCCGCGTGGGGCCGGGGGCTCGGGGGAAGCCGGGCGCGCCGCGCCGCGACGGGGGGAGGGGAGGGAGGAGGAGCGCGGGAGGACGATGAAAGGCGAGCGGCCCTGCCTCGGCGTCTCGGGGGAGCCCTCCCCGCCCCGCGGGCCTCGCGCCCGCATCCCCGCCCCGCAGCCCGCACTCACTCGCGTGCGCAGCCCGCCGGCCCAGCCACTTCACGGCGAGGGAGCGCTAGTGACTGGGGATCGGAGGCAGCTCACATTTCAAACTTGCACGCAGGGGTGGTGCTGGTGCACGCCACAGCCAGAGCGAACGCACGACCCGACGAGTGGAGCTCCAGCCTCCGGGCGGGGGCGGCGACCAGGGCCCTCTCCCTCCCCCGCCTTGGCAATTAATTGGAAGCAACACTTGTGAGAGTGGGGCTCCTGGAGGGCTGTCGCCCGAGGGGGCCTCCGGGAAGGCGCTGGCGGTTGATGACTTCGGGTGCCTCCCGCCCCCGCCAGCGAATCTTCCCAAGTGGTCATGCTAATGAGGGTCCGCAGCGGGGCCCGGGCGGCCTCAGCCGGGGGAGGGGCGGGGCAGGCCGGGGACATCAAGTTGCAACCTGGGTTTAAAGGGTTTTCTGAACGTGTTAGTTGGGGCGGAGAAGCTCTGCAGCTTGGCATCTTACTCCCCTGGCACAGGGGTCCTGGTCGCCCCTGGGATTCCCCCGAACACGGGGCCCGGGGTAAGGTGAATTGGCGCACGTACGCTCTGGCTCCCCGACTTCGGGAGTTCCTGTGCCCCGCAGTCGGCGGCGGGAGGGAAGCCGGGGGCGGCTGCTGCGCACAACCCCGCCCCTTCTCCCGGAGCTGCCGCCTTCCTGACACTGCATCCTGTGGTGGCCGCGGCCTCTTCCTTCCAGCCAGTAGTAGCAAGGGCTCCAGGCTTTCGGCCGGAGCTTGCCCCTCCCACTCCTTTGCACCATCGGCACCCCTGGAAAACCATTTGCTGTCCCGCCCAAAGAGGTCAGCTCCCCTCCCTCTTTGGAGGGCTCTACCCACCTAGATCACCCACTAGGGAGAAACTGTTTTACAGCAACCCCCATCCCGCCCACTCGCCAGTGAAAGTTGCTTGAATGAGCTCCTAACTGCCCCAATTAGGAAAGTAGGAAAGGCTGGTCACTCACCCTTAAGAAAGGCAGCCAAGAAAGGCTTTAACTTCTCTGCATTTGGACATTGATCTCGCCAGCACAGGGAACTGACCCCCTTTGCCTTGGACGGTCGTTCGTAGGGCACACGCCCCTCCAATGTGAGCTCCTGACTCGCCCCTCAGCGTTTCTGCTTGACTTGCTGCCCATCGCGGAAGTGGCAAGACAAATCACTTATCTAGATATTATGCTCTTGCTCCTTGTTTGACATAAGTCGTTAGCAGGCTCTAATCCCACCCACTGCCACTTGAAATATCACTTTCGGGTTGGCATTTGGAAATGTAGTTGTCATGGGCTTTCCCTCCCAGGAGCTGGTTAAATGGATTAATTCCTGCTTCATTACTGGCTTTCTTTTTGCACAAGAACCAGCTTCTGCGAGGGAGATTAATTAGCATCTCCTTCCTGGAGGGCCAACCTGGGGGCAGTGGTGGGGATGGACTGCTCTGCTGTGCACACATTTCAGGTGGGGCTCAGTCTCATCTCCTCCTGAGTTATAACAGCTTCAAGTGCTCACTGGGATGGTTGCAGAGAACCTGCCCCTTCACACATCCCCACAGAGACTGGGCCTCCCAGAAGCTGGGTAAAGACTGTTCCCTCTCCCACTGCTCAGCCAACATAAAGGGCGGGACACTTTGGCCCACATTCTAGAAGCAAGCATGGAGACACATGTCCCTAAGACCTACTTTCTGGTGTCAGGTTGACGTAACGATTTCGGGGCTCAAGTCTCGACTAACCAGAATCCAAACACCAAAGCCCCTAACTAACCAGGAAACCCACCTTCAATCCTCCTGAAGTTTTGCACAATGACAGTTTACAGTTCTCACTGATTCTTAGGACCTTTTTAGCCGCCAAGGGCTTACACATGTGGCAACAGGATGCACTAACTTTACAAAGACAATCCTGGGGCAGGAGAGATAGCTCAGAGGTTAAAAGCATTTACTGCTCTTGCAGAGGGCCTGAATTCTGTTCTCACCATTCATTTGGCAGCTCACATTCATCTGTAACTCCAGTTTTAGGAGGAACCAATGTCCTCTTAGGGCACCAGGAACACAAGTGGAACACAGCATACAAGCAGGCAAACGTATTCATACATGACCCCTCCCCCCCATTTAAAGAAAGATCATTCCTGCAGGTTGATTGAAAATTCAGGCTGGAACTCAGCAAAGTTTACACCTTAGGGACAGGAACTTGGTGGTGACAGTTCTTTAGAAACTTTCTTTAGAGAAAGCTTTCCTGGTGTTTTGCCTTCTGGTTCTACCTCCTAGTTCTCCTAGGTACCCACTTCAGAAGCCCCAGAGTAGGACTCAGGGGAGGGAATTAATATGCAAGATTCAGGGTTTTCCAAGGTAACCCAAAAAGTAAATACTCTTCACTAGCATATTTACGTACTTAAGAAAACAAATTGTTTTCAAGCACCCATTCATCAGTCCAAACTGGCCCCTTTCACTTGCTAATTTCTAGGCTCTCTGCTTCGGAATCAAGTCCCTGGAGGCCCTCTTGGTTAGCAGCCTCTTTTTTAGGATTGCTGCTTGAAGTCTACAGAAATGCCAGCACTCCACACAGTATCTTCTTTAGAAGGGCTTTCGCCAACTCGCTCCAAGTTCCACATCTCCAACTTCCAAAGATTTGCTCAAAAGCCTGGGGCCCACAGCCGCTGCTCCACCCCCTACCCTGGCTTGCCTTGATAAGGATCTACAGCAAAGAGGCCTCAGACAAAGGCATCCTGTGACTCCACTCACTGGCGCTCAGCAGCTCTCTGACTGACCTCGGCAAGTCCCGTTGTCCCCCTCCACCCCCCCATCCATCCCCCAGTCTTCCCCGGGGCCCAGGGGGGAATGACTTGGGAGGAAGAAAAAAGGAAGAAAGAAAGGGCAAACTGTGAGCCCCATGCTGTGGTTCCTTGATGAATGTCTGCCAGGCTCCAGAGGCCTGAAGAGGGATCAATAGCGGGTGGCTCTTCTCGTGGGTGTCTGAACTCCAGTCGTGGGCCTTAGTGAAGAGGGGCTGCCAATAAATACAGCGCTAGGACTTGGCTGGCTTTGGAGAGAAGGATGCTTTATCCTCTGGCGCACGCGCCTGTCACGAGGGAGCCCGCTTCTGCAGGACCCACTAGAGAGGAGGGGTGGGAAGGGAGATAGTAGCAGGGACACCCTGACCCCAAGCTTGGGTCAAAAGAGGGGCCTCTTCCAGCTCATTGGTGAGCTGGAATCAGTTCTAGTAAGAAAAGGAACCAAGAGAGCTGGCTAAGATGCAAGTGACCCAGGGGTCAAAAGTGGTTCCAGGCTGGGTCACTTTCCATATACAGTTCAGGAGGCCTAGGGGCCCAAAGGCCACTAGGAAGTTAGGAAGGAAAGAAGGCAGGCAGGCAGGCCTGGCAAACACAGGCCAAACTCCTAAGGTCAGGAGGAGCAGAACAATGAGCCATGTTGTGGCTCAGATTCTGGGCATTGGGTTCTGAGCCCCATAGATGGAGCAGACTTCTAACTCAGGCAGTTTGGTGATTGAGTAGGACTGAACAAGAATCCTGATCACGTGGAGATGTCACTTTTGTGGACTCAGGCACTCAGTGAGAAGGTAGGGTAAACAAAGAGGTCACAGGTGGGTGGGTGTGTACCTGCCCCCTGGGAAGCATGGGGGAGATCAAGAGGGAACAGGGGGACAGAAAGGATTGTTGCTCTGAAGCTCCCATACAGAGCAGGTCACAGGGCACTAGGCACACAGACAGCTAAGGATCAAATAACAGCTTTGAATGGGAGTCTCCTCCTGGGCCCTACCTCCAGGAACCACCACTACCGGGGCTGCGGTCTCCTTCTGCATGGTCAGGACATAACTGATACATCCTTGGGTGACACTGTTCCCTCTGTCATTCCCCCATCCTTAGCCCTGGAGAGCCCTTCTTAACCTTGAAGATGGAAGGCACATGGAAGGGTTGGCTTGTGGCCAGCATGGGAGCCTAGAAGTTCGCCTACCTCAGGGACACAGTCCAGAGCCCGCAGCCTGGCCTCCCCCTGTACCCCTCCTAACACCTGGCCGATGAATGCTTGCTGGTTGCAATGCCAGTTCCAGCACTTTCTGAGCACAAATACACAGCATCCTTCCTGTCCTCTTTGGTTAGGGGTTATTATTTGCCACACAGAAGATAAAATAGGGATAGAGAGGCCAGGTAAAGTTTGGAAAGTATCTAAGCTATTGTCAGCCTTGACACATCCTCAGCATGCTACACATTATACTGTCCGGCACGGAATGCTTAGAGCAGCGTTGATGGGGCCCAACTGGGCCTCCCAGCCAACGTAGCAAACAGAATTCTTATACTGATCCTAGCATACCTAGCATTTACACATTTCACCTACTTGCTGTTGGCAGGGGCGCTCCACCTGAGATGGCATGGGAAGGAGACCTAATTACCTCCCTCCTCCCATCATAGTAGCCCCTGCCCCTTCCTGGAATTACCTCCTGCATGGCTCCTTATCCCAGACTCAGGCAGCCTTCTCAGAACCCTGCATTTGGCTTCTACCCAAATCCTATAATCATTTCATCTTGAAAACAACACCAGTCCCTGTCCCTCACCTCCACTCAGCATGTCCGAGAAACCCTACAATTTCCAGGTTATTGGAGATCCAGGAAAGCTTCCTGAGGGGCTGGCAGTGGTGGGGGAGTGAGCGAGTTCAGAATGGCCCCTTTAGTCTTGGGGAACTGCTTGTCCCCTACCTGCTCAGCTGGCAAGGGTGCCAGACTCAGGCTCTATACTTGTAAGAACTTCCTAACAGGATTGGTGCTGATGGAGAGCCAGACAGGCAAGAGTGGGAACTGGCCCCAGCGGAAGAGAAACAAAGAGAGCTGCTGTGTTCCTGGACTCACTGGGGAACTCCGGAGGCAGGGGTTTAAGAACCAAGCACTGGACAAGACGGGCTTTCAGAGTCTACTAGACCAAAAAAGACAGTCGAGTTAGGTGGAGAAGCCATGGTATTGGGGTGAATTGTATGTCTCCCCAAATGTTGAAGTCCTCAGGACCTGTGGAAAAAACCCTATTTAGAAGCAGTCTTTGCTGAAGATCAAGTTAAGATGAGGTCATGAGTGTGGGCCCTGGTCCAGCCTAGTTGGTGTCCTTGAGAAAAGGGGACATTTGGATACAATAAGCAGACATGCGTACCCTCTTCAAGGAGGAGCAGGAAGGTGACTGCAGGCAGTTTCATAGCCCCAGCTAAGAAGCTGCTAGTAGCTTGGAGGGGGGACAGGGCTACTCCTTCCCTGGCACCTACATAGGAGCATGACAGGACCCACACTTTGGTCTTGGATCTTCTGGTCCCAAAAGATGTGAAACAGGCAACATGCACCATTATGGTATATGCTCTGGGGTCTTTCTTTATGGCAGCATGGAAAACTAACACAAGGCGATCCTTTTGAAGTCTAAGTCACAGCCCACTACAATTCCAGAGGTTCCAGCCAAGTCAGTCCTGATCATGGCCTGTGATTATGGCCAGTCATTGCTCTAAACCCATTTCGTGCACTAGTGCCTCTTTTGACACTACCGCAGCCCTCAGATCCCTTCTTGCTTCAGACAGCAGAGCTTACCATCAGAACTCTGTCACCTCTTGCAGGTTCTCCCTTCCCAGGAGAAGCTTCCTCGGCCACACTGTCCTCCTGCCTCATCTTTCAGTTCTTTCCTATCTTAGCTTTGCCGCCCCGATGTTTCAAGTATTTATTTTGTTTAATTCTGTCTCTCTGGCCAAAAGGCAAGCTCTTTGTCAACTGGGATGGTTGTCTGGTATGAGTTGTGTTGACAGTATATAAATATGCCCTACAGATGGTTAATAAATACTGTCTGTATAAAGGAAAGCGAAAACAGCTGCCTGAATTAATGAGGGAGTGAAGAAATGAATGAATGTACAGTGACTAATCACAGGCTCCAATAATCTGCATGTCCTCACTACCTGTGTCTTCCTACCCAGGGACTAGGTTGCCAGCCTGCTGTCTGGCAGAAAACAAGCTAGGTCCCAGGGAGGAAGTCTGTTTGGACAGGAAGCTCAGACTGGCTAGCAGAGGGGCCGGGAAATGGTGGGTGCACGCCGCATGAGCCAGGCTCTAATGAATTTTTTCCCATTGCTAGAGTTGCCTTTGAAGGGAGGGGGTACGGAGGCAGCTTGGCAGTCCTGGGGGTTTTATTGCTTCTCCCAGGATGCAGCTCTGATGGAGGTTTCCAGATGGCTCCAGGCCTGGACCCATATAAGTTCCTTGGAGCTGGAAATGCAATTTCCTTTCCTGCCAGAGAAGTCTGTCTGTCTGTCTGTCTGTCTGACTGTCTGCTTGCATTAGTGAACACCTCCCGGTCTGTGCAAGGCAACCTTGGGGATAGATGGCACCTACTTTGCGCAGGATGGAAGTTCCATTCAGTTAGGGAAAGAATTTGAGGTTACAGTGCACACTGCCGGTCTGGGGGGCAGGCAGGGCTGCAACCCAGGCCACTCAGCAACTTGCCTTTTCAAATGAGGAGGCTGAGGCTCAGAAAGGCGCAGGGCCTGCTTCCCATCACACAGCAAATTAGCAGCCAGAAGAAGTTCTGCAGCCCTGAGCTGCCTTTCCTAGTCCTGTGTGTTTTGCCAAGACCTCATGAAAAGGGTGGGGGACTTCCAGGGAATGGTGGTGACTGATTTGTCCCCCAAGTGTGTAAGTTGAGGATGGCCACAGTGGCAAGGTGGGAGGGTAGAGGTGGGGAACAACGCGGGAGTTCCTGTCCTGGTAGGCGTAGTTTCTGAAGGCCTTGCCTTTGCTGCTTGGGGCGCCAGAGAAGGGGAGACCAGAGGTGAGATGAGTAGGGGAGCATGCCATGACACCTCAGTGTTCTGCAGAGAGTTTCAGAACTCTCAGGCCTACGAGCTTTTCCAGGAATCTATCACCTAGTGCCATCTCTCCCTCTTCTCCCTCTGTCTGGGGTGAGAGGGGGCTCTCCTGGCTGCCTGCTTCTTTCCAGTCTCATTTCCCCCAGTGGCTCAGGTGAGCCAGCAGCTCCTTCCTCTCCCCAGTGTGGTCCCAGATGTCCCCCTCCTCCAGGAGCTCTGGACGTGAGCAGACAGGCCACGCAGGAATGTCTGTCTGGGGAAAATCTGAAGGTGGCCGCCAGGGCAGGGCAAGGAGTGGGAGGCCTGATGTTGAAATCAGGATCCTCGGAGCTGAGCTCAGCCTAACAGCAGATGTCTGGCAGGGAGAAAGCTCTGTGGGCCTGCTGGGGAAGCAAGGGCAGGTCACCATCCTTCTCTAGGCCCCGGTTTCCTTTCACTACTGGGGAAGACAGAGTTGTTTCTGTACCTCTCTTTGTGGTGAAGACTGGCTGGGTAAGCCCCGAGAAGCAGCCACCTCATTGAGGTGACCTTGCTCATTTTCTGGGAAAGTGGCACTGGGCCAGGCAAGAGACCCACAACACATATCATTCTGTCAAGACCAAGAAGCTGCCTCTGAAGTAGCAGACACACCATGGTTCTTTTGCCTTTCTGTTTCTAGGAGCTTATTTGTGCAGATCTAATTCTGTTAGACTAGGTACTCCATAAAGGCAGGAGCTCTGGTTTACTCACCATCACATCCCTGACGATTTTGTGCCTGGACTAAAACTGGTGCTGGACAAATGTTTACTGAATGACTAATGGAGAACCACCCACTTACTAACTTAGTGGTAGGATTTTAGCTTTACCTTTTACTGTCTATACTTCATGATTGCCCTATAAATAGTATGTCTTATTTTTTAGTATCAAAAATATTTTAGAATTAGTTAAATCTAAAGTTAAGACTTTTTCTTGAAAAGTGCTATATATACAGTATTCTTAATCAGTAACTTGGGTATCAAGTATGAAACAACTTCGCTTCAGAGCTATCCTCTGCCTCTCCCAGCATGTCCGGTAGAGTCCTGTCTCAGTCTCTAAACTGTGTTTTCTGCCTCTGGCCCTAGCTCTCTTTTAATGATGAAGGCCTCTAAAAAGCAAAGCTAGCCACATTACTCAACTTGCCTGAACAGTGCCCTTTCTACAGCTACCAGGACTGACTTCCAAGGTCTAGCTTCCTGGATTGGCGTTCACGGCCTAAAATGATATGGTCCTTGGCTTGTGTGGCTTCTGTCTGATGCTTGCTGTAGTGTTTTTGTGTGTGGGCCCTGGTGTGCTGGCCAGCTGCTGGGTGCCAACACGAGGTTGGGAAGAAACCTATTGGCTATGCAGGAGTGGCAGGGCAGTGCAGCCTCTCAGCCCTGTCCACCAAGTTCTGGGTTGTTCCAGGGGCTGAGGAGCAACAAGTCCCCGCCAGTAGCCTAGGCTGTTGAAGAGGCCTCATCTCTGGGCCACTGAGGTCTGGGGACACTATTGTCTGGGCACTGTGTCCCTCTAGAATTTGCCTGTCCCTCTAGAAATCTGCTATTACGAGATTATGAAGAGGTGGGGCTTTTGGGGGGGTGAGAAGGTCATGAGGTATACCCTCAGGAAGGAGATGATTTCCCTGATGAAATAGCTTTGAGGGAGCCCTGTCACTGTCTGGAGAAGATGCAGGATGAAGGTGTCAGCAGATGCCAAGGGCCCTCACCAGGCCCATACTACAGCCTCTGTTCTAGGAAATGTACATTTCTGTTGACTCTAAGCCACCAGGCCGAAGTGTTTTGTCAGAGCATGTTGCACACTGCTTGCTCTCTGCTTCAGTTTGCTCAGCTGCACTGTGCAGTGAGGCAGCCCTGGGATCCACACCACTGCTGCTGAATGCTCTGGAGCACAGAGAGCCCGCACCCACCTTGGGTTCCAGACAGACCCGGGAGCATGGCATGTAATTGAATTTGTCCTAATTAACTCAACGAACCGAGGAGCAACCATTACTGACAGAGCCCTGGGTGTCAGAGGTTGTTGGAAACCAGGAGCCACGAGAGAGCACTAGATCCTCCAGGTACCCACACCCTCAGAACCCTTAACTCCTCAGATGCTAAGAGCCCCAGAGGTAGGTGGCACTGCTCTTGTCAGACAAGAAGCCTGGGGTCTGGGTGACACAGTGAAGTGACCGGAATCCATATCTTTTGTACCCAGGGCCTCCTGCACATGCAATCCCCTCTGCCTGGGATGACCTTCCTCACACTCCTCTCAGAGCAGCTTTGCTTTTGGGAGCATCCCAGCAAGGGTCACTTCCTCAGTCAAGGGTTCCCGAGTTCTCAGCCATGAGCTGCCTTCACTGTCCTTTGTAGAAGCATCGCCAGAGAGCTTGCTGTAGGGCGAAAATGGTACTTGACTCACCCACAGGGTTGTGACCAGCACAGGCTCAGGCGCACAGGCCTGTAAGGAAGGAGGAAGCCCGGCTGCAAGGTCTAGAGTGAGGGGCTTCAGATAGGCACTCTCAGCTTCCGGTGAGAAAGACAGGCTCAGGTCCTACGTGTGCAAACAAAGCTAGAACTCAGGGGTCTGGGCCTGCCTCCCCTTCTGTGCCCTCCCCGAGGTCAAGTGAAAGAAAAGATTAATTTAAGCAGAGACAGGCCTCTGCATCCCAAAATGATTGGTAGATAGAAGACGTTCAGGTCAGGCGATCTGAGTCACTGTTCCGCTGCCCTAGCTCGAGGCAGCACTCCTGCCCACTTCACCATCCCCTGGATGTCCCTTCCTCCTTCAAGGACACAACCTGAGCTGGGGCTCATGAGTGCCTGGGTGTGAATTCTAGTCCTGCCATTGGCTACCTGGGGGTTCTCCAGCATGTCACTTATCTCCCCGAGTCCCAGCCTAAGATTTTTTTAAGGAGCTAAGAAGAGAATGAGCGTGTCATGTGTCATGTTTGCTGAGCACGTACAGCATGGTGAAGAGTCAATAAGATCAGCTTCGTAGCTGACTGGTCAGTGCATAGACTGAGCGGCCCCTATCTAAGGTGCTTGGCACCAGAAGTATCTCCGATTTCTAGGTTTAGGGGTAGCAAAATATGTGCGTATACATATCCCGGGAAAGGGACCCAAGTCTAACAGTAAATTAATTCCCAAATCACAGGCACCCTATATGCAAATAGTCTGAAGGAAAAATATAACATCACAGTGTACTTACTGTTAAAAGTTTAAAGATGGGTTAACTCCAGTAGCTGAGGGTGATTTTGTATTCCTAGTTTTCCCGCCTCTCCTGTGAGAGTGCTGGGAGGGCAGGTGTGTGCTGCGGAGTTGGGTTTTATGCTGGGGCTCAAACCCAGGGCTTTGTGCATGCCAGGCACAAAACCCAACCACATGTCCAGCCCTGCACTGGCTTTTGTGACCTGTCTCATGGGGTTGGGTGTAAAATTTTTCATCCACAAGTAATCAACAGCCAGGCACGGTGGTGTGACCTATAATTCCAGCGTTTAGGAGGTAGTATTAGAAGGACCAGGAGGAGTTCTAAGCTAGCCTGAATTATATGAGATCTTGGCTCAAACCAACCAACCAACCAACCAACCAACCAATCAACCAACCAACCAACCAACAAGCGAACAAATACTTGGGATTGTTAGCAGTGACAGGAAGAGCAATGGTGACAGCCATTGTATGGTGTTGGTCCAGCTCTACAAGGGTCAGGGATCCTGGGGAGACCATTTTCCACCCTGTGCTTGTCTACTCAGATTAAATAGGAGTTGGGCTGGTGACCCTCATAAACCCTCTGCACTCTAACACTCATGTCAGAGAGTAACAGAAGCAGGAAACCCAAGGCCATTATGTCATCATGATGCTCATATGTCATCTCCAGCAAGACCCTGCTCTCCTGCCCGACCTACTTGTCATCCAGGTCCTCCTCTCTCACAAGGGATTCTTTTTAATAATGGAGGACAGTAGCCTGTACATGTCTTTCTTGGTGGCACAGACAGCACAGTGTAGTCCTACAGCAACCCATTCTATGTTTTACAAAAAACAACCCCAGGAAGGAGGGATCATAGCTCCATTTTGTGATACACCGGAGGAGGTGCAGAGTTGTAATGGTAGTTTTCTAAAGACACACAGCAGCAAGGGCTGGGGCTACGTGCCCTGGTAGAATATATTCTCATTCTGTTTGAGGCTCTAGGTTTGAACTTCAGCACCAGTAAGTAGGTAGATAAAGCTACATCTCAAAAGCAGGCAAGCAGACAGACAGCAAGCCTGGGGCCGCAGCTACAGTGAGATTTCCCCAGAGGGACCCTCCTTGTCTCATCCTTGTTGCTTACATCATTTAAGTCCAATGGCTGTCCACTCTTCACCGTCAGCTGCACGGGAGTAGTCAGGACATGGCCGTAGACAACAGTTGGCTGACAACAAGACAGCTATCTCTTTCCTTGTAGAATCTGAATTCCTGGCAGTTCCAGGGGGCCCACGTGCATGGCACCCTGTTGCTTGTTACATAAGGATGCACACTGCAGGAGGCACCTGGTGTTGTGATCCTCAGCTCACTTCTGGAACCTTCAGCTGGGATGTCATCTTTGGGTCACTCGCTCAGCTAGGTGAAAGGAGTCCCACATAGAGCTAAGGGAGCGCTTCCCTCCCAAGAGAGGAGCCTGGGCCCAAAAGCTTAAAATTATCTGTGGTCTAGTTTGGGCTCTCATTCCCTGGGTCTTGGCACCCTGTTCCCATATTCAAAGGGCTCCTCTCTTCCTTTTCTCCACCTTTCATAGGAAAGCCAGACACAAAGTCCAGCTTCAGAAAGGAGGGGGCACTTCAATCTCTCTCTAGAGATCACCGAGTTGCCTCTGTTCACAGGAGGGCACACAGGATGCCTGGGCATCCTTGATGAATTTCACAGCTGCACATCTGGCTTCCTCAGGAAGAAGCCATGGAGCTGCGCTAGTCTCCAGTCTTTTTCGGGGACCTGCCCTTCCTAGGGAAGGCAGGGCCTCTATCTTCTCTCCCACACCTGTCTGTACAGATATGTATCCTGGCCTCTGGGAGGAAGAGACTGCAAACATCTGGGGCACATTTGAGAGTGGGATCAGGACCATGAAAAAACCTGAAGGAATAGGACTGTGTGTTAGCTATGTTACTTCCGTGGTTGAGGGTGTTCAGGAATGGGCAGAGCTAAACAGTGGGCATCCCAGGGTTTTGCCTTAGTCAGAGGAACAAGATGTGATGGTGACTTCAAGGTGGAGCATAGCTGAGCCAGCAGGGCAAGGATTGCAGAGAGCTGAGATCCCTGGGGGACAGGGGAAGACAGAGAAGCTGAGCAGAGTGGGATGAGGGGAGGGACAGAGGTAAAAGAGAATACAGAGAATTCAAGAGGAAGGGCCATGTAGAGGAGGGAGGAAGGGAAGGACAGGAAGAAAGAGAGGCATATTCTCAGAAAGAAGCCCCAGACTCCCAGGGAATGGAGGTTCCCCATGGCAACCCCAAAATGAGAGAAGCACACCCTCAGGATGCAGGCACCTAGATTTGCCTTGACCTAGTCCATCTACAGCCATGTGACCCTGAGCATTGGACCTTACTTCTATGAGCCTCAGTTTCCTCATCCAGAAAAGGAAAGTGTCCCATCATGTGCTTCTGTGGTAGAATGGCAGAGGCTTGTGCTTTCCCAGCCGCCACAACTGTCTCAATCCCTTTGGCTCCAACCTAGTCTAGGTTACTTCTTGCTGATGGCTGGCAGGAACACCCACATGCCCTCTACTCTACCCTACCAGGGCCACGTGGCTCCTCTGACATCGTATTCCTCCTAAGCATGTCCTTGACTGGTCCCAATGTGTGAGCTCTTTGAAGGTGCAGACAATCTCGGGGCACACAGGCGCTTACGTTGCAGGGGTGAATTCAGCTTATTTTCGGCAGTGAGTTTCTGCTGACTATAATTATGAGGCAGTTTGAAAGGCAGGCTCCTAGTAATTCCTGTTTCCTGCCAGAGACAATAGTGTCTCTTCATTCCAAACAGGTGAGACTGGGTCCTCTGGAATTCCCTGCCAGGAGTCCAGCCCCTGGGCAGTGTTCCCCAGCTGGCCAGCCTCAACAAGCCTCCATGTTCCTTAGCAAGGTAATGAGGAATCTGCTAATGGCAAGCTAATGGCCAGAGCTCTCCTGTTGTTACAGCAAAGGCAACTGACATAGCCAAGGTGGCCCTGCTCCCTTCCAGCCACCTGCCTGGCCACCACCCTGTCCCCAGAGAGGGAATTATCGCTGTGCAGAGCCTCCACTGCAAAACACAAACACCTGGTTGCCTGGGCAGCACCTTGCCAGGGTGACAGGATCCAGATGGTCCCTCGGGAGATAGCAGGGTTGCCACGGAAACAGAATTGCTGCTGCTCTAGCAGAAAGACCTGGATTCTAGATGTACTGGACCCTAAGCCAAGAGAATTGAGGTTGATTTTTTTATAAGGCTGTGCCAGTAGTTTCCCAGCCTGGACCACAAAGCAAGACTTTATAAATGATCAGCACTCTGGTGTCCAATGTTTTGAGAGATGCCACCTTTTGTGGCATACTTTGTCCCTAAAGTCTAGGGCTTTAGGAGAAGGCCAGGGTCAGGAAGATGGCGAGGCTGCTGCATCAAGTTGACCTTGCAGCCTGAGTCAGACCCCTGCCTAGGTTGTCCCCACTTTGTTTTCTTATCCTGAGCTCTAAGTATCCTATGAGCATCCCTGTCACAGAAGCCATTAGGACCCGAGGAAGATCACCGAAAAGTGGCAAAGTGGCTAAGTTGGCCAGCATCCAGGTTCTAGGACCTAGTTTCTGGTATCACTGTGCATCAGTTGGGGAGAAGGCAGAGGTAAGTTTCCTCCTTGACACAGTGACCTATCCAGAGAGGGAGGGAGAAGAGGTGGAGCCAGGGAACAGGAGAGGGAGCGCTGTGTCTGGAGTCAGCTGGCCAAGGTTACACCTTTTTTGGCACTGGCTTCTTCCTTCTGCTCTTCAGTGGTAATGGAACGCCTGTGCTGAGCCCAATCCCCACACCTCCACCATCCATTGCCTTGTTATCATCATGTCCACTTCCTAAGCCCTTGCAATGGTTTGGGTGGGACTGTACTGACCAGCCCCAAGGTTGACAAAAAACAAAAAACACCCAGCACGGCACCAGACAGAAGCTCAATAAACGTTCCTGTCTCCCTCTTCCCAATCTTGAGTTCTGCGAACGTTGCTGGGAACACACACCTGCTGAGACAGAGCTCTTGCCTCAGGCACAGACTGGGCCCTGCTACCCTGCCTTTTCTCCCATACTAGTCCCAGCCTCCTCTTCGTGAAGGGAGGAGACACACACTGAGCTCCACGGAAACCACAGTGCAAAGCTTTCTGGACTGGGAGTCACAGGGAGTGCCCACTCCTGTGCCTGGTAGGCAGCCCCCCACCCCATGGGTGCAGCTAGCATTTACCTTGCTTGCAACTGATGCAAACAGGCCCTTTGCTCTTCAGTCCCCAGGTGGCGTCCCAGGAGACTGGGTGCCAGTGTAATGGTAAAACTCCCAACACATAGCCATCAGCGGACACCAGGTTCTCTGTTCTCAGCACCCCACATGGGCCAGCTCAAACCTGTGATGCTGGCACTGTTAACAGCCCCTTCTCAAATACACACAAAGGTTGGTGACTTTTCAAGATTATACAGCAGGTAGGTAGGGGCTGGGTGGCATTCAGAGCCAGGTGGGCTGCTTCTGAGCCTCCACGTTTAACTGCTACTTTTGTCTCTGAGCTATGTCAATGGTTGCTAGAAAGAGTTCTTGATGTGAATTAGGGCCAGCCCAGGCTCTCTGTCCCTCACCACGAGTATCAAATAACCCCAAAGATGGGAAGGTGTTTAACCTACAGCACAGACAAATCTCTGCCATATGCAAGGAATGCAGGCCATCTGGATAGCTCGAGAGTCATTAACAGTTCTTACTGACTATTCATTTGGTTTAGCCCAGGCTAGTCTTGGACTTGGTATCCTCTGGCTGGCCCATATTCTTTGTTTTCTACATTTATTATATTTTTCTGTGTATGTGTAATGGTGTGTGCATACATACCATGGCATGCATATGGGGGTCAGAGGACGACTTGTAGCATTTGGTTTTCTCCGTCTACCATGTGGGCTCCAGGGATGGAACTCAGGTGGTTGGGCTTAGTGATAGGCACCTCTACCAGCTCAGCCATCTTGTCTCATCACCACTGTTTGTTCTCTCTCCTTCTCCCCTTACCAACACGTGTATGGACACGAGAGAGAGAGGGAGAGAGAGAGAGAGAGAGAACACCTGTGTGTGTTTTGTGTGTGTCTCCAGGGTCTCACTGTGTAGCTCTGCTGGCCTGGAACTCTCTATGTAGATCAAGCTGGCCTCAGGGATCTACCTGGCTGTGCCTCCTGATTACTGCGCTCGAAGGCATGGGCCACGACGCCCTGGTGGTTTCTGTGTGCGTGCATGTGAGCACGTTTGCATGACATGAGTGGCTATTTGTGAGTACACACTCGTGTGTGTGAATCGCATGGTGTGCGTGTGGGTGGTTGTACACGTGCTCATTCGTGTGCATGTGAGTGAGTGTCAATACCATAGCAAAAACATAGATGTCAGAGAACAACCTTGGGTGTGAGTCTTTGCCTTTCATCTTGTTTGTGAAGCTGGAATCCCACAAGCTTCTAGGGATCTCCTGTCTTGGCCTCCCATCTTGCTCCAGGAACACTGGGATTATAGACAAATGTTGCCAAACTCATTTGTATGTTTGTGCTGGGGATTAGAACCCAGGTTCTCACGCTTTCTTAGCTAGTGCTACCCGGAAGCCACCTCCTAGTCTCCCTCCCTTTTGAGATAGAGTCTCAAGCAACCCAGGCTGGCCTCAATCAAGTCTTGAGGTTGCTGAGACCAGCCTTGAACTCCTGATCCTCCTGCTTATACATCCCAAGTGCTGGGATTATAGGTGTTCACCACCTCACCCAGCAGATGCTCATGCTTGAATCACAATCTGCTCCCATTAGTTAACTGTCCTAAACTTGAGTCTGTTCACCGACACCAGGCAATGGATGTGAGCAACTGGGATCACGACAACAGATGAGTGAAGGCTGCCCGCTGATCTAAGGTTTGCTGTGTTATGGCTGAAAGGGGATATAAACTAGATTTTCTCCTAATCCAGATGCCCTTTCCTGACCTGCCTTGGCTGTAAATCTAAACAGGCAAGATAGATAATAACTGCTGATTCTTGTCTGTCTCTTCCAGAAGGTATTCACAAGGCTGCCGACCTGCAAGACTTGCTGGGAAAGTTCTCATACCAACTTGCCCACTTCCTGCCAAGCCCTGGATCCATTGCACCCTTTTGTCCCAGAATCCCCAAGAACCCCTCTTCTTGGTGAGAGTGCAAAACATACCTTAAGGTCAAAGCCCTGGCTTACTTGATCCTCTTACCTGCTCTTTCCTTTTAGCATTAATGGCTGTGCTTAGCTTTATTAAGCCACACCTCCTTGCGGTGCCAGGGGACATCAGAAGGGAACTGTTTGCGCAGGAACTTTGTTCTTAGGGCACCTTTGTGTTGGGAAGCTGAAGGTAGGCACAGAAAGAAGCCACCTGTAGGGTGACAGTGCTTCTGGTCCTGCATCACAAGAGCTGCATTCTAGCTCTCCGGGAAGGGGGTGGGGCTTGCATCCGGCAGAGAAGCAAAGATTGCCTGGCTAGAGCTGCCCCCCCTTCTGTCCCTGTGACCTGGAGAACTTCACTTTCTTCCGTAAAGCCTGCCTTGGGGATTCACAGAGTGGAGACTGAAGGGCTGCGGTGGGTGTAGCGCTACAGTTATCTCTCACCCACAGGACAGCAGCAGTCAAACCTCAAGAGCTTGCTCTCTCTCTCTCTCTCTCCTACATTTATATGCACGTCTGAGCTTAGAGCGGGACTGGCACTGGAACCCAGCACTCGGTTCCTGTTTGGTATTTTTCAGGCGAAAAAGCACTCCACATCTACTGCCTCTTCTTCCTCATGAAATGGTGTGGATGCCTTAGGTGGTAGAACTTGAGGCTGGGTGGAATATATGTCCAGTAAAATGCCAACGCCCACAGGACATGACTTAAAAGGTCCCAAGTCCCCAGGAGAAAACTATTGTTCAACCCAGACTCAGGAAGTGGCTTTTGCTGTTTTGACAATTTCTGAATGTGGCAAGGGTGGCTACTCCACTGCAGGTAGCAATAAACAGTTCTTTAGGTAGTGACATGTAGGTCTTTTTTTTTTTTTTTTTTACAATCCCTACATAGAAGTCAAAAGGATAAAGCAAAACTCTCAGTAATGCAGTCATAATTTAGCCAGGCTGGAATCTGTCCAGGTGATGCCTAGGTAGGACTGGGCATGAAGAGGTCTCATGGTAGGCATGACGAGGGCCTTATCTGCTCCTGGCTATGCTGCACACAGTGACCTCGCAAGTGGTTTTGCCCCAGACAGAGCTACCTCCATGTTGGAAGGTTGGCTCTCCCCATCCCTTATCTGAGATAGCCCTCAACTAATGCTAGCCAAGGGGCAGTGGGTAAGTCCTTCTTCCCCTGTGGCTCCTGACTGGTAAGGGTGAGGGCTAAGTTCTCCTGCCTGACAGAGTTGCAGGCAGGCTGAGACGCAGCAGCTCACAGCAGAGACCGTTATGAACAGCTCAGACATCACTGAATTGTCTCCCCCACCCACGCTCCTATTTCTCCCACCATGCTTTCTGTGACCCCCCCTCCCCAAGTAAAGTACAGTGGGATCCTCACCAAAGGATCTGCATTGGGAGAACCCATGTGAGACACACACTGTTCAGCAGGAAGCCTTCAGCAGCCTGGCCTCCCCTACCACAAATATCATTGATCCCTTCCCCTCCACTACAGATCCCAGCACTTTGACTCTAACTGAGAAAGCTTTGCATCACGGCTAAGGCCACAGCCGCAGACGCCTCCTCCCGTGGGTGGATGCCCTCATGTTCTCCCTAGCCCCTTTGGCCTCTTGGTTTAGATGGGCCTGAAAGTAGACACCTGGCTGAGCCTCAGGCAGCCCTGGCCTTGCACAAGTCTCTGTTGTGGGGCGGGGAGCAATGAGCTAATTCTGTGAGAGGCAGGAAGAATGGCCTCCTTACAAGAAGAGGCCTGTCCCCTCAGGTTCTTGGGGCACCAATGCATGCTGTCTGTGTAGGAAAAGAGCTGAGCCATCCAGGAGCTGGTTCTGTTCTTACCACCTTGAACAACTCCAGTGAGCTCAGAAGAAACTCATGAGGACACGAGAGAAATAAAGGGAAGGATCACACACCCACCTCCTTTATAGTAGAAATGTTTTGTAATTCAGTATTTTGGGACAGTACCTATTTTCTGGGCCTAGAGTATCACAGGAAACTTCTGTACCTGGCAGGTCTTCTCTCTCTCTCATTTTCTCTCTCTCTCTCTGTATTTGTGTGTGTGTGTATTCCCGAATAAATAAATACAATCTGCTATATGATGCTACTTGTTCATGTGTTTTCAGGGCTGACCATCAGTGTTGGACAACCAATTGATGTGTGCTGTGCTCTTCCTTGCTAAAGTTGGTTGTTGTTCTAACCTAATGATGTTCTAGGCATTTCCACACAGCCCTTGTCTTTAGCGGCCACGGAGAAACTCAGCTTTTTCCCTGAGTGGGATGCTTTTCCCACATCTGCCTGCTTTCTGACACAGCTCTGTCCCTCTCCAACGTGAGGTTTTAATACCCT
Organism: Meriones unguiculatus; assembly: GCF_030254825.1. NCBI lineage: Eukaryota > Metazoa > Chordata > Mammalia > Rodentia > Muridae > Meriones > Meriones unguiculatus. The sequence goes on along the minus strand of NC_083357.1, from coordinate 3,629,655 downwards.
GGGGAGTATCCTCCTGCCCTTCCCCCAATTCCTTAGCCTGGGAATGCTGGGTCTACTAGTTTCCTCCCACTGTCCCTCTTTCCAGAAGAGCAAAGCAAGGTCACCAGATCCCGGCCACATCCCCCAGGGAACTAGGAGTTGGGGGTGGGGAATCAGGGCCATTGCTCCAGGACAACCTGTCTTCCTGGGTCACTCATGGTCATTCAGAAGGAAGAATAGTTTCCTGGGGCCCAATTGTGACTCTCTTGCAAGCAAATTCTGTCGCTAGCACTGAGAACCGTGGAGATGGAGTCTGTTTGGCCCTCTCAGAGCCTCAGTTTCCTCTTCTGTAAATGGGTGTGCTAATGAGAGTGTCCTAATGATCTCCCCCACGGCACCGAGTACATAGGTTTTGGCCACTGCACATATTAGTCAGTTCCCATAGGCTGGCAGTAAAACCCAGAACCGTTCTATGGGACCTGGCCTGGGAGGGAGGAAGGAAGCCAAGTCCTCCCCCATGTCCCAGCTCTGCAGAGAGTTCACGTGGGGGCTGGGGGTGGTGTCCAGAAGGAAGTCTGTCCCTGGCCTTGAGAAGGTGCCCCGGTCTGCCAGGCGGCTGGTGTTTCAAGGACAAGGCCTTGCCTTCCTGCTATCTCTGGGGGAGCTTGCAGCCGTTAACAAATCCCCTGTAATTTGCACCCACCAATCCTGCTTGCTCACTGGGCGGCCGAGAGCCGTTTTTCACGCGGAGCTGCACACAGCTTTGTCTTAGAGAGACAGCTCTGGCGGGTGTCCCTGAATGGGGCTATTTGTCCTCCATGCTGAAGGGAAGGCAGCTGAGTGCTCTGGTGGGGTGGGCAGAGGCAGAGAGGGTGGAGAAAAGCTATGGGGGAGGGTGAAGGTAGAGATAGCGGCCATGACACTATGAGAGACCAGAAGTGCTGTCCACCAGGGGGGTGTCTCAGAGCCATTCTGCAGCCAGGTGGGTGAAAGAAGGCTCGTTCTCCAAGACAGTGGGGTACTGGTTTATGACCTGCCTTCCCTGGTGAAGGAGTCCTGTGTGGTAGGAACTGAAATGACCTGACTGGTTTTAGGTGCCTGTGTCCCATCCCAGCCTCGTGACAAATGAACTACAGGGCCGCCACACAGGCTACTTACAGCAAAAGGCCCCTCTCTAGCCCCTATCCCTGAATTGAGAGCTGTAGGGTGGGACGCAGTGTCTTTTAAGAGCCTCTTCCTCATATCGCAGGCTGAGAGAGGCAAGGCATGTCAGTGCTTCCTCTGTGCCCACTGACATCTCTCCTGGAGGCGATGGGTACATCACACATCAGGGAAACAGAGCAGGCATCAGGCATAGATCTTGGAGCTTAAAGCTAGCGAGCTACATTGTTTCCACTCCTGTTTTGGGACTTGGGCTGCTGTGCCGGAAGGAGGGAAGGTGTTTGGGACAGAGGTCAGACATAGGCATGTCTACAGTGCCATGCTGGGGGTAAGATAGTAGGAAGGAAGTTAGGCTCCTCACTTGTTCCCATGGGGAAACCCATTAGACCTTATCCATCTTGGGAATGCAGACCCAAGGTTCCCAGCCAAAGGAAGTGAAACATTTGTGTGATGGTGCTACCCCACAAAGAGCAGATGCTGGCAACTAACAGGCATTTTCTAAAGCCACCCAGCCGTTCAGTGTCCACATCCAGCTCTGGGCAGCATGGCTGTGTTCTGATTGGCCAACACCCCCTGCCTGTCTGTAGGAAAGGTTATCCCTTCCCAATGTAATCATTCTTCTGCCTTCTATAGTCCCTTCCCCAAAAGCCGGCTTGTGCCTCTCAGAGTGGCCCCTGGTGGCCATCCTTGATGCCACCTGCACTAGCTGGGTGCCGAAACTTCCACTCTGCCAATAACACCCTTAAGAACCCACAGCCTTGGCTATGTCATGGAGGAAGAAGAGGACTAAGGAAAGCAGCCGGCCTCCCCACCCTGCCCCATCTCCACTGTGGCTTGGGGTGCATCTTCTTTTCCTTTGCTCTCTGGGCTGTTGACCTTTTGGGCTCTGACATTCCCTTATGTGTGCTGGCAGTTCAGAGGGCTGAGGTTACACAGATTTACTCAAGGATGGATACCAGCAGAGGCGTGCAGATGACTCTTAGAGACCTCAGACATGGCGACTGTCTGGTACTCACACCCGTGCAGGCTGAACAGAAGGCTGAGCCACTGAGTGCCCAAGAGGCTGACATTTCAGCACAGCCTTCCAAGTGACTCTGGGCTGGCATGTGGTGGTGGAGGGGGGTCAGATGGGCATCACTATAGTCTTGGAGGAGAGTCTGGGAGGTGTCAGGTGCTGGGGGCTGGGCAGGTGACCTTCTATGCTAGAAATGGGTAAGGAGGTGGGAGGGTGTAGTTGGCCCCTCAGGAGCCTCAAGATGAGGATGCTGAGTGCATTTGCGCACGCGTGCTCCTGCTCCCGTGTGCGCAGAGGCTAAAGGCTGCAGCAGAACAAAGAGCTGGGGGCTGGGCATCAGAGGGCCCCACGTGGAGGCGGCTGCTTGCTGTAGTGTCTGGGCTCTGCTTGTGCTCTGCGTTTCGTCTCTGCCTCTCTCACACTCATGTCACACAGTGCTGCCTGAGCTCACAGTCACCACCCTGCTCACCACCACAACCACGCATGCAGCCCAACGCTGTGCCAGCATTCTTGACAAAGCATCTCTCCTCACGGCATGATCTTATTGCACGGCCTCCTCGGGCCCCAGCCTGGCCTCCTGACAGGAGAGACAGACGGCAGAGGGGTGGGAGAGGCGCCCAGAGATGCAGCTAGTTGCACACACGCACTGCTCAGCTCTTCACAGTTACAGTTGGGCACCACCCCCAGAGCCCACACACAGCTGTGCACACCCACAGGTCTACAGGCACCGACACCCCTCCACTATACACAGATTCCCCAAACATATACACATCCATACACTCAACACAGCCAGACATACCAGGCACGAGTGTACAGGCAGATGGCCACACACACAGACTGACATACATATAATATACACATGCATGACATACAGTCACACACAGAGATGCATACCACAGAGCCAGATATACCAGGTATGAACACACAGGGAGATGGCCTCAAACACACAGCACTACACTCACACGCTACACACATGTGCGATACCTAGCCACACACCACCCACACTTCACATAAAGACACGCATGCACAGCCGGACACAGGTCTAGCCACTGTGGGGATAAAGTCGGAGATGCAGAGAAACTCAGCAAGGCACAGAAAGTCAAGGAGGAGAGATATGGTCAAGAGTAATAAGGACAGGGCAGCCAGCAGAGGCCCTTGGGGAGGAAGGCAGAGACACTGCACAGGCAAGCGAGACAGAGCGGAGCCTAGGCAAATGGAGGGAGAGCAGCTGGGGTGGCACAGGTTCTAAGCACAGAGTGCCAGGACAAAGGCCTCTTGGGAGGCTAGGAAAGCCACATGCACCTGAAGGGCAGGCTACATCTGGGTATGGACCCACCTTCCCACAGAGCTAAGGGGACAGGTGCCTTTTGGGCAGAAGGGAGAGGTCGGGGGATGTGTTGGGGACAGACACAGGAGAAGAATGGCTGGAAAGTGGCATCTCCTGGTGCTCACTATGCCAGGTACCATCTGGGCTTTTTTCTTAGCCCACAGTGAGGGCTAGGTTCCCAGAGGCAGCTGTGCAGTGCGTGGGCAAGCCATGGACCACAGCTCTGAGGCAGGCGCGGTGGCTGAGAGGTCAAGCCTGTGCCCAGCAAGCCCTTCATCCTTCGAGAGAAACCATTTGTTGAGACCTCCTAGGAATGGCCTCTGTCCTGAGCGGGGGATGCCCTTACTTCTTGAAGGCACACCTAGGAAAGGTGGTGAGTCACAGCTGTCGGTTCCGACAGGTCTGACTCCCGACAAGGGAGTATTCTGCTTCTGCCAAGCCACAGGCATGCACAAAAGAGTGTGTGGACACCTTGCCATAGGCCCGGCACAGGAAAGGGTGCTTCGAACTGAGGGTGCTCGGCTGGTATGCAGACAGAGGACAGAACAAATCCCTGTTTCAGATGCTGAAATGGCACTCAGAAAGTACAAAATCCTGCTGGAGAGGCCTGTGCCAAGTGAAAGAGTGTTTGGAACCTAGACAAGGAAAACAAAGATTCCCGGTTTGGGGTCCAACCAGATCTGGGGGCAGCTATAATGGAGTAGGCAAAGTCCTCAGGGGAGGCTGCAGTCCTAGTTCCGGCTGGATCATTTTTGAGCTGTGTGACTGCCGACAAGACACAAGACCTCTCTGAGCTTGTGTCCTCACTCATAGATGTAGATAATAATTGTGGCTCACAGAGATGATGTTTGTCATATTCCATAGACCACTGTATGAGCTATCAGGAAAGGGGTTTAGGGGCCTCAGGGGACCAAGGAGTAGCTCTGGCTTCCAGAACAGCCCATTCTGCCATTAGCATTTTCCCTCTTGGCCTACATATTATTTCTTGACGTTGTCTGTTATCTGTCTATCATCTGTCTACTTGTCTGTCTATCTATCTATCTATCCATCTATCATCTATCTATCTATCTATCTATCTATCTATCTATCTATCTATCTATCTATCTATCATTTGTATGAGGGAGATGGAAGGAAAGGTCTCATACATGCTAGGTGGTTTGTTTTTCTGTCAGCTGACACAGCTAGGGTGATCTGGGAAAGGGAACTTCACTTGAGAATATGCCTCCGTCAGATTGGCCTGTAGACAAGTCTGTGGGACATTTTCTTGACTAATGATTTATGTGGGAAAGCCCCGTTCAATGTGGGTGGTGCCATCCCTCTGCAGGTGGTCCTGGACTGCATAAATGCTGAGCAAGCCGTGAGAAACCAGCCAATAAGCAGCACTCCTCCATGGCCTTTGCTTCAGTTCCTGCCTCCAGGTCCCTGCCTTGAATTTCCAGCCCTGAAGTTTCTTCTTGACAGCGTAGGGTTATCTACGAGTGGAAGCAAACCCTCTACTTCTCAAGCTGCTTTTGATCATGGTACCTCACCACAGCAACGGATGCAATAAGACATGAGGCAAACACTCCACCATTATGCCATGCTCCAGCCCAGCAGTCTCTCCAGAAACTTGCTGCTGGTCCCAGGGTCCACACTGACCCCTGCTCCATGCAGTTTGTTCCTGTGCTAGCAGAGATGGCTGTCAGAGACTTGAGAGTTCAGCCATGTTCCCATTACCCTCAGGACAGAGAACACAACCTTTGATACAGGGCCTGCAAGATTCAGCTGCCACCGACCTCACCAGCCTCCCTCTGGCCATGGGCTCTTGCCTCTAAGTGTTTAGAACCACCATCCTTGTTTTAATTCTGACACGTAACCCTGCTCCCGTCCCACTCAAGGACCTTTGACAGAATGCCCCTTTCACCTGTGAAGGTGTCGCCACAGATTTGGCTCTTTCTCAGCGTTGGGAAGCTTCCCTTGACCCAGCGCAGCCTGCACCTTCCAATGCTCTCTCCTACACTCTTCCTTCATAGCCCTCAGCACAGCTGGAACATGCAGACATTTCACATGTGCACCTTCCCCCACACCACGGTCATTTGTTCACTTATTCTGAATCAGGAAAGGGTGTTAGTATCATCCTGACGCTAGACCCAGCACTCACCGCGACCCCTGCAAGGCGAGTCTCACTATCATTCCTGCTTTCCCAGGGGGCTCAAACTGAGGCCTAGATATCATGCATTCAGCAAGCGCAGACCACATAGTCAGTTGTCTGCACCACTCAAAATCCAAATGTGCCCTCTGCCTACGCACATTTATGAGGCTGGTGGCAGATGCAAAAGCGGATCTTTAAAAAAAAAAATAAAAGATTGAGAGGGGGGTCTTTCTGCCCAGGTTGCCCCCAAATTTTAGTAACTATTGAAATGTGTTCCTCTTAAGACAGAACACAGGCCAGCACCTTCCCTGACCCCTGGAAAACATGGGCCAACATGTGGAAAACATGTGGCCAAGTATTGATAGATAATGTTATGCAGAAAATGTTTTTAGAAATATTATATTGACAGGTTCAATTTTTTTTTGTTTTGTTTCAAGTGGGTTTGAACGAATGAGTGAGTGAGTGAATGAATGAATGAATGAATGAATGAATGGTGTGTAAGGATCACTATGCATGCTAAGTCTGCAGTACAAACCTGGCTATGTATAGCTCCAAGACCAGGAAAACCTCTTCTGTTTCTCTGAACCTCAGTTTCCTCACTGGTGCAATCGGATAGATAACATAAAGCTTATGCTAAGCACTCACTGCAGTGATGGAATGAGAAGTGCCTATGTTGGGGTGCAGGGAACCTGGGAATCTTTGAGAATAGTGCCTCTGAGTGGGAGACACATGAGGCTGAGCCCCATCTATAGGTCCTAGGGTTGATGCTCAGCCACTCATCCTCAGAGAATTGTACCACCCCTAGACCAACTGAGGCTCTCCCCTCCGTTCATCTGTGGAGTCCCAGACAGGTACTTACCAGCAGACTTGGGGGTGAACTTGTCTCGATTTGCAGCACACACGGCCAAGAGTCTGTAGCCCAGGTCCAGGTCAAACCCTTGTTGGGCAGCCACGCGGCTGACAACCTGACAGCAAGAAAAGAGAAAGTCCAGGGTGAGTTGCCATTCCCTCAAAGCTCTGGACCTGAGTAAGGACACACACCCACTCACTACACAATGAAACAGGTGAAGCAGCCAGGCTGTGACGGGTGCCAAAAGCCTCGCAGAGCTAGGACTGTAGTAGGTAGGTCTCTTTTAAGGGCTTGGATAGCGACCTTCTAGCTAGTCAGAAGTTGGAGATGTAGTGCCACCTTCATGAAAGTGGCCCCAACTAGGCACTCCACATCACTCCAGGACTTCTCAGCTTGCCTCCCAAGTCCTGGGCCCCAGGATGCTTCTTTCCTTTCAGCCTTCCCCTACCGCATCTGAGCTTCTGGCCCTCCTCTGCAGGTCCTCACGACCTCTGCTGCTCCAAGGCATCAGCACATTTTGGGTATCTCCTGGAGATGCCCCACATCCCCTACTATCCTGCATCAATAGCCCTGCCATGAAAAGCAGGGACTCGGGATTTGCTGCTTCTCCATAGCTTACAGGCAGAGTTCCCTAGTGGATGTTAAGGGCTCCTGGACCAGGTGGACTCTTGGTTCTGTAGATCATCACAGCTTAGCCTAGAAGTGCAGACCCCTGTGTTCTGGAGCTCCGCCTGGGGTCTGACTCAGCACCACAACCTTAGAATAAGCCCTAAATCTCACCTATCTGAAGGGATGGGAGCCATGTAGGGTACTATGTGGAGCTGGGGTGTCCAGGGACCAAAGGGAGGCCCTGGAGGCTCCTGCATTTGACTCTGTCCCTGGGTGACCCGCTGCCTCCAGGTCTGTACTCCCACCTCATTAACAGTGGCAAGATGATGCTTTCTTGTTAAAAGGAAGGAGCTTGGAGAATGTAGTCACGCAGGAGAGCAGCTGGGGAGGCCATGGCTGAGTGGGAAGGAGTCTTCCCATACACAGTCGCTCCAGCTGCTGGGGAAGGGAGGCTCAGGCCTCAAGTCTCTGGGAGCTACCTACTTGGATGCTGATGAGGATCCTCAGGCTGCAGGGGGTTTAGCCTGACATCCAGAGCCATCACAATAGCATCCCCCCCCCAATCCACTTTCCACCATGGCTGTGAAGCCAGCTCTCCTTTTCCTTTCTCCCCCATCCCATTCCTTCTATCTTTGGAAGGGTATCACTACGTTTGGCTTCCAGCTTCTGATCCTCCTGAGTGCTGAGACTGCAGATGTACCTGGCTCCATCTCCTCATTTAACCTGAAGAGACACAGAAGTTTGGGTGGAGTGGAACAGAACCAGGGAGAAACCAGCAGGGTACCTTTTCCCAGTACCTGCCAGACCAGAGCTTTGGACCCTATTTGTCTCTTCTGGGAGGCCCCTACAGGGCTAGGGCCAGCCAGGATGGGAAAAAGCAGCTAATTTCACTTTGGGATATTTACTTAGCTTCCGATGCAAACGGAATCTTCCCATGGCCCCAGCTTCTTTCCCAGGGGCTCCCTTGCTCTGGGTTTGTATTTAAGTCTCTAGCCACCTAGGGTGAAGCCTCCTCACTGTCTCTCTCAGCCTGTATCTCTAACACAGTCTAGCCTGTGGAGGTTTTCAAGTTTGTAGTCAGGCACTCAAGGAGTAGGGAAGGTTCTAGACTTTCTGAGCTGCATTTTAGATTCTGCTGCAGCACCCCCCCCGCACCTCCCCCGTTTCTGGCACAACAGCCTAGAGGGACATCAGGGAGCTCAGCCACAGAATCACTGTGTTCGGACTGGTGTAGCGCTAAGGTCGATGCTGGGGACTGTTGATGCCATTGGCAGTATCCTGAGAAGGTGGTTCCCAGGGGAGAAGGGGGCAGTGTGTGTGTGTGTGTTCCAGGTAGTCTAGTCAACAACGGGTTAAAGCCACAGCTCCCCACCTCCAGGGAGGCCCCAGGGCCTTGGGTGAGGAAAGCAAGGCAAAGGTTTCCCTGCCTGGTGGAATACTGGCCGGTCTTGTTGCTCTGGTTTAGAAAACCAATTCCAGCTGAGTTGAGCAAGAGAGCACTGGGGTCATGAGCAGGCAGGCAATAGGATTTGAGGCCAGCAAGCCACTGGGTCTGCTCCGGCCAAGTCTGGCATGCTGAAGGTCTTTGGGCTCAAGCTGCCTTTTGTTGCTAAAATAAATGGTTTTGTTCAAGATCATACAGCAAAGGTGTGACAGAGCAAGCAAGCTGGAGCCTGGGACCTTAAAAAGCCTCTTGTGCTGCCCAGCTTCTGGCTGAGTCTGAGCCTCCAAGAAAGTCTCACAAGGTAGGGTCTATTTGGCCATTGTACCTGGCCGGGGTTTAGTTTCAATTCTTCAAAAGGTGAAAATATTGTCCCAGACATAAGGCTGGGAGGGGGCTTGCCTACAGGAGTACAGAGTCCTGCTGTTGCAGCTGCTTCTCTGAAGATAGTTATGAATCTGGGGTCCACACGTACCCCTTGCCAGTCACCTCATGTCACTCAGCTACCTGCTTCCTGGGCCTCAGTTCCTTCACCTGTGAAATGGGTACAAATACTCCCATGGTTGGTGGATTGTAATGAGTCCAGACAGGCTTCCAGGGCTCGATTCAAGTAGCTTGTGGCCCAGAACTGCACAATTGAATTGAACCTGGTCAACTGAGAAGTTGGTGGCCAAAAAACAACAAAAAATAAAAAGCAAAGCAAACAAAAACCAAGCAAATAAAAAACCAAAACAAGACAAAACAAAACAAAAAAACAACTTCTCAAAACAACCTCCCCCCCCAATCAAAACCAAACCACCAACAAAAAACCTCCTCCATTCCCATTTGCTGGCTGCAGCTGAGTGGTTTTTAATTTATATCCTCAAAGTAAGCCGATCTGAAGGAATTTGTAACCAGCTCCCAGAGGTCACCCAGGGAACTGTGTCAACCTGCAGGCTTAGCTGCCCCTGGCTAGGGAGGGACCCAAGCCAGCCGCTGCTGTGTGGTGTGTGCATGTTGGGGGAGGGTTTAGCCTTCTTGCCTCACGCTCATCTCTTCTTGCAGGTAGACTTGGATGAAGATGGTAATTTCCTGTCCTGCCTACCTGGAAGGTTCTTTGGATACCAGGAAGACAGAGCCTCGGAAAACAGATTGGATGCCTAGGTCAACTTCTGTGACCTTCCTCTCTCCAATTCCCTACTGCATCATGCTCTCCTGAGCACACAGGACTGGCAGCAGGGGCCATGTTTGGAGGGAGGGTCGTCAGAGGGGCTCCCAAGGGTTTGGTTAGAAGGCAGGCTAGAGGGTGGGAGCATGGAATTGACACAGGGCCTTTGTTCACAGTCCTTTGCCAGGAAAAACTCATCTCTACCCAGGCAGCTCAAGGGGCCTCCTCAGAGAGTCCCTCCTCTAGGAAATCTACATCGCTGCTCACTCCCAGAGGAGACCCTTCCCCCCAGAAAGTCCTGCACTGGCAGAACAGACCCCCCCACAGCTACTCCTCACTCGAGCACACCTCTCAGCTCCTGCTTCTTTGCCACCGGAATCTGTCCCTTTCAGCTGACACCCAGGCTCTGCTCTCCTGGCATGTGGGTTCTTCCCTGGGAACAAGAACTTCTGAGTTCCTCCTGTGTTTTATGGCCACCGTGGTGTACACCCACAGGGACTTGGTAAATGCCTGCTGAATGAGTGGATGAAGGACAAAGCCAAGGCAGGGCTAGTTCTAGTTCCATCCAGGCTGGCCAGGGCCAATTATCTCCCTCGGGCCCACGATCTAGGCAGGGCCAAGCTTGGGGCAGCTTGCTGGGGTAGCATATTAGTTTGTTTGATGACATACTGTGCATAGCCCCCACTCTTTCTTTCCACTACAGTTACAGGAAGAAAATGGGATGGGAAATGTGGACAACATCTGGCCCTCTCTAGGTGGCTTAGGCCAGACCCAGATCCCACAAAGAGGATTAGGCAGTTGTGAGGAGAGGGGAGCTTGGGGGCTGAAGGATGAGGAAGACAAGGATATGCAGGTGGCTTGAGTGAGACAGATGGGGCCAGCTTCTGATAGAAGAGCCCTGGGAGGAGGGACCCGAACATCCCCTCTTGGGTCAGAGGGGCCTCAGCTGGAGACTGAGCAGCTTTGAAGACTGGGTGGCATGGCAGTCCGTTCTCCGTCTGAGCACCCTCCTCTGGGTAGCTCGAAGGACAGGCAGATTCTGGATGGTGGCACGTACCACAGGCAGCTCAGTGTTTCTCAGAACAAGAGAGCCCAGTGTGGTCACCATGGCACCTCTTCTAAGCTAGAGCTAAGCTGCGCTCTTTGTCTCCCTCCTGGCTGGAGCTCCTCAGGAGACACCATTCCTGCCGGGCCCTGTGTCTCCAGCCTTCATTCTGCACTCAGGACGTGCAAGCTCCCCACAATGTCATTCATGCTCTTGTCCAAGCCCACTCTAGGCCTTCTGAGGGACTGTCTTTGCCAGTTTCACACTTCCAAATGCAGGTCACATGGTTGGGGGACACTTAAAAGCTGTGGAAGACACCGAGGTGGTTCTTTTGCCCTCAAGGTCTGGGCCTTAGGTTTCAGAACCTGCCCAGTCTGGATCCTAGAGCCCTACCTAGTTCTCTGGACACCAAGGGCCTTTGCTTATTTGTGGCTGAGGGCAGTAGCTTGGTAAGCCGTGGCACATGCATGCATGCTTTTGCATACCTAGCCTCACCTCCCAGCTCTTGTCACTCCACTGTTTTCTCAATCACCTCTCCGCACTGCTCTCCCTTACTAAGAAATCAAGCTTAAGAAAGTTTTATTTATCTTGGGGTGTCCAGGACTTGGCAGAGGGGACCACACATGATAAATAAGCGATCAATCAAGGTTTATTTGTCCAGATGGATGACTGTAAACAGGGGCCCCATACATGCTCTTGGTTGGATGGATACGTGACCACAGGGTAGCTGGATAAATGTTCAGCGAACGAAGGAACAAATGGCTGTGGAAGAGGAAGGCAGAGCCCTTCCAAAGTCGAGCTGCCCTGCTTCTGATGGTGCACTGATCCCCACAGTGTGAGTCTTACCAAGTGTGAGGAAGCCACACATCCCATGAAGATTGTCCCCATGAAGACCTGGGCATGCACACGGGGTGGCAGAGGGTACCTGCAGGGCCAGCTTGCAGCCTGGGCAGCTGTGCCCCCAGCATGTGGGGTCCACAGAAAGGCATGTGGACAGGACTCCTGGTTCCATATCCATGGTTCCCAGTGTGTCAGGTGCCGAGGGTTAAGACTCACCGTCAGGCAGCCCATGAGGCTCTGCTCAAAGGGCCGCTGGAAGGCTCGAGGGTCTCCACACCAATCCAGCAGCTCCGTAGCAGCATTGTGGAAGTTGGCGGGGTTCTGTAAGTGCTGTGGAGAAGGAGGGAAATGCTTGAAGCTGCAAGAGGAGGCCAGGGAACAGAGGGCCCCCGGGGCTGGCCAGAAGCAAGACACACAGAAAGGGGCAGAAGGCAGGCCAGATTCTCCAGCTTTCTCAACACCCTCTATTCAAAGCCTGGCCCCACTGCAGCAGGATGAAACCAGCGACCCACTTCAAAGATGAGAATAGGGGCTTGTGAAAGGCCAGAGCCATTGACATTCGAGTACTCTGTGGATGTAGGTGGCTGGGGAGGGGTTCTGGAGTGGTTCTGGAAGGTGGTACCCAGTCTCCACGTGAAACCAGCAGGCCTTGGAGGTGGCTTCTAACAACCCACCACCCTACGCCTGTCGGGGGAGGGGGAGACTGCAGCTGGGAAGGGGGACTTGGCACACAGTGTCCGGATCATCGTGCTGCTTATAGTATGGTGTATGGGACTTAGCGCCCTCCGTTCCCGAGCACCTCCGGCTCCCTAAGCCTGGATTTTCTGGGCCTTTTTTGAGCCTCTTCATCCTGCCTAACATAGAGAAAGCCAGAATCCTGGGGTCTTCAGAGTTACTTTAGGCCTGCAGGCCGTTGGCATGGAGAAGTTGAAAAGGTCTTACTTCATCCTCAACACTGACACTCGGCTTCCTGGGTCCTTGTCATTTGGCACTGGGACCAGAAGATAGAATATCAGGGCCATGGGGCAAGTCAGAGTCACAGTTGTGATTTACAGCTGACACTTGGCCTAGTGGCAGGTGTGGCAGAAACCAGGCACACACATACAGGATGCTAGCAGCTTCAGGCCCCTTGGTACTGGTAGGGCAACAGGATCCCACTGGCCTGGATGGACCCTGTAACGCACATGGGGCATGAGCCTGTTCACAGCCAGAGCAGGGAGGGCCTTGGAGCTGGCGTCCCAGAATGAGGCTGTGAGAGCCCCTCTGGGATCAGGGGTCTGGGGTCACTCTCCTGTGCCCCTTATTCATCTAGAACAGGCCCTCCACCTCTTCCAGCTCAGCCCTCCATCTGTGAGATGAGGATGAGAGACTCCCAACATGGTCGTGGGAATTTTGGTTCCTTGTCCAGTGTGGTTCATGCAAGGAAAGGCTAACAGTAAGGAGACAGTGAACTCAGTAAGAACATCCCTCTATATTGATAAAAAGAAGAGAAATTGAGTGGAGAAAAAGGGCAGGTAACCAGTAACAAAGCCTGTCTCAGAGGAGCTGGGTGAGGCAGGCTGGGCGGGTTTATGTGGTCCAGGCAGAGCACCTGGCAGGTGGCATGGTTCCACATGGAGCTGTCTTTGGCTCTGTCTCAGTCTCCCAGAGGTTCCCCTCCTCCCCTGTAGGAGCCCAGCTGTGTGGGGCTCTCAAGCTTAGCTTTCTCTAAAGCTGCAGCTCTTTCTTCAAGATCATCAAGACAGGAGGGACCGCTGCATACACAGCCGTGCCCTTTGGGAGGGTGGCTGCCCAGCCTTGCTTCTGCTTCTGATGTTCGCTTCTAAATCTGCCTTTCAGAGGCTCCAGGGAACGCTGAGGCTCTGACGGAGGGATGCAGCCCAGCGGCTCCTGCTGGCTTGCACTCCCCCTGACAAGCAGGTGTTTCATTTATTCATGTGACGCCACAGCAATCAGCAGTGTCAGCAACCTCTGCACGCCACTCTCAGGTGGCCATAGCAATGTCCTTTAGAGATCTGAGCTCTCTGGCCTCTGAGGCTCATCCCCAAGCCTGCTCTTATTCAGGGCTCCATTTGAGCATCAACCTTCTGTATCTTGCTGGCCTGTATCTCCTCCTCTCCATTCACAGCCGGCTCATTATGGGATGCATCTCACAAATGAGGTAAACAGTAGTACCCCTTTAAATGGCTATTGCCTGGAGCTCCGTGGCCTCCGCAGAGGCCCTTCTCTCTGCTCTAGTTGCTGGTCTCAGCCTCGTTATGGCTTAAGCACATAGCGAGACTGTCTTATGACATTCAAAGTGTACACCTGGCCCGAACCCCACCCTCGCCACGGAGTCATGCAACCCTGGCGGCATTACTGAGCCTCAGAGCTCCCATCTGTGCGATGGGGGTGGGGTGGGGCGATGGCAGCTTGTAAAGATGTGGGAGAGGCCTGTTACAGAGCAGGAACAAATACGGCTGATGGCAACTGGTGCTTCCCGTGCAGGGTCCTCTAGAGGACAGAAGCCACGTCCTAGGAACTCCTGGCCCCTAGACGGTACAATGTCAGGTCTGAAAGGCGTGATGAGTGCGCATCCAACTATCCCAATGACAGCTCCAGCTCCTCTACTGAGACCAGCCACCTGGCCACTTTACAAGGGACGCCAGGCCCAGGGAGGGGAAAGGACCCGGACGAACAGCCTGCAGTAGGGACACGTTTTGAATCGTTGGCAGAGGCTCCAAGCTGTGGCTGGTACTAAACACCAATGCTGTTTCCCATCAGAAAGCTCACCCATCTCCACAGTTCCTCAAGGGACTGGAATTATACCCAGGATGGCCGTGTGTACGGGCAGGAACTAGGCACACCAACGCTCCAACCAGGGCTGGCTGCCCAGGGGGTCATAGATTCAGGTTCTGCATCCAGCTGACCACCAGTCTCTCTGTGCGTCACACAATTCATCCATGTGTCCATCCATCCATCCAGAACAAATCCGTCCATATATCTCCCTGCCCATCTGTGGATTCATCCATTCATCACTTTATCTATCCCTCTTCCATCTACTCATTCATCTGCCCATTCATCTAGAAGCCAATTTATCCAGCCAGCCACCCATTTATCCATCTATCCATCTATCACCTATACCCACCCACTTTATCTAAGTCCCCAGCAATATGTCTATCTACCCACTCATCAAGCATCCTCTTATATGAGCATTTATTGATCCACCTTCCTCTGCACCCACCGGAAATACTATGGCTCCATCCTGGGTGGACTGAGAGAGCACAAGTTAGGACGCTGTGGACTTTGAGATCTTCATGCTCAAGAGGGAAGCAGGATAGTGAGGTTACCGGGTGACCAGAAGCCCCTGAGTTCAGGCACAAGGGTATGCTGATGCTCTGAAGGCTGCCTAGTGCTTGGGATAGTTGCTGGGTGCAAAGAACTAATTCACAGTGTGGGGTTCTCCCTGTGGCACCGAGATGACCAGGAAGGCCGAGAACTGCACTGGTGAAGAGGAATCCTTAGTTCTCCCAGCACCAAAAGCTAAAGAAAAGGGGCAGCCGACCAAAAGGGATACAGAGAAGGGCCGCTTGGTGCTGGGCTGTCTGATGCCAGGGACTACTGTAGGCCTGGAGTGTGGCTGGGAAGGCTGTGCTGGAAGGGTTAGGTGCCAGGGGTCCAAGCTTGGGAGCCAACAGCCTGCATCAGCCAGGATCCAAGCAGAAGACACATTTGTCATCCATGCATGCACTCGCCTTTCTATTCTGATCACGTTGCCTGAGACACCAGTCCTTGGCTGGAGGTTGGACCCAAAGGTAGAGCATCATTCTTAGCAATCTCTAGGAGTGTCTAGTGAGGGGTTTCCTGCTTCCCAAGAACCCATGAAGGGGCCTGGAGGTGAACTCCCACTGGGGCTCAGAGTGTGGGTAAGCTGTGGTAAGCTCCTCAGTGTAGGATGGATTGTCCTAGCACCACTGAAGCAGTGTTCCCTTTCTGTGCCTCAGTATCCTTTTCTGTAAAATGATTTAGTTTCCCAGAACCTTTCCTTTCCTGGTAACTTTTTGACATAGGGTCTCATGTAGTGCATGCTGGCCTCAAACTTGCTATGTTGCTGGATAGTATCTTGAATGCCTGATCTTCCTAGTGCTTGGGGTCACAGAAGGGTGTTAGTTACCACAGGCATTTTCTGTTTACTGTTAGCAAACGGCTGGAGCAGGGACCCCCAAAGCATAGGCCTGGGAAGGGAGGTGGCAGAAGGTGGACCACCGTGGTAGGTATCTTAATGTACGTTCATGGCAATTCAAAGCGTGGAAGCCAAGCCCAGAGAAGGCAGGGCATTGGCCCAAAGTTACACAGCTGGGTGGGAGTGAGGCGGGGCTGGCATTCATATGTGTGTGAGTGTAGTGCCAGGCTGGCACCCAGGGACCATCCTGCTGCAGCACAGACCTACGGCCTGCCTGTCCCACCCACCTTGCCAGATGCCACACCCACCCTGCCAGATAGCCACACCCACCCTCCCGGATAGCCACACCCACCCTGCCAGATGGTCACACCCACCCTGCCAGATGGCCACACCTACCTGCTTGATGCACTGCAGACGGTCATTGGTCTGCTGGATGTGCCTGTCCATAGAATTCATTCTGGCCTTTTAGCTGGGTTCTACCCGAGAGCCATGAACGTGGTCCAGCCTGAGGAGAGAGGAAAGATGGTGTCATTGTGTGGGGCTACACCTGACATCCTTGCACGGCTTCCCAGCTGCCCTCCCATTTCAACACTGGCGGCCGGGGGGGGGGGGGGAGGGGGGGATGTGTGTGCTTGTATATTTTTTCTCCCATCCTCGTCCTGTCCTCTTCTCACTGCCATGGCTCCTGTCGAATGTTTATACTCTCTGACACCTAACTCCTTGTCCATCATTTCAATGACTGTTGATGTCCTGGATAATTTTATGTCAACTTGACACAAGCTAAAGTCGTTTCAGAGGAGGGAACCTCAAATGAAAAAACTGCCTCCATAAGACTAGGCTGTAAGCAGAACAGCTCCTGGGGCATTTTCTTAATTGGTGATTGATGGGGAAGGGCCTGTCCCATTATGGGTGGTGCCATCCCTGGGCTGGTGGTCCTGGGTTCTAGAAGAAAGCAGTCTGAGCAAGCAGTGAGGAGCCAGCCAGAAAGCAGTACACTTTCACAGTGTTTGTATCTGCTCCTGTGCCTGCCACACCCTGCCCCCCGCTCCCCAGTTGATTTCCAGCCTTGGCTTCCTTCAGTGAGCTGTAATTCAGTGTATGTAAGCTAAACAAACTTTTTCCTCCCCAAGTTGCTTTTGGTCATGGTCTTTTATCACAGCAATAGTAACCCGACTAAGACAATTGGTCCATCCACCCACAGATTCCTACATCCATCCCCACACTGTGAGTTTTCTTCCGCTTAGCACTGCCTCAGCTTCCCCTGGAATACTGCCAGCTACTGCCAGCTCTCCAGTGCTAGGCCTATGAAAACGTCATGCTCTTCTAGTGTTCAAGGAACTCTTGGCACATGTGTGTGTAACTGCAGCATTTGCAAAGCTGAGGCAGGATCGTCAGTTCTGCTAAGACTCTGTTTCAAAAGAAAAAAGCCTGCATTTCCCCTAGGACACCTCCTAGGTGACAACCGTTTGAACTTCTGCTAATGGTCAAGTGCTGGTCCAGGCCCAGGATACCGACAGATGCATACTGACAGATGCTGCAATAGTCTCTCATTGTAGATGAGGACGCTGTGACTCAGTTTATAGTTGGTCCTGTAAGAGGCAGGACAGAATCCTGGTTTTCCTGTTACAACCTATAAACTGGTTCTGGAGAGTGCCAGGGGATCCTTGCTGGAGGCTGGTAGGGGTGTAGAACACCTTGGCACCTTCAGGGGTCCTTAAAGCAAAGGCTGTCTCCTCCTGAGTACAGTTGCATGGAGCCTCAGCCAGCATTCCGGTGATGAAGAAAGATTCTTGGGGCCTGGGACAAACTACAGGGAAGGCAGGAACAAGGGGAGACCCAGAGCAGAAGTAGACCAATTGCACACCATTTGCCAGGTTTTCTTAGTTCTTGGCACTATTTGAGGGTCTGCAAATGATCATCCCACTCTAAACATGGGCAAATAATGGCAGCCAGGGTCCCTGTAAAGGGTGTAATTTCTGGGGCTGGAGACATGGCTCAGTGATTAAGAGCATTTGCTGTTCTTGCAGAGGACCCTGGTTTGGTTCCCATCACCCATAAGATGGCTTAGAACCATCTGTAACTCCAGTTTTATGGTATCTGACATCCTCTTCTGGCTTCCTTGAGTACCAGGCAAGCATGTGCATGTGTGTGTGTGTGTGTGTGTGTGTGTGTGTATGTGTGTGTGTGTGTGTGTGTATTCTGAAGCTGGATAGAACAAGGATACTAAACCAAAGGAACCCAGAAAATCAAGGCCAGAAAATCAGCTCAGTGACTGGTTGGGGACCTGGAAAATAAGCACAAAGAAACCCCTGGTCTGGAATAGCCAGCACCCCAGCTCATAGGCTGTAACCAACCAGGAACTCATGAAACTCCTGTTTCGGCTTGAGCCATTATACTTAGCTGAGGTGTCATTTAAAACTGCCCACATCAGTGGTGGAGATGTCATTAATACCAGAAATGAATGGAAATGACAGGTCTGAATTCCACACTGCAAAGGGCAAGGAGTTGAAAGCTAAGAGTTCAGGAGTACCTGAGGGGTGGCTAGCACCAGGCGGAAGAAATGGGATATGGAGGGGCCAGTCTGGCTTCTGTACACGCTGTCTTCGCTGGCAGCCCAGTTCTGAGGCATGGCTGATTTTCTCAATTCTTAAAGCCTTCGAGATGCAAAGAAGCTGCTGGCTGGGATAAGGTCTGCCTTTCTAACCATTAATATGCCGTCCTTTCTATGTCTCCAAGACTTATGGCCATAGTCTCCTGTATATTCCTATCTCGAGCCATGATGGGTCTCAACCTGTTCCACTCAACCTGTCTAAGGCCATCCCGGAACCCCAGCATAGCACTCTGCTGCGGGGAGGTGGTTAGCCCCTGGCAGCCAGCAGAGGTCGCCCTTCTGCCACAGAAGCATCACTAGCTGCGTCTGCCTCCAGGCGCTTTTAGACGTCCTTACAAAATCCTCAGTGGTGTCAGCTCCAGCACCTAGGCAGGTCTGGGTTCTCTCCCAACGGAGAGCAATGCCTGGGAGCTTCTTCCACTCCACTGCCCCTCTGTAAGCGTGGGCTCAGTCAGGGCCGGTGGCTGCAGCCCTGCTATCTCTGCCCTGCAAAGCCTTTCCGGTTAGCTTGTGGGTCTGCAATGGGTGCCTGTTCTGCAACTCTCCTACTGTATGAACAGGGCAAGAAGCCGGGCCTCAGTTTCTCTATCTGTGAAATGAAGGGCTGGGCTAGTCATCCTCTGGCAGTTTGCCAAACTCCAGCATCTCAGGGCTCCAGCTGCCTGGACACTCCACCTCAAAGGCTCTTCCTAAGCCCTGAGCACACAAAGCCTCTCTGAGAACGAACTGAGAGAACCGAGGGACTAAGAAACCGATCTCTTCAACTATGCCAGTGACAGAATAGAGCAGAGAGAAGCCTGCAACAGGCAAGGACCCTCTGGCTGCCTTACATAGAGGGTCCTGCCCTGGGTTCTTCCTGAATACAGGGACAGATAATTTCTACTTACAATGGGCACTCAGAGCTCTCTACAGACCCCAGTGTGGCAGGACCACTCTGCAACCATCTTATCAACCACGTGTGTTCTTTTCTTACTTTTCTGAGCTGAGTGCCTCCAGGTAGAGGTGATTTTGCACTGTGCACGCACCTTCGCATCCCTCTGCACACTCCATAGCAGGTATGTGCACACATGGGCTGCTGGCCCAGATGCACTGGAGCACACACATCTCCTGACAGCTTGCACAGGCAAGTAGCACATCTCTGGGGAGCTGTGTGAGCAACGGTGTGCAGAAATGATTCAATCACCATGCACATCTGCAGCTCGAGTCGGGGGAAGGGAGGGGGGCTGGCGGCAGGGGTGGGAGGCTCTACTCACAGCCCGAGTAGACACTGTGCTCTAAAACAGGACAGGGGTTAGTCAACTGGGGACAGACTTGCTCTGGGAAGGAAGGAAGGAAGGAAGGAAGGAGGGAAGGAAGGAAGGAAGGAAAAAAGGAAGGAAAAAAGGAAGGAAGGAAGGAGAAAGAAAGAAGCAAGGCTCTAGAGTACCTTCCCAACCTATCCTTCCTGCCTCTTTAGATTTTAATAGGGAGAAAAATCATGGAGCTTGGAAATGCGGCAACAGGACCCACGGCCTTCCCTGGCTGGGCCCCCACCTCATCGTTCCTAGCTCACATCCCAAGCCCTTCACTTGGGCAGCTGGCTGACTCCTAGGCTGAGCTCTGAAGACACTCCTATGACTTTGACTTGGCCTTCGCTCAGGTCAGAATGCCTGTCCTTGCACGAACCAAGGTCCAGCAAGCTATAACCTGCCAGCAGCACTGCCCACTCACTCTACCCCACCCCCCACCCCCAGCATCCTTGTCAAACACCTATCTCCTCTTCAGCTGAGATGTTGGAAAGTTACACATCTTCAAGCTCCTACCTGGAATGTGCTCATTCAATGGACAGACAAAGGTGGATGCATGATATTGCCAAGGTAGTGAAATCTTAGCTGTAACCAGGGGGTCTTGGGACTGAAAGGTACCAGCCATCCGGGACAGTGTTCTTAAGGAGTGACTCGTGTCCCTTGGGTGAAAAGGACGGCAGCAGGTCGTCTATGGGGGAAACCTTTTTCATTTTTATAGTGAAGTCTTGGGTCTAGGAAAATGTCCAAGAGTGAGTTCATGGGTCTTGTTTAAGATGTAGTTCAATTACTTGAATGTAGTCTTAGTTGAGAGTCAGGTGGGGTGGGGTATGTGGGAGTGAGGTAAGGGAATCTCTGATGTAGACCTCCATACTCCTCATCTTAAAGGGGAAGTCATGGAAGGTCAGAAAAGTGCCTGTGAAGCAAAGGCAGGTGGAGGGGGCAACTGTGTCTTTCTTTGGTGCTCTACTCCAGGGGAGTCTGGAAGAAGGGCAGGCAGGAGCCAGAGAAGCAAGGGAGCTGCTGGGGACCAGCTGTCCTTCTCTAGAGCAAGCAGTGAGGACAGGCCCCGGGTAGGCAGGAGACCTGCACAGGGTGGGGCTCAAGTGGGTGGTGGGCTGAGAGCCAGGCCTTCCTGGCTGTGAGCTTTGGGAAGGCCCTTTCACCTCCTGAGCCTGTGTCTTCTATGGGAGGACAGGAAATCTCCTCCCTTCCCTGCTGGGCTGAGGAGCTGATAGACACTTAGGAGAGAGGATTCTGAAAGGCCCACACCTGCTTCCTTTACCCAAGCAGCAAGGGAACCCCGTGACCGTGCTCCATAAGGCCCTTGCCATCTGGCCAGTGACTCCAGATGCTTTGACTCTATATTGGAGGATTCTGGAAGGATGGATCCTCTTCTCTCCGTGACCAAATCTCCCAGCCCCCACCCTATCCCAGGAGAATCAACTGCTGATGTTGGTTACAGAAAAACAATGTAGCCTCAAGCCTTCCAGAGTCAGGGTCCCGAAGGGCAGCCCCATCTAGCTATGCCTGACATGCTAGTCTGGAGGAGTGACACACAACTGGAACATGGCCCTGAGAATGGTCAGCCACTGTCCCTACCCACGCCAGGCTAAAGACTGCAGCTACATCTGAGTTCTTTGTTCTTTCAGTGCAGGATGCCATAGCAGCTTTGTAGTACCCTCAAGCAAAGCCCTCTGTCCCCTCTGGACACACATATATCCCCGACACACACACACACACACACACACACACACACACACACACACACACACAAACACACACACGACACAATTGACAAAGAAGTGCTGGTCAAGCCTTGGACAGGGCCTTTAGAGTTCCTCTTCTTTCCAGAACCAGTCCCTCTACTGAACCTGCAAGGAGCAGACATTACATTCTCTGTGTCACCTTACTTAGTGTCAGCTCTGCTGTGACTTATGTTCCAGTTACCATGGTCCAGCCACAGGGAGGAAAATGAGGCTCCAAGAAGCCCCGTGGCTTGCTTAAGGCCACAGTGCTGAGAAGTGGCGCCGGAATTCTGCCCCTGTTCTGACCACAAGAGTCTCTGTTGCACATCCCATTCCACACAGGAGCACTGCTGATCTTCATCAGCTGGACGCTTCCTTCCCAGCTCTACTGCCCAGAGCAAGGAAGTGACCATCACTGCTGTGTACTGCTAAAAAGGCTGACACTGTCCAGGCCACAGTGTCTCCCAGGACAGCAGCAAGCACACAGAGGCCCTGACCTGGCTTTGCCTCAGGCTCCTGTGGCTATTCCAGAGTCTCAGATGCCAGGAAGTGGGGAGGGGCTGGGGAGGCTAGCACTTACTCAAGAGCTCTGGGGGACAAGGAAGCTGGAGTCTTCCAGAAAGCTGTGAACTCAAGGCAGATGTTTCTACAGCTCCAGCTCTGGGCACAGAAGGTGTTCTGCCCTCTCCTACCTCTGGCTCCCCACACCTCCAAGTCTGTAGGGGACCACTCAGTCCAGGAATAGTCGGGGCTGAGAGCAAGATTGAGAGTAGAACCACCCCCAGCTCCTGCACCTTGGACAGACATGCCTAATCAATCACAGCACTCTTCTTGCTCAGTCCAGCCAGACACTGACAGATGATTGTGTACCAATCCATTTGCCCACCCACTCTTTGCTCACCCAGGAAATGAAGACTTTCAGGTGAGTCATCTTTGTGTGTGTTGCTATTGTGTGTGTGTGTGATGTACACATGTTGGTGCTAGCGTCTGTGCATAAGTGTGCGAGTGGACGGTCAAGGTTGCCTTTCTTCAGTTTCCTTCCACATCTTTTTTCTTTTTTCTTTTTCTTTTCTTTTCGTCTCACTGAGCCCGAAGCTTGTTGCTTCTTCCAGGCTGTGGGGTCAATGAGCTTCAGGGATCTATCTGCCTACCTCCCTTGCTGCCACACTCAGCAGTGCTGGGCGATGGGCTCCCACCGCCGTCTGTGGTTTCAACGGAGGCTCTAGCGAGCTGCACTCAGGTCCTTGTACTTGCGTGGCAGCATGAAACTGACTGAGCCATTTCCCCAGCCTTGAGTGACTCACCTCTGAAAGGGGAGAGAACAGCAAAAGACCATTACGCAGACCACATACCTCCTTCCGGATTCCTGACTTGGTGTTCTCTCCTGAATCCCAGAGTGTGAGCAAGTCTCTTTTCAAGCCCAGGGCCCCTGGATGGAGGGACCACACAGCCACGCAGGCTGATAGCACAGCTGACTCTACTGTTCCATTTTGCAGATGGGAAAACTGAGGCTCCACATGGGTGTGTGATTGCTCTTAGCCAGACAGTGGAGTGACTGTCCAGCAGAGGAGCCTCATGGATGGAGGTCAGAGCTCCCTGGAGCTGGAGTTACAAGTGATTGTGAGCCTGCAGGAGTGGGTGCCAGAAAAGTAGTATGAGTTTTTTTAACCAGTCATCTCTCTATCCCCTATAGCAGCTCCTGTCTGCCTCTGCCTGTCAAATTATTCAAAAATTCTCAAAAACTATTTTTTTTAAGGAAAAGTATCAAAAGGGAGACAGATTTATGCTGAACGTGGCAGAGAGAAAACAAGCAACAAGTCTCATAGCTTAGACCTGGGAGGGATCTGGGGAAAGTCAGACCCACCTGACATTCACAGACCTGGGAGAGGCGAGTGCGGACAAAGGAGAAAGAGTGAGTAGGCCACACCTGGGCCCGGGTGGCCAGCTGCCCTGAGCCTCTAGCTCTCCCTAGCCTCTCACAGTCCCATTTGGCCCTTGCGGATGCTGGTGTGAGCTAGGCTGCGATCAGTCCACAGCCTCCACAGAGGGCTGCCTGGAGCTGGCAGCCCCTCAGATAGGACTATGCGCTCATGCCAAGGGTGGCAGGATCAAAAGTTCTGTGCCCACTGCGAAACAGCCATGCCTTTCCTGAAGAGCTGTGACCCCAGGGTTCTGGACAGAAGTCTCCCTTCTCTCCAGTTGGCTCTACCACCCATCATACTGTCTAGTGTCTTGTTTGAGCTCAGGGAGTCTCTGGGTATGAGGGCCTCAGGGGGCCAAGCCACTGCTGTCTCAGATCCAAGGCCTTCCAGGGGTAAGCGGGACCTCCCTTCCTGCCTGCCATCACCCACGAGGAGCCCCATGAGGTGCACGCTGTGGTTCACAGAGCACTCAGGTGCTGCGACCTGCTTGTCATCACCCAGTCTCAGATAGGCAGAGTGGCTTAGTGGTAAGGGCAGTAGGCCACTGGGTTCAAATTCTGCCCCTGTTGTTATCCTGTGAGCCCTGGGCTCATCTGCAAGCATGAAGTAGTGATGACAGCAGCCACCCAGGCTGCTGGGCTCACTCAGTCAGTGAGTTACTGAACATGAGTCTGCATCTAGCCCCACCTACCAGCTCCGTACAGGGTCCCTGGCCTTTCTGGACAATATCCTTGGAGGGAGGAAACAGCAGAAGCCTGTCACTTTCTGGGGAAGACTTGCACCCATGACTCTGAATGCTAAAAATTCTCAATCTGAAAAAACCCCAACAACCTAGCTCTTTTAAGCCTGTTTACTAAACTTTGTGGTAGTGTCTTAAAAAAGAGGCTCAGCTTGTAAACTGAGGCTGCCACAAGGATCTACTCCTCGGCATTCCTCTTTATTTTCAAGATTTATTTTTATTATTTTAATTACGTAATGGGGGTGGGGGCTATGTGCACATGAGTGCACAGAAGTGTCAGATTCCCCTGGAGCTGGGCTTCCAGACAGTTGTAAACCTCCTGCTGTAGGTACTGGAAATCAAACTCAGGTCCTCAGGAAGAGTGTGCTTAATCATCACTGAGCCATCATCTCTCCACCCCTCCATCCCTCTTGAGAGAGCCCTCACAGTGGCTCAGAGGATGTGGACAAAGGCCAAGCCCACACCAGCTGGAATACTAGACAGAGGCACTGAGTGGTCAGGTCTGTAAAAGTTTCAGTGTGGATAAAAAAAAAAAAAATACAGCAAGAGCCCTGAGACTTGTGAGCTCTCCAGATTGGGGCATGGGTATCCAGGTGGGTCCTCTCCAGGCAGGGAGTAACTGGACTCGGGGCAGGAGGCCAGAGAAGGCCCACTGGAGGGTTTAGCTAAGGGGGGTGGTGGTCAGTGGCTATAATCTGTTCGTTGCAGCGCGGTCTCTGGAGTGTGCCTGAAGAGCTGAGGCCCTGGTCAGATGCTGCATGTTTGCACTCCTGGGGATATAGCCTCTACATGTTCCCACATCGCTTCGAGTGCTTGGCACTTCCACAGGTATTGGATCATAAGACAGACAACAATTTCCCTGAGCACATTTAAAAAAATTCCATAAGCATGAATGTCCCCACAACTCACTTTGAGAAATGCTGACCTAAGAGACATGCCAATGGGGTACAGAGAAAGGAGAGAGGCAGAGAGGATACAGGGAAGCTGGCAGCTCTCAGAAGTGGCAGAGCCGTGAGGGTAGGGGGTAGGAAGAGACTCTTAGCTTCATACAGAGATATGACCCCAAAGGATCTCTGAACCCTGGGTCCTGGATCCAAGACCATGAGAAGCTTCATGAATGGCCACCCCTCATGGAAATCCAAGAAGCTCCCTTCCCCAGAGGGGCTGGCATAGGCTGGAAGCAGAGACTCAGCCATTTCCTGCACGGGCAAAGGCCTTATAAGCCGGCTAAGGAGACTAGTTCAGCTGAGGCTCTTACCTCTCCTTCTCCCACCCAGGCAGAGGACACAGGAGCCAGGTGTGTAGGGCCCAGTGGACCAAAGAGGGAGGGCTTTCTCCCCAAGGCTGTGGGTTGGCCGCTCTGCAGCCTTCACTAACTGGGAATAATAATGAGAACAGGTGCGCCTTAGCCACCACTCACCAGGCTCACATTTGACATTTCGTATGAATTGTAACAACAGCCAAAGGCAGGATGATTAGTACCATCTATTGATGGAAAGGCTGGGGCAGGAAACAGTAAAGGAGCATAAAATCTGCCCCAGATCAGGAAACAATAACACTAGGATTTGAGCCCAGGCCTCTCAACCTGCAACATGGTCCTGGAGCCTAGACAGTTCAGCCAGAAAGAGACAGCTCAGGGTAGGATCCATGGGCGGGGTCCATCATAGGATGTTCCTGTTTTCTGGGGAGGGGAATGTTGCAAGCACACTGGCTTATGTGCTGTGCTGTGGACATGCACTTGATCTCTTTGGACCCCATTCCTTAGCAACGGAAAGTTTAGATGACTCTACACATAGTGGTCACACCAACAAGCTCCTTCAGGTTCCTTATAGTAACCAAAGCCCAGAGGGGTTATCTATTCTTCCCAAGGACACATAGCTGTGTGTGTGTGTGTGTGTGTGTGTGTGTCTGACTTGTTTCAAGGTCTCTGGCTTAATCCCACAGTTACAATGACTATATCTACTTGTCTGGCAGCAGCTTACAGCAGAAGGTAGAGTGTTTGGGTGCTTCCAGATCAGCCCACCCTATATTACCAGGTGGTTGAGGCACTTAGCCCATTGACTCTGGCCTTGGTATGGAGGGGTCTGGGTGAGATGATTTCTAAGGAATCTTGTAGATTTAAAAACTTTGGGATAGGCCAGAGAATGATAAGGTTGAATAAAAATGAACATGGAACTGACTTCTAGAAGCCTAAAATGTAGATGAGGCAGGGAGCTGCCCAGAGGAGGCATAGTTCCCCACAGGCTTTCTGGAGGAAGAAGGGGTACAGCTAGGCCCCAAGGGCCAAGACATGGGATGGGCAGGAAGGTAAGGCCTGCCCTAGTTTTGAAATACAAAGCTCAGGGGCTCTTTTGGCTAATCCTGGCTGATGAAGCTGGCAAGCGCTGTAGGGTCTTTGTCAAAGGAGAAGGTGCAGAATGAAAACAGGGCTCTCACTATTCACCATCTTTTAATTAACACGCCCTGTGGCCTCTCGTGATCCCCCGCTTCCACTCAGTCTTCTAAAAATCCCGAAGCCCATTTCTGACCTGTGATTTCCTATTGCCGTACGTCTCTATAAGCAGTGTTTTAGCTTAAGTGGCAGTTGCATATTAATTACAAAGTTAATTATGTGCTGTGTAATCATGCTGTAATTCATTAGTTTACTCTACATTCTGAGAGCCTCCTGCTAATAGCAAGAGCTGACAGGGCTTCAGGAAGATCCATGTGAGTCTAGACTGAGGGTGCAAAGGCCTGGAGACCCGAGACACTTCCTCTGGCTCTCCTGCTGTGGGCCTGGGCCTGGCTCAGTGGTTCCCATGGCTGGAGCTTGGGGCTCTTGCTGCCTGACTGATGATGGCCACACTTCCTGGACCACATGCTGTCTACAAGTCTGCTCTTGACAGGGGAAAACCCAGCTGGGGCAAGGTTTGCTTCCAGAGGAAGTTTAGGAACAGGAAGATATTTGTTTAAAATTACTTACGGACCAGGGAGTCACTGGTCGGTGACAAATTAAACTCCTCCGATCGATCGCCAAAACAAAGTGGTCCAGGGAGCTCAGGTTGCAGGACAGCTTAAGGGCGGAGCATCAGGTCCCAGCAGAAGTTAAGATGGAGAGACCCAGGCTCTAAGGGAGAAGGGTCTGACTGCTTTTTGGACCAAGGGCTCTTTGTATCTTTACCCTCTTCTATTGAACCCTGAAAGCCACTAACAACCCTCTAGCTACTCTGGCTCTCTTTCTCTTTGCTTCCTGGCTTTGTTTACTCCTCTCCCAGCAGTGTACAAGGAGAATAACAGGTCCTGTTTCAAGATACTGTCTCCTTAGAGCTGGGCAGTGGTGGTACACACCTTTAATCTCAGCTCTTGGAGTGCAGAGGCAGGTGAATCTCTATGAGTTCAAGGCTAGCCTGGTCTACAGGGTGAGTTCCAGGACAGCTAAGGCTGTTACACAGAGAAACCCTGTCTAGAAAAACAACAACAACAACAACAACAATGAAAGACTCTCCTTAAAGAATCTGGTGGTGTTCCTATAGGCCCAGGTCCCTCTGTGTCCTGGGCGGGTAGAATTCAGGGTAGACAGGCATGAGGCACCCTTGCTCACAGGCTGCCAGCACTGGAATTGTATCTGGCTATTCTTTCTGGTAACCAGCTTTTCCAAGGCCCAGTGCTGCCAGCTGCTGGAGAATCATAGTGACCCTCTATGTGATAAAGACAGCCCCCACCCCTCCTACCCCACAGCAGCCTGCAAATCTGCAGGTCAGATTTCAAACTCCCGTTGCAGGAGGGGGACAACCGAGGCTGTGACCTGCCCCGGACATAGCAATCTGGTGGCCAAGACCCTCTGTTTTCCAAATATAAAGCTCCTTGTTTATTTTTGCTGACAGCTGAAGGGGAGAGAGAGGTGGAAGGCCTTTCCCTTCTAGCTCTAGTCAACAAGAGCAGAGAAAGACTCAGAACCCCAGCTGGCATGAGAGGAAGATAAATAAGAAAAAACAAAACACGTCCTTGCACTACAATGGAATGTTTTAAAGAGAGGTGGAAAACGCAAGGTCAGGGGCAGATCTCATTTTCTGGCATCCCAGTGGGCTCAGGGAGGAGGCGGGATGCTGCCGCCTGGGCGCTTTCAGGGGCAATCAGTTTTGGAGGGAACTCATTTGAGGGGAGTGCAGAGAGGGGATGCATCTTAACAGCCAAAGCACCGGTGTTGATTTTCTTTCCAGGGAATACTGGTTTCCTTGGCAACAGAAAAGTCCAACCCCCAAAATTCTAACTGGGAGACTAGGCTTGGCCTGGGATGCTCCCCAACAATTATCTGAGGCCAAGGCTTCACTGTCCTGCTTGCCCCAGCAGTGAGCTGAGAGAGAGAGAGAGGGGTGTAAAAGTGCCAGCTCTGCAAAAATATAGCCACTGCTCCCCATCTCTCCCCCACCCCAGAGCTTGTGCAAGCGGCTACTCATCCCTAGATTCATCGCTTTCCAGGGCTTTATGGCTGAGCAGGTAAAAATGCCAGAAGCAGCTTGGAAGCAAGCCCATGTTGACAGCACCTGTGGACCCCAGGAGGCAGTAAAGGCACAGGCGTGGGAGGCAGCCGTGGGCCATTAAGTGTGCATGGCACACTCACGCTCTGAGACAGTGACGAAGAGGGCCTGTGTGGAGCAGCGCAGGTCTGCTTTCCTCTCCATCCAAGCTTGCCTGACAGTTGCTTATAGATTCCCCGGATTTAAAGCTCATTTTCCCAGAGAGAAATACTACAAGGGCTGGCCTGAGAAGATGCCATCCGTGCATCAGGTGCTGGAGGAAGGAGAGGGGCCCTGATGGTATTTGCAGAGCACTTATCCCGAGGCTGCCACCGGGCGCTGGGCTAAGTGCTTGACATGCATTATCTCATTTAACACGCTCTCTAGCTGCCCGGCAAGGCAGGCACAATTATCCCTCACTGGAGGGAGTGAAGGGATTATATGACCTGCCCAAGGCCACCCAGTAAGTGCATGGCACAGCCGTGACTCACACCTGCCCCTCTCCTAGGTCCATTCTCACGGGAAAGGGGAGGAGAATTGGGACAGGAGAGATGATATGGCATGTGCTTTCTTTCCCTGCTTGGTGAAAGGGACAGATGTTTCTAGACTTTCCCCTTGGCTCCCCTCCCCAGAGCCTTCCCCTGTCCTTCCCAATGAAGACAGGCCAGAGAGCAGAGCCACCTGGAGGCTTCAAATCAAGGCCCCAGTCCCTAGTGCCCACCTCTAGCACACACAGCAATGGTGGCCATGTCCCATAGGCCTCTTCCTGCAGCTTTTGTGCTCACAATCCAGTGACTGTGTAGTTAACAGTTATAGTGGAAGGGCTGGGGGCTCAGACAAGGCCAACTGATGGTGACAATCAAGCCCTCCCAAATTCCCATTGTGTTTTCTGTACTGTTTTAAGCATTCTGTACATAATATTTTATTTTATTCTTTCAGTTATGCCATGAAATAATACCATAAATATAGCCTTGTTTCAGAAATGGGGAAACTGAGGTAGGAAGTCTTAAAAGCCACATAGCCAAGAGCACATGGCTAGTAAGATGCGGAGCGAAGAGTTGAATGAAAGCCCACTCCTGCCCATATCAGTCTTGTGTCTTTGGTTCTGAGACCCTGTTAGGATAGGTGGCAGCCAGGAACTCTAGGTTTTCCCTCCACAGTGTTCAACCCCTTTAAGAAGTCTTTGTTGTGCTTCAGAGAACATCAAATAGGAATGGTACTCGTGTGTTCCCGCGTGCATGCTCCCGAGCGGCCTCTTGAGCCTCCAGCTGTTGCTACATGGAAGATGTATGTTCCACTGATTTATAACCAGCAGAGGAAACAGAATTGCAAATCTCACCCACAAATTTTCCTTATCGTGATGCTTGCAACAAGCAGACAACAGCGTGAATTCCCAAGAGCGGGCAGGTCTCCCCCTAGCCTTGATTCCCTCCAGCTCTCTGCTACCCTCAGCCTGTAGGAAGTCATGGGCTGGCTCCACAAGGTCCCTCTGGCTGCCACCAGAAGGCCAGCTCACACAGGAAGTGGGGGTCCATCAAAAGTGCTGGCTTCCCAGTGGTGAAGTCCGGGAGAGCTCCAAGGGCCCCTCTTGGCTGCTTGAAGCATGATGGCTGCCCTGCTCCAGCCCTCACTGTTCAGCTGGTGAACAGGGCCATAGGGACTGACAGCCAGAAGACCAAAGGGCCCCTGGAAAAGAATTACAGTCAGCCAAACCAAGGGGCCAGGTGTGGCTCCATCAACTCTTGTAGCATGACCCAGGGCTGAGGCTTCAAGAGTTTCTTATGTGATTTGGATTCCAGATTGGAGCATAGAGAGGTCCAGTGCTCAGAACCATTCTACCATGTTCCTTGAGTCATGGGTTCTTCAAGTCTTCAAGCCCCTTAGGGGTAGCCCCTATCACTAGCATATATATTTTACCTGTATCCTTAAGAGGAGCTCAGCCCACAGGTGAGTGGTCCCACCCCAGTTGTTATATGATGGGCCACTAGGCGATGTTTCTTCTCACAAAGAGTGCAGTTCCCATTGTCTCCTTCCAGCTCCTCCCAGGCCTGTGAGACTGGAAAGTGGAAGGAGAGGCACAATCCAGACTAGGTAAACCAGTCAGGCACAGCCTTCCCCAGCTTCTTGGCATACTGAGTGGACAGCATGAGGCTGACCATTGGGCGCCGGAGGGTAGCAGGAGTGGCCTGATCTTGGCTCTGCCTTAACCTGCGGTGCACTAGGCCAGTCTGATCAGAATGATGCCTTTTCTACGTTTCATCTGTGTGGGTGTCTGTGTCTGTGTACACTGATGTGCAGCTGTGTGTACACGTTAGAGGACAACCTTAAGGGTCACCCTCAGGCACCTCCTACCTTCTGTTGGAAACAGGGGCCTCACTGCCCTGGAACTTTGCCAAGTGACCTAGACTATCTGCTAGTGAACCCCACCTGCTTGACTCTGCTTCTCACCTCACCACACCTGGGATTACATGTAAGTACCTCTGTGCCCAGCTATTTCTGTGGGTTCCTGGGATCTGAACTCAGATCCTCAGGCTTTCATGACAAGGGTTCACTGAGTGAATCACTTTCCAGCCACAGTTCTGTCTTTTTTGAATCTGGAAAATCTGAAACTAGGTTTGTCCTTGGGCTCATTGAGAAGATTAAATCATGAAAGTAAAGGGAGACCCATGCCTTCAGGAGAAGCATGAATAAACACACACACATACCCCACACACCACAGAGAGACAGACAGACAGACAGACAGACACAGAGATAGACAGAGAGAGAGAGACAGAGAAATAGACCGAGATAGACACAGAGAGATCCCAGTCAAGTTGTAGGAATCCCCAACCAGGCCCAAACAGCACCACTCCCTTCTCTTCTTCCTGTGAGGTGTCTCTCTCTGGCATTACATCAGGGTCTGGGCTCCTCCTCCTCAAGACGCCCTAAGCCCCAAACCTATAATCCCCAGCTGGGAAAATGACAGGCTTGCCCAACAACCACCCTCCAAAGGCCTGTGGGTGGGGAGCCAGGCTGTAGTCCTGGTGGTGACTAGGAGGAGGGCCCAAGATACACAGCCATGGAGTCATCGGAGGTCAACAGCAGGAGAAGATGCCATGGGGGATGGGACATTGTGGGGAGAGAAGAGATGAAGGACAAGGCTCGGGGAGAGTCAGCAAAGGCTTTTCATCCCTGATCTGAGGCTAGGGGAAAGGGATCAGCCAGTAAAGCTCAAGGCACAGGTCTCTGACTCTTGAGGAAGGGTGGCCAGCCAGTGGGACAAAGTCAAGTGCACTGGCTTCTGCCCTGTCTCAGGGTCCCTAGATGGACTCCCAAGGCTGCACTTGAGAACAGCCTCTGGGATGGATTTGTAGCTTGCTTGGGAACCCTGAGTGGCCTCTCTGGCCTTTCCCTTCCACATACCTCACTTTGGAGAAGGGTGGGGGCAACTACAGGCCATCCACTCTGACTCTGGCAATCCTCCTTCACTGCCTGTCTCCTTAGAAGTAATACGCTCATTTGTTGGTGGGATCACAGGACTAACCCCATTGCTAAAGCTTAGAGAGAAGAATTCAGACCTGGATCACCCACAATGGTTCCTCCCTACCAGGGCAGGCCACCAAAAAAACTCTCAAACCTGGTACTGCAGGATCTATCTCCTGCAACCAGCCCTGGAGGAGGCTGGCTCTGGATCCAACACCATGGAGTCTCTTGGTACAATGGGTACCAAGGCTTGAAAAGAGACATCCCATATAGATTGGGTTGCCCTGATTCTCGCTCCCTGCTCTTCCCCTCAATGGCCCTGGACAAGCCCCTTCCTTTCTAAGCCTCAGTTTCTCCTTAAAGTTAATATAGTAGGAGACAGCAAACAGAGGTCGGGTCTGGGGATTATTCTACAGAGGGAAAGGCTGGAGTAGAAGCTGGGCTATGAGTAGGGTGCTAAGAGCAGGGGCCAGCCAGGATGGTGCATCTGAGCTGGGGTCAGCACCGGGGTTCTGCCTGATGGCACTGCCCTGTGGGCACAGTCCCTGGAAGCAAGGCTTTGGTGGTGCCCCCAGTGTCTGGATCATGTGGAGTGACATCCAAGGCTTGATAAGATAAAATGGCGATTGATTACTTGGGGTTCCCTCCAGATGAACAGCTATAGTTCTTAAAGGAGGCAGGACTACAGATGGCCACCTTTGGGGCTGAGCATAGGATGGCAGACAGGGTTTATCTGGGGGTAACTGTCTGTGCCGTGGATGGGCAGGTGCATCCAGACCCCAGGCAGGGAAGGACCCCTTACAGGAATCAAACACTTGGCTTTGGCAGGGTCATGGTCACAGAATGGACTAGCTCAAGGCTGGATGCTAGTAGCCTCCAAACAGCCACCATCACCTTCCTTGTCCTATTCATGTCCGGAGAGCCAGCCTCCAGGACAGTTATATTGGAGACTTTGTGAGCTTTTTCATAACCTATCACTGATTCTTGAGTGAGCTCAGGTACTTCCTTTAATCACGTACCCAGGAGCCTAGTGGAGCCCCTGGGCTGATCTCTGCTGGGAAGTGGGCCCACTGAATGGCTCTGGCTACAGGCCTGCCACCATCCTGGCACCCTTCCATGAAAGGGACGGGAACGAGAGACAAGTTAGGAAAGGATGCTGCTGTCTTCTTGGTCCTTGCTGCCTCTCCCCAGGCAAGATTGTTGACTGGAAGCCAGGGGCCTCAAAAGAGAGCGGGTGGCATAAATGGCGATTGTTCCCGTGGCCTGCCCACCCGATGTGCCTGCTCACCCGCTGCCCGGTCCCCACTTGCTTCGGTCTCACCAGCCCCTTCCCTGCCCCCTTGCTGGCCTGAGATGGCTGTTGCCATAGCAACCCTGCTCATTCAATCCGAGGATAATGAAGCCAATGTGTTTTTCATTCCCATGAGCTAGAGTGCAGGAGCAGCGTGATGGTGGTGGGGTTAGCCTCCCACCCCTCCTTCCTGGCTGGGGAAGAGACAGCAGGTGGAGACTGACTAGCAGAGGGTCAGACACTGGCTTGTGAGAAAGGGACAAACCTTGACGCCACCATGCTCTTAGTCCACCATTGCAAGCATGGGCTGGGCAAGGCCAGCTGGAATGGCAGGGCCTTCTTGCCAACAGTCAGATGAGAAACGGCTTGATGCCACAAAGAGCAAGTAGGATGTAGGAGCCAGGAAGAACAGGGTTCTGGGTGACCTCAGGTTGCTTTTCTCACTTCTCTGATCTATCTCTGGTACAATCAAGTTCCCTATGCTCTTTTTGGGTTCCACTTCAGTGTCTAACCTTCTGTATTCCCCAGGGATTCATAATCCCTGTCCTGGCAAGCAAGCCACACAAACTTGTAATTCAAGCACTCAGAAGCTGAGACAGTAGGACTAAGAGTTGGGGGATACATTCTGCCTCTGGTCCAGCTTATATAACAAGACTGTATAAGAAAAGAACTAACAATGAATAAACAAAACCCACCAGCCTGTCAAAACAATTCTGACCCTTTGGTACCAGTCATTTATCTCTTTAGGTTGCGGGGGGGGGTGTACACAGTAGGCTCTTTATAAATATGAACCTCCCTTCTCTTCTTCCTGCATGTATCTGTTTCCCAGCTCTAACACAGAAATATTTAGGAAGTTTTCCACGGTGAGTCAGTAGTCAGCTGCTCTGACACCTTGCCTTCCTCTATCTTTGGGCCTGCCCATTCTTCAAGAAGGGAAACTGAGGCCTCAGCAGGAGTGCCCTAGTAAGCAGACAGGGCTGTCTCAAAGGTGTGGAGCCATATTGGCGATCTGTTGACCACAGTCGCCACCTTTCCAGCCTCCCAAGCTTCTGCAAGGCAGAAAGCCAAAAGTACTCCTGCAAAGTCTGGCCTGCCTCCCCCATAACTCATTCACCTGGGAGGCGAGTGGCCCTTTGCCTAGCCAGGCTGACAGATGAGGGGGAGGGAGAGGAACCTTGCCAGGGAGCAAGTGGGGGTAGGGAGGCCAAGGTGAAAAACTCAGAGCAGGATTTGAAAGATGAAGAAATAAACCTGCCAGGAAGGAGACAGCCTCAATCTGTCCTCCATAAAGCTGTCTTAGGGCCACCAAGGACGATGGCAGGGGGAGGGGTTGGAGACAGCTCTTCCTGGGACCTCTGCTCCCCCACAGCTCCGCTTGCCTCCAGATCTGGCTTGCTGAGGATCTCAAAGAAGGGGCTGGGTGGGTTACTGGGTAGAACGGGTAACAAAGGGGTCGGTAGGGGGCTTGAGGCCTTTCTTTGGCTTTCCTAATCATTTGCAAATAGTAGGCACTCAGTATTGACTTCTGGACCAAGTAGGTGAAGGAAGGTATGGTCATGTCTGCAGTCAACTCACGGACAGAGCGTGGGCACAGTCGAATCGGCTCCAGGGTGACCCACAGGCAACCCGCGTCAAGTTGCAAGGCAGAACCTCTTGGGACCTGGATTTGAGCCCAGATTAATCCAGCTTTTCTAAAAGTTTTCTGCAGGGGAGGGTACCTCCTCATGGCATCCTTGGTGGCACCTATGCTGGCCAGTCTGGATAGGGGCAAACTCACTGTCAAGTAGGGGGGAGCGTCCTGCCTGCTCTTAGCCCCTCCACGGTGCTGAGAATCCTGGCTTCTAGAAGCAGCAAGTGAGCCCTCCCTCCTTTCCCCACCCCCACAAAACTGCTCATGACATAAGACCAACAGACGAAAGGATCTTAGAAAGTGATCAGAGAAAGAGAGGCAACCAACTTGTCGAGTAAGAAGGCTTCCGGGGACAAAGTCGGGGCAGTTCTGTTCTTCCCATTACACTTCTGTGACTTCCAGGCTGGCTACAGGCAACGTGCCTTACTAAGGAAAACAGGACATTATTAACATTGAAAATGAAGATGTTGCTCCCTCTAAATGGTGCTGACTTCCTTCATTTATGGGATAAAGTCAAAGAAACTCAGGTTGCGTCAGGCAGGGAATACCACACAGACTCTTTCTCCGAGACCTGTGTGTGGTCCCGGAAGAAGACTTCGTCAGTCTTGTATTTGCTGTGTGACACTGGCCATGCTCTGCACCTCTCTGTGGACTGCTGTGCTTCCCAAGTGAAGACTACGAGGTCTCAGCTTGTTGGATCTAAACTGTAAGCAAGGCCCAGAGACTGTCCAGATAGAGGGCAGCTGAGGTGCTTCCCAGGCGGGGTGGAGGAGTCTGGCCCTGACTCAGGAGGCTGGGGACCAGCTGAAGAGCCACTGTTTACAGTGGAAACAGCCTTGGAGCAGGCTCACTTTTCCACTGTTTTTGTGGCACTGCCTGGCGGGGGAGGGGCAGAGCTTCCTGAGAGCGGGGGCCAGCTTACCAAGGCCACATGGAACCCAGCCCTGCGTTGGCCTCCAGCAGGAAACAGTGTGTTTTCATTTCACAGGCTCGGCTGCACATGGACTCAGGAACCCCCTTGGGACATTACTCCCCCAGCAGCTACAGCTACAGGTACCCAATATGCTTCATGCTGTTAGCAACTGAACACCACTCAAGACCACTCCACAGACCACAACCCAGACTGGCAGATTTCCAACCAAGAGGAACTGCTCTAGACCCATGATGACAGCAATGCCAGATGACCACTGCATACTTGCAACAGCACAGATGTGGCAGCCTCAATGTCTAGGGGCAAAAGAAGGGCTTCATTGTCTCCTGGAGGATGCTGTTGCTCTGATCCTAGTGATCTGCTCCAGGGCTCAGAAGATTAGGTGCAGACTGGGGCTGTGGCGGATAGAGGCCAGAGCTATGCATGTACTGCTAGGACCCTGGGCCCTTGCAGACAAACCCTTCCCAGCTCCAAGCCTTTGCCCCCATCGATACAGAAGACATGGGTTGGTTGCATCCTTGGAGCCCCAGGCCCTTAATTTCTCCAGAATCCTACATTTGGCTTGCTCAATGGGCTCCGCACCATCCTGGCATCCCATTTCTGATGATCAGTTTGAATATCTTAACCCCAACCTCATTGGACTTGCATTTTAAATTCTTGGCTTAGAAGAGGGCAACTCTGTTCTAGGGCTCCCCAACATTAATATCCACCCTTGAAATCTCAGGGAGAAATGTCCTCATGTTCTTCTCCTAATCCAGCTCTCACTAGCTCCCCACTGCCCATCAAGCAAAGGTGTGCCCAGAGGGCCTTGTCTCACAACAGGCCTCCCTTGAGTCCTTCTGGAGCTATACCTGAGTGCTCATCTATGGGGCTAACTTTGGTTTTCCTCCTGATGTCTCATGTTCTACCAGGTTCAGCGTGGCCTCTCTCTCTGCCCCTTTTCTAGGAGCTTTGGTCCCAGACAGCCCTACAGTGGACTCACTTTGGTTCTGCAGCTATAGTAAAGTGGGCGCAGTAACTATCCTATAGGATGCCAAGGAGGCTTTCACTTGAGTGGCCTGTGCCACAGCTGATCACGTGGGAGATGCTGGCCACTTTAGCATTCCTGGCTGAGGCTGGGCTCACTGGCTGAGAAGGAACCATTTTCCCTCTCCCTGTGGTCCTCTGCCGACAACAGTGCTCTCTCCCTGTCATTTTGGACGCTAGCGGGTATCTCTGTCCCTGCTTGGGGTGGCTCTTCAGGCCTATGTTCAAGGCTGAGAGCTCAGGCTGAAAGTCACGTAGGTCCAGTCCGAGTTCTGGCCCCACCTTCCACTGCGACCAAGGCAGGGTGCTTTGCCTATCAGTTCCTTAGTTTAAAAACAATTGGTGGTGGTTGTTTAGCTTTCTGAAGCAGAGCCTCACCACGTGGCCCAAGCTGGCCTTGAACTTGAGGTGCTCCTAGTTTGGTGTCGGGAATGCTTGAATCGCAGGTGCGGACCACCATTCCAGGCTTAAAGCAGACTCCTGTAAAGTTTAAATTAGAGGGTGTATGCAAAGCAATTGGCGCAAGTGTTATGTGATACAGCCACCATGATGGCTCCCCTAACACGTGGCACACTGTTAAGCGGGCACGTGCATTCCACGCTGTGACACCATGGTTAAAGATTGCACCTTCTATTTGGGTTCAGTGGCCATGGGCAAGTCACTTGCTCCCACTGTTTAGCCATCAAGGGAGATTCTTAAAATTCTTCCTCAGTACCCTCCTATGCAGTGGGTTATCTCCATACCAGAGCCAGCAGGTTGCCCTCTGGCCCTGTGACCCTTTAATCTGTTTTCCCAGGTGGTGGCCCCACTTCCTGTGCCTTCACAGCCGAGGGGCCTCTGATGAAGGAAGCCTGAGCACTGGTCAGCTCATTCTGAAGCAGAGCCAGGAGATCTGGGAAACTCATACAGTCTGGTGTCAGGAGCTGTCTCTTCCTCTGGCCCCGTGCTATCACTTAAGCACCTGAATTATCACACTGCCCAGAACTCAAGGCTGGAAATCACTTCCTTTCTGCTATAAATGGGCTTGTTTCCAGGAAGAAACATCCTCTAACTGCAGGTAGGTGGCTTTGTGCCTAGTTGGGGGGAAGTCCAGAAAAAAAGTATGTAAAGAGGTGTTATTGACCGATTGATTGTAGCCCAGGCTATTCTAACTCCTACACCACATACGGATGATGATACCAGCTTTTATGAGCCTGTGCCGTATTCAGATTTGTGTCCAAGAAGCTGCGTAAGGGTCCTGCATGACATTTCAGCATCAAAGGCTAGAGGAGATGATTCTAGTAGCTCAGTGTCCTCATCTACAAACCAGGATGACCCTAATCCTCATCTGCCAGGGGGCTGTCAGGGTGGGGAAGGATGATGTCATTAGTATTTTCATCACTAATGACTACCTTCTCTGGGATAGATGACTTGGCTGTACTTTGCCCTGCGGTGACAGAGTGCTATAAAAGCTGTTTTTCTCCTGTTTTGGAGCCTATAGGGTGAGTGAGTATCTCTGGAGTACCAAATACGATGTAAAAATCGCCCCAGAGTGGCTGCCCCGCTCACTCTGAAACCAAGCTCTGGGCATCTTTTCTCCTTTGAGCTGCTTAGCCAGGTGCTACACTGGGTATTTAGGGGAAAGAGACACATTGGCTTAGAAGGAAGATGATGGGCCTGGAGGAAGGTGGTGCTGTGTCCTGGGAGGGTAGCCCTAGCAGGTACTGCCTACCCTGTGCTCCAATGAGCCATGCCGAGCTGCCCTTGCTGCTGCCCCTGTCACCTAGGCCTGGGTTCACATCTCATGGCTCTGCTGCTTTCTGATTGGGCTTATCAGCTTCTCCACAGATACCCCAGTGTATGTCCTGCACCCTCAACTCCATCAGCTTATGCAATTCCAACAGTTTCTGCAGTGTCTACTGTATGCTGCTCTTTCCCATCGCACATAGTATGCTAGGCACAGCCCAAACAGACACAGGTTCTCACACACACTGAGAACAGAGGGTGCAGGGGGGGAGACTGTTTGTGCAGAGGCTGGGTGGTATCCCTGCACCAAGCACTGAGCTGGGGCTCCCCCTGAGGAACGAACCATAGGCATCCACAAAGCCCCATATCCAAGGCTGGCTCTGTAATCAGATGCCGGTGGTCAGAGGAGCTCTGGCCTCTCTGCTGAGTTACAGTACTGCCCAGGTCTTGACATCATCCTAGGTGGAATGAGACACGTAGGCCTTCGCACTGAGCAAGTCCTTCTCTGTCTCTGGCAGGGGTCTGGCCACCTAACTGGAACAGCTCCAGCCTTTTCACACTGACCTGTGACCTCTTCTAAGCAACAATAGGGCTTAGGAGGTTGAGGAGCATTTGGTCACTGTTCTCTTGCATGAAGATTCCTGGTGAGCCCCCATGAGAAATGTCTTGGCTGGGCTCAGGAGCTGGGGCTCAGGAGCTGGTTGCTGATGGACAGGTAGCAGGCCCTGCCTTTGGGGCTGACAGAAAGCCAGGGAACCCAATGTTCTGTGACCAGAGAGAATGGGACTGAAAGCTAGTCTGCCTCTGGGATCCTGATTGTTATAAGGCTTTCTAAGCTGAAGAGGCCTTCCGTCACAAAAGCCTTTGGTCTATCAGTACAAAATCAGGGCCACAGACAATAACAGGTCTTTCCCAGAATTCCCTAGTGGAGCCATGTGGCCAGCTCCCCTCTGTAGACACTGGAATGGTGCAGACTGAAATGACCTCAGGTTTCATGAGGTCACCTGTTAAATCTCAGAGCTAGTGAGATGGCTTGGTGAGGAAGTGCTGGGTGCTGTGTGAGCACAGGCATGAGGACCCGGGTTCAGTTCCCCGGCACCCATGGAAGAAGGTAGGCATAGTGGTGCATGTTTGTAACTCCAGCACTGACGGGACGTAGCAAACAGGCAGAGTGTTAGGCTCCCTGGCTAAGCAGCCTAAGAAAGGTGGCAAGCTCTGGGTTCACTGAGAGGTCTTGCCTCAGACATGGGCGGAGTGTGACTAAGGAAGACACTTGAAGTCAACCCCCTATTTCCATACACATGTAGACACATATGAAGTGCAAGTGTACATGTGTCCACACACACACACACACACACACACACACACACGCTCAGAGGCCTGGGCTCAACAGTAGTCCACGGAATCTAACTCCGAGAGATAGCCCAAGAATCTGCATTTCACTTAAACCAAAGTCTGAGGTGGTCCCTGCATGCTGGCAGGCTTGGAAAGTGCTGCTAAGACACTAAAGTATCAGCCTAAAACTTCCTGCTCACAAGAGAAGCTGGCTAGGGGTAGGTATGTGTGTGTGGAGGGCAGCGTCTTTGAAATAAGGCAACCTCACTGAATGCTCCTGTCAGGTGGAGAGGCATCCCTGTTGGGACAGGAGTCCGTGGTCGTCAGTTCCCAGGGTTGTGGGTGCTTCTCAAGTCTTTCAATAGACAGGGGAGGGGTGAGCAGGAAGCCAAAGACAGTCCACCCTATTCACATTGACCTGGCTCCTAAGCGGCAAAGTGGGGGCAGATGGAACTCAGCCCATTTGTCCCTAAAACACACACTTTAACCAGGCGTCATACCATACCCACCAGCACCCCAAATCATAGGGGTAAAACTGGCATTGAGTTCTCCAGTGACTAAGCGGACACTGGAAGAGCCGCTGGAGGTAGCTGTAAGATGGGTGAGGCCAGCCGGGACAAGCCACAGAGCCTAAAGGATGCAAGGACCATCCACAAAAGAAAATACCCTATGTCGTCTTTATGTTCTGGCTCATCAGTCTTCCAGGCTCACGCCTCACTACCCCAACGGCAGTGTGGGGACTAGGAGACAGCATAGTACAACGTGCTGTCTCTCACGACAGAGAAAGGCAGGGGGGAAGGACTTCGGGGGAAGTCTCGTGGGGACAGGGCCTCTCAGTGAGAGTCATTTTAAGCTAGACTGTCCTACAGAGTAGAGCGGCCAGATGGAAGGGTACTACAGGAGCATTCTACAGATTATCAAACTGGAATAGTCCCTCAGGCTCTGAACAAAGCCTCCAAAGATGCTGTGGGGAACGCGGCGAGGGTCTCTGACATCTGAAAAGAAAGCTATGCTCTTTCCAAATAAACTGCAGAAGGTCAGACACGCTGGATGGAAAACACAGATGGAAGGGGCAAGCTTCCGAAAGACCCACAACCCTGCTCTCTGTCAGGAGGCACAGTCTCTGGGGCGGTCACCCAGCAGCCATTGTGAATAAATGCCACTGTGGCCATAGAGAGGTCATTGCCCTTTCCTTTTCTTTGTATGGCCAGAGACCAGAGTTGAGAAACCCACCGAGGAACCCGAGCCTAGGAAGCAGGAGCTGGACAGGCAGCTTGGAGTACCAATGCTGTTTCCTACAAAGTCTACATACAGCCTCAGAGCCCGTCTTAGTCTAGTTCTCCAAGCACTGAAAGAGCTAAACAGATGAAGCCTTGCTGCCATCCCCAGGAGGCTGAGGACACATGGGCTTCCTGTGAGCCCTCAGCACTGCAGTGCCAGATACCATGTTGGGAATGTGGCGCAGAGAAGCACAAACCTTTAAATCTCTTGAGGCTGGAAGATGACAAATTCAAGGCATGCCTGTACTACACAGAACAATTTGAGGTCTGCCTGCCTGGTAGAGCAGAAAGAACTTCTCTTAAAATTCACACACACACACACACACACACACATACACACACACACACACACCAAAACTAAGGGCTTGTAGTGTAGGTCCATGGTAGGCCATGGTAGACCACTTACCTAGCACGTGCAAGGCCCTGGGCTAAATCATCAGTACTCAAAGGAAAAGACAGCAGACAGCTGGCTTAAAGGAACAGAAGCAAGCAAACACCAAGGGATTGGGGTTCAAGGGCTTTAGAAGTAGTGTATATGAATCTCAGTGGGCAGAGAGGGAAGAGGGGCTTTTAACTCAGCATACACCGAACACAGTGTGAGAAGAGGCAAGTCCGAGGCAGAGGAAGGCCTTTGGAGGGGAGGGAACCAGCACCTGAACCTTCCATGGCAGAGCACGAGCAGAGGCATTCAGGAGAGCTGAGCAGAAATGGTTTGAGCAGCCAAGTGAAGTGGGAGGGGCTTGATGGCAACAAAGAGCAAAATGGACTCTACTGTTAGCCTGACCTGGGAAATACCCGAATGTGGAGACCCCCTTCCCTCAGAGCAGGGCAGCCCCTGACTCCAGGGAGTGAGCTCCCTTCTCCTTTTTTGATCACAAACTCTTCCCTGCTAACAACAGCCTCCACCCTTCCAGAAGCCTGAGTTAGAGGGCACACCCTTGGAACACCTCTGTAGTTTAGAATGCTTGCTTGAGGTGAGAGACATGGAGGTCAGCCATGCTCCTTTTCTGGGAGGTCAGGGTTCAGCTCTCTAAGTGCCCTGTTTAGAAGCTAAAAGGACTGAGGGGCAAGAGCAGGGCCAGGCTTCCATGCCTGTAATGGTTGTTTGGGGCTGGCAGCCCAGTCGCCACTTAGCTGAGTTCACTGTGGAAGACGGGACAGAATCCACATGAGGTCTCCCCTCGAGCATAGTGAGTTTCGATCCCAAGCATTTCAGCCATGATCCTGCTGGCCTCATCCACCTTCATGACCTCAGGTTTATGTTCTGCCAGCTTTCCCTCCCTTGGCCTTAGTTCTCACTAACTTCAGAATGAGGAGGCCAGACCCTCTAAGCCTGCAATGTCCTGAAGAGCCACAGTGCTAGCCGAACAGTGAGAGCTGTGTACACTTAGCAAGTGCACACCAGACTACAAAGACTTGATATGAAAAACAAATGTAAAACATCTGCCCGAGGGCCCAACAGATTATCATTCCAATACACAATCAATGTGAAACATTGCGGCAGGTCCCAAGAGGAAGTGATGAGAGCACAGGAGCAAGGGTCTGGACTTGAAAAGAGGGAGTAAGTGCTGAGGGCCCCTCAGAGACACCAGGAAGCACGGACTGAAGCAGGCACCAGAGCCAGTATGCAGAATCAGGACAGGGCCACTGCTGGGTAAGGACCACCTGGCAAGGTACAGCAAGGAGGGAGAGGCTGGTCTGTGATGTAGCTAGGGACAGAGGTGGTGCCAGAGGGTAGCAGCTACCATGCCAGGCTGACTATGCCAGGTACACAGTAGGTACTTCCAGGAAGATACCACTCAGAGACTCTCCCAAGGGTGACCAGGTCACTGATACTCCTATGCTTGTGGTTCTCTGGGAGCTCACCCTCTAGCTCCCTTTCTCTTGGGACATTTCCTTGGGAGAGTACAATTTATTCATGAGCACACACACACACACTCCCACCAGGCAGCCAAGTTCCTGCACACCTTGCTTCTAATTATAGCAAAAATTTCAATAATGCTGCAGGGAAATGCCAGGTCTTTCTTCAAAGACCCTCCTAGTGGGTGCGGGCCCCTCGTCTTCATCTCGGGGCTAGGAGGTCTTCCTCCATTCCATGTGGCCAGCATGACAGGTCCAAACCTCAAGGGAGGGGACAGTGCAGTCCTGCATCTGTGTTTCCTCCCAGCCTCTGTGAACGGTAACATCAGTGTGGACCCATGCTATGTCTTATGCTATGTCTAAAAGCACCTGCTTCCTGGTTTTGTATACCAGCATCTTGTACACCAGCTTCTTTAAGCTGCTTCAAGGAAGAAATAGAGCCCAATAAGCCAGGCCAAGAGTAGCAGTTCAGGAACCCAGAATGTATTAGCTCCGCTGGGACTGAAGGAGAAGACAGAGCAAAAGAACTGTTGGTTGCCTGGCAAGGAGCAGCTCTGATGATGAAGGAGAACAGAGGTGAGGAGAGCCTGGGCTCAGCTGGGCAGTTTGGGAAGAGTGGGGAGAGTGGCCATGCTAAGGAGAAGGTCATGTGTGACCACTAAGGAGAAAGATGGAGACAATGTGGTCACTGAGAGGGAAGGGATGGAGATGGAAATAGTGTCATCATGCCAGCAGATGGGGTCTAGGTTTGAGATCCTACCTCTAAGGATCACTATTCCATGAATACCCAGAGCATAGCTTCTTCACCCTAGCCCAGCATCAGGAGCTTAGGCCTTTTCCCCACCCTGTTCAGTTCTGGTACCCAAGTCGCAGGTCTAGTCCAGGCAGTAGCTACAGTCGTGTTGCATGCT
The DNA here is from genome assembly GCF_030254825.1 of Meriones unguiculatus. Lineage (NCBI taxonomy): Eukaryota > Metazoa > Chordata > Mammalia > Rodentia > Muridae > Meriones > Meriones unguiculatus. Next base: position 3,585,698 of record NC_083357.1, on the reverse strand, counting down.
GCCAGGGTCATCTTTTCCGGTGGCTCTCCCCCAGGGTCCACTGTGGAGAGCATCATGCTCCCGCTTAGACTCAGGGATGCTCCAGGACGCCAGTCCACAGCCTGAATGCCCCGTATACACAACTCCTCTTGTGATAGCTCTGACTCTTAGATGGTTGAATTTGAAGATGCTAAGGGGCTCTGGCTCTCATGCCCAAAGTCCACTGAGCCAAACTATCCTTCTGTCATTTAGAAAGTGACCTAAGGAGCACATTACCTTTCTCTCCATGCTGCAGAAGAACTATATAGCCTGTACCTTCACTGATGTCAGCTCTCTAGGAATCAAGACGGTCTAGTCACTCAGCAAAATATCTCCAGGGCAGCCCCTGTGTGCTAGGCACTGAGACACCATCATGAACATACTTATCTCATCCACATCTACCCTTAACCTACTTTACAGTGGCAAACCTGAGTTTGGGAGAGGCAGTGACTCCCCAGGGTCACCTGGATGATGGCCAAGAATGAGACTTCTCCATGCTACAGGTGCTGACCACAGCTTCTGGCTGCTACCCTGACCTGCTGTTTCTAGGACACAGAAGTATTGATTATCAGCACTAGCTTGGAAAGGGTTTCTTTTCTTTTTTCCACCAAGGCTTTCTGCTCCTCACTTTTTTTTGTTTAAAGAATAAACTTAAAGCCATTCCCATGATTAATTACCAGCTGCCTAATGTTCTGCCACTGGCCACTTCTGGAAAGGGAATGAATTACCTTGAAAAACATACGAAAAGGGAACTCACTGTGAAGGAGAGTCAAAAAAGGTTAGCTGGCACTTAGCACGGATCCCTGTAGCCAGACTGGACTGCTGGTAGGTGGCACTGGAGAGGGAAGCGGGCAAGGCCTCTGGCTCTAGAGAGCAGTGTGGGGAGGCAAAGGAGGCTTTCCCTGCATCTGTATAGACCCTTCCTAGTCTCTGTCCTCTGACATCACATGTTCCTTAATTCCTAAGACCTCAGTTGAAATCCCCACTCCACCACTTACAGCTCAATGGGTTTTTTTAATTAACCACAGAGCCTCTGGAAAACAAGACATTGCACAAGGCTCCTCTAGGGCCCTCAGGAGAAGGTAGGGGAATAGTGTATGTTCCAAGTGCACAACCCAGGTACCAGAAGAGCCAAAATTTAACACCACTAGAGGCGTCTAAGCTTCCTAGCAGGCCTATCTGCCAAGATGGTGACGCTCATGATCATTTTGGGATAAAGACCCACCTACAGTCATATAGCTGAGAAGCAGCGAATCTGGGGTTCCGGCACATAAAGGGGGGGCATGGCCTAGGTTTCCAGTTGTCCTGATGCTTGCCAGCCCTGCCCTTGGGACTCCTGGAACACTGTACCCCATGAAAAAGCTTCAGTCACCTGGGCAGGGCCTCCACTCTCCCAGTGTGGCCCAGGGCCATGGTGCCCTGAGACAAAGGGCTCTGGGCCAGCGATCATCTGTGTAAGGTTTCTGAACCCCCAGGGTTGAGAGCCAAAGAGTAAATATAGATTACACAGGTGTCTTTGGTGGGGAGCCAAGTGTGATCAACCCTGAAATCCATCCTGGGATGCCACACTCTGGTGTCCGGGCCAGGAGCTCTATCCTGAGGCTTGGTCCCCATCACTCTCAGGTGCTCCCTGAGGACGAACCTCAGCTCTCCATCAGGCCAGGTGGCCTGTCTGTACCCACCCTGGCACTGGCAGGTACTCAGAGCAAGGGGATGATGGGATAAGTAGGGAGAGTGTCCCTGTGTACATTCTTTGTCACGCCATTCCCATTTCACAGACAGGTAAACCAAGGTACAGAGCAATTGTTCAAGGCTCCAGTGCACAAGTGCCAAAGTCACACTCTGAAGTTAGCAGTGGTCACTGTGGCTGGTTGGTGAGCATGCCTCTGCCATCCAGGCCACCTCCTGGGGACACTGGTGTCCCATTGGGGTTCAGGGTTACCAGTGTGCATAATATTGCTGTGTCAAGGCTAGGAATGTCAGGCCTGTGTCCTCAGCACTCTCTGCTTTGTCTCTGCGGCTGCTTGAGAAACATCAAGCCAGAGGCCTTGGGGCATGAACTGTTGGGAGCACTTGTCAGGACACAATGACATCCAGCAAAGGTGGTGGCACTGGACCTCACTATGAGGGCTGAGAGCCCAGTATGGCTCAGACTAATACAGGACCCCCTGCCCTGTCTCTCGTTTGTACCAGGGGGCCATAAGCAGAAATGTGCACCTACCTCAGTGAGCCAAGAGTCACTAGCTCCTGTGCCGGTCAGCTGCTCACAGTCCCTCCGGTTCACTCAAGGTCCATCTTCCTGCAATGAGAGGGGGTGGTTAGTGTGTTTGGCTGCTGCGGAGCCTGCACTGAGGAACACACTGTCACATCTGACACCGGAGGGAAAGCTTAGTGGGCAGAACGAGCTAACAGATGGGAGTGCAAGGGGTGTTGTGGGGTGACGAAGGCAGGCCCAGACACCCCATCTCTACAAACTTCATTCCCCCTGTCCAATGGATCTCCCTCCCGCTCTGTTCCTACAGAATCTAAGAGGAAGTGGTGACAGCCACTCATTCACTCAACTAACACGGTAGGAACACCCAGGCTACGAGAGTGAAATGCTACACCTTAGTGGGAGAAGTCCAGGGCTGCCCCACAGAGACTCAAAAGCTAGAGTGGCCTCTTCAGGAAGGTGAAGTTAAAGGATGAACCAGAAAAGCGGGCCAAGAGTCAAGGAACTGTGTAGAGGCAACAGTACAAGCAAAGTTTCTAGATGGTGGGGACAAAGCGTGGCAGAGTGAAGCACTTGAGAATGGGAGGCCTGAGAGCCTGGCAGAGATGAAGGGAGGGCAGGGGTGAGGAGCAGTGGGCAGAAACAATTACAGAGGAAGAATGACCCTAATTGTTTGGGGAGAGTTCCCATGGCTGCTAAGGGAGAAGAGCTTAGTGGGAGGAAGCAAGCAGGGAGTCCAGCCGGGGGCTACTCCAAGATCTGTGAGGCAGAATGCAGAGCAGTTAGCTCTGTTGGTGGCAGGACACAGGGAAGGGCTATCCTCATGGTGTGGTCTCCAGCTGCCCACCACTGCCCAGGGAGATCCTAAGTGCCCAGGAGGCTTCCTGGAAGGGTAAGGGATGTAGACCTGCATCTCAGGCTCTGGCTCTATGACAGTAGCTGTAGTTGGAAGCAAGCATTGTGGCTCCTGGGGCCAGCACACTTGCCCTCTGAGTCCTAGGAATGCTGGCTACAGGGTGGCATGTCTCTCAGAGCAGGCCTAGCTGATGGTGGGACAGGTGGTGCCAGCCATGCATCCTGGCTTGTACTCCTGTCTGGCCCAGGCTCTCTCACTGGCCAGCAGGCACAGCTGCCAAAGATTCCTGAGTCCTGGGGTTTAGGGTCCGGTCTCTAATCAGAAGAACTTGGTTCAAACCCCAGGTTCGCCCTCTCTCTAAATATGTGTGCCTGGCACATAATCCTTAAGCCTCCCTGTCCGTTCAATTGTAAGGAGATAGGCACCCCGCTTAGAGACACAGACCGTGTAAGTCAGTGCATAGAAGGATGAACTCTTGTCCGCTAGAGGGGAAGGAAATCATCCTGCAGGGACCACCACAGGATTCCATATAGCACAGAGTCCCAGAGCCACCAGGCAAGGCAACAGGTTACCTTTTGGCCTCTGGCTCTGAGAGTCCCCCCTACTTTGACAATATAAATAGTCCTTGGTGTTTGTAGCTGCAATGTTCCATTTTACAGAGGGGGAAACTGAGGATCAGGGTTCCATACACAGCAGCCACTCTACTGGGGTGAAAGAGGAATGGACCTCTTGCCTCCTGCCACCCCACAGTCCAGGTGTTTCCCCAAGTCTGGTTGGTCAGCAGAGAAAATTATTTTGTCAGTGGAGAAGAGGCGGGAGTGGGAAAGGCCTTGCACACTTGGTTGGTGTTGCCCAGGCCTTAAGGACCAACGTTGCCAGGCCTGCTGCTCAGGGTGTGTGGCCTTCACTCGGGTTCCTAGTTCAGCAGAGACATCCATGTCCCCATCCCCTACAGCCCTGGTACCTCAGTGTTGAGGAAAGGGTGACAAGTGGGGGACACTGGAATTTGAGCTCTGAACCAGGTGAGGGTTGTGAGTCTGCATTATATCTGCAGAGACAGGAGCAGGAGGCTGACGTTTATTGAATCCATACTGTGGGGTCATGATGGCTAGAATTAGCCTAAGGGGGAAAATGCTCTTTAATTTATGTTTAAGGCCTAGGGAAGTTCTCTAACTGCCTGAGGTCATGCAGCTACTACAGAGTTAATAGGCATAACAGCCTGGCCCTGGAGGTCATTCAGCAGCCCTGCTCAGAGCGAGTGGGTCTGATGCTCCCTCACCCTACAGGAGGCTCCGGCAACCAAGCACCTGTGTGAAGCTGTGGACACAGAAGAGATAGGTTGCTTGACTCACTCAGTTTTGCTGCTGTCCTCTGCTCTGGCTCAAAGCCTACATGTGCTTGGACACCTAGGAAGGCCAAAGACAGAAAGCAAGAGGTTTCTCGTCCTTGGTTGCTCCCAGGCAGAACAAACTGCAGGTCTGAGAGGCACTGTTTTCTTCCTCAAAGGCTTTTGGTATTGTGAAGAGTTGTGGGCAGCAGAGGCTCACTCCAGTTTCCTGTGGATGGAGACCCTTGCATGGTGGTGGTGGTGGTGGGGACTCCAGCCACAAGGCAGCTGCCATCAGGGACACAGAGAAGGCCACAGAGAGCCATGCCCATCTTGGCGAGCAGGATTCCAAAGCTCCAGAAAGGGAATGTGGTTGCCAGGGAGGTTCCATCACAGCTTGAGAGTGAGTATGCCCTGGTTGGTCTTACATAAGACAGAGATCACTTGGGGATGAAACTGTCCCAGGGCCAAGAGAGAGTGCCCCAACCATCTGTCAAATTACCGTTCCCACCCACTCCAGGGATCCCCAGGAAGAACTGGGGGTTGTTTTGGTGGAGACTGCAATCTGGATTGGAACCCTGGCTTGGCCTCACTGGTTACGTCAGAGGGCAGGCTGGAAAGAGCTGTGCTAAGTCCCTGTTTTTGCTATTTACTGCTGGGTCACTTTGGGTGAGGCACTCAGCCTCTCTGAGCTCCTATCTTCTTTCTAAATAAGGGATGACTTTTCCTCCAGCGACTCACTTGCAAGGGAGGCTCCAGGCTGGTGTGGATCTTGGCCCGAGCGTGAATATATCTAGACCAAGAGTAGGTAGATAGCCCTTACAGTGTGTGGGACAGTCCACACACTGGGAACCCTGAGGGTGCTTAGTGTGGGGAGAGTCTAGAGAATGGCAAAAAGGCACCTTTGGGGAGTACAGAACTGCTCCAGTCACAAGTGGCTAAGTGGGCACAGAACCTCCATCACATGGGTACACCCACTCTCTGAAGACCTGCTATAATGACCTGACCCTCCACCCCCCGCCCAGCCACACACAACCACATATACACACTTGGTGCCTGATCTGGATAGAGCAGTCATTCCACCCCTACTTTACAGATGAGGCAGCCGCTGCAGAGCTGACATGTCAGGGGCTGGGGTTGGGGAATGGGTACTCCCCTGGGCGAACCCAAACTCTTCATGGGGACAGGGATTTTTCCACCTGGGAGATGTTCATGACACACATCTCCTGAGGTGACCCTGAGACCAGGGCCTGGGCCCAGGCCCTGGTTTCTCCTTGGAGGCCAGGGCTGGCTCCAGAAACAAGGCAAATATTTACCCCAGATGGTTATCCAAACCTTATCTGAAGCTCTGCCTCCTGCATTCTTGGAATACATGTTTCCTGACCTCACCCTCACTTAGTGAGCTGTGGGTCGGGGATCTGGACTGGGACAGCCTGACTCAGGCTCCAGTGCTAGGAAGAGCCAAGGTCTTCTGGCTGAAAGGCCAGAGCTGCCTCAAACTGTCCCCCTACGCGCCCACAAGGATGTTCCAGGATGTTCTTGGAGAGGTGCACACATTGGCAGGAGCTGCCCACAGGGCTACCACAGACTTCTAGCCAGTGGCTAGCTTTGCCCAGACAGGGGTATGGGATGAGATCTCTGTTGCTAGTACTGGAGCCTATGAATCAGGCTGAGTGATACCGGCTCGGCATTTTGTCTGCATTTTGAGCCATAAAGGCCACAAGGAAGGACTTGGCTGTCCACATTCCAGGCAGGGTAGAGTTGCACCCAGGTTGGGGACTACTCAGCATCTCAGATTCTGCTGCACCTCACTGGCCTCCATAAGCAGGTGATAAGCAGGTGGGCTGGTGGCTGGGGTTGGGAACTCATGGGCAGGGTTGGCTGAGAATGATCATTGGGAGGCCTTTGGCCTGCGAACTGCTCACAGAGTCTCAACCAGCCTGTTGTCGAGCCCTGACCTGCATCGAAGCAGGCTCGGGTCCTCTGCCCAGGGAGCCAGAAAAGGGGCAGGAGCAGTGGGATGACCTGCTGGGCAGATGGCAACTGCGGCCAAGAAGGTTACATGCCTCCTGAGGCCACGTGGATGCCTCTGAGCGTTAGGGGGTGTCCCAGGCTGCTCTTGGAGAAGTGTGCATCGCGGGAAGCACCTACAGGAGAGGCATCCTATGAAACTCGGACTCACACTCTAGAACCATCAGGAAGCCCCCAAGTGCCGCAGCCACTACTCTTAGGCAGCAAAGGCCATGGCTCTGGCGTGTAGCTCATAGTGGGAAAGAGACAAACCTGCCTCTCTCCAGTCCATCCAAGAATCATCTATTCTTCCTTTGACCCAGGCTCAGAACACGTGACCGACAGCATGGTGTGACTAGATGGGAACTTCATCTTTGCCACTTCCTAGGCTATGTGGTGCTGGGCAAGGAACTTCTTGGGGACTATTTCCTCATCTGTAAGAGGTAGGTCCATGAGAACCTTCCTGTGCTGTAGAAGGGCACCATCCAATTCTACAGAAAGGCTAAGGGATGCTTAGCACAATATTTATTACAGCTGTTACAGGGGTAGAAGGGTCCTGCTCAGTGGAAGGTTCTGGGCCCTAACCACAGGTAATAGAGACTTGGTCCCTCCCAAGAGGGACCAAGAGCTGGCCCAAGAGCAGGTCTAGATCATCTGTGTGGGGTTATTTGTTCCTGGAAGAAAGGCCTACTTCTCTCTCCACTGGACCAGCCACAGCTTCTAGGCAACCTCCAGACACACATTGGGAAGGAGTTCCCATTTATGCTTCCCGTTGCAATATGCCCCAAGGATCCCACAGCTACCTCTCCTTTTCTAGGGGCCGCAGTCTTGCTCAGGAGGGCACCTGCCCTGGGGTGCCTAATACAGGGGTCTTGGAACCCACTCAGGCACTTCTCACTTTCAATGACAGGGACCATAAAGGAAATTTTATCCCTTGACATTGCTTGCAACCTCCCTCCTCCTCTGCTGACCTGGGGTGCTCAGGAGGGCACTTTCTCCTCTCCTCTGAGACCTTCAAACTGTGGCATTAACAGCCTCGAGGAAGCTTCGGGAACAGTGCTGGAGGTCCCTGGTCTGAAACTGCCGCCTTACACCGGAGACAAGAACACAGAGCTGTATGGGGGGAGGCCCAATGCTAGAGCTGGAGCCAAGTCAGAATTACTGTTGGGGCACCCAAGGATCCAGGGGAGCCAGTCTTGACCTACAAATAAGCAGCTGGACCTCAGTCTCCTCATCTGCGGCCATTGATGGCTTAAGGCCTGGGTGAGTTGGCTACATACCCGTAATTGGTACAGGAAGTTCAAGAAGCCTGGGCACTGGGGACTCTGTGTTCCCCATGACTTCCACCCCCACCCCTGGGAGGTCACAGTCCCTAGCACGCATCCCTTGAGGACTCTGGCCACATGTGCTGGAAGTAGTGGCTGGAGCCCAGATTTATAAATTCCAGACACAGGAAAGCCCTGTTCTTTTTAAGGCTCTAGTGTCACCCAGGCTTGGATAGAATCCTGCCTCTCTTGTAGCCTCAGCCTGAATGCCCCTGAGCCTCAGTTTCCTCACTGGTGTGGCAGGGAGAGAGAGGGTATTATTGAGTGAGCCAGCCTTCCCCCAACGGGTGGCCAGTGAGTCTGTAGGAGGCAGCTGAAGGACCAAAGAAGAAAGGGTCATTGCACTTCTCCCCACAGTTTGTCCCCAGGAACTTCACTGACCAGCACCTTGTTTGTTCAGTGCTGGGGTCCCTGTCCAGCCTTTTACCTTTCCCTAACCTAGGCCAGCTACCTCTCATTCTCTGAGGTTTCCAGCAGGCCAGCTGCTGGAGAAGAGAGGCGATGCCCGCGCAGTGCCCGGGTGGCTGGATGAACCCTAGAAGAATAACACTCAGCAGGGTGGGAGGCAGAGAGGGGCATCCCTGGCCTGCTTTACTATGTATGGCCAGAAACTAGCCAGGCCTGCCCCCTGGGTGTCCCGGGACTGGCACTGGATGGTGCCAGTGGGTTTCAGCCTCTGCATCTTCCCGCACCAATTATGAATGTGACGTCAGCTCATCCATCCCCGAGCCAGGGCACACCCAGAGGAGGTTGCCTCTCTGTTCTGGAGGAGCTGGTGACCCCTAGAAGCATGGCAGCCAGGCCTTCTTGTGGGAATAAGGTTCTCTTCTTCACAGAGCTGGGGTTTCCCCTGCTCTTTTAGGAGGAGAGGCTCTCATCTCCTTGATTTGAGTACATTGTCAGGGTAAGGGGTAACACTCTTACCTGCTTATTTATCCTTAGGGCTGACAGAACACACATTCGAGGGACCTGGAAGGCACCAGGCTATCCCTTGAGGTGAGCAGTCTCTTCATGCTGCTCTAGCACCCAATACTAGGCTTGCAGACATCCCAATATTACAGTCTGAGCATGTACCCATAGTCTCTGTGTTAATAGCTTGGAGGTGGAGACTTCAGAAGGCGTGTAGGATTGAGTGTGGGCCCAAGGATGGGGCCCTATTGATGGCCTTAGTGGCTTCACTTCAGAGCTCAGTCTAGCCATCACCTTCTACCTCATTGGGATGCCCCTAGCAGATGCTACAGGCTACACCCAAGGACCTGCCTTGGCTGGTCTGAGGCCATTACCACTTAAAAGAGTCTAGAGTCTCCCCTGACTGAGAGCACTGGTTTGCCCATTGTCACTTCATTTCACTGGGATGAAGGTTGGGAGAATCCTGGGTGCTGGAGCCGAGCCCCCAGATCCTTTGACCTGGGTTGTTTGGAGCTTTTGGACACAGCATTGCCCCATTCAGAGGAGCAGCCCACACATGTGGGCGGGAGAGAAGAGGCAGCCAGCCGGCAGGGGAAACCAGCCTAGCACGCAGTCTGATGACACACAAACTCAGCAATACCCACTCACAACCATCCAGCCCGTGACTCCACCCACTATCAGCGCTCCTGGGTTGTGCCTAGACCTCCTTGCAGCAGCCAGAGTCCCTCCCACAAAGAGCCACGGAGAGGTGGGCAGAGGACAATGGCATCTACCTAGGGCTAGGTAGGACAGGAAGATACCCAAAGGAAGCGGTGAGGGGCACAGTGACAGCCTGGGACAACCACTGTAGTCCACAGGAGAGGCCAAAGCTGGTCTGGGCCCCTGATGCCGGCATCCACTCCGGTTAACTTTGGTCTCTTCGTGACTCAGGGCCCCATGCAGACTTCTCATTGCCAATTTCTTTCCCCAAGAACCCATGACTCCTCAGTCTAAGGGGTACTATCCTCCTCCCTTTGCACCTCTGTTCCTGGGAAGGCTCTGGTCTCCTTGATCTGACTTGCAGGGATCATCCCACCACACCAAGTGACAAAGGCTCTGTGAGGCCTAGCTGACAGATCCTGAGGCTGTGGGCTTTCTGTGTTAGGGACTTCCCCAGTGTTTATCACCTGGCACACGAGTTCAACTTACACCCCCATCTCCCCTTCCGAATCACAGTGGCTTGAACCCACTCCCCTTGAAGTCTTAATCTTCTCCTTGGCCACCTCAGGACCAGACACCTAGGTACACACTGAACTGGGCTGGGCTGAGGGCCACCCGCTTGAGAAGGCATCCCAGGTGTAGGAGTATCAGCCAGGGAGGAGGAGAGGACCTACTCACGGGACACACACACACACACACACACAAACTTCCACTTACAGATCTACTGACATGACATACATGCCTAAGCAAGGCAGAGCTCAGGGCTCAGACATGGTCCACCTCATGGGCTGAGAGATGGAGGAAGGGACTCCTCACCCTCAGGAAGGTGTGTGGGGCTTGTGAGTGGTCACCCAGATCAGGCTGTCCTCACCTCTGCCAAGTGCTTTATTTCATCAACTGCTTATGCTAGGCCCAGTATCTACTTCTCCCTGGCTTTTTACAGACGAGGCCCAGAGTGGACAAGTGACTTGCCAAAGTAACCGGACAAGGAATATGGAATCTGGGCCTCTGGCCTGCAAGCCTGCCCTGAGGCCTGAAGGCCAGGGATTGTCTGAAGGAGCCCAGTCATGCACACGTAGGGTGAGGGCTGGTGCAGACTGAGAACCTCTACCTATGGGATAGCATGGGAAGAGTCAGAGCAGGTCAGGGCCAGGGCAGACCCTTCCTTTCTCAAGAGGGTAGGATTCTTGGTGGTGGCTCCCACGGGAATAGGAGACGCTTCAGTCGGGAAGCATGGGTGGGCCAAGGTAGTGCTTGGGTAGGGCTTCCTGTGGGGGTGACCCGTGTGCCTGTGGTCCTTGGGACAGGACACACTTCATTGTACCTCATCCCTGGGCTAGACCTATCCTCCCGCTGGCCCTGGCTTCCTGCCCCGTCAGCTCCACCCAGCCCAAGGGAAAGGGAGTGCTTCAGAGGCCTCTTCATAGCTAATGCCTTCTGGAGGCAGGATGGACTAGGAAGCCTGGTAGGCTTGGCCACCATGACCTCTGACCTCTGGGACCATTTGTTTTACAGGATGAGGCTTGATAAAAGTACCATTGGGTTTCTTCCCTGAGCATACAACCTTGGACATGGCCTTTGGAAATTAACTAGAACATCCTAGCAGCATGCAGGGAAAGGCCCATGGAGTCACCTATGCACACTTGGACTCTAGCAGTGTAGGTGACCCCAGCCAATTCTCTATGGCTCAGGAGTTGGAGCTACATCAGGCTGATGGTAAAAACAAAAGGAAGTTGGTGGCCTGCCCTGGGGGCTTGGGGAATATAAACATGACCCTCAGTCCCTCCCTGGTCCCTCATGGCTCCCCAGCCAATGGGAGGCAGCTGCACTAGGTTTCCATCAGTCTGCTAGACAGCAGCTGGCCCCCAGGCCCCCAGCCCTCTTCTGTTCGTTGACAGCGGGAAGGATTAGGCCTCCCCTGGCACCCAGTTCTCCTGCCTGTACATGGATGCCCAAGCACTTTCCCATCAAGGGTTAGCCCCAGCCAGCCTCCAGGCCCTGGAAATCCTGACAGGTGGGAAGGCGCATCTGCTAAGCTTTGGCAGAACTGACATGAGCCACACCCTGACTACTAGTTGTGGACAGGAGGCCTGATCTAGACTGTTGGGATTTCTGAGGCAGGAAGCCTGGGAGGGGCTTGGAGATGCTGAAGGCCAGTGGTCTGTGGCCTCAGACAAGTGGGGTGGAAGAAAGAGGTCAGACTTCAGCCTGGCAGGTGGCCAGCACATTAGAACTACCAGATGACTGTGGGCAGCAGAAGCCCAGCCCTGGTGTAGTGTGCAAGCCGGAGTTGGGAATAAGGTCCAGATGGCAATGTAGGCTCTAGCCTCCTCGCTCTGTAGCCACCCTGCTCAGAACTCACACTCAGGTGTGAGTGAGTGGCAGCCACTGGCTATACCTCTCTAGACTTGCTCTGCACATAGGTTCCCTATTTATCTTCTTCATGTTGAATATTGTATCCTTACATGTTATCAGGGCAGAGCCTGGCGATGCCCTGCGCGCTGTGAGGTGGCCCTCAGTACCTCCTCATCTTGACAGCAAGTACCAAGTGACCTTCTCCCTCCCAGAGCCCAGGTATCTATACCCCAATTCCTAGCCACAGCTGCTTCTTCTAACATGCCTTGCCTTCTTGACTCCTTTGGACCATCTCGGAGGCCACCACTGATTTGGCAATTGGTACTTTTAGGGCTGGCTTTCCTGGAACACATGGATGACAAGGACATGTGCCAAGAAATATTCATCAAAGAAAGGAGAGAGAGAGAAGAGTCAGCCAAGAAGGAGTTACAGACATGAACACAGGTAGCTCACCAAATTTGGTTCTCTCACCACCCAAAGGCAACTACAGTTCTTCTTCTAGGCCTGGGAGAACAGCACAGTTCCTAGAAAGACTTGGGAATGCAGTAAAGACCAAGTGAGGCCCATTCTGAGTGATTTTCCTGCCTGGAGGGCTCATAGAAGGTCCCAGATGTCCAGAGGTCATCTTGGCCTGCATATCTGCCAGCTGCATGCAGCTGCTCTGGCTCTACCTCCCTGCAGGGAAGAAAGGGCTCCTCGTCAGCTAGAAACACCTCCTCGGTCCTCAAGGAATTTAGGTCTCTCAGGCGGCCTTAGTCAGCTCTGACCCAATACTGGGGCTTCAGCATCATGCAAGGTGGAAGATAGAATAGGGCATTTCATGACGTAGGGTCCTCACCAGGGAAGGGGACTGATTGATCTCAATCTCCCAATGTCAGACATGGAGTTCCTCAAAGGTTCTAGAGAAACTCTTTACCTCCACATAGACCAGGGCCTGACACACAGTCAGTACTCACATAGTTAGTGGCTTTCTGGCTGTGCGTGGGGCCACAGTAGTTGGAGGCAGCTTTCATATACAGCCTCCCTCTCTGCCTAGGATGCTGCCTTTTGGAGCTCTGCCTTTCCAGAGCTGCCAGCCTCTCTGTGTTGGGGCTGGGATGGTTTCTGTGGTCAGATGGGGCAAGAGTGGGCTAGATAGAGATCCTGGTGGAGAGGATATGTACAGCGCTGGCCCCAGCCTTGTCTTCTCCCCTCTATGCCTAGGAACTGTGACCTCGGGCTCAGGGTCCTCCCCTGCACTACAGCTCCCATCTTCTGTCCTTTCCTCATGCCACAGCCTCCTTGCTTCAGCTGGCCTGAACTGCTCGCTTAGATAAACGGGGAAAACAGCCACGTGATGGTCAAGTTTCCTTGCTCTCGCATGCATGTAGGCATACACAACCACTCACTGTGGGTCTGGTGGCCACAAGACCCAGCAGGGCAGGCTGGGCCAGCTCAGGTTTCTGAGTCTCTGAAGGACAAGTGAACAGTGGCCTTTCCTCACTTAGGGAAATGCGCTTTGCAAACGTTTCTTTTCGGCTTCCTGGCCATGCTGGATGGGAAGCCAGGACTGTGGGGGACAAGGTGGAGAGGTCAAGGAGGGACCTGTACCCACCCAGGTCTTTGTCTGTTGTTTTCCTTCCTCCCTCTACCTGCCAAGGGCGGACACATGCCAGGTAGCCCCAGTGGCTGCCAGCAACTCTCAAGTAACAGGGAGAACCCAGAGCCAGGACTGGGGCTAGACTCAAGGCCCAGAGAGGAGACCTCAGGAACGAAACAACGCAATGTAGGTTTCATAGCTAGGCTCCACAGCATAGCTCTGGAGATGTTAGAGGTCAAGGCAGGGGCGTTTGCTGCCACCAAGGAGGTACACCGCTGCCTTTGGGCTTTGCTTGTCAAGGTTCCATGGGCAAAGTCTCAAGAGTTCTCTCCCCCCACCCCTCTAGTGTGTGTGTGTAAGGTCTGTCTTTCACGTACTACCCAGAGACATTCTGACTCTGCCCTTGCTGGTGGCTATGTGCGTGCCTGCAGCCTGCTTCCACCTACCCCAGCTCAGGCCTGGCCTGGATATCAGGACCCAGCGGCAAAAAGCTGCCTATAAAAGCAACCCTCGAAAGCAAGAGAAAAGTGAGAGACATAGCTGAGGGTTCCCAGATAAAAGGCTCCAGTAAGCTCTTCAATCTATCCTCACAGTGGCTGAGCACAAGGCCTCCCGTCACTCCACTTCACAGATGAGGGCGGGTGGGGGCGTGGCTGACAAGAAGGCTGCTTATCAGTGTCAGATCTCATGCTTCTCACCCACGTCTCGCTCCACAGCCTCCTAGGGTTGGTCCAGGCCCCTTACTCAACCACATCTCCAAGGCCAGACTCTGGTTTCTTGGAAAGACGCTTGGGATCCATGCCCAGGAACCCCACATTCTCCACAGTGTTGGGGACCCTAGGAAGCAGTCCCTACACATGCCTTGTAATGACTTAATGGCACAAGGGGAAGGAGAAAGGGAGTGGGGGACAGAGAGAGAACAATTGAAGATGGAGAAGCACTCACTGGACTAAAAATGGAGAATAGAGTGGGGCAAGGGAGTGAGACCTGGGTGGGCAGAGGACCTGGGACACAGAGTGAGGAAGGCCTGGAAGAAAGAGAAATAAGAGCTGGTGGGAGGAAGGAAGAAGAGGCGGAGGGGATGACTCAAGAAAAATGAGAGCAAGAGAAAAGAAATCTGGTGGATGAGGAGGGGGAGAGGAAGAGAATCAACAGGAGGAGGACCAGTGAGGAGCATGCGGGAAAGGCAGGCAGGCAGGTCAGTAGGGAGTGGGTGCTGGGAAACAGAGAGATGATAGAAAGCAAGCCTGCCCACCGAACGTTAAATACCTAACAGGAGATGACAAATCAAATGGGAATTACTGCGGTAAAAACATAATTAGAAACTTGATTGAAGTTAAACAGAATTTACATAACACTGCAAATTAACTTTACACAACTATTCACTGGGAAGGCGAAGAAAAGGCATTTCATTAGTAATCTATATTTAAACAATGGGCACCAGAAGGCTTTGGGGTTCAGAAATGTGTGCCTTCAAAAGGGGAGGATTGCTGGAGAGTTTAATGCAGCAGGTGCTGCAGGCAGCGAGGGCAGAGTCCAAGCTGCACTGTGCTATGCGTTCACCTGGGGAGCAGGGTACCAGGTGGGAGTCTAATCCTAGGCCTGATTGATTGCTGTGTGACTCTGGGTGAGAGTCTTGCTTTCTCTGGTCCTGCATTTCCTTACCCCCGCAGTGAGAATCCTAAAAGGTCGTTTATGCCTGGGTAGGCTAGAAGCATGTGGGAGATGGTAGAGCTTGTTTTAAGTTTCTATACTTCAGGTTCGGTTCAAGGGGCTCTCCCCCACAAAGTAGCTGCAGCATTCTGTACACTGTCCTCTCCAGCTCTGGTTTGCCAATCTGTTCAATGGTGGTAAGTCCAGCCCTGCCAGGGATCACCAAGGCAGGAGGGGATTAAGACAGAGACAGGTGGAGGGAGGCTTAAAGAAAGTGAGTCTGAAGGCCTGGGATTACTTGGTTATCCCAGGGGTATGGTAATTAGATTACCCACAGTCTCCAGGCATGGAGGCCACACAGAGCCCTTAGCATCAAAGCAGCCTGGGCTGGCTTCCCTAATCCTAATACGGAAGCACGGAGCACCTCCTCTCACTCTGTCCCAAGAAAGGCGAGGTTACCAAGTCCTCACCTAGGTTCCACACAATTCTCAGACTCAGAAATGTCAGAAGCTCACCACCCCTGCAAGTGTCAGCTTCAGCTGAGGGCAGGCCTTGTTCCTGGGCCTTCCATGTCTAATGTCCAAAGCTTTGCCCTTCTGGGCTCCTGCCTGGGCTGAGGCCACAGGCAGGGCAGCACTTCTCTCTAAGGAGTTCCACATTGCTCTGCCAAACTGCAGGTTGTTAGCCACCCCCATCCCAACCCCCACCCTGGCCTTAACTGCACTTCCAAAAGCTCTTGGTGATGTGTGTGTGTGTGGGGGGGTGTAGAGACCCACTGTTGCCCCTTCTGCACATCTGCCCTGGGGCACATGAGGGAGCTGCAGGGTCATTAGAGAGAAAGGAGATGGCTCGGGGACGCTCAGTGTGCTGGCTCCTGCACACTGCCAGCAAGGGGCAGCTTCAGCTTCCAAAGTCCTGCCATGGTAGCAGGGGGGGAGATGCCTCTGCTGCCCCACTCCACCCCACCCCATCCTCAACAGCAACATGTGCTCTTTTTGTCTCACCAGTGGGAGGGGACATACTGAGACAACAGAGCTTAGGTAAGAAAATGACCCAGGGATAGGACATAGTCCCCTGCCACCCCCGGTTCCCTGACCACTGGGCTGGCAGCGCAATCCTCCTGCAGTCCTGGAAGCTAGTTCTCTTATTATAAAGCAGAGATCTGCTCCTGCCCAGGGATGCAATAGGGGGTTGTTTCTGTCCTTCCCTTACACTGCCTCCTCCAGCCCTGTGTTCTGGACAAGTGCTACAGAAAGAGGCATAACCGTGGGCTCAAGACCCCTAGATGGGCAGGAGGTCAGAAAGGTCCAAAGGACTTCTCAAGGAGTGAGAAATAGGCAGACCTTAGGGCTAGAGGCCTGGTGGGGCGTTGGCCAATGTATAGGACAGGACATGGGCTTACTGGCCGCCCAGCGGGATGCCCACCTCTGGTCCTATCCACCTGTGTAGTGGGAGGAAGCGTCCAGTCTTTTGTTTTTCTCTAACAGCCATCTCCGAATGCTGCTGCCCTGTTAAGGCCTCTGAACCTCTGTGCATGTTCACTCTGTTATCTCAGCATTGCAGTGTCTTTCCCTGCTTTCCCGATGACATTTCTGTCCACTTAGAGCTAGCTCTGCTCTCCTCTGCCTCCCTGGCTGCACCCTCATGACATGACATCCATTCCTAGCCCCTCTCCATCTGTGTTCCTTCCCATGGCCAGATGGCTGTGACTCAGACTCAGACTCCTGGCCTCCACACTCTCAACAAGCGCTCTCTTAGGGTGACCTCATTGGCTGCGTCTCTTGCAACACCAGTTACAAACAATCCCCGAGTGTGTATCTCCAGCTGAAGCCTCCCTTGTCAGACTCAGGTCTAGCTGCTTCCTGGCTCAAAGGTGCAGGGCATCCCCCTGTCTAGAAAGAGTGCTTGCTTGGGTCCCACTCTGTACTCTCAGCCGTCCGGGGACTGAGAGAATGGCAGTCTCCCTTCTCCTCTGGCTCTGTCCCAAACTCAGCAGTCTGCCCTGACCATCGTGGGTCTACAGGATCCTCTACCTGAGTCCGCAGCAAGACTGATGCAGAGTGTCAGGAACATTTAGACTAGGTGGCAGCTCATCTCTTCCCCAGCTCCCGAGTCCACGCCACCACCAGCCCCTTTAGGCCCCATTTAGAAGCCTCCAGAGACTCCTCAATCCTCAAATGTTGCCTCCACCTCTCTAATCCCCTCTCTTGTCTCCAGCTGAGACCCTCCTCCCCCTCCTACTGCACTAGCCTCCAAGCTCACAAAATACCTCCCTTAACTAGCTATCAGAGGCCCCTGCATTTCTTTCCTGCCTGCATTTCGCTTCTTAAAACCTAGGCTCAAGCAGGTAAGGTAGCTTAGAGTGTAAAGGTGCCTGCTCTGACAACTTGAGTTCAATCTCCGAGGAGCCCAAATGCCCCAAATTGTAAACAAACAAGTAAACAAATAAATAAATGTTAAAACAAAATGCCACCATCCCCTGACACATGGTATCCTCATGCCTTGGTTACTCACTGTCCATGTCTCCTTGAGAGAATAAAAGTCACCACCATGGGACAGTTTTATTCCCATATATGCTGTCTTCCGTCTCAAGAGCACCTGCCCACAGAACCAGCATCCAGCCCTCCCCTCCTCATCTCCCGGTACAGTCAGACACTGCACACAGGCTTGAAGATCAGTTCAAGGGAGTTAGAATGGCTCTGAGATCCAGAGTTTGCTGTTACTGTATGATGCACCTTTGAGGGACAGGGCTGGAGCTGCTCTTCCATAGCCACCTGTGTACATATCTGTGTGGGTATGCACGTATGAAGGCCCGTGTAGGCTTGCAGCCAGAGTCACTGGATCCCAGCAGTACTACAGGCAGTTGTGAGCCTGATGTGGGTGCTGGGAAGCAAAGCTAGTTCCTCTAGAAGAGCAGTATATGCTCTTAACCACCTAGCCATTTCTATAGCCCTGACTTTTTTACTTAATTTTTGTATGTGCACACTTGGAAAAGCTGGAGGTCAATGTTGAATGTCTTCCATATTCACTCTCCATCTTTTTTCTTTGTTTCTTTTTCTTTTTCTTTTTTTTTGAGACATGGTGTTACTATGTAGCTCTGACTGGCCTGGAATTCACTATGAAGACCAGGCTAGCCTTGAATACACTGAGATCTGCCTGCTTCTGCCTCCTTAGTAGTGGGATTAAAGATGTATGCCACTACTGTTCGTACTCCACATTGTTTTTTGAGTCAGGGTCTCTCACTGAACCTGGAGCTCAGCAGTTCAGCTAGACTGGCTGGCTGCTGAACCCCAGGGACCCACCTGATTCCATTTCCCCTTCCTCCAGGACCAGTGTACAGCAGAAGAAAGCCACAAAGCAATGGGTCTAACATATATAGGCATTTCTAATGTTTTTCTGATATACTTTAAAAATACATAATCATAAAACAAAAAATTTATGTTCTTTCTGGTTCTGATTTTAGAATCTGGTCACAAACTTCTAGAGTTTCCTGCGCCAAGTTTCTGTGAACTCATTACGGTGAATCAGTTCTGTTTGCAGGAAAAACAAGGCATCAGGGCCAAGGGACATGACAGAGTCAAGGTCACAGAGTGCTGGAAGCTTGCAGCATTAGCCTCTCTCTCCAGCCCATACCTAGCCCCACACCATGTCAGGAGATGGTACAGGCTCTCCAGAGAATGAGGGGACAGAAATAAAATGGCAATGAAGAAGCCTGGGGTCCAAGATGGTGTCTTTTCCCAGCATTTCCTAAAGCTCTCCTCACTCTTCCATCATGCTCCTCCGGACTGCAGTGGTCATCGCAGGGGCTAGAAGCATCAGCCTCTCTACGGATCATACAGGGAGCTCTAAGCAGAGCCCTGATCCAACAACCCACACTCCTAATCCTTGATTCTATGGACTCTCGGGCAGCCATCGTTTCTCTGTTGACCTTGATCTCCCTATACGCAGACAGGTCCAGATGATGTTGTGGCCTTACAGGTCTAGGGCCATCCTGGTGCTTTGCAGCTGGAGACCATGCCTGAACCCCACCACCTGCTCTCCTGCTGAGAACAGGATGTGGGTGTCAGGAGGTGAGGAGAGTGTGGGGTCGAGTTGGGAGTGGCCTTGGGTTGGGACTTCCTGAAGCCAGATCGGTTTACCACAGTCAGTTGGGCTCAGGACCGCACAGCTGTGAGTTATAAATGTCCCTTTCAGGGCAGGGTCTAGAGGTCCTGATGCCAGTGGAGGGAGCAAGTGTCTGTCGTGCCCACCCAGGGGTCTTCTCCAGCTAACGGCTAGTTCTATTTGTCCTGTCCTCATGTGCTATGAGTTTTCTGTACAGAACTCTGGAACTGCTGATAATGAGGCTGACCCCATCTTCTCCTCTCTGCTCCTTACCCTTCAGGTGACAAATCCTGTGGTCTTGTTGACCAAATTGATCCTTGAGGGCCAGGCCAGCCCTAGGCCCCTACTGACACTAAACTCTGAACTTGGCACCCATCCAGCTACTCCACTGACAACCGTACAATTCAGCAACCTGTTTCCCGTAGCCTAACCACCTTCCACTGCCCACACCAGGGCATACACAGGGGAAGGGGGGGGCGGGGGTGCCCAGCCTGCATGCAATGGCTCTCATCTCAGAAAGGCAGTGACAATGGGACCATACACCAGGCCTTGGAGTGCTGCATGTCCCCGGCAGGAGGTGTTCTGGGGTCCTTTTCTCCTTGTGGGCTGCCTGGAGTCCTTCAGGCCATGCTCAGAGAACTTCATTTAAGAGGCCAGCCTGCACACCACATGAGGTCCAAGGCTAAGGGGGACAATGCAGCCTCCTGCTAGGACCACTGAAGGAGGAGCATAGAAACAGGCACACTGACAAACTGTAGTTCAGGTCCATGTGGCTGAAATTATGCAAATTTGGAGGCCTTCTTGAAAAACACATTAAAATTATAAATGTCTATTTAGTGTTAGAAAAATCAGAACAAACTCCGGGATTCTAAGGTATCCAAGTCCTGTTTCTGGTGAGGCTTCTTTAAACAATTTACCAGAAATGCTTATAATAAAAAGTTCCCAATTCCAACTCACTGCACCTCTCTACCTGTAACATTCCATAGCTCCCAGGGACTCCAAGACTCCATCCAGCTTCTCCCTGTCCTTTGCTGATCATCATAATGGCAATGAAACTGTTAGTAACAGCTAACTTTAAAGGGCGTTTAGCCCTCTCATTCTAAGTGCTTTATGTCAACTGATTCATTTAATCTCATGACATCCTAGGAAGTGCACACTGTACCCATTTTAAAAGATGAGGAAACATAGAGAGACACGAAGAAAACATCTCAAGGTCACAGCCAGGATATGAACCCAGACAGGCTGGCATGGTGCCGTGGCCCGTCCTTGGCTGGTCTTCTCCGGCACTACTCTGAGACGCTGGAGAGACTCCAACAGCAGCAACAACCAAGGATGGATGCTAAGCATACCCATTCATTTATGCATTCATTCATGAATGAAATCACTTATTCATCCCACCTGGCACCTACACCTCAGCAAGCAAGCATGCCCCCGCTTGCCTTACCACGCTGGGTCCACTTGCCTGGGCAGGTAGATAAGGTTTGCAGTGAGCGAGGCCTTAGAGAAGGACTGGGCTGGCACCGTGATGACACAGTGGGGTGGAGGAGGGGCTGCTCAAGGTCACTCAGGATCTTGGTAGGTTGTCTCCCATGTCACAGAGAAGAGGTAGCTGGAGAGTAGTGTCCACAGGGCCCAGCCCGCAATAGCAGTGAGTTCCTGAGAGGTTTGTCTTTTGGAGGACAGTGAGAGTTAATGGAAGCCTGGAGTCATGAGGCCAAATGATGGTGGAACAGGCTATGTGGCAGCTGATGAAGTAGAAGGCGGAGGAGAAGGCAGTGGCAGGTGTCTGGCCACACAGGCTATGCCTATGTTCTTCCCTTGTCTCCCCTTGCCCCTAAAGCCTCCAGGCTCACCAAAGGGTTGATGAAATAAGGGTGTCTGGCAGCACTGGGGTCCCCTCCCACAGAGAGTATATTAGGAGGGTGGCCCAGGGCTCCACCAGGGACCCACAGTATTTTCTAAGGAACATTCTGCAGCGTGCTCTAGAAGCCTCTCAGCCCCATTGTTCCTATTGAACAGAAGAAGAGATCAAGGTGTCAGAAACAGTAGGCAGGATGGAAACCCTGGCTAGAAGCCACCAGAGCCTTGGAGCTATCCAGCCCTAGTGTCTTAAGACTGGCCTGGAAGACAGATAGTGGTAGGGAGCCAGCCAGGAGCTCACTGACCTCCTATCTACAACCTACAACACAAGTGATGCCAGGACATGGGCCTGTGCCCTGTGTCAAGTTAACTTGGGTAGGAAGCTACTTACCAGGTCCTCAAGCTTATTCTCTGTTTTCTGTTTTTCTTGGGGGTTACTGTTTACAGCCAATAGAGTTAGGGACACTCTGGAATGATCCAGGAGTATCATCAGCCCCTAGGATGAGGCAGGGTATCCTTCGGCCAGAGAATGGCAGGCAGGACTCAGGTCTCTGGACCCCCAATGCCAGGGTCTGGCTCTGACTTGGAAGTCATTGTTACTCAGGCTCTTTCAGTGTGTCCCTTCCTCCGCCACCAGATACTACAAGCCCATCTGCGTTCCCATCTTAATAATTTACCTATCATTATTGAAAGCATTTTAAAACAATCACCTTCTTTTTCACTTAGCCTCATTCAAAGTGCCATCATCTGCCAAATCATGGGTCTTACATACTAATTACACATATTTTCTAATCCACATGAAAATAAAAACATAACGTGTGTGAAACCAGCCCCACACCTGCTTCCTGGTACATCGGTGTGTAAGGCCTGGGCAGGGTGCAGGCTTGCCATGGGGGAGCCTCTGCCCAGGTGGGGAGAATACCTCCATGAGCATAAGGGCTTTGGGGGAGTTGGAGCACAGATGGGAAGCAAGAAGAGGCAGAGATTTCTAGAAGAGCACCAGGGCTTAGCCAGGCTGCCCTTTTCTCTTGTGGGAGAGACAGTTTGGGCCCTGCAAAGTGCACAGCACACTGGGAGAGTACTAGAACGAGAGTCCACACAGCGGAAGTGGAGCCTACCTCTTGCTGGGAGAGGGTATTTCCTCTCAATTCCCCCATATGTATGGGGGCATGAGCCAGGGTGCCCCCAGCTCCATTGGTCAGACTGCAGCCCAGGCACTCCTGGTATTACCTGACATTCCTGGTGCTCCCGGGCCCCAGGGCCCCAGACAGGCCCTCTGACCACCCTCCCCCAACACCCAATCGGGAGCCTTCAGCGCGCATCTGGGTTCCGAGTGGGAGGAGACAAGGTCATCATGTGTGGCAACTACAAGATTAGACAATCAGCTAAACACCAGCAAATTTGAATCCCATCTTTACATAGAACAAATATAGTATTTACGTAAAAATTGTGAGGAGTTCCTCTTTTTTTAATTAGCAGAAATAAATGCAAAATGAATGGTAACGAGGCAGCTGATGGATTTGGTAGCATAATTATGCCTGTGGTGGTGTCCTAGTCCTTAAACATGGCACTCCTGGGGTGCAGCAAACCCTGCTTACACACTGTATTTATAAAACAACAACAACAACAACAACAAAAACCAAAGTAAGCAGGGACAAAGAGCATGGCCTGGCCCTGCTGGCTGGCAAGGGTCCTGGCACTGAGCAGGGCCCAGGAGAGGAAGAGCCAAGGTGCCCAGCAGGGAGGAGGGGCTGTGAAGATACCACCAAGGCCCCGTGGGTCTATTTCAGGCCTGGCATGTGTCAAGAGAAGCTGAGAATGGACCTCCCCAGCAGGAAGTGGGCTGTAGTGTGCAAGGGGATAGTAGCAGCTGTCCTGACCCTCCGGGCTCTTTCTCTCCCCTGGTTGCTTATTTCGTTGGCTGGCTCTGGCCATTTACTGGGTATTTCTCAAGCTGCCACCTGAGGTACAGAGAAAGGGAGTATTTTTCTTTTATTCCTAACTTCTTGAGAAAGTAGATCCAGAAACAATGCTCTCAATAGATTGGCACTGATAAATTCCAGGCCAGAGGAGCACCCAGTGCAGGTGGGGACCAGAGATGTAGTCCAGGGGAAAAGATAGGAGTTGGGTTTCCGAGGATGTGTAGAAGTTTTCTAAGAAGTGTAGCAAAGGGACCCGCATATGAAGGGGAGCAGTCACTGCACTCATGAATGCCTCAGGTGCACGGAGGTGGGAGAAGGAAGCCAGCTCTTGTGGCAGAATAAGGATTTGGACTCCTGAAGGGGTCTACTTGAAGGGATGCTCAGCCTCCCTCTTGTCAGTGCTTTCCTCAGTTCCCCTCCCCCACACCCCAGCATCACAGAGAGAGCCAGGTGGAAGGCCATTAGAGGCAGCTGGTCTGGCTCAGCAGAGCAAGCCCTGAGCAGAGGGAGGCTAACCTGATTACAGGAGCTGTCAGTCTGCAGGAAGGGAGGTGGCTGGGGTGGCCGGCCGCTAAGAATGTGCAGGAAGGGTGCACTCTGGGCCAGCCTGGGGTCCTCAGTGAGGGGTGGTCTCAAGAAGCCTGGCAAGCACAGGACAGACAAGCCCAAGCCCCCACCCCCACTCCAACACCACTGCAGTCTGAGGTGCTGGCTACAACCATGAAGAGCAAGCAGCTCCCTCCTCAGGGCCACAAGCTCTTGTCTCTAAAACAAAGAATGAGCTAGTGTGGGGGAGGGGCAGCAAACTGGCCTCAGCTCCATCCCTGGGAGTTTCATGCTGCCATTATCAGCATTTGGAGCAACTGAGGCCAGGCAGGCACTCTGAGGTTGGCCATGCTCCCTCTTGTCTCCCACCAGCCCAGCTCACAGGCTCCTCTGTGGGCTGCTGCGGACAGCCAAGCCTAAACCCTGCGTGGGGCCTGGGCTCAAGCAGACAGAAGCTCAGGGTGGGTAAGAGGAAGGCTGTCACTGAGGGCAGCCTCCCTGTCACTGTGATGCTCACAGAAATATGACTGGGAACCTGACTGGTTCTCAGAGTTCACTCTGCCTCCATCATGGCAGGCAAGAGACCCCTCTACCCTGGGAACAGTAGTTCCTGCCCACAGGAACTCAGAGAAGCAGGCAAGGCAGGGTTCTGAGAGCCAAAGCCCTGGGTGGCAGCTAAACAGTGTCTTTGAACACTGTGGGTTCCGACGGATTTCCCAAAGGAAAGCCCTTCCAACCTCTCCGGCATGGGCAGCTCTGGACCCTCCCTTACCTCTCCTCCCAGAAGTGGCTCAAATGGCTTTTACTGGCAAACTCAGCAGGTCTAAGGACCAGGTGCCAACTCCTAAGAAGGTGCTTAGGATTTTTACAAGTTAGGATCACACCTGGGGTCCTCTCTGCTCTGTAAGTCCTGCCTGGGGCCAAAAGCAATAAAAATCTTCACTCCGTGTCACTGGAGCAGGAGCAGGACATTCCTTCCACCCAGGGAGGGACTTGGGGTCTTCTTCAGCCCATGACCTCAGTCTCAAATGCAGGCAGCAGCTGAGGGCAGGGTGAGGCGGGGCCGGGCGGTGTCCCTAGGAAGCTTGGGGCACAGGCAGGGCTGTCTAAGTGCCTCTCCAAAGAAGCACCGGGCGCCATTCATCAGCTGGTTTTCAGGGCTGTAAGAAATCAATGGCATCTGCACTGCAAACTCATCATTAGGACGGGAAAACTCTGCAATGGAATTGATTTGTTTAAATATAATAACACAATTTAACAGAGGATGATGGGGGTGGGGCAGGACCTCGGCAAAGAAAACACAGCCAGCCACACAGCTCAAAGAAGGCTCTGAACCACAGGGCAGTCAGCTGCAAATCACCTTCCATGCTGCCTGCTGAGCTCCCCAGAATCTAGGGTGGGTGCTGTCCCTGGCTCCAGGTGGCCCAGATATGTCCTCAGCAGCCTGTGGGTAGACCCAGGATCCTGGCTGGCCACAGCCATGTTGTTCTTGAAGATGATTTTGCTTGAACATGGGTTCGACCAACACACTGTTATCAGCCCCAACCCCTGGGGATAAAAATAAGTGAACCCTAAGGAGTAGTCAGATTAGAAGATGCTCAGTGGAGATGGGGTGACAAAGTGGCAACACGGACCAGCAAACACTGGCTGGGATTCTTGGCGTGTCAGGAGCCTAGGACAGAACAAAGGTGGGGTGGGCAAAAAGGAAAGTCACATCAAAGAGTGAGTAAGGCATTTTTGGAAGAAGGCTGACAGCTTGAGAATAAAGTACTTCCCTGTTCTGACCAAAAAAAAAAAAAAAAAAAAAAGACAAGCACTGTGCCTATCATCCTTACAATGTCCCAGGACCTGTACACTCTTATTAGGTCCCTTCATTCAACTCCAGTAGTCTGGGATGAAGACACTATTGTTACCCACACATCATAAATTATACTACGAGGCTTATCTGGGCTACCCAAAGTCACAGAGCCGTGGAGCTGGGAGCACATGCCTGCATGTACCACAAGAGCCTGCTCCCTCCCCGCCCTTGGACGGATGCTCAGCCCTCTCATCACACAGGCAGCTCCAGCATCCGGAAGCTGGGCCTGAGCCACACTGGGTAACTGGGGGCAACAGTTCTAGGTAGTGTCTGAGAAGGGTGTAGCGAAACAGTATAAGCTTTGTCTTTCTGGTCTGGAAAGCACTGAGTCCACAGTGAAGCTGGACTAGGCACAAAACCAGGCCCTCACAAAACCACCACTGAAGACGGAGGCTCAGAAGTCTCAGGTGGGCTAAGAGGCCCAAACAGCTCCCAGAGCTCCCAGAGCCAGGGAGATGGCCTTGATGGCATCTTGTAATTTGGACTTTTCCCCAGTGGCAATGGAAAGCTGGGAAGAAAGAGAAGGTTGGAGAGGGTGACATAGAGGCAGTAATATGGCTGCTGGCAGGAGCAAGATAGTGAGAGGAACACAGACCGGAGATGATTAAAGGGCACAGGGATGAGGGAGAGCAGTGTGTTAATGATGTCACAGGCTTCTTCATGGGAGGTCCAGCTTCAGCATGCACTGCAGTCTATATATCAGTAAGAATTGACCCAGAACCCCAAGAAGCACCGGCTCCTCATCCAGAAAGTCCTGGCCCGGGGAGGGGCAACATAGGCCAGCAGCTGTCTCCAGCTCTGCTCTGTCCCTCTGCTGACACTTCTCCTTTGTCAATGACGTTCTCCATCACTGCACCAGAAAAGCCCAGCTAGGGCTGCGGGTGGGGCTCCTTCTTCCCTCTCTTTTAAGTTCCAGGGCTAGAGAGATGGATGAGTCCACAGGTAAGCTCTTACTGTGCAAGTCTGAGGATCTGAGTCCTATGCAGCATGAGAGTGAGCACTTCAGAACTCACTGCAAAGAGAGAGGCAGCAGTATGTACCGGTGATGCCAATGCCCTGACAGCAAGATGGAAGGCAAAGACATGAGAATGCCCAGAAGCTCACAAGCCACCCAGTCTGGTGTGCACAAGAGCAAACGAGAGAAGCTCTCTCAAACAAGGGGGAAGGAAGGCAACCTCCACATGTGACAATGGCTCTTGAGTACCTTGAGCACATATCACAAACATGATAACAATAAAAAAAGAGGTTCCAGAAATCTTCAGAAGGATGGGAGGAGAGCTGCCGAGGCCCTCTGTGCTAATGGGGGAACTGAGAGGTCTGATAAATAGCAGACAATAATCTGTCAGCCAGCTACTGGAGCAACCTAGGCAAAGACCTGACTGTCATGTTCTAGAACCCTCCTGAGAAGGTTGGAGAAGAGCAGTTGGAGGAGAACACAGTGGTAGGTCTGGAAACAGGGGCAGGGGTGACCGGCACCCAGCAGGGAGCAGTCTATAAGGCATGGGAGGGGCCAAGTCCAGACAGACCCAGCAAGTAAATCCCCAAGCTGAGGGAGATCCAAGCGGTCTGTGGAGGAGAGGCGCTCTAACCAGCCAGAGCGGGCTGTGTCACCCAGAAGAGAAACGAATCCCCACGATTTGGAACATGTCACTAAACTAACACTGGGGTAGTGCTAGGCATCCTCAGCTGTTTGTCACTCTGGTTGGATTGAGCCTTGAGTCTGGTTTTCAGGTCCACCCCTTTTCAACCGTGGGTGGCCTCTCTGGGCCTCAGTTTCCTCATCTGGAATGCAGTATATAACAGGACCTTGTGTGGGGAGGTTTGAAGACTGAATTCGGCATCCCATGTGCTGTGCTCAGCAGCTGACCCCAGTCACTCAACACAGCAGGGGGCCACTTGTCATGACCACCAACTGTGCCACTAGCCTCACTAGCAGAAGGCCCAGCCGAGACGGACACGTTCAGCATGCACGAGGACTGGACGGGCCCTTTTCTGCGAATTCATGGGCTGATGATTGAGCCTCATATTACTTGGGGTAGGTTAGACCATTATACTGTTTCAGTTGAGGAAACCGAGTCACTGTAGTAGACCATGTGCCAGGCACAAGCCCAAACCTGGAAAACCACTTCTGTTTCTACTGGGTTGTGTCCAAAGCCAGCCAGCCACTGGATGAAGGCCAGTGTCCACATACTTCTGGTCATGCTGACCCGGGACACGAAGAGACAAACACTGGCTAGGCAGGCATGGCAGGCCATGCTGGAAGTGTACGGGGAATGCGCAAGAGGCCCTGACCTGAAGGACATCAAGTTGCCAATCCTTAGCCTGTTCTGGAAAGTTCCTTTCCTGTTCCTGCAAATCATTCTCATTTATTAAGTTCCCAGAGTAGCTGTATGAGAAAAGCCCCAAGAGGGACTCAGATCCTCAACCAGCCTTTTCTATACATCCTTGCCATACTCAATGGTCACGTGGTGCTGTCCATTTCAAAGGTGGACATACATGCAGGCTCTCAACATCCATGCCAAAGCCTGGCTCCTCTTTATTGCTGAAATGTCAAAGATGGACAAACAGTACTGGGATTAAGGCCTCACTGTGTCTGGGTCCAGCACAGAGCAGGATGACAACTGAGCACCAGATCACTGGGGACCAGAGCATGCCCCCTGCTGGCGTCCAGGAATGGAGTGACCACTGTAGACAGGGAGTGCCCCCAGGGAGGCAAGGAAAGGGAGGTGGGGTTCCAGCAGGGCCTCTGCCTGACAGCTGGAGGACATAGAGGCCTGGTAGAGACTCCTCCTCAGACTGCAAGGCGGGGCCATGGCAGGAAAAAGGTCACTGAGGTGGGGAGCAAGAGAAGGCTGAGCAGGGGCTGTGGGAAGCCAGCCCTAGCTATTTTTAGCATCTTGATGCAAGAGGGAGAGGCCCTTCTCCCTACCAGGTAAATGTCAGCACCACCAGCGCTTGTGGCCAATTAGAGCAGATGAAGTCCAGGAAGGAAGAAAGAGAGGCCTTGCCTCGTCTGGGCTTTCAGCAGCACTAGCCTGTGGCTTCCCTAATGTACAGGCAACATTTGCTTGGTCTCCAGAGGAGCATGGCCAGGGCCCCTGACCCTCAGCTTAATTTTGGATTGGCTGTATGTCCTTGGCCAAACATCCTGTCTTCTCTGACTCTAGAATTCCCCATTGGAATCAGGCTTATACCCAGCTGGCATGATGAGAATGACATGAAACAAGGGTCACAGAGAGGCTTTGGGTTCAGTGACTTTTGCCCCCAGTTGCTGTAGGCAGCTGTGCACACAGCTAGGGTACAGGAGAGTCATGCAATCCCAGGACTTGGAGTCCCAGAGGCCTGTGGCTGTAGTTACCGACAGGAAAGAAGTGAGAACAAACGCTTGACACACATTGTGGAGTGACAGGAAGGAGCCCACATGGCCCTAGCACTGCCACTGATTAGAGAGCGGTGGCGGCCATATTGACCTCCCCATGTACTGCACTTGCACCAGAGTGTGCCCACCTACCACAGCCTTGGGAGGACCCCCTCTTCCTGCCGCCAGCTTCTCCCAGAAGGCAGGAAAGGTAGGATGCCCACGTCAGGCCATTCTCCCAAACCCATTCAGGGAACAAGATAGCCCACAGGTGGAATTACAGTAAAGCCCTGCCCTCTCTGGATGGTCAAGGCTGGGAATCTCTTAGAGTCTTTAGCTGGTCTTCATTAGCCAGGGATAAGCCCTGAGTCCAGCCGCAATTTCCTTGGCCAGTTGTACCCCACTTCTCGAGGACCCAGACAGTTTTGTCACTCCCTCAGCAAAACCCCAAGCGCAGCTTGTGCTGACCAAAGGCAGATGTTCCTGCCGAAGCCTGGAGGCGGCTCCTTGGTGCCTGAAGCCCAGGGAAAATCCAAGGGAAACTGAGGCATGGAAATGGAATATTAGGGAGTTAGAAGAAAGTTACAAACTCCGTTCTTCTGGCATCTGCACCTCCAAGGCCATCTACTCACCCTTTTCCTTTATCACCCCCTCAGCCCTCTACACAGTCCTTGGAGCAGCCTGGCTGCCCAGGTTTTCCTGTGGCTTGGATGCTGGTGGTCCAGCTCAGGATCGGCTGAAGGCCCTTACCCTAGGTAACAGGAACACCATACCATAGCCTCGCAGAATGCAGGGTAGACGAGCACTTGGCATCCCTCTGTGAACAGAGCTGATGAGGACTTGGGTCAGCTCTGATCTCCAGTCCACTTTCTGTCCTTGTTCATGGCGTCTTGACCCAAGTAAATGGGTCAGGGTGGAGGAGGTGTCACTATTGGGATGACAGAAGGCAGTGATGTGTTTTCACAGAGCTGGGCTCCTCGGCCCCTTCAGGGTGAGTCTCCACAGACAACTGAACATCCCTGGTTCCACTCTGCAGCCATAGCTTCTCAGTTGACTGTGCTTTTTAGTAAACACAGGGCTCTGGTCACTAGTGCTGGTTCCCATTGTCAGCGTCACCACCGTCCATACAGGCAGAGTAGTTTAGGAAGGCAGTGTGCGTGGGTGTAAGGATGAAGTGCCATGCTGTGTGACCGGCTATATCTCTACCTCTCCGCCTCAGGTCTCCATCTGCCAAGGGGAACTTGGCCAGGTGGCTTCTGAAGCATACTCCTTCCCTGGGAGAGAGTGTGACATTTTGATGATTTAAGACAGCACGCAGCCAGCTTAGGATCCTTTGCTACAGTATGTGGGAGCTTTGGACCCAGAGACAAAAGGCATAGGCAGAGTTGTCCTTCACTACAAGCGTGGCCTGGGTATGGGTCTCATAGACAAGAGCAAGGTGAACTCCAGTCAAACCTCAGTGCGAGGAAGAATTCCCTGTATCTTTATGGGCCCTCATTCCTGCCTAGATAGTTAAGTGGTAAAGCCGGAGAGAAACCCAAGCTTGCCCACCTTGGGAAGGATGCCACCTACCCAAGTCATAGCCTCTTGTGTCTGCCATAATGAAGCTGTGTGTCCTTAGGCTGATTTCTGGGCTTCTGCAATCCCAGCGTGTCCATCAGGAACATCCACCCCAACCTCCTGAGCTGAGTTTGGGCCCCTGAAGAGTGAGGGACCAACAGATTTGCAGGCGGTGGCAGAAGAGGGTGGCACTTGGCTCTCCCTTGGACTATCCTCTTCCTGCCTCTGGGTAGGTGGGCTTTTCCCTCCCAGAAAAGGTACTGGGGGCTTCAAGACCTAGTGGGGCCAAGTGTCTGGCTACAGCAGTAAGCCAGCCCCATTCTTGTTCCTCCAGCCTGGAAACCAAGACTCTGGCTCTTATCTCCAGTATGGAGGCTGAGGCTGGACCCAAGTTCCCAGAAAGCAGCTCTTACAGAAGGAAGATGCCAGGCCAACTGGGTGCAGGGCTCTGGAGGCCTCAGGAGCTGCGGAAGCACCTGCTTCCAGCTGTGGCTGAGTAGATAGATCTTCCTGACTGGTTGTGAGGCTCTCAGGACACATAGACACCCCAAGCAGACCCATGAAGAACACTGCACTGCTCCCTGCCATCCTCAAGGCACGTTCCTTGGCTACTTCCTTGTTCTTCATCCTCCCTGACTGGACAGTTCGGTACCTGTGCATCACAGTTCTGTGACTGCTGCTTTAGACTCATGCTCACCCTCACCACCATTCCCGTTTAGCATGAGGGCTCAACATGGGTACCAGTGACTGTGACAGCCAGTCTGACAGCAGGGAGAACATACGGTTTCTAGGAAACTAGGCTTGATCCCAGCTCCAGCAATGGCTGTGTGGCTCTGGGGAGATTTCCTAGCCTCTCTGTGCTGTGAGCTTCCTCATCTGTACAACAGGACAAATTCAGCTTTCCCTGCATTGTTGTTGCTTTTAGGAACTTCACCTTCTGTTTGTATGGGCTAAGGAACAGCTTCAGAGAAGGGCCGGGACTTATCCTAGGTCACACAGCAGGTCTGGTGGAAAGGCAGCCACACCCTGTTGACCCCACAGGGTCAGGAATGAGCAGCAGGCTGTAGGCTATATCCAGCTCCAGGCTGAGTAGTGATGGGGGTGGGGCAGGACAGGCTGCAGAGTCTGCTGGTGGAGGGGTGGCCTGGAGGCCACAAATTCCGGGCAGGGGCTGGGGCATGCATTCTCAGCTGGACTGAAGACTGACAGGCATGCCACAGGCAGCCCTGGAAGTCCAGTTCTGCATGACCTCAGGCTGGGCCCAGCCAGCCTTCTGCGTGCTGGCTTTGGCACCCAAGGCCTTTTCAGGCAGCCCACACTGTGCTCAACCCAAGAAGTGCACAGACTACAGGTGATTGCCAGGACGGAGGCATGACATCATACCCTGGAGCCTGTGGGGGCTGGTGGGGCAAGAGTGTGGCTCTTGTCATGTGGCTGCCCACGGAACATGCAGGGCATCACCTCCTCAGGAACCTGGATCTCCCCAACCCTTTCCCACTATGTCTTCTCTGTGGCTCCACTGGCAAGCCAGCCTCTAGGAACTGCCCCTGTGTGGGTCCACACAGCTAGGGTCAACCATGTCACACACCCCAACCTGCTGCCCACCTCCCTTCCACAGGCCCTGCTAGAGGCATAGTGACCAGTGGACAAGTCCCTCACCTGCAGATGATAAGATGGGGCTCAAAGAGGCATTGACACTAGAATGAGGAAATTTATAAAATGGAGAAATAGAGCCAGAGAGACCCCAAAGCCTAAGCCCTGAGTCCCCATTGCTAACCATGTGATATTCAGTGCATCCATAGGGTGTGCTTTTATACATTCCAGTCACAGAAGGACGCCCTCTCCTCTACATCTGCCCTTTCCAGCTGTGATGGTTAGAAGCAACTCTCCTCTGTCCTGTGAGTGGCTTGCTCAAGCTTTGTGTGGGCTGAGCCGTAGCCCTTCTGAATGTGCAGGCCTGATGGCTGCTTTTACTCTGGTGGGCCAAACCTCCAGGACCTGCCAGGTCATCTTCAGCAGCCTAGGAACCAGGGTCTCTCTAGTACCAGGGGTTGAAGTTAAATTTAAAAAGAGGAAAAAGTCCGTCTCTAGGGCAGATTCAGGTAGGGCCCTCTACGGCCATCACCCATCTCATGGCCTGGCTGGATCCCACCGCAGCCCAAAAGCTTGGAGTGGGTTTAGGTCTCACAGCCTATATTTTGGTACCCAGCCAATAGAAATAATGCCTTTTAGGAGAGCTAATGAGCTGTGTGAGCACTCTGCCCACTTCAGAGAACCACAGAAATGGCACCTGGTTGAAGCACTGGGGTACAGAAGGCTGCAGGCATCCAAGCCACAAGAACAAGTTGACAGAAACAGGCAGGGGGATGGGGTGGGGGAAGTCCAGCCTGGAGGCTCTGCAAGCTGAAAGCTCTGGACTTCCCTGGATCTTGGATGCTGCTGCTGCATCTTCCCTTCTCTCTGTCCCTTGTCACACATACTGCCTGGTCTGGTGCACTTGGAAAACAAAACAAAACAAAAAAACAAAACCCAAGCTGCCAGTTTTAGGGGGAATGGGATTGGGGAGCCCCGACTCTAGGGAAGGCTGTAACAGCATAACCAAGAGAGTTCCTACAACCTCTAATGCAGCCCAAGTCCAGCTGCTTGAGAGAAGATGGACTCTGACATCACAGAGCCTCCTGCTGTGGGAGTGGATGAGGCTCAGAGGCCAGGCGGCCTCATGCAGGGTCAGGAGGCCTATTATGACTTTAAGCGGTGGGCACCTGCTTGCTTGCTTCCATGACATTCCACTTCTACGCAGGCCTGACTTTGTGGGCCCCCCTTTGGCACATTGGTCCTCAAGCTTTAAAGGATCTCACTGTGCCATCACCATCTTGAAGTCCTTGATAATTTGTGAACAACAGGTTTTGATTTTTATTTTTCACTGGGCCCTGCCAATGATTACGGCTGCTCTTGGTTCTGACAGATTCTCACAGGCCCTCGGATGTAGGCCCAAATAGCTGTGAGTTAACTTTGTTTCCCTAGGACTCTCTCTATGGGAGCTGTGTCCCTCTGCTTAGTTTTCCTGTTTCCCCTCTAAATAAACATAGTAACTTCTCTCTTTCTTCAGGCCAGCTCAACCACCACTTACGTCCCAGGGTTCAATTCTAGGCTTTCTGCCCTACTATAGATGCCATTCTTAGTCCAGGGAGCAATCGCAGCAGAAAGGGTGGCTTGGGTTCAGTGTGGTTAATCAATACCAATCCTGGCCCTGTCATTTCCTGTCTGTGTAGCCTATCCTCTCTAGGCCCCACTTACCCCGTCCAATGTGAAATGTCCAATTCCTAGAGGGAACCGGATCAGAGAACGCTAGATCATAGAAACCAGCAGCCACTGTCACTTTGCAGAAGCCTTCTCCTTTTGCACTGAGTTGCCTCTTCTGAGGACACTCAGCCCCACCATCAAAAAGGTGCCACAGAATGGGGGACCAGGGCAGGACTCAAGGGTGCACAGATCTGAACTTGAAGCCAAGTTTTCCCAGGTGTGGTCTTGGACAAGTTACTTCCTGCCCAAGGCTCAGTTTCCTCATCTGTACAATGGTGATGGTGACAGCCACTTTCTCAAGGGCAGTTTTGGAGGGAAAATGCTTGGCATGGTGCCAGCACACAGTCAAGTGCCTACAGGAGCAGAGGACATTACTGTTACTATGACTACTGTTATGATCTCCATGAACCAGCTCAGAAGGCAAACCCTTTAGCAGGAGGGAGAGAGCTACTAAGCCTACACAGGGCACCAACAGCAGAATAAAAGCATGTGTCCAACACCCAGGCTAGACCCATACCCTCTTCTTTCTGGCTTGGGAGCCCAGGAACAAAATAGAAACCGGGAAATGAGCCATTTCCCCACCCAGCTCAGGTCATATTGCCTATTTCAGGTGGCTACCTGCCCACCCCTCCGTGGCAGAGTCTCAGTACCAATGCAGCTGGCCCGTCTACTCACCTGCCAAAGCTTCTGCCAGCGGATCGCAACTCAAGGCTGTTGCAGTGCTGGGGAAGGCAGGCTGCGGGGAAGAAGGTGGTGAGTAGGTTCTATGGTGTCTGAGAAGAGTGGTCACAGGTCCTGCAAGAGAAAGCAGAGTGGACAGTGAGCTCTGGGTTCGGGCCTACAGGCAAGTCCTGAGACCCCTAGCTGAACCCTAGGTCCAGCCTGCCTAGGTCCCTCAAACCATCCATGGAAAATGCAGCCACAAGCCCAAGGGGAGCTCTATGGAAACTGGGGGCTGTAGTTCCTCTTAGCAAAGGCACAGGGTCCTCAAATTCATACTTGAGACCCTAAAATCAATCTCAGTGGCTGCTATAGCCTATAGAGAGCTAGCATACCATCACTACACCCCCTCAGCAGGCCTCCTAGCCTCCAGCTGGGTCTCTCTATCTTTCCAAGTCCAAGTGGCCTAGGAGCCCATGCTAGGGCCTTCTAGGAGGCTCTCTCTGACCACCCGCCTCTGTTCTCTGCAGGTTTGCTGCGTATTGACCAAGTCTCTCCCAGATTTCCAAGGCCTCAGTGTACCTTTTCTGACATTCTTATCAAGGGCCCCTGGGACCATTTGGTGTTGGATGGAGAAGAGGTGGGAGGAGGTGAGCAATGAGGACAGCAATCCTGGTACAGTGAGGGTGAACCTGTGGGTCAGATCCCATGAGCCTTCAGTTAGAAGGCCTCCAGAGCATCCTCAAAGGCTTCCTACTGTCTGTCTCCAGAACATGGTAGAGGTTGTGACGGATGTGTGTGTATCCAGAGGGCTAAATGTTGAAGATCAGCTATGGAAGATGGGAAGCCCGTAGGGCTGGAAAAAAGTGCCAGAGGAGAGAAAGCTTTCTCAGGACAAACTGCCAAGCCTGCCAGCCAGACATCCTCCAGCCTGGAGGCTGCCAGCCTCTGAGGCTCAGAGAGGGCAGTGCAGCTTGGAGCCTCTTTAGCATCTCCACAGCTGTCAATGAGCAAAGACGCCAGCAAGCTCATCTACAGTGGCAGGCCTTTCTTAAATTCCCTTCTGAACCCAAATCACTGCGGCTGGAGCACACTAGTATCTCCATTTTAGAGGAGGGTGAGGAAACAGCAGTATGGTGGGCTAGCCTGCGGCCCAGCAAGTCCATTTCTGCAGCGATGCTCACATTGGTCCAGTGTGGTTCATCAGTGCCAGGCTCAAGAGCCCCAGAGTGAGCACTTTCCACATAAACACAGGCACAGAATGGGCAAATCAGTGCATCACGTGTGCTCCCTCAAAGTATGGAGAGGATGTGACCCCTAACTATACCAGCAACACACCGAAATCCCACCGACAGAGTGCTGATCTGAAAGCCAGACGTGAAAGCAAACACACTTGGAGACCTCTTTGACCAAGGTAAAGAAGAAAAAGGGGACTTGGGGCTGTATCACAGGCATGCTGGCTCTTCACCTGCGATCCTGCGCAAGCCTTCAAGCTTGCTTTGAGGAAACAAGATTCAGTGAAACTGGCATTTCACTGGCGTGAAGAGACCCAGCTACAGGAGGTCTACCTTCTGACCTTGACTCTCTGAAAGCCGTAGGACCTCAGAAGAAAGCATTCCACTTTGCCAGAGGGAGAAGTATTCCACAGCCAGCAGCCCAGCCCACTGCTCTACCTCAGGGTGCTGGAGGAGTCACTTGGCCTAAGGGACTCCCAGACTAGTAAGAGGGGCCTCGAGCAGACCGTGCCTTCTTCCCCCCTCCAGGCCGCTCCTTTCAAAGTGGACGGGCTAACTAAGAGCATTCTACACGAGTCATAACCCTTTGCATGTCGGGAGTGGTGTCTGAGAGGAGTCCACAGCCCTGTAGGGAGTGTGGGATGTTGTGCTTCGTGGTGGCGCAGTGGCTACACAAGCATGTTTGCTTGAGACAATTACCCAGCTACACAAGTAGGGCAGGACTTTTCTAAGCAGTTGTAACACTTCCATAGCAGATGAAGACAGTCCCGAGGCCCCAGCCTGAATGACAGGTCTCGCCCTTCCCTGGAGGGTCCTGCTGACCCACCTTGCTGCTCTCCACAGCTGCCTCACTCTGCACCTGGATGGCCTGCCCCTTCCCAACATGCCAAGCGATGCCTCCTCCAGGAAGCCTTTCTGGACCTCCCTCCCAACCTTTTCCAGGCCCATATATGCTGACACAGTTCTGGGTGGGCAGTGACAGAGCCTATCTCAGGCAGGGATGAGTCTTTTTCTTCTGACTCCAAAGGCTCTTTAAGCAGAGGACCACTGGACCTCCTCTTCCCCCAGGGCAGAGACCCCACAGTGATTCTGCGGTAACACAGTTCATAGGCCAGCATCAGACAAGACAACATTCCTTCACTGTCATCTTCATCTCCAGTAAAGACCGAAGGTGAGGCTGAACTTGGGGGTGCAAAGAGGTTTCCACAGTGAGGAGGTTTAAGGGCTTCTCTTACTGTAGATGACACCACAAATGTATGCCATTCTCCCATAATTATC
Organism: Meriones unguiculatus; assembly: GCF_030254825.1. Classification (NCBI taxonomy): domain Eukaryota; kingdom Metazoa; phylum Chordata; class Mammalia; order Rodentia; family Muridae; genus Meriones; species Meriones unguiculatus. The sequence goes on along the minus strand of NC_083357.1, from coordinate 3,549,071 downwards.
TATTAAACTAAAACCACAGAGCCTCGACAGGCAAAGGAAGAAGCGTGGGACCACACCAGGACTTTGACTTCTCTTCGATCCTTCAGGGTAGCCCTTCAGTCCCAGCCTGCACAGTAGCCTTCCCACCTTCTGGGGGGTAACAGGGTCTCAGCTGAGCCCCAACTTTAGGGTCTAGGCACATACAACTCTGTGGACCTCTTGCATTCATCTTCCCAGTTCCAGCTTTGTCCTAAACAGATGTATGACCACTAACACCTTAGCTCCCACCCACTTGAAAGGCAAGCTAATTCAGCCATCTTTGATAGCTCTGTTTTCCCCCTTCAGCGGAAGGCGTGAGCCCCAATGGATCAAGGTGACTCTGAGTCTCGAGTCACTCTCTGTCTCCACTGTGCCAGCAACTATCCCTGATCTGCAGCTACCTTGCTCCACACAGCCCACAACACCTACGCCCTGCCCCAGACAATCTTTGCTAGGAAAGGAAGCCCCTGCGGAGCAGAGAGTCATAGGTGAGCCAATGGAAGGCCAGGCTGGGTGAGGGAAGGACACCAGGTACCCCGAAGGAGGAGGTCTATCCTGTAGGAGAGAAGACAGCTATACAAGACCAGCTGGAAAGGCATCTGTTTGTATATGTAGGAGGGGTGAGTACACCATTCCTAAAGGTGTGCAAGCAGAGGGCGGGCCCTGTGAGGTCACAGGTAGATCAGAAGCAAGCTGGACTTGGATTTCTCAAACCTCCCTGAGGACCAAATCACTCAGATGATTGCTGAGCCCACAGTGTCCTGTCCTCTCCCCGGAGAGAATGTGGGTCTGGAAGACAGCCCAGAAATTTAAATTGTTAACAAGACCTCCCAGATGATCGGCATCTAGAAAGACGGGGGCCACTGGTAGGTGACCTTCCGGGCCCTTCTGGGCCCTTCTGGGCCCAGGGACTATCAACTTTGAATATCCCTCTCCACCTCCCCAAGCCCCTCTGGAGGATACCAGCCCTCCAGGGCAGTGGCCTGAACACATCGTTCATTAACAATGATTTGAAAGTTTCAGGAAGCGGGAGGGGTAAGTTTGGGGGATTCATCCTACAGTGGTGGTACCAGCTCAGCTCCTTCCCAGGCCCTAAACCTCCAGAGCCACATGCTTAGCATAGCATGGGGCAGGATTGGGGGAGCAACAGCTGTTCGGCTGGTACTCAGTGAGGCTCCAGAAAAGCAATTATCTTGCTCTTAGCAGAAAGGCATTGGCCCTTTTACACAGCTCCCCAACACACACACACACACACACACACACACACACACACACACACAGACACACACGCACACACACACACACACAGCCAGACCAAGATGCCGTGGTGGTCCTCATTACCACCCCCTCCAGACTCCAGATTTCTGACTCCCTCCACCTCGCTCCTCTGAGCACACTTCCAACACTTAAATCATTTAGCCCGCTAAACCGGAGACGGCAAAATGGGTGCTATTTCTTAAAAACATACAGAGAGCGTATTAAATTATTGATAGCCATTAAACAGGAGGAAAATATTAAACAGCTCTCAGCCCTTATCAATCATTCATGCAGTTTCCACTGGGGTGTTTTCTGGAGTGATCACTTGGGCAGCCCTGGGAGCTGCTCCTGCCAGCAAGGAAGGCAGTGGCTGGAGAGAGGCCAGCAGCAGGCTGGCCCCAGCCCCAGCAGGCACCTTGGGGTAGGGGGATGTGGGGACGAGGAAGTGAGGCTTTGCAATTGCAAATGTACAGCCCTCCGCTCTTCCCTACATCCTTAACAAAGGGAGACTCCAGCACCGCCTTCAGGAGCCTCTTAATTAAATCCAGCCTGCTTTTATTGGGCACCTACTATATATCAGGCCTGCAGGATGCACAAACAAACAAGCCTCAAGGCCCTCAGGGGCTAATGAGCAGTGGTGGGGAAGCCAGAAAGAAAGTGTGACTAGAGGCCCATGGGGAGGTGATGCAGAGAAGAGGGGAGAGCCGTGGCTGGAGGAGGCTGTCACTGAAGTAACTCCGGGGAAATTCTTAGATGGGAAAATTGCCCTGAGGATAGTGGGGAATAGCGTGAAGGGGATAGACCAGCTAAGGGCTGACCTGCTTGAGTGACAGCTGCTGGCTAAGGAACAGAAGGTATAAGAGAGTGAGTATCATCCTCAGTATGCACAGGCAGGAGGTTTGCCCCAGCTGCTCGGGCCAGCAGCCCCACCACAACGGTATGGCAGATCCATTTCCTGGCTCTGATTCAGGACACCTAAGCCAGTGTGACGCAGGCCTAAGGCTGTAGGTCCAAGGCCCTGCTGCCTTCAGCCACAGACAGGCTTGGCAATACTACCCTTGGGAGACAGGCTCCCCACTGCTGCCTAACCGTGCCAAGGCCCCAGACACCAAGGCTGTGGGAGCCAGCAGACACCTGACACTGCCCCACCTCACAGTGAAGGGACCAGGCACAGCCAGAGGCCATGTGAGGATCCCAGGCCCAGCTGGGCTGCTCAGCCTAACCCTGCCCAGCCTCGCTCGAGATGCCCAGCACACATTGGTCTTCCTGAATGTTTTTCAGGGCTGTTGCTTGCAGCAGAGGCCCTGCCAAGAGTGGATCACACCCTTGTCAGAGCAAGCTGCCGTCTCAGGGAGATGTTTTATGGAGAGGAGATGTTTACGATCACACCAGGGACTGTCAAGACATCACCAGGAGAATTTCAGTCTGCAAAGCAGGGGAGCGGAAAAGGGTCTCTTTCTCGGATGCTTGGACCTTCATTCAGGAAGAGTGGCTTGGGATTCAGGGAATATTCTTCAGGGTGCAGGATCCTATGGAGTTAGGGGTATGGGTACATACGAGCTAATGCAGAGGTAGGACCCTGAATCCAGACACCGCTATGCCATCAACTTTGCCTTCCTGGGCTCGACTTGTACACACAATGAGATACACATTTAGACTGGGGAAAGCCACATGGTTCCCATGAGACAGGGGTGACCTCCAGGGTGGCTGTCTGCAGCCTGCCAGGAACATGGAATTCCTGAGGTTGAGTCCAACCAACACTGCTTTGTTCACTCTAAGACTCACAGTGACATCATGCTTAGGCCCCTCCCTCACTTGTGCTCTTGCCAATGTCTCAAGGCTCCTGTCTATCCCTATCACCACTCACCTGTGCTGTTACATATGCCCTCTTCTCTCTAATCCAGCTTTCATACAGGTGCAGGGCCCTGGGCAGAACGTGGGAGCAGGCTATCTAGAAAGTCTTGCTGACCAGCAAAATCAAGATTCAAATGGGCAAATGACCCCATAACCCAAAACAAACACAGCTGGTCCTAGCGCTGACTTCCTGTTGCTAGCCCTTGCCACTCTCAAACTCCCTTGTTCTTCTCTCTTTGCTGTGTTCACAGGAGTCTCTGTACCCGAGTCATACCATACTTACTCAGCCCTCCTGGACCGTCATGCCCCCTGGGCCTTTGCATATGACAGTGTGTTCTCTACCCAGCCAAGTCCTGCGCTCTCCAGCTGTGACTGCTGCACACTTTACACATTACCCTGAGACTGGATTCTGGTCACATCTGTTCTGAGCTAAATGCAAACAGGGTTCCTTTCATCAGTCCTTGGCACACAGGTCACAGTGCACTTCTAAGTTTGTTACACTTAATACTGCCCACCCCAGTTCCCAGCCCACCACCCAGAACCGGTTCTTCCTAACGGAGAACCTGCACAGGTCTCATGGCGAGTTTAAAAGCTAGTCCCCAGAGAGTGGGTGAGATGCTCTCAGTAAAAGTAATGAGACTGTATTCTTGGAGTTCCCGAGCCAAAGGAAGGGGCAGGCTTGGGAATTTCCAGGCAAATGCCAACAGAAATTGGCCACAAATGAATCATTAACTTTCAAGTTGAGAGCTCAAGTGCTTGTGCCAAGGTCTTTGACTCTGGCCTATGTGGGCCACTTGGCTTGGCTTGGCTCTGGCCTGAGGGCACCCCCGCCCCCGCCCCTACTGGCCATCTGCTTTACCCCATGGCCTCTGTTCAGCAAGAGGCAAGACCATCTGAGCCAGCACACCCCTGATGTCAAATAGGAGAGGGTTTGCCTTTTGCAGAGAACCATTCCAAACCTTTGTCCTCACACCCACACCCTTCTATCATACTGCCCTCTCCAACTAGCCTGATCCTTCCAGTCTTTCAAGGTCTGCATGCATTCCAGCCTGTCTTCTATCTCAGTGCCAAGTGCCTGCAGCCCTGCCTATGTCTCTTTGAGGTCTACCTGAATTGCCCTGGGTGCCTAGCATTTCTACTAGGAATTTTGTCTACTTCTCTGCACTCTTGCAGCTGCCAGGAAGCTGGCACCACCAGGGACCCACTGGTCACAGGGCTCTGTTTGAATCCCACAGCTCTAAGTCCAGGGCTGCCAGCTTGCTGGGTTGGTTTAAAGCCTCAGCTCTCACTGGGCTGAGAAGGGAGGTGATCTGCTCCCAACCTCCTCAGGCTTCTTTTCAGGGCTTGTATCCAACTGCCCTGTGGACCAAAGGTAGCAGGTAAAGGTGACCTCAGGTCTCAAGTAGGGAAGCTATGTGGTGCCAAATGTCAGTTCCCTTGTAACCAGCAAAGACCAGAAACAACAGCCTCATTCTCAGTGTGCCACCCTGAAAAGAACTGGATGCCACATGGTTGATTCTAGCAGACAGTTAGTCGAGAAGCATACACAGACCCTTACAAAGAGGCATCATACCCTGGTGCAATGCCATTCAGCACGCACTCTTCACCTTTCCAGATTCAGGGCCACCCGTACAGCAGCAACACGTCACTAAAGAGAGTGATAGGTCTGCCTTAAGCGTTCACTGTATGTGACCGTGCATCACCTATCCTTGCTCCATTTCATGGAGGAAAAAAGATAGAGGGAGAAAGAGAGGGAGAGACTGCTGCTGCAGCATGAAGGGCAGACTCCAAGTTCCACAGAGACCTGTATGGAGTTAAAGAGGAACTCATTGTCTGAGATCCAGATCAGAGTCGCTGTTTGAAAATATCGGTCCAGGCCTCCATCAGTCACTAGTGCCCCATCGACTCCTCATCGCTGTCCATGCTCGGAGCTTTGACACACGCTGTGGGCATCATCACACCCATCCTTCCACCTTCTTCTCTGAGCCCTTTGTCCACCTGGTCCTCAAAATGACCCTGTGAAGTTGGGCCTGCTGGTTCAGGGCTGCAACCCTAGCACTCAGGAGGCCGAGGCAGGGATTTCAAGGCTGAGATCAGTCTGGGCAAGTTATTAAGATTCTGCTTCAAGAAAGAGTGCTTGTTTTGCATGGTGAGGCCCTGTGTTCCATCCCTAGCACCGCAAATAGAACCAAGTGACAAGTACCTTTTGGCAGCTGGTGAGAGTCATTTTTCCCACATGTGACTGGGAAGGAGCCTGACTTACCTAGCTAGCTGGCAACCTCTCTGTGAACCTAACTCCAAAATGTCCGCCCTTAAAGCCATTAGCAAACAGGAAAAAACAGGATGGAGAGGTAAAAGGATTTGCCCTCAGCCACGTGGTTCTGACAGAACATAGGTTGGTGCCCTCATCTGCCTGCTTTGGGAATGAGCTTCTGTGACACAATGCTTTTCCTACGGCCTGGCTCATAGTTGGTAGACATAGTAGGGGAGAAACAGACTGCATGGGAGTCTGGGGGTGGTGATGAGGAGTGGGGAAAAGAAAGATGGATAAAGAGCTCCAGGGAAAAGTGAGGCTAGCTCCCTACTGCATGCAGGGTTCCTGGCATGGCCATTCTCACCTAATGATAAGGGCAGAAGGCTTTATCCATGAACCTAGGATCAGGCCAGATGCCTGGAACACACTGCACATTTTGTGTGTGTGTGTGTGTGTGTGTGTGTGTGTACACACACATGCATGAATACACATCCTCCTTGTACATCCCATGTCTGAGTACACATAGACTGGTTAGGGTGAATAGCACAAGGTTAGTCAGCGGCTGTATGCACATGTGTGTATGTAAACTTGTCAAACACAGGCATGTATACAGGTTGATGAGCAGACGATTGTCCCACAGGGCCACTGCTGCTCTGGGGCTGACAGGTACATCTGTACGGCACAGCATGTTCACGAGTGCTTGAACCAAGAGCAGGGATGTGAGCAGCTTCTGGTACACACAGCCCATGGTCTCAGACATGGGTCAGGACACAGGGGTATACACTCACACGCAGTAGTTCTGGAGGCGGCCAGGACGGGGAGACAGCAAAGAGAGCAGGTGGCAGGCAGCCCTCCCCAGGAGCGGGTGAGGAGCCCTGACTGCCGCTGTGCTGGGTGGGTGGCACTGCTCACAACAGCCCCATAAATCAGAAAGCCACTTGCCGCAGCTGTTTAAATCACCATTGCTGGACTTGGCACTCAGGATGAAGGGCCAGCAGCTGGGGGCAGGAAAGAGGGAGGGTGCTGGCATTCGGCATCCCCCACTCCAGGACGGCCTCCCCACCTGCACCCAGGCTAGACCCTCTTACTCTGCTAGCCGCTAGCCCTCCTTGCTCTAACCTCTTCGCCTCCATGTTCAGCCAAGCCTTGGCGTGCATTCACAGCTTGGGCACTGGCCTCCAGTCCTAGCATTGACAGTGTCTACTCGTGACTAGTATCCTATGGGCACATGAGACTGGGGGAGGGGAGACAGACAGTCCATTCCTCAACAGGAGCACTGTGGGTTATCACGAGACCAGGCATTTAAGCAGGGACCCACAGTCAATTCCACCCAGGGGGAGTCCCCTCCCTTGGCTCACATCACTTCCCGTTAGTAAAGTGAGGATGGGCAGCCTCCGGGGCTGCTCAAGCTGAGGATCTGCTTCTGGGGAAAAGATCTCGTGGATGCTGATTAATTATGACTATTAATAATACAGCCATCTGTAGCTCGTGGTAGAGCACATATGATTAAAACCGGGCCCGGTGCCCCGGCGGCAGAATGAATAGGTCTCTGAATGGGCCGCTGGTGTCACCGCCAGCCTGAGAGTGGATGCGTGGTGATGGAGCACCATTTCTGCCGCTCAGACGCATGAGGAGGGCAGAGACAGCCAGGCAGGCAGACAGGCAGGCAGACAGAAAGACGACAGTGAAGACCTGTTCATCAGACAGTGAACACCAGACAGTCCCCGAGGCCTCAGGGAAGGACTCTCTGTGTCTGCCCCCAGGGAAAAGCTTGCTAGCTCCAGCTCTTCTCAGCTTTGCCCTGCTCCCTAGAGCTCTGAGCTTCATCCAAAGACTCCTCTGATGCTGTGGGTGCTAGGTTGGGTCAGCACTGTGACGAGATGCCGGCTACATCATTTCACGACTGTCTGGTGCCTTCCTCTCTGGCCTCCACCCCCGCCCTGCTCCAAGCTTCCTCCTTACACAGTCCTTCTGCCGCACCTCCCTCCCCACAGTGGGACAGTGGGTCCAGCCACTATTCCTCTGTCCTGTGGGCTCAGGCTTTTGGCCTTGCTGCGAACACGAATGCATTCTAGGTGCTCCTGTGGCTGCCCAGTGGCCAGAGCACAGGCTGCTCCTACTGAGTGTCCTGCCAATCGGCACGGTAGGGACATGGCTCGTACTGGGGCCTCCAGACCTGACCACATTGCTCTCATACACACCATGGAGACGTCCACAACAGCCCACGTGCCGATGGTAACACGCCTGACCGATCAAGAAACTGAGGAGAAGTGGGCAGAATGCACACTAGGCCATTTGGCTGCAGAGGTCTCTCTTTCCAGATCACTGAGACTTGAAGGGAATGAGCCAGTCAAGGTCAAACACCATTTGTGGGGACTGGGCCACCATCTTTCAAGCCATAAGCGTGAGTAGATGGTGAGGTAGTCCAGAGGTGAGTGGCCATGGGTTCAGGCCAGTTTCTGTATTCACCTTTCGTGTGATCTCAAGCAAGTCCCTTGCCAGCCCCAGGCCTCATTTCTTCAGTGGTTAAATGGACTGACCTCCTACTGCAGGCATGAAGGCAATGGTGGAGTCAAAGCCTCTGGAAATGACAAAATGGCAACTGGGTTCCCCAGACCACAGTTCAAATGCTGGTGGGGCCACTAAAAAACAAAAAACAAAAACCACCACTATTCAGGGATAGATCTGAAACCAGGGATGCCCTGGAGAATCTGGGGCACATGGAGGTGAGGAGCTTTATGAACATGAAGACTGGATGGCCTCTCTCGCAGTGCTCCCTGTGGTCGCACCTCTGTAGATTTCCTGACTGTGGTGATCCTTGTAGACTCTGGCTGACATACTTCCTGGTCACCCAAGTGTGTCCAGCCCTGGGCTGGTCCCAAGAGCTACCCCCAGGGGTAACTGCTGAGTCCTAACAGGCACTTTTCGGTTCTATCACTTGCTAGGTAATCCTGGCATTCAGCTCTAGAGGGGCAATGGGATCCAGCTCCAAGATCCTGGGTGACTAATGATAGCACAAGTATCCCCAAGCTCCTTTCCCCGCACCTATGGCAGGCATTACTAATCAATCCCTGGGCTCTCTTACAGAGCTCCAATGTGGCCTTAGAATCATCATTCTACTTGGCACCTTAGGCTATCATTCCTAGATGGGGTATAACACCAAGTGTTTGACATCCCTGTTGGAGCGACCATCACACCCCATCCACTGGGATAAATCACGGCCAATGTAGGTGAGGCCTGGTCTTGGTTCTGGGCTGGGAAACACCAGCTATGAGGTGCAAGCTTGGGACCTCGGTTTGAGAGCTTCGGGGGAAACGCACTGTCCGTGTGAAGGTAGGAGATGGTTTTGCTGCCAGGATCCTTCCAGACTCTTGGCCCAAACTCTGTAGGAACACAGCAGCCTCCCTCTGCCTGGGCCCTGGGCCTGGGATTTCTCCATGTGTTGGGGGACAGGGGGTGCAGTGATAGGGAACCAGAATGTATCCTTCCAGTACCTCTCCCTAGTCATAGCTTCAAGACAGAACTCCATGAGCCCTCACAGAAAGGGCAACCTAAACAGATTGGGATGAGCTCATTGTTACTGCTTCCACCCTCCTAATGGATGTTCTCAGAATGTTCTACTTGAACTCAACTCACAACAAAAAAGAAAAAAAATTCCCAGCACTGCCGTAATTTGAAATTAGCTTTAGCCACCATGAATACAATAGTTAAAACGAGAGCAGGCTCAAGAACGGTGGTGCTCCACCACAGGCTGGATCCCCCAGCAGCCAAGCTCCACCAGACGAGGACAACAGCAAGTGTTTTGGCCACCAGAAGCTATTCTTAATACGGGCTGAGAGGCAGAGTGGTCTGGGGCCAGGCAGGACTCCTTAGGCCCGATGAACACTGCAACGAACACAGCACAGCCATCTCTGTGGACCTTTCAGATCTGAGGGGTGGCCACTATCAGCATTCTGTGGACAAACGAGGATGCTCAGAGACATGGACTCACTGACTCGAAGTCACACAGCAGTGCATGGCTGGGCTGGATTATGGAAGCCTTCTGAGTCAAGCAAGGCCCCTCCTCTCTGCTGCACTGCCATGTCTGTGCTGCACAGTCACTTAGGCAGAATGGAGTCACCCTGACCCATGGCTGTGCTAACAGCTTTTACACCTGAGGTTAACAACTATGATTTAAGAGGTTGTTTGTCTTACTTTTCAGGAATCAGCTTCTGAACAGGCACTAACGCATCAGCCTGGGAAGTTTGTCTTTCAGAAAATATTTATAGCATTTCAAGACAGTTTGGTGACAAGTGGATGCAACATCTGCTGTCGTCCTCGCTTTCTACCACAGCACAGGCCCGGAGCGGCAAACACACAGGCTTCGCATGAGATGCGCACAGACACACAGACAGTCCTCAGAGCGATCACGAGGGTCAGTGAGGTTCACGGCCTCCTTGTCAGGTCTGAAAGGAGTCCCAGGCCTGGGATTACGACTCTTAGAGGAACCTCAACAGTAAAGGAGCCCGCCTGCCGAATTTAGATCACAGTTGCAGTGTAGGATTGGGGAAAGGCAGCTGGAGTTGGGCTAACCAGGTACTTGCTGATGGCTTCCGGAAGTTTATTGACCTCCATAATGCTCGTGGCTACAGCAAGGTGACAGCAAGGAATCAATGTCCATGAGGCAGAAGCCTTCTGTCACAGCCCTCCCTGCTCCATCCCATACTGTCCTTGGGCTCTGCCATGTCTAGCCTACTGGCCCTGACTGACTCAAAAATGACCTTTCCAGTCCCAAAGTCCTGAGGATCTTCCACTGCATTTTGGAGACTCAGGTAGAAACTCCAAGGTGCAGGAAAAGGAGGGACCTGTCCAGGATGCTGGCTAGCACCCAGCCCAGGCAAACTGAGTCTGCTGTGAAAAGCCCCACATCTCTGTGAGCACAGCAGAGGCAGCTGCTGCGTCACAATCAGAAGATCCCCGTGGAGAACAGGGAGCAGCAGTGATGCCCAGGGTCCAGGGCCCAGGGCCCAGGGCCAGGAGAAAGTGAACAGTGTCCCATGTCCAAGGCACACGCCTACTGAGCATGCCAGGTCTACTCTTGGTGGGGCTTCTAACCCTCTGCACCCAGGCTGCAGACCCCACCCACTGCACACAGCACCACCCAGCCCAGGTAGCCTACAAACCAAGCTGCAGAGAGCCGTGGTTCCAGATGCACGAGACAAAGGCCAGGTCAGCCTTGCCCACGCTGCCCCAGGAGGCTGGCAGAGTGCCCCAGGCAGTGGAGCCTGCTAGCATACGGTTTGATCCATAAAGCCACTCTCTGCTTGGATGTCAACAGACATGGCAAACAGTGCCTCCACCGTGACATCGCCCTTTCACTGACTGCTTTCCTTTATCCAGTTTTCCCTCCTTCCTCCACAGTTCCTTCTAGATCAACGGACCGTCCACCCCACAGAGGCGCGCCTAAGACCCCTAAAAAAAACCAAGCAATCATTCTAGACTCTGAGGCTGCCCTCAGCAAAACTACTCACCACCTGGTAGACCCTTGTATCATGTGTGCGCCCGCCCACCAGCCCCCTCTTTCTTTGCTGGCAGGAGAGCGACATCTTGTCACTGGCTCCTTGCACATCCTCTTCCTTGTCCTTGCACCTGTGTAACTTGTCCTGTTTTCCATCTCCACCCTGTGTGCTTCCAGGCCCTGCTCACCTCATTTTATAACCTCCTCTCCATTGCTGCCCACTCCACAGGTACCTTCAGACATCAGACACCAAATGAATTCTGGCCCCAGGGCCTTTGCACTTACCTTTCCCTCTGACATTCCACGCCCACACTGTGACCAGCTCTAGCTTCCCAAGAGGTCCTTCCCTGTGGTGCCCTTATCTAAAACACATGCCCTTCTGTAACAACACTCAATGCCATCAAAGCCGGTTCATTACGCATGTTATTTATTCTGCCCTCTACGGTTCTACCCCATCTCTGCCCAATAGCAACAATAACAATAACACTTAGGCTGGTCTCTGTGATCGTGTCCGGTGGCTGGCCCAAAATGGTAACTCAGGGTTTGCTGAAAGAAAAAAGTGAATGAACGTATACAAACTCCTCCACTTCCTGGATAAGGATGCTGAGAACTGAGAACAGCCACGACTGTGTGGGCATCTGTGAGGCAGGGGTAGAACCCAGGCTTTCTGAGGCCTAGTCAGACCAGAGGGATACTCAGTTCCACAGGGGAAAAAAAAAAAAAGAAAAACAGAATATAGATGGCTTCCACATCTCCTTTGAGACTCAAATGCCACCTCTCTGCCTACCACATCCTGTCTTTGGAGCCAAGCTAGCCTCTGCAAGGGCCAGACTGGATCCTGGCCATCCTTTCGAAGACCCCTGCTTGAGCCAGTCCAGGTCCCTTCCTCAGGATGCCCAGTAACTCATGACCTGCTGTGAGCTGATGGGGAGAGTTAAGGGCAGGAGAGGCCTGTGTCCTGGGGTGGGGCAGGATGAGGGGGCCAAGCCAAATTCAGGTCACATTGCTGCACTCACAGCCCTGTGAGGGCTAAAAATAGCCATGTTTATGCTTGCAGGGCTGGGACTCTGCCTCTCAGTCAGCGGGCTCAGGAACTTTTCTGCCATCCCAGGAGACCTGGTCCAAGCCAGACATTGGCCCAGCCTTTCTGGGTTGGCTGCTGCCTCTGTTTTTAGGGAGGGTAAAGACACACTGAGCAGGCACATGGCACTGCATGTGTGTCTTGAGAGAAGTGTGTTTGAGTGATAGAGGAGTTGGTCAGATCCTGGCCCAACCAGTTTACCTCAAAGCCTCCAGGATCATGGTGGCAAGGCATCTGGGAGGCAGATGGAAAGCTTACTTGCCGTGTGCCTAGGGCAGGTCACTAGCTTCCTCTGGGCCTTAGTTAGCTCATTCATTGTGCCAACTACCGGTGGGGTGCAGTCACCTGTCCCCACAGCGCATGCTTAGTACAGAGGGCCAGCTACCCATAGCACCATGTACATGTTGGCAGCAGGGTGCTAGGTGAGACGTGAGGCCACCCCTGGGCCCCACAGCAGTCTTCATGCCAGATGATGGCACACCTGCTAGGACAGCTGTCACCTGACCCTGTGCCTCCTTTTCTCCCTCCCTGACCCGGTTTACCCTGGACTTTAACATCCAAGGAGAAGGTGGTGGGCCCTTTCTAAAGAGAACCTTTATGTACAGTTGACATACTCTCCGACCTGCATAGACTCCGACTCTCTGATCTGGCTATACCACCTAAAAACACACAGACCTGTCACTGTCACACAAGCACTGACCTCCCCAAAACATCCAAGCGCACAGCATCTTGGGTCCAGACACAGAGCCAGGACCTTCTATCGCTGCCGGAGAGGCCTGCCCTGCCCCTACTTCTGGAGGTGTACTCCACATTCACGAGCTCTCCTGCTGCTTATCCCTTAGCTTGTCCTTACACTTTCCTCCCTCCATTTCTGGCCCAGAAATCACCCTTACTTCCCACTTCCCCATCAGCGTGAGCTCAGCTCCCTGCCTGCACTGCATAAACCCCTCCCTTAGACAGACAGTAGCTCCCTTGGGCTGAGCCCTTTCCCTCCTCAACCTAACCACACAGGGCTGGACGGGAAGGCCTGTGCGAGTCTGAGCTGAATCACCCTCAAGGGAAGAGCTTGCTTCTTTCTCTTTGCCCCAGCCAAGTAAGTGAACAACCTCACCAGCCCCCTTCAATGCTTCCCCAAGACTCTTCTATATACAGTCAGCTTTGGCTCTGCCCCTGCCTTCCCCAGACTCCTGTCCTCCTAGGGTGCTCAGGAGGCAGAGACTGTGCTCCTCAGACCTGCAGCTCTCCGCCTGGCTTCCAAGGCTCCTGTTCAGCTGGGCTGACAGTGGGTCACAATTAGTAAGCTCCAGGATCTGTGTGCTGGGCCTCAGACCCTATAACTCATGGACCACAGCGGGGTTCTGGGGCCTATAAGACTAGTGTCTCTGGAACACACTGCACAACTGCTGTGTGAACAGGATCTAGGGGCGTCACTCCTTAGTGAGTCCTTTGAGGTGTGATTGCTGTTTAAGGCCACCGCGATGCATACTTAGGCCCTAGTACAAACCTGATGTCCTCTCTAGACTCTTTCTGCTGGAAACAGGACATCCCTCAGGATGTCAAAGGATGTCAGCTCAAAGGCCTCATCATCTCGGAAGCCCTCTCTGACTGCCCTTCCCTACCAGGCTGACTGCAGCCTGTTCCCTTGGCAGGGCTCATGAGACACCCATGCTAGGGAAAGCTCCTTGGCTGTCTCACTGGGGTGGGTCTCCGAGCTCCTGGGCTGGGCCACTCCTCCGGGGCCTGGCACATGTTATCACAGCAGCAGTTGGAACCAGCTGTGGTAGGATCAACCCAATGGGCTGTTCTGGCTAGTCCCATGAATTGTCCCTTGGAGTAAGAGGAAGCTGGCTCACCCCTATAATGCACCTATAGCCACCCCCCCTTCCGCAGCACAGGAGCGAGTGTTAGGGATGAGGGGTTACTTCCTAAAGCTATAGACACAAGGATCTTGGGGGAAGAGACTTCCAAAGCCCTGGGTTGGAGACAAGGAAGGGTCCCAGGCTGGGCACAGAGGTACCCTGATGGCACGCAGTGGAGGACCTGTGTGATGAGACCCTTCTTCCTGAGGCTCCTGCAGCCGGAAGAGCAAACACAGGCTGAGCATCCAGAGGTAGGTCCTGGGGTTCCAGAGACCAGGGAGGAAGAAGCTCCTCACGGGCAGCCTAGGGAAGTCCAAGAGCACCTTGTTCAGAGCAGTGAGGTCCCTATTCCAGAAGGCCCCCCAAACCACTGATCTCCCAGCACCAGCACAATGAATTTCTTTCTATGCCATGTCAGGTCTCAGTAGGTCAGTGACGCCATGGCTGTGGCAGAGGGACCCCCTGTCCCAGTTCTATCTGCAACCCAAGAGTCCTTACACTCTGCTTTCTGAAAGATCCAAGCCCTTGCCCTGCTGTTTGGCTTCTGTTTATCTCATCTGTCTGGCACTTCTGCCATCTCCCTCCAGAGCCCCAGCAAGTTCCTTGTTGAGTCACACTCTGGTTGTTGATCTCAAAAATTTCTCTGCTGGTGAAGTTGATCTGGGGGGGTCAGAGCTCTGAAGGAAGCTGAGACGTCATTCTTCTCTGTGTGTGTGTGTGTGTGTATGTATTTGTATGTGCATGTGTTATGTGTGAGAGTACATTTGTGTGTAAGCATGTGTGGTGTGCCTGTGTACTTCGAGGGCACGTAGGCATGCATGTGCACGTGTGTGTGTGTGTGTGTGTGTGTGTGTGTGTCCTCGTAAGCACTCCAACCTCAGCAGGCTCCTCAAGCCTCCAGGCTTTGAGGGTCACTTGAGCTCAAATCTCAGATCTGTGCCTGACCAGATGGATGAGCTTGGATACCCTACAAATATTCATTCATGTTCAGTCGCAAGAGCCTTCAAGGTATGTGGTGTTTCCATTCCTATCCCCACTTAACAAAGGAAGGAACCTGAACAGGGTAGCCCAGTTGGCAAACACAAGAGCTGGGATCTGGGGCCCAGAAGCTGGCTCCAGAATGTGTATACCAGCCATCACATCCTGCTGCATCTGAACGTCTAGTATCGCTTTTCTCCATGCATCCAGGCTTTAGCCTGGTTCATTTCCTCACTTCACATAAATGTCAGGGTTTGTCTACAGTTCCAAGCCTGCGTCCACACAGATTCTCCTAGCACTACTTCTAGCTCACGCATACACTTTCCTTCTAGCTGATCCCAACACCTCTAAGCTCAAACTTTCACTCCAGGCTTTCATCTGGGGATCTGAGTCTCTCTAAACCAGTGGTTCCCAACCTGTGGGTTATGATCCCTCCCCTGGGGGGTTGAACAACCCTTTCACAGGGGCAACCTCAGGCCATCGGAAAACACAGATATTTGCATTACTATTCATAGCAGTACAAAATTACAGTTATGAAGTAGTAATGAGAACAATTTTATGGTGGGGGGGTCACCATAACATGAGGAACTGTACTAAAGGGTCACAAGCATTAGGAAGGTTGATAAGCACTGCTCTTACTTACTAAAAACTGACGTGGTGGCTGTGTGATCCACGAGACCACTCCAGAGACCTCTGGTCCTCATGCCTCCTGTCCATGTTGGTCTGAGCAGCTCTGAATAACAGGCCCCAGGGGAAAGCCTCCGGGAGGATGTGGAGGCCCCTGTAACAATCCCTCTTCCTCACAGTGATGTGGGAGCACCGGCAACATTCAAGCAGCCCATGGAGAGGGCCAGGCAGACCACATATGTAGTGTGCACAAAAGCCCAAAGTGACAGAAATTGATAAAAACTTCACGGTGCCACTGACACCCCATCTATCAAAGGCCCCAAATCTCATTCTCTGCTTGCCTCCAATTTCTATCAGAGCTTGCCAGCTGCACATTTATTGAGAAGTTTGTGAGCTGACAGGCACTGTATTACCAACATTAATGATGCATCAGTCTCTAGAATTACTGGGGAAACAGTCCAGTTGATTTCATTATCATCCCAAGTTCTCCACATTTCATTTGATGCCCCGCAGGTATGAACACGGACCAACGTCAGTAAACAAAGGTGCGAGGCCAAGTGACCCTAGGCAGGAGAACCCAAACTTGCACAGAGAATGTATGAACACTAGGCCTCCCCCTCCCTCCGTGACAGCTGAAGGTGCTCAGGCTTAGCAGGTGGTATTCGCCAGGACAATGGATCAAGGGCCAAGGTCAGGCTTCCCATTCGTGCCTAGAGGGAGGTGGCCTTGAGTAGGCAGAAATAGACAGTGATGTCATATTTAGGTGCCTCTTAGCTGGGGCAGGAAGCTGGCCCCACGTATAACCCATCATCATCTGTGGCCACACCCCAGCTGGATCCACGCCTGTGACAGGCTCTCCACTCTGCTGGCTCTCATGGGACTGAAGCTGTGCAAGGTGTTATCCCATTCTACTTTGTCCTTTGCCCAGTGTCCCCAGCCACAGTGGTCTCCTTTCAACTTCTCAGCCTTTTCCCACACTGTTACCCCCCCCCCCACACACACACCACACACCCCATCATCATCTCATAGCTTAATCCCCAAACCCACCCCCAGAGCTTCCTCTTCAGCACCTGTTTCTCTCTTGACCAACTCAGTGGTTTTAGTAAAAAATGTAAATAGTTGGCTTTTTTACCTGTGCTTTCTCTCTGGCTCCCCACAGACAAGAACCTTAACTTCAGCGTCACCATCTTGTCCTTAGTGCCTAGCAGAGACTTGGCCTCAGTATACCCCAAGCCCCTGTGCATCCCTGAATGTGGTGATTTATGATAAAGAAATTTTGGAAAAACATCAGTTGTTTCAGAGCTGAACTGCCTTTCCTGGTGGACAGAAGCTGTGTCACACATTGTCATATCTAGCTCACTGTAGGTGCCTGTCCTCCTCCTGACCATTCTGCTTCCCCTAGAAACATTCCAGACAGCAGGACCAGCAGGCAGCTGAGGACTTGAGATCAGGAGCTAGGATCAAATTTTGCTCCTGTCAATTAAGCGGAACCCATAACCGCACTAACTTCTGCCAACCACCTGACCCAGAAGACAGGAAGGAGTGAGTGGCCTCGGGTCTTGGCTGTCTCTAGGGACTTTTGGGTTCTCCAACAGTAAAGACGGGTCCCTAGTTCACCATGAGCAGTGCCTTCTTACAGTAGCTTTGGTATTTCTATCTGTAAATGTTTCAAGCTGAAGATGAGGGGTGAGATCTGGAGAGCCAGGAAGAGACCCCAGAATGGCTTGGGCCCATTAGAACTGGCCTCTGGGAAAGAAAGACTCATTGCCCTGCAAGGCTATAGAAGCCCATGACATCTCCGGGTGAAAAGATGGCGGGGGTATCCTCTTCCCTGATGTGGTTGCTTCAGCCAGAGAAATGCAGGTCCAGAGACAGTGAAGCTCAGTGCTTCGGGTGAAGCGGCACTCAAGTGCCAGAAAGACAAAAATGTCTGCAGCTGTCCTACACACCAGCTGGACAGCAGGAAGGCCAAGGCAGCCAGGCAAGGAAAGGCCAGGCAGTTAGGGTTGTCCCTGCAGAAGAGCCCCATCAGGAAGCGAGCTCAGAAGCACAGCCCTGGACCTCTTGGGGCAGACTCCAAACCATGGGTATTATGGTTATTATTGTTATTTAGTGCTATCTGGAATTAAATCAGGGGAACATTTGACTTAATAGATAGTGTTCTGACTTGAAAATAGAGTTTTCCCCTGAAATAAATATTACTGACATAATTTATTTACGAGCATTCACCATGGGACTGGCTCAACACTGAGCACTAAGCATACATTATTGTATTTCATCCCCCTAACAACTCCACTGTCCCCATGAAATGAATATGCCAGACTTCCCAGGATCCTGCAGGTGAGAAGGGCAGTGTGAATCCAGAGTGCTACAGGGTCACGTGCCTTTCACTCTGAGCATCATAGAACTCTCACCAACGTTCAACCTAGTCACTTTTTGTATGAGCAAGTGCATGTGTGTGAATGGGTGTGCACACACATGCACGCAGCAACATTCAGCATTCTCATGGGCAGGTGTAAATGGGTTTCAGGTGCGTGTCTGTGAGCACACTTGTGGTGACCAGAAATCAAACTTGGCTGTTATTTCTTAGTAGCTGTCAGGCACCTTGATTTTTGAGGATCATTGTTGTTGTTAGTGTTAACGTTGTTGTGGTGGTGGTTGGGGCAGGACTCGGGCCACAGCACATACGTGGAGGTCAGAGGATGACTTTTCAGAGTGGGTTCTCTCTTTTTACCTTAATGTGGGTTCCAGGACTGAAGCCCAGGTTGTCAGTCTTGAGTGGAACGCTCCTTTACCCACTGAGTCAACTGCCCAGCCCATGACCTTGTGTGTGTGTGTGTGTGTGTGTGTGTGTGTGTGTGTGTGTGTAAGCCGGGGCTCAACAATTAGGGTAAACTGGCTAGTCACCAAGGTCCAGGGTCCTCCAGTCTCTGCCGCCGAGGTCATAAGAACCATGCTACCATACCTGGCTTTTCACTTGAAGGCAGGTCCTCATGTTTGTGCAACAAGGGCTTTACTGACTGAATGATTTCCCAGCCTACATACTTTCTGAAGAGGACACTGAAGCCAGAAGGTATTGGACTTGTACCAAATCACTCACCCTGTTGGCAGGGCCAGGCCACACGATGCAGCTACTGTGGACTTCCATTTTCAGAAGAGCCTGGGAGTGTGCAGTCAACATAGCTTCGCAGCCAAGCATAGGATGCACCCAAACTAGAGGAGCCTACGGGGGATGGTGGAGAGTTGGGGCCTGCCTGCCTGCCTGCTTGCCTCCTCTGGAGAATGGTAACCACTTGGGCAACTAGAAACTTCCAACTCCTGGGACCCAGCTCAGGTGCTCCTTCAGAGCTACAGAAAGGGCAGGGGGTTCCAGCCATCCCAGCACAAGTCAGTACCAGCACGGACAGACTGCAGACCTTGTGCTTCTTGCACACTTAGGGCACCAGGCTGCATCCTCAGTAAACAGGGCCAGGAGCAGCTGGACTCACCCAGCAGGCTTGTTCTGGGGAAGCCAGTCGGAAGAAGGGCTCCTTGGCATTTCAGCAGCGCTCTCTTACTCAAGCAGGTCTTTCTGTCCAAAGGGCAGCTTTGACGTGCAGAACAGGCTGTGGTGTCAATATGAGTCCAGCATTGTCCGGCTGGGGACAGACAATGCCCTCGGCAGACTGTTTATTTATAAATCCACCCAGTGCTTACTGCTGCCCTACTCTCTCCAAATGCAAATTGAATGGCCTTCTTCCTGTAAGCCAAACAGGCTTGCTCAAGCTGATAAAAATCATCCAGAAAGTTCTCTTTATCTCCCAAATACAGAGAGTCCTCACACACACACATCTAGAAAGAGGCAGATGCCTTCCCGTTGCTGTCTGGGGCTAGCCTAGGAAGCAGGACCATGGCAGGGGCCACCAAGAAGGCAATGGGAGAGAGACTTCTCATCTAGAAACCTGCCCTCAAGTCCTGCTGAAGTCACTCCATGACATCACACCATGAAGTCTGTTTGTCATGAAGGTACAAAACTTCCTTCCTTACAGTTCCCTGGAGAATTAAATTGAGATCATCACAGAAATTGTGTGGGAGAACCTAGTAAGTGCACTGTTTGTGATGGTGGCTAAGACTGAAAAATGACTGTCACCATTGACTAGAGCCTGGGCCTGCCTGGACTAGAGCTACCCTGCATCTTGCTGGGAAGCTGCAGAATAATCCCATCCACTCTCTGGGCCTTAGCGCCAAGGAGCCAGTGTCCTATTGGTTGGCAATTGAGCCCCTCAATGGCAGTATTATGATCTAATACTTTTGGGGGTGGGAGAAGATAAATAATCAAAGCTCCAGAGGTAACAGTGAAGAGATTCAGAAGATTGAGAAGACCATGGACCAGAGCGGCAGAGTGGCCAGGAAGGCCACCTGGAAAAGGGACATTCAAGGGTTGCTTTAGAAATGGAGTGGCTTTGGCCAGTTCCCTGGACTCTCTTCCCCCGTCAAGAAAAACAGAATTTATTAAAAAAAAAACCAACAACCCACAATAAGTCCCATCTTACAGGAAAGCTACCTAGAAAGCCTATGCTCTTGGAGTCTAGACCCAACAGCACAGCACACAGGGGCACGTGCCTTGCGTCAGGCTTGCTGGGGATTGGGTAAGGGTGCATCATTGGCTAGACTCATAAAGGCCTCCAAAGACTGCAGAGGAGGCACAAGCAAACACGACAAAGTCATCAGAGACTGACAGGAGCACATCAGAACCTCTCGTCGAGGGTCCAAGGCTTTGGATCAAGAATTGCAATGCTACCATGACAGTGCACATGCAGGCTGACTGGAGCCCTGTTGACAGAGGGACAGCCTTTAACCTTTGATGTGTGGTCTCCCAGCATGCTCACCTGGAGCCAGGTCTGTCAGCACAGACTTGTTCATAGAAGGGAACATGGAAGAAGCCCAAGGGAAGGCCATAAAATGGCCATGCCAACGTGGACCAGCTTTCCAGACAGATAAACAGATACCAGTGTCAACTCACAGAGGTGTGTACTCCCTCTCTTGACTCCTCACTGCACCCAACAGGACACTCTCCTCTACTTCCGGAGGCAGGGCCATCTCCTAGCTCCACCCCTAGTGACCCTCCCATCCAGTACAGGGCTGTTGGCTGGTTCTGAAGACATCCTTGGGATATAATTAAAAGGGCTCCATCTCCTCCTCCAGCCTTGGTGGTTCCCTGCCACCACATTAATCTCCCAGAATGTCACTCAGCCCCTGTCCTCCCTGTGGGAGCCCCCACTCCTACCCAGGCAACACCTTACTCTGACCTGCCACCTGCCTTCTCTTGGGTGGTACTCATCATGTACAGTTACAATCCCAGGCACTGATTGAACGTCCTGAGTCCCCACAAGTATCCCTCCCTCCCTTCCTTCACACCCTTCCCACAAGTACCTCTCTTCTCCCATCTTGCCAAAGCCACTCCATTTTTAAAGTATCCCTTAAATGCCCCTTCCTCCAGGTTGCTCTCCCTGCCCACTCTGGTCTTCTTCTCACTCTTCTGAACCACGTTGCTGTCATCTCTGGAGCTCTGGGTATTTATCTTCTCTGCTCTGCCCGGTGGCTAAGGCTAATCATTCCATTTAAACTATGAAACTCAAGGTCAAGGTCTCCATATTATTTGTCCACTCTCCATTCAAGACATATCAGTAGCTATACCCTGATGGCCCTGGGCCAGGGATGACAGGAGGCAAGCCTAGAAGCTGCTGGTGGTGAGAGGAATTCAGGAATGAGGGTGAGCCAGTATTTCCTCATGGAGCCCATAAAGCATAGGGCCCCACTTGAGTGGGTTCTCCTAGTGGAGTGACGCTATGTCAGAGTTCAAGACAAAGAAGCCGAGCATGTGCTGACCCCCCAACTCTACTGTGGGGACAGTTTTGGCACACTGGCAGAGACACCATCAAGTACAGACTGCTCAGGAAACCTCAAGCTTCAGCAAGGCCACCTATCCCCATGGATGAGGCAAAGCAGAAGGCTGGGTGGATGACCAAAGGGGACACCAGGGTCCCTGATTTAGGCAGCACCCACAAGCCTCCTCTGCTCCTGCCATGGTGGCAGCCTATGGGGTTGGCACTCTTGTGCCTTCCCAGATGGACTGGCTGTGAGAGATATGCTCTTCCTGGCTGGAGGCCTAGCAGCCCGGCCCTTCTGCACAACTCTCAGCAGCTTCACCAATGGCTCCATTGTGCTCATGCTGAAGAGCTCCTCTGGGGCTGGGCACAGAGTTCTGGAGGGGTAAACAAATGGGATCCTGCATGCCAGAGTGGCGTCTCTGACCATGTTCCCATCTCCAGCTGTACCCTGGTGTGCTTTCCAGGCCTACTGTACAACACTCGCTCACCCCTACCCACCCACCCTGGCCCCAGGAGGGGACAGAAAGACCTTCTTTTTCTCCTAGCATCTCTTCTGATCTAAAGTAGGTCTTCAGCATCCACGCCACAGCCCCAGGAGATGCCCCGGTCTGCCTAGGTGCTGGGGACAACCCCCTCCGCTTAGGGCCTCTGTTGTCCCACCACTTCAGGATTTTGGAAATAAGAGGCATTCAAGGAACTGAGTGTGAGCCCTTAATTCCCATGTTTTCCCGTTCGTGAGACGAAGTGGCTAACTGAGCAATGGCACACTGTGTCCTGGGTCCCATATGCAATCTAACTGACTATGCCTGAACAAAACAAACAAACAAACAAACAAACAAACAAACAAAAACAGTGGCAGGGCTTGCCTGGGGCATCCGAGGTTCCCCCGGCAGGCAGGAGGGAGAAGAAGGCAGCACAGGAGCAAAGTGGGCTGTCCGTGGCTCAGAAGCCTTAAAAGCTAGTAAAAGGTTTAATTCTGCATAATGACTTACAAAGTGACAAGTAAAATAGATTTACCGTGACAGCTTGAAAGGAAAACCAAAGAAATAAAATTACACTCCAGCTCTTCCCGGATCTTTGCAACCTGTCCCCTCCCTTCAGAAAACCAGGAGCTCTGGAGGGCCCACATGGTCAAGAGGACATGAAAGGAAAGAGTGGTGGCCTGGGAGAGCGATAGAGACAAAGGCAGGAGCTGGTCCACAGTCCCGGTGCAGCTGGGGGTTGGCGTGAAGTGCCTGCCCTGCAGATAATGAGTTCCCAGCCTTCCAAGCCAAACTCTATAATGTATTGACAAAGGCATTTTCCCGGTGCACCTGAGTGTGTACACACACACAGCACAAACCTTCCGTGTCTACTAGAACCCAGGACTTCCACCTCTACCTGCCTCCTGCAGGGTCTAGCACAGTGATCCCAAGGAACCGGCCAGCTTTCAGGACTCTCAAGAGGCTTCATTGCTTATCCTGCCACAAACCAAGGATGCCACATTAGCCCTACATTGCAAAAGAAGATGAGAGAGAGCAAGATTCAGCAAGCGTATCTTGGAAAGACAAGTGCGCTGAAAGGCCAGCCCCGCTTTCTGTCCCCACAGGATTCTTGGAATCTGTTACCACAAGGGTCAAGGACCACAGAGCAGGACCACTGAGCTCCAAAGGGTGAGAACAGAGTGCTTGGAATAGTTCTGCCTCTGCCTTGGGCCACAGAAGCTCTCCAATAAGCAAAGACCCTTCCATCGCCCTAGGGCAAACAGCCCAGGCGATACTCAGGGCTCTTCATTCGGGCAACACCAGTCACTACGCAAAGTTACTCAGGCACACCAACAGACAGATCAAAACAAAGAGTCAGGCCAGGGGATGGCTCAGCAGGTACCAACCTGCCACGGAGCCTAGTGGAAGGAAAGAACTGACTCCTAAAAGTTGTCCTCTGACCTCCACACACAACATACAAGATGAGGCACATGTGCTCCTGTGCGCGCATGCGCGCGCGCGCGCGCGTGTGCGCACACACACACACACACACACACACACACACACGCGCACATGTGTGCACACGCACACACATACAGTCAGCAGAAGGCTTCCTCTCAGGAGAAAGCTCCAGAGACGTGGTGCTGAGCTCCACCCAAAGTCTAGTAAATGGATGTGATCTCCCGTTGTAGAGGTCACCACTCCAGAAACAAGCCAAAAAGAACCTACCTGGAGCCCAGTGGGTGTCCCAGAAATGGAAAGCCACCATGGGTAAGGGTGGACTGGAATGCCTCTGCAGTCGGATGCAGAGGTGGCTGCATCTGCGGTCAGACCTGGCTTGACCCACCCCCAGGGCCCAGGAGCAGCCAGCAGAGAAACGATGGCATTGAAGGGAGGGACCACAGTCAGAGCTTGGCCTGGGGACATGGTCCCAGCTACAGCCTCCCGCAGCCTGTGCCCTGATCTGGTAAGAACTGGTAGGGTAGAGTCCAGCAAGGGTTATAGATTACCTCGTGTCCCTACTTTCCACTTCTCATTGCCACCCAGCAACTCTAGGCTTGGTGAAATGAAATGTTGTCCTGTGTCTTTAACCGAAAGAGCCAGGGACGTGCCCAGGCAGGCCTGGACACCATGTTTACCCGGCAGAAGGTGGCCCTCCCTCTGCCCTCCCCAGAGCTGGCAAGCCAGGGCCATTTGCCGTAGACTCGCCTGGTGTGTAGGCTGCCTATGTGGCCCAGGCCCCAGATCTGCCCAGGGTCTTG
This sequence comes from Meriones unguiculatus, assembly GCF_030254825.1. Lineage (NCBI taxonomy): Eukaryota > Metazoa > Chordata > Mammalia > Rodentia > Muridae > Meriones > Meriones unguiculatus. The sequence goes on along the minus strand of NC_083357.1, from coordinate 3,525,051 downwards.
CCCAAGAGGCCCTTCGGCCTGGCCAGGCTGCTAAAACTGAGGCAGTTCTCCAAGCCAGCAAAACCAGGCCAGTTAGCAGGGCAGGTATCTACGGACCTGGCCCCTTCGCACATAACAACCTTGCCCTGGAGGTGCTCTGAGAGCCAGACCTGGGAAGCTCCACTCCATCTGGGAATGGGAAGGAGGGTAAGGAAGCACAGAGGGTTTGGGCCAGGCTCATGGGCTGAGCTGCGATCCCAGCTCTGATGTAGTTCATTCCTCTTGAATGCGAGGACGTTTATTCCAAACCGCAAAACCCACCAGCGCTGTGTCAAAGGTGGCGTCACTTATTATTCACTGCGCGGAGAGCCTTCTGGAATGCTTGCTAGCTGCCAGACGTGGTGCAGGGTGTTGGCGAGTGGAAGCTGAAAGTGGCGGCCATCCTGACAGCAAAGGCTGTCGCAGAAATCAGCAAGTGCCTGAGAAACCAGGGCGCGAGGGCAGCTCGTGCACTTGACCTGGCTGGTCACTAGTGCAGGTTGAGGCTTAAAGCAGGCTTTGCAGCAAGCCTAGGAGTCCCCCAGGCAGACAGAGTGGAGGAAACAGATATGCACATACAGGTGAAAACATGGCTGGGGCTGAATAACAGGTGGCCCTGAAAGCCAGGCTTCGGTGTGGTAAGGCACAAAGGAGAAGTAAGCAAAGGGAGCAGGTGCCACTAGCTCAGGTACCTTTTATTTAGACCCACTCAGGTGGCTGAGGGGAGAGAGGGCAGGGGGTATTGATTGCTTTGAAAATCAGAAGGTGGAGTCCAGAGCTCTCTGTGTCCTACCACAACACAAGTTCCTGGGACAGAAACCTAGTGTCATGGATGCAGTCCTAGGGTGACATCAAGGTGACTTCCAAGTTGCAGCCAGAGCAGCGAGGCGATGACAACCCTAGTCTGAGTCTGACGGTGACCTTATGCAAATCAAAGTAAAGGCTTCCCTCCTCCCAAAACACTTCACCACCATTTTCCAGGATGTTATTTAACAAATATATAATCTGCAGAGAGCTACAACATAAGCACCACCTGTGCGGCATGCAGCCTGCTCTACTGTGCAGAGCTATCCTGGTACACACACACAGCGCCTGTGAGCAGACAATGCAAGGGGTTGGAGGCCTGGGACTCACAGGTACAAGCAGCAGGTAAATCCTAGAGGCAGAGGTAAAAATCACAAACAAACCAACAAACCACAAACCACTCACCAAAGTGAAGAACAACCAAGGTAGAATTTGCTAATCCTCCCTGCTTTTTTGGCATGAGAAATATAAATAAAATGAGACGCGTATTTAGTACTCTATGGGATCCAGAAGAAAAAAAAAAGCATCTACTCAAACAAGGCAAATAAAGGAAATACTCAAGCAGGAAACAGAAAGCACCGTTTGACAGCTAGATACTAGTCAAAAGTAAGAAATCAGCGATAGTCTCAGGGCTTCCAAAGAAAGATAACTTTTTTTTTTAAGATCCCCAAAAGCATAATGTTAGTAGTAAAAGATGTTGGGAACCCCACACCCTGAGAGTCTGGGTTTTTTTGTGCACTGGAGTCATCTGGATGATGGCAGAGGCTTCCTTGCAAGCACTCAAGGCTACACCCAGATTGACTCAGGGCTTCTCCGCTCCAGGCGCTGTCTGGGGACATATCTCAAGGCAGGAAGAAGGCAGAGCACTGGCGGGCCCCCAAGGGGAGCTCAGCACACAGAGAAGTAAGAGGTTCCATCTCTCACTGCCAAACTGTGAAGAGCTGGTCTCCGCGGCTGTGCACAAAGCCCAGGCCTGGGAAGGCAGCTCAGAGAGTTAAGAGCTTAGGGCCTGAGTTTGATTTCCCAGAACCTCCGTGCAACGGCTGGCCCACCGGTCATTCCAGTGCTTCGAAGGCAGAGACAAGTAGATCTCTGGCTCGCTGCCAGCCAGCCAGGCCAGTGAGAGACCCTGACTCAAAAAACAAACAAACAACAAACACGTAGCAACAACAACAACAAAAATGATAGGTCCAGCAGACGGCTCAGCAGGTAAAGCTATTGCTTTACCAGCCTGGTGACCTGAGGTCAGTTCTAGGATACAGACGCCATAAAGTTGTTCTTGGGCCCTCTGACCACCACACATACACTGTAGCACGCACAACCACATACGCACACACTGGGCACACATATGTATACTCACTAATAATAAATGATTCTAAAACAAGCAACAACAGAACGACAAACAGCACCCGAGGAATAACATCTGAGATGGTCTTCTGACCTCAACAAGCAATTGCACAGACTCACACTCATCTGCAAAGTGGGAATCTCCCTGAAGTGAGACCTGACATGAAAGCTGAGTGGGAGGGGCTCTAGCGTGAGGACTCTGCCTACTGGGAAAACAAAAGGGCTCAATCAGGCTTCCAAAAGCATTCCAGATGCAGGCATGGACTCAGAGCCCCACGGTGCAGGGAGAGCATAGGGCTTGTCTAGATCTGGAGGCTGAGAGGTAGCAGGGGTGGGCAACCAGTCAGTAGGCCCTGGCCAGAGCTGCTTCCACACTCCAGTACTACCCGGGGATAAGACACAAAACTGGCAACAGCAGGGAGGAAAGACCTGTCTGGATGTCTCCTGGTCCTCTAAGTTAGAACACAAGTAAAAAACGGTTGCTCCTTCTTCCTTTTATCCCTCCCTCCCTCCCTCTCTCCCTCCCTCCCTCCCTCCCTCCCTCCCTCCCTCCCTCCCTTCCTTCCTTCCTTCCTCTTTTCTTTCTTTTCCTCCTTCCTATCTCTGCCTCCCCCCCTTTCCTGTTTCCGTCTGTGCTGGAGTGGAACTCTGACTCGGGTCTGTTAGGTAAGCATTCTACTACTGAGCTGTATAAACCACAGCACTTGGACTTAAATTTCCTCCCAAATTTTCTGGACATCTCCAGGCTACAGCCTGCCACTGACAGTCCCACTGAGTGTGCCTGGGCACCAGAGAGCTCAAGCAGCCTCCTTGGCCTCCTCACCCTCACTCCCTGACTGTTTTAGAGATTAGTAAACTGAGCTGGAAGGATATGAAACTTTTTCCTCCAGGCCCTACTGGTCCCAGGCATAGGGGATAGCTGGTCTACCTCTAAAAGCTTTATAAAAAGCCAAAGCAGGTGTGGGCAGCCAAGGCCATCCTCCGTAGCCGGACATCGGGTGTGCATGGCAGTGGAGTCTGGACTAGCTGCTTGACTCTCAGCCTGGCTTCTTTGTCACGTGTGGACAGGGCTGAGCCCAGGTGCAAGTGGCGGGCTTGCACCGCTGGGCTGTGGAGGAGGCTGCAGCTTGAACTTGGCTGATGGAGGCTCCAGGCGATGAGGCAGAGAGAGGAAACAAGAAGAACGTGCTGCTCACCTACGATGTGGTCAGGTGACATCCTCTGAGGCTACCGGGGACATGTCAGACCTTAGAGGACAGGGCAGTGTCCCCTGAGCAGGACACCAGGAGGCAAGGCTGGCGCTGTCCAGCAAAGTCAAGGGCCACTCTGACCCATGCTGGCTCAGGCCACCCTCATGCTGATGGAAAGTGACCCAGGGCATGTGTTGGCTCAGACCAGAGTCAGCTGGCCTGCTTCGCTCACAACCCCTTCACCCTCTACTCTCTGCCATCCTGGCCAAGGGGACTTCCTTCTGGGTGCCTCTGCAGGCACAGGGATCCTTGGGAAAGACCAGGGAAGTCAGGCTACAGAGGCTTAGGTCTAGACCCTGGATCAAGTATCTTGTTGGGGAAATAGATGAGGAAAGTGGGAAAACTGAATTCTAAAGAGGGCAAAGGGACTGTCTGTCACAGGAGAAGACAGATTTAAGTTAAGGGTGCATGCTAAGCATCCGAACTCTCCATTTTCCTGAAGGGTAAACTGAGGCTGCGAGACAGGAAAGTGCCTGCCACAGGCAACTTGGAGTTAGAAAGAACCCCAGGACAGTCATCCTGGGTCCATCTCATGGAACCAAGACAGAGCTGCCTTCTCTGACCCCAACCTCAAGTTCAGGAAGTTGCAACACTTCCTTGTTTCCATAGTAACCAACTACTGCTGCAGGAATACACTGAAATGTTTTCGTTACCTCCTCTGTGCCGGCCCTGGGCCAACCTGTGAGGACATGAGCGGAAAGAGGGGGTGTGAAGGGAGGCACAGTCCCAGCCCCAGCCTAGGATGAGGACAAGCAACTAAGAGAGCAGAGGGGAGGAGAGGAGAGGGAGAATCTTCGGGAGAGAGTTTCGCAGCATGTGACCCTATCAGAAGGAGCTCAGCTTTTGACCTGCTTCTTAGGGATGAACAGGAGTGCACCAGACTGAACGAAGAGGCTAGAGAAAATGTCAAGGCTCCGGGGCTTGAGGTCCTTGGCACATAAGAAAACCGTGGTGTGCTGTGCGAGCCTAATGGCTCAGCTGCTTGGGAGCAGCTTGGAGGGAGGCACGTTGAAGGTAGGGGTGAAGGGCCCACCTGTACTGCAGAATAGGCTCAAGGTCAGCCTGCGCCAGTACGTGAGATCTTGTTTCCCAGTGAGAAGTTAGTAGGGATTGAGATGTAGCTCAATACATGAAACACTCTGTTTGACCCTCAACCCTGAATAATCCATATAGGATGGGGCCTGCCTAGGGTCCCAGCACTTGGAAGGCAGCAGCTGGAGGATCAGGAACTCAAGCTCACCCTCAGCTTACATTGTGAGTGCCAAGCCAGAAACCAGTCCCCAAAAGTGGGGGAGGGGACTTCAGTGGTAGAGTGCTCACCTAAGCATGGGTAAGGCCCTGGGTAAGTACTAAGGTTTAGTCATTAGTACTACAAAGGAAAGAGAGGAGAAAGAGAGAGGTGGAGGCAGGGGACTGGAACTCAGTAAAGAAAGCAGGGGGGATTAAGGGTTGAGCACTGGCTGAACCAGTCTCTACCAATCGCAGATACTTCTCATCTCCAAGTGTCTAATGGGTATGGTGACAGGGTAGGTACTGTAGCAGGAGAGGTGACAACCCTAAAGGGTTCCAGATACTACTCTTTCCCAGGGAAGAGGCCTGGGGATTGGACAAAGTCCACAGCCTACTTCTCAGACTAGTGAGAGACACAACCCTAGTGACCATGCTCCCTGACGCTCACAGGGAAGCAGACTGGCCCAAGTGATGAAGACTTTAAGAACCTTAAGAACCACACAGAGGGTTGCTGTTCTGCCTGTAGTTCCTCATTCTGTGTGCACTTGGTCCAGCAGGGATGAGGACAGCCTCAGAGAGTGGAGGATGGAGGCAGAGAGAGGCATAACTGCCGAGGTTGGAGCACCCAGCATCTTGCTAGCTTTGCTTCTTCTCTCTGGGCCTCAGTTCCCTAACTAGAAAGTAGAGACAGGCTTCCCTGCTCCCTCCTGACCCTATCCTCTAGCCACCTATGGATCTGTAGGTTCTGAGAGGATTCATGTCACCTGACACTGCAGCAACAAATCCAAACTGTGGTCTAGGACAAGGCAACATTTTGTAGCCAGATAGGCCATACATGTGGGCAAGGAGTTTCAGGGGGCAACAGTTTCTGAGGCCCTGGCTCTTCCGAAAGCCACAGCTGACAAAATACAAGCCAGCCACACATGTACTGAGAAGTATCTTGCTATAAGATAGCAGCCACAGGCAGGCCATGACCAAGGGCCCTGCCCCCCAGAGACCACAGTGAACAGATAATCTTCAAGTTTGCCCCAGGCCCTACAGCTCTGGAGAGCATAGTCAGAGGCACAGGGCCCAGATCTCTGGGAGACAAAGCAGAAATCCCAAGCAGGGTAGCACCATCGTTGACCGTCATAGAGGGCCCCGTCCCTGGGCCTCACGCACACCAGGGAAGGAAATTCACGGGCCAACCACACGCTGCATGATTGGAATGCCTAGGTCCCAGTTCAGCTCAGCTAGCGACCTGTCCCTCTGGGTTTAGACTCAGTGGGTAAATGAGACGTTGGCCTGGGCTGGGCTGATGTTATTATTGATGCACATGGTAATAATACTCTACAGCGTCTGACACAGCAATTCTGCAAAGCATCCGACAAGGGTAGGGCCTCCTGTCTAATGTCGCTAACAGCCACAGAGGATGCCATAGCAGGAAGCAATGCCAAAAGTTCTGATCCCAAACCCAGTGCTTCTTGCCCAGAGCCCTGGGCTTCAGAGCCTGGGAGTATCTGGGTGGGATGTGCCTGCCAGGACAGATGGCTGTGGGGAGTGAGGGACAAGTTGGGCTCCACTGAGTATCAGCGGGGAGGAGGCTAGAGAGGAAACACTTCTCACATCCATACTGCCCCCACCTCCCCGGACAGGGCTCCAGCCCCAGTGGTGAATGAATATGGCAGGAAGGATCCAAAAGACAAAACCACCTCCAGAAGCACCCACTACAGGATCCTGCTTCCTCAGCAAATGCCAGCACTTTCTTCCCCTTGAGACCTAACAATCTGCCATCGGTGCCTCCCCAGCCACTTCACATCCTACAACCCGAGCGTATTACCTCCTGGTCCAGCCTGAAGTATTCAAGCAGCCTAGACGCAAAGGAACTAAGAAGGCCCTGGGCACTGGCTAGTTTTATTTCAACTTGACAAGCTAGAGCCATTTGGGAAGAGGGACTCTCCGTTGAGAAAATGGCTCCATAAGACTAACTTGTACGCAAGTCTGTAGTGCATCTTCTTAATTAGTGATCAACAGGGTGAGACCGTCGCTGGGCTGGTGGTCCCAGGTGCTCCAAGAAGGCAGGGAAAGGAAGCTGAACAAGTCCTGAGAGCAGGCCATTACACAGCACCCCTCCACAGACTCAGTATCAGCTCCTGCCTCTAGGTCGCTGAGTTGAGTGCTTGCCCTGAATTTCCTAGATGGTGGACTGCAAGCTGTAAGATGCAATAAACCCTTTCTTCTTCATGTTGCTTTGGTAATGGTGTTTTATCACAGCAATAAAAACCCTGATTAAGAAACTCAGGGCCAAAAGAAAGCCATCTCCTCCAGGGCGTCCACTGCGCTTCCTCCTGCCTTAGATTCAGCCGAGGAGGACTCGGGTGCTACAATTCTGCTGTGTAAATGAGGGATGAGTCCAATCTTCATGGTTCTGGGATGAGAACTGGGCCTCGGGAGCCATTCTAAGCTCTTCGTAACGTGGAACTTAGTTGGAAAGAACAATGGGGAGTGAGCAGGAGCCCACTCCTGGAGGGGTACAAGGCCACACATGTCACCGTGGGGAATATCATGCACAGGGCGGAAATCCGCACGACAGGCAGCAGGGGAGGTGGCTGCCAAGGTAGCCTGAGGACTTGAGCAGCAAGGGTCTCAGGAATACTGGAAACAAAGGTGTGGGGAGCCTGTGAGTGCTCCTAGGCACCTCTAGGGAGCAGGCAAGGAAGGAAACCAGCCAAGATGAGAAACCCAAGAATTCTGAGGCTGGAAGGAGTCGAATTCTCCAAGCATGCCCACCCCTTCATAAAGGGACCAGCTAAGCTGACAAGGAATAACAAAACTTCAAAGTCAGCTCAGGCCGGGTGGGGGCCCTTCAGTGCCCCCCCTCCCCCGTTTCAGCAGAGAGGTCCAGCAGAGGCTGAGCTCATAGCTCCACAGACCATCATGAAAGCAAAACTAGAATCCCCGCCCCCCAACTTTCATATCTTCTCCCAGGATCTGAGACCCCATGAGGTACCAGGGGTCCAATGGCCCGTGCACAATGAGCAGGGAAACTGATGGCCAATGAACACCGTCCTCTCCCTGCCAGCTACTTAGTCCACGTCCCAAAGTCCAGAAACTCAGAAACCAAGACTAGCACCAGAGAAATGATGTGTTAACCACAGTGGTAGGTGGGGGTCACAGCCCTCCTCAAGGCCCTACCCAAACTGCCTCTCTGCATGCAAAATATGCCCCCAGAGAAGGCGCTTCATCATCTCAGGGCAGGCAGCACTTCTGCGGGCTGAGCGTCTTTCTCCACAGTGTCAGGGCCCCCAACCCCAGGAAGAGATGACCCGCATTAGTTCTGACCTGGCCTGCACAATTCCTAGGAAAAAGCTGAGGACTGAATCCAGACATAGCACACCCCAAGCAGCAGAAGACAGCACCGTTTCCCAGGACATCAGCCTATCCCAGAAGGCCATACCTATGACTATTCATCCTACATTCCCTGGGATCACCCAAGCCCTGGGCCAGGTAATGCGTCTTGAACCTCTTTTGCTAAGGACATCAGATGTGTCCTTTCCCTTCCTTCTACCTCAGTATTCTCACCAGTAAAGTGTCAAACTGGATGAGAAGCAGGCCTCTAAAGACAATGTCCTCTGAAGGGAGAGGTCACACACAGAGCTGGAATGTGACCAAGAGGAGCTTCAAGACACGTCCAGCTATTCCTCTCGTGGCCAGGGACTCCAGCCTTGTTGGCATCCTCTGCTCTCAGGTGTCCACGCTGCAGCAAGCTTGGGGCCGTCTCCCCAGAAGACAGAGGATACCAGAATGAGGCCGAGTGCTCTTTACTATAAGACTTCCTCTCAAGCAAACTAGGCTGCCGGTTTCCCAGGAGATTCGGGGGGACTGTATTACCCCATCAACTCGTATCAGGATGCTGTGATATCATCCTAACTCATAATCAGTGGGTAAGAAAACTGAAGCTCAGGGGGCTCCATGACCAGCCAAAAGGGCCATTCTCTGTCCTTCACAGCTGTCCTGCACAGAGCTGAGCAGGTGTCAGGACCTGGTCCATGCTGGGTCTTATCACATGGAGAGAAGCCAGAAGAGAATCTCCTGGCTCAGTTTACCTGAGGGAAAACAAGACTCTCAGACAGAAAGCCAGATGACTTAAACATTCCCCAGGGGCAACAGGCCTCTTGGTGGGTTGAGGTAAAATGTCCTTGGATTATTACTTATAGCCTCTGAGAGGACAGGTACCCATCTCGTGCTTCAGAATGCCCTGCAGATAAGGGACCAGAAAGCTTTGTTGGTCCTGACTCAGTTTGACCTTGAGCAATCAGTACACTGGAGGTGAGGCTTTGGGAGGACACCCATGACAGTGCTGAGGCACTTGCCACATGCCAGGCACTGAGCACTCTGTAGCTTCTCAACCCGCTGGCAGCGTGTTAGTGATTGTTAGAGCATGAATGACTCTTTTACAGATGTGGAGGCCAAGGTCAGAGGTGTCAACCATAAAAGGTGGAGTTGAGAGCTGACGCCAGGCAGCCAGAGAAAATCCTAAAGCAGGGCTGTGGAGAGAGGTATCTTGGTCCCAGAAACACTGCCATGTCAGTGTGAAGAAGAGCTAGTTCAATCTCCAGAACCCACATAAAAAGCCTATTGTAGTGAGGGCACTCTTACAACCCCAGGGCTGGGAGGCAGAGACAGGAAGACCCTCAGGCTCCGGTAGCCCCCTTGGCCTAATCAGCTAAGGTCCCAGTGAGAAACCCTGTTTTAGAATACAAAGTAGATGGCTGTCCTGAGCTTCTGGCTTGCCTAATCACACACACACAAACACACACACACACACATACACACACACACACACACACACACACACACAGTAGCAGGGATTGAGGGGCTTTCAGTAAATGATTTCAAGTGTGTAAACAGCAACCTCAGTGATACACAATTCTCTCCTCCTGAACCAGCCCCTCACCAGCTTCCTTTCCATGACACCCTGCTGTAGGAAAGCCATCTTTTTGGACCGGAGGCCTAGGCTTGGGCTTTCCTCATCTGCCATCCAGAAAGACAGAGACTTTGGAAGGACTCCTTGTGCTTCCAAACACCAGGAGAAAAAGTTAAGACTCTTTCCAGATAGCTCCTGGTTCCGTCTGTTCCTCGGTGAGATTCCTCGCCTTGCTGTTGGAATGGTGTCCTGAGCTTCTCACCTGACCTAGCTGAGGTCAAGGTCCACCCAGGGCGCAGTGTGAGAGATCAGGCAGGAGCCTTGGGGACAGAGCAAGGTTCAGATAATTGCATTCTGAGCCCAGTCCCTTTTTCCTCCTGCAGCTGTCACCTGGACCTGACACAGGTGACTCTTAGGGAGGAGCAAGCAGGTTCAAACCCTGCTTCCTTGTCCACAGAGGAAAGGGCAGTGGGCAAACAAGCCATCAGCTATCAAGCTCACAGTCAGCATGAAATGGGTTGGGGGATATGTGGGAAAGAGAAAGGAAGCCTTGGCAGGTGAAAGCTTGGACTCTCTCCAGAGGAACTTGGTTTTATTTCCCTCACATCAGCATTGTACTCAACCTGTAAACTTATACACACATGCATACACTTGAGCTTGTGTGCTACAGAGGTTTAGAGGCTGTCACTAAAACAAACTCAGGGGCCAGCCCTAGCCTCCCTCAGTCCAGCTGGGATCCTGAGCTAGGTTACAGCCTGAAGTGCACTAAAGGCTGGAGCTAGGCCTGGCCAAGGTAGATGTTCAGTAAATGTCTAAGGAACTCATAAACCGGCAAAGCCCAGTTCAGCTCTGTGTACTGCTAACCTTGACTGAAGTTAATCATTGTTTTCTAAGGTTCCGCTTCCTGTGCTAGAAAAAGACAGACAGTCCCCGAACCCTATACGCTTAGTAGCTCAAAGCCCAGAAGTAGGTTCTGTGGTAGAAGGGGCATTTCTTCTTATGGCCCAAAGCATATAAGCTGAGCCTTCTGGGGTTTAGGGGGAGCCTCCAAGGGAGGGGTTCTGCAGACCACAGAGGAACCCCTTCTTGTGAGTAGTTTCCATTCAAGTCAGACACCCCAAAGGAATTTTGGACAACAAGGTGCCTTTGAAATTACAAAAGAGTTACATTCTGACACTGTCTCCCCATCAGTGGCCTGGCCATGTCATGATCTGCATTGCTTTTGACAAGGGTACGGGGAAGACTGATAGACAAGAAGAATCAAACTCCCCCATATTTGAGGGCAAGGGAGGAAGACAGGCAGAGCTGAGCGTGTGTACATATCTGCATGTGTGCTCAGGGGAGGGGGAGTGGCATGGGGAGCCCACCAACAGGGGAAGAGGCTCCCTCAAACCTTGTTTCTGGGGACTGGTGTCTCAGGAAGGTTCATAGCTCCTGAGAATTCAGAGCCTGCCCTGATGTTCCCAGGAACAAGCCACCCTATTTATTGAATCCCTCTGTCATTTCCTGTCCCTCTTTTCCTCGGTTTCCCCACTGGTTCTGACAAGGATTTGAGCTGGGAGATCTTTGGAGGGACATTATCTATCCTGACAGATTGGGATACAGATATGCTCTAGAAAAACACCACCACCACCACCACCACCACCACCACCACCACCACCACCATGGCCATGGCCACTGCCACTGCTGCTGCTACCACCGCCACCACCCAGGAGACCTGGAAAGGCAGTCCCCAGCCCCAGCCGTCGGTCTAGGGCCAGGGCTGGGCAGAACAGTCTCCACACACTGCCTGTCCTCAACAGCTTGCCATGGCCCAAACCTTGAAGTGGTTACAGTTACAGCCAGGCTAACAGGATTAGGGGAGCGTTGAAATCCAAGAAATCTAATTAGCTCAGACACCCCGGCCTCCCCCAGCACAACCCTGTAGAAACCCTGGCAGCTGGGTCTGATGGGAGGGGCAGGCGCCTGGCCCTCAGGGCGACAGTCATTACCTGCACAGGTGTGCCCGGCCAGCCCAGGTCAGACTTGGTGGGGAGGTGCCATCTCAGTCTGCCCAGTTACCCACTGCCCACAAACCCACCAACCTAAGTGGGTGTCAAAGGGTGGCACTCAAGTAGGCTCCAGATGGTGGTGGCTACTGGGGGAAGGAACCCATGGGCCCTATAGGGCGGCCACCCTACACAGTGTAGGAGACTGACTCAGCCAGAGGAGGGGCAGTTTGAGTCACACTCTGTATCTATAGAAACCATAGCAGCCCAGGGACAATCTTGCTTCCTCCTCCAGGGCCAGGCAGAGCTGAACCTGGTGCATACATTACGCCTAGTCAGGCAGCATCTGAGGTTCAGGGTAAGTGCTAGATGGGGCAAAAAGAGAAAGAAGAGAGAGAGAGAGAGAATTGCTAGGGACATAGACCATGTATTGCCAGCTGCACGGAGCCCCACCTGTGACCCTCTCTGGAAATAAGTGCAGCTTCTGCTCACTCCTCCCTCCCACCCCAGGGCCCACATGGATTTCTGTGGTACATCCCAGCAGAGTTGGAGGCTGTTACTCAATCCACTGTGATGTAGGAGTCTGTAAAGTCTGGAGTTGAGTCCTGGATTAGCCAGTCTCTCTCGCCTCAACCTGAGCTCTACTTTCCTTCTCTGTTAAATGGAAGTAATTCCATACAGTAGCTGACATTGTTGTTGATGGGAGCAAACAAATTTGAAAAATGATTCTAGGTGGGCCATGCCAGGCAAAGAAAGGGGCTGTGGCCACGCCCTTTCTCATGTGTAAATGGCAAGCAGCCAGAGGCTGGTGGGTAATTATTTATTTGTATTGGTCTTTCTGTCCTTGCTGGACAAAAGCTCCTAGAGGGTCTTGCATAGTTCTGGGTCTCGTGGGCCACTGTCTTCACTCTGCAGATTCTTATTAAACACATGAATAGTCAATCCTGGGTCCCTGACCTGACCCTATCCTCATTATGTAACTCCTCCCAGGTCATGCACAATTTGAGGAAAGAAAGTGTCAAGAGGTAAGCCTAGTACCTAGAACCAATGGAAGACCTTCTGGGCAGACCCTTCTCTGCATCCCAGTAAGGCTGGAAACAGCCACTGGAAGAGTGCTCTTCACCACAACGCACACTTATCACTAAAGCCTGGATACAGGACTTGGGCCTTATGATCACTAAGGAAAAATGAGACTGTGGTTGCAGAGGCCCCAGCATCTTAAGCCCAAACTTAGGATCAATCGGGAGGTTTGGCTCTCCAGAAGCTGTCCAATGAGTACAGAAGTGGTGGGCTCCCTGTCACAGGAGACATGCAAGCTGAGGCTGAACAGTCAGCTGTCAGCTATCAGAGAGGTAAGCAGGGATAATGGAACAACTTCTGAAAAATGTTTCCAGCATTTCTCACTCTCAATCTGGCCCTTTTGTCATCTGTCTATTCTGCATCAGAGTCTGCCTAAGCTTCAGGATAAAGACTCAAATGTTTGTAACTGCCTCATCCTCCGGCAACCATGTAGGATGACAGGAGACTGAGGCCCAGCAGGGTCTGTCTGCCGGCCCACACAGCCATCAAGCTACAGCTCCTTGATACCTTGTCCTTTCTCCTGTCTTGTGTCTGTGGAAGGATTTGCTGTGTGCTGCTTCCTTGAGGGAGATCCTAACATCAGACTCATGACTGGAGCTTCCAGGCCAGGCTCCATGCACCCGGGCAGACTGCCACAACCCCAGCCACAGGGTATCTTCAGGACAAAGATTTTCCCCTCAAAGAGGGCCTGGGTAGAGGCTGCTGTGTCCTGCTGAGAGGATCCAGCAGTCACCAGGAGAAACTGCAGCCGCAGGGTCAGGGTCAGGGGTAATTAGGGCAGTGGCCTTTGTTGTCTACACAAAACCCAAGGAATCTCATAAAGATGCAAGAGAGGCAGGGGCCTGGCAAGGACCCATGGGAGCAGTTATGAATGAAAATGTAAGGGACCTGGTCACTATTCGGCAGGCCCTACATCTTGGTATCATGCCACCATGCCCACAGAAACTTCCCCAAATTAACTTGCTGCTGCACAGATTTCTTACAACATTTTACCCTAAGACTTTGGGTCAAAGTCTTAGGGTAAAATCTCAGATTGAAGCTAGGTGTTGAAGCTTCCTACAGAGCCCCTCTTGCACCCGGGTTCTAAGGACATATACAGGCTTCAGAAGGTGTCTTCCTTCTTTACCCACTCTCGTTAGTCAGGCTCCAAGCCCCAGCTACTCCTAGCTAAGACGCTTCTTAGCTGGGTTCTTCCTCCGATCTTCTGGCAGGAGCGAACCTGTGGACAACTGTGCTGTGTTGGGTTGCCTAAACAGGGGCCAGGGATGAAAAGATGGGATTGCTGTGGCTAGAGAAGTGTTGCATGCACACACACAGAAACACACACAAACACGCGCACACGCATGAAGGTGTGTTGGAGCCAAAACCCAGCTTCTAAGTCGTCTATCATTTGCCCTGGATTCCCCCCCCCCCATTTCTTTAGGAGGGGAAAAAAAAAGAACATTTTGTCCCCACAAATAAGCCAGTAACAGTTTCTTCACAGACAAGGCTATTTATTCAGGTTTTTTTTTTTTTTTTAAGTCCAGTCCCCTCTGTGAGTCTGTGAACAGTACTCAGAAAGTCTTACAACCGCAGCTCAAGTCCTGGAAACTCTGTAGCTCCTCCCCCAGTCCCAGTCACCACGTTCCCAAGTCTAAACTTCTGATTCATATGAGAAAACTAGGTCTCCTAACCCTGTGACTCGGGGCCAGTGATGCTTCTGTCATTTGGGAAAAAACAAAACAACCAAAATCATAAAACTCAGAGGAAAACACCATCTCCCTCCAAAAGCACCCCTAGCCACACGCGCTCCAAGGGAGATAGGGCTTTCAATGTGCCTTTTGTTTGATGCTGGTGTTTCAACATCCTCTTCTTGAAGAGGGAAAGGTCAGCACAAGGCTCCCGGGTGTTCACAAGCCCTCTGCTTCTGTCAGGGGCCAGGGATCCCAAGCAAGAGGCCAGGAATTCCCCCTGCTTTGGGCCTCCTAAAAAACCAGCCTGGATAAGAAAGGCCATGGGCTTCCTCCCTCATCTAAACTTCCCAAATAGCTCATAGGCTTCCACACTCGTGCAAGCACAGAGAGGCAGGCTGGAATTCACCACCAGCCAGGTCAGGTCGCCTCTTTCTCCAGCCTCAGCCACCATCCATTTATCAGTACCTTCAAAAAAACAAAAACGAAAACCAGAAAACAGAAAACAAAACAATAATAAGCAAAACCAGGCACCTCTGGGAACAGCCTCTGGCCTCCTGCCCTGCCCTGTGTAACCAGCCTGTCCTCACACCCACGAGGGAGGGAGGAGACTGCACTAGTTAACCCTGTGGTCCACCAGGCCCAGCTCCCAGGTTGCAGCAGAGGCAAACTGTTGCTCAAGAAAACCCTTCAGAAAACCATTGGCACCAGGAGGCAGCTGGAGCCAATGGCTCTCTGTGTAGCCATGGCAGGGGCATCCACAGGCGCAGCCCACAGACCGCCCTTCCAAATCCCGGGGGTTGGTCCCCATGTCCATGCCCGGGGCTGTCCACCCACGGGGCTCCAAATGTCCCTGGCAGTGCAGAGAGGAGGGAAAGGCTGGCCGAGCGGTGCACTCACCCCGCCAGCCCAGCCGCCAGCCAGCTTCTTGGAGATCTCAGAGAGAACATTTGTTTGGGCTGCCAAGTTAAATCTTCCTCCCTCATGTCAGGGCATTGGAAAAGCAGTCAGGGGAAAGGGGAAGGGGGAGAGCGGGGGAAGGAGCCGCGGGAAGGAGGGCGGGAGAGAGCAAGCGAGCAATCCAGGCGGGCAGGCTCCAAGCCCCAGCTACTCCTAGCACCGCCAGCCCAAGGAGCTGCAGCTCCCGGGGCAGACATCGCCCAGGCTCTCGGCAGAAGCAGAGTTCTGGCCGCGGGGACTGCCGGGTCGGGTGCGGGCTACCAGGCTCCCTGAGCCCGGGTTGTAGGAGAGGCCCTCGCCCTGCTCCGGGCTGGAGGCACAAGGTGGAACTGTAAAACAGAGGAGAAAAAAGTTTGCGGCAGGTAGACGGAAGGGCAGAGTAGCCGCGCCGGTCGGCCGTCCCCGGGGAAGGGTGGGGGGCCCCGGCCGGCAATCCTGGCGCGCTCGGGTCCGCTAGCCCTCCCGCCCGGGTTGTTTACATTCCTGGAGTGTCTTTTAAACCCGAGGCTGTGGCCGGCTCCTGGCCTTCTCCGGCTGCTTCGGGGCAGTCTCCCGTGAAAATCTGCTGGCGCACAATGGCCGGGAGGGGCGGTCGCCCCTCGCCCGCGCCCCTACCGCTCCAGGGCGGGGAGCCTGCCCTCTTCACCGCGCCCTCTCCCCGCCTGGCCAGCTTCCTGGACAGATGTCCCCGGCCAGTGGGCGACGCGCTCCCGCAGCCTGCACCGCGACACCGAGGCCGTGCTCCCCACTGTTTTCGCCCCGGCCCTGACGCCAGGAATGTGAAACAAGCTTTCAGAGCTTCCCCCCACCATCCGGACCGAGCTTCGGCTCCAGTCCGGCCCCTCAACCTCCGCGCGGGCCGGCCTCCCACTCCCCCGGGGCCACCGCCACCGGAGACAGAGAGGAAGAAAGAACACGGGGAAATTACTTTCGTATTTGCAACGCGCGCGCACGCACACAGACACATCTTCCTCTTCTTCCCTTGGGCTTGCCTCCCGACTGGGGCTGCCCCGGCCAGGCGTTAGCCTGAAAGCCCCTTCGGCTTCCGAAGCCCCAACGAGAAGCCTCCACACGCTCCCCTCAGCGTGCCCAGCTTCAGCACGCGCCGCGTTTCCTCGGGCCATTCTCCCCCCAAAACAACTTAACCGCGCCCCCGTCTCTCGTGTACAAAAGTGTGTTCTCCATAGAAATTCGGAGGCACAACTTAACACCGCCAACCCTGGCCACCCTGGAACCCTGCGTCTTCCCGGAGGTTCTCCTCCGCACACAAGAGCACAACTTCACATCTTTCCAAAGGAGGCAAGGGAGAACCAGCGAGTCC
The DNA here is from genome assembly GCF_030254825.1 of Meriones unguiculatus. Taxonomy (NCBI): domain Eukaryota; kingdom Metazoa; phylum Chordata; class Mammalia; order Rodentia; family Muridae; genus Meriones; species Meriones unguiculatus. The sequence goes on along the minus strand of NC_083357.1, from coordinate 3,508,477 downwards.
TTCCTGGGTCCTTCCCTCCCTCCTCTGAATCTGTATCCCGGCCGGCCCCGACTGTTCCGAGCGCCGGCTGGAGGCGCGCCGGCAGGAGGCGGGCACCGAGTCCGAGCGCACACAACCGCACCGGTGCCCCGCACACCCGATGATCCCGGGGTCCTCGCGCTCACCCCGCTGGGTAGAGCCGCTGAACACAGCCAGGCGCTCACTGGTGGCCAGGGCCTCCGCCCCCGGCGGCCAGGGCAACGCACCGAGCCCACACAGCTGTCCCCTCTCGCCCCGCCGGAGCCTAAGCCTTTAAGCGTAAAGCCCCAGTACAGTACCCTACGCTCGCACCCCGAAGATCCGCGGGGACCGGGTGGAAGCCTCGGTGCTAACGGGCTCCTGGCTCCGTCCCCAAACTTACCGGGCGCTGCGAGCACCACTGCCACCGCTGGAGGACGCGCCGCCGCCACCGCCGGGTAGGGCCGGCTGGAGCCGGGAGGAGCGCAGAGAGAGCGCGGAGATCCTCTTAGCTCCGGCTCCGGCTCCTCGCCGGCCGGGGCTGGGGTCGCCGCGCTGCGCCGCGACGCTGCTCGCTTGCTCTGCGGCCCGATAGCTGCTCTCCCGGCCGGCCGCTTGCTCTCGCGGGCGCCCGCCGCCGCCGCTCGCTTTTTTAATGTCCACAGACAGTGAAAAGGAACTCGGCGTTAGGGGGTGAGTAAGTGAACCAACTCGCCCGGAGCCGAGCAAGTTGAAGTGTCAGATTACATTGGCTATTCTATTTCCAAAGGGCCCCGCGCCGCCGGCCTCCCGCAAAAGCCGGCACGGAGTAGCGGCGGGAGCGGAGCGCCGCGCCTTCAGCGCTCACCTCTGCTCGCCTTGGTTCGTTCTCCATCTGCGCGCCCACTGCGCTCTCCCTTTCCCTTTCCTTTCCGCCTCTCCTCTCCTTTCCCTTCTTTTCCTCCCTTTCTTCCCAGTTCCCAGCTCTCAGCTCTCTGAGCTTCTTTTCCCGACCCCGGCAGGCTCCGCGCCACCCCCACCCTCCTATGCTGCTGGTTCACTTTTGTCCCTGCTCTCGCCTCCCTTCCCTGCTCTTTAATACCGCTCCCCCCACCCCAATCGCGTAAGTTTGGAGCGGGGAGGCGATGTGCCTAGGAGGGGGCCGCATTGGTAGAAGCAAATTAAGGCCAGAAGCCGTACCCCGCTTCCTGCTGGCCCCCTGCGGGAGCACAGTGGGGCCGCAGGTACTGTGAGCGATCCGAATTGGGGTGGCTGAATTGCTAATGAGAGGTGTGCGAAGCTTCCCCCAAGACTTCGGGATTGTTCCTAAAATGGGGTGACAGAGAGAGGGTGAGAGGACCCTAACTTTGGCCGCGGGTGGCGCAGGGGAGGCTGAGGCGCGCCTCCGTTGACGCCTGAGGAGGAGGGAGGGGTGTGGAGAGGAGCACTCGTCCCCGCCGTCACTGAAGTTCGGAGACTGGGACGCCCTAGAGCCCAGCGCTTCAGGGCGCCGCGAGCCGAGCGCTCCCGCGCTGCAGAGGTGGAGATCACCCAAGCCAGCTCCCAGCCCAGGGCCGGGCACCACTCCTGCAGCGGCCGAGGGCCCTCGCGACGCACAGTTTGGTGCGCCCACTCGCGGGGGTCTCCCTCGCAGACCCGCCCCCCGAGATTATCCAAGTGCGCACTCTCTCTGGCTCACGTCCATTGCCACACACAGAAACTCCTACACAAACGGCACGCAAGTTTGCGCCTACCCTCTCAGCATAGCAAGCGAGCTGGCCCGTCCAGAAACACACTTGTACACACTTTTCATCTCAGATAGTGCACTCGGACGCGTACAACTGTACGCACAAATATCTCTGCACACCACCCTCAGTACGTTTTAAAAAACAAAACACGAGGCATTTCCCCGTGCACTACGCCTCACGTTCTCACACACATACAAATGTAATGTCCCCCTTACTCCCTCGCATCCATTCCTCACCCCCCAACGCTCCTGACTAGAGGTACTCCAGTCCTAAAGATAGCAAGTGTCTAGGTTGGGCAGGCGCGCACGCACGCACTCCATTTCAGGGCAAGCGGGGTGGGGGGTTGGCTTGGGCAGGAGCCCGCTAGGCAATCCAGGTGTGGCGATGACTCCGTGCTCCGCATTTTGCAGGCAGCCACAATGTCTGTCGGAGGCGAGGCAAGGAAGGGAGCTGGAATAACAAAGGCAAGTTGGGAAGAGCGCAAGGGGGCGCAGCCCCGGCCGGGCCGCGGGGGGAGCCCTGCGCTGCCGGGTCGTCGGAGGCTGCTTGGCCGCCAGCCTCGAGAACCGGAGGTGGGGAGGAAAGGGGGGGGGGAGAGGGGCGGGGCGGCCGGTGACGTCAGAGAACAATGACACCGCTGGGGGCGGGCTCGATCTGGCAGCCGGGGCGGGGGTCTTCCTCCGGGCCTGGGGCGGGCGGAAGAAGTCTTGGCCTCGCTAGGGCCGCGGTTTGATTGACGAGGTCCGCATGGGAGCGCAGACGTGCCACGCAGACTCCCGGGTTCCTGCGCCTCCTGGGTGGTGATCATAGCGCACCGCGGGCCAACAGGGGGAGCAGGCCGGAGCGCTCCCCCACCACAGACCCCCATTTTAGAATATCCTTCAGAGGACTGGCTGCTCTGACCTCGGCTTGAACTCCTTCAGGGCCAAAGAGATCAGTCCTTCCACCACCAAGACAGGGAAGCAAAATGCGTTTGTCAGCTTTGCATTCATTCTCAGAGCTCTGACTGTCTGGCCGCGGCGAGCTCAGCCTGGCATTCCTGAGGGTACACTTCAGCTCAGGTCCACAGTGACCTGGAGCAGGGGTGTCTGGGTGCGGCGGGCGGGAGTGGGGTCGGGGGAACTACCTTTCTCAGGGCAAGTTCGGCCTCCTGCTGACCTCAGGTGCGGGGGAGGGCGGGGTGGGGGTGCTACTCTTTTCCGGCCTCAGTCCTCTGACCTGTCACACAGGATGAACTCTTAGCAACTTGTGACACTGCCCTCCCACAGGTGGTAACTGAGTACCCCTGGGCAAAGTGCGCGACGTGAAATCACTTCCAGACCTCTAGGGGCACTAAAATGGTCTGCTCCCCGTACATTTCTAAGAAGAGCACACACACGCGCGCGCGCGCACACACACACACACACACACACACACACACACACAGAGTGAGAGCTTGTGGGTGGCCCAGATTGCGGAGGGTAGTCTGAGAAATCCTGGAAAGCGTGAAAGATGAGAATTCAGTTTGCTGAAGGGAGTCACAGCCATCCTCCCCTCAGACATGCAAAGCATTGGTACACCCAGAAGACACCCCCCCCATCCCCAGCACTACAACCCCTGTCAGACTTGTGATGCAAGAATCCAGCCTCGACCAATATCGGGGCCAGTTCCTGTTGCGTTGATGAGCACCTAAGTCAGGGCACTCTGCCCTCCCAGTTTTCTATTCAAATTTGTAAGTAACCAGAGCTAGTCACCTCCAGGAAGTGGAGAAAATGGTGATCTCTGGTGAGCATTCATGTTCAAAAGCTCCTGTCCAGAAGGATGCACCCCCTTTCTTTCTTTAAAAAAAAAATTCCATTGTGTTTGTTTATTTGAGGGAAGGGATACACATGAAGCAAGGAAGACAACTTTGGGGAATCAGTTTTCTCCTTCCACCAAAGTAGGTCCTGGGGCTTGAGCTTGGATTCTTAGGTCTGGCAGCAAAATGCTTCAGTCAGTGATGATCCATCTTGCTAGTCCCACCCTTGATTTCTAGTTGACATCTGGAGACCTGGAAGTAGCTGCAGAGGGAGAGGGATCTTGCAAGACAGTCAGCACTGCTCTCAGCCTCCCCAGCCCACCACGCAGGGCACCTTGGGGCAATATGTCTGAGAAATCACACCCAGGCCTCCTGTGAGGACCCCACGCCCCCAAGCGCTGGAGCTCCCAGGCCCTTGTTACCTCTGTTTCTCTGGCCAGACGGTAACTGGGCCAGCTTTCTCCCCCCGGAGTCGTAGAGAGTATGGCTTAGTTAGTGCCCACTATGCACTGAGTGAGGGCATCACGGGCATTAACTTATTGTCTGCAGTTATGACATTTCCGTCTTTTCCAAAGGGAAGAGAACTGTAAACACTGTCTCCACACTGCTCAGACCCTCATTAACATGGCTTCTCTTTAGCCAACAACCTCAGCTCTGCATTCTAATCTAGAACTTCTGTGTGGCCCTGTGTGGCCAGTTGTTCTCCCTTTCTGGACCCTCTATAAACTAAAGGCTAGTTCTCACAGCAGTGATCAAGCCTTGCTGTTGTCTATACCCTAAATTCCCAATCTCAGCCTCCGCAGCTGTAGGCCTTGGTTAAAACAGAGAGGTGGAGAGTACACTTTGCCAGTTCAGGTTCCTGTATTCTCCCTGGCTTAAAAGGCAGCTTCAGTGCCCACCAGCGTGGCTTGTGCAGAGCAGGCTCAGCTAACACCCATCTTTCCAGCAGGCTTAAGTTCCTCTAGTTTCCTACCCTGATTGAACCATCAAGACTGGGGAAGAGGCCCTTTGCTAAGGCGGGGCCTGAGCCTGAGTCCCAGGAAGCAGGAAGTCCAAGGGCCAGGAGGAAAGCACTCTGAGTATGCAGAGGATCTCTGCAGGGTGCAGCAAGTATGGCCTCTGGACCAGTCTGCCATCAGTGGGATGAGGTAGGAACAGGCATAAAGGTGCTAGTTGCTGCCTCTCTACTCTCCTCCTGGAATCAAAAGGTATGTGAAAATCCAACTCGCTGCTCCCCGTGGGTGGGCCAGGTGCTTTGAAGCTCTCCCTCCTTCCATGTCTCCAACGTGGTATCTCCAGGCTGAGGGAAGACACAGAGGCTGACTTGCTGCTCCAGGGTAGGATTCCAGATCTAGTTGCATCCCTGAGCTCATCTCATTACCAGGTATGATACAGATGAGGTGACCTTTGAAGTGCTTCTGAGAAAGATGTACCCACCTACTAGGAACTGATCTCTGTCTAAGGCCTTCCTGAACAGTGAGTAATGGGAACATAATTAGTCTTCACCTGTGTTAACCAGGAACCTTTGGGTCCTGCCCAGCTCTGTGCCTATACATCTTGGAGGTAGATAGTCGATCCAACATAGAAAGCCTGTACCCTCTAGAACAGAGCCTCTACATTGCAGCTAGCTTCTCCTCCCTTCTCTGACCACTAGACACTGATGTACTAGAGGAAGATTCCCAGTACTATGATCATCATCTAGGACTTATTTGTATTGGTTTCCTGAGGGGGGTAAGCGCGTTGAGACAAAGTCTTGCCATATAGCCTAGGCTGTCTTTGAACTCAAGAGTTTTGCATTGCTCGAATGCCGGGATTACAACCGTGAGCCACCACACCCCGCTAGGATGTGTCATCTTGTCTTGCCATCCTCTGATCCTCACAATGGCACTTGTAGAGGTGACTAAGATGAGCTACAGAGGGATGCGGTAGCTTTCACTGGGCCACAGGGCTGGGGAGTACAGAGAAAGCGTGAATGGTGGAGCACTTTCTGCAGCACCCTTTCCCTACACTTCACCAAGCAGCAGGCCAGGGCTGATATACGAAGAACAGCTGGGGAGACAAATGCAGCATGCCAAGGGCGGAGTACTGTGGCTTCCTGCCTCCATCCTGCAGCACCTTCACCCTGCGAAAAAACTTGGGCCTGACATCTCACATATGCATGCTTTTCATACTCTCCTGCCCTAACCTGTCTTCATGCTTCCTGGCTTCCAGGAGTACCACCATCACATGCATACAACTCCTTGCCTGCTTTTTCACAAGCTCCTTTTGTCTCCTAAGATATACTCATCCCAGCCTTCCAGTCCATATCTACAGCTGCCTGCTCAGGAGCCTGTTCTGATGACACCACTAGCCAAGCTGTATATGTCATCTCTATTCCTGAGTGCTGCCAGACTGCCTCCATATCAGTGTGATCATAGCAACTGCCTGTTAAGTTCCTGTTACAGACCAGGCCCTCAGTAGCTCTTATGCTTGAACTCTGGTCCTCACCTGAGTTGAGGATTAGTAATAATGGCTCCATTTCACTGATAAGAAAGCTGAGGCCCAGGAAATCTCAGTTGCAAGTATAACACTTCATGGGGGAGAACACTCTGGTACCCAGTCTCTCCACCTCTAGGGGAAGAATGGTTCATTGCTCTATACTATCACACAGTGAATTGACAAGCAGTCAAGTACAGTGGAGATATTGGGTGCACATGGACAGACCAGAATCCAAGAAAGACTGTCCAGATCAGATGCCAATCTTCAGGTTTAGGAAAGAAAAATCACTGATATTGAACAGGTAAGAAGGCAAGCTCTCAAGGAAGCTGTAGAAAAACAGACGAGAGTGGAACATGGATCCATACAAGATCGCACAGCGAAGGTGGGTAATATCAAGTCTCCCAAAGTGACAGACATTTCTGCACCTGGCAACCTGCCTTCGGGCTCCTTCAACTGTGCTCTTTTCGAAAGACATGTGGTCCCAGATGCCTCTCGGATGCTGAACTGTTCAGTGAGTGGCTCTACTCCTTCTCCCCTCAGTAAATAAAAAGAGGGAGAAGAAAGAAGAGAAACCGAAGTTGTTCTCAAGTGCAGCTGCTGTCAACCAGAACCAGAGCACAGCTGCATAGGATGGAGTAGGAGCCATCCATCCAGAGGCCTTGCCCCACCCCTTCTGCCAGCATCAGGTGCCACTTGGGCAGGCTGGAGGACCACTGCGCATTATCATTCATTCCTACATCTACCCGCAGCCTTGGTTGGCCTGGACCTCTTCTCTGGCAGGCAGGCTGGCTCCCACCCTACCAAGAAAGGTCTGTGGTACCTGTCTGGGTGGTATTGCAAAGATCTGTCTTCTAATATCCCTTTAATGTGATTACTTTCTGGTTTGATTCCAGGGTGAACATGGGAGGCTTTCTTTTTTTTTCCACCCCAGGAAGGAAGGCCATCTGCAGAGGTGGAGGGCTGGGACCCTGGTGGCACATCAAACAGCTCTTTGCAAGGATAGCTACCCATTTGCTCCTTCGAAAGGGCTCCCCAAGACTCCATGCTGTCTCCTTTTGCTCTCATCCCTTTTGAGAAATCCCCCTTACATCTGAACCCTGACCTTTCCAGGCCATGGGCAAGTCTGGCCCAGGTTACCCCAATGGTCAGCCCTGCAGGAGCAACACTTTGGTCACTGGCCAGGGCCAAGGAGGATGCTGTCGCCAGGGCTGGCTTCTCAAGCTCTCTCCTCCCCTGGGAAAAGCACTTTTGACTTTGTAAAGAGCATTTTCTGTCCCACCTAAGTTCTGCAACAGCTTCAGGAGGCAGGCAGATTGCACAAGCCACTTGGTGGAAGAAGAAAATGGCTTGGTGGTTTGGCCAATATCACATAGGTGTGGGAGGGGGCGGGGCAGGGTCCTGTCAGGATTTGAACCCTGATCCCTTAATTCCATGTCACCAACCCAGGTAGTGATGTTTCAAAACTGGGCCACTCCTAGCCCCAGATGTTGCCAGGAGACAGGATCTCAGACACTTTGATTCATTTGACAAATAATTATCAGCTATGTGCTCAGTGTCAAATGCAGAGCTAAGAGTTAGGGATCCGACAAAGAAGCCAGATGTGATCCATGCTGCCACCAACTGATTCTGATGGAGGAAACCAGCCAAACAGGCCCTGTGCAGAGATCTGTGCCCAGAGGTTCAGCCCATGTGCCCCAGAAGGAGCCCAGGGCCCAGAGTCCAGACACCTTCCTGGCTATGTGGACTGAAAAAGGTTTTCCTGACATCCGTTCATAGTTTTAGGTCCTTGTCCGACTTCCACCTTCTAGGTCAAGTGGTTAATGATTTCCTGGCATGAGTAATTATCCTGGTACAGTGTTTTCTTAGACCAAACTTTTCATTGGCATTTGAAGGCAGAGAGGGGCTTCTTGGGTCATCTGACTTGAGCCCCTCACTAAGCAAGAACAGCCTCATTCTTCCCAGGAAGTAACAATCTCCCCCCCCCCCACACTTACCCTTCCAGAGGCGATAGAGTGCTTGCTCCTTCACAGAACAGACCTCTGCCCAGCGGTGTGCTGGTAAATGTTTAACATCTGGCTCTGCAGACTGGGGAAAACCTGACTGTAGTATCTGTTGATTCCCTTAGTGTAAATAGTCCTGCCTTGGTGGCCTGGCGCTGCATGCTTGGTGGTTCCCACAGTTGGTGAAGGTTTAACCGCTGCCTTTCCTGAGCCAGTACATGAAGGCTACAACAGAGTTGCCCACAAGAGAAGCCTGCTCCAGCTTGACTTGCTAGAAAGTTCTTTTTAGTGTGGAGCAAAATAGCTCACTGTCCACATACAGTGAAAATGGCGTAGTCACCTTCCTCCCTACTTCCTTTCTTCCCTTCCTTTCACAAATATTTATTGGGCCCTGGTGACGCCGTGGTGCTAGGTCCTGTCTACCCAGACCATATCTTAGTTCCCTCCAGCTCCACCTTCCCTGCCTGTCCACCTCCCAGACCCCACTCAGACTGACTGACACCCCCTCTCCCAAGCTTGTGTTGGCCGCCACCCTTTCTCTTCGTGCCATGGGCAGGCCGCCTCCCTCTCAAACCCTCCCAGGAGCCTTTATCGTCCCTTTTGGCACTTATCACTTTCTACCTCGGATTACAGCTATTTGTGTACACGGCTTATCTCCCTGCCAGACAGAGAGGCAGCTCTGGCTGTTGAAAGTGTGGACTTTGGAGCCATGTGACCTGGCCTTCCATCCCGGCCCTGCCACTAGGGATACATTCTCTGGAGCTCACACTACCTTTCGGAGCCTCAGTTTCCTTATCTTCAAGGCAGGCCTGGTGATAACCATTTCCAAGATGGCTTTGGCCATGCAGTGGGATTAACCCATTTCCGGCTCCTGTCTGGTCTTCCATCCTCTTCTGTATGGACTTGGTGCCAGTGCCTCTTCTTAGTCTAATTATTAGACTATAGTACTGCTTACTGCAGAAACATATAACAGTGAAAAGCACGGGGTTTCAGTCCGGAAACTTACAGATGTGGATACATTTCCTCCTCCCTAGTTTGGGACACTGGAACTTATCTATTTCCATGAACAGCAGACACTGTGCAAGTAGCACACACCCATAATCCCAGCATTATAGAGATTGAGGTAGGAGAAACATCAAGAATTTGATGCTAGCCTGGGGACTATTTCAAAAATTCAACCAGCCAGTCAAGTAAAAACATAATTTAAGACACAGACAGGTTACATAAGCTCAAGGTCACACAGATACCGGGTGAAAGAGCTAAGATCTGAATCCAGGACAATCTGTTTCAGAGTCCTAGTGTTAAACTTGATGCAATATGTCAGTATTGTGAATATGCCTATGGTCTGAAGAGGCTGGGGGTTGGGGTGTCCACAGTGTTTCCAGTCTCTACACATCCTTACCCCTGCTGAGAGACAGAGGTAGAATGATGCAGAGAAGTCATTGACCTGCCTTTTAGGGATTCCCAAAAGGTAAAGTGGTTAGTGCTCAAGAGAGGAACATCTCCAGTCCCTTGGGTTGGGGACAAGGAGGCCACTGATGGATAAAGCGTGGGAGGAGGCTCACTGAAAGAGGCATTTGTGATGGGCTTTGACAAACGTGGACAGATGGAGGACTGAAGGCAGAGAGCAGCGGTAGAAGATCAGAGGTTCATGTCTGAATGAGGCTCGCATTTCTACGCATGCTGTTGAGCATGCACAGAGAAGTAGAGGTCATAGGCTGCTCGTGGGTTTTGGAAGTCAGTACAGAGCAAAGAAGGCTGGGCTGACATAGGTTCAGTTGGCGGCCTGATTCTCTGGAAGCTTCTCTGGCCTTCCACCGTCCTGGGCCCTCAGTTCTAGGCTTGGACTTCACCTCGTATCTTCCACTTTTCTGAGCCTTAGTTTCTCTTGCAGAACAGGCATGAAGTGTGAGCCTTGGAGTCAGCTGAAGGATGAAACAGATGGCAGGTGGTGAGAGCTGGGGCCTCTGGAGGCAAGAGGTGGGTGGAAGTACTTGGAGAAGAGAGGCGATGGTAGAGCCAGAGGAGCCTGGCATTCCTGGTTTGCAGTGGCAGATACCGGGTGTGTGCCGGGCTTTCTCGTCTCTTTTCTGTTGCCAAAGGCTTGCCAGCTCTGTTGGGTTCTTCACAGGCAGATCCATGCTGAAGCCTGAGGACAGCTCAACCATGGCTCCTGAAAGCAGGGGTTATAGAGTACACTAGAGAATCCTTGACCAGTAGTCCTATGCCTCAAGGACTCAAGGACCTGATTTCCTCGCTGCCCAAATCACTGTCCCTTCCAGCCTCCTGGGTCTCCAGTGCGTGATAGGGCCCTAGAATGAAAAGTGACTCTTCCTCCCAACTCAGGCAGGCTCCCAGGGCCCTTGGAGGCATAGGAGGCTGTGGGGAGAGGTGACGTGAAAGGGTCAATTAATCCATGCTCACCCTCAGGGGGCTCTCTATGATGCTAATCTCTCTGCTTTTGATCCATACTCCCCACCCCCACCCCCTCCCCAGCCCAGTCCCACAGTCCAGTTAGAGCTGGAGCCTTAGTGCTGCAGGTCGGCCGGGATTGGAGCTGCCCTGGGTGAGGCCCAGCGTATCCATAACGAGGCAGCAGGGTTTTATCCCTGGGCAGGAGATCAGAGCGCAAGTCACTTGCCTGGCATACACACTGTCCTCTCTTTTTCCAGAACTTTCTCACTCTCACTGTCCCTCTCCTGGGCTTGTCCTCTCCTCCGGAGGGACTCTGCTGCTCCCGGGTCACACAGAAGCCCAATGCGCCCTGGAGAGAGGACCAGAGGCTCTGGCCATTAAGAGCAGAGCCACAAGTTCAGTTATTCCCATCCATATGAAGGGGCTTTATTCAGGTAGTTTTTGTTTAGTTTCTGACCAACAATGGGAATCCAAAATGCCGGGGGTGGAGGGGTGGTGGTGGACCAGAGCACGCATCAGCTCCCACGTTCGTTCCACGTTCGCCTGCCTGTGGGAAGGCAAAGTCTCCAGGGGAACTGGGTACTAAGGGGGTGGAGTCTGAGCAAACCTAGGACAGAAGCTCATCAGAGTCCATCGCTGTATAGAGGACAAGGCCCAGGCAGATGTGCACATTGCATGCGAACAATGGGCTGGCCTTCTGCGCATGTCTTCCTGTCTGTGCCCAGCCTTGTTCTAGACATGACGAGGATGTTCTCTGCACTCAGTGGAGCCAGGAAGAGAGCCCAGGCCTCCACACTGCTGCAGAGCAGGATAGGGCACCTTTGAGGATGCCAGCCTCAGGGGATCATAATGGCCTCTCCGCCAACCCAGCCTCGCAACATCCCTGTAAACTTGGGCTTATACACAATTAAAGTTTTATTACATTATATTTCCTACATATAAAAAACTATTTGTGAGCTATGAACACATTGCAACGAGAGCTCCTGACCGCTCTCCTTAAGAAATAGATTATTTGTGCACTGGGAAGACCTGCCTCTTGGGCCCCTACTTCCCACAAGGAACCAGTACCCTAAATGTGCTCATTACTCCCTTCCTTTTTAAAACAAATCATTTCAGCACATGTGCAGAACCACTGGGCATACTGGACCTTTGAGACATGGCATTCAATTCTTCAATCCCAGAAGACATAGCTTCTCTAAGGGAAAGGGGGTCCTATGAGGATCCACCTGTACTCTTGTGTCCCCCTTTTCTTCAGGGCCACTCAGAACCTCCTGCAGCAAATGCTGTGAAATGGGACACATGTCCCTAATGCAGGCGGCCAGGCAGCGCACCATCTGGCAGCTGGACGTCCCTTGAGCAAGGTGTGCTACTGTGTGTTTGCCTGGCTGGTGCTCACTACCAGCAGGAAGGATCCCTTCCTTCCCATTCAGGATACCTGGCTCCTTCCGGCCCCAGCCCCATGGTTTCATTATAGGGAGGCCTGTCTTAAATCTGATCTCTGTACCCATCAGTGCTTTGGGCACTCATCCCACTCACAGGGCAGAGATGTTAGGTAGCTAGTACCCAGATCCTGGGAGAGCTGAGTATTGGCCCCAAAGCAGACATCCCTAGAGTGAATCAGCACAAGAGCATGCATGAAGGCAGGTGGACAGCCCTGGGTACAGAGACTCCATGGATACGGACTTCTTCCAAGGTCCTGTGGGCTGGGCTGGCCTGTGGACTTGGAGGCAAGTCTCCAGGGAGGCTCCTAGTACTTGTGGTTGCTCTGATATCCACCTGCTGGGTGGATGTGTAAGTCAGTAGACACGTCTACATATCAGTGGTGGTTATTAACACACCGGCAAGTGTGTGTGTATGCACACACATGCACACACATGCTTCATTACGTATGTAATATGATCCACGGGTGTGTGAAGCACGATGCAGGGACTTCCTTCTCTTCGTGGACAAACCTGTTTGATCTCAGAGCATCACACAAGGCATATATATGGGGAACCCATCATGTGGGGCAGAGCACTGGGCAAGCAGCTGGCTTTTGAGGGGACTGAATCACTTCCCATGTCATCCTAGAATCTCCCCCCCGGCCCTTCCAGCCTCCAATATCATAGCCTCAGTCTTCCAGAGAGTCTCAGCACCAGAGGCCTGGTAGAGTGCCTGCGAGTCAACAGTAGGGCCAGAGCCATGACGCTAGCAACCAGGTGGCCAGAGCTTGCTTCTCACGCTAAGCACTATCAGTGCAGGGCCTGCCAGGACCCCGCTTCCACAAGGAAGCTGGCAGCAGGAAGGTCCAGAAGCTTCCCCCTCTTTTTTTGCTCCCTGGTACCTATGTTGTGATTTCCCCCAGTGACATTTCCATGAGTGTCCTATCGGAGGGTGCACAGCTGTAGGCAGCAGAGACTAAGGACAGCCTGGAGCAGTGAGACTGGATGGAAAGGTGTAACAGCGTCACCAGATGTCTCAACGTGGGCCAGCCATCCCAGCCACAGTGACACACACACACACACACACACACACACACACACACACACGGCTCTACACCTCTGCACGTGTGCCAAGAGAGGACATAGGAACTAGGGACACACATGCAAAGTTTGTCCCAGGGCTTTCAGCCTGTCTGCTTACTCAGGCTGTCCCCAAAAGGGACCTTCAGATGCAGCACTCACTGCAACTGAGTTTCAAGTTGTTGTGTTACAGGGAGATGAACGTTGGCATGGTCAGGAAGTCCTTTCTCGGTCCTTTTGGGCTTCTCTTTCCGATTACCTAGTGGTACGGGCTATTAGTCAGTGTGATTATGGGACCTGGAAGATTCTTGTCTTATCTTCTATGCATCTTGCTAAGGCCACCTAAGAAGGCCTGCGGCAAAGCTCCCTTAGTGGCCCTGTGGCTTAGCAGGCAAGGGACTTTAGCAGCCTGGTGGGACCCATAACTCCTCCTTTCCAGCTGTGTGTGGGCAAGCACCCTGCCATCCTGAGGCCTACTGCCACACTTGTACCACCTTAGTGGTGCCTGGGATAGTCACACCAGTCCAGGACAGCTGAGATACTCAGTTGAATCTTGCAAACCCCATGCCTGGTGGAAGCCTCTGGGTTCAGCCACCATAGGGCGTGTGCTTGCCCTGGTTATCCCAGGAGAGCAAGAACCCAGACTTGACATTGCCTTACTATCTGGGAGCCTTGAGGATCTCACCGGCTGGCCAGCTCTGGCTACAGCTAGGTCCATCTTAAAGGTGCCTACCAACTCAAGGGTTAGGTAAGGGCAGCTGTTGGGTAGCAGGAGGGTCTTGCAAGCCTGTTCCCTTGCGGAATGATGGAGGACAGGACACTCAGTCTTCTTGCACTGGTTGGGCTGAGCTCTCTATGTCCACACAGAGGGACACTGAGTAGCTTGAGAACCCTGAGCTCACCAGGCCCCTGACTGCTGGTGATAGAAATGTTCCTTTGAGGGGAGGCTAGGTACCTTTGAAACTGCCAGTCTACACTAAAGAGGCAAAAGGGGACTTGCTTTCAAAGCAGCTCTTCTGCCCCTTAATTACCCTCTGTCACCCATAGGTGGAATTTCCACTCAGTTAGCTGAAGAAAGGTGCCCACGCTGCTGGCTGCCATGTGCCAGTGAAGACTGGGCTTTCCTGCCGCCTTTGTGCAGCCAGCTTGGGTTTCTGATTTTAATGATTTCCTGAATTCATTCCATTTCCTACCTCGGGGAAAGGAGGAGAGGTGATCCTCTTGGAAATTCACATAATTGCTTTTATTTGATTTTTATTAAAATGCATTCAGGAATAATGTGATTGTCCCCGTTATTACGTTGTTCATCAATCCTGCTCAGGGAATCTATGGTGAAAAAAGTGCTGGGTGCAGGGGCCTCCAGGGCATGCAGGGTGGGATGAGAGCACCTCACAGTGACTTGGGGGGCTCTCCTGCCCTGGGGGGGTCACAGCCCATCTCTGGCTCCTTCCTCTCTCTCTCTCTCTCTCTCTCTCTCTCTCACACACACACACACACACACACACATGCATACACACACACATTCTCTCTCTCATATCGAGAATGAGGCCTACTGCTGTCTGTGAAAATATTTTACATGTCTTCAAACCTCAACCCACCCTTTTCCCTCCCTGTCCACTTTGGAGACACAAGGTGTCAGAGGCGAGTCTGGGGTGGGAGATCTGCTGGCTTTCCTTACCCATATCCCCAGATCCCTGCTCGCTGGTCTGTTTCCTGTCTAGCCTTTGGCTTTGGGCTATTAGCGTACAGAATTAGGAAACCAATGTCTCACTCAGACCATGTATAGTCCTTATCTACTTGATGCTGTTAGAATATGGTCAGATTGATTTGCTTTGTCTCTGTTGACTAGCGAAGCTGGTGGAACACAGCTCAGTGCTTTGGTGCACTCCTGGATTCCAGCACCAGTGGAGACTGAGGCAGGAGGAGCTCCACTTCAGTGTCTGCAACAAAGACGCCAACCGTAACGCAAAGACTTTTCTTCATAGTCACAGAACTGAGTGAGCAGATGGCTAGCAGCATTGAGGCCCATCAGAGTGGAATGGTACCACGTGGCCTTGCCTCACAAGAGTGGATGGGTGTCATCCACTCAGCCTTGGCTGCTTGCTGAAAAGGTGGCCTGCTTCCTATCAGAGGAAGCTGTGCAGAAAATCAGGGAGCACAGAGGTAGATACCCACTTTCAGAGCTCCTCTTGTGGGGGTTCATTTCTGTGAAAAGCAATTCAACTTGCTTACTGAGTTTTCATTGTTTCTGTTTATTTTGGTGCAAGTCATTTGGCAATGGCCACAGCTAGGGAATTCAGAGGACAGAGAGAGTAGATTTTGAATGTAAGCGATTGGCACTTTCAGTGCCTACTAGCCAGCTGAGCACTCAGAGGTAGCATCTGAGGCTCACTCTGCACCCTTCCTGCCAGGGGGAGGCTGCTGCTATTATTATTGTCTGTGGGCTAGACTACATGCATCCCGGATCACTGAGAGCAATCCATCTGAATCATGGGCTCCTGCCCCAGAGCCTGTGTGGGCCTCCGACTTCGCATTTGACAGTCCCAGGAGAGGTTTGCTGGTGTCTCTCCAGTCAGGTTGCAGTCTGTCCAGGAGGGTAGGCCCTGATTTTCATGGAGAGGGTCAGGCAGTGAGCTGAAAAGGGCCTCTCGAGTCTCAGTAAAGTGAATCTCAGCCCAGAGTTTGAGAAAGACACTACGAGTCATAGTAGGCCTCAGCCTGGGGTTGTCCTGGGATGTTCTATTCAGTTCTGAGCTGGTTTTAGCTTAAGCCCCTGTGCTAGGGACTACATAACAGGAACCTGCACACACACACACACACACACACACACACACACACACCCTCAGCTAAACTGCACTCTTTCAAAAATTCTGATGAGACAAATGGCTCACGTGCAACTCTGGAGGCAAGTGAACCCAAAGGAGCAATGACATTTCGGAAGGCCACGAGCAAGTTAGCTGAGGAGCTGAACAAGGAACACCAGTCACCTCAGAGTTCTGGAGGTTCCACGGCCATTCCCAACTCTCTCCTCTGAGCAGCCCAGGCTAGGAGCAGGAGGAATCCCAAACGCTATTGAAGACAACACCAACTGAAACTGGGAGGCTTTTGCCACTCCACAGAGGACGACAATGCAGCCTGGCTACTCCCAATGAGACCTGATAGACTAGGGTCATTGGCTTGGGGGAGGGGCATAGGAGAAGAAGAGGGAGGGAGGGCGGGATTGGGAGGGGCTTAGGGAGGGGGTTACAGCTGAGATACAAAGTGAATAAACTGTAATTAATAAAAATAAAATAAAAATTTAAAAAATAGGGAGGCTTGTCCAGCCTCAGTTTCCCTCCTGTTCCCTGGTAGCCAAGCCCAGAGTAGGCAGTGCAGAAATCAGTTCTGGGGCTGAGACTTGATGTACTTGATGTACTGCAGGATGGGTGGCAACCGGCTCCCCAGCTCCCCCAGCAGGGGCTGAGGTCAGGGGCTGAGCTGTTGCCATGTCCCCGAACTCCCAGCCTTGCCGCTGCACCCCGCCTGCATGTCCCTCAGCCTCCCAGCTACACCCCAGCCTTGCTCAGCATGCGGCTTCTTTATCAGATCTCCGTTTCTCTCCTCGGCGGCCTCGCTCGGCCCCTGCCCCCACTGCGTTGCCCTTTCCTCTCTGAAGTGATGTGCCTTTTCCTGCCACCCCCACGTGCACCGCACAGGAGGTGTTTGCTTGCTCCTTGTTGCTTTAAAAATGCTTCCTCTTGGTGGTGGGGATGGTGTACGTGGCTGAGCTTCAGAGTCCCGCTGTGTGCTGGTGATCTGTGGGCAGCAGCTGGGCCAAGTGGGATTTGGGGCTACTGTGGGCAGTATCCACAGCCTCGAGGCCTCTGGATCCCATAAACGGGTCCAGGCTCTGGCCTACTGCCATCATTCATGCTCCCAAGGAAGCTTGTTTGTCAGAGGTTGCCAGTTGGTTCCCGCTGCAGGTAGCTGAGCCAGAAGGCAGCAGAGGGCCACGCTTCTGAGCGTCTAGTCTAGTTTCCACCTAGGATATAGTGCTATGGTAAACTTCCCACCCCAACTCACCCTTCCTACCTGTCCCCTAGCCCAGGGGCTGCAACAGAACCAAGCAACACAGCTGCCCCAAACTTCTGTGTCCAGCTCTAATTCTGTGAGGCCTATAGGCACACACTCACCCTCCCAGAGAATCAGAAGTCAAAGATGGTGAATGAGAAACATAGAAGAGAATTCAGCAGCCAGACTAGAGCTTTGACTTTGTCGCTAAGATGCAGGAGACTGGGGTATTTGGGTGCTTACTGGGTGTCTGAGGAAGGTTTCATGGTCAGCCTGGTGGGGAAGATGGCAGAGGTGCTGGGAGCTCTGAAGGTGGTTGAGCAAATGAGTGCTATGATCTGGTTCTAGAAAGATCCTGGAGGCAGCAGAGCAGAGCAGGACTGAAGGCCGCGAAGGTGATTTTAACTCTTTGCAGAAGAATTACATGACTCACCTTCTCACCAAGAGCAAGAATCACAGAGGTCAGACCTGTCCACTCCTGCCCACTTGGGACAGACTCTGGCCTCTTCTAGCAGGAAGGTAGGAGAGGAGAACTCTCCTTTCCTTCTTTCTGGAGCACCGCTGGCATCATGGGGAATGTTGGCACAGCGCCCCCACAGGGCATGAGCATCCACATTTCGTCAGCTTCGTGTTTTGAGTACTCCAGCTCTTACCCTTGGGCTTATTCCCTGCAGACCCTCTCCTGGAGCAGGACCAGACAGCATGTTTCCGGATCCCCCATACGCCTTCACACTGGGCCAGGAGGAAAATACCAGAGGGCCTCAAGCAGGATGGTTATCGCCAGTATTTTTTTTGCAGAAAAATGGACCTCTATGACCTGGGTGTGGCTCTGAACACGACCCTCCCATTAGAGTTGCCAAGGAGGCAGAAATAAAACCACCATGTCCCATTTTACCATCTTGGTGGGAGGAGAATATGAGATGGGGACCTCCTTTTCTTCTGCAAGCTTTTTTAAAAAAAATTATTGCATTTATCTGTCTGTCTGTCTTTCTTTCTCTGTCTGTCTGTCTATCATTCATTCATGGAGGGGCAGCATGTGCCACTGCCCAGTGTGGAGGCCAGAGGACAATTTGCAGGAGTCCCTTCACAGGGCCCCGGGGATTGAACTTAGCTCATCAAGTTTGGCAGCAAGCATCACTCAGTAAGCTTCTTCAGGTAAAGGTGGCTTTGTTTTTCACAGCCCACTCAGACCACTGAACCCAGTTCCCAGTTAGACAACCCAGGGCAGCTTCCTTCATGGTTTCTGGTCTGCACAGGACAAAGAAGGACATTGGTGTGTTCTGTCCCTGAGTCAGCTTTTGCAGCACTGGGCTGCACCCTCTCCTCACCCCCACACTGTTCAGGTCTCATAATAAAAATGCTTCTCCAGTGCGTTCTAAGTTTAGCTGTCATTAGGACCCGTAGCCCCTACAAGGCTGGCAGTCACCCCCGCACGAGCCGGCTTCTTTTTCTCTCTTGGCAAGAGAACTTCTGAGGAACAGGAACGCTGTGTAAGGCTTGAGCACTTTGCCTTGCTGCACGTGTTCCCCTAGGACTCTTACTCTCTTTGGAACGCTCCATCATCTCTGGCACAGTCCACCTTCTGGGCTGGCAAGAACCAAAGGATACAGATCTCAGGGAATTAGAAGCCTCTTTGTGAACTACCACTGGTCAGCCACATCCTGCAAGATCCTCTGTCCTCCAAACATCTCCACATTTAACACAGAGTAGGGTTTCACCAACCCACTTTCTGTCTGCCTGCCCTCTGGGGAGACGGGTCAGTGCAGGAGGTCTTCTGCAGATAAGAATCAGGCTGAGCATCACATTCTCACTCAGTCCTCAGACTTGATTTTCAGATCAGGAATGCTCCATCTGCGCAGGCTATTCCTTGCAGAATGGGTCCAAACTACCTCTCTTCCTTTCTTCTTTCCGTCTTTTCTTCCTCCCTTATTTCCTTCTTGCCTCCTCCTTCTACCCTACTGTCCTTTATTCCTCAATCCCTCCATCCATCCTCTCTTCTTTTCCTTTCATGGTGGAATCTATGTAGCCCAGGCTAGCCTCAAAGTCAAGCTCCTCCTTCCTTAGCATCTGGGGTCCTCGGTTACAAGCCTGTGCCAACACACCCACTAGGCTTTGCATCTCTCTACTGTGGGGCTTGAAGGCTGTAGCAGAACCATCCCAAGCCTGCCAGGAACCAGACACTCTTTTCTCCCCCTTCCCTTTCACCATTGCTTTTGAGGAGTGAGTTCCAGAGAGCTCCGAGGGTCGGGAATGTTAGAGGGCCAGACAGGGCAGAGCACAGGTGGTGGGCCCAGGCCTGGAATGTGATCTGGCCCTTCTCATCCATGTAAGGGTGGGGCTGGTGCTTTGCTCTGACCTTCAGCCACGGAAGCAGGATGCCACAAGATGCCAGGGGCCACATTGTCTCAGGTCATGAGTTCCCAGTGGTGATTAGAACATACTGGATGGTACAGACCCTGACCATACTTCATAGGCCCGTGGGCATTTCTGTCTTCACAAGGGGGAAGAGGTGTGAGAACTTGATGGAGGCATGATTCCAGAGTTAAGCTGTTTAAAAAAAAATCCCACATGTGATATTTAATTTTATTAGCTTTTATTTTATTTTGAGACATGGTCTCACCAAGTGACTGGCTGTCCTAGAACTCACTATGTAGACCAGGCTGGCCTTGAATTCACAAAGATCCTCCTGCCTCTGCCCCTTTATTGCTGGGGATTAAAGGTTTACAGCATTCCACCAGGCTTGATGAGCATGATATTTTAAAATGGGAAGGTGGCTGAATGATAGAGTGCCTGTCTAGCATATGTGACACTCTGGGCTCCCTAGCACCGTGGCAATAAATCCTGCGATAGTTCATGTACCTGTAAACTGTCATTCAGTAGCTTCCCATAGCTACAGTGCTGTAAGCCTTGTGTGACAGATAGAGAAACTGAGGCTTAAAGAGTTTGTGATCTCCCAAAGATCTCGTTCTTGGAACTATGGGATCAGGGCCAGGACCACAGTTCTATGGTGTCAAAGCTCCTGACTAGCAAGACTGTGGAACAGACAGAAAACTGAGACCCAACTTAGCTTGTCCTGTCCACATTCTGGCTCCTTCCATGGTGCTGGGGGTGGGGGAGGGGAGGAATGAGATACCTCTGACCTCAGCCTACAGTCTTCACGCGTTTGGGCTGTCACTGAGGTGTCCTGAGCTCCCCGGTTTCCTCCCGTATGAAATGAAAAGCCTGTTGTCCACTCTTTCTGGTACGTAAGGAAGCCGATGTTTCCCGGCTAGATCTAGGGGTAAGCCCTGTGATAAATGCTTGGAGAAGCATTTTCTCTCATGGATCCCTTGTCCCAGAGCTGAGATTTGACTCAGAGCCAAGTGTACAGGACAATGCTTTCTAATTTGGTCTTAGATTCAATTTCTCCTTGTGGCCTTCTGGACTGAAACTCCACAGGTGCAGTCACAGGGGGCCCTGGGGTGGTTAGCTGGAACAGGTAGAATCCCTGGCCTGTGCAAGGAGGAGTAAATGCCCTGTGTGAATGAGCCTAATCTCTCTTGGTTCCCTGGGTCCCAGTGGCAAGCACTGGAGCTCTGCTTAGCCGGAAGTCAGTTGGGTTGCCTGGTGCCCTGGGCATCCTTCAACACACTCGGTCCATCTCACCCTATAGCCCAGGAGGGCTCCTCAGATGTCTGCGTCATGATCTTACATCCCTGCTCATGCTGACCCCCGGGGCTGGCATGTCCTGTGGCTTGTGCTTACCTACCCCTGCAGTGCCAACACACCTATCTCCTCCTCTGGATTCTCCGAGTTACTGGCTATTATCCCCTCTTGTAGCTTACCCTGTCATGACCCATCCATCTGTTCCAAGAAAGCCCTGTGCCCACTCCCTTGACCTTTTATTTATAGTGATTTTTTTTCCCCAAGGCCACCCTGGAAGAAGGTCCAGAGCCAGGTTGGACCCTAGGATTTAGTGCCCCCAGAGAAAGCTACTACCTCCTTGCTTGGTCCCCAGATGATGATTAAGCAATTTGGTTTGATAGTAGAACCACAGCTGTCTTGTTAGGATGGGGACAAGGCTCATCTCAGGCAGGCAGTTTTGTTTCACGGCACAGAACTCCCAGGGGGCTTGAAACTACAGTTCCCTTAGGCAGTACTGAGAGGACCTCATGTCTGCTCTCTAGACTGGATACTCGCTGGCCTCGGATGTCTCACCTCCAATATGGTACACCTGGAGAGTCGGATTCTATTGATTCCCCCCCCCCCACTCTGAGGTGTGTGTGTGTGTGTGTGTGTGTGTGTGTGTGTGCCCTGAAGGGAGAAAGATTCTGCTTCTGTTTATGTCTGGGTAGCAGCTCTCATGCTTCAGATAGGCCCCAAGTAGGGTGACATGGAAACTGGGAGGGGACAATTTCCCAGGGTTTACCTGCTTCATCTTCAGTCCTAGCACCAACCAGGCTAAACTCGTTCATCTTCTGAGAGCAGTGGAGACAGGGCACACTCCAGATTGTGGGGCTGTAGACCACTGGCTACCTCTGATCTGACCTCTGACTCAGGCTAATACTCACCTTTAGGGAGGGCAGGGGGCATAGGGAGGGCCTTCTTTCCTCAACCTACTTCTAGGGTTTGGAGAGAGTCTTTGGAGGCCCTGCTATGGTGTGGAGATAGGACCCAGGAACGCTGTCCTGGCTCTGGTCAGATGTGCTCTCCTCTGTGCTGGAAGGCAGAGTTCCTGTCCCAGCTGACTTGCTGTGTGACTGTGATTATTGTCACTGGGCTTCAGTTTCCTTTGCTAAAGTGCATCCGTTATACAAAGTCTATGAATAATTAAGATTTTAAAAGCCAGGTATGGTTTCTATCTTTAATCTCAGCACTTGGAGGACTGAGGCAGGAGCATCAAAAATTCAAGGCCCAGCTATGCATGGTGGCACGTGCCTTTAATCTCAGCACTCAGGAGGCAGAGCAAAATGGATGGTTCTCTGTAAGTTCGAGGCCAGCCTAGTCTACAAAGTGAGTTCCAACATTGTCAGGACTACATAGAAGACCCTATCTCAATAAAATAAAAAAGATAAAGTAATATATCATAAAATAAACACAAAAAATCCTGGATTTTCAGTTTATCATCAACCTGATGAGGCAGGCTTGTTTAAAAGAACTGGCATTGAAAAGCGAAACAATGAGGCTGAATAACCATCTTCAGGTCTTACAGCTAAGACGTGAAGACAGGGTTGCAGCCCAGCTTTCTGACTGACTGAAAGCAGATGTGCAGGTATGAGGGATTTCAGAACTGTAACCATGGCAACTACAGTGCTTGTTTGCAGCTTGTCAAGCAACTTTCTAGAACTAGCACATTGGCTGCCTAGGACAAGCCCCAGGAGACCCACTTTACAAAGGAGTAAACTGAGGCAGATTATGAAACTCAGAGAGCATCAACCAGTTATTAGTCAAGGGTAGAATCTAGGAAGTCTGATTTTGGAATTTACAAGGGCATGATGAGCAAATCTCCCATTGTGTAGGATATAAAATACTGTAGGTGCTCAATATATAACCACTGAAAGAATAATGCACAGAGTAAATAACAATATTTATAAAAAATATGCAAAGAAAGAACAAAACTTCAAAGTAACTAGCCTCTGGTCCTGTGGACTCAGCTTTTCCCCCATGGCTGGTAAGGCAGATGTTGGTGTTCGTGTCTTTCTCCACTGCCCTCTGCCTTACCTTATTTTGAGGCAGGGTTTCTCACTTGGATTCAGAAATCAATATATGTGTGTGTGTGTGTGTGTACCTTAGAGCTCACTATCTATCTATCTATCTATCTATCTATACACACACACAATTATTTATTTATTTATTTATTTATTTATTTATTTATTTATGGCTAGCCAGCTTGCCATGAGAATTTCATCTCTGCCTCTGCCTATGAGATTATATATGCTGAGATTATAGGTGGGATGCCATTCCTCCTCAGCATCTTTGTGGGTTTTGGGCATCCAGACTCTGGTCCTCAGCCTCCCATAGCAAGTGCTTTACCCACTGAGCCCCATACGGCTCCTCCTTTTTCACTGTTGACTGGTGTTCTTGTCAGGAGGCAACATGTAGTTTGTTTTTCCATTCACCAATCACTATATGTGTGGGTTGTTTTCACGTTTAGGATTTTTTAAGCAAAATGCTTGGGAGAACGAAGGCATAAAGGGCCTACTGTGGATGGGTGTATTTTTACTTCTCTCGGATCAATGCCGAGAAGTGGACTCGTTGGGTGAATGGTGTGTGTTTAACTTTATAAGAAACTGACGGGATCTGGAAATGTTGCCCCACTGATCAGAGCCCTGGCCCTGACCCCGGGCGCAACATAAAATGAGCAGGGCAGCACTCCTCTAGTCCCAGCACCGAGGAGGTAGAAACAGGAGGGTCAACACTTAAGGGTCATCCTCAGCTACACTGCAAGCTTTAGGGCAGCCTGGGCTACTCGTGGAAAGGGGGAGAAAGAGAAACAGGTAAATTCTTTTTCATGAATTCACACCACTTCAGCTACCAGCAATATAAGTAGGTACTATTTACCCCGTATCCTTTAGACACGCGACGTTACTGCCACGCCTCTGAGCTATTCTGGTCAGTACGCAATGGTAGCCCTTTGCTGCTGTGCTTTTTAAGGCCACAGTGCCAGATGACACTGAGGACACTGGACATTTCTCACGAGCATGCACCTTTTTTTTAAAATATATTTATTTATTCATTCATTATGTATACATTCTTCTGCCTGCATCTACACCTGCACCAGATCTCATTACAGATGACTGTGAGCCACCATGTGGTTGCTGGGAATTGAACTCAGGACCTCTGGAAGAACAGTCAGTGCTCTTAACCTCTGAGCCATCTCTCCAGCCCCTGCATGCACCTTCTTTGATGAAGTATCTATTTGAATCTTTGGACCACTTTATTGGGTCACTGATTTTGTCATTACTGAGTCGAAAGAGTTTTCATGCAAATTCCTAGCACAAGATCTTTGCCAGTCTATGCTTTGCAGTGTAGGTAATTTCCCATACCTAGGAAGTGTCTGGTCATGCTCCTAACCTGAGTAACAAGTGCTTCCCATGTCTTAGTTAAGAAAACCCCACAGTCTTCCAGATGTTTTATGATTTTAGCATATGAAGCTGAGATGTAGATTTATTGATTTGACTCTGTCCTTGTGAATTGCCAGTGTGAGGTAGAGCCAAGACTCATACAAACAACTATGTGTCTTGCACACTGTATGGTGAACTGTTTGGCTGTTGCTCTTGATTTGCTCTTAACATACTGTCTGGTTCTGGTTTTGTGGGTTCTATCCCTGCTCTTTGTGTCTTTGACTTCTTACTTTATATGATTCCCTTTCTCTTCTTTCTTAGTATATCAATTATACTTTTTTTTTGTTTTCTTTTATTTGTTTTTTCAAAACAGGGTTTCTCTGTGTAGCCTTGGCTCTCCTGGAACTTTCTCTGTAGACCAGGCTGTTACTCATAGATCTGCCTTCCTTTGCTTCCTCAGTGCTGCAATTATACTTCTTTTAAAAACAGAGTTTATTTTCCTTCCCCAATGTGTAGCGCACTCTCGAATCCTGGGCCCCTAGCAACACCAGGGCCCACACTTCTGGTGCCCAATATATATTTGTAACTATTCTAAGTTACAATGTTACATTGTGTTACCAACTGTAATTACCCTGTAGTAACAAAGTATTCCCTTCTTTGCCCTTAGCCCTCCTGTGAGATCTTCACTTCACCTCCCACAAACATGTTCATTGGATACATTTTGCTATTATTTTGAGCAAGTTGTCTGTTTTATCAATTGTGAATAAGAAAGGTTTTTTTAAACCTTTCTTTCTTTGGGGGTGTGTGTGGTGCTTTGAAATCCACATTTATCAGAAGAGTAGGAAAAAAAAGTGGCATTTGGTTTGAGAACATTTTGTTCTAAAGTGAATTCCATATTACTGCCAAATGACTCTGCTGAGCCTCTGTTCTCTCATATATAAAATGGGGCAATAGTGTTGACCCGGAAGCCTTGGCAGGGTGAAAAGAGCTTGTCAAACAAAAAGGAAAACATGTGGAGTTAGTCTTCCTAGGCATACACACACACACACACAGACACACACACTTTCCTTTTTCACTTTTTTCCTTATATCAAGACAATGGAAGTTTGACAAATCTTGGGCTCACATACTTTTGCTTGAAGAATATTTTTTTCTGATTTAATATTTTCTATTGATTTAAGATCTTCCAAATAGATTATTTTTTGCTTTTTTGTTTTGTTGTTGTTGTTTTTTTATGTATAGAAAAGGGTTTTACATAAAAGCCTGCTTCCTTCCTTCCTTCTTCCCTCCCTTCTCCCCTCCCTCTCTTTCTTCTTTTTTAACATTTTCTTCTTTTTATTAAGAATACATTTTTGGGCCTGGAGAGATGGCTCAGTGGTTGAAAACACTGACTGTTCTTCCAGATGACCTAGGTTCAATTCCCAGCACCCACCTGGCAGTTCACAATTATCTTGAACTCCAGTTCTAGGGGACCCAACACTCTCAGACAAACATATGTGCAAGGAAAACAATAATGCACATGAAATAAAAATAAATAGTTTTAAAAAGAATAGATTCTTTTCTTAAACAATATATCCTGATTACAGTCTTCCCTCCTTCTACTCTTCCGTGTCCTTCCCACCACCTCTCCACACTATATCACTCCTTTTCTGTCTTTCATTAGAAAAGAACAGACTTCTAAGAGATAGCAACAAAGCACTACAAAGTAAACATCATATCAAACTTGGGCAAGGCAAACCAACAGAAGGAAAAAAGCCCGAGAACAGGCACAAGAATCAATTGGAGGCCCACTCGTTCACACATGCAGAAGCCCCATAAAAATACTAAACTGAATGCTATAATATATATGCAGGGGACCTGGTGCAGACCCATGTAGATCCTCCCCATGATTGCTGTTTTTCACTCTGTAAATGCATCTGAGTTTTGGAGGTGTCCCATTTAGAGCTGTACATTTCCAAGGTCTCTCTCTCTCTCTCTCTCTCTCTTTCTCTCTCCTCCTCTCCCCTTTCTCTCTCTGCATAATGCCTGGCTGTGGGTCTCTGTATTTGTTCTCATCTCCTGCAGGGGAAAGCCTCTGTGTTGGTGGCTGAATAAGGCACAGATTATATTTATCTTTTTGATTGTTGAATATGCTGCTCATATTATTTTGAGCAAATTGCTATCTGTTGTGTCAATTGTGAATAAGAAAAAGTTTATTTTTATCTTTTCTTATTCGTTCTTTGATACTCTTCTTTTTTTGTATGAAGCTCTGAGGCCTTGACTTCTATAATTTTCTTTCTCTTTAAAGAACTTCCTTTTGCTTACGTGTGTGGTCAGTGTATGTGTGTGTTGCGCGTGCATGTGTGTACAGATACACACACCCATGCACTGGCACGCAGAGGTCAGAGCTGAATGTCAAGTGCCTTCCTGAGTCCATCTCCACTTTTTTTCTCCTCAAGGCGGAGTCTCTCATTGAACTGGGAGTCTGTTATTTTGATAAGGTTGGCAGGCGAGTGAGTCCCCTGATTTACTGCCCAATATGGAGTTACAGGTATGTGCAGCCATGACTGGATTTTTATGTGGGTGCTAGGAGTTGAATTTAGGTCCTTAGGCCATCTCCTCAGTCTCTTATGTATCTTACAAGGCAGGTCTAGTGCAGACAGATTTCCTTGGCTTTTGTTTATCTGAGAAAATCTTGTCTTTTCATTCAGTTCTGAAGGATAACTTGGCAGGAAACAGAATTTGTAGTTTACAGGTTTTGGGTGTTTTTTTTTTTTCTATCAACTCTTTAAATGTTTCATCTTACTTTTTTTTTTTTTTTTTTTTTCAGGAATGGTGCCTGGGGAGCATGATTCAGTCCTTAGCTCTGTTCTCATGGGGGTTTTCTTCTTTTCTTTTTTTCTTCTACTTATTTCAGAATTTTTTTCTTCATCTTTGGCTTTTTGCAGTTTGAATGGAGAGAGAGTGGAAGGGAGAGAAAGAGAGGAAAAAGAGAGACAGAGAGTAAGGGAGAGAGAGGAGAAAAAGACAGAAAGGAGGAGAGAGAGAGTTGATATGTTCTAGTCACTATCTCTTTAGACTTCTGGATCTGTGTAAAGTATCTGATATTAATTCTGGGACACTCTCAGTCATTAATGCTTCGATTTTTTTCTGTTCCTTCCCGTTATACACACGACACATGATCTGAAGCCCTACAGTTCTGCATGTTCTGTTCCATTTCTTTCCACCTTTTTCCCCTTTGCAGTTCAGTTCTGGAAATTTGTATTGTTGTGTCCTCGAGATCAGAGGTTCTATTCTCTGAGGCGGTCCATCTCCTAAGGACCCCTTGGAGGCCACAAGACAGTTTTGCCTATCATGTTCTGTCCCCGTCCATCTTGCTTCCTTGAGGCAGGGTCCCTAACTGAGCCTATGACAGGCTGCTGGGCAGCAAGCCCCGGAGTCTCTACCCCTCAGAAGAGTGGTGCCACACTGTGAGTGGCCAGGGCAGGTTTTTACATGGGTGTTAGGGATTTGAACTCAGGTCTTCACGTTTCTACAGCAAGTGCACTTACCCACTGAGCCACGAGACAACTCAGCTTCTATCTGATCTCTCCTGAGACCCAAATCTGAGGAAAGCAGGTCTGCTTTTCTTCAGTTCTAAATGGCCTCTTCCCGAATGTCACAGAAATGGAGCTCAGCAGTCCCTAGGTCTACTTCTTTTCCTTAGTGGATCGCTAGTGAGGGGACCCATGCCTCTGTGGGTTTCAGTAGCGTTGTCCTTCTGATATCCAGGTAGTTCTCTTAATCCATTCACTTGTCACTTGTGTCTCTTCAGGACTAGCACATGGTGAACCTGTAGATGAATGTTAAAGGCTGAGCAGATAAATGACAGCTGAAAGCAGAAACTCCTAAATGGTCAGAACCAGGCTTTGATGTGAATCAGAGGGCGACAGTGATGGCACTTAGCACTTGTTAATTCTGTGGCCATTCTTGTGCTGGGTTGGGACAGGTGGCTCCTGCCCCCCCCACCTGTTTTGCTAAGGGACAAACTACTCTCCAAAGAATGTGCAGGCAGATTAGTGTGTCAAGAGAGGGATCTGGAGAGTGTGGGCGGGAGACAGAAGGTCAGGGTACAGGGAGCAGCCAGCCAGGCAATCCTTCACTGAGGGGTACAGGCTCAGGCAGCCTTACAGAGTCCAAGCCTGCCATGGATGCTATCTATTGGTCTCTGAAGGAAGGATGTCTCTGCCAGAGGAACAGCCACGTGAAGGCTCATGGGCAGAGGATCAAGTCCAGCTTGAGTATGAGATGCGGTCAGAAATGGGTCTGGAGAAGTCCTGGAGGCTAAATTTTGAGAGCCTCTAAGTCACATCAAGTGTGACTTTTATTAGGAAGACAACTGGGACCACTGAAGCCACCTAAGCTGCCAAGCAATATACTTAAGATCTTCTCAGTGGAGAAGAGACTGAATGCATGAGAAGAGGCTGGGTGGAGGGAGGTCTAACCTAGATTTGGAGAAAACTGGGATGATCAAGGCCAGCTGAGAGGTTGCCGTATCAAGACCTGGGACTAAATTGTTCTCTCTCTGATTTCTTCATGCTCACCCCATGTGTATGTGTCTATGTCTGTGTTTGTATGTCTCTGTGTGTGCACATGTATGTGAGTTCATGATGGCCAGAAAACAACACTGTGTGTCATCTTCAGGAATGCTGATGTTCACCTCCTTTGAGACAGGCTCTCTCATTAGCCTGGAACTCACCAGCTGGTCCAGGTGATACCTGGTCAATGAGCCCCAGGTTCTGGGATTACAAACATATGGCGCCATGCCTGAAATAGTTTGTTTTCTTTTATCTCACATATTTGAATGTTTTGTTTTCATGTTTGTATGTGCACCATGCCTTAAGTGTCCACAAAGACCAGAAGAGGGCCTCAGATCCCCTGGAACCAGATTTACAGGCCGTTGGGAGACACCATGTGCTGGGAACTGAACCCGGCTCCTCTGAAAAGGCAGTAAGTGCTTTTAACCACTAAGCCGTCTCTTTAGTCCTTATGTCTAGTATTGTTATGTGGGTTCTAGGGATCACACTTGGATCCTCGTACTGGCAAGATAAGCACTTCACCAACTGGGATGACTCCTCGCCCTGGACTGGCCGCACGTGAGGTGGGAACCGCGGGCAGAGGCAGGGTGCTAAATTTGGGAGTTGGCAGTAGAAGAGAAAGCAGTTCCAATCTTGGGAGGAAGAGCTAGTAAGGAGGATGAGGTGGTGGTGGACACAATAAACAGAGATGGGTGCCAGTAGAGTCACGGGTCTGAAAAACCTTCAAAGGGAAAGCTCAGGAGACAGCGGGACATCTGAGTCTGGGAAGGAAATCAGGCTAGGCCGGAAGACCTGGGCGGTGGAGGTGGAGGGGGCACTGGAAGGCAAGGTTCCTCACCATCTAAGGTTGGAGGTTGTGTGGTATTCCTGCTGACCTAGTCTAAGGTCAAAGCAAGTTGAAGGCCAACTCCAATCTGACTCTTGGTAGGAGGAGCTGCCAAGTGTTAGGAAGATCTTTCAGGCAAATCAGGAGAGAACGGTCTAAGAACAGATGGGCCCACCAGGCAGCTTTAGGAAGGGTCCAAGGTGGAGGGTGCAGAGCACACGGGAGAAGCCTGACGCTAGGCACAGAATGGAGTAGAACAGCTCTGCAGAAAGGAGGAGCCAGCTCCCATTTATGAGGATCTGAGCAGCTCATCCAGCATGAAGCTCCCAGAGTCATAGAGGACTCTGAACTTGCTCCAGCCCTCATAGGGCAGGTGGAGGAAAGCACTTTACTGGGAGATGATATGTGGCCTTAATCAGCTCTGAGGTCCCTGTGAGGGCCGTCTGTTGTGATGTTGGCTCTCTGTTGGCTACGCAGGATCAGGGTCTCTCTCCCACCTCCTGTGAGAATGCCTGTGCTCATTGTCTGCACATAAAAAATGCTTGTCCTTTTCTCTCCGAGGAGCACAAAGATGTCCCCATGACTCCTTGCTTGGAGGAGAGCGCTCATAGTGGAGGATTCCACTGTACCCTAGGAGACGGGGTCAGGCTGTGGGGCATGCTTGGCCAGTGCTAGGGTGGAGCCAGGGATGATGTGGTCTGAGTTTCTTAGAAGCAAAGGACGGCCACCTGGGAGACATGGCTGGCTGCCGAAGCCATGGGCTGGTGGCCACCAACCCGTCCATTCTCCCTATTGCACCATACACTGTGATATGAATAAAAATAATTTATGTCATGTGACTGCTTTTTAACTAGCTGCTTTCAAGACTTAAGACCGGGATTATAAAAGGCATGCATTTATAAATTATTAGTCCAGAGCTCATAAGCACATATACTTTGGTAGCACTTTAAATTAATTTATTGTCATTCATTGAAGCTGTCTGTGATGTAAACCTTCAGCTATAAATTTGTACCATAGTGTGACACACCATTAGCTAAGGTGCTGCCCGAGTCAGAGTACATAGTAAAGCACTCCAATACAATCTCTGCAGGGACAGATGTCTCCCTTTTCCTCCTTTGCCTGCTCTTCTCGCTTCTCTCCCCTTCCATTCTTCCCTCTCTTTTTTTCCAATGACAGGCAGTAGGGAGAAAATAGAGGTGCTTAAGAGTTGTGCTCACAAAAGAGTAAATGAGAGCTGAGTGGATGGCTCAGTCTAGTTCAGATCCCCAACACCCATATGGAAAGGCCAGGCATGGCACCTGGTAATCCTGGCTCTGGAGGGGTGAGAGAATACAAGTACTCAATCACTGGCCACTAATCTAGCCGACTGGTGAGCCCCAGGTTCAGCCAAGAGACTCCATTTCAGAAAACACAATACAACAGGGAGACACCTGATGTCAGCCTACAGTCTACACAAAACACACACACACACACACACACACACACACACATGCGTGCACGCACACACAGAGCAGAAGTGCATGTGCCTGCATACATAATGCATATAGATATAACACACACAGGCGTGCATACGTCTGCATACATATATGCATACACATATAACACATACACATGGCGGGGTGGATATGGCCCTCCACAGAACTCAGGGGATCCTGTTCCATCACACAGAGAGGGCATGGCTTGTTTAGCACAAACGAATAGCAGGGACTGAGAAATCCTCTCATCGAGAGCCAGAGGACATTGTATGGCTACCCATAAGCAAGAAGTATGAATAAGAAAGAGGAAACAGGCTTGGAAGCACAAGAGATGCAGAGGGAAGTGAGGCAGATCTAGAAGAGGCCAAAGACTAGGGAAAATGGGAAGCTGAGTGATGTCATGGGTCCATGCTCTGGTCAAGCACTCGGAGACCTGAGTTCACACCCAGCCCTGTCTGTGGCTGACCAGAGTGACATTCAGCCTGCTTGTAGCTCATGTGAGTTTGCCTCCGGTTCTCCACTAGAAGGGAGTTTTACTGGCTCAGGGACCCTGCCTTTGGTGGCTCTTTGGGCCATGCGGAAGCAGGATGCAGGGAGAGGCCAGGAGGGTGAGAAGGTTCTAGAGTACTACCTGTCATGTAGAAGTAGAGGCAGCCCCTGTCTTCCCACAGTGGCAAGCCATCACAGCACATCAAGGAGTGGAAGGGGCTGTGGGGTGCACACATCCTTGGAGGTACCAGAGCATGTGTTCGGGAACATGGGTGCATGTTTCTGCCCAGACCTGCAGAGGACAGAGAATGTTCCATTCCAAACCAAGGCAGGCAGGGGTGGCAGCCTTCTGCCTCAGCCCTGGGAGCCCCAGCCACTCAATGTCTGATCCTGGAAAAAGTCTATGGGTATCTGAATGTCTTCCTCTGATGAACTCAGTGTTTTTCTTGTACTCTGAGGGACAGCTTTTTTTTGTTGTTCAATATAAAATCTTACCTACCCACCTGCCTCATTCTTTCACATCTTCCAGATGAGAAGCCTAGAGTGGATGGTATCTGGACTTGACCACAAAGATACAAACAGGTAGTATGATGGTCACTCAAACAGCTTAGCTTACTGTGTGGCTACACAGTATCTGGCACACAACAGAAAATAAATGATGGGTCCTTCCTAGCAGGGTTGTTCCTGGACACACTGTGAGCATTTGTTTCCCACACCTGTCCCATGCAGACATCATCAGCTCCACACCTGTTCCATGCAGACATCAGCTGGGATCCTGGGTCCCAGAATGCTGCAGATCTGTAAGTGTTCTGTGTTTTTCTTAGACAAGTCCTTTGGGGTTAGGGTTGCTGTCTCTCCATCTGCTTGCTTGCCTGGAGGGGTCATTAGAGGTCATTGAGGCAGGATCTATGCCTACTGGCTTTTGGGACTCTGGGAGCCAACCTCAGTTTACCTAGGTAGTAGAGTGAAGAAGGACCATGTGGAGACGAGCCCTGTGAATGGACACTCCCCTGAGAGGGCATGCACTCATGAACATGGTTCTGTACAGGCTTCATGGGGACTTGAAGATAATTCCTGTTCCAGCTCTGGAGGCAAGCTCCAGTCCTTCTACAAAGATGGGCCTTACTCCTCTTCTCCAGGGTCTCACTGGGACATCTTTGTACATGTTACCTTGGAGGCTGTGCAGACTCCAGGCATCCGAAGAAGGACGGTGAAGGACTGGGATAAGGACACCTATGACCTATGACTTCAGAGCTCAGTTCTGGAATCCAGGGAATCCCCTCCGCACTGGTGCGCCCGTCTCCTCTTATCTACAACCAGACCCCGAAGAGCCAAGGACCAGTCCTATTAATCAATTGTCTGCTGTCTGAGCTAAGAGCAGGGCTGCCTGGGCTGATAAACTGCAGGGGGAGGGGGAAAGGACATGGACTCAAGACATGCTTCTTTTATCTGGAGCTGCACCTCATAATTGCTGTGAATCACCACAGTGTGTGCATCTTGGGGCACAGCCCCATCTGACCTGCACCTTCTCGTGCATATAAATCATATCCACTCCAGGCTGCTTCTAGCTGCTCACATCCCACAGAGGGCGGCACACCTGTGGAGATGTTCCACTCCCCCCCCCCCCAGCACCCCTGTCCTGTGCTTTAACAGTCAGTCAGGCAATGCTCTGTGCATACCACACTGGTCTAGGCTGAGGGTGTGTGATTCTTGAGGTGAGCCTGGTACAGAGAGAATGGCCTTAGGAGGTTCCTAAGGTCAGACAGACCCACTATCTGTTGGAGTTGGTTGGTTTGATCCGAGTTTTTGACCATGATGTTAGTAAACTAGTTTCCAGTCACAATCTAAACTCACTGACAACACGTTTGGGGCCCTAAGCAAGCCCTGTCTACAGTTTGTACCTGTACTTCACCACTCCTGAGAGAGGTGCCAAGCTTGGGCATTCTCAGGTCCTAGTCCATGGCTGTCAGGGTCCTGCTGTGCATGGTGTCCGTTTGCTGCTGCTATTGCTGTTGACTGGCTAGACAGAGAAGATACTGCTGTAGGCCGGCCAGACCCGGAAGCCCTGCCGGTCTGCCTTCATCCTGTGGTACTGGGCATTTAAACTCCCGATTCCTGCCCCACGTCACTTGAACCCTGCCAGAAGCTAACACCTCACCCAGGTTGGGCTGTAGTAGGCTACCCAAGGGGTCCCACTGTGCTCTCAAGCCCCGCCCAGCTGGACTATGGCTGTCAGCCTCTTGGAACCCGGGGCACATGGTAGCATTCTGGTATTTTTGCTTCCCCTCTGTACAGGTTTTCATAACAAGTAGAAGGGTGGACAGTCCATGGGAGGAAAACAGCACACACAGAGGCCCAGGAGAACCCGAGAAGACTCAGTCACGGGCAAGGGATGTGTGGCCGAGGTCTGGGGGATGGGAGGAGTGTGCATATGGTAGGGGTGGGGGTGTCTGCGTGTGGCAGTGTGGCAGCAAGCAGCGTGAGGGTTGGAAGTCAGGAGGAAGCAAGCGAGCTGGAGAGGTTTGTCGAGTGTGTGTGTGTGTGTGTGTGTGTGTGTGTGTGTCTGCTTGCCTGCCTGCCTGTCTCTCCTGTGGATGTCTGTGTAAACATGGATATTGTCTTGATTAGCTTGTGAATGAGTGTGACATAGGAGTATTTGTGCAGAGGAGCAAGGTGACGTGTGTGTAAAGGGTGGCTTCTCCCGGTATCATGAGTGTGTGGTGTGTGTGGGATGGGTGGTGCCTTTGTGGTACTTGGGGAAGAAGGTGGAGGCCTGTGAGTCCATCCATGTGTGTAGCATGTGTGTGGTGTGTCCATTTTCCATGTTGTCGTGCGTGGGTGTGTTTGTATGGCAAGCAGAAGGCCCGCCGGACTGCCGGTTTAGGGGTATGTTGTGTGTTGTGTATGTAATGTGTGTTGGTTGTCTTTGTATCGTGAGATGTGTATGGCACATGCATGTTTTGGGGCAGGTTGTCTGGGGTTGATCTATGTGGGTAAATAGCATGTGGGTGTGTGGAATGCGCACAGTACCTGTAAGTGGGAGTGTTTGTGTACAATCTGTATATTGCACAGGGTGTGTGGGTGTGTCATCGACAGGCGAGAGTGTGCTGTGTCTGTATCCCGCAGGGTGCGTGTCTCTGGAGGAGACATCTCGTGGAAGCACAGTTACTGTGTGGTGTGTACGTGCTGTGGGCAGGTGGTCTAAGGGTAGGAGTATGGCACATATGTTTGTGTAAGACATAACACACATATATGTGCATACATAGTGTGGATGTGTGGACTGTGGCATGTTATCTGTAAGTGGGCGTGAGGTGTGCATACTGTGGACTTGTTACGGCAGCTTGTGTATATGTATGAGTGTGTGGAGTGTGTGCTGTGAGCATGTGATGAGTGGGTGGTGGGGTGTATCTTGGGCCGGATGTGTATGCTGCGGGCATGCTGTGATCCAGTCGCTTGTGTGTGTCTGTGAGTGTGTTGTGGGCAGACTGTCTGCGTGTGGGAGTGTGTGATGTGCATATTTTGTGGGGTTTGTGTCTGTGGTGGGCAGGCTGCCTGTGGGGTGTGGGCTTCTTTGTGGCGATGGGTATGAGATCAGCATGCGTTGAGCCCGTGGGTGCCTGGGGAGGTAGGAGCAGGCAGATAGGCAGGCAGGCAGGCTGACGGCCGGGGCCTCCCCCGCCCGGTGCACAGTGGCTGGGCTGACAGCCGGGCGGAGAAGAGAACTAGACGTCAGGGAAATCAGTCAGAGACAAATCGATTCCCTTTAGAGGTGAGAAAAAGCAGATGCTGCGGCTGCTGGTGGCCTGTTAGGCTCCAAGCCACATCCATCTCAGCCCGCCCCTCTTCTGCTGGCTGCCAACGCCCCGCCTTTGTTATGGGCCCTGCTGTGGGCCCGCTGCTTGCTGCCTTGCCAGCCTTTTCTGTGGCGGGGCACCCTCCTGCACGGAGCGCCAACTGATGCAGGGTGGACAAACCTTACATGAGGGTGCACGTGCAGGCAGCACTGGAGAGGCAGAAACCTTGTCATGGACCCCATCCCATGGCACTGAAGTCCGAGGCAAGTGCTCACTGACTTGCCTCAGGACATCCAGCGAGCTGGACAAGGCTGGACTTTGGAAATGTATCCCCTTGGGCAATACAGCCAAGATGGCTCCTACAATGGATGCAGGTTCCAGCAGTAGGAATCCATCCTGAGGCCAGGGGAGAGCATCAGTCCTCAGACCCTGCTGCCTGCTAAGTGGCCCTGAGTGCTCAGGCTCACATGGGAGCCCAGGCTCAGCCTTGTGGCTTCTTTCCCTAGTGGGGTGTCACGTGCCCCTGGACTGCAAGCTAGTCTCAGCTGTCTGGAGAGCTGCCAGCACAGTGAGGCCTGACTCCCAGCCTGGATCTTGCTGACTCTTCAGCTGTCAGGTCGCCTAGATCCCAGTCCTTCTCCTCTGTGCCCCCCTTTCCACTAGATTGCAACAGCCAACATCAGATTAGGAAGCCAGGGCCAGGCTTGTGGCTTCCTAGGGACAGGGACTCTCTTATATGGGGAGCTAGCTTTCTGAGCTCTTCTGTCCAGACTCTGGACTGACGACCCAGGCCTGCCTTCAGAGAACTCTGCTTCTGGTTGGGAGATGCACAGTGCCTCCCCTGAGACTGAGGTGCAAGGAAACATGTTGGAAGACCCCCACAGCACACTAGCTTTCTCCCTGTGAGGAGGAAGCATCAGCCTCCTCTTTGGGGCTGGCTGCTTTAGCTGAATCTGACTTCCCTGCAGGAGGACTCTGTTTCTGCTTTCCCCTCCAGCGTCCCTAGAATTGACCCTGAACTATGAGACTTCACATCCTTGCTTGGGGGCCAGGGGATCTGCAAGCACTGTGGTTCTCCCTTTCTTCTCTCCTAGGCAGCCGACTTTGTCCCGGTGAAGATGTCCTATAGTTTAACATGAAACCTCTGAGGGGGTGGTGCCCAGCTGGGCATCTGGTAGAGGTAACCATTGCTGGGGTTTGGTTTCAGGACTCCCCCTCTTATACTCTTCTGATGCTAGCTAGCCCTTGAGACTGATCTCAACTCTCAACTCCCAGGCACACTATGATATGTCTCTATTTGCCTGAGCAGGTCACATTCTGGAAGCTGGGGCTTGCACCATCAGACCTAGGCTCCGAGCTCGAGCTGTGTGTCTACAGACAGATACTGTCCCTCTCTGTGCCTTGCATCCTCTTGTGTTGAGGGAAATAGAGCTTTGACCACCCCGGAGTAAGTCAGAGCAAGACAGGGGTACAGGAGCTGCTGGGAGTAACAGCTGTGTTTTGGCTGCTGGTGGTCAGGAGCTTGTTCATGGGAGTCTTTCCAGTGTCCGCTCATAGTCATCATTCTCATTGTCCAGGCAGATGGGAGAGGCCAAGAATAAGTCTGCAAACACTGATTGAACCAGCCTGAGGCCAGGCCTTGCTGTGGGCAGGTAGCACTCCATGCAGTGCCCGGCCTATGAGATGTGTTCAAAGCCACGACTTCTGAAAGAATAGATGGGCCTAGGGATGGATGGGCCTAGGGATGGATGGGCCTAGGGATGGATGGGCCTAGGGATGGGTGCTGCTGTATGCTCCTTGCTCTCAGGGAGGTTCCAGCCTCACTGAGACTTGTTGGGGTACTGGGCACAGGGTGGGGACAGGAGAGTGTGCTCTGCTGGCATTACTGCTTTTGTGGCTGGCAAGAAAACAGAGCGCAGGAGTTTGACCTTGAAAGACCATGTTCAGCTGTGATACTAATACTTTTACTAATAGTAGCAGGGACAGTTGAGGCAGGCACAAATATCCTTAGACTAGCTGCATCTGTCCAGGGCCAAACCCCTGGCCAGGCCCTTCTGTAAGCTATGCTGCTAGCCCTCATGAATGTTCCTCTACAGTTTCCTGAGACGTTCTCACCAACTTCATGGTGATGGTGAAGGACCTGATGAGCAATCCTTTGTCCTGAGTCTCAGAGGCAAGAAAGAGTAGAGGCTGTTTGAGTTATTATCTGAAAATGGCAAGGAACCGAGGAGCATAGGTGATCTCTGGGCCTAATGAACTGAGAACTGGATTGAATAAAATCAATGGGTTGCAGGAAGAGCTGGGGTGCTCTGTGGAACTTTCTGGAGCCAGAATACATCCTGTTTATGAGCAGGTCCCTGTGGCTGTAGTCATGTGCTGTGGAGCATACATTCCTCTACCTCACGGCATCTGCCTGTGACACTTAGCCCTGCAGTCCCTCTTCTTGTCTGTGGGTGAGGCTTGGAGCTCAGACCCTGCTCCTCACACAGAAGGACTTCCTTTGGCTCTGAGAATTGCCTTGGGTCCTCTCTGGGCCTTGCTGCAGACTCTCTTCCCAGGATCTCTGACCAATTTCAGGTCAATAGCCCAGGATCATTTTCTGTCCCCCCCCCCCCAAGTCTCTCAGACCAACATCTGCCTTTGGATTAGCTAGCTATTGGCCAGGCTCCACTCTTTAGCCAACTAGCAGTCAAGGCTGGGCCACCTCCTCCAAAGACTAGTTCCCAAACCTTGCCTCTCTAGATTGCGTTTCATTCTTAGAGCCATTGAGGACCAAAGAGCACCTGGTACATGTGGCTATGGCTCTTCATAGTTAGCATGTGAGAAATTATAAAACATTCTTTCTTTAAGAGCACAGGGAATTTGCCATTCCATGTTTGTATAGAGTTTGTTTGTTTGGTTGGTTCGTTTGGTTGTAAGACAGGGTTTCTCTGTGTAGCCCCAGCTGTCCTAGAACTTGCTCTGTAGACCAGGCTGGCCTTGAACTCAGAGATCTACCTGTCTCTGCTTCCAGAGTGCTGGGATTTAAGGTGTGTGCCACAACACCCTGCTGATATTTTGTAAAAGGAGGGAGGGTCAAAGAAAAAAAAAACCTGTTTTCCAGAGTCTGAGGAGACGACTCAGTGGGTAAACTGCTTCCTGTGCAAATATGAGGGCCTAGGTTCAGGTTCTGGTACCTTTATAGAAGCCAGGCCTGATGGCAGAGCACTGGGGGGCAGTGAGGATGGCAGGCCGTGTTAGCCAGCTACTGTAGTCAAAGCAAGGTTTAGCTTGTGAACACACCACTGAGAGAGACATCTCAGGGTTAGCCTCTGGCTTCCACATACATGTATGAGCACACATTCATATGCACACATGCACGTACACGTCACACGCTTGCAGAGGCACACACACACACACACACACACACACACACTCATAACTATTTTGGAAAATGAAGCAACTTCAGGAGACAAATGCTACTGCTTTGCAGTTGCCATTCTCGTTTGTGATTCCCTGAAGCTGAGACAGCTGACTTCTCACTCCTGCTTCTGACATCAGTTATCACAAAGCTCTAAAGGTCCCATTATAGGTTCCAAAGGAAAAGGTACAAGAGAAACATATTGACCTTTACAGACCCCTGAGAGAGCCAGTGTCCTACCAATGCCCTGGGCACTTTCAGGGCCTTTTAAGTGTCCCCCCACCCAGTCTGACAAATATCGTAGGAAGCTTACCGAAAGCCCAAAGCGTGACTTGGGTTCTGTAGCTTGGCAACCTGTGCTTGCAGGTGTTAGGAGAATGCACAGCTTCTGCTAGTGCGGGAACAGCTAGGGCAAGGGCAGAGTGATTAGGGAGGCAGAAAGGAGGGGGAAACTTTCTCAGCATTTCAACAGTTTACAAGGAGTTTCCTGCCAAAGCTGAGTGAGATCTTTGGGGTCCTGAGCCCATGGTCTTACTCCCACATAAAGAATGGGGTTGTGGACCCAGAATGCCCCTGTGTGCTGAAACTTGAAATTATGTCTCTCTGGGTTCAGGACTGAAGAATTGTGCCTTAACTTATAGAAGCCGTCCTCACCTCCATCTCTTTTCTTGATGCCTCTGACTCTTGGGTCATGTGTGGGCACTTAGAGTTAGTGGTGGACAGAGCAGGTGGAGATGGAGTGTCTACGAAGGACCTCCCAGCATTCCTGAAATACCCGTGATACAAGGAGTCACTAATGAGGGTGACGCTGGGCAGCTTGACCTTGGGGAAAGGTGATAGAAGCCCTGTCTCGCCTGGATCCTCTATATGATAGGTGGGTCCCAGAAAACATTCTTCTCCATGGCCTGGGGTCTTTTCAAGATCTTTAGGTATGTGGAGTTTGGAGGGTCATGGGTAAGTTCTTTGGAAGGTGTCTTAGTTAGGGTTTCTGTGTCTGTGAAGAGACACCATGGCCACGACAACTCTTACGAAGAAAAACATTTAATTGGGGTTGGGTTACAATTTCAAAGTCTGGTCTATTATCATCATGGTGGAAACCCTGTTGGCAGACAGTGTGCTGGAGGAGGAGCTGAGAGCTCTAGACTTGGATCCCAGGCAGCAGAAGTGGACTGTGAGCGGCTAGACCTGGTCTTGAGCTTCTGAGACCTCAAAGCCCACCCCTAGTGATGCACTTCCTCTAACAAAGCCACACCTGCTCCAGCAAGGCCACACCTCCTAACAGTGACACTCCCTATGAACTTGTAGGGGTCATCTTTTTTCTTCATTAATTTATTTGCTCATTTTACATTCCCAATAACAACCCTACTCCCTCCTCTCCTCTCAGTCCCACCCTCCCACCCACTTCCCTCACACCCCCCTCCATCAAATCCCTCCCCTCACGGTACTAACCAACCTTGGCTCATCAAGTCGAATCAGGAGTAAGTGCCTCCTCTTTCACTGAAGCAAGACAAGGCAGCCCTACTAGGGAAACAGGATCCAGAGGAGGCAACAGAGTCCAGGTCAGACACAGCCCCTGCTCCAACTGTTAGTGGACCCATTTGAGGACCAAGCATCCCATCAGCTTCATATGTGTTGGGGGCCTAGGACAAGTCCATGCATGTTCTTTGGTTGGTGGTTCAGTCTCTATGGGCCTCCACAGGCCCAGGTTAGTTGGCTATATAGGTCATCTTATGGTGTCCTTGACCCCTCCAGCTCCCTCAATCCTTCCCCTAACTCTTGCATGAGACTCCCCGAGCTCTGCTTAATGCTTGCTGTGAGCCTCTGCATCTGTTTCTGTGATCTGCTGGATGAAGCCTTTCAGATGACAGTTATGCTACGTTTCTGTCTGCAAGGACAGCAGAGTATCATTAATATTCAAACCACTACAGAAAGTTTAGTTGGCAGAGAGAGCTAGAGGACAAGGGCTTGGTCAATGGAGGATTCTACTCAGCACTGACTAAAGCCTGACCCCAGCTTTCCCACTTCCAAATGCCTCAGTTTCCTCATAGGTAATGTAAGAATGATGGATAATAGCCCCACTCCTGTGGTTGTGGGTAGGTAGGGACAGCAAAATGCAAAATGACAAGATGTTGGGGAGCAGAAATAGAGCCAGCTCCATGAGGTCCAAACTTAGTTTATTTCCTTGTTTACTGCTATGGATTTGTCCTGGGTCACAGATATTGCTCAACAAATACCATCTAGTTGAAAGGATGAAAAACTTGAAGCCATCATGGCTCCAAATTGATGGCAATCCCTTCCAGGACAAGGAGAAGTCCATTTTACAGGTGAAGAAACCAAGACTAAGAGGGAGAACAAATGAATCTAAGGCACATGGCAAGTTGGAGACCAAGATGACTCTTGAGGTGAGGCTCTGTTAGTGAGGTTCTGGGGGAGAGGTTGTGCCTTGTACAAGTGCTTATGTGTATGTGCACACGTGCGTGTTCTGGGAAGTTGGATCTCTTCCCAGGGCTTCTTTTTGATGAGAGGCCTATCTTGAGCTCATGGCCTGCCAGGCCCTCATACCTTGTCCTACTTACTAGGGTTACTGCATGGCTGGAATTCTTGCAGGGAAATGACACCTTCCAGACTGTGGTTCATGCAAGCAAGTGGCTCCAGCTCTTTATTTGACAAGAATGTGTCTGGAGGTGGTTAGCCAAGGTAGGAGTGGGCCAGTGTAATGCCCTTATGGCCTCCCCCCCACAAGGGCTGGAAGGGTGCTTTCTTACCCTCGTGCTGGCCTTTCTTAAGCCAAGTACCAAATCCTGGTCACACGCTTCTTATGAGGAGCTGTTGGAAGTCAGCTCTTCCACTAGGATCCAAGAATGGCTCCCAGTGTGGCCAGTGGAGCATCAAGGCAGCTGAGCCGTAACAGGAACTGGCTAGAAACGTAGAGTTTCGTGTCTACCCAGATTCCCAGTCAGAATCTCTGCTGGTAGAATCTGGCAACCCATGATCATAAACCCTCTTCCTATGTTGAGTAAAGTTTAAACAATGCTACTTTACCCTGTCCTCAAGAAAAAGATTGCTTTTTTGTCCAGAATTCAAGGACTGTAATAAAGAAGTGGGTATTCCCAAAGGGACGCTAGAACATAGCAAAGCTATTCACTTGCTGATCTGACCATCTACCTACCCACCCACAACCATTCCATCTGCCTACCTAGCTATCTATTCATACACCCATCTGTTTACCCACCTACCCATCTATCCACCTACTCACCCACTCATCTATCCGTATATCTATCCATTCATCTATTAACCCACCCATTCACTTCCTCATCCATCTACCCACCCATCCACTCATCTATTCATTCATCTGCCTACCCATACATTCACCCACCAACCCACCTATCCATCATCCATCCATCCATCCATCCATCCATCCATCCACCATCTACATACTCATCCACGTGCTTGTTTTCATCTAGCACATAATAAATAGCACCTAAAAATTGAAATGGAAGAGCCCCTACCCCCAGCTTGCCTAGAAGTACCAACCATGTGTCAGAAAACATGGATTTTCGCCTCCCTGATTGCCCAGGTCGATCGGTGATTCTTCAGACTAGCCATTTGCATGCATCCAAGCCTATCACTAGTATCCAAGACTGGGAGGCCACTGTAGAACAGTGTGACCAAGGAGCAGGGGTGGAAAACAGACACATCTGTGCCAGATGTTATCATGCATGTTATGGAGTCTTATCTCCTCAACCTGCCCTCACCCTGGTGTCATTATTCTCACTTTACAGATGGGGCAACTGAGGCTTGAGCACTCAAGGGCTATAAACCCTGAAGAAACAGAACCAAGACTAGAGCATGGTCAATTCCTCCTGACCCCTGAGTCCATCCCCTTTCTTTTGCTCTTGGTTGTCCTTTTCTTGATGAGCCTGCGTTGGCTGTTGAAAGTGAAAGGCAGATTGATTTTGGAATTCTTTTGTTGTTGGTGGTGTTTTTGTTTTGTTTTGTTTTGTTTTGTTTTGTTTTGTTTTTCTGGGACAGGGTTTCTCTGTGTAGGTCTGGCTGTCCTGGACCTGGCTTTGTAGACCAGGGTGGCCTTAAACTCACAGAGATCCACCTGCCTCTGCCTTTGGAATGCTGGAAGTATAGGCATGCACCACCACCACCTGGCTTGGAATTCTTATAATTATCGGTGCTGCCTACACATG
Organism: Meriones unguiculatus; assembly: GCF_030254825.1. Lineage (NCBI taxonomy): Eukaryota > Metazoa > Chordata > Mammalia > Rodentia > Muridae > Meriones > Meriones unguiculatus. The sequence continues at coordinate 3,465,751 of NC_083357.1, read as the reverse complement.
AGCAGACTGCCTATGAAGTGATAAGTTTCCTGACTTTGAAGCTGTGCAAGTGGAGATCAGAAGCGTGTGACTGAGGTGGTGGGCTTGTGTGAGCATAAGGGAAAAATGGAGACCGGGTGACCTCCTTTAGCCCCTGTTCCTGGATCAGGGCCTCATAGATGGAGGGCCTGTAGCCAGCTGCTTGTCTGTGGACACTTTGAGGGGTCCCTGACACTCCCAAGCAGGGTATGTGTCCAGACAGCTGTAATTGGAGATGGATGCACAGGCTTGATAGGAACTTGCTACCGTGTCAAGTGTAGACACACCCCTGCAGCAAAGACCTGGTGAGTCAACCTCTCAAATGCAGTCCCTGCGATGGACACCCTGCCCTACCTCAGCCCCATGAAAGAAACTGGTGGCTTCTGGGTTTCACACGTTTTATCAGCTCTGGGCCTCTCGAGAGCCTTGGGAGAGAAGAAATAGTAATATTATGAAGAATCCAAGGCTCCCAGTGTTATGTGGCTCACGCAGGGCCATCCAGCCACAACAGGTGGCACCTGACCCTTTTGGGAATGCCTGGCTTAACTTTTTGATCATTATAGGGGAAGATATAGGAATCAAAGATGGGCTGCAAGAGGCCAGGGTCACGAGCAGTGGAGGTCTGGGTGAGTCCTGGGTCACCCTAACTGACCATGCCATGTCATCTATTGGTTTTTCTGAGCAATCTGTGAAGGGCAGGTCCATGACTTGCCTGCCAGGGAAGGTGGCCAGTACTCACCTTTTGCACTGATGCACATCCTTGGACATTCCCCCACAGAGAAGTTGGACCTTTGTCACCATCCTTTGAGTCCGAGCAGACCTGTGACTTTCATATCCAGTGATTGTGGCAGAAGTGACCCTAACCCTAATCCTGTTTCCCAGCTTCCTAGCTTCCATCACATCACTAGGACACTTGCTCTTGAAGCTCTTGTTTGAGTATGAAGTGCCCCTTCCTAGGCTGCCATGTCCAGAGGAAGCTCAAGGTTCAGGGGCCATGTCAGAGGTGGGGTGGCCCACTAGGCAGAAACCAATCAGAATTCTTGGTCAACCCAAGTTGCACAAATGATTTTTAAAACTGTTTTTTAGTGTGTGCGTGTGTGTATGTGTGTGTGTGTACATGTGCATGAATGTACATGCCACATGCAACATGTGTGTATGTGTGGAGGCCAGCAGACATCTTGCAGGAGCCAGTTCTCGCCTTCCACTGTACAGGCCGGGGATTAAACTTAGGTCATCAGATTTGATGCAAGCACCTTTACCTGTTGACCCATCTCACTGACCATAAGTGAAATTTGATAAGCAAACAAACAAGGAAAACAAGATTATTACATCCTTAAAATTCTCCAACTTCATCAGCCCAAGCCTAAAGCTGGGCCAGGAAGGATGTATTCCAAATAATAGTGTTTTGGTCTCTATGGGATTACTTTTATTGAACAATTTGCTAGTATGATTTCATTCTCCCAAGTGTCTTTTTGTTTATTCTGTGTCATTGTATAACGAAGACTGCCAGGAGAAACGTCTGCTTTACAAAGAGAAGCGGTTATGACTTTCCCAAGAACAGAGCTTTACACAGTGGCTACACGTCATGGATATTTTCACTGATTGGGTATCGCCTGTTGCACTTTCTACCTGAAGGCTCCAGTCTAGAGACTGACACTTTGAATTTAAGACTTGGGGTCTCTGTCTTCTTCATCAGCCATATTTTCACTTTCTATATTACTACTTATTTCTACTTTGTATTTCATTGCTTTCTACACCCTCAAGAATCTCTTATGGACTGAGGTATGCTCTGAGTCACTGGGGAAAGCAAGACTTAGTTAAGAGTACGCACGAAGTCCTCACTCCGGAACACAGTGTTCTCAGCTGACCCAGGGCTTGACCTCCAGGCTGGAGAGAGCTGATGCTGGCTTCCGAGGAGCACTGCCACAGGGTCTAGCCACACAGGCCCCTGGCAGCCTAGTACACGTTCTATGGGCTGTGACCTGCCAGGTCTCACAATGGTGGCTCTCCCCTGATGAGCAGGGGGTTGTGCCCCAGCCACTCTCTGGGGTTGCTGGCTTCCTGCTGTCCTGGACCACACTGTACTAGCAACCTGCTGGCTTCATTCTGCCTCCCGACCTCACTTCAGGTCCTTTTGCATCACAGTTCCTGAGAAACTGGCATAGTTCTATGCTCTACTTGGGTGATGTCTGGCTCCAGTGGCCATGGGACTAGACCATCTGGGCTGACCTGTTAATATGTCTCTGGCATGGGCCTGCTGGTGATAGGGCAGGTGGTCTCAAGCTGTGATAAGGTTGATCTCACACTAACCACATCTGAAGAAGAATGTTTAGCTCCAGTGAAGCCCACTTAACGGACAAGAAAACTGAGGTTTAGAGAGATGAAGTTTGTCCAAGGTCTCAAGGTCAAAGAACAAGGGAGCTTTGCCTTCTCCTTGGTGCTAAGAAGTCTCTGTCATGCCTGCTCCATCCCCAAATACCATGGTTTGGATGAGATTGGAAAGTTTCTAGTCACTTGGCTAGGAAGTCCTCCGAGGGGTGTAGTGACATCACCCAGTGCCACAGAGAGGGCAGGGCCAGTGTAGGTCCTTCCTTTTTCTCTACAAAGCTCCAAGAAAAGAGGGACTTCTGACCACGTGCACTGATCACCACCTGCTTCAGGAACTAGGGGCAGAGTAGGAGGAGATGTTTGGAGATGGGGAACAATGAGCCTTTCTGGGATAGACTTCTTTAGGGCCGCTGCCTGCATTCAGGGCTGTGCCCTCTGCCTTTTCCACAAAAGCCAATCAGAACAGGTCTTTTTAGAGCTGCCAGTAACCAGATACACAAGAGCCCCATCCCTAGCCTGGGACTCAAGGCAGCTGGTGTCCATCTCTGTCTGTGTGACCTCAAGCCTGTCCCTGACTCTGGCAGTGTGAGCTTCGTCACCTGCTAAATAATGGGATCTGAGTTCTTGCCTCTCTCCCTCCCTCCATGATAAGCAGAATCTGTTTGCTGTAAAATATTTCCCATCTCACATCTGAAATCACAGTGCAGAAGTGATTCCTAGGGGTTCTCTAGGGACATCCTCATGCTACCTCTCATCGTTGAAAGCACAAACCCCTCCAAAAAAAAAAAAAAAAAAAAGGCTTCAGTGTATCGTGATTCACTCATGCAGCCATGGCGTTTGAATTGGAAATTGCTGCAGAGGGTTGGTTGCTGCTTGCTGTCACACTATGAAGATCAGCTATGGTCTTGTGCCTTTCTGTAAATATTTATTGAGCTCCTGTTCCCTGCTTGGAGGCCCAGCGTGCTGCACTGGAGTGGGAGAGGCCCTAAGCCATCACATAGGGAGAGTTCTGGCTTTGTCTTGGCTCTGTAACTCATCACTTGGATGACCTTGGACAGGTCATCTCCTTCAGGAGCCTCAGCTGCTGTCCCATGTGCTGTGGTGTTCCTGAGGAGAAGCTATGATGAGCTGGGTAACCGTGGCCGAGAGAGCAAGTGTGGCTATTGTTTTATAGGAGCAATAGGAAGCCACTGGCCTCGCTCCTGTGGTAGTCATAATTCAATACATGGTTGGGTTTGATCCTCAGGGTGGGGAAGGAAGCCCGAGTGAGATGCTGGGGGCACATGGGTGACGGGGAAGCTTTCTGTTGCTGGTAATGACTTTCTTACGTAATTGTGAGTCCTGCCCAATACTGCTGGGGAAGGAGCACCGGAAGGTAGAGAAGCCCCCCTGGGCCTCAGTGGAGAAATCGAGGCTCACCCTTTACTCAGACACCGCCATCTTTAGATAGGGGTTCAAGGAAAGTGAAGAAGTGGGATCAGGGAAGGCTCTTCAGAGGGCCTGTGATATAAGAGTCTGGATATGTGCAGGCTTTGAGAAAATCCAGAGCAAGAGGAGAGCAGAGGCCAGCACTCAGAGAGAGGCAGAGCCAGTCCCTTGGTCAACGATACCGCATTCACTTACCTCTTCTGTGCACGGTGCAGGCCCCCACTGGCCAAGGAGTTTGTATGATGGGGCTCAACCCTTAGGATTTCCAGACAAGAAGGCATGTGTGTGACAAGGCTGGCAGTAGGACAACACTGAGCTGAGCGTGAGGCAGATGATGGAAGAGGGTGTTGTGGACGAAGTAGGCAGCTGGGACAAATGTGTAGGCTGGTGGGATGAAGCCACCATTCCACGTAAGAACGGTCTTCAAGGTCCAGGCAGGTTCTTTGGAGTGCCCTCAGTCGCTGGCTTCTTTCCTGTATTAAATGACATTCTCCTCTATGCCTTGTATTCCTTCTCCCCAGCTGTTGGTCCAAGAGGGGGCCCATATGGGCTCACTTATTCCCTGGCTCCTGGGTGAGTTTAGTCAGTGTGGCCTGCTGGAGATATGACTTCTGCATTACTCACTACCCTAAAATGGCCTGCTGATAATTGGCAGGCTGAAACCACCAGAGCCAGATTGTGCTTCCGGAAGCTGGGTCAGGCACACCACAGAGATGGTTCGCCTCTGTTCCATCTCTGTAGAAACTCTGGTTGGGATGCCGCCATCAGAAGACGACCCCACCTCCTACCCCTCCCATGTGAAACTTATCAATTTGTCTAGGTTGTTTGACCAGTTCGCCTCAGTGATCTGCTTATTTTCCTCTTGCCAGAGTTTGGGTTTTAGGCATGTGCTGCCATCTTTAAAAAACATGGGTCCTGGGGGGTCAAAACTCAGGTCTTGTGTCTGTATGGCAAGCCCTTTACCAACCTAGTTGGCCACCAGCTCCCAGATTTACTGTCATCAAACTGCACTCTGGCTCAGTCAGCACTCCATAGGCAGCAGTGATGCCTCTCCTGTTGTGGCCCTAACCCCACAGGGGCTTCAGAAAGGGTTCCTATCCTTCGATGTTTGGCTGTTGAGTGTAGTGTCTCTCACTGCTAGAGCCCCAAGGCATCCTAACACCCATTTCTGGTGTCATTTATTCCTGTCATTAACTCTTTTGCTGGTCTCTTAATGAGCATTCCTCTGACAGGACTGTCATGACATAGGTGCAAACCTAGCATCAGAGGTCCCAAGGGCCCTCAGTGAATGCATGGAGGAGGAAGTATTCAAACCCATCCCTCCCACCTGCCTGTTTCCTTTTCCAGAGCATGGCTCACAGTTTGGAGTCATTAGCCCAGTAGAGCTTAGTAAATTCTGTATTGGTTCCCCTGGAGCCTTCAAACACTCAATACTCAAATACATTCCCTGCCTGCTAATTCCAGTTTCTGGTCTTATGTGACTTTATATTCATGTATAGGCTGGGAAATCCTTGGGGTCCAGTAGGTCCTCTATGCCAGGGAGAGCCAGCACAGCGAGGTGAGTGACATGCCACTACATATGTCTCTAATTACTTGGGTCTCCAAGTTCAACAATGCTGAACATAGATGGGTGCTTGGAGAGGAAGACACTCTGGAGCTCATGGCTACAGAGCAGGTGAATGGAGAACATACCAGTGTAAACTTTGGACTGGTAAAGGCTTCACTACTCACCTATTGAAGAGTAACAAAGATGATGGTGCTGATGATGGTGATGGCATAGGATGGTGATGGCAGTGGTGACAATGATGAAGAGAAAGGGAATGGTAATAGTGGTGGTGTTGATGGTGAATGACAATGATGATAGTTAATGGTAATGATGATGGTATTGATAATGGCAGAGGTGAAGGTAGTCAGGGTGGTGATAATGATGAAAATGGCGATCATAATGGTTATGGGGATGTTGGCAGTAGCAATGGTGACGGTGAGATGCTACCAAAGGTGCTGACGCTAATAAACCTGGCTAAGGTGATGATGGTGGTGGTGATGGTAATAGACACCATGAACGCTGATAAACATGGCTGTGGTGATTATGTTAGTGGTGGTGTTGGTGGTAGTGGCAGTGGTGGTGGATGATAATGATGATAACAACAACAGTTCCCTAAATTTACCACATGGCAAGTACTTGGCATACATTAATATTTCTTCTTTCTAAATGTGTTCAAAATCTTGGAGGGTCTCCTTTTGGGTCATGTACAGGGAGCCTTATACAGGAAGTAAGAGGACCTCTTTAATTGGTGCTACAGGGTCCTCACTGGCTCTTCTACTGTTCTTAACATTCTTGTGATGAAGGTCGTGTCATAAATGACAAAGGGCTAAGGAAGTGAAGTAACTTTGTCCAGGTCACTGTAGGAAGAGGCAGGGCCTGGATTTGAGCGGACTCTGTGTGACTTCTCTGTTCTTGTGCCACCTATGTCCTTTCACCCACCCTAAATGGGAGCTAGGGAGATAGTTCAATTAGTAGAGCTTATTCTTAGCATGCGTGAAGTGCCAGCACTGCAGAAACCAAGTGGGATGGTACATGCCCGTAAGACAGCAGAAGGTGGAAGCAGGAGGATCCAAAGTTCAAGTCCATCCTCACGACAAAGTGAATTTGAGTTTGGCTTGGGTTACATGAGATCCTGTCTCAAAGACCAGAACCACAAAAACACACTCAACCAAACAAGCAAACAAATAAGTGCACGAGAGAGATTCAGAGACAGAGAAAGAGAGAAACAGAGAGAGAGGTGGCAAAAAGAACAAGTAACTTACTAGCATCAACCGCAGCCCAGAGCACAGACTGAGAAATGTTAATTCAGTCACTGAGAGGGTAACCACTGAGGACAGAGTGGCCAGTAGGGAGGCCAGCTGCCATAGTCCCTGCTGAGTAACTCCTTCCACTGGGATGCTTTCTGTTTACTTCAAGGGAAAAACCCAAACAGAGCATCTGTGACAGCTAGGCTGGGCTTCGTGGTAATTCTATTCCCAGATCAAATCACAGCTCGGGGAGTGCGTTATCATCAACATGATTACCTTGGGGGATGGAGACATGGAGTTTTATTAAATGAGACAATCTTGCTAAAAGGAAGCCTTACATTAGACTTTAGGCCTTAAATAATATTAGTGTCAAGAGATGACAAACATTCAGCACAGTGAGAGCACGCTGCCTGGAAGCCGGCGCTTCAGGGGAGGCCCCAGGGGCTAAAGAACCCAGAGGTGGCGGCAGACAGAGCAACTCTCTGACCCAGTGACCACACCCAGCCAGGCTGTGGTTGACAGAGCAGTTCAGGGCTCTCTGAAGCCCTCTTCCAGAGGGAGACAGGTCTGTTGTTTTTTGTTTGTTTGCTTGTTTTTTCTACCTTAGGCACAATGACGCTGCTACTGGGCTGGCTCCAGTGGAGACAAAAGCTGGCCTCCAGGTTGGGTGTCACTTCCAAACATGCAACATGCTGGGGTGCCCTGGGAAGCCTGTAAAAAGGTCTGAACCAGTAGCATGCAAGGCGTGCCATGGAGACATAACAAAGCAAGTTCAGCTTCAAGTCCTACTTCACTGACCCTGTGACCTTTACTACATTAAACAATCTCTGTGGATGTTTGCTTCCTTGGCAATGATGTCATACCCTTGTTCTGGGAACCAAATGAGGGAGCCCACATTGGTCTCCAAGGACAGCGCCTGGCACACAGGACATGCTCAAGGTATTCTTTTACTCTGTCTTGTGTTTCTGTCCCTGACCTGTCCCTCCTGCCTCTGAAGCATCATTGCTGTAGTTTGGTCCTGGGATGTTCTCTGAAGGCCCCTCATAAAGGTTTGGGCCCCATCAGCCCACAGAGTTGGGTGGTACATGGTAGAAATTAGGTCATTAGTAATGTGTCTTTGAAGAGGCCATGCGGAATCCTAGTTCCTTTTTTCTCTTTGCTTTATAGATACCAAGAAATGAGCAGTTCGCCCCATTACACATTACCAACATAATATGCTGTTTTATGAATATGAATTAACAAGTCACCTTGCACTGGGGCTTCTGAAACTGTGAGTTAAAAATGAAACTTCCTGCTGTGTGAGTTGATTTGGCTCAGGTATTGGTTAGGGCCACAGAAAACTAACAATGATGTACACAGGGCTACAGCACTGGGCTGGGCCTCTACTGATGAGGTTGCTCTGTTTCAAGGACAAGCAGGGTCCGCCACCACTTTGGGAGAGGAGAGACGCTGTCCTTGGGGGAGAATGACGGGCTGTTGGGAGGCGAGGTTCTCCAGGGCCTTGAGCATATACGCACTTCAGGCCTGATTCCATCCGTGCACCTGGCCTTGTTCCCTTCAAGCAGCTAGGAGAGATCTCCCAGGATTCTATGGACAGACAGGCCAGCCTCTTGCCTGTGTCTGAGTGATTCCCAGGACAGCAGAAAAAACCCCGAGAGGGGGGTGATGGCTGCTTGTACTAGACAGCCATCTATGAATGACATGGATCAAATGGACTTATTCTGGGAGGACCTGGGCTTGGGTGGGTAAAGGCCTTTGTCAGGGGGTGCTGTGTGTCAGGTCATGTGGAGGAAGCTCCATGCTTTGGGTCTTTCTTAACTGTGTTCCACTTGAGGGGGACATCAGGCATGACTGCACCACTCGGGGCTTGCCCGTGTCTCAGAGGATTTATGCTCTACTAGGCAGTGACACCCAGGATGTCAGGGTATGTGGGGGTCATCTAGGGAGATGTGCTAGAGACAGCTCACAACCTCCAGCCCTGGGCTCCTGCCTGGCCTCCTCCAGGTCACATCGCATCAGTTAGACTAACAGAACTTCTTAGGGCAATACCTGCCTCTACCACCCCAAATGTTGTCGGGGCCTGAGAAATTGCTTCAGTGGGTGTCCACTCTTTAAGTGGGCTGTCCCTCAGAGCAGCTGCTGAAGCAAGCACTGTACACAGAGATGTCCACAGACCTGTAAGGGTTTGAGTCAGACAAAAGCTGGCTTCTGCCCACAGAAGGGTCAGGGAGACTCCCTGAAGGGACTGGTTGGGTAGGGAATGAGGATGGATAGACATTTGGGGAGAGGTCCAGCACATTCTGAGGTAGGCATGGTAAGCATCAGTTGTTATTCGGAGTGGCTCTGTTGGGAAGGCAGCTTGGGAGCCCTGGCGTAGGGCTACAGCGCCGGGCTGGGCCTTACTGATGAGGTTGCTCTGTTTCAAGGACAAGCAGGGTCCGCCACCATCTCCAGTCTTGAGAGAGAAGAGATACTGTCCTTGGTCCTCAGGACAGACTCCCACTCAGACTCACACCAGTGTGGACTGAAAGACAGACACCCCTATTTGTTAATTACCCACAGAATACGGTGCTGTGATGTTGTAGGCAAACAAGCCCAAAGGAGGGTCTGCATTCGAGACTCCCAACTTCACAATCTGTTGTAACGATTTAAGGGGTGTGGTCCCAGGTGGCTGGAAGCTGGTGTGAGCCCGGGCACAAGGCCCAGGCTGTCTGCCAAGACAGGGCTAGGACTGGCCTGGGCCCTGAGCATTGGATGGGAGGAGCTGGCTGCTCCTGTCACTCTCCTAGACTTGTGTGCCAGGAACAGCCTTGCTGTCACCACTGGCTGTTCCCTGTCCCTCTGTCCCAGCCAAATGTGGAGGGACATTTTAGACTGGAAAGTCCTGAAAGCCCTTCCATCTGTTGGCTGCCATAAGTCACCTGTTGACTAGAGCCTCTCACCTGTTCACTCTTTGATTAGACTTTTTAAAACCTTATTTATTATTGTTGGTGTTGTTAGTGTCGGGGGAGGACACGTGTGGAGGTCAGAGAACAGCTTTCGGGAGTCAGCTCTCTTCTAAAGATTGAGCTGAGGTTAGTCAGGTTATTAAGCACTCGTGGGCAAGAGCTTTTTACCCACTGAACCATCTCGCCAGCTTGCCTGTCATTCTTATTCAACCCAGAGATGCCCTCTTACTGTAGGCATAGTCTCCTCGCCCATGGATTACCCATCTGTTAGCCTACCTCTTTGACCTGAATTCTGGAAGACTCCCCCTCTTCCAGCTTCTTTCAGTTTTCCTAGACCAAGAGATGTTTCTGAGTTACTTCAGTTCCTGGCCAGGCTAGAAGAGCAGGTGTGAGCAGTGTGGCCCAGCTCTGACCTCCCAGAGTCTGCCATGCAGGAAACTTGTTTTTGCAGCATAAAACTGTTTGTCTAGAGAGAAGGACAAATGGAGGTGGAAAGGGTTGAGGCTATTCCCCCACAGACAAACCCCCCCCCCCCCACTGTGTGCTGTATGCAGGCCCAAGTCAGCGGAAGGCAAAATGCTGCCTCTGGAACAAGATGGTGTGTGCTGGGCTCCTGTCTTTGTTGCTTATAAATGTGGTGGCCCAGGCAGGTGGCCAGGCCTCTTCTCTCTCCTCTGTAAACAGAACTGTGCAGCCACCACCCTGCACAGGTTTACTGTGTGATTGAGTTGCATTCACACATGGTGACTGGACTCATTCCTACTTTAGGATAACTGTAGTCCGTCCTCAGAAACCCCGGGTATGGATTTTGGTGGCCTGAGGAAAGGCAGCAGAATTGAGTGGCCAAGAGCTTGGGGACAGTGTGGTTGCCTGGATTTGAATCCTGGCATGTATCTCACAGTGGGACCTGAGAACAGTTGACGTTCCGAGCCCTAGTTAAAACAGCTATAAAATGCTGCTTGACTAGTAGCTGCTCTCTGTGCAGCCCTGAGACTCAACTTGGTGTGCTACTGCAGGTGAGGCTGGTCTCAGGTGCCCAGTGTGCGGCAAGCTCTCAGTACGTGTAAGCGATTGCCACTCCCACTGGACAGGTGGGAAAATGGTCTTGTAGACAGAACATGAGTTACTAGTACAAGAGGGGGCCATTTATATTCAGTTCCACTTGAATCTAAAGCCAAGATACAGTCTTATTTAGTCCTTCTCCACCTCCAGGTTTAGGCTTTCTGTGTCTTTGAAGTCTTCTTTTTCGCTCGTAACTGGAGACCCTTAGCCACCCTCCTCTTGACCCAGCATTTCTCAGAACCTTTCTGACATGAAGTGTTGAGGGTACCTACCCTTCAGGAAGCAGGACCAGCCAAGTCTGCTTCATCAACATTGGTAGTTGTGATGGGTCCCTGGGTAATCAATGCTCTTTATGGTCAAGGCCACCCGTTTTTCTTCCTCTTCTGTCTTCTTCAGCCTGCCTGTCCACTCAGCACCTTGGCAGGAAGCTGTCCAGTTTCTCTCTGTTCTGCTTCTGTTTGGCTCCTGTTTGCTTGCTGAGCTGCATGAGGGTGGAGGTTGGGGGCTGTCAAGAGCAACTTGAGTCTCTTGCTGCAGAGTGCTGAGCTGGCAGCCGGGATCAGGGCTCAGCCACTGCTGCTGTGGTAAGGGCCGGAGCATACTCTTGAAGAAGGCTGCTGTTCTTCACCACCTCAGGTGGCCGAGTGGGCAGGGCACCTCTTAGTCTTGGGATGGAGGCACTGGGGGCAGCGGGCTCCATCAACAGTGGGACCTTGGGGCTGGGAAGGAGTCAATTTGGTTCCTTGAAGAGCTCAGCACAGGATGTGCTAGAGTGACAAGGTTACCACTGCGGCTCTCAAAGAAAAGGTATGGCTTCATTCTCATACGGCCTTCAGTGCCCTGAGATTCTGCTGGCATGTCAGTCTCCTGCAGGCTGGCCACTATTTCCAGTGGCACCCAGGCCACATGTCATCCCCCTTAGGAGCAAAAATAAAGCCTTTAGAATGTATTCATGAAAAGGTGTGTAGAGCAGAAGCCTTAGAAACTTGGTATCTTTCCTCTCCCAGGCCAGGACTCACCCTGGACATCTCAGGAATATCCAGGTGCAGAGCTAAACCATTATTGTAGCCACTCATCTGAGCCCCAGAGCACTCAAGGGGGTTAACACCCCCTTCCCAAAAGGTAGGAAACTGAGTCCCAGAGATGTTAAACAAATGCTCCACTGCAACAGACAGCCAGGTCTTGGGTCACAAAGCCAGGCCTGAGGCTCTGTAGCCATGGTCTAAGCCAGCATGATGGCCCCTGAATGTGGCTAAGCAGGTGGCTCTGAAGGGGATGGGCAGGCACTATAAAGACTGAGTCTATCTGAAGCTTGCACTCCAGGGGATTCTGGGGAGAAGCAGATGGAGAGGCCCCATGGGCTGGGAGGTCATCTTCTTTCCTGCAGGAGGACTGAACCCTGGTTAAGGGTTAGGTGATCCTCAGAGGGACTGGTGGGCCCGGGGCTCTCTGGCTAGCCTGCACATAGGGATCTCTGCCCCTCCCTAGACAGGGTTTCTCTGTGTAACCCTGGTTGTCCTGGAACTCACTCTGTAGACCAGGCTGGCCTCAGACTCCGAGATACAACTGTCTCTGCCTCCCCAGTGCCGGGATTAGAGGTGTGCGCCATTGTGGTCCCAGCACACATAAGGATCTTTAACAACACGCCTCAAAAATACGAGCTGTACTGCAATCTTGACTCAGAGTTTCACGGCTGTCTTAGGAAATTCTTACCTCCTTCTGGGAATGGCAGGTTCGTGACACCCTGCTACCCACCTAGTCCCCAGACAAGGTCTTGGGGTGCCTTCTGGACTTTGACTTCTGACGGGATCTACCCATAGATCCCCTCATTTTATCTAAACCCAGAGGTCTGTGTTCTTTATGTTCCTTGGTTCTGTCTGCTTCCTCTCCATCTCACTGCCCTTTCCATGCTGCAGTAGTAATCAGAGAAGACTTCCTGGAGGAAGTGACAACTAGGTTGAAGGACAATTGAGAGTAATGCCACATGCTCACAGGAAGGGCACTGTAGGACAACAGTAGCTAAGGCCCTTCCTGAGAAGCTCCACCCTCACTGTCCTCTATGCTTATGGGATTTCTGACAGGAAGCAGAGCTGTGGGGCCATGCTTCCTGTCCTGCACAAGACATTCTGGGAAGTACCACAGTATGGCAGAGGGTGGGTAGCATCCACACAGGAAGGGGGCGCACCCGACGGGATTTGTTGAGCCCAGATAAATGGCCCCAGGGATACCCCAAGAGGAAGTCCCCACTGAGCTTGCAGCCTCCTGGGTGTGGGTGATAGCCTTTGGAGATGTGCAGGCCCAGATAGAAAGAAGCCAGCACCAAAAGCCTGGTGATAAGAGGTTTCAGGAGGCAGTTCTCCAAAGCTTGTCAGCAGGGAGCAGGGCAGGAAAGCCACTTGTATCCTCCTCAGTGGACACACAGAGACTCTGGCAGGGAACCCACATGGAGAGGGGAGAAAAGGGTCTCTATTCTTTCTTTCAAATCATCATCTGGACTTGGGTGACTCACCCTTTAGCCGCAAAGGCAGAGGACATGCCATGTTGAAGAAGCTCGTTCGCCTAGACTCAGCAGCAGTTCAGAAAACAGGATGGATCTATCTTGTGGTGCAACAAAAACTAATTTCCTCTCCGGGATGTTTGTCTCAAACTCAGCCCCCCAGCTCAAGGGTATAAGGAACCTAGTCCTATAGCTGCACGTTGCAGCTGATTCTAGATACTGGGCTTAACTTCTCCTTTTTTTTGGGGGGGGTGTCCTCAGTCTCCCTGTCTGTGCAATGGGAATCTTAAATAATGGAAGTGTAGGTACATGGTACATGAAGAGCTATGTACTGGCCAGGCTTGTGGGAGTGTGGGGACAGGGTGCAGGTTTGGCCTCAGCCCTCGTGAAGCTCATGGTCTGGTAGGAAGGTAAATAAGTAACAAGACTAAGACACTCGACATGAAAAGATCTCCATCGGGGGGCATCACAGTTGAGGTGCTGATTGGGGAACAGTAGAAATACTACATCCAGGGAGGGCTTCCTGAAGAAGGGAGCTGCAGCTGAGACCTGTGGGAGGGGGGGAATAGGGAGCACAGGGTGATGTTTAGGGATGGGGTCAGGGAGAAGGTGGACATTCTCCTGAATGGCTCTAACTGGCCCAGGGTCTTGCAGGGGTTGCCCTGGGAAATCTGGTCTCCACTAGTAAGAATCTGAACTTGATGGAGTGCCCAGGAATGGTGGAGAGGAGCTGGCTTTTCCTGGAAAATGCAAAGGGGAAGCTTGAGAGGACTTCCAGGAGTCAGCACTGGTGTGTGTCTGTTAGTGATGGGCATGGAGCTGAGCTGTAGAGCACTGTCCTGGGTTCTACCCTGCTCCACCCCACACCACAGCCCTCCAAATGAATGTACCTCTCTCGTTTATGTAAACGGGGATGGAACAGATATGATGAAGTACCATCCCCTCGAGAAACTTTCCTGGATTCTTCCTGACAGGTAACTTTTGGGGCCTACTCTGGATACATTTGTATACCCTTACTTCCTTCAGCCTTGAATTCTCACCCTGTTTGCTTTGCCCGGCCCTTGCTGCCCAGCTGGCAGGCCCGAGGGTTGGGCGTTGTTCTTGGTGTCAGCTTCAATACCCTGTATGACCCTTGGTTTGGGAAAAACTGAGACTATGTTAAAGGAGACTTCAAAGACTTCCCTTGTGCATACAGCAGCCAGCCCTGGGCCAGGGCAAGGCAGAGTAGCTGGTTCTGAGTCTCACGCCAGGGACACACAAATCCCCCTGGGGCTTGTGGGGCAAAGCCATTGTCCTGAGCCACTGGTTGACAGTTGTTTGTTTGTAGTGCCCTGGTGACAAGGTCTAGTATCTTCCAGTATGTCTCCTGTCCCCACTGAAACATTGCTTTCAGAAGCATTAGCCCACCCTGGAAAAAATGAGAATTTCTGTACCCAGAGATTGGCTAATGGAGACCCAGATCTTTGTCACAGAAGTAATGTTCAGAGATAGCTTTGGAGTCCATTAGGAAGCTATTTTTAGCATAACATGAATTAAACACCTTTGTTGGCTGTTGGAGGTCAGGAAGGTGATGAAGTCCTAGAGGCAGAAGGGGCTAAACCTGGGACCTGTTCGTTTCACCTGGGTTTCCGTGACTGCCCATCATCTGTCAGGGGCTGCCCATGACCTTTGGAGTCATTGGGTTTTCTGGAGCTGAGATGGCAAGCACAGACAAAAAGATGAGGAGGAGAGATCTGATCTGGGTGGACACGGGCTTGGCCAGTGTGTACTAATGGCTGTGCCAGAGTGTAACACCTAGGGGCTGAAGGCTGCGAGTTCATTGGTTTTACACCCTGTGTGTGCATGTACATGCAAGTTATCAGTGGGTTTCTACGTGCAAGAAGCTTTACACTGAGCTGAGGGAAGGTAGGGTGGTCTGCTATAGAGCAGGGTGCTCCTCATCATGGGGGCCTAGCCCCTGGTTCTTTGGAGGGGCCTCTGTGAGGGGAAGGGATCCGAGTGTACTCTGCCTTCCAGAGTTGAGCCCCTTTGCTCTCTGGACTGGGATCCCAGGAGACCCAGCTTCTGCCTGTGGTTCCAGAAAATCCATGTTCTCCCCTGCCTCTCAGCTCCTGTGTCTCAGAGAACCAGAGCCTGTTAACACCTAGACACTCCCCAAAAGCCATGGTAGGACAGATCTGGAACTGGTCCCAAGGGAAACTTGCCACTGAACACAGGGTCCCTAGCCTGGAGCTATCATAATTGCTCAGAGAGACCATTTGGAGGCTATTTTAGCCTCTAGTGGCTTTTTGGCTTAGGTATTGATGCTTTAGGAAGATCTCCATTTGGTCTCCCCCTGCCACTGCCTGCCTCTCTAACTTCTTCTTGGGTCTTACACACCACACCGAGGCTGAGGAACATGGTTTGCTGACAAATGAGTTGGCATTCCACCTGCCCTCTACATAAGGAACTTGGAAAGGCCTAAGTACAGAGTTCCACTCGAGGGGGCAGAGGACCAAGTGCATTTCCTGAATGCACAGCATGTGTGGCTCCAAGGTCTGTCTGTCTGTCTCTGTCCCTGTCTCTCTGTATGTCTGTTTGTCTGTCTCTCTCTGTCTCTGCCACTGTCTCTGTCTCTCTGTCTCTCTCTGTTTCTCTCTCTCTCTCTCTCTCTCTCTCTCTCTCTCTCTCTCACACACACACACACAGAGAGAGAGAGAATCAGACACCCCACAGCATCTTGGGCATGGAAGTTTCCAGTATCCCATGTGCTTTCTGCTACACTCACTCAGTAATACTGCGGACACCTGACCACATTCTCTGCTCTCTGGACATAGGAAGATACTCCATGAGCAAAGGACTAAGTGGGATCCTGTCTATAACCCTTCCTGCCCTTCACTGGGGACTGGTCCTTCTGTGTCCCCTATCTGCCCTGACTGCAGCCTTTGGATTCTCCACCAGATAGATGCCAGTTGTCAATAACTGGACATAAGCCAGTGTAGTAGGGAGGGGCAGAGGGACATCCTTGTAAGGGCTCCCCAGTCACACAGACCTGGGCTAGGTTAGGCAGTGTGACCTTACACGGCTCATTTCATCTTTCTGGCCCTTTCTCCTTTCACTTGCAAAAATCCCATCAGGAAGGAAGATATGGGAAGGGCCCAAGCCTGCCCTAGCACCTAGAAAAGGTGTCACACATGCTGACTCTTGCTGCCTCTCCCCTAGAGACTGAGGGGATGATGACAGGCTTTAGGTCTTTGCCAGGGGTTGTGGAAGAATTCTTATTTTGGGGCGCTGGCTTGGTGACGCCCCCTTGCTGCTAGCTAGCTCTGTCAACCTTGAGTCTTATTGTTTAGGCCTTGGGTTGTGTTTGGTCTTGAGTTCTGTGTTCTTCTCTGTGAGGACATAAGGAAAGTCTGGCTCCCCAAAGGCAAGTGATACCCACCTTCCCACCTTCATGGATGTCTGACACAATCCCAAATCTAGTGGCAGGGACTCCGGCATGTTGCACACAAGTGCCCTGCCAGGAAGCTAGAGTTTGTTCCCATGTTCCTCTTGAGGATGAGGAACCTGAGGCATCGAGGGAGGTGATGGGTGGGTAGACGGGAGACTCAAAGGACAGAGAGGAGGAGGAGAACCCAAGGGAGTGACCAGACTGACTGAGGTCATAGTGAAAAGACTGGATGATGGAGGTCACAGGAGAGGGTTGGGGTGAGTGGGTATCCCCTAGGCTGAGGCTGACTGTATCTGATAGCCTGGGAGCAAAAGTGAACTCACACTTGGGACGGTATGACAGTTTTTGAGTGTCTGCGATGATCTGGGCTCCCTGCTCAGCACTCATTCACTTCACAGTCGCACACACACACACACACACACACACACACACACACACACGCGCGCACACAAATGCATGCACACATGCACACACACACACACACACACACGAAAAAACACATGCATGCGCGTTCCCTTACTACAACCGCCCCCCCCACCCCCCATGCTTGTGAGCCACTGCTGTTAGGCAGGCTGCAGCCTACTGCCATTCTTTGGTCATCTGGGGCCAGGGCCCTGGGATAAGACTGGTTCCCCAGACACAGCATGCCTCAAGGCTGCAGGTGGCCTTTGTGGCCTCTGTGCCCTGGCTTTGTTTTCCCCAAGTGGCTACACGGAGGGGAGGAGGGAGGCAGGGCAGCCTTTGCATGTGGCAGCAAATTTGGGCCATTGATTTCCATTTATTTCCTGCTCAAATGATCCAGGCCGGCTGCTGCTGGGGGTGGGGGCGGAGGGGGTTCTCTTTAGCATTTTAAGTTTGCAGATAATTGGAGGAAAATAACTCCAATAATGAAATCGCTGCTGGATCACATTCTGATACGTGACAAATCAATTCATTTATGATACCTTCTTTGTCACACTGAGCCATTCTGGCGCTCAGTGGAAACCTCCTAAATTAATAAAACTGTTAAATCCATGAAGCCCTCCGTTCTGAACAGTACATCGCGGCCCAGGTTTGAATCATTAAGGGAATAAAACTGATAAATGCGAGTGGGGGAGTGCCTTTGTCTGGAGAGGGGCTGGCTTTCAGGGCAGATAATTGTCTTCAGGGGCCAGACAGCCTCCATAGGGTAGCAGGGGGCGGGGCGGGGGTGGGGCCAGGCACACTTTAGGGGTGGAAACCAGTCGACCTTACCAGCTCTGGAGCAAGCTGCTTTGGTGGTGAATTGTGTAGCTTTAAGCTTTTAAAAGAAAGTATGATTTAATAGCAGAGGAAGACTATAAAGCCTTTATTGAGCCCTGTCAAATGTGAGTTGGCTTGGCAGAGATTTTTCCAGAATGTCTACGCTTGTCAGATCACAAACTGTCCGGGGAGGCGTGGCATAATAAATGGGGCGGGTGTGGGTGGGGTTGGGCTCAGGCACGCTGCGCGGCCTCAGAGCTAATCTTGTTAGCTGTTTGTCCCAGAGCAGGCTGCTGTACTTCTCTGGGCTCCTGTTTCCTCAACTGTGACCTGGGAATGAGGAGGGGTTCCTCACTGAGAGGAGTGTATAAGAGAAATGTGCGGGAAATATTGCTGTCAAGTGCAAAGCAGGGTAGTGGATGGTCATTTCTGTGCATGGCCCCAGGCAGATAAGGGATCCTGCAATTCTCTCCACACCAGCATAGATTTTTTTTTTTTTTTCTGAGTTGGGTGTAGATGTTACATGACTGTGATGGAGTCTGCTGTGTGCTTCTGTGCAGTATACTACTTGGTATCTGTTTCTCTGGGTGCACACAGAAACAGCAGAGTCCTAGCGTCCCAGCATCCCTCACCCAAAATTGCTTGACTCAGGAGGAAGGAACAGGGAGGCCTGCAAGCAAGATGCCAGCCAATGGCATTTCTGCCCAGATAGTCCAGTTCACAGATGCTTAGCAGACTGGGCCAGGAAGGGCAGGCTGGGAACTCTTGGCCCCAGGTAGACAGCTTTGCTTTTCTCGTCACCTCTTACTGCAGTGAATCTGGAAACTTCCTGAAGACATCTGAGCCTTTCTCTACATTAACTTTCTATAGAGTCCTCTGCAAACTGAGATCCCTGGAATGGTTGGGGTACTCAGACCATCCCGGGAGCTTGTTTAGTGAAGCATCACCAAAGACACAAGCAGAAAAAGTGTTTGTTGTTCAGCCCTTGTGTGTGTGGTATGTGTACATAATCAGACAAGTATCTAGGAGACTGTACTTGCCTTTAATGCAAGCAATGTGTGTGATTCTGTTCTCTTTTACTCTAGCCCTCATTCCACCAAAGCCTGTCTTTTTCTGTTAGTGTGTGTGTTTCTGTGCATGTGCACGTGAGGACTGAAGTTGACAGTAAGTATCTTCCTTGACTGCTCCATGCTTTATTGATTGAGGCAGGGTCTCTCACTCAATCCAAAGTTCTTCAGTTCCATCTGGCCTAGTTAGCCAGCTTGTCCTGAGGACACACCCCACCTCTGCCTCCTCAGTAGTAGGATGGCAGGTGGCCATCATGCTTGCTTGGCTTTTATGTGGGTTTTTGGGGATCTAAACTCTAGTCAGCATGATTGCACAGCAAGCTTTTGTCCATGGAGCCATCTTCCTGGCCACTCCACTGTTCTCAGTTTTTTTTTTTTTTAAGGATATTTATTTATTTTGGGGTGTGTGTATGTCTACCGCATGCAAGCAGGAGCCTTTGGGGGTCAGAAGAGGTGTTGGATCCCCGGGAAATGAAGTTACAAATGGTTGTGAGCCACCATGTGGGTGCTGGGAACCGAATGTCTGTCCTCTGCTAGAGTAGTAAATCAGTGCTCTTAGCCACTGGACTTTCTCTCCAGCCCCTGTTCTTGGTCTTTAAAATGCCACCTTGGTCCACTTAATTATTTATATGGACCATTAGCAGATGTGACCCATAGTTTAGAGGATTTGAATCTGACCCACTGTTTGACAAGGGGCTTTAGCATAAAAGCCACACAGTATAGCCACCACGCTCTATAGGCTGATACCATTGAGTTTGGCCACAGCCCTGTTGTAGGACACACCCAGGGACCATAGACAGAGATGGATGGGTTGTCACCGTCAGCCTCTGTCTACCTTCTTGAACAAAGGGTGGAAGTGACAAGGTGGCTCAGCTGCCCTCTCTGCTCCATAGAGACCATTGGGGGCAGCGAGCCCATGTCCCTAATATAATGAGCCACATGGCTGCAAACCTGACAAGTCTTTGCTCCGGAGCATCAGGAATCCCTGGCAGCCACCACCACAAGTGCTAATTGCCAGCTTGGGCAAGGACAGCAGCCTTGACATCCATATCAATTATGGCCACTGGCCATGCCTGGGAGACAAAGGTCTCAGAAGCTGTCAGGCTCTGGTGTCAAAGCTCTGTCGGCCAAAGAAAGGACAGAGACAATAGTTACCTATCACTACCTACTGCCTTGCCAGGCTCTGCCTGGCTGGGGGAGAGCAGAGCCCGACAGGTGAGGGGGCCAATGCGAGGCAGCCAGGCCGCCTTGCCCCTTTGCCGGCAATGCTTCTCCCACTGGGGGTGACAGGTTGTTGTCAGTTCTTGTAGGTGGGGAAATTGCGGGTCCAACTTTTTATTCACTCTGGTAAAAGTTTCCTGCGGGGAAATGAAAATGGCCTCAGAAACATCCCCACTGGTGGCTTGTAGGCTGAGAGCTGTGTTGGGGAGCACAGAGGCGGACTGGTGGATTTTAGGACCTCAGGCTACCCTCCTATTCAGGGCGTTTCCTAACTCAGACTGGGGTGAACTCTGTTGGGACGCCGATGTTGAAGGGCATCCAAATCCCTTGGAGAGCTGTTAGAACAGATGTGTGTCCCTTGTCTGTTTCTGTTTAGTGTCTTTGAGGTGGGGCTTAAACAAGCCTCAAATAAGCACGCAGGGGGTACTGATGTTCCCAGGTAGGTCCAGCCCCCACCATTAGTCAGTGGTTCTCAACCTGTGGGTCACGGCCCCTTTGGCAACCATCTATCTTCAAAAATATTTACATTATAATTCACAACAGCAAAATTACAGCTATGAAGTAGCAACAAAAATAAGGTGTATGCTTGGGGGTCACCACAACGTGAGGAAATGTATTAAAGGGTCACAGCATTGGGAAGGTTGAGAACCACTGCCTTAGGCCAACGCATCCCAAGACAGCTAGAAACACAGCTCAGCACAAAAATCAACATACTCAAAACATTAGGAGGGTTTTTTTTGTGCATACATGTTTATGTGTGTGGGCGTGCACATGTATGTTCCAGCGAATATGCATGTGTGTACATGCATGTAGAAACCAGAGACCAATGTTATGTGTCTTCCTCGGTTTCTCTCAACTTTATCCACTGAGCCCGGGGCTGGCTGTTTCTCTGCCAGGTTGTCTGGCCAGCCGGATCCTGGGATCCTCCTGTCTCTACTCATGTGCTGCCGTTCCTGGTGCTGAGGTTCTGGGTGTAGACAGCCAGGCTTTACGTGAGTTCTGGAGCTCCAAACTCCTGTCCTCACACTTGTGGTAATAATTACCCTCCCCAAGCCTTCATCTCAGACCCCTGGATGATGAATTTTTGTGTCTGAATTTTGTTTCTGTTTTTTTTTTTTTTTTTTTTTTTTTTGAGATAGGGTTTCTCTGTGTAGCCTTGGCTGTCCTTGGCTCAGAACAAGGCTGGCCTCAAACTCACAGAGATCTGGCTGCCTCTGCTTCCCCAAGTGCTAGGATTACCACCCTGCCTGGCTGTCCTGACTTTTTAGTCTATTATAAGGCTTCAGGGACCACATTTGTCTATCAGCACTTTCTTTTCATTGATAGTAGTATTCTAGTGAGAGAGTATGCCCTATTTTCTGTCTCTAGTTCACTAAATGTTTGAATTGCCTCTAAGATGTGACGGCTTCAAATAATCCTACTTTGAACACTTATAAATCTTTTTTTTCATGTGCTTATATATTTCCATTTCTCCTGGAGCTATGCTCCAGGGTTGTATGGTCAGCGGACACTAACTGTTTCAGGAATTGTCAGGTTTTTCTCCAAAGTGGCGGTTGCAGCCTGATGTGGTGGCACACACTGGAATCCCAGCATTCCGGAGATTGAGACAGAAAGGCCGAGGCTTCAAGGCCAACTCTAGTTACACAGGGAGACCCCATCTCAGAAAACAAAACAAATTTTCAGACAGGGCTACAGTGTTTACATGCTCACTATCGGTGGGTGAGGGTTTCCGTTTCTCTACCTTCTCTCCCATTCTTGTTGCTGCCTATGTTTTTGTTCTTTAATTGAAAACCCCTTTTTATGAGGTACACGGGGGTGCCTCTTTGAGGCTTTAATTCATGTTTCCCTGATGACTAATGATGATGAGCTGTTTTCCATGCGCTGATGGTTCATTTGGTCTGTTTGGTGATGTGCTTATCCTCCCCCCTTCTTCTTCCTTCCCTCTCTCCTTTCTTCTCTTATTTTGGGGGTTGAACTCAAGGCCTCCAGAATGCTATGCAAGGGCTCCATGACTGAGCTAATCCCGCCCTGGTTGTTCGTTTTATTGAGTTGTAGATGTTCTTTCTATATCCTCCACATGACACCTTCATTATCTGTATTTATGGGTGAGCATTTTCTCACAGTTTGTGGTTAGTTCTCTTTTCATTTTTTTTAAAAAGTATGATTGTTTGGGGAACTTGGGGAGAAAAATGTGTGCCAAGGTGTATTTCTGGAGAAGGATAACTTTTGAGAGTCGATTCTCTCCTTCGACTTTGCTGGTCCCGGGACTGAACTCAGCTCATTAGACTTGGTGGCAAACACTTTTACTGGCTTAGCCAGCTCACTTGTCTCTTTTCATTTTCCCAATATACCTGCCTAGGTGAGGTGTCAAAGTTTGTCACTTTGATGAAGTCATGCATCATTTAAATTTGTTTTTTGTTTTGGTTTTTTGAGACAGGGTTTCTCTGTGTAACCTTGGCTGCCCTGGACTCACTGTAGACCAGGCTGGCCTCAAACTCACAGTGAAATGCCTGCCTCTGCCTCCCCGAGTGCTGGGATTATAGGTGTGTGCCACCACGCACTCCTCGTCTTTTAAAATTTTAAATGGTGTTTTCTTACCACCTGAGA
Organism: Meriones unguiculatus; assembly: GCF_030254825.1. Classification (NCBI taxonomy): domain Eukaryota; kingdom Metazoa; phylum Chordata; class Mammalia; order Rodentia; family Muridae; genus Meriones; species Meriones unguiculatus. The sequence goes on along the minus strand of NC_083357.1, from coordinate 3,443,131 downwards.
AATATTTCTGTAATCCAAAGTCACGAAGATTTTCTCCTGTGTTTGTTCCCGCCCTTGACACTGCATAGTTCAATGTTTCACTTTAAGAGCATGGATCCATTTATAATTATTTTATGCATAATGCCATGTATAAACAAGCTGGGTTGATTTTCCCCCCACAGACAACTATTCAGTTGTTGGGGCATCACTCATTAAGACTCCGCTTTCCTCATTTGATGGACATGATCCTCTGCTGAAAGACAGCTGAGCATGTATGCGAGTGCTTATCGCCTAATGGTACTCTGTGGTGCTGACCTGCTGTCTGTCTCTGCACCAGTCCAGGCCTGCCATGACGCTGCCATCAGAACCTCTAGGGCAGAGCCTTCTCCTTAGCCCTTGGTTGTCCAACTAGTATGAGCCCTTCTGCCCTGTATTATCCCTGCATGAACTGTAGGATCATCTTGGCAACATTTGCTAGAAAAACCTGTTGAGATTTTGATGCAGATTTGATAGAAATTTCTATGGTAATTTTTGGGGGAAGAAATTCCCGTCTTAATCATAATGCTTTTCCAATTTGTGAACACTTAGATTTCCATTTATTTGGGTGTCCTTCCATTCCTTTCACTATTTTTGTTTTCTTGTTTCTGAGTGTAATTACTTCATTTGTTAGTTTATTTCTAAATATTTTATTCTTTTTTGTGGCATGAATAGGTTATTTTCTTAATTTTATTTTCCAGCTGTTCATTACTACTTAATAGAAATACAATTGATTTTTATATACTGATCTACTCTACTATGCTGGTCTTAAAATTAAATGCCTTAGCCTGGCAGTGGTGGCACACTCCTTCAATCCCTGCACTTGGGAGGATCCCTGAGTTCAAGGCCAGCCTGGTCTAGACAGTGAGTTCCAGAAGAGCCAGAGCTACAAAGAGGAACCCTGTCTCAAAACCCAACCAACCAAACAAACAAAAACCTAAATGCCTTGATGCACCTCTGACAGACATTAGGTCTCAGGAAGTGCATATGTCCAGAAATGGCGGTCTTGGCTCAATTCAAGCTGAACTATAGAAGGATTTCTGGCAGTTAGATAAAAGCCAGCATTCCTCAGTAACTGGTGGTTCCTTGTCAGCCAAATGAATCCATTTTCCTTGCCTCTGGCAGAGGGACATATGACTGTCCATTGACATATACCTTTAGCTTTATATCAAAGCCCACGCTGGCTTCCAGGCTTCTACATCCCTATTCACAAGTACCTGTCATACATCGCAAAGCCTCTACACTAACATCCTGCCCTCCCTGCCTCCTCCTTTACCATAAACTCCCAGGTCTGCTTCAGCTCATGAGTAGGCTTTCCTCCCCTCAGCTCCGCATAAGTGCATGATTTTTCTCACACTCGGCTGCCCTAGCCCTGGCCCTGTCTACTCTGCTTCTTTTTCTCTCTGCTCTGAGCTCTTCCAGATGCTTATGGATGTTCTCTCTCTCTCTCTCTCTCTCTCTCCCTCTCAATAAAAACCTTCCCCCATTCGTGGATGGGTCAATTTGGTGGTTTCTTAATGAGTCCTCTCTGGCATACAATGGGGAGAGTGGGGAGAGAGGGAGAGATCTATCCTTGAGTTGGCTTCTGAAAGCTCTTGCCTAGTTAAACATGGCAGACAATGTTGCAGGTTTTCTGGCCCATAGTTTTAGGAGTTAGCAGTTTCTGCATGCTGGCTGTGGAACACTGCACCAGAACCAAAATTCAGCAGCCATGCTGTGCAGAAGTCTAAGGGGCTCTCAGCAGAGAGCCATGCAGAGGTGCCCATGGAGAGGAATCCACCCCAGCTTTGGCAGTCCACCCTGCCAGCCTTTGGGTATGTTGTCCTGGGAGAGGCTCCCGAAGCATGTGACTGGGCAGCTTCAGCTAGGGCTGGGGAGCAGACACTGGCCTTCCAGGCAGGTCTTGACTTACGCTTGTGAGCAAAACAAAACAAAACAAAACAAAAAACCCACTGTCATTATGTTTGGTTTGGTTTGTTTTCTGGGTGATTTGTTCCTTGAAACTCAGAAACATTAGAGGGAACATCTGCCCTCTGTGGTTAAGAATCTTGATGGAGAAGAAAGGAAGGAAAGGGGAGGGGAAAAAGAAAGGAAAGAGAGAGAAGAAAGGGAGGGAGGGAGGAATAAGGGAGGGGAGAAAGAAGTGAAGGAAGGGAAGTGGAAGGGAGGAAATGAGGGGAGGGAGGATGACTTGTGTCTACACTATGATTGTGTATTTTGACTGTATGAGTTGAACATGATGACCTGACCACAGACACTCAGTGTGTGTGAAACCCTAGGAGGGCCCTTCCTCCCTGTAGCCTTACTCTCCCCAGCTGTCCCTATTTGGGGCCACTACTTCCTCTCTGCTAGGGCTCAGCAGAAAGTCTATATGTCCTCTGTCCATTGAGCTGAAGGGAGGCAGGTTTCCAGTTGCCTGCTGTGCTTGGAGTAGAGGGTCACCGGGATTTCCACCCTGCCCTTGGGTGAGATGGGGCGTGACAACAGAGCTCAAACGAGAGGCTGTGAGCCCTTCTTCCCACCCTGCTGTGGACTCTGAGAAAGGAGGGTGTGAGCAGGAACAGAGGGGGGACTCTTGTACTGAGCCTGACTGCTTTGGTGCAAGGGGAGGCCTCTGCAGGGAGTAGGTACTGAGGGAGCCTTTGCTGCTTGAAGACTGTCCAGGCTGTCTTTAGAAGGCCCACCTGGGTCCTCAGAGCCCTGGATTCTATTCCAAGGCTGGGGAGAGAGAAGGAAGGCTAAAGGCTCAGGTTCTGTGGGTAAGACCATACCCTCTCAGGACCTAAACAGCCAGGCTCAGGAGAGGGCACCGTTCCTGGGGTCCTTCTATGCCTGATACTCCATTTGTCTGCTCTCCCTGGAACCTCCCTCTCAAACCCACAAGCCCCTGGGCAATGGAATCCAAGTTCATGCTGGGCTTTAGCTTAGGGCATGTATGAAGTCTGCAGTCCATGAAGATTCAAGTTTCTGGAAAAAGGCGATTACTCTTGTGGGAACTCCAGTGCGTGGGCAGTTACATATGTTTTCGGGTTTTTTTTTTTTTTTTTCTTCAGAAGATGAGGAAGAGGAAGTTACTTTTTTGTTCATACATTTTTAAAGCTTTACTTTAAAATCTGTATTTCAGTGGCTTCTGGTATATTTATGGAGTTGAATAGCCATCTCTAACTGCCACCACTCTTGGTTTATGCCGTGCTGGGAAATGGACCCAGGGCTTCGTGCATGCTGGGCAAGCACTGTACTAAGCTAAGGCATTCCCACAGCCACACAGTCCAATTTGAGAACATTTTTATCATTCCCCAAAGAAATCCTGCACCCATTGCCCGTACTCCCCATTTCAATCAAACAGAGAGCGACGAGCACACAAATTTACCGCCTGGCTTTATCTTTAGTGGGGCCCATTCTGGCCTTTTCCATCTTCTTCTGTTGATGCTGCTGAATGTACCTTTTAACTGCGTCCCCAGGGGACCTGAGTGTGGGCACAGTTGAATGGCTCAGGGATGGAGTAAACTCCAGCCTTCATGGCACAGTTCCTACACTGAAATAAGGACCCCATTTTCACTGCCACCAGCCCACTGTTATGAACCCCGAGAAGCAGTAAGTTGGAGAGTCGCATCTGAGGCCTTGCTGAAGGATAGAAGAGGATTGAATGATTGCAAAGAAAGACCTGAGGCCAGACTCATGTGTGCCTCCCTCCCTGTGATACGCTCATCCTGGCCTGACACATCAGGAAGGAGTGAAGCCTTTGGCAGAAGGCATTGAGACAAGAGCTCCTGGCACCTGCTCTGTACAGCTGGGGCGGTAACACCTGGGAACCATGGTCGGTACGTTTACGACAGAGGGCCTGCTGTCTGTGCAGGGGCTAACCACTTACTGATTTGCTGTGTGGCATGAAGCAGCCCTTCATTCCCGTGTCAGGATGTCTAGACTAGGGACTGGGCTTGATCACAGTACAGTGGTGTGTACTCTGTGCCAGTGTCACGGTGACCTGTTGGTGGGTCACTGTAGGCTCTAGCAACATAAGGTTCATGTCCCTCATTTCTGCCTATCCTCTAGGGGAAAGGGATTGAGGTCTGCTTGCCGAGAGACACTGAGAGGTGGAGATGTATTTGTTCTTTGACTTAGTGTCACAAGACAGAGTTAGGCTGAACATCCTTGTGTCTCTTCAGGGTCTTGGCCCTATCCTGGATGTTCTTGATGGAGACAGGGGGAGAAAGAGTTTAGAGAGGGAACTGACAGGTGGAGGTGAGGGGGGGGAGTTGGAACATTTCCTACTCTGGCATCAAACAAAGAAGCTCTGACTTATCATCTTGCGGATGGACAACCAAAGGTTCCCTAACAGGAACGTTGTTCTTCACCTGCTGGTGGTCACAGGGCCAGTGAGATTAAACAGAGGCGAAGTACCTGGAGCACACTCCAGGCAGTACAGATAGACTCCTGCTAACATTGCCTAATGTTAGTACAGCACCAGGATTCAGGGTCAAACCTCAAGGCCTTGTTTGACCTGGAAGGCTCTTCAACCTTGGCCTGCGGTTTCCTCTTTTTGTACCTTTTACTCTCAAGGGCCAGACACTGTACTGTTTAATGCATCTCCTGAGCTAGAGGCCCAGCTCCAGGCCTTTACCCACTGGATACTCTTAGGGGGCTCTTGCCTTCAGAGTTCAAGCTGACTTCCTCTCCTTGGCAACTGTCCCCAACCCATGCATGGAGTAACCCTCCTAGTTGTTTCCTGGGCTCTGGGCTGCCACTGTTTGCTTGTTAGCTGTCCTGTTCAGCTTGGCACCCTGCGTGGTAGGGCTGTAGCTCCTGGCTAGGCCCAGGCCTTCCTCCCCAGCAGGGGTATTAGGGGGCTACATGAAGGTGTGGCTGGTCCCTGCCAATATTCAGCAAGTGTCAAATGAGTGCAGGCTGAGTGCAATGGAAATCAGGACCCGAGACCACAGGAGGCATTTGTGGGAAGTGGAGGCTGGGTCAGGGAAGTTCTGCTATAGAGGTGAGGCCAAACTGTAGTGTGAGCAGAGAGGTGGAAGAGACATCTGACTGCTTTCCATAAATGTTTGCCAATGTGCTTGATCTAGTGAGAGGCTACCCCTGGTTTCAGGAAACCCTTCACCCCTGACATATATCTGAGGAGCTAAAATACATGTTATCATTTGAACATCAAATGAGAACCAGGGCAGGACAGTCTGAGGAGGCTTCCAATAGGAGGTGACATTGGGTAAGGCTTTGAAGAGTACATAAAAGTTCACAAGGCAGGAAAGAGAAAAGACAGCCTGTGCCAAAAGAATAGCCAATAAGAAGTCATTGAGGGATGACAATGTTTGAGGAATGTCATAAAGCACCAAAGAGCTGCATACAAGGTGCCAAGACGGGCAGGTGGGCACATTGCCAAAAGTTACATAGACCAGGCTATGCAGGCTGGATGCTCTGGCACAGCTCCGTTGCTCAGATATTTATTTTGCTGTTTCTCAAGCCCTTGCTATGTAGCAGGCTCTGTGTTAAGTGCTGGGCACACCCTAGTGGGAAAAATGGGTAAGCAGAGAATAGATCAGAAGGCAGAGTCAGAGAAAGTGGTCAGAAGGAGGCTAGGAAGAGTGTCAGCCGGGCACAGGAGTCTGGCCAGGGAGGTGTGGAGGGGACAGGGAGAAGCCATGTGCACAGACTAAAGATGGCTGTGTGTCCTTGCTACTTTATGAAGGTGAACAATCTAATGCTTGAGTCTAGAATTTATCTGTAGGCTAATAGACTATGGCAGAAGTGATATTTGAGATTTCAGAAGTAGCGTTGTAAGAAAGCAAACAGCTGGCCTGGGCCTCTAACACTGTATGTAGGAGCCTTAAGGTGTCCAATGGCCACCAAGCTGCAGAGGCCATATGAAAGAGTTTAGGGATAATTCCTGCTCATTCTCCCTTCTAGACATCCCTGCCAAGGCATCAGGCACATGTGATGCCCACACAGAGGTTTCAGATGGGCACGCTTAACATCAGCAGAACAAAGTCCATCTACCTTAGACAGACAGACTAGAAGGTTTGCTGGACCAAATCTTGCCTGAATTCCAAGTCAACAAAATCTGAGATAAAGTGAAATAGTTTCTGGTTTAAAACACTAGGTTTGGGGGCAGCTTGTTACCTAAGGCACATAACAGGAACAGTGTGGAAGCCACAGGCACATGGACTTTAGTGACTGAGCCATCTCATTGAGGATTGCCAGATCTAGCAAATAAAAGTACAGGATGCTGACAGTACTTCTGATAAACAGTGAGTAAGTTTCAGTATAAGTATTCCCAAGTATTGTGTGGGATGTGCTTAAACTGACAGTCCCTGATACTCAGAAATTCAGATTTAACTGGCCACCAGTATTCTTCCTGTCCATCTAAATCCTGGTGGAGTCTGAACTGTGAAAGTGCTGGAGCAGAGGAGGACACTAGCCTGAGGACAATGAGGTAAGAGGCCAGGATACTGACTGGCCTGAGTCTGGCATGTTAAATCCATGCTGGAACTGGTACAGATACTGTTACCAGGTATCTTGGCAGCAGCCAGGTCTAGAGTCCCGTGCTGGAACCCCAGTCTACATAAGACACTGGTCACAAGGAGAAGCAGGTGCAAGTTTCCCTCTGCCCCTGATGCTCCCTGCTGTAGCGCGTGAAGAATGTGGCTCACAGAGAGCTGCCAGTGTGGCTGGGCACTCTGAGGATCTTCCCACTATCCCATTGGCTGTCCTTGCAGACGCTATCACCTGTTGCTGGCAGTCCAGATGTCTCCTATCGCCACGGAGGCTTGGTCTGGGGAGCAGGCTGCTGGTGTGGGGACAGTTCACTGGGAAGGCTGGCCCCACTCCCGCAGCGGCTACTGTGAGGGATGTCCACACTTTCTTCCCCTCGGCTTTGATGGACTGGTAGCCTGGGCTTTCCTAGCCCTGCAGGGAGCCCATGGGAAGGCATGTCAGGGGAGCTACTCTGTCTTTGATGCATCTGCCAAAGTTCTCTTCAGAAAAGTGAACCCCACAGTGAACACATATAGATATTGGCTCTTCTTAATGGTTGTTAAGGTCTCTTTCCTGGGGAGATGTCTCACTCATCTGGGATTTGAGGGAAGCCTCAGGTTTGTTCCTGAGCTGTGAAGTCCCTGAACAAAATGGCTCTTCTCCAGGGCTTCAAAGTAAGCTCTTTATGTCCTCTGATGACTGTCCATTGCCTAGGCAGCACACTGCCTTTGCTCCCTCCCACTGCTCTGGTTGCTGGAACATCTTTTTGCTGCCTCACTTGGGGCTTTTGAGATTCCACTCCTTCCAGGTCACTTGGAAGCCGGTCGGAAGGGGCTGCCCTCGAGCACTGAGGGGCTCTACCTGGGGATCTAGGCAAATGTGGTGGGAAGATGAGAAAGCAATTAGGATTGTGCACGTAACCTTGGGAATCTAGAATCTACAGCCAGGCTTGTTGGTGAATGACCAAGCGGCCATGGACAAGTCACCGGACGCTTCTGAGACTGTGGGGGAGGGGGCTCACTGCATGTTGCAGCCAGGGCTCCCATCTGGCTATCTTAGAGAGGACAGCAATTTGCAGCACAAGCTTGTCTCCGGCTTAACAGGGCTTCTTTTCATATTGGTTAGAACACAGCCCTGTTTATCTGTTTGTTTGTCTGGCATGGGAAGCATTGCTCTGGAGAGCTGCAGGACAAATTGTTCAACTCCAGGGGGTTGGAGTAGGATTTGTGAGAATGGGACATTGGAGGTGGACCTGAAAGAACAAGATGGAACGTTCTATGGAGATGAGATAAAGACCAGGCTGGGAGTTGGGGGTGGGGGGAAGAAGGGTGTGGCCTTCACTGTTTGCAGCATGTGGAAGTCACTGGTGATGGAGAGAACTTAGCATGTCTGTTATCCAGGCTGGGATGTGAGGGAGGATGGGTCGGGGCCAGGAGCCCAGGGCTGCTGGAGGGAGAAGTCATTCCGGGGTCAGCGTGGGAAGAACTGTGCATGCCATCCTGAGGGGTCTGGATTTTGTCCACTTGACAGTCAGGGGCCAAAGAAGGCCTTTTTTATTAGGAGTGACAGGGTCACAGTTGTGCCTTGGCTCTGCCTCCCTGCTCTCTCTTGAAACCCTACCTCCTTTATGGAGCATTGCCCAAATGTCCTGAGTCCCCCCCACTCAAGGCACAGCTGAGGTTCTCGTGGGGGCCACATCTCACCTGCCCCTGCCTGATGCTGGCCAAGCATTCCAGTGCTGACTGAGCATCTCATGTCTTACACCAAATCTCACAGATGATCTGAACATGCCTAGACTGAGTTCCCAGCCATAATTCTGTGGTGCTGGCAGGAGACATTAAATGCCACCACAGCAAAGATTGACCTGTATATCTGGGTCAGACCAGCTCAGAAGGGCCAAGCCATGTCTCCCTGTGATTTTTCTGGATTAGATTCCAGCCTACTGACCACTACAAAACCAGCCCCTCCTTCCCTGAAAGCTAGCTGCTTTGGTTGACCACGCCCCCCATTCTCCTCTCCCCCCTCTCTCCATCCTCTTTCCTCCTCCCCTTTCCCTCCCCTTCTCCTTTTCTTCTTCTTCTCTTCCTCCTCCTCCTCCTCCTCCTCCTCCTCCTCCTCCTCCTCCTCCTTCTTCTTCCTACTACTACTGTTGCTCATGTTGCTCAGGCTAGCTCAAACTTGGAATGTAGCCAAACATGGTCTTGGAATGGTGATCCTCCTACTCCACATTCTGAGTGAGTGCTGGGATGTTTGTTACCATTGCCCCATTTATTTTGTGCTCAGGACCAAACCCAACACAGGGCTGTGTAGATCCTAGGCAAGCACTCAAACAACTTAGCAATATATACCCCCAGACGTCTGCTCTGCGTTTGTATTTGATAACCACAGTTGTATGGGGCTGAGATGAAGCACAAGACACAGAGCATGCAGAGGGGAGGGGAGCTTAGGTCTTCAGGGTTCCTGTAGAGGTGGGTAAAATCTCATCCAAAGCTCCCAGGAATGCTATATACAGTACTTCAAAGACTTTTCTGTTTCCATCTTTTATGAAGGAGAAATTGAGGCCCAGAGCCAGAGGAAGCAGCTCAGATCCCACCAGGGTTAGCAGCAGTACTGATTCTGGTGTTAGGGAGGCCTGCAAGGAGTTGAGGACACAGCTAGAAGCGTGGAGCCGATGAAGGTGCTGATGACAGTGGGAGCTTCCAGATGAAGAACTGAATGAGGACTGTCCAGAAGCTGTATCTGATGTGCTTGAAAGCTGCTAATCTCACACCTCAGCCACTGGAAGGGTAACCAGTCCAAGAAAGTCACCCTGCATTTAGTAATATTCTGAGTGGAGGGGTGAGCTACTCTGAGCCTGTCCTTGGGGCGGCACCTGAAGAGGGTAGTTGGGCTTTAGAAGGGTAACCCCCCCCCGCCTCTTCTGAGCATCTCCTTAGTGCTGGGTGCAGAGGTTACAGATGTCACGACAGAGTACTGTGACAAGTTAAGATGTCTCCTCAGCAGGCCCCTCAGCTTTGGAATTTGATCCCAGAGCAAAGCATCCTTGGGCAAAGCAGGGGACTCGGGCTGACTTTCCAGGAGAGAGGGCAGAGGAAGTGTCCTGAGAGACAAGATTGAGCAGGCTGCACACGGGACGGGGTGCTGAGCGCTGCTACCTCACGAAGTAGTGAGTCTGAAGCTGTGCGAAGCGACTAGTGCTTCATGCACGGCTTGAGGGTGGAGGGGTGGGCACCGGGGTCTCTCAGAGACCAGGTTGGCCTGGCACCCTTAGTAGTTGAGATGATAATGCAGGCTTTAGAAGTGGCACCAGGCTTGGTCGAGCCTCTGTTTTAGACGGTGTCGTGGCAACTGACTCACAGTGCACAAGCGCAAGACGTGGGGAGATCGTTGCAATAGCTCAGAGAAGAGGCGATGGGGCCTGACTTTGGACTTGCAGAGGTCAGACGGCAAGACCGCGTCATTGGATGCCCTGGGTGAGCTGGAGTTCAGGCCAGTTTCTCCTGGCTGAGCCCAGCAGGAGGCAGGGGGAAGGCTGCAGCCAGCTGAAGACTCAGGGCTGATCCCACCTGATCTCACAGTCTTAGGCTGTGTGATAGGAAGATGACAAGGAGTATTGCCGGGACATAGCGTGGAAGTCAGAAGGAGTGATCTGGCTGAACACAGCAACTAGTGAAGGTGTGGGGCAAGATGGGGGGGTGACCACAGGCACTGGGGGAGACAGAAGAGCAGTGCACAAAGTTATCAGCCTCCCCTAACCTTGAGCTTTAGAGGGGAAGAGAGGAAGGTTCTACAAGAGACTAGGGATGACCAGAGAGGTAGGGATGAGGGTCCAGGCACCAGGAATAATGCATCTATCCCAGCCGTCCCAGGTCAGGGCTGCAAGAGGGAGAGGGAGTAACTTGTTTCTGCACAGGCACTTGGTGGATGCATGCATGGAGGGTCTGCTTTGGGTGGGGACATGATAGACAGCTTGGTGGGAGTGGTTAAATGTGGGGAAGGGAGGCTCTGGGGTGCAGGAGAGCCATGGAAGGTTCCCTGGACGAAATGCAAGTGCAGGCCCAGCCAGGGGTGGTCAGGATGCCGGGATGTCTGCTGCCCCTTAAGCTGGAGTTAGCGGCAGTTTTGAGCTGCCCAGCCTGGGTGCTAGAGACTGAAACTACTTCCCCTGCAAGGGCAGCAAGCACTCTACTGCGGGTCCATTTCTCCAGACCCAGGGCTTGGGCTTTCTCTCTCTCTCTCTCTCTCTCTCTCTCTCTCTCTCTCTCTCTCTCTCTTTTCTTTTCTTTCTTCCTTTGTGGTTTTTCTCTAGCAAGTGATTCTGAAGAGTAACATTTTGTGGTAAGGGGAAACAGGACACAAAAGAAAGATGTCACAATTTTGATGAAGTCAGTGTCTTCAGGAATGAGTTGATGAGCAAAAAGTTCATGGAGGCAAAGAACCCAAAGGAGAGATATGAAATAGATACTCAGCGAAAAAGAGGCAGTCAGTGGACGTTGTGCTGGGGTTATTGGTCCAGCCAAGCCTGCAGCCCCTACGTTGACATGACCTAACATTGCTGTTCAGGCTAGTCTGGGCTTATGCCCGGGAGGGATATGGTTGGTCTAGTTTGAACAAGGCACAGCCAGGTGAATGAAGAGAATATGGTGGACTGAGGATTCTAGGGTGCAAGAGAGTGAATTCCTTAGATGACTAAAATATTGGGACAGCTAGAGAGTAAGACCAAAGGGCAAACTGTTGAGGTCAACATGTGAAGGAGTAGCCTGGTCCAAAGTAGGCCATAGACAGGAGATGGACATTAGAGAAGAAAGACTCTGGAGCTGGAAGCTAACGGTCTAGAAAGTTCAGGTATCAGATGGGCTATGTGTATGCTAAGGACCAGCACATGACATCAGGCTTTGGGTGAAGGACAGTGAGCTGAGGCTGTGGTCAGGAAGAGAAGAGGGATTGGGAAAGTGGAAAGCCTTGTAGAAATGTGACATCACTATTGTCAGGTAACATTGGGCTTCAGGAGAAACCCCGTCCTGTGGAACTGATGAGATCATGGTCCAGAAACCTACCCAGGATGTTAAAGAGGCATAGGATCTATTGGAAAACCCACAGGACAGGTGCTATGTCCTCAAAGGAAGCAGGGCTCTAGAAGAGTCAGTTGGTAAGGAAAGGTCAGGCCTGGAGGTACAAAGAGCAATGAGGGGAGGGTCACCAGAGGAAGGCACAAGTGTGAGAAGCATGAGCAGGTTCCAGGAGGAATTAACTACATATACAAAGAAAAGAGGAATAGTCAACAGGGGAAAACCTTCTCATTCACTCACTCACTCACCCATCCATCCTTCCATCTCTCCATCCATCCATCCATCCATCCATCCACTCAAGACTGTACCACAAATGTGGCTTTTGTATGTAGGATCCATTCACCCATTTCTGAACAACACAGCATCCCTTACTCATGGAGCTTGCATTCTTGATGGCATGAAAGGGGGCAGGCAGACAAAATGCCAAGCATGATAAAAAGGGAACTTAAAAGCATTACAGGATGATGAAGCTAAGGCAAAAATAAAAGGCAGAGGAGAACAAAACAAAAACAAAACAACAACAACAAACCCCTCACCTAGCTTGATCTGAGCAGGTGGTAGAGGGCTGAGAATTAGGGAGAGGGCCCTATGGTCACACTGATGGGGAGAATGTGTGTGTGTGTGTGTGTGTGTGTGGTTTGGGGTGGGCCATGAAGAAGCTCTAGGTGGATGAGAAGGAGTTGGGGGGGAAGGAAGAAAAATAACCCAAATACCCAAACATTCCAAGCGAGGGACATGAGAGCTAAGGTAACAGCAGTGTCACCTTCTGGGCCCAGCACTCTCGACCCACCCCAAGCCCCTCAGGTAGTTGTCATAGTCTGGGGCTTGGAAATGCTGGTGTCCATCCTCACCCATGGAGCAAGCCTGCTGAGCCGGCTTCCCACCCACCAGCTGTGTGTGGCTTTAGGCCCAGGTTCCTTGGGTGGGTGTGGGGTACTGAAAAGGACCTGTCTATGGGAGGGTGTGAAAATTAAGTGATTAGATATGTGCAATGTTCAGCACCCACTGGGCGCCGTGCACTGTGCCCTACCGAAGGCTGGTTAGTAGGTAAGGGCGGGAGAAGGCCCTGGGACCCGTGGCCCCACCTCTGCACGTCCCTGCTGCTCCTCCTTCTGCCAACCCAGCCGGGAAGGAAAGAGCAATGTCCCCCACGGTGGTGCGGGGCCATGCCTCTGCTGGAGGCATGTGACATATTGTGGCGTGATGCGCTGTGTTTTTCCCCTCCTGGTGCAAGACATGACTCAGAGGGCCATGCTGGGGAAAGGCTTCTCCGGGCATGCCCACCTCATCGCCCCTGCTTTCTTTTGAATCTTTGAATCAGACTTTATATCTGGCTCTGCCATTCACCAGCCTTATTTATGCAGAAAACGGCCCCACAGTTCCAACTTGCTCAACAGCCCGAAAGATTCAGCTTTGGCCCGCAGAGGGAAGGAGGTGTGGGGTGGGTTCACAAACGAGGGAAGGGAGGAAAAAGAAAGGGAAAAAAAGAAAGCCATCAACAATGAAAACAACCTCCTTCTCCCTGTCTAATCTGGGCAGCTTTCAGGGTTGGGGTAGAGCGGTTCCACAGTGGACCCCCCCCTTCCCGGAATGCTTTCACAGGAAGCGAATCCTGGGGCGTTTTCAATGTGCCCCTCCAGGCAGAACAATGAGGTCCTTGAAGCCTGGGATCCTCGCTTCCTCCAGTTATCCCGGAGCAGGCGAGGGAGGCTTCGCGGAGAGGACCCGGGGACCTACGCGGGGCCCGCGGTGGGGGAGGGCCCGGCCTGCAGGGTGTCACCGAGCCGCCCCGGGGAAGCCCGGCAGCCAAATCACAGGTTGGGATCCGCCGGTGGCGCGGAGGTACCCGGCGTTTATCCGGCTCCCCGGTTAGGGGCGGGGAGGGAGGAGGCGACAGGATCCAATTACGGCTGCTCCCGCCGGGTCGCCCGGAGGTGCTGGCGGGATAGGGGGCACAGAGCCTCGGGCAGGCCGGCCTGGGACGCTCGGGCCGCAGCTCCCGCCGGGCCTCAGCTGCCTCATTGTTTATTGTGGAGCCGCCGCTCCCCTTCCCGTCCCCTCCCTCGCGCCCGCCCGCTCCCGTCCTCCCTCCTACTAGAAGAAAGAAGAGCCAGTCTGTGGAGGCGAATGAGTCATGAATAAACAAACAGCGTAGGGGGGAGCTGTCACTCCGAGCTGACTTCCTGGCTGCGCTCGGCTAGGCGACCTCCTGGCGGGGCCCAGAAGTCAGCCAAGCTGCGGCTGCGCAAGACGCATCACACCGCCCGGATTTGTCTCCATTCCATGCCCAGCCCCGGGTGAGGTGCCAAGGATCTCGATTCTCAGGCCTGTCCTTTGCCAGAGTCATCACAAACATTTTGCCTTAGCATACGTGGGACACGGTGCCCTTGTATGCTGGAGTAAGACAGATTGTAAATGCTGTGCCCTGAGATTTGACAAAAGATACGCCATCAGACAGTCAACTCCAGGGTTGCTAGTGTAGGGGATTCATGCTCTGGGGAGGGAGGGAGGGAGGGAAGAACGGAGGGAGGGAGGGAGATAGTTCATGCACATATAGGACATGTGGATGGGTATGTTGTGGACATGAACATAAGTGCACGTATGGAAACACAAGTGTATGGGTCTATGGTGTGTGTGTGTGTGTGTGTGTGTGTGTGTGTGTGTATGTGTGTATACTGGGTGACCATTTCCTGACTCTGAATTCATTCCTGTTCCTTGCTTCATGTTTTGCATGTCTCTAGTTTGTCTCTTTCATTCTCCCTTATGTGCTCCTGTGGGTCTTTTGGGGCCATCTCACTAACCTCCCCCTCCCCCCCGGGCCTGGCCAGGCTGGCTTCAAGATTCAGCCAGCTGTGATCACATGGAGGCTGATGGTGCTGACTCATACCTGAGGGGTCTGGCAGGGCCCAGTGGGTCAGCCCCTGCGGAGGTTGTGGGCATGTTTCTTTGTGTTCTGCCTATGAGAGCCCCTGTGGGTGGACAGGGCCATGGCCGGCCCAGATCTTCTGGGAGCTGTGACCACGTGCAGTCGTCATCAGGGATAGGACTAAGTCATTTTTCCTAGCATCTCTAGCAGTCACCTATACTTACCTGGGTCATGTAGGCTCAGTGCTATGCCTGGGCTTGAAGGGCAGAGGGTATTGAGGCTGAGGCAGGAAAGGAGGACCCAGGGTCCTTGGCTGGGTCCAGAGCCTTCAGCCTCCAGGCTATCTTTGGTTCTTAAAACTCCCTAGCTTGGGGTTGGAGCATCCGTGTAGAGAATGGCTCTTTAAAACCAAATCCAAACATGGGCTGGCTTCCCTCTTGTGTCATCACTGCCTCTCACATACCCATTGCTAGTGCCTGCTTGTAGGAGTCAGCACTCTGGCATTGGCTGGTAGCCTTCAAGGTGTCCTGGCCAGGGAAGGAGGTGGCAGGGGAATCCTAGCCATTCCCCAGGGCAATTCTCCCATAGGGCAACTGACAGATTGGAAGCCTAGGATCAGCACAGGCTGGGATGCAGTTAATGGTGGGCTTACAGCCAGACTCCTTTATCTGCCAGCTCTGTGACCGAGAGCAAGTCACCTAACCTCTCTGAACCTGTCTTTAAAAGATGCATGATTCTACTCCATAGGTTGGCTGTGAGGGCTAAAGAGAATACCCATGGCCTACAACAATGGAGCTTGGCTCTGGGAATGACTTCACGCTCCATCCCAGTCCTGATCTGGGCAATGATTATCAGGGCCTAAATTTTTCCATCTTTTTTATCCTCTGGCTTAGAGAGAGGCTGGGACCTGTTTGGACTATGTCTGGAAATTGAGGATTGAGAAGCAGGCCATGCTGTAGGTAGGGGGCTTTGTGGGACCCTCAGCACTAAGATGGCCTCAATAGCCTGGACTTAAAGCACCTTAATAGATCTTTCCCTGTGGAGAATGGTCTCCACCTCAAGTTGTACTCTGGCTGTTGTTGGGCTGGTTTCAACATATATTAAAAAATAAATTAAAAAAAATAGAGATCCTTTGGTTTTCATGGGATTAAAAACAAACTTAAAATATGGCCACTTAGGTAAAAAAAATAGTCTTTCAATATTTAGATGCACTGACTGACACTTTTTTTCCCTCCGTCTTTCCCTTTCTTTGTCTGCTTCTCTTTCTTCCTTTTAGGCAGGATCTCGAGATGTAGCTAAGGCCAGCCTTGAGCTCCAGGGACTCACTCCTGCCTCAGCCTTCACAGGGCTGGGGTTACAGACTAGTGGCTTGCATTTCTGCATAGTGGATGCAGGCTGGAGCTGAGCCACAGGGTCCTTTCAGGAAAGAGGCGTACTCTTCAGTTTACCACCAGTCTCTGCTCTTCTCTAATCGGGTGATCCTCAGACTCCATCGGGCAGGAGACTCCCTGCAGGCTACAGCTCCCGCTGCTGCACCCACCAGGGCCTCAGTGAGAACTGCCTGAGGGTTTCTAGCAGGTTTTAGGTGGTGCCAGTGCTTGTGGTGGTCCAGGGACCCATGTGGAGACCCAGCAGGCCATTCTAGGGGGTAAATCATCACACTTGGCGCATTGACTTCATGTGGGTTAGAGAAACAGTTCTTGGTACGGCAACTGAGAAGGACAGAAAAGTAGGGATATGACTCGGCACTAAAGCACCTGACTCGCATGCACAAGGTCCTCAGTTCAAACCTAGGCTTTTCAGATGTGCATTCCCCCCCCCACACGCACACACACACACACACTGCTAAATCAATAAATTATGAAAGTATTAGTTACTCTAGAAAATGGGAAAGGACATATTTGTTGGGAAATATCCCCTATGGTGTTTATATATGCACAATTTGCACATATATCAAATAAACACAGTCAAGATGCTTCAGTGAGGCTGGCCCCAAGCACAGTGAGGAATGTGCTATGTGGCTGCTGCAGCTTGAGGTTTAACAGGACACGCCTCACTCATTTACTTTATCTGCATGGATTGTCAGGTATTTGAGGACCTGACCCCTGCCTGCCACAGCCAAGGCACTGTTTGGACACAGTGATTGGAGTTAGGAGGTGAGGCCACAGGGTGTGAAACAGATCTCATCTCCACCCTTGGGAGGCTCATGGACCATTGAGACAAGCAGAGCGAGGAAAGAATTCCAGTAACAGTGAGGGGCTGAAGTGGAGAATCACTGGGGTACATAGGGACCTCCTTCCACCTGAATGGCCATGGAAGTGTCTCCGAGGTTCTTGTCCCATGGGTGATAGTGCGAGGAAGCAAAGGGGATCCCGGTCAACTTCACGACGAAGGCAGGTGAAACGTCAGGGGGTCTGGCCTCCATTCTTGGTGCTGGTATTCCTTCCCTGACCTTGCTACCTCTAAACACAGTTCAGACCTTTCGGTACCAGCCCACCACTCACCACACTCACTCAGAGAGTGACTTTGGCCGGAGACCTGCCATTTTCCCTTGGTCTCTGCTTCCTCTAGTCTCCAGCTCCGGACCCTGTGTTGGTATTCAGGGATGATGGGCTGGAGAATTACTTTGTTCCTCTAGAATTCAAAACCTCCAGGACTATTTGCCCTTACTCATGTAAATGTGAGGATACTCACTCCAGTGGTTTTCATGACCCAAATTCCCAGTTAGTCTGTCTACGTTATACTATGATTCAAAAGGTATGAAGTTTGCCCTTGTCACAGAGATCAACCAAAGGTTGAACACAAAGCAGGGGAAGGGACAGGAGCTTCTGTTTGCCTCTTCCCAGGTACCTGAACCAGTGATAAAGTCTTTTCCTATTATGCCCACAGCAGACATTACTAATCAGTCATGGGCTGGGGCTGTAACTTAGTGGTAGAATGCTTGTCTATCATGCATGAGGATCTGGGTTCCATCCATCACAGAAGTATGTATGCACACACACACACCAACCAAAATGAACAAAACCCATTACTCAAATATGACATTTTCTCACAGAGCTTGCGCGTAGCACCAGAAGCCTCTCAAAAGAGACCTTAAAGAAGGTGGTGCTGACAAGTCGAGGTTGGCTTATGGACTGAAATAGATTAGCCATCCTCGTCTTAGGAAGAAGTCAGATATAATGTGAGTACCTGGGCTTTTGAGTACCTGAGAAATAGGGTGTGGACCTAGGTGGGATTTGAAGCAGGGCGGGGAAGTGGCCAGGTTGTGGGAAAGGCAGTCTTCTGAAGAAGGACAAGCAGGTTGGGAAGCAGCAGTGAGGGGCGAGAATGAACAAGGCCTTGGGGCAGAGTCTCATTGGGTTTGGTCTTCTCCTTTACCTTCTCTCCTATGGATGAAAAGTCATTCTCTCCCCAAGGGCTGGAACACTCCTACCCTCAGTGACAAGCAAAGGCAGGTGGAACTCTGGAGGCTCCACCTACAAGCCAAAGAAGCTTTTACAGAAATTAACAGTGGGCATCTTATTCTTAGAACAACAGTGCATCTGCCAGAACTGTGGTCCCTTGGAGAAGCCATAGAGACACTGATGGCAAGAGATGCTCCTCATGGGGACAGAGTCCCAAAGCAATTGCCTAGACATCTGTAGCCTACTTTGCACGGAGGTCTGTGCTGTGGGCAGAGACTAGCTCTGGGGTTCTGGACTCCTAGATGAAAAGCAGCAGAATGAAGGAGGAGCATCCTTACCTCCTTTGCCTACCCCTAAGTCCCTACTTGCTGCCTTTCTTCTGCTGTCTAGGTTCCCTGCTTTGGGGTGGGGATGTAGTAGGGGCAACTCTGAAGACCACAAGCTGAGTGAGGACACTTCCATACACCACCAGACTGTCGTGGTAGCTGTTGGTTCACTGCTCTGTCCTGACTTGAAAGAAGGGATGTTGATGAACTGAATCAAGGCTCCTCATTTTGCAAGGTTCTATGCTTGCACATTGTTTGTCTGTCCTCTCTGATCCACTGCAAGCTTTCTGAAGGTGGGGAAAGGCTGAAGTCTCTCTGCTGGACACTCAAGTCCAGCCCCATCCCTGGCTTATGGTGAAGTCACAGTAACCCAGAGACCAGCACATCTCTCCACTGTTTCCTCCGAACTCTGCTGAGATCAGCTTGGGATATGACTGGCCTTGGGCAGCTCTGTGGCTGGGCTTGGGTGACCCTAGGGAATTTAAAATACTCTAGCTGTTGGGCACTGCTTACCAAACCACTCCCCAAATGCCATAGCAACATACTGCTTCAAGCCCATTCCCCATGCCTGGAGTCTCCATCCATTTGCCACTGAGGTCTCTGGCTCTTGTTCTTCCTCTCTCCATGGCTCTGGGAAAGGTCTGGTCAGAGCCTACATGAGAACCTCTCAAGCTTTTGGTGAAAGAGAGTCTTGACTCTTATGGGAACCTGTTTTTTCCATACATGTATGCTGAAAGGCAAACCCACTCAGCCTCTTCAATGCACTATTCCTGGCTTTGCTTCTTACCTTCAGGGATCAATGGAAATGTCAGTACAGAGTCAAAGCAAACTGCCCAGCTAGATGGACTTCACTTTCTTTTGTCTGAGTCAGTCACTCAGGAGTCCCAGTTTCTTCCACTGTAGAGTGGAGCACCTGTTCCCACCGTCTAGGGTTCTTATGGAGGTTGTGGGCACCTGTTCCCACCTGCCTTTCAGCCATTCTTCACTTTCCCTGCCTGCATAGTTCCTGCTCACCCTTCGGGAGCTCCTGCTCTGTGTTACCTTCTTCAGGAAGCCTTTCCTTATTAGCAGCGCCAGGCAGGTGCCCCCCCCTGTGGGACCTTCCTCCCTTCTCCTCTAGCTCATTTGTGTATGTCCCTTGTTAGACTGTGAGTTCCATGAGGGTGAGGATCCCACCTGCTTTCTTCTGAATTCCTGTACTTAGCCCAGGGCCTGGTACTTCAAGGGCATTCAGTGAATAGTCACCAACTGAATTTGAACTGCCTCCTGTGCAGTGGGGACCCAATACAATGCAGCCCTTCCTATGGAATGTGTCCTTTGGGACCGCTGAGCCTCTTCCTTGCAAGATGCCAGTGGATGTTCAGCGAGGAACCTCTGCTCTGCCTGGGCGGGTCTGCCTTCCTGGGAAGGGCCTCCTGTACTCAGTCATTGATGCAACCGGGGGAGGAAGAGGCCAGGTAATCTGTGCCTGAGGCCTGTGCTCTACCTGGACACTGCCCAAAAGGAAGCTCTGTATGCCAAGAACTCTTAGGAGCTTCCCCAGAAGAGGAGGACGGTGGAAGTCAGTCTGTAGCATGCTGGCTGGTTTTCTTACTTATCAACAGTTCATGGTTGGCACCAAACTCACAACTAAGGGGAGGGTCTATGCTCACCTCACGGAAGGTGGATGGTAGTTGTGCTCAGCCTAGGTTTCTGGGTCATGGTCCATATCATCCCCCGGCTGTGCCTGGCTTTCTCATTTTTCTGACCTCATGGGCCTGACTCAATTGGCTCCTTTCACAAGGCCCTCAGGTGTCTGCTCTTTCACCCGTTTGGGCCTTGCTTTCGTGTGTCAAGTGGGATAAGGAACCTTGGAAGCTGCGTAGTATTTGGAAGGTCTGGTATATCAGCCAGCACCCGTTACGTTTTAGCTTTTGGAAGCGTGTAAGTGATATGTTCCTGACAGAATGCAGAATCCTTTCTCCGGGGTACGAGAGACCCACTGATGCTCATCAAATGGGGTACCCACACATAAAAGTTTATGGAAAACGGTGGGGTGCAGCTCGGGGGGGCATTTATGAGGATGTAGTGATTTTGGGGACTGCAATGTGTGGTTTAGGGGACAGCTGGCCACTAGTTCCAGCAGTGCTTGGAGGATGCAGCATTTGTGACCACTCATTTTCTGTGCAAGGCTGTGGCTAGCTGGACGTCACAAACCAGCCACAAGAGTTCAGTGGTCCCAAGGAGCAAAAGCACCTTGAAGAACCTTTGCTCAAGCAATGGCCTCGTGACACACTGGTATGGAGGAATACCTGCTTGTCTGCTCACACTTGTGTTTGCGTAAGTGTGCTCACAATCATGGGAACAGTGCTGCAGACAGACTTATCTACCTGTGTGGACTCATCGAATGTCTCCTGGCTTTTTCTTTGTTCAGTGTCAGAATGTGATGCCTAAGTGATGTCTAGAAAGAATGTTCAATTTAGTTTCTGCTTTCTTTCAGCCATCTCCATTTTACAAGCTGGAAAACTGAGGTCAGAAGGGGCAAGGGCATTGCCTTGGATCGAAAAGCAAGGAAGTGACAAGGCCGGTAACAACAGAGAGGAAACCAGGATGTTCTGACCAGTGTTGGGCTCCCCTTGAAGGTGACATCTGCCCCTCTGAAGAGTGTGATTTAAGCAT
The DNA here is from genome assembly GCF_030254825.1 of Meriones unguiculatus. Classification (NCBI taxonomy): domain Eukaryota; kingdom Metazoa; phylum Chordata; class Mammalia; order Rodentia; family Muridae; genus Meriones; species Meriones unguiculatus. The sequence goes on along the minus strand of NC_083357.1, from coordinate 3,422,313 downwards.
CTCCTCCACTCAGCTCTCCCATTTTACAGATAGGAAAACTGATTGGGCCTCAGTTTCACATCAGACACCACAGGGCCGAGACTGATAAGCTCTGAGTCTGAGCTGTGGTTTCAGCCCACACAGCTGGGAAATTCCAGGCTTGAAGCTGCTGCTGGGTGCACAGGGTTCATTTAGAATATAAACGAAAAATAATGAGAATTAAAAAAGAGCTTAGCAGACAGAGTTCCATACAAAAGCCTGCGGGCCATCCGTTCCCTGAGACTGCTCTTTAGGGCTGCCTGCCCTCCCAGGCCTTGCCTACTGCCGTGGAGCCTGTGGCCAGGCAGCCAGAGGCTCTGGCAGAGCCTCGCTCTGCACCCTTCCCCCAGTCCTGCTGACACAGGCATCCTGGCCCCTTACCTCCCAGCCTCCCTGCTCGCTGGCAGGCTGTGGTAACAAGATGCCCTTTGTGTGCGTTGGGGGAAGGGGGCAGTGGGCAGCTTCTGGGCTGCCGGTTGCTGCTGAGTCACAGCTCCTGCCAGCTCTGGGAACAGAGTTGCAGGTGACTGGCCAGGCGGCAAGGAGCCGAAGACCTTGGAGATGACCTCAGACAACCCCTTCCTCAGACACTGGGGAAAGTGAGGCTGAGAAGGGGATGTCTCATGCTTTCCTCAGGCTTGCAGGGACTTAAACATGTTCTTTGTTCCCCAGAAGAGCTACTCTGTCCAGGAACATGTATGTACAAGCTCACACATGTGCATGTGAACAAGTAAACACATGTTCATCAGTATGTGATTCAATGACTGTGTGTCAGTATGTATGCTTCTCCCAGGACCTCAAGGCCTGGCCTCAGGGACACTTGTCCCTTCCATCTAACTCAGGTGACCTGGGTTTGTCCTTACCCACTGCCTAGACAATTCCACCAAAGCAGCTGTGTGTCTGTGAGGGGCAGTCCATTCCCTGACAAGTCACCCCTGAACCCAAGGGGATCTGTCGCTGCTCCCCGACACAGTGCAGTGTGGGACTCATGGTGGGTCTGACCAGATGGATGGTTTGGAGAATGTGGTTCTAGAGCCAGGCTGCCTGGGCCGGACTTCCGGTTCTTTTATTTCCTGGTTTATGACTTAAGCTCTTTGCATCTTCTCTGGGTCTCCATTTCCTCATCTGTAAAGTGGGGATCCCAACAGACTTGATTATCAGGGTTGTAACAGGGAATTTTTTTTTCTTTTTTTTTTCTTTTTTTTACCCATGAAGCTCTTAGAACTCCTGGCTATCTCTGGCAGGCCCTTAAGGACTATTAGAGTCTATTATTAGTTAGTCATTAGTGCTTTTCCTGAGCCCCAGAAAGCCCAAGGGAGATGCAAAAGTCCAGAGGTGACTTGGGCTCACAGCCTGGCTGCAAGGGGATACACAGTTTCTTTGGTTCCCCGACAGACTGGCAGCAGGAATGGGGGAGGCTTTCCCTAGGGGGACATGCCTGTTCTGGGCTACGGCCGCCTGAATGTGGCTACTCTGAGCTTCTCAGCTGAATGTGGCTACCTCAGCTTCTCTGAGGTCCCTTGAGCCTCCCAGCCATAGCAAGGGCTAGGCTTCAGGAGGCAAGACCAGAGGCCTCTGGCCAGAGCAGGGGTTTAGGTGGCTTTGGCTTGCAGTAAGTTCACTTCTGCTGCTGCTATGATGTCTCACCTAATGCCGGGGCTGACCATCTGGGGCCAGGGCTCTGAGGGCGCCTGCAAGCCATCTGCCTGCTTGGCATTGGCTGCTTCTGAGAAGCAGCAGGGTGGCTTGGGGAAAACAGCTGTCCCCCCACATCCCCCTTACTTCCCACCCCTCTCTGAATGCCCTGAAGAGGCTCATTTTAGTTGCCTGCCCTGCTTTTCCATACACATACACGGGGCCCAGAAGTCAGGGAGCCCAGGCGCCCTACCTGCCGATGCGAAGGCAGGGAACTCATGTCGCTCTCCTGGCTTCGGGCTTTCAGATCACACAGTGCACCACCCAGGCTCCGGTGCCCAGACATTTTGTCCCGTCAATGCTGCCTGGAGGCCTAGAGTCCGACTGGGAGGGATATTATGGACTTAAGGGAGAGGGAAGCTCCCCATGGCCACCTGGCCTTTACTGCTGAGCCTGGGGCCAGGTATGAATTATCTATATCCTCACTAAGTCATGTGTACCCAGTCCTAGGAAAGGGCTTTTTGAATGGTAATAAAGAGTTATGGGAAACTTGAGGGACAGTTCTCCAGAGCTGGAGGCTGGCTAGAGTTGGGAGGCATTCATTCATTCATTCATCCGTCCATCCAGTTATCCATTCATCCCATCAATTTTCCAAACCTAGGCTCTTTGATAGCCAAAGTAAGAATGAGGCCTGGGCTGACAGCTTGATAGGTAGGATGTGTTTTGTTTGTTTGTTTTTGTTTTTCCAGAGAGGGTTTCTCTGTGTAGCCCTGGATGTACTGAAACTCACTCTGTAGACCAGGCTGGCTTCAGACTCAGAGATCTGCCTGCCTCTGCTGGGATTAAAGGCGTGTGCTATCAATACTCAGCTTAGGGTGGTGGGTCTTAACAAGAAACACGGCCTTGCCTCTCGGCCAGGAAAAGCCTCTGAAAGGCACTTACTGGGACATGAAGGAAAAATGGAGGAGAACCAGGTTGCTCGTCTCCATAACCATCTCACAAGACTCAGGTCACTCTCCCTCCTGTTGCCAGAGCCCTAGCCAAAAGGCATGCAATAGGCCCTTTGATACGATGGCTTGAGAGTCTTCAAACATGCACGTGGTTTTCCCCTGCTCTTACAGAGGAAGCTCTGGAGACGAGATCAGAAGTCACGTCTGCTTCCAGAGTCTAAGGGACTCTCTGCTCTCCAGGTCCCAGGTTTTCCTAAGGTGAAGTCGGGAAATGTCCTGAAGAAGTCTACCTCCTCTGGCTGGTGGGGACAGGGAAGGCACTGGGCTGCACTGAACTCACTTTCTTACCTCTTTGTTGAGAGTTCCTGGGCAGACACCTATGTTTCTGGTTCAAGAGAGCTTGGGTACGGCCAGGGAAGCCCTGGTGTTGGGTGTAGAATAAATGCTGTATCCTGGGTTGGGGGAGTCCCAGCCCCCAAGGCCACACAGCCACTTAGGAACTAGAGTCCAAGCGGCTGGGCATGGCTGAGCCCTTTCATTTTTCTGGTGGAAAGTCATGGGCAGGCTTGAGCAAAAGGCCCCACGAGCCCTGTCCTCTAGAGATCCCTGGTCAGATTTCCAGGCTCCAGGAGGGTGTGCTGCCAGGGTCTCTCTCTACTTGCTCTCTCTTGGCTGTTAGTCCCTTAGAAGAAGCTCCATCCAGATGAAGCTGGCTCACCCACTTCCTGCTCTGGGGGTCTCTGCTGGCATACCTAGCATTTTCCTCTATACAGTGTCCAGAAAAAGATGCACAAATTAAATTGAATCAGGCCCTCCCCCAGGCCATGCGTCCTGGGCTGGCATAGATGTCTCAAGGGTCGGCCTGGCCACCTTTAGTCTCTTGCCTCTCCTTTCCTTCCCTGTCCACTGCCCCTCAGTGTCCCTGCCTTTCTTTCTCATCTTGACTTCCCCGATGGCTCCTGCCTCTCGGCCTTTGTATGGCAGGTGTTCTGCCAGATTCCCCTTCTCAGGCCACTTTGTGGTCAGCTCCGTTTCACCTGGACTCAGACTGACTTCTCTTTCTTCTCTGTGTGCACAGGGGTACGGGTGCCCAAGAGCCACGGCAGGTGTATGAAAGCCAGGGGACAAATTCAGTGGTCCTTGCCTGCCACTTTGAGATAGGGTCCCTCTTCATCACCAGCAGGCCTTCACGTTTCTGTGGTTCCTTCTGTCTCTGTCTTCCATTTTTCTCTCAGAGGGCTGAGATTACAGATTTGTACTGCACTCGAGCTCTGAAAATCAGACCCAGGTCTTCATACTTGCATGGCAAATACTTTACCCCTGGAGCCCTCTCCCAACCTTCCCTCAGTCTGAGTCTTCTTCCTTCTTTCCTTCCTTCCTTCCTTCCTTCCTTCCTTCCTTCCTTCCTTCCTTCCCTCCCTCCTCCTCTCTTTTTCTTCCTCTCCTTCTTCTACTCTTTCTCGCGTGTGTGTGTGTGTGTATGTGTGTGTATGTGTGTGTGTGTGTGTGTGTGTGTGTGTGTGTTCTCACACACCCAAGGTAACACTACTCATTCTCACATTCCAGCAGCATGGTGTTATCTCCAGAGCTTAGACTTTACTCTGACCTGAAATAGCTTGAAAATGATTTCCCTGTTTCCTGTCCCATTTAGAACCAGGTACTTTCTACAGAAACTTCCAGATGGTTCTTGAAGAGTGTGACTTGGTGAAAGGCTGGCTGATGCAAGGTCAAATGTCCTGTGTTCAGATTTACTCTATTCCATATCTCCTGGACGGCAAGACACACAAGTTTTTGACCCTCAGAGTCTCCACAGGAGCTGGGTCCCCGTGTTGTCCAGACATTGATGCCCAGCCTGGTGTCTATGTTTCTTTATGTCTTATACCAACCAACCAACCAACAAAACCCAAATAAACATAAAAGCAACCCCCCAAACCCCAAATCAGCAACAACAAAAACAAGCCTCTACAACTCACCGCTATTCTAGGACACCCAGGGCTAGGAGAGGAAGCAGCTGGGCCCGCCTGGCTCCTCTGGGCAGCAGGAGAGCCAGTATAGGTGTTGTTTTGGGGCAGGTGTGGGTGCTGTACCCCACTCCCCCAAAGCGATTTCTAGCGTTTCTTTTGGATCGCATTGCAGTACAAGGCTGCCCAAAGTCAGAGCTTCTGTTTTTCAATCTCTTCGTGGAAAGGGAGAAAAGAAAGTGGGCACCATTTCCAGCTTTTTACAGAGCTGGCTCAGAGCCAGCCACTAGCCGTCAAAGAAAGCAGCTAAGTGCTAGACTTCACCTGGCTGCATCCCTGCATCCTCAAGGTGCCCGGAAGGCAGGAAGAAGGCAGGCATTTCTTCCTAAGCCTCTGTGCCAGCCCCATGCTCAGAGTCTCATCTGGCCCTGAAGATAGGCTACATGTTGTTTCAAGCACTTTGTGTAGATTGACTCATTTTGATGGAGTTAATCCTTGCTTAAGTATAATTGTTCCCATTTTAAAGACAGGTTAGCTGAGGAAATACAGATAAAATAACATGTCCAATGTACCACAGTCCTCGTGGGCTTTATTTAATCCCAGCTGTCTTAGCAATGAGGAGCATTATTATCATTAGGTTCAGCCTCCAAGGAGTTAAGCACTTTCCTCAAGGTCACTCCCTCAGCATGTAGATGCAGCTGAGCTGAGGTTCAGCCCTTCTCTGGATGGCTTTGAGGGAGAGTGCTGTCTCATGCTTACAACTTGGCTGGCCTCAGTTCCTTGAAATAGGTGGTCTGGGGACTGGGGACAGGGAACTCTCACAAGCCCCCTTCGAATTCCTAGCCAACCATACTCTGGGCTTCATGTGGACATTTGTGTTTCCACCATTGAGCTGGAAGAAGCAGCCCAAGTCTTCAGGAAGCTCTCTTAAGCCACTGCCTTTAGAGGAATGCCAAGAAAGATGCAATTAAAGAGGCTGTATCTGGGCCCCACAATCCAGGATCAGACCCCCGCATGCCACAGATGAGGTCAGATGGGAGAGGTTCCTGGGCTGGGGCCAGGGCCTGTTTGGATTTTATGTGTGAGTGAGCTGGGCCAGCACATGGGCCTCACTCCCCACCATGTTGCCTTTGGACCCTTTCTGCCTACTGTCCCGTGCCCTCCTCCTCCCAAAACCTCTATCAGGAAAGGTTAAGGATGCGTCCAGATCTGGGGGTCCTTGGAGTCAGGGTCCTGGTCTCTGTGTGATTATCTCTAGGGCTCAGTGTGGGAAGAGCCTGGCCTTCAGAGCTATTTCAATCCTGATGTCCTGGAATATGGTGACCTCCTTGGCTTCGCTTTTTAAGCCCGTACGATGGATGTGGCAGCTCATAGTTCCAACCCTGCCTTGTAGTCCAGTGGCTGCCAAACTTCCAGTCATGCTGGAATCTCCCAGGGATCCTAAAACATGTAGACGTCGGCTTTCCTCTCCAGGTGTTTCAATTTAGTAGCTCTGGGGTGACCAGGTGTTGGAAGGGGTAAGTGCTCCCAGGTGAATCCCATGTGGGGTCAGGTGTGAGAGCCTCTGGGTAAGTGTTCTCTACCTCTACAGAATTCTGTCATTTCCTGTCTGTTAGGTCACAAGTCAGCAGTCAGACCCCCATGGTTCTCTTGGCTGCCTAGACTGCTCACTATCTCCACTCCAATGTGTGGATGCAGGAATCCTGTTCTTTCTGTCTCTGACTCTCTCTCTTCCTGTCTCTGTCTGTCTCTGTCCTATCACATTCCTGCCTCTCCACTCCTCCTGTCTCAGGCTTTTCAAATAGAGGCCAATTCTACATGTCTGGCGCACCTCCAATGGGGAGGTCCTTTCTGTCTTGGGAGGGAAGAGTGAGATCTACAGGCCTGTAGTTGGCAACCTGAAAAGCCAGGCTGGAAAAAGCTCAGAGCCTGCTTTCTCACCTTCTGGAGTGGTCAGCTAGGAGTCAGTGATCTATGAGGGAGAGAGAGGGACACAGAGAGAGAGACTCACATAGAGAAAAATAGAGAGGCAGAGGCTCTCAGAAAGAGAGACAGGGACAGAAGCACAGAGAGACAAGACAAGCACTTGCATAGTTAGCCTCAGACTCCTTGGCTGAAGAAGCCTAGGGTTAAGGTTGTGTTAGGACCTGTGACCATCTCACGGGAGAGGCGGCTAGGTGGAAGACTTCCATCACAGTGAAGAACTTGGACACCAAGTTGCAGCCCTTTAATTTGAGTGGGGCATCCTGAGGCATGACCTGCATCTCTGAGTTCCCTCACGGAGTAGGAAAATGGGGTATCTATTTCATCCAGCCTCATGTTTCCTTCATCCATAAAATGGGAAGTACTATACGCTAAGGCAAGGGCAGAGGGAATGTTCACAGAGTACAAAAAGGCATCCATCTATGTACCCATCCATGTACCTATCCACACCCCATCCATCCTATATATCATCCATCCATTTATTCATTCATCCATCATCCCACTCATCCATCTGCCCATCCTTCCATCTTTTCCTTCATCCACTTATTTATGTTCTTTCCTATGAAGTGACCAACTCCTAAGAGCTGTGCTAGTGAACTGGCCCTGTGTATGTGCTTGTACACACACAGAAACGAACCAAGTTTTTCTGCTTCTAGTAAGTCTCAGTCCCAGGGTGTGAGGATGCTACACTGCTTCCGTCTGCCAATAAGGCAGATGAAATACATTGTAAGCTCGCTTTGATAGTTGGGTGCGCTGGAGGAGAGAGACTGTTTGGCAGGGGAATGGCGAACGCTGTGTGCAGTGGCCTCCTGACTGTATGCTGTGGGAGGAGCCATGATGAAGCAGTCAAGGATGCTAATCTCTGATGGAATAAGCTATTAGACCTTGCTTTAGGGAGTAGGAAGTGGTTCAATCAGGCAGGGCATGCCCAGGCAAGGCATGGAGCTGGTGGAAGGTGCCTCTGTCCTGCCTTTTGCTCTCCCTGGGAGATTATGAATCCTTTCTGCCCAGCTTCTCTGACTCTTGCTGTGGGTCAGGAGGCCTGTCCTGTGCAGATGTGGAGCAGAAGAGAGTCCCAGCTTCCTTTTTTCATTCCCTGCTCTGGCCTGGCAGAAGGACTGATGCAATCATTTGCATTTCAAAACCGGTATCTCCCACATCTCTTCTAATAAGAGCCAATTACACCTCTGCCCCAAACTGCAGGTTGCCTGCCTGTCATTGGACTTTCATCCTGTTTGGGTGGGGAGGAACTGTTCCCTTAAATGTCGAATTTAGCATATGCAAATGAAGAGCTAATTGTCCTTAATGGAAAATGAACTCACCTGCTTGCTGTGAGCGCCAGACAAAGCAGACATTGACAAAATGGGCATGGGGCCAGCCTGGGGTCTACTCTTGTACCTTCGCCTTCACCAAAGGGCCTGCTGGTTTCTCTGTTGATTTCTTTAGGTCTGGAACATGGCAGGATAGGGTTCTTAGCTAGCTGAAGGGTGACATTGATAGAGACCCATCTTCTATTTGATGAATGTGAATGCTGAGGTCTGGAGGCTGGGAGGGACTGGTATCAGATCAGTTGATTCTCCAGCTAGGCTAGAGGGAGCATGCTAGATCCTCAATGGGTAATGTCCATTTGAGAGGTGGGCTTGATAAACTAGAAGCTTGAGGGGCTAGGGCTGAATGGGGTGGAGCCCTGGAGACCACCTCAGCATTTTCACTCATTCAGTGTGATCCCTCCATGTGCCTAATTATGCTGTTTTCCAAACCAAGCCCAGGGCAGAATATACACAGAGGCAGTGAGCTCTGTCACTGGTGGCATGTAAGCACGCTAGAGGCCTGCTGAGGGTGCAACTGTCCAAACAGTGGGGATTCTGGGAGAGGAGAAAGCATGCTTGATAATAAGCCCCAACTAGCCAGCCCTCAGGTCCCTAGTGGATCAGCAGAGAGAGAAACTTAGGAGCCTCGGTCTGGGTCAGACTTGAAGATTAGCCGTGGCCTTCCCCAAGAGTCAAGGCACCTGCCTTGAAGGAAGGAGCTGAATCATCTCTCAAGAAGTTCCAATCTGGTTCCTTGTCTGGCTTTGGAGCTCTGTTCCCTGACAAGCTGAGGTGCTTATGGAGTTGGAAGCCCTGGCGATAAGTCCATGTTTACTTGAACATGATCCCATTCTCTGGGAGCCAGAGCACCATGATAGAGTTGCTTCCCATGGGAGTGTGTGGATGCTACAATGGGTTCACAGGGATGCCTGACACCTGGGAGGGACTCGGGAGAGTCATGCTTCACAGTCACCTTTGGAAAGGTTGACTCATGCTGCAAGCCTCCAGATGTCCCCTGCTCTGCCTTCTATCTCCTGCCCAGTTGCTTTTTACTGACTTGTCTTGGTTCCCTCAGATGGCCAGCATGGTCCAGGCCACTTCACTGCTGGCTGGCCCTGGGATGCCAAGCACCTTGGGAAGCCCCCAGCTCTCCTTCCCATGGGTCATGATGGGTCTCAGACAGGCTAGGGAACACACCCAAGGCCACACAGTGAGATCAGGCATCTGTTGGCCGTCTTTAGCCTTAGTGGTCCACGTGTTTTTGTGTCATGGAAGAGCATATCCTTGTGGGACGTGGAGGTCTCAGCTGTTACAAAATGGGACGATGGTTCCTGTTACTTAGGCATTATTGGTCAGGGGAATGGCTGAAGATAAGAACATGGGGCTTGGTCTGAGCAAGTGATTTGATACGGAAACAGACATGGATTTGTGTTTTGTTAAACCATGGAGATGGGGGATGGGGCTGGTTGTTCCTGCAAGAAAAGCTTCCCCATGCTGATTGATTCCAGAGGACAGGTGAGTAGCTTCAGCATGATGTCACGCAGGAAAGTACAGAGAATAGCTCTGTAACCCAAGACTTTACTTGATTGGTAAAGTACGCATGTCCCCTTTCCTAATAATTTGGAAATGTAGTGAGCTGCACAGTATACCTACTTTAAGAAATGGAAGGAAGTTACTCCCCTTGGCAACCTGTTCACAATGCATTGTTTCTAGTCAAACACATACTGGAACAAACCTGGGAACCATTGGCAATAGGCTCATCCAGCCTAGACTGGTTTTGGATGTCTGCAGAATAAAGCAAACTGTGTCTTCTGAGTGAACTCTTGGGGAGAATCCCCTATTTACCATCTTATGCCTATGTATAATTGGACAGGCTTATGATTAAAATCAGAAGCATTACAGGAAGGGACATGCGCTAGGAGCATAGGTTTATGTAATTGTGTAATCCTAATGCAAGTCTGTCAATCAAAACAGAGAACTACCAGTGCTATGCCCCTTAACGGCTGTATACCTTCTTCTCTTGAACCCCATTAAGAGAAGCCCCAAATAATTGGAACCCTTGAGTACCCTCACTCATGTGGCTCAACTGTCATTCTTGACAAAATATTTCTTTCTGCTTCATACTGTTGCATTGCTTTTGAATAAAATTCTCCTACCACTTTTGCAAATTGTGTGAGCCTTTATTTTGTTCACTCCATTGACTAGGAGACAGAGAACCTGGAGATGCTCACCAGAGTATGGTGAGGGGTGGGTTTCAAGTGATGACTGGTGGAGATGGGTGTGCCTCTCCAAAGGCTGTATATTCCACTCGAAAGCCTACAAATGTATGGCTTAAAGGGTCTGAGCTGGCCCGATAAGGCCTACTCACCAGTAATGTGGGTGTTGCCAAGGACGTGGCTCTTTCTTTCTTGGGTGAATCTAGGAACAGTGGGTATGGGCCTCTGTAGCAGACCCACCCACTCACCCAACTGCAACAACTTCTAAGATGTGATGCTGGTACAGCCAGTGCTCTTTTCCAATTTGCAGAAGCTGATCAGAGGCCAAAGCACCAAATATTCCATCCTCCTGACCACAGTAGCTCTTTCTGGTATCTTCTTGAGCTGGAGAAGGCAGGTGTAACAGCAAAGGGACCATATTCCTTCCTCATATCATTTCTAGACCACAAGCCAGACCCACTTGTGGCCCTAGAGGCTGGAAGGCAAGCCAGTGGTTGATGAACTTTGTGCTGGGTGGTCATGGGGACCCTGATTTCCTGAGAGACTTTACAGTAGCATAGTCCAAGCTCCAGTCTCACCAGTCTATCTTCCATGCTGCTCAGAAGCAGATTCCCCAGTAATGATGAGCCTTCTTTCCAGAGGGCCCTGCTCTAGGGTCAGAAAGGATGTGGCTTGGATGATGTGGGTAGTGCAGGGTTTGGGGAGATTTGGAGCATGGGCTGCAGCTGTTAACTTGGCAGAGCCTTGCTGCAGATGTGAGGATGCTGGGTGGGGACTGAGAGGAGCTGAGGGTGTGGCTGGACCAGCACGAAGCCAGGGTCAGAAAGTGCCTGAGTGTTCTGGAGAGAGCTGCCGATTCACAGTTCCTGCTCAGATCCATTGCTGGATGGAGGTCAAGCTGCCTGCAGATGTCTCCAGAGGTTGGTCAGGTTTCTTTCTACCCCTGCCCTCTTGGATGCTGACTCCTCAGGCCTCTCATATTCAAGCTAGTGTGATTTTGGTTTTGGAGTTGAAGCAACACTGGACTCAGGCCCAGGCTCTGATTATCCTGAGCAGTGGAATTTGGGAGCTGGGAGAGGCCAGGCTTGTAAGAGTTTCTTAGCTAATGGAAAGATGGAACTGTGGACTCCTCCCTGCTTGGCTCCTCTCTAGGGACAGGGCAGGGCCTCCTCTTCCTCGAGTGCAGCCATGGATCCCAGGGTAAGATCAGAGCTCTAGGCAGGAGTCCTTTTCCACTCCAGCTGAGACAGTTTTGGTTCTTCGCCCAGAGGGGACCAACCACATCTTTATTGAACTGTAACAAAAAGTAGTAAGGGCCACAAAAGGGGGTGGGGTGGGGTGGGTGGGGTGGGTGGGGTGGGTGGGGTGGGTGGGGTGGGTAGGGTGGAAGGGATGTTCTTGAAGTTCTTGGCTTAAAGAGCCAATGAGATTAGAGAGTAGAGAGGAGATGTGGGTCTCCAAGGGATGAGTAGTTTTATGCTATTGACATGAGTGATTTGCTCATTTCTTTTTCTTCCATTCCTCTATTAATGTATTCATCTCCCAATAAAGTTATCCAACCAACCATCCATCCATCCATCCACCCATCCATCCACCCATCCATCCATCCATCCATCCATCCATCCATCCACCCACCCATCCATCCATCCATCCATCCACCCATCCATCCACCCATCCATCCACCCATCCATCCACCCATCCATCCACCCATCTGTCCACCCATTCATCCATCCATCCATCCATCCATCCATCCATCCATCCATCTCATTATCCAGTCACTCTCCACTCTATTTAAGCATCCATCTAAGTGTCCATCCATCTATGTATCTATCCATCTATCATCATTCCAGCGAGTACTTGCTCTGAGCCAGAACCCTGTGCCAGTTGCTAGGATACAGACACAAACAGTTCACCAGGCCTGCCCTGAAAGTGTTCCAGGTCTGGTGACCTGATATTTGAATAAACACCCATGTCTCCTCAGCCATATCACGTCGCAATGAATGTGAAAGTTGTTTCATGAATCCAAAGGATTAACTGACTCCAACACAAGTGGCCCCTCCTCAAGTCACTGTCTCTAATTTCACTATGTGGAGTGGGGATTTGACAAGGGAGGAGAAGGCGAAAGGCACTTCTGGCTGATGGACCAGGCTCGCCAGAGCAGATCTTTGCAAACACATAAATAATATGGTTGGGTAATGCGGTACTGCAATCGCAATAATGAGATGAAACAGGGTTGGCACTCTAGCTGAAAGATACCTTTGGAGCCTCTGAAGGGCCTTGAATGCCAAGCTAAGGCTTTTGTCCTTTGTCCTGCGTTCTCAAGGCCTGGAGGGCCAGTGGGAAACACTGCAGAAAATGTTGTCAGATGAGTACTTTCAGAAGCTCACTGAGGCAAGCCCATCTGGCCTGGAATCCAACTTTGCTGCCTTCTGCTTTGGTGCCTTGGGCAAATGAACGAACATCTCTTTGTTCATTTCCTCTTCTCCACACACAAAAAGATGATGCTTTTTTTCACTGCTGGTTTGCTATGAGCTACAAGATCCCACCGGAGAAGCACCTGGCACCGATCTTGACACACTGTATGTAGATGTCTCATGCTTACCTTCTTCTGGGAGCTGCTGGGCCAGCTAGAAGGGGAGACTGGGGTTTCCACCGCTCACTCGGTCTTAGTGTGTGTGTGGGAGTGGGGACAGGAGAATAAAGAGTGGAAAGGCAGTGGGAGGCAGAGAGAGAGAGAGAGAGAGAGAGAGCTTCTCCAGTGGTTTTGCTTTGCTTCTCCACAATGCTTCTTCAGATTGCTGTAGGTTGTGCGATGACAGGCAGGTTCGGCAGGCTGTCTAGGTTGCAGATTCAATGGTGATATCAAACTCAGACAACTAGTGATGCCCCGGCTTGGGAAAGGGCTTGGGGACCGCACTGTGACCCCAGGTGCCCTGGCACCAGGCCACTCGAAACTCTTTCCGCCCATGAGTGGCTCTCCCCTCCCCGTCCCGTCTTGCCCTACACAGCTGTTCTGAGGAGATGGCTCCCTGGCCCTGGGACTGTGCCTGCTAATCCCAGGGAGCAGCCTGCTGGGACGAGACCTGACACGTTTGAATGCTCAGCAGCACAACTTACCCAACGCTCTGGCTCTGTGCCCTCCCTACTGGCTTCAGGGCTGGGACTGTGGTCCCCTCCCCTGTGGCACCCCTTGCTGACCTTGGATCCCAGCAGGCCATGGGAGGCTTCACAAAGAGATATCTGCAAGAGAAAACATATGCCCTTAATGGCTAACATCACCCACCCTTGGTGGGCAGTCAGGAAGGTGGAACCAGAGCCTTTCCATCTTAGACCTTCTCTCACATGGGACACATGTTGGCTCAGCTGGAAAGTGGGGGGTGAAGATGAAAACCCCCAGATACTAGATGGGGATCCAGAGAAGATTGAGAAGGAAGGTTTTGAAGAGTGCAGCTCACACATGGGTCTGCTATGTTGGTCGAGAGGCTTCTTGTGCTGTGAGGACAGCCTCCTTTGAATCTATGGCTGCCTCCTCCCTTCTCAGCCTTGGCCAGAGGATCTAGGAGCCTCTGTGGCCACCCAGATTCTCTCTGGACTATTAACACTCTCATTTGGAAAAAGAAGTAGGTGAAGCTCTCACCTGAAGAAACAGGCAGCTGCTGGGGCTGGCACAGATAGGTGGGTTACCCAGCAGTGGAACCCTCAGAAAAGACAGAGCACCCCAACTCAGGGGCTGCAGAGTACAGTCTTTCCAAGGGTATTTGATGACAGAGGAGAAAAAAAAAGATCAACTTCTCAGAATGACTGCAAATCAAAGTTAATTGATGTTTAATTGAATATGTGCATAATGTAATATCATGTCAACTTGTTAAATGGAGCTCACCCCAGCTCCTATGAAGTTATATGTAAATGATATTTGAAACAGGGTCTGGATGCATTTTGATGTGTTTATTGTGATGTGGTATGGCATGCTCAAGTGGGAGGGAAGGATGCTGTGAAGATTTCTAAGTAGATCTGTTGGAATGGAATGGTGGTAGGGTATGCAGCCCATAATAGTTGATCTGCCACCTTCTGCTTGCCTTCCCAGTGTCTGTTGGAGACCTCCTTGGGAAAGCTGAGCATTTTCAGCACTCACATATAAGCTAACCTCCACAGAGAACACTGAGTTAATATTCTGGAATCTTCTAAGACAATCTGATAAATCTTTGCAGTAGTTTGGTATGTTCTCTAGGATTGGGATCTAGATAGGATGAATCTTCTAAGTCTAGCCTGGAGAAGAGGAACCAAGCTCTCTCCTTCTTTCTCCTGCCCCCTTCCATCTTATTATTTTTTTCACTTCCTTCTCTTCCCTTCTTCCTTCTCTGGTGCTGGGTATTTGGTGAGGGAGGGCCTTCTGGCTGCATCACAACATATTAGAGGGCAATGTGTCAGACAAAGCAAGCTCTGTAGTTTGGATCTCTCCTCTTCCTGTTACAAAGACATTACATGTCATCATGGAGCCTCTGCCTTTTGTCTTCATCTAATTTTAACTGCCTCCCAAAGACATTATCTCAAAATATTATGAACATATGAATTTAGGAATTATGTTTCCAATGCATGAACTTTTGGAGGACACAGTCAAGTCATAGCACCAGGGAAGCCACTGATATTTGGGGGAATATTTGTTATGCAGCAGAGTCTATAAAGCTGACAATTAAAAGAAGAGGAGGCTGAGGCTTGTTCTTGAGGGCCAATGTGTGTATTCCTAGAGCTATAAGTGGGGCACATGGACTTGCAGCTTGCTTCCCACAGAGACTAGAGCTACATGAAGTGTGCCCCCTAGCCTCCAAACTCTGTGCCTTGAGTCTGAGAACTTTGTGCCAACATCAAATGCTCTAGAAGTTTCATGGACTCTAGTGTATACCTCTGGGGACCTTTGACATGAGAGGATAATGTTACAGGGCTGGAATCAAGCCTTGAGTCACAGCTTAGAGGCAAATTTAGGGGCTTCTGAATGTGTTTGTTGTTCTTAGAGACATTTGTGACCCCTAGGTCCATTACTCCCAACACTGATCTCATAGAAGGCCAGAAACTACTGCCATGGACCACATGGCAGTTCTCCCAACAGGATAGAAACTGGACAAGCAGGCCCAGTTTCTGAGGCAGGTTCTTGACATAGCTTCAGAACCCACCTCATAGGAGTAGAGAAGGCTGCTGCCATAGAGAGTGACAGCTCTGGGCAGAAGGCTGTCTGTGCTCTGGGTCCTGGGGGTGGGGATCAGCTGTTCATTTGCCAGGGAAGGCCAAGGTTTTGGGCTGACACCTCCAAAACCATGAGCCCAAATATATGCTCTCCTTTTCTCAGTATCTGTTTTTCTATCTATCTATCTATCTACAAACACATAAATCTCTTACTAAATCTAATTTGTAAATACATTTTTTTTATTATGGATTGTGTGTCAGAAGAAACAAAGTGGGGCTGGAGAGATGGCTCAGTGGTTAAGAGCACTGTCTGTTCTTCCAAAGGACCTGGGTTCGAGTCCTAGCACCCACATGGCAGGTCACAATTGTCTGTAACTCCGGTTCCAAGGGACCTGACACCTTCACACTAATGCACATAAAATAAAACTAAATAAATTATTAAAAAAAAAAACAGAGTATGGATAAGCCTGGGCACGATTTTCGACCTGAAGGTCTTAGGACATATTCCTGTAGTAAGGAGAGACTGATGCTATTAGTTGCATATAAGTGTGAGCTTGAGCACCATGCAGAGTACACCTGCCGGGTCTGACGGGACCAAATGAAAGAATCACATCCAATGGGCCAGCAGGGTACTTAGCCCCCTGTTAGCTCAGCCCTCCGTGTATTCTATATCCTAAATTTTCTACAACAATTGCTTTTGTCTTTGTTACCTCTGGTGCCACCTAGGTAAAGACTTTATAATATTTTTAAAGTTCTCAGCCAGCAGGAATTCAGGGCTTTCCTAATCTATCCTGGGTCCTAGATCCTTTGCATTGTAATGTCCTGGTCTGTACTATCTACCAGGTGCTACCATGCCTTTTTCTTTTTCTTTTTCTTTCTTTCTTTCTTCTTTCTTTCTTTCTTTCTTTCTTTCTTTCTTTCTTTCTTTCTTTCCTTCCTTCCTTCCTTCCTTTCTCTCTCTCTCTCTCTTTCTTTCTTCTTTCTTTCTTTCCTTCCTTCCTTTCTCTCTCTCTCTTTCTTTCTTTCTTTCTTTCCTTCCTTCCTTTCTCTCTCTCTCTCTCTTTCTTTCTTTCTCTCTTTCTCTCTCTCTTTCTTTCTTTTCCTTCCTTCCTTCCTTCCTCTCTCATTCTTTCTTTCTTTCTCTCTCTCTTTCTTTCTTTCTTTTTTCTTCTTTTTCTTTCTTTCTTTTTTTTCTCTCTCTCTCTTCCTTCCTTCTTCTTCTTCTTCTCCTCCCCTTCCTTCCTTCCTTCCTTCCTTCCTTCCTTCCTTTCTTTCTTTCTTTCTTTCTTTCTTTCTTTCTTTCTTTCTTTCTTTCTTTCTTTCTTTCCTGCCAGCTGACATGGCCAAACTGGTCAGCAGTGCTCAAGCTGGGGTGAGTCTTGGCTTCTTGCAATCTTGGTGGCGTCAGAGTTTCCAGGAGCTGCACGGTGCCCTGTACCTCTCTGCTACTGCTGTCGTCCAAACACCCCAGCGCAGCACACACCCTTCCCGCCACCCCCGGATGTACAGAGCCTCACTGATGAGCTCTGGCCTTGCAAAATGCCAGCTGTTCATGCTTTCTGTTCTCCCCTGCTGCTAGGCAGGCAGCTTGGCAACTCCTTAGCTTAGAGAGCAGAGGCTATCTAGAGCTGGGTTTGTCTAGAAAGTGCTCTCTGTTATCTTGGGTCAAGTTCACTAGAAATAGAAGCTAAAACAGCTTCCTGCACATGTGGGCTATGGAGGGGGTTATTCACCTTATCCAGCAAGGTAGCTGGAGGGCAAACTAAGGGGACTGGAGAAGCTGACTAGAGACAGAAAGCATGACCTTTGCCTCTGCACACAGGCTGCTTGGACATATGAACTGCACCAGAGATTTGTACTAGCGTCAAGTAATCCTGGCGCGGACATCATGGATGAGGTGGGGGTTGACCTTGGAGTTGTGGCAAATTTCCAGGCATCTCTGGGCCAGACAGCTCCCCACAGCAGGGCTAGAGGAAGCTCGTGCTATGAAGCCTACACTGTTCCTAGCAGCTGGGAGATGTTTCATGGATGGGCGAGAGTCCCAAGGCTGCCAATCTCGTCAGTCACACCCTTCATGGTCAATGTCATCGTTTCTGTCCAAGAGCAATCCTGCCTTTTCCTGGATTCATTTCTACTTGGCTTATTAACCCAGGATTACACAGGACTACTGTGTGCCAGGTCTTAAGGGTCTAGGCAAACTGAACTGTATCCAGATAACAGGACTGGCCCCACAGGGTTGGCTGTTGCTTTGGGGAGATCTCTGCACTCACCCACATCTCAGCTCTAGACATTGCCTCCTGCTTCCGAGTTCACCAGAACTGTGAACCCAGCGACTGCTCCCAAAAGCAGAGGTGAGACAGCTTTGCAGTGGCTCTTCTCCTTTGTAAGAAGAACTGAAAAGTAGCTTGGGATGGGTGGGGTGAGGTGGAGGAAGGGTCTAGCAGGCTGTGAGTTTCCTGCCTTTGTAAATGTTCTAAGCTAAGCAGAGGAGTGTGTGGAGAAGCTGTTCTCTCTTCTACCCACTCCCTTCCCGCTGGGCTGGCTCAGCTGCAGCCCTGGCCTTGCAGCTACTGCTGGGGAAAGCAGAAAACCGCAGCTATGAGGCCCCAAACAGGCCTGCATCATGTTTACCAAGTGACAGAATCCTGGGCCCATCTCCAAAGAGGCTGGGGCTCCTGTGGCAACTTAGACAGCTCATCCACGCCAAGGCTGTGCATCACAGGCCACGAGGACTGGGAAGGCTGTTGGCGGTCACTGCATCCAAGTGTCTCATTTCATCAAGAGGCCACAGATGTGAATGAGTTGGCTGTAGTCACCCAGAATACTGAGACTTTGTTTAGGACACATGGGAGTGAGGGAAGGAGGCTGAGATTGAGGTTCATGGGTAAGGGGAAGAGGAAGGGACTCCTGCTGAAGCTCAGGTTCAGCCTCATCTGTGACTGTTCTCAGTTCTTGCCTCCCTTTCTCCCCTTGTGTACTGTCAGATGCTGGTTTTTAAGCTGAGGTCATTGGCCAAGGGTAAAGGAAGAAGGTGAGGCCAAGGCAGTGCCAGGCTTAGCCTCTGAGTAGGGCCTGGAAAACCTCTACTTTCTCAGCCTCAAACCATCAATGTCTGGTGCCTCCCTTTCCTGTCTCTAGGCTTGGGTTGGGGAAGACCCACAAGACAAGACCCCTTTCCTTTTCTCTATGCTGTCTCACCCTGCTGAGCCTTCTCTTCACAGCACCCCTTTGTCTCCAACCCTGCCCTCTGCACACAGATGGCTAGCAAACTCCCTGCCCCACAACCTCAAGAACTTTGCACATAGCCACTTTGGATAATCTTGTCCCGCTCAGTTCAAAGTGGCTTTGGGATCACTAGAGAACAGGTAAACCTTTGTCCAATCCTATTTGGTTCCTGTTCTACACATGACATCATGATCTCTCCTGGAGGCCACCTCTGACCCTCTTATCTCTTTCATTCCCGTTGCTGGATCATTGTCTGATGTATTTTTATGGGTATGAGTGTAAATGCATATGTGCCATGATACATGCATAGATATCAGAGGACATCTTATGGGAACATTTGTCTTTCCACTATGTTAAGTCTTGGGCTCTGTCCTTGCCTCTTCCTTTGTATCCCACTCAAAACGGGCTTTTCTTCTGCTTCCTCTTTTTGCTGCCTTTATCTTTTCCCTCCTTGAAGTGAATGTGAAATCAGAAGTTTCTTTCATTCCTGTGGCTAGCTCGGTCTCTGTCACTAGAGATTGAATGTCAGTCACACTCTTAGGTCACACCCATCTCCTGCTTCACTGCTCAGAACCATCTTCTTTGGGGACTCCCTTCCTGCTTGTTGTGGGCGCTTTCCACATCAAGGGCATCATCTTTAAGTTTGGATGAAGTATGCTCTGCCTCCCAGGGCTCCTGGGTTAGGCGTGGCTGCCAGCTGGTAGGCTTTGGGAATCATTCTAACCCACTCAATAGGCCAATTCTTCAATGGGTTCAGGGAAGCAGTGGAAACTTCTGGAGTTGGAAACTAGGTGGAGGAAGTAGGTACCTGGGAGCACATCTTTGGTGGTTATATCTTGTCCTGGGGCCTCTCCTCTGCCTTCTGGCCTGTCTCTAGGCTTATGTGTCCTCTCCTGACAAGTGTTCCTTCCCACTATGCTGTTCTGCCTCGCTACTGCGATTGGCAGGGAAGCCAGCCAATCACAGACTGGAGACCTCTGAACTGGTGTACACAATAAATCATCCTCCTTCTCCATTGTTTCTTGCAGGTATTTGTCTCAGCAAGGAAACCAAGACTAACCTATCCACTGATCTCTTCTCTTGGTTCTAAGCACCATTTGGTCACCGAAGTCAGAAATCTAAATTTTAGCAAGGAGATGGCTCAGTGGGTAAGGTCACCAGCCACCTGGCCTGAAGACCTGAGTTTTTCAATCCCTGGGCTTAGCATAGTGGAAAGAGAGAACCTCCTCCTACAAGATGTCCTCTGATATCCATGCATGCAACATAGCAATATGCACATACACTCATACACATAAACATATATAAATGTAACAGAAGTAAAGAAAGAAAGAAAGGAAGGAAGGAAGGAAGGAAGGAAGAAAGGAAGGAAGGAAGGAAGGAAGGAAGAAAGGAAGGAAGGAAGGAAGGAAGAAAGAAGGAAAGTCTTGTGGCAATTTGGACAATTTTCTACTTCCCCCAAGATATTGACCTCCAAATCCCCAGGACCCATTAATGGATTCTATATGGCAGAAGGGAATTGCTGAAAGGATAAAGTTAAGGGTTTTGAGATGGAGATGATCTAAGTGAGCCTGGAAATCATACGGGTCCTTACAAGAGGGAGGCAGGAGGGTCAGAGTGAGCTGTGAGGAATGTGATAATAGAAGCCAGAGGTTGGAGTGATCTGGCCCCAAGTTGTGACAACCACCAAATGCTGGAAGAACAAAGCTTCCCTCTGAAGTATCCTGAAGAAGTCAGTTCTGCCAGAAAGTCCCTCTCAGCCTTTTGGGTTGTTGACCCCCTGTAGGACTATAATAGAATATATTTGTGTGTTTTAAGATACAATGCCGTGTCAGTCTTGTACAGGAAATGAATACAGCCCTGATGCTGCTCCTTGGATACTCACTGCATTCATTTGATATACAGGCCTATCAAATGCCCATCATGTTACTCCTTCTAGGCCCAAACCCGTGCCACTGACACCTCCCTCTTCCAGAGTGCTTGCAGTGATATTTCAGCAAATCACCCCTTAGCTTCCATTGTTGCAATGCTAAGCCTTGCGTTTTATTGGGAAAGTAGCCCCTTCCTAGGCAGCCTTAGCTTGCAGCCTCAGCTTGCAGGCCGAAACAGGCAGCTGAAGCCTCTGGGCTATGAGGAACCCAGGATGTGCTACAGGGTCCAGGGCTAGCCTTTCTCTCAGGCCTGGATCCCCACCTCAAGTCCTACCCTTCAGCCCTGTGGTCCAAAAGTAGCAGACCCTGAAATTTGCCCTTTGTCTTTTACCAAGTCTCTTAAGAATTTGAGACTCCAGACTCTGGCTATTATGATTAGAGCTGCTAAGAACATAGTTGAGCAAATGTCCTTGTTGTATGGTAGAGAATCTTTTGGATATATGCCCAGGAGTGGTACCTCAACCGAGGAATGGATAAAGAAATTGTGATACATTTACACAATGGAATACTACTTAGCAATTACAAACAAGGAAATCATGAAGTTTTTAGGCAAATGGATGGAACTAGAAAAGATCATCCCGAGTGAGGTAACCCAGAAGCAGAAAGACACACATGGTATATACTCACTTACAAGTGGATATAAGTCATATAATATAGAATAAACATACTAAAATTTGTAGTCCTAAAGAAGCTAAACAGCAAGGAGGACCCCAGGGGAGATGCTTAATCCTCGTTCAGAAGGGAAAACAGGATAGACATCAGAAGTAGAAGTCAGGGAACAAGACAGGGGCTTTCCACAGAGGGCCTGTGAAAGACTACCCAGCAGGATATCGAAGCAGATGCTGAGACTCATAGCCAAACTTTGGGCAGAGTGCAGGAAATCTTATGGAAGAGAGTGGGTGATAGAAAGACTTGGAGGGGACAGGAGCCCCACAAGAAGACCAACAGAGCCAAAAAATCTGGGCTCAGGAGGGCCTGCAGAGACTGATACCCGAGGACCATGCTCAGATGTAGCCCACGGGCAGCTCAGTCTACATGGGCATTGCCTAGTAAGGGGAACAGGGGCAGTCACTGGCATGAATTTGATTGTCTGTTCTTTGATCACCTCACCAGGGGGTGACCTTACTAGGCTACAGAGAAAGAGGATCCAGACAGCTCAGATGAGACCTGATAGTCTAGGGTCAGATACTAGGGGAGGAAGACCTCCCCTATCAATGGACTAGGGGAAGGACATAGTGGGGGAAGAGGGAAGGAGGTTGGGACTGGGAGGAAATGAGGAAGGGGGCTACAGCCAGAATACAAAGTGAATAAATTTTAATTCATAATAATAATAGTGAAAAAAAAAAGAATTTGAAACTCCTCTGGGCTTCGGCTCTCTCATCTGTATTATTAAGGGTCACCTCCAGATGAGTTTTACACCTTAAGGAACTCTTAGCCTGGACAACTGGACTGAGCACAGGTCACTGGGCCCCCTTCCCCTTCCCCCAATGTGTTCAAAAGATACCTTGCAAGGTCTTCCACTGTCTTGGAGCTGGATGGTACCACATGAGCTGCTTCCCACTGATGTCCTCTCCGAGGCTGGGTGTGCATACGTGTGCTGCATATGGGCATGTGCTCGCGTGCTTTAGGAGGAACAACAGAATTTTAAATAGTTTATTAAAGAGCTGCTCAAGGCGCCTTGGATATGAAATTTCTCCAGAAAAAAAAAGGAGAAAGAAAAAAAAAAACCCTCTATTTTGATGATTTAAGTGTTAATGACTCAAAACCATATGGATCACATTTCCCTCCCATCCACACAGTTTTAAAAAGTATCAGAGAGACTGCTCAGGGCAAAATGCATTTATGATTCCATCGATCCAGCAGCATTGCGGAGGGCTGCACTCCAGATTTGAGGGAAACAAGGCCCACTGAGCCAGGATGTGGGTGCCCCCTCCTCCCCTCCAGGCCTCTCCACATGGTCTCAAGGGAAAACCACACTGGACTTCTGGGAAGAGTATTCAATATACAACCTGAAAATTCAGTATCCCAGTGGTGTGTGTGTGTGTGTGTGTGTGTGTGTGTGTGTGTGTGTGTGTTTCAAAACCTCCAGAACTAATTTTAAAATGACTTAGGTTTTGGCAGACTGAAGAGGTGTTAACTCAAACCCGAGTGGATTTCAAGGGAAATGTAATTAGAAAAACCCTTTCCTAGTTAGCTGAGAGAAGGCATCGAGCAGTAAAGATACTTGTTGCAGGACTGTCTGGTGAGATGAGAACGTGCTGCCGTCAGGGCCAGTGTGCAGACAGGCACATGCACCCCGTCCCAGCCAGGCCCTCTGCCTGCACCCAGCACTGGGATCATAAAACCCAGCAGGGGGGGGGGGGACACATGTGAGGACCAGGGCACAACTAAATCGTTTGTGGTTGGTTGTTCTGATAACTGGAGTGGGGTGAAGTGAGGGTCACTGGTGGATGGAGACACACATTTTGACCCATTCCTTTCCTGGGCCTGATCCCTTCTCAGGCTAGTGAGATGACTGACAGTTGGCTAGATTTGTACATCTGTGTCCTGGGAACAAAGTTTCCACTGCCAGTAAAGTAGCAATTCAGACCCTTTGTGGCAGGCCAGGGTCTGCTTCCTGATGTTACCTTCTGCCATTGGTTTCTTCTGCTACTAGCCCTTCCCAGACTTCTTCTCTGTCTGGCTTCAACACCCTCCTTCCTGGGACACCAAGCTCTCCCCACCCCCCAGATACTAATGGGAGTTTGTCTCTCCATTTTCTGTGTCCCTTGAGCACAGTGGACACACATCTATGCCCACCACACTGCATCTTGTCTCCTCAACTGGACCTGCATCTGAACATTAGCTTTTACCCCATCTGTCATAACTCTGTATGGACCATGCTAGGGTTGAGCTTAATCAGGCTTGGCATGTGGCTTGGTGCCCAACAAATGCCAAGTGGACCAGCTGGAATCCTGTGAAAATCTCTAGAACTATTTCATTCACTCATTCATTTACTCATTAACCCACCCAACCATTAGCCCACTCATCCATCTCCAACCTATACATCTGTTCATCCATCCATCCATCCATCCATCCATCCATGTTGTCCATCTATTCATATATCTTTCCTCACCATCCATCCATCCATCCATCCATCCATCCCTCCATCCATGTTGTCCATCTATTCATATATCTTTCCTCACCATCCATCCATCCATCCATCCATCCATCCATCCATGTTGTCCATCTATTCATATATCTTTCCTCACCATCCATCCATCCATCCATCCATCCATCCATCCCTCCATCCATGTTGTCCATCTATTCATATATCTTTCCTCACCATCCATCCATCCATCCATCCATCCATCCATGTTGTCCATCTATTCATATATCTTTCCTCACCATCCATCCATCCATCCATCCATCCATCCATCCATCCCTCCATCCATGTTGTCCATCTATTCATATATCTTTCCTCACCATCCATCCATCCATCCATCCATCCATCCATCCATCCATCCATCCATGTTGTCCATCTATTCATATATCTTTCCTCACCATCCATCCATCCATCCATCCATCCCTCCATCCATGTTGTCCATCTATTCATATATCTTTCCTCACCATCCATCCATCCATCCATCCATCCATCCATCCCTCCATCCATGTTGTCCATCTATTCATATATCTTTCCTCACCATCCATCCATCCATCCATCCATCCATCCATCCATCCCTCCATCCATGTTGTCCATCTATTCATATATCTTTCCTCACCATCCATCCATCCATCCATCCATCCATCCATCCCTCTATCCTTCCACTCATTCACCACCCAGGTATGCATCTGTCCTTCTACCTGCCTCTCACCTCACTTTTCTATTCACTCATGAGACATGAGAGATTTGGTACCTTTACTATAACCCTATTGTATTTCATATCAAATGGTCTTGGACTATTTCAAACACAGTCTATTGACATATTGCAACAAGCAGCTATGGACCTCTCACTGATGTATTTCTTTTATTATTATTATTATACCATCTGTGCTTGAAATTTTTCTTTTTAAACTATAGTTTTATGGGCCCATGTGTAGGCTCTGTGTTCCAATCCTTTGTCTTCTTCCTGGGAGTTGGAGTCTCTAATTCTCATACATGTCTTTATGTTTTTAAATCATGTGTGTTTGTGTTCACAAGTGACATAGAGTGTTTTATTTTTCAGGTTTTAAACTTTTATGTAACTGCTGTTCTGCTGCTGCACCTGTCACTTCATAACTTGTTTTGTTCTTGTTCATTCTTATGATTCCATTGTAATATATATATATATATTACATTTTATATATATATATATATATATATATATATATATATACATGGATATGGATAGTTTATGTCAACTTGAAACAAACTAGGGTTATGAAAAAGAAGGGAGCCTCAATTAAGAAAATGACTCCACAAGTTCAGGCTGTAGGCAAGCCTGTAGGGAATTTTCTCAATGATTGATAAGGGAGGGCCCAGCTCACTGTGGGTGGTGCCATTCCTGGGGAGTTGTCATGGGTTCTATAAGAAAGCAGGCTGGGCAAGCCTAAGCAGCGACCCTCCATGGCCTCTGCCTCAGCTCCTGCCTGCAGGCTCCTGCCCTGCTTGAGCTCCTGTCCTGACGTCCTTCAGTGATGAACAGTGGCATGGAAGTGTAGGCCAAATAAGCGCTGTCTTCTCCAAGCTGCTTTGGTCATGGTGTTTCATCATAGCAGTAGCAACCCTAACTATGACATCTATCTTCATAAAAGTACAATTGTGTGCCATGTGATCCTCTGTCTCATTTGAGCCACCAGTTCTTGAGTGGCAGAATGTTCTTCTGTGTATAACTTTCTGCCATGCTTGGCAAGGTCTTTGAGTGTTGGCTGCATAGATCAGGGGTAAAGGTTTGCAATGCCTGCAATGGCCCAACCTCAGGGCTCTGTGGTGGGTATCTGGAGACTTGGTCCTAGCTCTTAAAGAACAGCATATTAACAGACAGATGAAGTGTTGGTCTAGTGGGGAGGATGCAAATTTGTGATCATACATAGGAGACATGGTAGAGGAAAAGGGACAAGGAAGAGGAAAGGGAAGCAGGCCATTCTTGGCAGAAAAAAACAGCACAGTGGAGGCTGCGGTGGAAAGCCATTTGTCCCTCCTACCTAGCTCAGGAGGTACTCCTAGCAGGATGGTTTCTTGTCTCCTTTGGTAGACGAACCTTCATACTCAATGCAGGTCCTTGAAACTCTGTCTCATTCACCCATGCCTTCTTCCTCCACAAAGCCAGCAAAGTTCCTGGACACCTGCTATGTGCTGGACCCTGTTCTTGTGCCTGGATAAAGCAGAGTCACAAGGAGACACTTCTTAGATTGTCGGTGGTGAACAACCTCTCAGAAGGCTACATAGGAAGTTGAATGGGTTATGGATTCATAGGTAAGATAGCGTCTTCTGGGAGATATATTGGTCAGCTTTCCATCACTGTAACAAAATGCTAGAGGATGAGTAACAAAGAGATTTGTTTAGCTTGGTTTCAGAGGCTGAAAGTCTGAATAGCATGTCCCTGACAATAACCCTTCTCACATCACATCAGGACAGACGGCGCCATGGTGGGTGTGTGGGCATGACTGACAGAACAGGAAGCCAGACATTTTTTAGTGGGATTGGTTCTTTAAGATAAGTGACTCTTCCAGGAATGAAGTGAGGTCCCACAAGAGTTAGCATAACAGCACCAGAAGGCAGTGCCCCAGAGTCCTAACTACCTCCCACTAGAACTCACTTCTTACAGGAGTGCCACCCCTCATATCAGCGTACTGAGGTTTTAACATATAAACCTTTGAGGACAAATCACACCTGAACCATTGCAGGGACTCTGGACCTTGAGATCTGAATCTAAGGTGGGGAAAAATGCACAGAAGTGAAGGAACTTGGCCTGTTTAAGGCTGTTTTTGCTCGGGGCAGAGGGGGAGTGGTGGCCCAGGGCCAGCAGTCGGATTGCATATGGCTTTGCAAGGCAAAGAAGGAGCTCAAGTTTTATTTCAACCAGATGAGGAGACTTCAGAGGGTTTTAAACAGACAATTGATGGGATCCAATTACTTTCCAAATTAATTGAAAGTAGGAGATCGTGAGCTGAAGTTGGAGGGGAGCCAGGTGGCTCTCTGCAGTCCAATTCCAGGTGGCTACAGATTGGTCCTGGTTGTGGGCAGCAGCAATGGAGAGAGGGGGCTTGAGATGTTTCCCTAAGGTGGAGTTGACAGGAGTTGGAAGGAAAGATGGAAGAGGTGAGAGAGAGAGAGAGAGAGAGAGAGAGAGAGAGAGAGAGAGAGAGAGACAGTGGTAGAGAAGAGGGCTTGGGAGAGTGGGGAGCAGTGGTCATTATTAAAGGGCAGATTTGGGACTGGGTGGGATGGGTGGGTTTGAGCCTGGCTATGAGAGAGCCAAGTGGAGCTTCTTACTAGGTGACTCCTGCGGGCATCCCAGGGGGGTCATGACAGCACCGCTCTGCATGTGTCCCAGGAGTCCTGGTCATCTGTCTTAGTGTAGTGCACAGTCCGTTTTCTGCGTATCTTCTGAGAGTTAGGCAGAGCAAGGTGTAACACGTCCATTTTGCTGCTGGGAAGACAGGGGCCCAGCAGGTCAGTGACTGGCTGAGACCAAGCAGGCAGAGCCCAGAGGCTCCTTGCTTCAGCCTGGCTTCTCTATCTGAAGGTCACATTTCACTGCTGGCAGGATGGGAGCAGGGCCAATGTCAGCTTGTCTGGGTCTATTTTTTTCCCTTATAGATGCCCTTTTCTGTTTTCATGACGTAGCCAAGGTCATTTCAGCCCAAAGATGTCTCAGCCAGAGTCCAAGGCATTCCCTGGGTGTGCTCTGTGGTGTCATGACATCCTGGTAGCCAGTGCCAGACAGGGGCTGGCATCACCCATTGTGGACATGGCATGCTTCTATCTTTCAATTTGTCAAAGAAGGGCAAGGGAGGAATCCAGGCACTGAGCATGAGAAAAGTTGAGTTCACCCTCCTAAGTACTCACAGTGCTTAGGGCTAAGTACTACAAACAGCCACAGGCCTGGAAAGTGTACGGTAAAGTGGAGGCCTGTCACTTTACAAAGAGGAAGCGAGGTACAGGATATACACAGTGAGAACCAAAGCTGCACTCAGGCAAGCAAGTGAAGTACTTAGCTACTTCCTTTTACAGCTGTTGTGCTCAGCCAGTAAACAGTTGTTCATTTGTTTATTCAAGGAGAGGGAAACGGAGGCCTTGCGCTTGAGCAGCTTCTAGCAGCAGTGTTCGAAACTAAATAGCCAAGAAGCAGAAGCTCTGTTAGGTGGTTCTGGGTCCAGCGTTCCCTAGGACCAGGTCTTTGTCAGCTGTTTGTGACAAGTCCTTGACAATGAAAACAGCAGTGTTCTGGGGAACAGGAAGGGCAGACGGAGGCCCTGGCACACCAGCTAAGGAGAGATTAGATGATGGTTGGGAATGAGAGACTCCCTGGTTAGGCTAGGTGTCCTCCCTGTGGGCACTACTCACAGGAGAGCAGACAGGGGGCCTCACAGGAGAGCAGACAGGCGGAACAGACCGGGGGGGGGGGGCTCTTCTAGGGCCGGGCAGGCCTGGTCCCAGCTCAACTGTATGCCCAGAGCAGATCTGCAGTAGCTGTGACTCACAGACTAAGGCTGAGTTAGAATTAAGTCTCCATTGAATACTGAATGCCTACTGTGTGCTCTGCAATGGCCAGGACCTGCCTTCAGCCAGCCTAGTAGTTAGTGAAGGTGCTGACAAGCAGACACCAAATAATCTGTTTACTGTCTCTTCCTGGAGAGAGGAAGCAACACACTTGGGCCTTCCCTGGAGGTGTATCAGAGGAAAACTGGAGGAGCCATGCTTTTAAATATAAACCCTGAGGTGGGGGCAGTGGTTAGCCAGGCAAGGGGAACACTACTGGCAAAGGCTCAGAGGCAGGTGAAAGGTCACATCTACAGTGGAAAAGATCTTGATTTCTTTTTAAAAAAGATTTAGTTAAAATTTTTATTTTTTGCATGTATGAATACATGCATGTTTGTATGCATGTTTGCATGCACGTGTGGTTGCACATGTGTGCAGGTATGAGGTATGCACGCTTACTGAATCTAGAGCTTTTTCATCTTGATAGTCTAGCTGGCCAGTCTGCTCCCGATAACTGGTTCTACATCCAGAGCCCTGGGGTCATACATTGGTCACTGTGCATGCCAGGCTTTTATGTAGGTGCTGGGGAGCCAAACGCAGGTCCTCAAATTTGCATGGAAAGTGCCTTATCCCTGAAATCTTCTCCTGATTGTTTTAAAACCTAGGTTGAATTCACATAAAATGAAACAAGCCATCCAGGCACACAGATCAGCAATGTTTTGCAGAAGCACGCTGTTGTGTGACCACAGTGCCCTGTCCAGCCTCATTGCCCGCTTCCCACAGGTATCTGAGGTTTTCTGAGCTAAACTCCACAAGCCTCGTTCCTCGCAGGGGAAGTGATTTGTGTGTGTCATGACAGCACGCATTATGTTCACAGGCAGTGCTATTATACACATAAAACTCACCTGGAGGTACAATTGCTATACCTATTGCACTGAACAAAACTGATGTGATATGCTCAAGGTCACGTGGCTGGGGCAGAGACAAGATTGGCGTGCAGGCTAACATCATAGGTCCTTCTGGCTCCCAAAGATGCCTCTGCAGACCAGCTGGGCGCTGGAGAAGAATCCAAAATTCACCACTGGATCTCGGGCATCCATCTCTCAAAGCTTCCCCTGCCAAGGATCTCAGCAGACTCTTGAGAGCGTCCTGCACAGTCAGGTCTGACTAAGGCCCCAGGCGCAGTGATCTGGGGTCATGATACCCTTAAGATGACATCTTTCATGGTGGCAGCTGGTGGTTGGAGTGTGGGGGCAGCAGGGCAGACAGGTGGAACAAGGACATTAGACTCCAAGGCCCAGGACAGAGGCCCCACTGCCGGCCTCCCCCGGCGTGCATTGGCCTTGCTGACAAATGGACTACAGCTTCTCTCCTTGTGGAATGGTGTGCAATAATAAAACGCTCCTTAAAGCTGGGGCGGGACACAAATGACTGCTTTCTCAGGTCCTAATCGGGGTCGTTAACTGCGTATGGAAAGGTTTTATAAACATTTGCTAAACTCCCGGGTTAACCGTGACCATGTCCTGGCTAGCAGGGGCCAGCTGTGAAGTTACATATCCAAGGCCCAGGATTCCATTGGTTATCTTCAGAGGCTTCTGCATGCCAAGGAGCCCTTCCGTGTTCTGAACAGGACACTCTGGGTGTGAAAAATTAATAGGTAGATGGAAGGGAAAAGAGCTGAGCTCACTGCTTCCTAAATCTGGACTTTCAAGCCCTTCATTGTCTGTCTCTGAGCCTCAAGCCCCTCCCTTACACAGCAGAGATAATATTTAGTCTCGGATAGCATTTGGGGAAACAACAGTAATGGGATCCTAGATCTTCCTCTTTCGCCCCTCCCATTTTTCTTCCAAGCTCTTTTTGCCCTCAGTGCAGAAGCTGCCCATCATTAGTCTTCCCTTGTTTCCCATCCCATTCTTTGCTGTCATTCCTTCCTACTGCTTTCCACCACATTTATAATACATCATGTCTGCCCCCTGCCTCTGGGCAATGAAAGGTGTGGGTCTGAAGCACTAGGGCTGATTGCATAAGAAGTTAGAACCAGGACTCTTTCAACAAGAGCAGGTGCAGAGAAGTGCCCCACTCTCCCAGGGGCATGCTGACCTGAAGGGCTTTGTTCTCAGACTTTCTTCTGGCCTTGGGGGCTAGTATACAGAAGAGGAGCCAAGGGCTGGAAGTACTTTGCCTCTCTGCTTCTGCAGAAGAGCACCTCAGTCCCTGGCAGATCATTCCCTAAACTCTTCCTTGATTTGGGGAATCTTCCTTGGCTCCCATCCTCATTCCCCACAGGGGACTCGTCATAGGCCAGATATGTGTTATTCTAAAGGACTTTTCTTTCCCACTTTGCCTGGCCAGGGGCTTCAGATACTCAGAGCCCACTTCCTATTCCTGAGGATGCCCAGTGAAGAAACCATGGCAACACTGTGTACTTAGCCCAACCCATATGTCCGAGCAGAATATCTCAACCCAAACCAGAGTTTCCAATGCCCTGGCCAAGGGGGAAGGGTGTGGACAGGCTGGAACAGGGGGAGTCACAGCGCTGAGACCCTTCCTTATGCTAGGAATGCTTGTAGGGGAAAGCATTACCAGGAGTGGCCTGCTGAGGCTGAGAGGATAAGAGACCGCGGCCACATGTGTCATGCACATGTACACACACACACACACACACACACACACACATACACACACACACATGCACACAAGCACACACATGCACTTGTGCACTTGACTCTTAGAGGTGGGAAGTCAGGGGACATCTTAGATTCAATAAACATTGACAGTCGATGACCAGCATCCCTTTGCCTCAGTTCCTCTTCAAGGTACAAGCTCTGCTTAATCCTACTCAATATGCAAGGAGTGACAGCCTTTTCCAGTGTCAGATAGGTTAAGGCCTATACTCACAACAATCCCGTGGGCCCAGCCTTTTCTCATGAAATGGACTCCTCACCAAGCCCGACTTTAGTTCCCTCCATCAAGAACAAGTAGCTGGGTGGCTGTGGTGTTCACCTTAATCCCAGCAGTCAGGAGGCAGAGGCAGGCAGATCTCTGAGTTCAAGGCCAGCCTGGTCTACAGATCGAGTTCCAGGACAGCCAGAGCTACACAGAGAAACCCTTTCTCAAAAAACAAAAAACAAGCAAACAAACAACAAACCAACCAAACTAAAGTAAATAAATAAAAATCAAACCAAACCAGTTCAAACAAAAGAAAGAACAAGTGATTGATCAGATCCTCCAACTCTGAACTGGCAGACCCCTCCCCAACCCTCCTTTCAAGCCTCAGGTCAAAGGCTGCACACCTGGGATGAGACAAGGTTTAGTGTCAGGGGCTGTCTCTCCCTGCTCATACCTTAACGCTACCTTCACACATTTGTCACCATGTCTTCCAGAGGCTGGGTCTCATTCCCGTGCCTTCCACTTGCTTCTCACATACGGGGCTAGGGTTCGTTGCATGGGACATTCTGGCTCAGCCTTGCTTTCTGTAGAATCTGATGCATAAATGTAAGGTGGATGAGGTCAGATCACCTGGGTGAAATATCATGTGAACAGGGGACCTGCTATACAACCAGACAGTAAGCTCTGGGGAGCCCCATCCACACTGCAGACTCCCACGTCAGCTGTCCACCAGCCCCATGTACTCACTGTTAGATACAGTGTCTAGTAAGCAAACAACGCCCTGGTGACAATGACATTAGCTTGACTTTAGGGCCTCTATCAGTCCATGTTCTGTCTCAGTGAGCTCTGAGAATTTAGTGGGGGGGGGTTGGCTAAATGACATGAAATCATAAAGAGAGAGACCACAATCCCACGAGAATCTCGCCTCCAGGACTCAAGGCACAGGTGGAAGAAGAGCGAGGGCCACTGCAGGGACGGGGCTGGCTGTGCTCACAGAGCAGATAAACTATGGGTAGAACTTACTGGCTATTCCCCACTGCAGCTTGAAACAGCAGAGTGAGCTGCCAAGCGGAGGGGCCAAGGGAATGAGCCAGGCTGCACAACCGCACAGCGCCTTAGCCTCCGCCTCCGAACTGCAGCAGCACGTGTAGTTAAATCTACTTCCTGCTTCCTCCTCTCAGATTAGCATGTTCTACCTCAGGCAGCTCTTGTGCAGCTAGAAGGAGGGGCAGGAAAGGATTATAAGATTCTGTTTTAAAAGAAAAAGAAAAAAAACCCCTTCTCTGCTCTTAGTTCTCTCCTCTCCCCTTAAGGGAAAAATATGGAAAGGAGATTTTTTCCCCCCTCTTACTGTGGCTTTGGCTGTTTGTCTGGCTCCTCCTGGGTACTGTGAATTTACAGTATGGCCTCTCTTGAAGCAGCTTTAGGGAGAAAGATGGTGGAATTTTATTCTTCCTAATTTAAAACAATAATAATTGTTCACGCGTTAGGAAGCATTCCTATTAAATCAATCCAATCTTTCAGAACAACTGGGAGAGAGAGAAGCCAAATTTCCAGACTGAGCCTCAGCTGGCTTCTGGAGACTTGTTCAGCCTCAAGCAGACAGAAGCCAGCTCCACTCTAGGTGTGTGGTGGGTAAGGGTGATGGCCGGGAATGACCTGGCTGAGCCTCGCTGCAGCATTGTCGTGAGGAGCAGGGAACAGGTGCGCTCCTTGCTGGGATGCAGCTGCGGTTCTGCATGTACAAAGCCCACTGTATGGATGAATACCTGTGGTATCTTCTGCTCTTATCAGCAATCCCAGAAGCCCAAGCTCTGGAAGAGATCGTCCACTATAGGGTGGTAACTAGCTAAGGTAAAATGAGGCCAGAGTCAGCCAGAGATGGCTGGTGAGCAGTTTGAGAATTTAGAGAATTCATGGATCTTAGCTCTGGGCCAAACTGAGTGGGGGAAGAAGACAAGGCCTTCAGCTGGAGGACAGACTCAAGGCCCAGGAAGGCAAGATGGGAGCAGCCAGTGAGGACGGAACCGGCATCACGGAGAGAGTTGGTTCCCTGTTTGTGTCTCTGAGAATTGTTCTTAGTTTCATGGTGGGCCTGGTCAGGTGAAGGAACAAATATCCTTCCTCTAGAAAGAAGGGTTCGTTAGCCTGCATGTCATTTTCAGAGCTGCTTGATGTCAGCTATAACTTTGAGTTTCCCTGAGGCTACCTGGGACTTGGAGCTTGGAGGTCTGGGTAGAAGGAAGATTGTACACCCTGTTTGTCAGTGTTCCTTGAACCTGTGGTGATGTGAACAAAAAGAGCTCCTTTCAGGCACAATGACCCAGCCGGTATAACAATGATATTGTCTACACAGCCATGTTTCCTGAGCTGGGCCTCTGCAAGACTGGGCATCCAAAAAACTGCCGTGAGCTCTAATTGGCTTAGTGGTCTCTTGGTGTTGCAAAGGGGTCATACATCTTACCAGTGAGAGTGGTCTTCCAGAACCAATGTGACACAGGTGTGGATAAGGAAGATCTTTATTTGTGAGCCCTCAAGGAGTCTCCAGGAGACCTCCATCTTGCCTGGTGTCTGTCTGTCTCTTCCTTTCTCTTTCTTCAAGCTCTACCTCCATGACCCTGTTAGTCCCACCATCTCCGCCTATCTCTGTGGCTGTCTTTCTTGCTCTTCTCTCACCTTCTGGCTGGTTGTCACTGTCACTCTTGGCCTCTATCTCTCTCTTGTCATTTTCTCACAGTCTGTCCTTCCATCTCTGTCGGCAGAGGTCAGTCCCCCATCCTACCCACTCTTCCAGCAGGGAGGGCTGAGGTGACTGCTTTGGGGCAGGGAACACAAGGTGTTTGCTTTTCTTGACTCCTTTCTTCTTTCAGTTGAGAGTTTTTGGGTTCCTAGGAAGCTCAGTGGAGCTTTTCGGATGGTGAGGAAAGGAAGGTGGCTCAGGGGAGCCCATGCCCTGAGACAGCTTTTCTTTTTTAGGTCTTGAAGAAGTAATGAAGTAGTAAAGCCTTTATGAAGAGTAAGTAGAGCCAGGGAGGTGGGGAATCCTGCTTGTCCTGGAAACAGCACAGGAATCGCCATAGTGACTCCAAAGAAGAGGCTGAATCCCCAGTACAGTCACCGTGTTTAGGAAGGAGGGATGTTTGGCCTGGAGAATGCTTAGAGGCCCAAGGTTCACTGCTGTTTGACAGAAGATGTGCTCCCTTCTAGAATTAATTTTCAATGGACCAAGTGGTGTGGAAAGATAGTGATCTCACTATTCTTGGAAGAGTGAGAGTAGGAATACGCTGACTACTTGTGGAGGCTGCAGTAGAGGCAACAAAGCACAAGCTAGGGTTGGGACTGTTGACTTCCTAGGCCTAGGCTTGCAGAATTGGCCCCACTTTATCTGTCCCCCTCTTTATCTGTCCTCTGCTTTGGCAGCTCGCTCCTTTATAGATGAGTCAAAAGACAGTCTACAGTGACCTCCTCCCTGGGTGGGGTTCTGAGGAGTCACCAAAGCCTCCCACGCCCTCTGTGGCACAAGGTCACTGCAGTTACCGTCTCTGGGCTGCCCCTTGCAGCCACCACCCTCCTGTACACACACACACACACACACACACACACACACACACACACACACACACACACAGAGGAAGGGAGGGAGAGTTAAGTCTGGTACCACAAACACCCTTGTGATTTGGCCTTTTATCATAAGCCCATGGAGATGAAATTCTGACCTAATAATCAAAACAAGCTGTAATTGCAAACAGACCCTCAGAAGGCTGCATAGGCAGCCTGAGGAGAGAGGTACCTGCTGAGAGCAGCAGGCTGGCCCAAGTCCCCCTCCTCTTCCCCCATGAATCAATGTGGCTGACCAGCCACCCACCATGCACCATTTCTCTGGCCTGGTTGGCTGGAGCCCTGTTCACATTCTGTCCCTGTGGGACGGCAGGGCTCCCCATGCAGAGAAATCAGTTTGGAGGAAGTCAACCCCAGGCAAAAGAAGACTGACTGCCCAGCAGCACCCCAAGAGGCAAAGAGGGGGTAGGGCGGGTGTTACTCCAAGCCTGCCTTAACACCACTTCCTCCTGGCTCTGGGAGAGGTTCTCTTGGGTGCAACCCCAAAGCTGGAAGGCCTTTTTGTTTCTTCACAGCCCCCATCTTTTTTTGTGTGTGTTTTGTTTCAGGCACACCCTCAGCTCAAATTTGCTTTGAAGGTCAGTAATTTCCATTCCTGCTTTTCAAAAACAATTGCATAGTTCTTTAGTTGATTCTCTTCAGTAAGGAATGAGTCTTCCCCAGCAACAAATACATTCCAGAACTATCCACCCAACACTTCCAAAGGGCCAGACATCCAGAAGAGGCCAAGGATATGTCAGCCTGCTCTACATTCCCACGGTACTCTCTCTAGGGAAAGCTCAGGCAATGTGTGCTTAAGGTCAGGGTCTTTCCATAGGTCCTGAGTGGGAATATGAAAGGATCCCTGAGTTGGTGACGTTAGGTGCTGGGGCAATTCTGAGTGTTTTTATTTTAAATTGTTTTAGTGTCTTTGGAACTTGCAGAGCTAAGGCCATGGGCCCTCAGTCAGGGTGCCTCAGCAACCACAGCTTCAGAAGTCAGAGTGCAGTATTGAAAGGGACCAGTGTTCTTTGAGCCCACCTCGAGTACCCTGCCTAGAGGGCTTGGGCTAGCCTTCGGCATGCAAGCTGTGGCTTCTCAGTGCATTGTTTTCCTAAAACCCTGGCTGGGTCTACACTGCATGGTCCTTTCTAGATTGGACAGGGCAGGGATGGCTCAGAAATGTCATCCCTACAAACACAGGTTTGAAAGTTCTTGAGCAGTTATTGGCTGTGGTGAGCCGCCTTGACTCGATCCACATGATGGATCTTCTGTCTCTACTTCCTTTCTTATTACTTCAGGTCCTTCTGAAGTAATAAGAAACTGGCTCTGAGCCCTAACCTGCCTTGCTGAATTGTGCACCCTCTCCATCTTATTCTAGACTTACTTTAGAGGAGGAATCTGTCCTCCAACTCTCACCATACAGTCTCATTACCCACAGGGACCTGGAGTCACCAGGGGCCACTTGAACATCTCAGAGATGGGAAGAGACCTTGGCTATAGCTAAGATGGTATATGCCTCCTGGAATACATCTGTTCACTGGCCTCCCAGCTTCCTTACTCTCCAGAGGAGTGGTCCTAGGGAATGAACCCCCCTGATTTCATGTCTTGGGAATTTTAACTAGGAAATCTAGTGGGTCTTGGACTGGAAGGTTGGGATATAACCCTTGCCAGGCTCACCTCTAACCTGCTCTGTGCATGCGGGCAAATCATTAGCCTTCTCCTGGAGATGACTGCAATACTGACTCCATGTGTTCTGGACTACCAGAAGAAATGATTGATGTGGGTGGCCTTGGAGATCAGGGGGCTACAAAACTGGAAAATTCAGGTCTAGATGTTTTGATTACTTGCTAACTTCTTCTCAGTGTTTGGTTTCTACTGATTCCTTTTATCCACAAAGGATAATTAAACATGAAGCCATTTTCGGGGCTCCCACCATGTTCTGCAAATATCCCTGAAGTGACAAATTTATAGGAGAGAGGACCAAGGCTCAGAGAGATAGAGGAGACCCTGTGCTCCAAGACCACTCATCATCCACATCTCAGACAAGCATTTTGTTAGAGTTGACGTTGGGATTTTGCACCAAGTTCGTCTTTACTTACAGCCACCAGCCGAGGATGGTGCAGAAGATGCTTCTGCACTCAGCATCCAAGTGAAGAATCCTTCTTGTGTTGTCTTGCTGGATGGCTCTGTGAAGACAAGCATTTCTTGAGACAAGCCAAGGGCCTGGAAGGGTTGCTTTTAGAGCTCCTTCTAAAGACACAGCAGACGGACAGACTGTGTCTTGGGATCCTGGAAACACGCCTCTGTGAGGATTGGAAGCCCTCTCCCCAACTCCTCTTCCCCTGATCCTGTGACCCTGTGCTGCCCAGAGAATGTTGAATTTGGTAGGTTTCTCATCTGGGGTTTTGACCCTCCTCAGTATGCCATACTGCTTTGTTGTGTGACACTCTTCCTGGGAGATGTGAAAAAAACTTCTACTCTCCCCAGATAGGGAACTGACAACAGACCAAAGGATGGATACCACCAACGTTCAACTTGGTGACCCAATGAGTTACTGTAGTTGCTTAGAGGAGTATGGGTGAGGGTTTACTTACAGGAGCAGAAATGATTCAAAGACAGCTGCATCACCAAAGTTCATCCCAGCACAAATGACAGCTCACAAAAACTGGAAACCTGGAACACACATAGAACATAGCCTGCGGGAAGCTTAACGGGTTGGACTGTGTCAGTTCCTGGCGGTCTAGCCTTTTCTGGGTAGTCTGGCTTGCCTTTGTTTCTTCTAGCCTGTCTGGCTTGCCTTTGTTTCTTCTAGCCTGTCTGGCTTGCCTTTGTTTCTTCTAGCCTGTCTGGCTGGCCTCTGCTGCTTCTAGCCTGTTTGGCTGGTCTCTGCTTCTTTCAGGCTGCTGGATCTGAGCCTTTTCTAAGAAGCTTACCCTGTTTGAGCATGACTTTTAACAGTACTTACTGCTGGGGAGTCACTGCTTATATGCTGCTTATATACTCTTGGGGAGGAAGGAGCCTAATGAATCTGCTCAGTTTCAGGGACTTCCTGAAGCTATTTGGAGTTGTTTGCTTTCTGTCTTAAGGAACTTCTCTGAAGGATAGAATATTTCATCCCCTCCCCACCAACATCTCCTTGTTTCACCTTTTAACATTTTATCCTATATATCATGTTGTTTCACTTCCCTTTATATCCTATGTCTTAAATTTCCTTCTGAGACGAAAGGTTTGAACCTCAGAAGAAACTGTCATACAACATGTCTCTCCTTATTTGCTTTTTATGGCACAAATATCCTATAGAACCTGTGTTCACCATGGTTCTGCCTGGTAGGAGAGCAGAGAATGAAGTAGTCTTATTATCGGGCTCTCGAGGGCTTCCTTCCCTCTGTGCTCTGTGTGGATTCTCACTGGGGTTGGGAAACCAGTCCTTTGTCTGACAGTACCTTACCCTCTGTGGGACTTCTCCAAGCTGTGTGGATGGAAAGAAGAGACCTAATACCTTCCAGAAAGAAACAACGTTTCTAAGCTTCCTTTAAGAGGAAGTAGTGTTGGCCATGGCTGTACTGTATCCATGCGTGTCAATGAAACAATGGTGATATGGTGAACCACAGAGAAAACAAGAAGCTTGCTGGGCATTGGGTAGGACAACCACAGTGTGAACCATGGTGGGCAGTGGATTGGACATGCTCATAGCTGCAGAAATGAAGGCCTGGTAAAACACAGGTTATGTGGTAATACTACAGGTGCCTGGCTTAGTCCTCGCTCCTCAAGGTTTGTGAAGGACCCAGAGATGCCCTGTCTTTTTGTTAGACAGATCATAGAAGAAGAAAAATATGACAACTCCTGGTTTGTTTCTTTGAGTGGCCCTACTTCTTTTTACCTGTTCTTGTTCTTTTGCCCCTGAGGAACATCCTTAGGAACTTTCTTTTAAGAGAAATTCAAGTGTCTTATTCTCTTTTCCTACTGTTGTGATAAGGCTCTCGGATAAAAGCAGCTCAAGGGGGGAAAGGTGTATTTCAGCTCACAGTTCAAAGCACAGACCATCACATCATGGTGGGGAAGTCAAAGCAGCAGGAGCTTGAAGCAGCAAGTCACATGACATCCACAGGCAGAAGAGAGAGAATAATGCTGCGCATGTAACAGTACAGAGCGTTCAGCAACTCTTCTCCATTGTGATGGAATAGGATGCTTAGCTCATTCTCCTTGCCTTGAAAATGGTTTGATTTGTGTCTGAACAACTTCATACATTTGTGGAATATAGCTTGATCATATCCAACTCCTCTATGCCCATTCCTCTATGCCCCTCAATACCTTTACATCACACATCTCCTCCTCTTCCTTCTTCTCCCACAGCCTCCCTCAGTTCACTGGGTCCACATCGTGCTACCTCCGTGAGCCTGGGCAACCTACCAGTAGCTCTACCACTAAGGAAAGATGATCTTACCTTTTCCAGCAGCAACCAATGACAATGACTCTTCAGCTAGTGATAGGGGTTCATGAGCCCCTCTCCCATCTATGCTGGAAACTTGACAGGGCTGATCTCCTATAGATCTTGTGCAGGTGACTATAGCAGCTGTGAGTTTATAAGTGCAATGCTTATGCTATGCCCAGAAGGCAGCATTTTATGTCATTCCTCTCCATTTATTAACCCCTATTCTTTGTGGGGATTCCCTCTGGTTTCCAGTGTGGGGTTCAGCAACTTCTTCAGGTACCCACAGGCCCATTCTCTCTACCTCCACCCATGTGGCTCAGCTTAGGGCCTGTCCTCCCCCACACCTTGGCAGCTAGACTAGTTGGCCAGGTTTAAGTGGCATTCCTGGTGGTGCCATAGAGGATCTTGCCCGTGTCTGCTTTTTACCAGCTTCAGGATGGCCAATGACTTCCCATTGCCAAAGCACATTACCCCCTTCCCAATAGCCTCCACTCATCCTAGCAATTTCAGGGATAGGCTACCTGTGCAGTGTGGCAGTCCCTGTGCTCAAGGCCAGCAACCCTGGGGGACTTTTGTTTTACTGATGGCACTGGGAAGAACATGCAGCGTGGAAAGGCCAGGGATGTTAAAAAGTCTCAGTACTTGGGAGTGGAGAAGTGTTCTACAGGGTGACAGGTGCACAGAGAACAGGCTGAAAGCCAAGTTGCAGGCCAGACTGATGGTGTGAATGGGCCAGTGGAGAACCCAGGCCAATGTGAAGTCCACCCTAGGAGAGTCCCACTTGAACTTGACGGGGGCTATGAGGAGTTTTCAGAAAGGGAATGATACAATTTTGCAAATTACTTAGGTCAATTTCCATGGAGACCAATAGAAGACATTCAAATTAATGGATGAAAGAGAGAGACAGGAGAATCTTTGACTAGCCAGAATGCATATGCAATAGTCCTGTGTGCATGTGCATGCGTGTGTGTGCGTGTGTGTGTGTGATGTCTTCTTCACCCTGTAGCCTCTTGACACACACCAGACACACATATATGGATGAGAAGATGACTACATTAGTAAAGCACTCGTGCAAGCACAAGGATCTGGGTTCAGATCCCCGAAAGCCTTATAAAAAGTAAGATGCTGTATGTGTATAACCTCAGAGCCAGGGAGGCAGAGACTGGCCCAGCGCTAGGCTTCATTGGCCTGATCAGTGAGCTGCAGCCCATAAGAAACTCTGGCCCCCAAGGCTGACTTCTGTTTCTGTATTCACACGCACAGACTCCACACGTGTGTGCACCGTATGAACACATACAAACAAAATAAGTGTATTTAATAAAGTCTGAAGTACTGATTGATGAGAAGCCACCAAGCAAGCAAATAAACAAACAAAAATAAAAACCAATGAACCAACAACAGCAACAAAACCCCAGTAATTCACCATATTACACTGAAGAGTACAATGGATTTTTTTCAATTATTCTGTTATACGGAATCAAAGAGATTATTTTCCCAATATGCCCTGCCTGGGATTTTAGCAGCAAGCACTCTTGAGGTGGTTTCTTTTTTTTTTTTCCTTGACATTTCTTTTGGCTTTAACAAAATAACCTGTTTTTCCTGCCGTCTGCGTACGTGATCACCAGAAGAAAAGGATTTCCCGGAAGTGCCAGTCTTTGGCCTCATTTATTAAACGGCACATTGGATTTCCTGGATGAATGAGGTGTGTGGCCACAATGCGCACACAGCGTGCGTAGGTCCTTAGAGCAGAAGCTCCCCAGGTATTTTCATGCAGACCGGGGGTGCCATGCCATTCTCAGACTGTTGATACCCTGTGACAGCAGGGGAACCTAGATCTGATGTGTCGATGTGCGAGCGCACACACGCACACAC
Organism: Meriones unguiculatus; assembly: GCF_030254825.1. Lineage (NCBI taxonomy): Eukaryota > Metazoa > Chordata > Mammalia > Rodentia > Muridae > Meriones > Meriones unguiculatus. Next base: position 3,381,453 of record NC_083357.1, on the reverse strand, counting down.
ACACACACACTTGCCTGGCCCTGCACTTCAGACTGATGCTTAAACCTACAGGATATTATTGCTGGATGAAACTCTAAGGTCATCTACGGTGGGCTCCTCACATTTGTGACTCACTTCAGCCACGGGGGAAGGGTCTGGCCTACAGTTACCTCAGCAAATGGTAGGCTATGGGTGGACTTGAATCCAGCAGTGCTTTAATCCTCAGAATTCTGTATCCCGGATGGCTTCTGCTAGGCTATCCCTTTGAGGAGGGCTAGTTAGTTTGATGGATTGGGAATCAACTAAGAGATATGCTGCTGGACACACCTGTTAGAGATTTTCTGGACCACGCATTATGGAGTGGGAAGATGTACCCCAGATGTGGACAGCACCACCTGGAAGAAAACCATATAAAAGAAAGTCTGAGGAGAACTTACCATTTTGCCTCTTTGCTTTCATGTCTTGATGGTGAGTTCATCTAGCTTGCTGCTGCTGCTGCCCTGCCACATTCCTTTACTAGTATCAGAACCCAGCTTCTCTGGGCTTCCAACATGGGCTGGAGCCCAGGGGCTCTCTTAGCCTTCGGTTCCAGACTTGGACTGTTGAGACATTCATACTCAATAGCGAGCAACTCCTGGCTTCGCCAGCTCTCCAGCGTGAAGATAGCTGCTCATGAATTACCAGACCATATCCCTGCAGCCAGCCTAATAGGTGCTCTAGTAATATGTATTCATTCTGCTGGTTCCGTCTCTCTATCGGACCCTCACTAACAGATATGGTAATCTCCAGGGGCCTATTCTTAGCTGAGAAAAGCCACTCTTGGCAACCTCAGCAAAGGAACAGCACACCTCTCAGAATGTTTTGTTTGCCTTTTAGTAGGCAGGTTCCATTCCCGTACCCTGTTTCTTGTACTCAGCAGAACACTCAAGCCATGGGGTTCAGTGTCTGAAGCCTGGGCTGTGCTGGGCTGGCACCCCTTGTCAGAGTCGGTGGTTATCTGGAGTTTGACCACATTGCAATCTTAAACACCCCCTTTCCCTTTTTCCTTCAGTCTTTCTCAGATGGATAGATAGGAGAGGATGTATCTTCTTGCTTCTCCATTAGTGCTTAGCCTGGCACGAATGTCAGACGAGTGCCATGGCTGGTACTTGCTTCACATGGAATAACCTGCTGGGGATGGAATGTGCATGTGTGTGCCTGTGTGAGTGTGTGTGTGCCTGTGCAAACGTGTGTGAGTGTGTGGGGGTGGAGGGTGTGGATGTTCACCTGTCACACTCCCTCTTATCTGCTCACTGACTTTTACTAAGCTGAAACATTGGAGTTTGTTTGCTCTTTCAAAAAAGTGATCATTTCAACATTTTAAAATGAATTTCTCTTTATTCTCAAGACTTTCATGCAAGATTATAGTGAAATTGAACATATCTATTCCCTATTTACCTCATTCAACTCCTTCCAAATTTCACCCTCAATGAACACTTTTTAAAATAACGGGCTGAGCCTAATTAGTGCTGCTTATATGTGCACGGGGCATGGCTATCCAATGAAGCTTGGAAATCAACCCGTGGCCACACATTAAAAAAAAGAAGAAGAGAAATATTCTTCATCCCCAAGCAACTGTTAACTGACAATAGCTCCTCAGGAGGGGATGGGAACTGAGGATCGTCTGCCTCGTCTGTGCTTGGATCTTGTCTGGCTTGAGCTTGTATAGGTCTTGCACATATAAGCAGAGTGGGTGCGAGTTCATGAGTGTGCTATCCATATCACGTCCTTCGGTTGGCATTTCACAGCTCTCCTCCCCGTCTTACATTTTCTCTGCATTCTCTGCCACAAATGTCCACTGAGCCTTGGTGGAGGTGGGCAGGTCAGGTGAGAAAGATGCACTGGCTACTTCAGGGCTGAGCACTCTGTCTCCTCCTCTCAGCCCTCAGACCAGTTTTCCCTCTCAGCACTGGCTACCTCTCACTGGAAAAAGAAGCTTCTCTGACCAAGGCTGAGGGCAGCCCGGGTCTATGGGTATAATCATAAATATTTAAATGCCAATTTGACAGCATGGACATTTAGCAAAGTAACATTTGCCTGATTACTTCATAAGGCCATGTTTTATACCTTGCTTCAAGTTGTTTTTGAGGATTTCTATGTAAGTGTCTATTGAATTCTTATTGCCTCACAGACAAATGAGACCATAGATGCTTTTCCTGTGTCAGAACAGTTTCTTGCCACTATGGCCCTAGGAAGATTGTTATTACTATAACCATTTTCTCAATGACATTCTTACATGAATTTTGCTCCGGGTCAAACAAGCCAGTAATGATCGAGGTGAAGCTATTTCTGAAGACACTGTGCTGCATGGTTAGAGAGAGGTAGTGAGTGCCTCTGTGTATGTAAGTGTGTGTGGGTGAGAGAGAAAGAGAGAGACACAAACAGAGAGAGAGACAAAGACAGGCAGAGACAGAGAGACAGAGAGGGAGACGGAGAGGATAGATAAGGTCTTTAGTTACAGGTTTACTGCATTGGAGGAGCAATGCCAGCCAGGCAGATGGCACTATGGGACACTAGAGAGCTTGGTATCAATGCCTGAAGCTGAAGAGGGAGGGGCCCTTCATATGCTTGAGACCCCAGTAGAATTTACAGGAAGGGTTTCTTGGTAGGAGCCGCTTGTGTCTAGAGGACATTTTGGAGAATGTCTTTTCCGCCTGTGTCTGGGGATGGAACCCAGGGCCTCACAGGCTCTCTACATTTCCAGCTACATTCTACATAGTGAGCTACATTCCCAGCTCTCAAGATCATTTTCCCTGTCACGAGCCGGTGCCACCGGTGTCCAGTGTGCAGAGGCCAGCTGTGTTCCTACACAGCCAGCACACACAGGACAGGTCTTCAAAGGATCCGCCAGCCCCAGACGTCCACAGACCGCGCTGTAGAGGTCAGAGGGAATCTTCAAAGGGAGAACCAGAGAAACATCTCTAAAAAGAGGGACTTTATTATCTTCTATCCAAGGGGCTCTTCTGACATCCTGGAGAGGACCATTGTCCCTGGCTGTCATGATTACAAGTGGCAGTATATGGCATGATGCCTGTCCTTGTTCACCCTGGATGAGGCAGCAGAAAGTGCCCTGTAGGGAAAGTGAAGGATTCTGAAGTCGGGACTGTGCCTTGCCTTGCTCACACGTGTGGGACTCCGTTCACTGGGCTCTGACTATGAACACTTTCGTTACTATCAGCCTGCTTCAGCCCTGGCATAGTCCTCTTACCCTTCATGGCCTTGCCACTCTGTCCCCTCTGGACTGCCGGGGAATCCCCAGTCTGGTGACCTTTGATGCCTTTTCTCTGAATACCCCCCCACTCACTGTCGATCTCATAAAAAGCAAAACTTGGTAGAGAGAAGATTGAGTTTGCTTCTCATAGCAGAATTTGATTTAGGGCCAAAAAGGTGACAATTGCTGCAAAGTGGAGATTGGCTATTTTGGGAGTGCTGTGAGCGATTTTTTTCCCCATCTCCAAATGACCTTACCTACATTCTGTCTCCTGCTGGCCTCCTGGTAGAATTGATAGGGTTGCTGGGCTCACTTTGCTAGGGGAGCCAGGCTCTGCTAGGCTCCTGCTGCTCTTAATAAATCTGCCTGATGGACAGGAGAGGAAGGGACCTTGATGAAGGCTGGCTTTGGGGACTTAAGTGGGGTCTGGCCCCAGCAGCCTCTGTGATCATCAGGGCACCTTAACCTGGTCAGATGGGGGCTCTCCACTGTCATCTACCCCTGAAGCAGGTGGTGAGGGTGTGTTTGCCTGAGTTTATCGAGGGGTCATCTCTTTATTCGCCTTGGTGATTTCCTCCTTTGTCTACACAGATACCTACCTCTCAGCCTTTTCCCCCAGGCCACTGTCATTTCTGTCCCAGGACCCCAGAACTTGCCTTGTTGGAGATGCCCAAATGCAACTCCAACCACTTGGATTTGGATATTGAAACGTGGGGTTCCTGGACAGATGCTTTTGGCCTCATTGTCTTTAACTTGTAAACTGGGCAACAGCAGCAAACTTATTTTCTAGGATAAGTGAGAGATCTCCTGCTTTCCTGCCTGTTATTGGGTGAGAGCTGTATCCAGAATCAGTCTTCCAAAAGACACAGAGAAGAGAGTTTTCAAAAGGGGACATTTTGACTCAACTGTCCCCAGGTCTGGGATAAACAAAAGTTGTTTATTTTTATTTTCAGATACTGTCCCCAACAGATGTCCTTACAACCCAGCCCTACTTTTACACTCTTCAGAGCACCCTTCCTTATCTTCCATTTCAACTCTCACCCGTTTGCCAAGGTCTCCAGTATGGTACAGAATAGGAAGGAGGAATTACTGATTGTGGAAGCAGCTAGAAAGCCAACATTTGCTCTTTAGAGAGGCGTCTCAGCATCCCCACAGCTTTGTCACAACTTGAGATCACAACCAGTCACAGTGGGGCTGGAGAGGTAGCTCAGTGGTTAAAAACACTGCTCTTCCAGAGGACTCAGGTTCTGTTCCCAGCACCCACACAGAGACTCACAGCTCTCTAACTCCAGTTCCAGAGGATCCAAACTGCAGCAGGTGTGCACCAGGGTGCTGACGTGCATTCAGGCAAAACTCTCATCCACATACGTTAAAAATAAGCACATCTTTTTGCTTTGGGTTTTTGTTGTTGTTGTTGTTGTTTGTTTGAGACAGGGTTTCTTCTGCTGACTGCCCTGGAACTAGCTTTGTAGACCTGACTGGCCTCAAACTCAGAGATCCTCCTCCCCAGAGCTGGAATTAAAGGTGTGTGTTACCACTGCCTGGCAAAATAAATAAATAAATCCTATCAACAATGATTAAGTCATAATGACAGACCTACAGGACACGTGGTGATATAAATACAACTGCGACAGAGGCTGATCTACCTGAGCTTTTAGAAAAGGCTCCCAAAGGAGCTCAGTGGCATCCAGTCTTGGAGACCATCCCTGCTGCCACAACAGGCAAGGGTCATGAGCAGCGGCTGTTAGGCACGTGCCAAACCCTCCTTCTCTAACCATCTCATCTCTCTCCAGTGAGCACATTTCATACAACCAGCAGGATAAGATGGAAGCTCAGATCTAGGGCATACAGGGACGGCCAGAAGATCTGGGAAGAACGGCCTATCTCACTCTCGGTGTTGGGCAGGAGTTGAGCCACTGCAGGAACACCTGGAGGCGGCATCAGGTCCCTGCTTCTTCCTTCTCACCATAGCACTTCTGGTGTGGGACCATTCTCTCACCAAACTGACAGTGTTCACATTAAAAATTTTCTCTGTGCTGAGTCTTTATGTGTGGCCAAGACCAAGAAAGGACAGTATATGAAGACAGAGAAGAAACAACACAGATAGCGTTCCTGTTCCATGTTCCTGTCTCAGGTTTGTGATGGCAGACCTATTGATAAACAATGGTACTTATTAGCTGCTGAAGAACAAGGGTCTACAGGGTCTACAAAACATGAGTTACTTTCCCAGAGCCACCTAGAAAATAAGAACAAACTTGTACTTATACTTTTGTGGCTGGACTGAAGTTGCTATTTTTTAGGGTTTTAAGTTTGTGGAGGGAAATTGAGCAGGGCTTTCTTCTCCCTGTTCATTACTTGTCCATTTATCCATCCATCACATCCATCCCCTCCATTCATTCATATATTTCATTCCATCCATCCATCCATCCATCCATCCATCCATCCATCCATCCATGTAACCATTCATCCATACTCTCCATTCATCCCATCCCATCCATCCATCCATCCCATATACCCACCCATCCCATATATCCATCCATCCATCCATCTATCCAATACTCGCTGAGTAGGTTGGGTAGACGGCAGTTATCCTCATGAAATCTGAGTTTTTATAGGAGAAAGAAGGAAAGGAGAGGTAGATGAGTAATGCACACTATATATGAACACGCTAACAACCCACCACCGAGACATAGAAATATAGCTATTTCATACAACTCAATCTGGTAAGTGAAATATCCAGATGTGACTAGCACTATGGAGAAAACCAAAGTCATCAGAGGTAGTCTTAGGAACTCAGGGATACAGGGTTCTCTCTAGCAAGCTCTTTGACTACACCATAGCCCTTATCACAGGTGCTGAGGATGCAGCCCCAACGCCTCTGTAGGTCCTTAAGGTCCTCAGGTACTGACTTGCTCAGCTCTGTCCTTCAGGCAGAACCAGGGCTACCAGAATAGCCTGCATTGTGTGCCAGGCCGTGGTCCTGGTGCTATGACCCTTGTGTCATTGTCTGTGGGCCTTCAGGCCCAGCTGGAGCATCAGTACCCAGCCGCCGGCTGGCAGTTTTAATTGCTCCCTCCTCTGCATCCACATGCCACTTTATTACAGCACTCAGAGCCGCTCTTCTCTTCAGCGGCTGTGATTTATCCATACGCCTTATTAATGGGTCTATTCCCAGTGGCTGATGCAGTGCCTGGCAGGCAGCACTGCTCAGGGCAGGCCTGATGAGGAAGTAAAGGAGAAGGGATGTTGAACGGCAGGCACAAGGGAGAGGGGGCACAGAAAGGTGACAAATTTTGGAACTGGTCAGTGGGGAGACCTTTTTCTGAGGGAGAGAGGAAGGGCTGCCTGTGGCCCGGGGTGCCTGCATCTGCTCCTGCCTACCCAGGCCCGTCTATGCTTGTCTTAGCTCCGTCTGCCTGCAGTATTCACACGTGTCTGTGCCTGCCTGGGCCTGGCCCGTGTGTGTCTTCAAGTGCCTGCACTTGCCCCCACCTGCTCCCACCTGCCCATGCCTGCCCATGCTCACTCTCACACCTGCTGGTGCTTGTTCATGCCTGCCCACACCTGCCCGTGCCTGCTCCCATCTGCCCTCACCAGCCCGTGCCCACACCTGCCCATGCCTGTTCCTATCTGCCTGCACCTGTCTGTGCTCACACCTGCCTGCACCTGTCTATGCTCGGACCTGCCTCCACCTGCTCCCACCTGCCCTTCCCTGCCCATGCTCACACCTGCTGGTGCTTGTTCATGCCTGCCCACACCTGCCCGCACCAGCCCGTGCCCACACCTGCCCATGCCTGCTCCTATCTGCCCGCACCTGTCTGTGCTCACACTTGCCCACACCTGTTTACGTTGGCCATCGCCTATCTATACTCACACCTGCCCCTGCCTGCTCACACCTGCCCGCACCTATCAAAGCTCCGCCCTTCCTGTGTCATTTCAGATTACTTCCTGTTTTCCAGCCACACTGGGTTTATTGTTCTTCCTGTTTCAAAGGCTCTTATTCCCCATCTCACTCCTGGCTTCCTGCCAGTTGCCACCCTTCCCTCCTTTGGGGATGACTCTCCTGTGTGCTGAAGTAAGGAGCCTTTCCTAAAACAAATACTTCCCCCGCCCACACACCCCTGGCATGTCCAGGTTTTCCCAGGTCTGACACAAGGGAAGCAATGGATGAGCTGATGGACGGACTGTCTGAGTCTGCGTGTTGGCTATAACAGGGGCAGTGGGCTATCTCTCTTGTTTTGTCATCCTTGTCATCAGCTCTGTAATTATTCTGACCTCGTCTGGTACCAGAAACCCTGAAGGAGTCAGCACATGTGGTATGCCAGCTCAGAGCTGGGCACAAGGAATGGCTCACTTGTTACTATCTCCCATGGCCAGGCTGCCTCTTTCTCTCAGAGAGTCAGTTGCTGAGGGGCTTCTTGGAGGCGCGAGGAGGAAGCTGGAGGACAGCTGTGCTGAGTGGTTCTAGGAGGGGCAGGAAACTGCAGCTGGGCCCTGCAGGGAGGAGAGGAAGTGGGGGAGCTTGTGTCTCAGTGCAGGAGGGCGCTCTTCCCTGCGAGAAGAAACATGCTCTTCGCCCTGCTCACATGACTGTGGCCCCCATGAGCACTGTTGCCAGAGAGCGCAGTGAGCTTCCCAGCATCTTGCCCATGGCTTCCGTGAGACCATATATTCCAGCTCCAGCCTCCTGCCACAGTTCGCAGGTATATTACCCCTTTCTTTACTCATTCATCGTAAAAGTCTGCAGAAGCAGGTTTTGTGTAAAGTGAATGAGACCATAAATTCTGGATTTCTGACAGGCCAGAAAGAGATAAAAACTCCTGTAATGGAGCTGCATCCCTGCTCTTGTGCCCTGTGGAGCTCTGGCTGGTGTCAAGGTCTGTCCATATAGTGGGGAGGAGAAAAGGTGGGCAGCTGAGCCCACCCCGCTGCCAAGCCCAGGATATTTTACCGAGGGTAGGTCTTCTGGTTTGATTATCAGGTTTACTGAGAAGCTGGGCAGAATACACATCATCCATCCATCCATCCATCCATCCATCCATCCAGTAATCACATTGCACAGAGGAGAGGTGCTTAATTTCTTCAAGGGTCGCCTTCTTTATAAGAAGCCTTCATGCAAGAACCGAGAGTACTTGCAATTCCAGTCATAGGGGAAGATTGATTTCCCTGGTAAATAAAGAGCTCCTACAAATCATTAAGAAGAATAAACAGCCTAATAGGAATTGGGGCCCAGGCTAGGACCAAATACCTCACAGGAGGGATGAACTATAAACAGCTCCCACACCAATTACACACAAATGAAGTCTCACTCTCATGGTGAAGGTGGCTGCAGCAGAAACATCGCCGAGATGTCATGAACCCCCTTCCCTGCCCGGTTGCCCAAAACTGGGTTAGTAAGGGTGGCACACGTTTCTGGAGGTGTGTACTGCTACAGATACTTGAGGATCAAGTTGTGCAGGCTTCTCTAAGGACGAACTGGCAGGACCTCAGCTCCCTGTGCATGTTCAACAAACCACCTTAAGAAACTGACCTCACATCTATACGTGCAAGAGGACTGTTTATGAAGACAATTATTCAGCTAAGTGTCTCCTCTATCAGCAAAGGCTGGAGCTAGCCTAAATACCCACTACCTGGGGACCAAGTAAATGGTGGATTTATACAAGTCAGTGTGATATAGTCATGACATGCGTTTGACTATGGCACACACACACACACACACACACACACACACACACACACACACTGTCTATTTCTCGAGAGGGCCAAAGATATGTGAAGAAAGGCTGCTCTGGGGAGCTAAGCCAGTATCCAGCAGTCATCACAGGTGATTGGGAGGAAGAAAGACTTCTCCTCAAAACCACTTCCTCTCTTTTGGATTTTGAGTCATCTGAACACATCACCTATTCAAAAGAAATTATATCATTCCCATTTAAAAAAAGAATATTCCAGGAGGAGATAAGGACCTGCGGACTGAGAAGCTGAGAAATGGAGGAAGGTTCTGCATGGATGAAATAGAAGCAAGGGACCTATGTTGGGAGGCAGGGCAGGATCTGGAGGTCCAGGACACAGAGCCAGAGGAGCATAGTTTGGGGTCTTTTGAGGAAGAAGATGGCTGGCAAGAAACAAGGGGCATGGATTCGGCCATGTGAAAGACTTTGATCTCACTTTGGCTTCTCTATGACAGTGGGGTTTTAAGCACAAAGCAGACATACACAGGCTACATTTTGGAGGAGCCTCCTGCAGGCTAGTGGTGAGGGGGAATCAGTGGTGCCTGATTTCTTCACTGAGCAGTTGCCATCATTTGTTACCTTGCCATCAGTAATTCTAACAGCTAGTTGGAACTTTGTAACCTATGGGGAAACTGAGGCTTCAGAAAGAAAGGTATCTGGCCTGAGCTCTTACAGCTGACGATCAAGATTTGAGCGCAGGTCCAGGTGTCTTCAAGGCTGTGATAATTTTTATTTGTGTGTGTGTGTGTGTGTGTGTGTGTGTGTGTGTGTGTGTGGAGGTCAGAAACCTGTAGGAGTCAGTTCTCTCCTTTCACAACTATGGGTGAACTCAGGTTGTCAGGCTCAGTGTCAAGCACTTTGACCCACTGACCATCTCTCTGACCCAAGCCTGACTTCTTAAGACTGCTGGCTTCTTTGTGACATGCTCTCTGTGCCCTGTGGCAGTCACAGGCGGAGGATCCGGTTCTTCTGGCTAAGTGCTGTGTCTATCTACTGCAGATACCCAGGCAGTCCTGTCCAGAGGCTGCAACAGGAAGGTCTCAGCAGCTTCCATCAATGTGGAGGACCTCTGCCTACCCCCTAGTGTAGCTGCCCAAGCGCCAGTTCCCTCACAAGCAGAAAGGCAGCGACAGCCTTAAGGACTGGATTTCATCTCTTAGGACACCATAAGCCAGAGGCGACTTCTCATGGGCAGAGACAGGAAAGGTTAGGAAGCTTCCTCAGGGTAGAGTCAGGGGAGACACATTTGGCTCCAATTATACCCAGCTTTCTAAATTTTCTGGTCATTTAGCCTGAATTTTCTCAGGATTTCTTCACATACATACCTCTGCCATGACAGCCATTCTAAACCTGTGACAATGGAGAATCACCAGGCAACGGTCCACCTAAGGCTACCCAGTTTGTTAGGGGATGAATTGAGTCTCTACTGGGACTCACCCATGCCTGGGACTCCAGATCTTCCTACCATGGCCTACTCTCTGTTATCATGAGTGTGGATACATTTGGTTTCTATGAAACAAACCCATAAATGCTTTGTGATTTTTATAGACATTAATAAAAAGAAACTCCCCATAATAGCTGTCTCTGCAATGATAAAGGGATTTGAGTCCCTCGTGATGGAGTGTTGGGTCTTTAGATGCTGGGCCCTGGAGCATCATGGGGGCCCACAGGAGGCTGGATCCTGTAGCCAGAGTGGAACAATGGGCAGCTCAGAAGCCTGGGCCTTCGCTGTGAAGGACAGCCATTGGCTAGCTTAATTAAGAGCTGGAGTGGGTGTGCCAGGAGAAGAAGGGTGCATTGTGCTACGGGGGCTGCTGAAGTCAGCCAGGGAGCTGGGCCTGGGAACCCGAGGCCACCCTGTCTCCTTCTGGAGAAGCCCCAGGATCCTACCGCACAGAGCTCTGTGGACTGGGCTGGCTGGGTCTAGGTATGGCAGGGCTCACTGCAGGTCGGCTATACCCCAAATGTTCTCCCTTTTCCTATCTAAGGGTAGAAGGGCTTCAGGGTTCCTCGAGGATCCTTCCTGACTTCATAACCTTGGATAAATCACATGTGAACTTTCCGAGTCTTACTTTTTTTTTTTTTTTTTTACATGCCAATGAGAACACATAATGTGGGTGATTTCTATGCCCACAGCGTTTGGGGAGGACTAACTGGCCAACTGGAAGTGAACCTGCGGAGCATCCACCATTTGTGGGCCATGACATTGATGAGAACAGCCACCCTCAGCGCGAAGCTCTACCCTAAACCCTGTGCCTTCTTTCCTGGGGAAACAGTAAGGCTGGCTCTTATTTTTCAGCTTCAAAAATACCTTATTGCCTTTTCTAATTCCGATTAATTAATTTTGCAGTGTGGGTGACTGAACCGAGGCCCGTGTCCACACTGCACAATTATTCTACCATTAAGATCTATAACCTTAATCTTTATTATTCTAAAAGCAACACAGGTTTAGTGTGACACACTCAAAACATACTTTGATGAAAAGGGAAAAGGCCGTGGCTCAGTCAGAAAGTGCTTGCCTGGCATACACGAGAACCAGAGTCTGATCCCTAGAACCCATGTGAAAACTTCTGGTAGGATGGGTCAGGAGATAACGGCATGGCAGGAGAAAAGACAGGTGGATCCTTAGAGCTGGCTTCGTGGTTGGGCAGCCTACCCTTAGTGAGCTCCAGACCAGTGAGAAACATGTGGAAACATGAAAGGTTCCTGAAGAACCACCTGGGTTGTCCTCTGACTTCCACAGGTGAGCGTGTGCATGCACACACACACACACACACACACACACACACACACACACGGAAGTGTGCCCCTCCCCCCTACTAAAACAAATGAAAACTTTTTATATGGTCACCGGGAGGTTTTAAGAACTTTGTTTTCCTTGTCTGTCTTTGTTCCTTCCATCCCCTTGTAGCCAGTAAATTCAGCTGACAGACATCTTCCATCCACACTGCCTCTGTCCCACCCAGTGGCATCCTTAGGGATGGTGGCGGTCCTCCCTGCCATGCCTGAAGGCTGCTGCTGAGTCCTCAGCACAGCCTCCAGACAGGCCCTGCTACTCATCTCTGTACAGAGAACCTCTGAGGCCAGAGGCTTCGGGGAGCATGGAGAGTCCCTGAACCTGACCTAATGCCACAGGGAATTTCCTTTCATCTGTCCCAGCACCTTCAGCAGACAGGTAGCAGTCCCTGTCTTCCCCAGGGGAGTTCCAGATAACTTCAGCTGGATTAAAAACCTAAGACAAGAAGGCCCCTGGAATGTGAGCGCGACCTCATGAATCACCTCCACAGGCATGCGTAGGCTCTCTCCTCTCCACACGAAACTGGGTGGAGCTGGCTATGTCTGAGACTGGTTTCTAAACAGCACGGAGGCCACAGAGCCTGCTTGCTCTGTGTAGTTATCAACTCGGCGTTCTTGCGCAGTGTGTCTGGAATGTGAATTACCTCAGGCTTCCATGTTCCAGATGGGCAAACCTGAGAGCACAGGGTCAGCGGTCCAGGCTCTGCTTGGCTGTTGGCTTGTTTTCGATGAAGCCAGGCCTGGGATCCATGCTCTGGAGGTTCTGCCCTCTTGGGCAGCCGGCACAAACTTTGAGCGGTTCCTGCAATTTGGAGTAGTTCATGAAGGCTGCGTGTTGGGAGGGAAGTACTCTGATGCGTAGCGCCTGTCGTCACCGAAGCACTCACCGTCAGGTCAGATGGGAGCTCTCTAGAGCAGGCTTATCATCAGCTGAAGAGCCAGGCAGGCAGCCAGTTCAGCGGATTCTGGTCTTGCTGTAGCTTCTGTGGTTCATTTCCATCATGAGATGACAGTGTGACTTGGTGGCAGAGCATTGGAGTAGCTTGGAGTGGGGAAACTTTCGGAGCCAGCCTGTCAGGGGTCTTTCCCGGCATTGCTGCCTCCCAATGCTGCAGCTCCTCTGTACCTCAGTTTCCACACTAGTTAAATGAGAATGATGTACATTTGTCTCACAGGGGTGCCTTAGGCTTGGAAGAATTACTTGCACTGACACACCCAGAGTAGCTTCAGGTAAAACGAGGCTGCACTAAGGCTAGACCTGGATCTCAGGCTAGAGGGCCACGCAGAGAGAAGTGAGGAGGCACGTGATTTCATCTTGGCACTCACAGTGGCTGCTTTACTCATGGCCCTCTTCAGAGAAGCCATGTAGCTTCCTTTCATTATCTGGCTGAGGGTTAGCCACACCCTGGAGCATCTGCTCCTCTTCCAGGAAGCCTTCCTAGATGGGTAGGTGAGGGGCTCAGGACCCTGCTATGGGGTCCCAGCCCCCATTGCCAGTGCCACCCTTTGGCCTCAGACAAAGCGGGCACCAGCAGCAGCAGCCGCCGGGCTGGCTCGGTGGCTTTCATGAGGCAGGGGCTCCGGGGAGCCCAGCCCAGGCTGGTCTGCTTTGAATGCTATTTGCATTGCAATAGGCCAGCCTGGCCTTCAATACAGGCCCCTTCTTTTTTGACACAGCAGCTTCACAATCGCCTATTGACCGGGCACCTGTTCCTGCCCCAGACGCTATGCAAATGCCGGCCAGGAGCGAAGCCGCCAGCCCCTCGGGCCATTGTGCATTGAACCCTGATGGCGCCCTGCCAGCTCCCAGCCGGCCTTTGTTCGCTAGCTGTGCTGAGCCACCCCCGCCACCGCCTCCGCCCGCCTGAGGTGCCCTGCAGAGGAGCCGCCCGCTGACAGCCACTTGGGTCCTTGCACCTGAAGAAAGGCTGCTCAAGCTGGAGGCCAGGCCCACGCTGAGGCTGAGCCAGGGGCCCCCGAGGAGAGGAGGCAGGCAGCTCGCAGGCTGGGGTCCTTAGCTCCTGTCCCCGGGGACCGCGGAGAGGGGCCTGGCAGGCGGAGGAGGGGGCAACCCGGACCATGCCATCTGGGGGCGGAGAGATTATAATAATCGCTCTCACATCTGCTGAGGGCCTACCCGCCGCCGCAAAGCCCTCTCAGGGCTGGTCTCCTTGCAGGCACACCTGCCTCTCGAAGAGAGCTGGATTGTGCCTTTGGGGGGTGGGGTGGGGATTGTGGACCCCTGGGGGGAGCTGGCTGAGGTCGCACAGTGGGGAGGGGGCTCCAACCCAGGACTGTGGATGTCTCTACCTCTCAGACTTTGCTGTTCCCATTTGTCGCATCCACCTGTCCTTTAGCATGACGGTTGACTTCTCAGCCTTAGGGCGTAACACCCCATATAGCACCGTCTCAGTTGCCTTCCCTTCTCCTCTTCTGGACTCTTGGCTTTGCCACTGCAAATGGAGTTTCAGGTTGTTTTGGAAGCCACAGCAACCTGGCCTCTGCCACCCATCCCAATATGCCAATTAGAGACAAGTGATGAGAAGCAGGGATGAAATCAGTGTGGTCATGCTGGATAGAGTGGATAAAGGGGGTCCAGTGACCTCTAGGTCCCATCCTGGGGTATTGGTATGAGCTTTAAGTTTAACCTAAGAGGGACAAGAAGACAAAGGTATATGCACAATTATGTAGTCTTGGTCAAAGGGTGGTCCTGCCCATCACTGTCTCAGCTCCTGGGCTGGGTGAGTCCCCCAAGTCCTTATTAGGCGAAGGGGCAAGCTGGCTCTTAGAAGATGCTATCTCGCTCCAAGGTGCCATACCACCCTCCTGGCTGACTGCCCTCATCTGGGTAGTCTGTTCAGCTAGGTTCTGCTGTTCCTGGAATTCACAGTCATCTTCTGGGGTCTGAAGAGGACACTGTAAAAAACTGACAGTGAGATGCCTCCTTTTCTGTCTTTGCACCTTCATTCTGAGAGTGAGGTGTGGTAGGCTAGAGTCGGCCTAGTTCTGGATGGCACCTCCTGGGTGATTAATTTATATATGTGTATACACATACAGAGGCATGCAGTGATCCAAAGCAGAGGAAACACAAAAAGGAGGTAGAGATGCCTTCACCCCATTGTAGTGGTCCTGTGTGTCCAAGTGAGGAGTGCATGCATTTTTTTCTAAGTGCCTGCAATAGCCACCTTTACCCTGGACCAGGCTTCAGAGTCAGACAGTGTCTCCTGGCGCCTGCTGGAATGCCGGTGGGCAGTGCTCAGTGCAGGCCTGCCGAACCTAAGGCCTGCCGAGATGCAGCTCCTCTCCAGGTTAGGTCTTGAGGTCCATGCCGTCTGACAAACAGACAAGTTGGAAAACCACCAACTCCCAGTCAGCACTGGCTCTCCTTCTCCACCCAAGCCTTGGCTGACATCATTTCCTCCTTTACAGCCTTGCTTCTCTCTCTGGACCACCAGTGCTACCTGAGCTCTTATTGGCCTCGGTGTTGTTTCCAAGCTTAGGACACCCAGATGAATGAGGCCTGCTTTTGAGCAAGAGTAGTGGGGGTAGAGCCGCCGGCTTTTCCATTTGTCCATCTCAACTGTTCTGATGGAGGGAAGCCAGGGTGGTACCAGGAATGACACATAGAGAAGGGGTGTCTAACAGCTTGGGATAGGGGACAGGAAGCACTCTAGAGAGGAATGATACTTATACTGTCCCAAGGGAAAGGTAAGGGATACGTGTAATAATCTCAGAATGCAAAGTTTCAGTTTCCATGGCTCAAGACCTCAGGGAGGCTCCTACTACATGTGTGTGTTGTGGGCAAGTCCAGCCGTGGTGGGAAAAGAGAAGCCATGCTGGTGTCACCAGAGCAGTCTTGTCTCACTTTCTATGCGTTCGTGCTCAAGCAGAGACTCATCTGCTTCCTCTGCACCCGGAAGGAGGCTCACAGTCCAGAAACAGCATGAGGGCTGCTGTGACATCCTGGAGACAGGGTTCACAGCCTGCGAGGTGGGCACCAGCAGGGGGATGATTTCGAGAGATCCCCAGCAAAGGGGCGTCCTGATGCTGGAAGCTAACCAGTCTGTAGCTGTAGTTGGAGAGGATTTTGGCAGAGCGGCAGCCCAGTCCTCATCGTGGTTCTTACACAAGCCCCCATCCATCTCTGCTCCATGTCTTTGCTCCACCAGGAGGGGACCTCACGTCAGGAGCGGCACAACGCCCCAGCATGACCCCATACACCGACCAAGGTGTCTCTCCCTCTCCAGCCCTTTTGCCCTGATAATCTTTCACTTGATGCCAACTGCTTTAATGAGTTTGGCCCAAAGCAAGGAAATGTGATCTCTTGAGAGGCTGGTGCAAGGTTTGTGGAGAGCCAAGGGCTGCCCTGACTCACAATTTGTCTTCCTCAAGTGCTTTCAGAGCACTCTCTGCTGAAAAGACAAATGAGGAAGAAACATAAGTACAGCGATTTCCCTCAACCACATTCCTTCTCATGGCATTCAAGGCTCTTTTGGGCCTGGTCTCCATGGCCTTTCCAGTGTACTCTCCCCTCGCCTCAGCGCTTTGTTAGATCACACCCGCAGGCTCTGCAGGCATATAGTAGACAGGGCACCGCATCGACATTCATTCCCTCTGGGTCTGCAGGACAAACTTTTCGAGCTTACAAATGCCCATGATTGTGAGGAGCCTCATTCACGGTGGTCAAGAAAAATTTAGTCAGTCCCTATCTATTGGACACTAAAAGAGCCCAGGAGAGAAGCTGTGCTTCTCTCAAGGAATTGTACTCTGGGGGGTGAGCTGGAGCCGTGAGTAATGTGGTCAAATGAGGTGTGGGAAAGGGGAGGTGGGGACAAAGAGACTGTAGGGCTCAGAGTGGACCCCACTGGAAACTAGCTCACCTGGCAGAGGGGTTAGCAATGAGGGAGGGACTAGTATGGACAGTCAAGTTTCCAGATGTACATACATATGGTAGTGTTGTCCCGAATGGGAACCGAGGATGGAGGAATGGTAGGCTGCTTCCAGAGCTGAGAGTGAACAGTCGCTTGCACTGGTGGAAAGTTACACCCTCTGGGAAGTTGGGATGGATTCTGGTAGTCTGGGAGGGTCTGTGCTGGCACTGACCTCTTTGATCCAGTGTCCTAGATGGCAGTGGGCTTTGAGTGAACTCTCCTGCACCCTTCTCAGGGTGTGTGCTCCGCCTCTGCTGTCCCTGTTGCATAGTTGCCCAAGATCTCCACCCTCACTGTACTGGTCTGCCGGCCTCATTGGTATCTGGAGCAACAGGAGTGGGGGGTGGAGTGGGGGCACAGCGATGGCTTCTGAGTCACTGGGTCTGGTGGCTTGAAAAAGATGCCTTGTTTTCTTAGCAGCATCACCTCATGTGACTTCACTCCCGTACTGGGATCTTTGAGGGCACATCTAAAAGCATTTGGAAGGGAAGTTACAAGCTGCCAGTGCCATACACCCACCTCTGACCCAGTGACTCTACATCATGCTGTAGGCACAGCTGCCCTGAGAGAGAGGCACTGTTGTCCCAGTTCGAAGAGGTTCAGGAGGTTTCAGTGATGAGTATCCAGATCTACCCGGTAACTGAAGCAGAAATGGTACAAAAATCAACAAAAAAATATGATTTTATAGAGTCAGGAAAATATGGCTCCAGAGAGGAGCTGGTACACACTCAGGCTCCCACAGGAGAGATCTTTGCCAATGCTTCTTGGAGATAACGTCCTGGCACCGATGGACTTCTGATTATGAGAAGAAAGGGTGCCAGGCCCAGATATTCCAACTCGTCAGCACTTGGTAGAATGTTTTAGTATATCAAGGCATTGCTGCAAGATCTGTTGTTTTCCCCAAGAACAGGTAGAGAGCCACTGGGAGCTGGCATGGAGTCTATTCTTGTATAAGTTATATGATACTTTAAAGAGTAAAAGAGCTTCCCTCTTTTAGGTGAGCCTTGTGGCCCAGACCTGTAATCACAGCTACTTGGCAAGCTGAGGCAGGAGGATGGCAAGTTCAAGGCTGTCTGAGCTACAGAGTGAATTCGAAGCTAGCTTGGACAACTAGTAAGGCTCCAACTCATAAACAAACAAACAAACAAACAAATAAAACAAAGACCAGGGATGTAGGTCAGTGGCAGAGCACTTGCCTAGCATATGTGAGGTCCTGGGTTCAATTCTGTCTTTCTTTTGTTGGGTATAAAGAGAGTAGCTGGAAGGGTTAAGCTCCATGCTCAAATAACAGCAGGATTTTAATCAGAGGGGCCTACTCTCGTTTTCTTTTGCTGTTGTTCAACACAGCCTAATAGCACAGCAAATCTGAGGGTGCCTTTGTCTATGGCTATTTGAGGGTGCAGGATGCCTGTCCTTGTTGGTCCTTCAATACCTGACTTCAGGAGGTGCCTAGCTTTGGGGGCCCCTCCTCTCATGGACTGCTTCATCCACTCCTTGGCAGAGTTCTCCCAACTGCACCCAGACACCCCACCCAAGAATCACTTTTGTCATGTGTCACCAAGAACTCTGTAAGTCCTTCTTGGTGTCATGTAGAGGGGAGCACGATTATATGTCATTTTATACTGGTGACAGTAGCTGTCAGCTCTGGACACCTTGTCCTGTGTGCTTCCATCTACAGTGATTAAAAAACAAACAAACAAACAAAAAACCGCACTTGCTCTCAATGGCTTTGTTAAATGCTCCTTGGGCATCATGATTCAGGCTTCCATCCCAAGTCCCCAGTCCTTGATATACAACCTGGAGAAATAGTGTTTTCTTTGTGAAACAAGAGTTGGGGGAGGATAATGGAGCATTCGCTTCCCTCAGCTGTCACAAGGTGAAACCATGCAAATGGCTCTCCTCAGATGCTTCTCTTCAGAGGTGGCTTTCTGCCAAGAGGCAACCTGAGGGCTCTCAGTCAAGCTGGCCTTTGTCTCTCAAGGGCTTTCCCCTTTTCTCTCAGTCTCACCATTTTTCCAAGGGCCCCTGTCTCGGTCAGCCACCACACTTGGAGCCTCCCTCTTTGTTCAAAGCTCTGTAGTTTCGTGCCTACTGTAGGCTAGGCCCTGGGCCAAGACTTCCTATGCTTCCTCTTGCCCTTAAAAGAAATATTGCTCCTTTTATAATTTTTCTTCCACCATGAGGTTGAACTCATCACCCCATTCACAGAGGAGCAGTTGGAGGCTCAGCGAGATGACAGGGCCAGGCCAGAGGAGTCGGTGTTAGGTGAATCTGGGGCCTAGAGCAAACCTCCTTACCTGTTCTTCCTCTGAACACCCACAATCCTTCAGGCTTACAATATGAGAGCCTGGGAAAGCTGCGAGGTCATCTGCTGGGCTCCCAACCTCTTCTTCACCACTCCCGTCTGAAATATCCCTTTTCAGCTTTCCAAACTGTGAGCGGGACAATCTCACAGTGGGGAAGTGGAGAAAACCGTTTCCTGTAGCATCACAAAAGCAGACTGTCTAGTCTGAATGACCCAGCGCTGGGTGGGCCTTTCAGTCTGGCAGCTTTCGTCAAGGAATATTCTAGAATCTGTTTAGTCCAAGTGTAGAGTAGTTGTGGAGCCTTGTGTCTCTCTGTGTCTCACTCTTTTCCTTTGATATCAACCAAACAGCTATTACACGAGCCGTGCCTGACCGTGATCTGTGGGTGTTAGAGGCACTAGCTCAGTTCTGGTACCCAGAGGCGACAGTTGGCAACAGGAGCGTGGGGTGGGTGCACTGGATCTGCGGTGGGGCTGGGCGATGCTTCTGGTCTTCATTTGATTGCTCCTGCTTCAGTGTCCAGGGTGGGGGCCCAGATGGCCAGCCATGGCCTGAGGCTCTGACTATTCCACCCAGCCCTGCCTGCCACCCCTAAATGGCTGCCTCTGATGGGTTCAAGGAGAGTGAGGGGGATCCCTTCTGTGCCCCCGGCTCATGGGAGCCAGCAAAGAATCTATGCAAGGCTCTGGAAATTGTGACCTAATGTTAGCCAGGCCTGGTGCTTAAGGCAGTCCTAACTGGGATGAATTCCAAATGGGGCACAGAGGCTTTGGGGTTCAGAACAGTGGAGATGCATAGGCCTGTTTCTTCAGCTAGGAGGAAATGCCCAAAAAGCAAGAATGGTTTGCTGGTTCTTGTCCCTGTCACTCCTTAGCCTGGCCTCGGCATGTGGTGAGATAGTGTCCCTGGGGCCAAGGGGCAGTGCTGATTTTATTTGGAAGGTCTA
Source organism: Meriones unguiculatus (assembly GCF_030254825.1). Taxonomy (NCBI): domain Eukaryota; kingdom Metazoa; phylum Chordata; class Mammalia; order Rodentia; family Muridae; genus Meriones; species Meriones unguiculatus. The sequence goes on along the minus strand of NC_083357.1, from coordinate 3,361,516 downwards.
AGGCCTTGTGTGCCAAGGTCCCTCTCACCTTCTCACTGTTCACTGAACTTCAAGGGAGGCTAAGCAGCCTCCACCCAGCCTGTATCCAGCTCTTCTGCCCTGCTCTTAACAGGCTTTCCAAGACACAGTGGCGTGCTGGCATGGGTGGGACCCATATGACGATCCAGCACCCTCCCTGACCTCTAGATTTTGCTTCTGGGAGGAGAACAGAAGCTGTGTCCCACACAAAGGGCTTTGGGCTGTGAAGAGGGAGATGCAGTCTTCCCCAGGATTTCACTGGGAGCAAGATTGAGCATGATGAACAGGCAGGAGCCATTGGGCACACATGGCAGGGAAATAGAGAGTGCACCTGCAAGGAGAGAGGTCTGCAAGCCAGAGGACAGGAAAGAGGAGGAAGAGGGGAGGGAGATGGGTGGGAGGAGAGGAGGAAGAAGAAGAAGAGGAGCAGGAGGAGGAGGATGTGGAGAGGAGTAGCATTCAATGGTTCGCCCATCTGGCTGGACATGCAAGGCAGGTGTGGGTGCTAAAGGTACCAGAGGGTCAGTCAGCACGAACATGAAGTAGAGCCCCAGCAGCTGTTGCAGAGTCTAGGCTACCCTAGCCAACATTCCTGCCAAGGTTTGCAGAGGTATTCTTGCATACCACCAGAGACAGGGAGCTCATTACCTGTATATTAAAACAATACAGGTTGAATATCCCCACTTTGGAAACTCTAATTTCAGATGTTCCTGAATCTAAAAATTTTTGAAGGTTGCATGGTACTTCAAGAAAAAAAAAACTCACCTGATCTCACTTACCCGCTCACAGGCAGGATGTAATTATTCAAAAGTGTTACGTACTGCTACCTTCAGGCTATGAGTAATAAAGAGAAAATAATTGAATTTTGTGCTTAGGTTTTGGTGCCATACCTCAGGCATGTCATTATGTGTGCCCCAACAGTCCAAACCAGATGCACTTCTGTTTCCAGAGATTTCAACCTGGGTCTGTTCACCCCTCCTTAGGTAACTTGTGGTCACCATTCCAGGAGTTCATCACATTGTTGCTGAACTTAGTGGGGACACCCGAAAGTCAGACAGCCAAGAACTCCTGTATTCAAACCATTCTCCTGCCTCAGTCTCCAGAGTAACTGAGATTACAGGCACTCACCAACACCATCATGCCTGGCCGCTGGTCCTGAGGATTTCGGAGACTCTGTTTGTACTTGCTTCATTGCAGAGCATTTCCGTGTGGGTCTGAGGCTGCAGGCATTGGAACAAGTCTAATACAAGAAAGTGTTGTGGGAGTCAAAGGCATTTTGGACAGGTTTACTCTCTTTTTCTCTCCCTTCATCTTTTGCTGTTCCTCTCAGTGTCACGTGGATGTTCTCGGATTTCTAGTTTGGGAGTTCTTTCCTTCTTTATTTTGGTGATCAAGAACAGCAAATAACAGGTTTGCAAGGACAGCTACCTTCTTTGGTCTGCTGAGCTGCTCAGCTTCATGGACCCTGTTCTAGGAAGAAATCAGATTGTAGCAGGTCTCTTGGCTGGCATGAGAATAGTCAAGAGAGGACACCGACCCACTCCAATATACTCAGGAAGTAACTTATTTGTCCAAAGTCACACATTCATAAACTAAGGAGATTTGAGCCTTGGTCTTCCTGCCTGGGGAGTCCAAGCTGTGTGTCTCTCTTATTTTTCAAGCTGGATATATGGATGGGGGGATGGAAGTCGTAAGCAGTGTGGGAGGCAAGCTGATGGGCCTGAGTGGGAGATGGATTAGGTAGGAGTTGGGGGAGATAGCTCTCCTGGGACTTGGCTGACAGCCTGGATTGGGGGCTTGGAGGTATCCCTGATACTACAGAGTTGCTGGCACAGCTATTCTTGGGCCGTGTTCTTTGTTCCCTGGACGGTGCCCAGGAGGGAGAATGGGTTGGAGATGCGTAACAGGAATTGCTGCCGACCTCAGGTGGCAGTTTAGGGATAGTAGAGGTTCCTGTGGAACACTCCTCCCAAGAGCCCCTAGCAGGGGTCCCTAGGCATCCCAGCTTCTGCTTTTCTGCCCAGGGCATAGCCAGGGACTCACTCATAACGGAGTGCCTCAGGACTAGCAGCATGGCCTCCCCAGTGACCTTGGAGTAAAGAGCTTCCAGGGCATTCTTTACCTGGCTGTGCTCCAGGTCCAGGACAAAGGATCCAGGCCCTCTGGAGCAGGAGGCTCTGCGTGGAGGGGTAGACAGCTCAACACAGCCAAGATGCTGCTGCCCTCAGAGGGACCTGCTGCCCCATGCCACCCAACAAGGCCAGCCATGACTCCCTAAAGACTGGGGTCTTGCCTTACTGGTACAACCGGGGACTGTGGTGCTTTTTCCTCTGGGGTGAGGTTGACATATTTGGAAAATATGGGTCCAAGGAACACAGAGAAGTTTGGGGCTGGGTCTACTCCCTGCAGGTGAGTCAGGAAGCTGTGAAGCAAGCCCCCTGGCACCAGCACAGGAAGGAGCACATGGCAAGTAGAATCCCCTGCCAGACTCCAGGATCTGAGTGACCTAGACAGGGTCTCTGGACATACCAGCCTCTGTTTTAGAGGCTGTACATAGTTAGAGACTCACCCATAACTCCACACTTCCTGCCCTTTCTTTCTCTGCCGAGTTCACGGACTCCCTGTCAAAAGCAACTGTGAAAGCAAGTCCTCAGCTGCATGGAGAAAGAGAGAGGGATAAAGAGAGCCTGTGAAAGAGAGAGAAAGGTGAGAGATGTGTGTGTGTGTGAGAGAGAGAGAGAGAGAGAGAGAGAAAGAAAAAGAGAGAGAGAGAGAGAAAGATCACGAGAGACCTGGGCAACACACTCAGAGGCAGCCACTGTCACTCAGACATAGCTGGATCAAAAAGAGGAAGAAAAGTCAAAGTAGAAATAAAGAGAGAGATTGAGGCAGGAGACAGGTATTGAGTGGAGGTGGTGGGCAGAAGACAGCTATCCGTGGAGAGAAGAGGGAAGGACTGAGAAAGGGACAGGCAGTGAGCCCCACATAGAGAACTGATAAGGACAAAGAGGTCAGCTGTGGCCCAGAGCAGAGACTGCAGCCTGGAAGAGCACATGTCAAATGGGAGAAACAGAGGCCGTGAAACGAGAGGAAAAGTGGGGAGGCAAGGGACAGAGGTGAGCTGAACAAGATTGGGGGAGTGAACAAGAGTGCGCTTGTAGAGGAAGGAAGGGTAAGATAGGATCAGCACTGAGCTCTGTCCGAGGAGGAGTGGGGCCAGAAGCAGCCTCTGGTCTGAGATCTCTCTGGCTGGCTATGTTCTGCCTATTGAGCCAGCTCCCTCAGGCTACCTCGTACAGAGTCTGGTGGAGTCTCAGGCTCTCATTCTGTTGAGGGTTGCTATGATCACACCTGATTGTGTCCTCCTGGAGAACCAAGCTTTGGGGGGCGCCAATGGACCCTGTGCAGGGCTAAAGCTGAGAGCATCCTGTCTAGGTGCTGTCATCTCTAGTGACCCCTGAGGGCCAGTGCCATGTAAGGACTGTTGTATGGACCCCAAAGTTCTAGGCAAAGTCGCCTTCATTTTCAAGAGGAGGCTGTAGCCTAATGAATAGCACATCATAGTGACTGGCGTGGTTAGGCAGAGACCAGAGAGTGAATTGGGAGAAAGTGGCAGAGCCTGCCTCTCCAGTGGAAGCCCCCAACCATTACAGAGGTGTCAGACTCTTGGTCAAGGCTTGCCCCACACTTCAGAAGTGGCCCCAGCAACACCTCTGGCTGGGGGAATTCTGGGGAAGAAGGAGGTCCAGTCCTGCATTCCATAATAGAATGTAGGGTCTCCAGACTTCCAAGTCATGCTGTAAGGCAGTGTCTTCTACAGTCAAGACAGAAATGTGGGCGTGTGACTTGAGAGTGTTGGGAACAGAGACCTCCTTAGAGGGCACCTTTCCTCAGCAGAAGTTGCTTGAGCTCTATTGAAGGCACTGAGATTTCTCACTAGAAAAAGCAGGCATGCAGAGCAGCTGAGCTGGCCTGGACACCCACTGCTGCAAAGGCTGGCGCTACGGAGGGAGTGTGAAAGTCTGGGTGGGCCCACACTGGGCGCGGTCTCCGCGGCAGCCGAGGGTGCTCAGCCTTCGAGATCAGCACCACTGCTTCCCTGTAGCAGCTTCTCCCGTGGCTTTGCCTGCGAAGGTCAGCTCAGAGCAGGGATCAAGGAGGAGCCAGGGAGAGAGACACTCTCCTTCTCTTCAAGAACGGGCTTCTCTTACCCTCTGGACTCTGGCACTAAATCACTTCTTGACAGCGCGAAGGAGTTTCACAGCTTCTCTTCCTGTATTCTTGCTAACATCCTTCCCCAAATCCACTCTCGCATTCTCCTTAAGCTCTTGTTCTATACCACGTCATCACTGGGTAGGGTGGTTGGTAAGACTGGTATGAAGGAGACAAATGTAGTCAGGGGTCACAGCGGCTCCTTATCTACCGCAGGAGTCACTGTGGCCAGTGGACCATCAGGATCTATGGATGCATATAGACGGATGGAGGAATCGCAGAAGGACTCAGGAGCTCTATGGGGGTATATTGGAGGTTGGTGCTTCCTCCCTAGAGGCTGGGTCTTGGGATATGTAGCTGAAACACTAGGCTAGATTTGTGAACTGCCCAATCTAAAGAGGGCATTTGAACGTTGCTCTGAGGGCAATGTGAAGTTATAAGCCATGATGATCATGATTACGGCTGTGATTTAAGAATGTCTATGCCAGGTAGGGAATTGATCAGCAAGGGCACACAGAGATGGTGAAAGACCTGGAAGGGGAAAGGATAGTGATAAAATAGATGATGACAAGGATGGCTGTAATAATGATGTTTGCTGACTGTATGATAGTACTGATGATGGTGAGGATGGTGACAATGGTAATGGTGGTGATGGCAAATAGTGATGATGGAAAGGTGGTGGTGATGGTGGTGGTGGTGGTAATTCACAGTGATGGTAATGGGGATATGTATGGTGGTGTTTGTAATGTTGATGGTGATGTTTGTGGTGTTGATAGCCATGGTGTTGATGATGATTATGGTGGTGGTAATGGTTTTGGTGATGATGATGATGATGATGATGATGATGATGATGATGATGGGTCAAAGTGGTTATATTTGTGATATTGGTGGTGATGTTTATAGTCTTGGTGGTAGCAATGATGATAGCAATCTTTTTAAACTGCGGATGATGATGGTGATTGTGGTGATGATAGTGGTGGTGCTCCTGCTGCTGGTGATAGTGATAGTGATAGTGATAGTGATGGTTATGGTTGTAGCAATGATGGTAGTAGAGAATCCTGACCAGGATGGGATATAAATGATGCAGAGGACTGATTTTGCGGTATTTGGTGACAGGACTGATTTGTATTAGAGGGGGGCTGGGATGCTCTGCTTTGGGTGTTCATATGGCCAATAGGATATCCAGGTGGTGTCCAGTGGACAGGGAGTACTGGGGTGTTGAATTCAGCCAGACAAGGATGAGAGAGGTAGAGAACCCACATGCTTTGGGCACAAGGTGTCTGGGAGAGGGGACAGAGGAGATGAACCAGAGCCAGAGTCTTTGTGACTTCCTGGCGTTCAGAAGGAGGCAGAAGCAGGGATTCTGAGGAAACCCAAGGCTCCAAGATTCCCAGGCTGTGCCCAGAGGCTGGGACAGCCGCAGTTTAGGCTTCTGCTCATTTCTCACCTTTCCCAGCACTCTCAGCTTGTGTTTTTATTCCTTGCCAGGTTCTCAGGAGGATGGCATTTGAAGAAAAGGGGGTTCTGTGCTAAAAAATCTCTTTCTAACACAGGTGAAGAAAGTGGTCCTGTGGGGATAAAAGATGTACCTAGGTGGCCTGTTGTGACAGCAGATTTAGACCGGAGCCGACCTGTTGTTCTGCAAGGAGATTACACTGTGTCCCTTAATCTCGGGGCAGTAGACTGAAGGTGGGGATCTCTTACAAGAAGGCTCTCTTCTCCCTTCTCCTTTAACAAGCCCAGCCAGTCTGGAGTGGGTCCGGTGTGGGGGGGGAGTGGATCCGGTGTGGGGGGGAGTGGGTCCAGTGTGTGTGGGGGGAGTGGGTCCGGTGTGGGGGGAGCTACAGCAGAGTGTGTGGCAGGACATGTGGAGAGACTTCTGAGAGCACATTGCCTAAACCTGGGCAATGGCTCCAGCCACAGGTCGCCCCAGTGAGCACGTGGCTCGGCTGTGGCCCCAGTTTGTCTGCAAATGACTGCCTGGCCTTTCCTGCCCTCTCCTGCTGCAGGCCTAAACGTCTTCAGGAAGCAGCACCTCTCTACGCGGGGGAGCTTTGCTTCTGGATTCCCAGCTGCAGCTCCAGCCAGGATGTTTTGCAATGAGCCTGGGGAAAGCATCCATTCCGGGAAGATCAGGGAGTGGACTGTGCTTGCCAGCAGGGGTCTGGGTGAGAGGGCAGGCAGTGACTGCCGGGCTTGGGTGGGAGCAGGGCAGCTCTGGGACAGCCCATTCCTCAGGCCCTCGGGGGACCTTGGCCTCTAAGCTGTTTATCTGTCGGTGGTCTGCCTGTCCATCTGGATTAGAGGGGCTGCCTGGCTCACATCAGTTCCCCAAAGGGCTCCCAACTGCAGGGCAGCTTGAGCCTTGCTTTGCTTTATTTCATCTTTGAATATTTTTGAATATGACTCAAAAGCAATTACTAAGTGAAAAGGTACGCTTGCTTCCAGCCATACTGCTCCTGCCCAGACTCCTGGCCCCAGGAGTAAACTCCCTCAAGTCCCTTTTGTTGTTTGTTGTCTGGTGTTCTGTTTGCAAACAGAAGTGAACATGTTTCTGCCTTCCACATCCTTTCCTACCCAGACGTAGGCTTGCTATGTGTGATGCTTTGAGCTTTGTTCTCCATGGGGTCATGTGACTTTTTGCACAGAAGTCCGGTAGGGGTGGGGGGCATGCCATCCACCATCCTCAAACATTATGTGGGTCCCCCACTGAGGGCTATCTCTGTATTTGCTTTGGAGAAAGAGCACTGGAAGTACAGGGCTCCTTTTGTGCAGTCAGTTTCTTAGGATCCAGACCCTTCCAGGGTTTAACTTCTTCCTCCTATCTCTTAGTGTAGCCACATTGACAGGAGAAGGCCCTGAGGAACTGAGATACAAGAAAGCATTCCCAGGAAATCTCTAAGTGACAAAGCCAAGGGCTCAACCCAGGTGGACTGGAATTCAGCTCTTTCTTCTTTGTTTGTTGTGCTGCTGGGAACTTTGGAGCCATGTATGGAGTGTTCTGTTGTTAGGAGCCAGGCAGAACGTCTAAACCTGGGGAGAACCAACTAATGTGGCAAGATCCCACGGTTGCCTTGCAGCAGCTTCCTCCTTGTCCATACACCTGAGTTCCCGTGTGCAAGGGATTCCCTCCTCCCTGCATGCCCAGAAGAAGGCTGCAAGCCTCTAGAGCCAGTCACACTCACAGGAGAGCGCCATCGAACCACTGTCTATTTGTACTCATGTGTAAATCTGAATTTATTTTGGCGACTCTGCCATATATTTGAGTATGAGGTACTTGTGTGTGTTCATTAGAATTTAATTTTAATCACGTTTCTTATAACATCTCGAGGGGCAGAGCAGGGCCTGATAGTTCTGCCTAGGTTCAAATCCAGCTCTGCTGGTGGCTCATATCCTCATCTGTGTAACAGACTCACAAGTGTATCTGTCTCCAGGCATTTGTGGAAACTTATACCTAAGTCCTCCCACACAAGCCACACCTTGAAATAGCAACTGGCTCATTGTGTTATCGCCAAGGAGAAATGGTCTGATCCCTGAGAAAGCCAGGAGTATCCCAAGCCTCCCACCTTCCCACAGCTTTCCTTTGTCCAGTTGTCCAGGTTGAATGACACAGGTTGAGAATTTAGTGTTTAGTGGACAGCAGTTCTGGGGTAAAGTGAAGGGAGAAACTGTGGTGGTCTGGGATGGACTGGCTGTTGTTCCAGACGAAAGGCCACAGGCTGGGCCTGCAGAATGGCATTCATCTTGGGGTGCTCCTTGCTTTGCATCAGCACTTTCTCAGCTGGTGCTTCTTGAGTTTTTGGCAGTCCGTAATGTTTTGAATGCACAAAGTGGGGTTCCCTCATCAAGCCAGTCTGGAGAACATATCTGACAGTTTTTTCCTGAGGACGCCAAAATGCTTGTTACTACAGAGCCTGCAGTAAACAAATACTTCTAACTTGGTTTAATGCAGAGTTCCCCCAAATATTCTCTCCTCTGGTGTAATTCCTTCTACCAGGCTCTGCAGAATCCCTGTGACAGGCGCAGGTCAGATGCACCAACAGTATGGAAATCAGCAAAGCCATGTGTCTGTGGGTCACCCCTGGGGACAGGAAAATGATCTGCCCTAAAGCAGGGCTGCTCAGCTGCAGTGACAGCTCACATGCAGTGGCATCTCAGGTGGCTGGGAAAAGGCAGACTCCGAGTCAGCAGGTCTGGGTGGGGCTGGGGTCCTGTTTCTGTGACAAGCTCCTGGGATGATATTGCTGGTCCAGACTTTGCATAGTAGGATTGTAAACTCCCCTCTGAGACAGCAAATTTCCGCCCATGTCCATCTCTGCTGCAGCAGAGACAGGTGACCACCTACAGCTGTTTGTGAATTAGGCTATCAAATATGCCAGCAGGACGTGATCTGGTCTTTCTATGCTAGACAAGAAGTCCTAATGGGGGGAGAATAGCCAGGCAGGCTAGTGTCTGCAATGGATGTGATTCGCTGGTCAGTGGACAGTAAGGTCCTTCAGGTCTGTGCGATGTTGGTACAATCTTTCTGAGATGACAGTCTCTTACACTTCTGTCGCTTCCCCTTTCTCAGAAAATACCATTGAGGTTGCTAGGGCTTTAATTTTTTTATTTATTAATTTTTAAAGAGACATTTCCCCTTTCCTTGGGTCTGGAGTCATTAAACAGGGATTAGCTGGATAAATAGAGGAAGTGATTTTTAAACTGTTTGCAAACTTAATGCGAAGAGCCCAGCCTTGCAAATTATCACATCTCATCAGAGGCCCTCGCTTCGCTGCTCTAGTAATTGTAGTGGTATTAGTCAAGTTCTTGTTGTCTCCTCATTAGCCGTGAAAAGGAGACTCAAGACATACTTCATTAGAGTGTCCTGGAAATGCACTGCTAATACAGAGATGGAGGCGGAGGTCAGGAGGCCAGGAGGTGTGTAAGATGGGCAGAGGGGGTCACACCCACATCTGAAATGTTGGACTCCACGTCTCTCACTGCATCATGGAAGTCTCCTCAGCTTACCTGAAGAGAGGCCAATAGTGATGGCAGGACCCAAAGACTCAACATTCGGAGGCTTATGTCCTGGATGGCTTCCCTGAACCATCCCTTTCCTTGTCTGGGCTTAGGTTTTTCTGGTTGGGTAGTTAGCCTGGCAGATTTCTGGCTTCTTTCTGGGGTTCTTGACCTGGTTCTGAGTTCTGAGACCTTGGAGGATGGAGGCTGCTTGTTGTACTCACTGCCTTCCTCTTCAACCCTTTGGAGGCCATGCTTGAAAGCTTGAAAACTCCATCTTGTCTGTGCTGTTTTTTGATGAAAGGAGAAAAGCTGCATGTTCACTCATAAGCGGAGTCTAAAAGAGTTGATCTTTTTGTTAGAAGTTGACAGTAGAATGGTCACTACCAGGAGCAGGAGAGCAGCGGAAGAAGGGAAGCAGTGGGAGGTGAAGGGAGGCAACAGTATGAATGAGTCGTTAAGAAGATGAAAGTTTATCCATTCTTGTTCGATGGACATCTGGGTTGTTCACAGTTTCCAGCTATTATGAATAACGTTTCTATGAACATAGTTGCACAACTGTCCTTGTATTGCCCAGGAATGCAATACCTGGGTCTTGAGGCAGTGTTATTCCCCATTTTCTGAGAAAATAAGTTGATTTCCAAAGGTGTTGGATTGATTTCCAAAGTGCTTGTATAAGTTTGCACTCCTACCAACAACGGAGGAATGTTCTCCTTTCTCCACAACCTCTCCATCATGTGCTGTCACTCGAGGCTTTGCCCTTAGCCATTCTGATGGGTGTTAGATGGAATCTCAGACTCGTTTTGATTTGCATTTCCCTGACGACTAAGGATGTTGACCATTTCTTTAAATGTTTCTCTGCCATTCAATATTACTTTGTTGAGAATTCTCTGTTTAGCTCTGTACCCCATTTTTAATTGGATTATTTGGTTTGTTGGTGTTTAATTTCTCAAGTTCTTTACATATTTTGTATATTAGCCCTGTGTCAGATATAGGGTTGGTGAAGATCTTTTCCCAGTCTGTAGGCTGTTATTTCATTCTGTTGATAGTGTCCTTTGCCTTACAGAAGCTTTTCAGTTTCATGAGGTCCCATTTAGTAATTTCTGATCTGTGATTGTTGAGCTGTGAATTGTGGTACATTTACACAATGGAATATTACTTAGCTTTAAAAACAAGGAAATCATAAAATTTGCAGGCAAATGGATGGAACTAGAAAAGATCATTCTGAGTGAGGTAACCCAGGACCAGTAAAATATGCATGGTATATACTCACTTATAAGTGGATATTAGCCATATAATACAGGAGAACCATACTAAAATCCACAGACATAAAGAAGCTAAATAACAAGGGGGACCCCAGGGAGGATGCTTAATTCTCCTTCAAAAGGGCAAATAGAATAGACACCAAAAGCTGTTGAAGAGAGGCAACAGGATGTGAGCCTACCATGGATGTCCTTTGAAAGATTCCAGCCAGCACGGGATTGAGAAGACGCTGAGCCTCACAGACAAACTTTAGGCAGAGCACAGGGAGTCTTATGGAAGAGTGGGGGAATAGAAGGACCCAGAGGGGAGAAGAGCTCCACAAGGAGACTAACAAAACCAAAAACTCTGGGTCCAGTGAGGATCCTGCAAAGACTGATGCATCAACCAAGGACCATGCATGGAGAGGACCTAGATCCCCTGCTCAGATGTAGACTATAGGCAGCTCAGTTTCCATGTGGGTCCCCTAAGTAAGGAAAGCAGGGGCTGTCTCTGACACGAACCCTGTTGTCTGCTCTTTGATCACTTGCCCCTGGCAGGATGACCTTGCCAGGCCACAGAGGAAGAGGATCCAGGCAGTACTGATGAGACTTCATAGGCTGGGGTCAGATGGTAGGGAAGGAGGGCTCCCCTTTTCTGTAGACTAGGAGAAGGGGGTGGGGAGGAAGGAGGGAGTAGGACTGGAAGGAGATGAAGGAGGGGGTTACAATTGGGATATAAAGTGAATATATTATAAAAAAATAAATAAATACTTTAAAAGACTATGAAAGTTATCCTGACTGGACAATGCATCAAAATACCACATCGTAAACCATAAACAATGTATAATCACAAATAAAGGACAAGGAATTCTTTAATCAATTTATTTTTCCTTTCTTCCCTCCATCCTTCCATTCCTTTGTCCCTCCCTCTGTCCCATTCCTTCTCCCTTCTTTCCCATCTATGGTGTGTATAGTCTGGCAATTATTTGAATTTAAATGAACTGAAATGAAACTAAGCCAGTTCTGGTGGCTCAGGCCTATTATCCCAGCTACTCCAAAGGCTGAGGCAGGAGGACCACAAGTTCAAGGTCTTCTAGGGCTGCAGGAGTGAGTTTTAGGCCATGTGGTTTAACTTTGTTAAAGCTTGTTTCAACAATGCAAAGTGAATCCGCAGCTGGGTTTAGCTCAGCAGTAGAGCCCACCCTCAGCATGGACAAGAACCCAGGTTCAATTCCTAGAACTTTGAACAAACACAGTGACAACAGAACCAACTAAAAAGTTCATTTTCCAATTGACTAGCCACAGTCAGGTGGCTCAACAGCTGATATGGGTGCTTAATGGAGAGTGTCCACAAGATAGCTAGTGCCTTGCAGTCTGACTGGGTCACTGGTCAGTGTAGGAGTGAGCGGAAATCAGCTGAAAAGAGAAGCCTCGCTTCACAATGCTCACACTCAGAGGCCATTGTAGTTGAATGTGGCTGGGTTAGGGTTAGGTTAGCACCAGATGACAGGTACCCCCTGTAGCTAGCTGGCGAGCACACCTCTGAGCCAGCCCAGTGGCTGGACAGAGCCAGAGCAGCCTCCTGGTGAACAGGGGTTCCATAGCGTGAGGTCTGTCTGCACCTCTGCTTGTTTGAGGATAAGACAGGTCCCCAGGGCACAGACCCCACTCGCGTGCTTCAGATAAAGGCACTGTGGGGGGGCTTGCCATTCTGCAAGCCAGAGAGACCCTTCAGAGGCACAGCCCTGGCCACAGCACACTGCTAAAAGGCTAAAGTGTGCTTCCAGTCCTCGGCGTACACACTTGTTCCCACCCACATTTATATCTTTTCTCTCAACCCAAACAACTCTATGCACCTTGTCTGCCTTTATCTTACTACTATTATTTTTTTAAGTTTTAAGATAAGGTCTCACTATTTACCACAGGCTGACTTCAAAGTCAATTTTCAGTCAGGAACTGCCATGCCCAGAGATCTGTGCTGTCTCTGCTTCTGGCCTCTGCACGTGCTGTTTGTCTGCCTGGGATGCCCTTTCTTCGTCGTGTGCCCTCTCATTAGGGAAGTCTTCTTTAACTTCCTTGACCTCCAGGGTCAGATCAGCCACCCATCCCAGCTGGCCCCAAGCACAAGCAGCAGCTTGCAGTGACCTATGCAGTCTCAGCCTCCACACATAGGTGTCAGTGGGACTGGCTCCAGAGCTCTGGGCACAAAGTCTGTGGGGGAGTGAGTATACAGGAGCCACGCTCTAGACCAAAGTGCTAACCCAGACGGGAGAGGCATCCAAACACAAATGGGCAGGGCTAGAATCTGCCCTGGGGTGGGATCAGGGACTCAATACCAGTGCCAGAGGGCCAGGAGAAAGGCAGATAGTAACGTCCCAGAGGAAGCCTAAGACTGCAGAAGACAAGGACATGGACTTGAACCCAGAGGGAGGAGTTTGAAGCTGATCTGCTCCACTTTCTAGCAACATGAACTTGCACTAGCTTTGGTTTGTATGCTTTAGGATTATTTACAATGACGCCCCGAGGATTAACTGATCCAGAGGTATGTAAACTGCACAGCAGTGGCAGAGGCCTGGTAAACCTGGCCTGCAGAGCAGCGGCAGAGGCCTGGTGAACCTGGTAGTGTGGAGCCATAGCCCAGCCATGATGACCTCCACCTGCAGAGGGCTTGCAAGTAAGAAACAGTTTCTGGGATTACTGCTTCCATTATCTTGACCTACCCTGCAAAGGGAGGAGGAGAAGGAAGAAATAGAGGAGGGGGAAAAGGAGGAGATGAAGGAGGAGGAGTGACATCAAGTCAAAAGGAAGTATCTTGGGATGCCAACCAGTTATTGGGGAGCCCGTTGTGGGGGATGAGATTTTATTCACATAATACCATTTCCCGACCTCAGAGTCATATAAGCAGGCCACATACATTTGTGTCACTCAGACTTCTCTTTGGCAGGATTAATGGCGTTGAAATTTGCAAATAGACACCTGCAACCCGAATGAGATTCTTGCTAGCACTTTTCTGCAGGGACCATGTGCTCCTGGGCTCTGGTTCTGGCCAGTTTTATCTGGTTATGTAGAATCCATCCCCAGCCACAGTGCTGTACAAGCCACACTGGTTATGGTGCTTACCACCCTGTGCTCTCTCCTTCTAGATCCTTCTAGACAGTGACTGAGCTATGCCATATAACAGTGGGGAGCAGATTAGCTGTGGGCTGGCTGTGTCTGAATCTGAGTTGAGACTCAAGTCCTACCTGTGTAATGAGACACTCTACGTCGGAGCCACAGGTAGGACAACTGTCCAGTGGGGAACTAATAATGTCTAGTTTGTTGTTGGGATTAATGATATTTGCACAGTGCCTGCTTTAGAGTTGTGGGCAATAAATCCAGCCTCTCTCCCTCCCTGCCTTCCTGCTTTCTCTCCCTGGCTCCCTTCTGGTGGGCTGCTCTGGTCTGCCTGCTCCTCTGATGTAGCCCTTTGTTTCTCAAGCTTGAATACTCTCCCACCATCCCCCTGGAGCCCGATTTCTCTTCCTCAGCGAGGACAGAGGGCTGAGTCAGCTCTCTGGGGATTTACTCCTGAGGTTCCAATGAGTCTGGGTGTCTCTGTACCAGCACTCAGGCTGCTAATGGCCTCCGAATGGATTTGGGCCCTGCACTGTGGAGCTGACTGGAAAAGCTACAGTGGGTCTTTTTTTCCCCCCTTTTTCTTTTTTATGACTTCCACACAATAGGTTTCCTTTTAATCAGGAACTGGTTGTCTGCCTTTCTGGCTTCTGGTGACTTCCTCTCTGGCCCTATAAAGGCCACAAGAGGATCAATTAGATGTCCCTGGTGCTGAGAGATGGAAAAGGGCCAGAGGTGGCTGTGTGCCTCCGCTCTGCTGTATTGGACAGTGTGGAGGATGGTAAAGCTTGCTTTCCTGGCCTTTCAAATGTTCTTTCTACGGGAGGCCCCAGTTCTCTAGATGCACCTCCTCAGCGAGGGTAAGAGCTTGGGTCAGATGACCTCAGGAGCCCGGTGAGGTTAAATAATCTGCCAGAGGTCATGAGGCTGGTTGGAACCTTCTCCTAGTCCTTGCTCTACCTGACCTTCGGTACACGAGGCCACCCCCTCTGAGACCTTATGATACTCACTCACAGATGTTGGGTTTCACTGTCCTAGCTCCTGTTGCCAGCTGACAATTTCTCCCCATATGACAGTTGTCTTTCAACCAGGATGCAAACACAAGTTATCTGTGGTGAGGGGCAAAGGTCGGGCTGAGGGAGATCTGGACGCCTGTGGCCTCCACCAAGCTGTCTACCTCTCACAGCATACTTCTTCTGAAAACCTGGGGTGGTAAAATGGTACCACTTTTGAAAACTTTTCAGAGAGGGCTGGGGGAGGTGGCCAACAAACTCCTTCCTGGAAAGAATCCTCCTCTAAGAAAGAAGTAACTGACATCCTTTCATTCTAGCCTGATAGGCTAGACCTTAGACCTTGGGTTCTTTTCTATATAAACCCTTATTTTTTTTATAAGGGTTTTTATATTTTTGTAAGAGGTGAGAAGAAGGCATCGGATCCTGTGGAACTGGAGTTACGGATGACCAAGAACTACCATGGGCTGCTGGGAATCAAACCCAGATCCTCTGCAAGAGCAGTGATTTTTTAACTATAGAGCTATCTCTCCAGTCCCAGACTCCGGGTCTTTAATCTATGGTCCCCAGACCAGCACCAACATCAGGTCTGTGGTTCTCAGCCCGTGGGTTGTGACTGCCCTGAGGGCTCAAATGAGCCTTTCACAGGGGTCGCATATCAGATCTCCTGCACATCAGATCATGTTTACGTTATCATTCATGACAGTAGCAAATTACCACTATGAAGGAGCAGTGAAAATAATTTTATGCTCGAGGTTCACCACAACATGAGGAATTGTATTAAAGGGTCACAACATTAGAAAGCTGAGAACCATGTTCTAGGAAGCTGTTAATATTCGAATTCTTAAATCTCTTTCCATATTCTGGAAATAACAATCTGTGTTCTAACAAGCTCGCCAGGTGACTCTCAGGCCTCTTACCTTTGAGATAGTCTGGATCAGATCTTCCTTTCATGGGCCCAGAGCTGGGGGAGGCCATTGTGGATTGAGCTATATGGCTGGAGAAGGCTTTTCCAAGTTGGTTGCATCAGAAATGGACTTTTGCAGGACAGGCAGGGATGATGGCTGAATGTGGATGTGAGAAGCAGTGCACGGGAGGGACAACGCTAAGGCAACTCTTTCAAATCCTATCCTGTCCTGCCAACATCAAAACTTAGAACGAGCACCAAGGTCAGGGTTGGAATTCTGAATTGACCTTGACTTGAGGTTTTATGGGTTATAGATGTTACACATGTATTAAATTACTGAGGTCTAACTTGGGTCAGATACCCATCCATTCATTCATCCACATGTAATTCATCAATCTCCTGTCCGTTTGCCCATCCTGTCCACCCTTTCACTCACCTGATTGTTAATCTATCCAACCATCCATGGATGCATGCATCCTATCCATTCCTCCATTTTCTTTTTCTGAGACAGAATCTGGCATAGCTGAGGCTGACCTTGAACTCCTGAGACTCCTGCTTCTACATCTCCAATACCAGAATTACAGGCGTGAGCCACTGTCCCTGGTTATTTGTTCTTCCAACCAAAGTGAGCCTTTCTCGTCTCCAGCATTAAGCTAGGCCCTTCTTTGAAGAGACGGGTAGCAAAAGATGCCAACTTGCAAGTTTAGACACTTGAGTCACTGAAAAATCTACATGGAGTTTTCCACCCCAAACTTCTCACCACTGGCTAAAATCTTAGATCAAATATTTTTAGGTGTTATGGAATAGGGCTAATATGTAACTTCAAGTTCTGATTTTGTCTCTAAGAAGTGTGAGCTGGATGTGCTCAGACTGGAACTTCAGCCAGGCAGGAGTAACTACACTCATGTGTTGAGCCCCTATAGTGTTCTCACCTCTTTTTTTTTTTTTTTTTAACCGACTTTCTGATTTAACTTTGAAAACAATGCTGTGAAGTTTAAGGAAATTCAAACCCAGAATGTAAACAACTTTTCTGAGATACAAAAGAAATAAGCTACAGAGAGAGACATTCGGAAACCTGAATCCTGGGTTCCCTAGGTCCTGTGCTCAGCCACGTGACTTCTATTTGCAACATTGGATGGTTGCGCACGTTACTTCCTGGGTTCTATTTTGGGCAAGATCAGGTCATGCTGGGATGTTCAGGCCACATACATCACTCATGTGAAATAATAAGTGTGGTGCGCTATCCAACCGAGAAAACAATTCTAGAAACCCAAGATCCATTTCCAAAGGGAAGTTACCGTGTCCCTCAACTGGAAGGAACAGGGAAACCCTGACCTCATCATGAGTACAGGCTCTCATAACAGAATAAGAAAACAGTCTTTTAACATCTGGTGGTCCCCATGAATTTAACACCTCCTGCATGCTGGTAGGTCACTGTGAAAAGTAAATCAAAACATATACTGGTAGTAAAAACGTGGCTCTTTGAACAATAGTGAAACACTTCAGCAACCCTCCATATAGAATTAATTAACATGAAACTCAGCATCCTGGTTGCTGCAGAGCCCTAAAGTGGTTGCCAGAATTTAATTAGACTTAACCTTTTTCCCTACACCAGCCCCGCTTTATAATAACTGCAGATCATTATTAATTCCTTTGGTGTTCGCTGTAATAACATTAATCACGATGAACTTCTTTCTGTGGTAATGTGTATGTAATATGTAATTCCATCGCAATTGAGTATTAGTTAAAGCTAAATTGAAATTAATTTCACAAAAAAGACACTATTTGTTATTGGATACTGTATATTCATAAAATAACATTTTAGAGCAATTTATAGTAAGGTGGCCAGATTAGGAGGCATTTGGTAAGCTGCTGAAAATTCACCGACAGAGCTGTTTGCTGTTGATGACTGGAGTCATTCTGACTGCTGGCTTCTAGGATCCCAAAGGCACATGGAATATCAAATCAGAAAATGAGGGGTCTATTCTGGGTGGTCCTTGGGGAGACAGCATCATAGCAGCCTCCCAGCCTTGGATGGACACCTTTGTGGGACCTGCCTCCTGAGTTCTCTCTTCTGACTGAATTCAGATTATAAGATCATCATCTGCTTCTCCCAGGGTCCATCTTCTCTTCTGTAAAGAGGCTCTACAATCTCTGCCCGCTGAGGTGATCTTTAGGAAAATAGGAACAACTTGTGCAATTTGGAGGCCATCAACATCCAGCTGGGATGGGGGAGGAACCTGTGAGAGTCCATCTGTAGCTGCTGGCCAAGGGGCAGTCGCTTTTCTTCAGTGGTGTCACCACTGATGAGGTGCCTGTGTTTCAGTTACTAACCCCCACACCCGTGTCCATGCAGATCACCATAATTATTATTACACACACATACCCTCATGCACATGCACACACATACACACGCTAACACATACACATAGAGGAATCATGGAGGGAAACTTACTTGGGAGGAAGAGGCAGCTCAGAGGGAGTGGAGGGTGGGTAAGAGAGGGTACTGGGGTGAATATGACCAAAACGCATTATATACATGTATGAAACTGTCAAAGAATAAACTAAAACTATTTTTTTAAAAACGTGGTAAGCAGGGCTCATTGTGAGCATACAGTCCCAGTGCTGGATAAAAAGGAGCAAGCCCTGCCTGGTCTTACTCTGTGTTTGTCTTGCCTAGCTCTGTGATGAAGGTTTGGAAGCAGAGGTGTTGGACAGTCGAGGAAGGGGAGTTTTAGATAGCAAGAGTATGTGTCACTAACATTTGGATGCCAATTTGTGCCTGCATCTGCTCTTTGTATTGTTCATCCAGATACTTGTGTTGACAAAACCGACCATCTATGCATTCATTTCTTCATGGAGAAGTCATAGCACAAGAAGACATGACTGTGCCTTCAGGAAGCTGGTGATCTGGGAGGTGATGGATATAAGTGGATGGGTAGTAATAATGTAATATACATGGGTAAAGGCGATATTGGTAATAGGAAAAGCAGGGCTGGGCATGTGGTTTAGTTGGAAGAGTGCTAATCTAGTATGTACAAAACCCGGTGTTCCATCTGTGGTACCACAATAAACAGCCATGGTGGTACTCACCTGCACTCTGGAGGTGGATGCAGGAGGATTAGAAATTCAAGGTCATCCTCAGCTAGAAAGTAAGTTTGAGAACAGCTTGGGCTATATGAAGCCCTGCCACACACACACACACACACACACACACACACACACACACACACAAAATCAAGCATATAACTGACAGAACCCAAGCAGACAGCATGGCAGGAGGGCATCAGCCCAGCTCAGAGCATCATGGGATCCCCCAAAGAGTCCTTTAACTCAGTGACAGAAGGAGTTGGAGATGAGACAAGAGCGGGGCCTGATCAGAGATCACAGATGAGTGGATGTGGGGAGAGTGTGGAAACTGTGAGACGTGTCCACTGGAGAGGACGCAGGGTCCCGAGGAGGAGGGCCAGCCTCCCAAGCCAGCGTGCACGCCACAGTGGAGGACTTCCATGCACAGCCTCACTGAAGAACTTGGACTTAGCTGGACTGGTGCAGGATTGCAGCCTGTGCAGGCTGTTGTTTATTCTGTTTCACTCACTCCTCCTACCCTTCCCCTATTCCTTTCCTTTTTCTGAATTACCTCAGTGCTTGGGTCAAAGTGATAGCTGCCAGATAAAAATTAAATATTTGTGTGTGAAGCTAGATACCATAAATAAGGCTGAAAGACCCATGATAGAGAGCAAAAGAAAACATTTAGAAAAAAAATTGATAGTTCTTATCTAAATAAAGCTCTTAACAGATTGATAAGAAAATGACAAACACTTAAGATACAAATGGACAGGAAACCTCACTGGGCAGTAAGTTGGGGGGAAAGGCTGGTCCTAAGAAAGAACCAAGGAAAGATGAATTAGAATAACAAAATTCCAGCTTTTGAACCAAACTGGGCCAAATCTGAAAATGTTGGCAGCCTTCATTGCTGGCGTGGGGAAGAGCAGCCATTGCTCACTGCAGTGTAATCAGGGCACGATCTTTTAATTACAGAGGGTTAATGTGTGCATGTGATGTTGACCCTATCGGAAAACCATGGCTTCACACCCAACAGTCGTGATGCAGGAAGGTGAGGTGAGAAATTTTGCATTTGGCTGTGTTCATATATGAGAAAACACTTAGATTAAAATGTTCTCTTGCTGTCATATACTATCCAGTGACCTAGAGGGATGCCCTGGGGGGCCAACTACAGCAAAATATCCTCCATAAGCTCTTCGCTGTTGACAACCAACAACAACTAGCACATGCTTATTATGTAGAAATAGTGAAATTGGCAGTGCACGTGCTGCTTGTCTGTTATCCCAGCACCCGAGAGGCAAAGAGAGAGGATCAGGAGTGTCAAGGATAACTTTGGCTGCAGAGTGAGTTTGAGATCAGCCTGGGATGCATGAGACCGAGTCTCACACAAATAGAAGCAAGTAAACAAACAAACAAGCAAAACCAAACAATACTCCCCCCACCCAGCATGAATTCAAGAAACTAAGAAAACTGTTAATAAACAGATAATCTCCACAAAAGTATGATTCCAAGAATTCAGCACACACAGGTATTTTGGGAGATGTCTACATAGAAATACAGAGCCATGTGACATAAGCCATGTGGCAATAAAGAAGCATTAGCCTAAAATACAGTTAATTTTGAATGGAGAAAAATACTCTAAAGTGAAGGGGAAGAAAGAACTGTAGAGGTCTAGAAAGTCCTTCAGCACAAGAGATTTCCTCTAAGGAATTACATGATAGCAAGTTGGAGTCAGTTTTAAAAGACATATTTAAATTAAAAAGTAACTTTAAACCACTTTATGTGTATGAGTATTTTGTCTACATGTATGTTTGTATTTCATATGTGTGTCTCATGTCCCCAGAGGCCAGAAGAGGGTACTGGATCCCCTGGAAACTGGAGTCACATATGGTTGTGAGCTGCCCTGTAAGTGCTGGGATTTGAACCCGAGTCCTCGGGAAGAACACCCAGTGCTCCTAACCACTGAGCCATCCCTCCAGTTCCTAGAGGGTATGTTTCAAAGTTGCCTGGTATTGGCTGAGATCCTGTTCTTGGAAACGAGGACACTGGCACTCTTACCCTCGTCCCCCTTTCTCCGCCCAATGTAAGTTCCATGTTATTTTTGTAGTTTTAAATTGTATAACATGTATCCTGAAGGCATGATGCCAGTTTTAAGTCTCAGGGAGAAATTTAACAGACCCCACACAAAACTAGTACTTTCACCCACAGCTTTGCCAGACACAAATCATCTGTTATTTATTTATCTGGTGCAGAGGTGTGATCCTCAGGCCTTGCATGTGCTAGGCAAATTCCAGGTGTGCTCATTTGACACATCTATATGCACTTTCATGTGGGTCCTTGTGGAGGCCGGAAGAGAGTGTCAGATGCCCTGGAACTGAGGTCACAGGCAGTTGTGACGCACCTGATGTGGGTGCTGGGAACTTGAGTTTTTTACAAGAGCAACAGACACTCTTCACAGCTGAGTCATCTCTCTAGCCCCTGAACAATCTAAGTAGGTCTGGTGCTAGCAGGATAGGAAAAGGAGGAGATCCCCAACGCCATTAGCTAAAGTGCCACAATTACTCTCACCTAGCTGCAAGGGAGGCGTTGGAAGGTTCTATCATGGGGCAGTGCATCCAAAGAAGTAGCTGGCTTCTTCTTTTAACAAAGTTTCCGTGTTCATTTGTGTGTGTACAGTGTGTTTGCACACATCCATCTGTGTGAATGTGTGTACATGCATACCATGTGCATGTGTCAGAGGACCCTGTCAAAGGACAGTCACTGGTGTTGGTCCCCACCTTTTCTGAGGCAGTCTTTTGTGGCTTTCTGCTGTATAGGCCAGGCCAGCTGGCCTACGAGTTCTCTTGTCTCAGCCTCACAACTGACTGCAGGAGGTGCCAGGATTACAGATGCTTAGACTAGCGGCGTTTAAATGTGGCCTGGGGATCCGAACCCAGGTCTTCATGCTAATGTGTCATGTACTTTCTACCTACTGAGCCATTTCTGCAGCCCAGTAGTGGGTTAGCTTTTTTTTTTTTTTTTTTTTTTTTTTTTTTTTTTAATTCCATCTTGACACAAAGGAGAGTTACCTGGGAAGAGGGACCACAGGTGAGAATACGACTGCAGCAGATTGCTTGTAGGCAAGCGTGTAGGGCGTTTTCTTGATTAATGATTGACAGGGGAGACTCAGATCACTAGCGACACTGTCACTTTGGGCATGTGGTCCTCAGAGCTGTAAGACAGCAGGGGAGCAAGGCAGTGAGCAGGGTTCTTCTGTGGCCTCCGCTTCAGGTTCCTGCCCTGAGTTTCCACCCTGCCTTCCCTTTTGGGCGGACTGATTGTGAGCTGAGCTGAAACAAACACTTTCCTCCAGAGCTTGCTTTTGGTCATGATGTTAATCACAGCAATAGAAAGCCAACGGGAAGAATAGGTTCGTCCAGAGAGGAGGAGACAGATCTTGGAAGGAAAGTGTCTACTTCTGCAATCATCAGGTGGATGTAATGTTCCTAACGTTAGCCCTTTCTGGGCTAGATGTGCTGTGTGCTATCCTGTCCTCGAGCTGCTAACTGACTTTGCATTTCTGGGATTAACCCCACTCCTCCAGAGGCCTTATCTTTTCTGAATATTGTAGGATTCAATTTCATAATTTTTTTATCATACATTTTTGTGTTTATGTACATATACAGACAACTTGATAATTCTACGGTGTTTTTATGTGTCAAGGGCAAGGAGATCCTGTTTTCTCTTTAGTTATTCTTTGTTTTTGTATCAGAGAAATGCCAAGTTCATTGAATGAGCTAAGAGGATGTCTCGTCGACTTTCTGGAGAAATTCATGGAGAATTGTTGTTTTCTTTTCCTTAAATATTTGATTAAACTCATCAGTGAAGCTATCTGGATTTGGAGTTTTTCTTGCGGGAAGGTTTTAAACCACAGATACAACTTTGGAAATCAATAAAGGGCTATTCAAGATATTGATTTCCTCTTGAGTAGGTTTGCAGGTACTTGTTTGTCAATGATTTTTCCCAAATCACCTAAGGAGTTTGAAATTATCAGCATAAACGAGTTCCACGACCCTTTCTACCTCTGTCAAACCTGGGGTGACATCATATCCCTCAGTCCATTATTGGCAACCTGCTCTCTTTCTTCTTCATCAGTCTGGATAAAAGTTTACTGCCTTAATCTTCTTTAGGATCTGGATTTTGAAATTTCTCTCCCTGTCCCCATTTTGTTACTCTGTTCTAATTGCTTATTTCCTATACTTTGGCTCCTGCTTGTTCTTGCTTTTCTGATTTCTTGGTTTGAAAGCTGTAGTCACTGAGGACTTGGGGCTCCTCTTCTCTAACGTGAGCTCCCTGTGCCATGCGTGGTCCCCTATGGATAGTGGTAGGGGCATCTCATACATTATTATATGCTGCACTTTTATTTTTCTCACTCAAAATGTTTGCTTTTTTTCTGTGCTTTGTTTTTTCAAGCAATTGTTCATTTGATAGTGTCTTACTTAATTTTCACATGTTGAGAAAGTTTAAGATTTTTCTTTAAAAATCTTTGCTTATTTTATACGTATGAGCATGATCTGCATGTAGGTGTATGCACTGTGTGCATTCTTGGTGCACGTGGAGGGGGGAAGAGGAGCCAGAATCCCTGAAGGTTGTGGGCCGCCATGGCAGTGTGGGGAGTGGGAATTGAACCCTGGTCCTCTGCAAGGTAAGCTAGTGCTCTTGACCACTGAGCCGTCTCTCCAACCCCCAAGATTTTTAAAATTTATTGTTTCTTACTTAGTTGCATCACTACTGCAAACATACTTTATGTCTTTTAAAATACAGATTTCGGCTCTCTCGTGTTGGTCCAGAAGGTATCTGTTTCAACTGTCTGAAGTTTCTAATTGTTGCTGCAGGTTGCTTTTATTTTCCTTGCAGTCCGTCAGCCTGTCTGCAGTTTGAGCATCCTGGAGTTCCGGCATCAGGCCTATAAACTTGGTGTGACCCTCACGTCCTTCTGAGAAGCTAACTCCATTATCTCATTACATTATACGACCCACTTTCTCCTCGCTAAAATAATTGTTCCTTTTTTCTTTTCTTGTTTGGCATTAGTGTTCATGTGCCTTTTTTTTTCAGTCTTTTACTTTTAATATAGTTGTGTCTTTAGATTTGAACTTTCCTGTAAGTAGCACATAGTCAGATTGTGCATTTTTCCATTGTTCAACTTTAACCATCTCTTTCTCTGTGGTCAAAGGTGTGCTTCAATTTTTAAAATAACAATGATAAGGATTTAGTTTTTTGAAATTATAATACAATCACATCATTTCTTCCTCTGCTTTCTTCTCTCTAACCTTTCCCACACACGTCTTTGCTCTCTCCTGGTTTCTTTTCCTTTACTTGTTGTTACACACACACACACACACACACACACACACACACACACACACACACTCTTAAATACACGAATATAATCTGCTTAGTCAGTATAATGTTCCCTGTGTGTATATGACCTCAGAACTGACCAGTTAGTATCAGAATGTTCAACCTTTTGCCTTTGCAAAATGATGGGATCATTTACAAAGTTCACGATCAAGCTTTGCACAACTGAGTTATAAGAAAAACCTAAAACGAATCTCATATTTATGTTTTTTGTTTGTTTCTTCATTTGTTTTTGAGCCACATTCACAGCTATCCTAGAGTGTGTGAGACCTGTGGGCTGCAGGGCAGACACAAATGCCGAGCCATTTGTATGTAGCATGATTATAGATACAGTTAGATTTGAATGAATCGTCTTACTATTTATACTTTAATCATTCCATCTGTTCTTGGTCTCAGCTTTCTTATTTTTACTTTCTCTAATTAAAACAATTTAAATAATTATATGACTACAGGAAGTTACAAAGAAAAACACACGTTCCTTGCACCCTGCACCTCAGTCTTCTCAATAGGAGTATTTTGAGTCATCAAGGTATGGAATAAAAGCCAGGAAGCTGGTATCATTACCTCCAGGGTTGACTCCCCTTCCCTGTTTGTATGTGCACACACTTGCAGTGTAGAGGACTATGGGTAACTGTCTTACACATGTGGCACTTGCAGCAGCTACAATTGACATCAAGGCTCATCACATCACTATGAGCCAGGAGGCTCCTGCCCACTGCTCCTCTATTATCCCTGACCTCTTTCCCTCACATCAGCCTCTCACAGCTACTTGTCTGTCCCCTTTTCCAGAACCTTTCTTCATGACTGTTATTTTACAAATGTTATAAACATGGAGTTATGCTGTAGATACCTCGAGACAGGCTTTTACACCAACAAAGTTTTACACCAACAAATTTTCATTATGTTTATGCAAGTAGTATGCACTGAGGGTTTTTTGTTGTTGTTTCTTTCTTTCTTTTGTTTTGTTTTTGACTAAGGGTTTTTCTGTGTAGTTTGGCTGTTCTGTGAATAAAAAAAAAGAAAAGAAAGGAAAAAGTTTATTGTAGATATGAAGGCATAGCAGAGGAAGACACATCTGTGTGAGTTCAGAGTGGACGTGAGCAGACTGAGCTGGGCCATGAAGCGGGAGGAGAAGGAAGAGGAAAAAGAGGAGAACCAGGTGCAGCAGCCAGAAGGCCCAAATGGACAAGGAGGGCTGGTAACCAAATAGTTGGACAATATATGGGAAAAAGCAGCCCAGCCTGCTGGGCTGGACAGTTCAAGGTAGGGGGTGGGGTAGGCCACTACTCTGTAGAAGGTAGGGACAGAGGGACGACGCGGGGAGTACCTGGAGGCCGGGCTCCAATTTCATGTTAAATAGGCTCCTCAGTCATCTGTTCTGAGTTTGAAATCTAACAACCCGGAACTGGCTCTGTAGGCCAGGCTGGCCTCAAACTCGGAGAAGCATCTGTCTCTGCCTCCAGAGTGCTGGGATTAAAGGCCTGCACCACCATGCCTGGCCACTAGTACTTTATTATTTTAATGATTTTCTTTTTACTGAATTAAATTCCAATATGGACATATCACAGTCTGTTAACAATTCATCCATTGATGGACATTTGATGTTTTCCTTTTTGGATGTTATGGTGAAAGCTGCTACTAATAGCTGGTAATAAGTTTTCATTTCTCTGGGATGAAATTGTCCAACAATGTAATTGCTAGATTGTACAGCAAGTGTCTACTTAGTTTTCAAATCAATTACTAAACTATTTTCCAGAATTGCTGTCTCAGTTAATAACCCTATCAGCCACTTGTGGGTGTTTGGGTATCCCCACACTGTCATCAGTATTTGGTGTTATCGCTCATGTTTTATTTGAGCCTCAAATGAGTGACATTCTGTGGTTCCAGGCCTTTCTGTAAGAGCTAACAGGATTGGCTAGTTTTTCCATTCCCCAATAACCTTGTGAGTCTCTTCCTCAATGTACCATTGTTGGCTTTGCTCTTTTCTGTTTCGCTTTTTAAAAATACTGGATTTTGAGAGTTCTTTCTATATGATAGACACAAATCTTTTGTTTTATAACTAATGATTTGCATATATTTTCTCCCAATTCTTAATCTATGTTTTGTTTTCTTTACAATCTTTTTGGGGCTTTTGTTTGTTTATTTGTCTGTTTATTTTTTCAAATAAAATATTTGAAAATTTTGGAGAAGTCTAATATATCACTGCCTCATGTGCATCATTGCTTAATTCTAGAGTCTGAGGGTTTTCCTCAGCATAGTGTTTTACAGTTTTATATTTTACAGTTAACCCATCATCCATGTTGTGCTAATTCTGTGTAATATTAAATTCAGTGCCAATTAGCTTTGTTTCTTTGTTTTGCCTGGTAATGTACAATTATTCTTGCAGCATCTATTTGCATTTTATTTAAAAAAAATAATGGGTTGGTGAAATGGCTCAGTGGATAAAAATGCTTGCCACACAGGTCTGGCAATCTGAGTTTGATCCCCTGAGCTCACATAGAAGTAGAAGAAAGAAAACTGTGCTGGCTAGTTTATGTCAACTTGACACAAGCCAGGGTCATCAGAGAGAAGGGAACCGCAATTGAGAAGATGCAGTCAAGCCTGTAGGACATTTTCTTAATCAATGATTGATGGGGGACGGGGCAGACCCTTGTGGGTGGTGTCATCCTAGGCTGGTGGTCCTGGGGTCTGTAAGAAAGCAGGCTGAGTAAACCATGAGGAGTAAGCCAGTAAGCAGCAGCCCTTTGAGCCTCTGCCTTAGCTCTTGCTTCCAGGCTCTTGTGTTGTAAAATCGATATTAGACTTAGAAGGGGCTTCTTTACCCCAGCTAGTTTCCAAACAATTGGGACGGAGACCTTTTAGATTGTAAAAGCTTTAAAGTACCATAACTGGGCAGATAGCAACTCTCTGAGCTTTTGCTGTTTCCCAGCTACACACCCAAACTTACTTGCCATATTGTTCCTGCTTGGGCTACTTCTGTTCCACCAGCCTCCCAGCCGTGTGCTCATGGTCTGTACTGCTCCATGGTAACCTCCTCCTCTCCTGTTTCTCACTCCTGCTTCGTGGTTCCCATAAGACCCCCAGCCCAAGAACTGAAGCTCTACTTACTTCTGCCCAGACTGTGGGCAACTTTATCTAACCAATCAGAGAATATTGGCTAGCAAAGTTTACACAACATCACTTGATATATGTGAGAGTGTGCTTGTCTGGATAGTAGCCAAATCTTAGGGGCCAGTACTTAGCATTTGAATCCATAGCAGCCCCAGATCAGCCACCACTGGTCCTGTCCTGTTTGAGTTTTTCTTCTGACTTCCTGGGCTGATGAGCAGTCATGGGAAAGTGAGCGGAGTAAACCCTGTCTTCCCCAGATCGCTCTGGCCAAGGTGTTTCATCACAGCAATAGTAATCCTAAGACAAGAACTTGCTCTACAAAGTTGTCTTTTGACTTCCATATGTGTGCTGTGGCACATGTGTGCATGTATGTGTCTGTACACATGCAATAATAGAAATCTAAACAAAGCCCTAACAACAACAACAACAACAATGATATATTTTTTGTAAAGACAGGGTCTCACATAACTCAAGTTGGCCTTGAATTTACTATATAAGCTGAGGATGGCCTGGTACTGCCTCATCTTTCTTCTTCCCTAAGTGCTGGAGTACAGGCATGTATGTTCATGTGGTTCTTGTACCATTTGTTAACAAAGTTTTTCTTTTTTTCTTTAAATTAACTTTGCAACTTCATCAGAATTTAATTGAATGTTTGTGTGCTTCTGGATTGAGCTTCTGGATTGACTAATAAAATCTGTGTGTCCATATCTCTGCCTGCACCACGCTGTCTTAATATATTCCTAGAATGGCTTATCAGAGCTGATACGCCATTGCTACTAGATTTGTTTCCATTTCTTAAAATTCTTCTCATCTATCCTTTTTTGGATATAGCAATTTGAAATACTGCTCTATCTCTTTCTTAACTGGTTTGTATTGTGTCGTTTTAGCCTACCTGTATTTGTGCTTTTAAAGTTTGTGATGTCACCTGCAGTTTATCACTGTATGCCTTCATCTGTCTGCTGTCACTTCATGAGTGGCCTGGGGACCACAGCAATACACTCCCTTTCTCCTCTCTGGGTCTTGACGCTGTTATCGTTTCACTTCTATTTATGTAGTAAGCACAATGGCAAATTGTGAGTAGTTTTGTTTTAGATGATTGTCTATTCAGTAGGCTTATTTTTAAACAATTCTAAACTTTTATTACATTCATTCGTTTATTACGTGTGTGTGTGCACACATGCATGTGTGCATATACGCATGCACAGAGGTCAGAGGACAAATTTCAGGAGTCAGCTCTCCCCTTCCACCATGTGGGTCCCAGGGATTATACTTAGGCTATCAGATTTGCCAGCAAGTGCCTTCACCTGCTGAGCCATCTCTTTCTGTCTCAACTAGATTTAAATACAAAAGTTAACTTTGATGTATACAAAGGTTGTATACAGAACTCTTTATTTATTTGTATAGATCTCAATTTCTCCATGATATCACTTTCTTTCTTTCTTTTTTTTTCTTTTTTTCTGTATGGTTTTCTTTTTTGTTTCCTACAGGGCAAATTCAATTGTAATAAATTTCTTCCGTGTTTTCAGAAAACGTTTATGTTGCCTTCACTTTTGTAGGATATTATTGATGGGTATAAAAATAATAGGTTTACAGCTCTTTTCTTTCAGTACTAAAAAATGTTTCTGTATCTATTTTGGTTACACAATTTCTAATAAGAAATATGTTGTTTTTGTTCTCTTTATAAAGTTCTTTTTTTTTTTTTGGCTGTCTGCCTTTGGAGTGCCCTTTTTTTCCTCTGATTTTCCATTACTTTATTATCATGTGACTTGGGGTATTTGTCTTGTGTTTCCTGTGCTCAGGATTAATTGAGCTTCTTGTATCCTTAAGAGTTTTAACAAATTTGTAAATGTTTCAGTAATTAATTCATTCTTTATGTATCTACTCCCCCCATTTCATTATGAGATTTGGTTTTATATCTATTAGGTTGTTTGAATTTCTTCTATAACCCAGTTATACTTTCTTCTTTCTAAACCTTTATGTCTCACTTTAAATATTTACCTTATTTTAATTATGTGTGTGTTTGTAGTGGGCATACACATGTGAATGCAGGTGCTATGGAAGTCAGAGGATGGTGTGATATTACCTGGAGATGGAGCTGCAGATAGCCATGAGCCAGTGACATGATGCTGGTAACCAAACAGGGGTCTTCCACTCTCTCTAGCCCCAAAGTTTTACTTCTTAAGGTTTAAGTTTGAAAAGGCATCTAAGATGATTTCTATCTTGGACATGAAGCCTTATCTCTAGAATTTTGATTTATATTAACAGTCTTCATATTTCTTTATTTTCTTGAACACATGGAGTGCAGTTATCAGCCTAATATTAGAATGTGTTATAGCATCAAGGTTTTTGTGTATTAATTCTATCTGTAACATTTCTATGTCAATTTTGTTTGATACCAATTTCTTATTAAGAATTATCTTTGCTGCTCTTCTAATAGTTTTAAAAATTTGGTTTAGTAGATATTCTGACTTTTATTTTACTGTTTACTAGTTTTATATTTAGACACACACACACACACACACACACACACACACATATATATATATGGTCCTTATTTTGAGGTGAAGTTAAATTCTTAGAAATACAATTCATGTCTTGCTTTCAAGATCTGTTAGTCGTAAACATAGCTACATCTGGCCTTGAAGTAAAAATTTCCCCACCATGTAAGCAAATGCCTTTAGAGCACACCTTGTCTTCTTAACCATGGATATCCTTCACAGTTTCCATTTGCTACAGTTAACCATGGCAGAAAAACATAAAATGGAAAACTGCAGAAATTTCCTTTTCCCAGTTGCACAGCTGTGCATAGCAGGATGAAGTCTTGTGAAGGTTCTGCTCTGTGCTGGCACTTGAACCACCTTCCCTTCCGGTATACTTCCTCTATGTGTCACCTGCCTGCCTCCCTCGGGAGCTGTTTTAGTAGTTGATGGATAGTTGAAGTTTTGCTGTACTGGTAGCCTTGTGTGGCAACCTAACATTGTATCACAAGCTTACATTCTTTCTCTAGTCTATCTTATTCCACAGACTGTGTACCTCACATCATTACAATAGAAAGGGTATGAATGCACAGTGCAGAAAGATACTTCAAGAAAGACCTCATTCAGGCAACTTTTACTGTAAGAGTATGACATTTTAGTTGCTCTTATTAGCTGTTGTTGTAAAGCTCTTACTGTGCCTCGTTGATGAACTAGTCATAATCATAGATGTGCATAGAAAAGAAGAAATAGATTTAGGGTTTGGTACCGTTTGTAGGGCTAGGTGTCTCCTGGGGACCTTGGAAAGTAGTCTTATGGATAAGAGGCTACTATACCCTATTTTTAGGTTTCTTTATATCCATAATCTCTTTTTGTCAGAGATTTTTACACACCCTGGGTATGCAGGGATCTCAAATAGGTAAATAAACACAACACTTAATAATAATGAATCAATAGATTTAAAATAATTTATTTAAAACAATTCTTTTAGATGCTCACAATTTTTTGCCACCGATTAACAATGAAAGCAAACATTTCAGCATGCAAGAACAGGATCCGTATGACATGGTGTGCTTTCTTGTTTTTACATAGAGAACTAAATCATGGCTGAGTATTTGATATTACAGTATGTAGAGAATTTTCAATTGCTTTCAGGACCAGTTGATACTTTGATTTTACAGTTGCCTTTGCTGCCAGGTTTTATGGCACATGTCTGTAAGCCTTTTACCTGAGACTGAGGCCAGAGGACCAAAAACTTAAAGCCGCCACAGCAATATTGCAAATTCTAGACTAGCCTAGAAACCTGAGAGCCTGTCTCCAAATAATATTAAAAAACCAAAACCAATATTATATGTCTTATATCCACTTATGAGTGAGTATATATCCTGTGTGTCTTTCTGCTTCTGGGATACCTCACGCAGGATGATCTTTTCCAGTTACCACCATTTACCTGCAAATTTCATGATTTCCTTGTTTTGTAAACATACTAAGATCTATACACCTAAGGAAGCTAATGAAGAAGGAGGACTCTGACTAAGATGCTCAATCCCCATTCAGAAAAGCAGACGATGAACATCAGAGGAGCAAGAAAACAGGGAATAGGACAGGAGCCTACCACAGAGGGCCTCTGAAAGACTCTACCTTGCAGGGTATCAAGGCAGATGTTGAGACTCATAGCCAAACTTTGGGCAAAGTGCAGGGAATCTTATGAAAGAAGTGGGAGACAGTAAGACCTGGAAAGGAAAGGAGCTCCACAAGGAGAGCAACAGATCTAAAAGGTCTGGGCACAGTGGTCTTTTCTGAGACTGATACTCCAGCCAAGGACCACTCATGGAGATGGCCTGGAATCCCTGCACAGATGTAGCCCATGGCAGTTCAGTGTCCAAGTGGATTCCATAGTCATGGGAACAGGGACTGTCTCTGACATGAACTGATTGGCCTGCTCTTTGAGAACCTCCCCATGGGGGGAGCAGCCTTACCAGGCCACAGAGGAAGACAATGCAGCCACTCCTGATGAGATCTGATAGACTAGGATCAGAGGGAAGGGGGAGAGGACCTCCTCTATCAGTGGACTGGGGGAGGGGCATTGGTGGGGAAGTAGGAGGGAGGGTAGGATTTGGAGGAGAGGAGGGATGGAGCTACAGGGGGGATACAAAGTGAATAAATTGTAATTAATTAAAATAATTTAAAAATCCATAACAAAAAAGAAAAAGGAAAAAAATCAGAAAAAACAAAACAAAACAGTCCAAAAACCCCCAAACCTTAAAACAAAAAGAAGTCGTTGGTTCTGAGAACACCGCTTCACAGAAATGCATACTACACAATGCTGAAATCATATTTCAGGCCATTTCAGAAATAGTTGCAGATTCTCTCCCAACCCTGCTACAAAATTCATGTATTGATTTTTAGTGAAAACTAAGCCAGCCACTCAAATAGCAATTTTAAAAATCAAACAGCCTAAGACAATGCAGTTCAAAGATGGGCTCATTTTATACTTGCCGGAAAATAAGAAAAAGCCTTTGTTTTCTGTAATTCAGCCGGGATGTGTCTATAAAAGCGGAGAACTTTGTACAGTAAGCACTCTGCAGCCAACAGCACAGACCCCGGAATCTGAGCAGAGGGCTGCTGTAGGCTGCGTGTATTGGTGTTGTTCAGCGCAAAGTGCGCATGTGTGGTTTTGGTAACAAGGCGGAAGCTGGGTCACAGCGCAGCGCAGGCACGAGCTCCTGAAAACAGTTCAGAGTCACAGCACACGGGGGACGCAGTTCATTTTTGTTCGTTGTGTGTTCAGAAAGCCTTCACTGTTTCTCAGTTTTTCACAGCACACCTCATTCTGTTACCTGACCCCACACGGGATGTGGCCCTCAGTGAGAGGAGCTGTGTTCATTTAACTCCACTAGTTTCTTCCCAGCCTCCTGATCCCCTGCATGACCTGTATTGTGGCCTGGGAGTTTATCCACAGGGTAGAGGCCACCAAAACCTTTTCTTCCTTAAAGAATCACTGCCCGCAGTCACCTGTTCCATGTGTTAACAAACTACCGCTTCAGGAATTTTGGGGGTTCCTGGGCAGGTAAATCCAATCCTTACTTCATTTTGATTAGCCATTGAACTCCTATTGAATGCTTTCTCATCTCCTCTTCAGGATCTTACCTTTATAAACTTGATTTTTTTTTTTCACTGTAGTGGAGGAAATGTTCCTATATAGATCCTATATGGATCCTGTTTTTGCATGCTGATTTCTTTTAATTAATTTTATTTTATGTGCATTGGTGTAAGGGTGTCAGATCTCCTGGAACTGGAGTTACACAGAGTTGTGAGCTGCCATGTGGGTGCTGAGAATTGAAACCCTCTCCTCTGGAAGAGCAAGCAGCCTTCACCCTTAACCACTGAGCCATCTCTCCAGCCTCAGATGCTGAATTCCTTATCTGCTTCATGCTTCACTTTTTCCTGGGTGGTATTTGCATAGTGGTCATGTCCATTTCTTTGATCTCTTTTCTATCTACCACAGAACCAGCTGTCAGTGCTTCCCTGTGACATAGTGAATGATTTGCCCTAACGATATTCTCACTCAATCTAAAAACTGGTTAGATTTCTCTCTGAACTTTTTAAGGGTCAGGTTTGTTCATGGTACCAGTTCTGCAGTTAGGAATACAGGCAGCACTGAGCAGCTCTAAGAGGGAAAAAAAGGCCTTTTTGGGAGCTACTTGATTTTTTTTTTAAGAAATGTTATGGGAGCTAGAACATTAACATCAGGAAAGCGGTGAGCTTTGGGTCGGTTTTGCGCAGTGCTACACCAAACGCTTCTGAACCAGCAGGGGGTACATGCTCCCTCCTCCACAAGAGTTGTGGAAGAGTAAGTGACAGTCACACCTGCAGGTCTAGGCTCACAGAATGGGCGAGTGAAATGTTCAGGCATCTGTCCGGAAAGAGGTGTGTGCAGTGGGGCTGGGGCAGGGCTGGTTTTCCTTCTGGGCCAAATTCCTCAGCAGAATGGTTCTGGCAGATGCTGTGGAGTGATTTCCTCTGAAGTAGCTTGGGAAGACCCAAGTTCTCAGGAAACAAACAACCCAAATGCTTCAGGAAGTTCCCGAACTGGATCAGATGCCTCTGCCCTCCCCTTTTAAGGTTATATCAGCAACAAGGACTGCGGAGGAGAGCGAGACCAGCCAAGCTGCCTAGGAGACACTCTGCACCCTGTGCAGCCGCCTGTAAGCCGTGCAGTGCACCCCAGGGCTCCGGCTCTCATGAGCCAGCACCCAGGCTGGGATGGGCTTTTGGTGAACTTGGTTCTGCTGCGAGTGAGCCCTCATGCTCCTGTAAGTGACCTTAGTTGATCACAGTGGACTCTGGTGGTTATCCTTACTTGGGTTTGTTGACGGGTTCGTATCTGGGCTGAGCAGATGTTTGTTCCTGTCTCCCTAAAAGCAGTCTCACACAGCAGCAGAATCTAAGTGAGATCATACCAGACAATGGGGAAACCATGGCCTCTTCCAGGGGAAGGTTCTGTTTGGGCTTAGCATGGCCAGGAAATGTTTCCCACTGAAGTCCTTTATCTGCTCTATCTCCTTTCCTCAACTCTCCCCTGTAATCTAGTCTAAGGTAAAATTAATGAGATCATGTGCTCCATCACAGCCAAGTGCGATAGGCACTGAGGAAATGGGAGAGGTCCATGCCTCTATTGGAACCCCCTGCTCCCTAAGTGTGATGGTTAGCATTATTTATCAATTTGACAGAATCCAGAATTACCTGGGAGAAAGGCCCCTGGGCACATGCCTGTGAAGCATTATCTTAATTACCTTAATTGGGGTGGGAGGGGTGTCCCACTGTGACTGGCACCATTCCCTGGCTGGGATCCTGGACTGTGTACATGAGGAAGGCAACCCAAGCAACAGGGTGCTTGCATTGCTCTATGTTCTTGAGAGCAGGTAAGTGTGATCAAGCTCCTCCTGCTTTGATTTCCCACTGTAGGGGAACTGTGAATTAAAGTAAATCCATCCTCCCGAAACTTGTCTTTGTTCAGTTCTTTTGGTGTAGTGACAGGAAAGAACACTAAAGCCCCATTTCAGCCTGAGGTTGCTGCATCACCAAAAGTCCGTCCAATCATGGGTGCGGGCTCATGAGGGCTGGACGCCTGGAGTGCCCCACACGGCTTACAGGTGGCTGGACAGGTTGCAGAGTGTCTCTTCTAGGCAGCTTGGGGGCTCTCCTGGGGCTCATGTCAGCCTGAGGATGACCAGGAGGAAAGGCGCCAACACCTTTGCATTTCCTCAGGGCTCTGGCAACCTGATGGTTTTTAACAGAGCCCATAGGCTCCAGAGAGAGTTAACTGTGTATATCCTTTCTCCAGCATGCTTCATTTGGATGACTGTTGCCCAGCCTCTAATACTTTGACCCCATTTAATGTCTGCTTTGATGTACTAGCATCGTTTAGCCTCCTTCTCGGCTGAGGGTAGAGAAGCCACTGGTGCCAGCTTCCAGCTATGGTCCTCTGGCTCCTGGAGCCTGGCTGGCAATGGAAGAGAGGAAGAAGGGAAGCTGGAGTGGCAAGGTCCGGGGAGACTCCTACTTAATAATATGGCTTTGACCCTAGCTTCTTTCTTGGGGTGTCTGCCAAAAGTCACAATGGGGTAAAATTAATTGGCTGAGGAAGCCTGAGTGTGAAGTCAGAAAGCATCTGGGTAGGTGTCTAATGAGACAGACCCCAGAAAAAGGTGCTGTGAGTTTCAGGCTTGCCAATATCTGAGACCTTGAGAAGAATGATGGGCTGTCTGTAGGGAGCAAGAGAAATGAGCGTGCCTCCAGGAGGCTGATGTATGACCCAGTCCTGAAGAACTGAGTAAGTTTGTCTGTGGGCCTACACAGTGAGCCAGGGAAGGGCAGGGCCAGAGGTTCTGAAGAGGACCCAACAGAGAGTGGTCTGAGAGAGGTGGATTCTACAGGGGAGGAAAGGAACTGGAGGCTGTGAAGAAGGGAAGGAGAACACAGAGGAGTGTTGTGGGTAGGGGAAAATCTAGCCTTATGAGGGGCTCCAAGAGCCATGGAAAAGAAATGTCCCAAGGACAGGCTTGCTGTCTTGCTCAGTGTCACAAGCCCATAAGGTCAGGCCTGGGGGCTCTGCTACAGCATCTCAGTATCACATACTGGAGAACAACACATACGATAGCACAAGTGGCCTTTCTCCCACTGTTTAGATTACAGTAGAACGTGCAGCTACTTTAGCTTACTCCTAGAACAGCACACACTCTGCAGAGACTTGGGCCTGCCAGAAAGCTGCTACTTTATAAGCCCAGGACAGGGTAGAAAGACTGCTCTTGGCCATGGTTATTTAGAGATGGTTGAATGTTCTTTAGGAAACCACTGCCTTAGTACCTGCCTTTATTCCCACTGCCAAAGCCTCTGGCTGCAGAACCCGCTTGATGTTGCATTTAATAGAGGCAATATTCCCCTGGGAAAATGAGGCTCTGAGGTCCCAGACTGAGCCTTCGAGGAGTTCCAGGAGGTCGAACTGTTGGGGATGTGCCTCCAATTCCACTTCCAAAATTGCAGTGTAAAGCTCGTCAAAGAGGAGATGAAATGAGGATAATCATAATAGTCACAGGGAGGCCCCGTGCTTCTGTACCACTTAGAGGTCAGGAGAAGCTTTCACAGCCATTAACCGCTTGCCCTCAGAGCATCCTCGCCCATCTCAGTGGGTTGTCAGGAAAATCAAAGGTTTCCCCCAGGAAATGAGACTACAGGCATGCCCCACTTTAAGCAAAACCTGCTGGGATCATTTAGGTAAAGAAAGCCTGCCCCGCAGAGGAATTTAACGGGGCTATTTGGAATGGCTGGCTTCCCCAGCATGCAAAGCAATAAGAGGCAATTTCCTAGAATGCTTGATTGACTGACACATATCTTGTTTAGGACCAGCTGCATGTCTGTGGCATCTCTTGGGTGCTGCTTGTGGTTATTTGTGTTGGAGATGTGGGCGATGAGTCCCACACAGTTGGAGAGAGAATTTTATGTGTTTTCATTTTCTGATCTTTTTGTTGGGGACATAGACATCAGAAATGTGTTACGGGGATGAAGGAGATCACTCAGTCAGCAAAGTGCTTGTCCCAGAACCCATGTGAAAAGCTGGTTGTGGAGCCATGGGCATACCTATAATCCTGGTTCTGGGGAGGTAGAGACAGGAGGATCCCTAGGGCTTGCTGGCCAGCCTAGCTAGACTTATCTAGTTCCTGGTTAATGAGAGACTGTCTCAAAAACCAAGTCAGACAGGTCCTGAGGAATGACACCCGCGCTGG
The DNA here is from genome assembly GCF_030254825.1 of Meriones unguiculatus. NCBI lineage: Eukaryota > Metazoa > Chordata > Mammalia > Rodentia > Muridae > Meriones > Meriones unguiculatus. The sequence goes on along the minus strand of NC_083357.1, from coordinate 3,324,682 downwards.
AAGATGAATGACCTCTGCTCTCCACTTGTATATATGCACTTACATGCACACCTGCACATATGTGAACACACACAAACACAAACAAACAAGAAATGGCCCTATGGGCTGAGATGATCAGTACTGAATGAGAACACCACTCATCACTCATACTAAGATGGTGCCCTCCTCTGACACGTCAGTCATAGAACTGTCAAAGAGGCTGGTTTTGTTGTTGTTTTCCTGAGCTCACAGATGCAGTTTTACCGCTCAAACATAGCACATGGCCATGCTTGCTTTCTGGAGAAAGATGCCTGCACTGGCGAAGAAGGATGGACACAGAGGACGGGAGAAGGGAGGGGACAGAGAGGGAGAGGGTACAGACTAGGGAGAGAAATGTTCTGATACCCTTTAGTGCCCTAGTCCTGGACCTTCTGGTATCACTTTGCCTATGGGCCTGCTCTCTAATGGCACAATAAACCGGAAGCTGCTTCAATTTGGATGTCCTTCACTTGCAGTCAAAAGCCTTGCTAGTAGACTCCGCAAAAAGGAAAGTAAGATGCGCATGTATTTGCAAAGGCAGTTCAATATGTGTATTTAGAGCTGGGCTCCAAACATAGGAAACAGCCACAATTGGAAACACACAAATGCTGACCCAAGGGAGATCTATTAAGTCAATACTGGGATGCATCTGCTGTGGACTGAATCTGAAACATCCTATCCAGGCTCATGCTTTGAATCCTGGATTGCCACCTGTCGGCACCGTTCTGGGGAGGTGAGGAATCTTTGGGAGGTGGGGTCTCACTGGCAGAGGTGGGTAGGTCTTTCAGATTATGCCTGCCTCAGGTTCCCGCAGTTTTTCCTGCTTGCTGGCCACCCAGGATGTGGGCAGGCTCCACTGTCTTCACCATTATAATAGGCTGAAGTCCTTAAAAACAGTTGAGTGGACCTAAATAAATCTTCTCTCCATGAAGTTGTTTCTGTTACATATTGGGTTGTAGTGACAGTAAAGTGAGTTGGACAGCAATCCGTCCAAGAATATATAAGGTCACTCTAGGAAGATGTCTAGCGTTCTCTCTCGAGAAGGAGCTCTGGGTTCTCTGAGTTGTACATAAAATGCTTTGCTCCTGTGCAGCATCAGGACCAGTCAGGCTGTGCTGGGGTGAACGGAGGAGCTTGAGGTGGTGTTATTAGGTACTTTTCTCGTTGTTGTATTAAGATACCAGCAAAAGCAACTTAAGAAGGCAAGGGTTGGTTTTGCTTCATGGTTTGAGTAGAGATTATCAAGGTCAGGAAGCTGGCGGAAGTGTGAGACATCTGGTTACATAGTATCTGCATTGGGTCGGACAGACCAAGAGGAATCCTCGGGCTCAGTTGACATTCTTCCTTTTATTCAATTCAAGACTCCAGCGCCTGAACTGTGAACTCCATTTAGCAAGGCCTCCTACCTCAATTAACAGACCCTAGAAATTCCATAGGTAAAACTTTCATTCCACTTTGTTTATTTATTTATAATTTTAACTCTAGTTTGTTTTTTTTTTGTTTTTTTGTTTTTTTTTTCAAGACAGGGCTTCTCTGTGTAGCCTTGGCTGTGCTGGAACTCTCTCTGTAGACCAGGTTAGCCTTAAACTCAGAGATCCCCCTGCCTCTGCTTTCAGAGTGCTGGGATTAAAGGCGTGAACTGTCACTACCACCAGACTCACACTTTTACTTTCAATATCTTGGATGAGATGTCATTGATGACTATTGGGATCATTCAGTAAAAAATAATGCACTGCTGATACAAGCAACATATTGATGACATTACCAGGCTAGATAATGGAAAAGCAGTTTCAAATACTGTATGCTGCGTGGTTCTGCTCATAGAACTTCCTTCTTTCATTCCTTCCCTTCCCCTCCTCTTCCTTCTTTTCTCCCTCTTTCCTTCCCTCCTTCCCTCTCTCCCTTCTTCCTGCTTTTCTTCATCTCTCCCTTGTTCTCTGCCTTGCTATTTCCTTCTCTCCCTCTTTTTGTTTGAGGCGAGGTCTGGCCTATGTAGCCCAGGCTGCCCTAGACCTTGTTATCCTGCCTGTATGTAGGTAAACAATTATGGCACTGGAGAGAACAGCAGAGGTGGCCAGGCCTTTGGGCTGTAAGGAAAGTGTGGCTGTGCAGGGGTAGTGAGTAGGATTTCTCTTCTGATGACTGCGCAGTTCTGGATCCTGATTGAGGTGGTGGCTACACAGTCTACTTAAGCAACAAATCTTGATAGAGCTCGTCACTAACTGATCTCCAAATTCATGCACATAAACTCTGGTAAAAGTTGAGTAAGGGTCGTTGTATGTTGTATCCTCCCATTGTCAGTTTCCTGATTTTGGTGATCACACTGTGCTATTTTAAAGGAACTACAGTGAATTACACACACACACACACACACACATGAATTCTCTGTACATTTGTGTAATTTCTCAATCTAAAATTGTTTTTTTAAAAGGTGAATGATATATATTGTTTCCTTTCCTTCTCTCTCTTTCTCCCTCCTTTCTCTTTCTTTCCTTTTCTTTCTTTCTAGAAGTCTAAGGCATACAAGGCACTCAGTGTTCTGCATCCAGAAACATGTGATTTGTTCTCTTTCCACATCTTTCCAGATTATGGATTGGAACCTTATTAAATGCATACCCTCAGAGCATCCTGGGGAGAGGACAGAGAAGTTGGATGGTGGTGGCTTCCAGGCCTTTTGGGGAAGGGAGATTGCCACAGTCCTCTCCCAGGATAAAGGGTGCTGAGGGCTAGGGTCCCAGCACGTGGGTAACTCTGAGACTGAGGGAAGCTTGGAGGGATGAGTGAGTTTGAGCCCTGGTAGAAAAGTGTGTGTGTGTGTGTGTGTGTGTGTGTGGGTGTGGGTGTCTACCTCACACAAATTTACCTTTGGGCTCAGCTCATCTGTGCCTTAGGGTTTGACCTTGTGAATTTCTGTCTGGGCAATATTTTTCTCTAGTCCATGGCTGCCTTTAGGTCTCTTTTACTTTTAAACCTTTGTGGTTATGAATCTCCTCTCAGCACCTGAAAACATGGTGGAGGGTATGTGAGATACTGGATGTTTTTCGTTGTTGTTTTAGAGGGGGTTCTTTATTTCAGGTCGGTGGTAGACTCATTATGCAACACAGACTGGCCTTGATTTACCATGCCCCTACCTCAGCCTCCTTAGCCAGGATGTAGGTGTGTTCCAACACCCCAGCCAACCTTCAACCCAAACATCTTGCTCCCTCAACCCAAATCAATATTTCGACTGAGCTAATTGGTGTACATGGAAGAGAATCAACAAAGGTTGGGTGGAGATGGGGTTGAAATTTATGTAACATTTCTTCAACAAACATCATCAAAAACTACTGTTTTGTTTTAGGTCTTTTTTTTAGTTGCTTCATATATAGGGCATATAGTCTGTGCCCATCAAGGAACTCAAAATCTGTGAAGGGGACAGATGAAAAGATGAGGGGAATGTAGAGAAGTGTCATGGGAGTGAAGAGGCTGTGAGGCAGAAGGGTGGTAAAACTCTCCCCAGAGAACATCTCCTGAGGGAAAGTCTTCTCAAAGAAGGTCCCCTCAGAGGCTCAGCATGTCTTTCACATAAGGGAGGAATCAGTTTGATTTCTGATGTCGTGGTTTCAAAAATGTCCTATATTGGTTACATTTTCTTTGGCCACACAAGGTATGTAAAAAGTCATCAGTTTCAATTACAAAAATGAGAGAGTTTCCTCAAACACCTGGGATCCTGATCCTGTCGATAGCAGGATCACATTTTGATGCAGTGGCTGGCTGGTCCAGTGGCAGTGGCCCTGGGGGCCTTGGTTTCCCAGCTCTACACTCTGACATCCTGACCTTGGCCCCTACCTGAGACTCACTGAGCCTGCTGTAGCATACAGGGTTGGCTAGCAGGGAGGTCTGTCACTGGCTCCTCTCTAGGGAGCCATGGTGTGTTCAGGCCCACGAATGAATGGAGAGGTAGGAAGAATCGTTTCCAACCTTGTGTCCTCCAATTCAAAGAGTTTCCCCATTTCTATTTGCTCATCTGAAAAGTCCCAGATCCTCCTGCTTATTAACAAGGCACACACCACGCTGTGCTTAAAGTTCAGAGCGCCATAGGATACAGAGCCGTAATTAATCTCAGTCCCTCAGTTCTAGAACATGGAGAGCAATTATAATTTACTGTCGGAAAACCAATTTGGGGAAGCGGTGGTTTTCCTGCTCCTGATCAGAGTGCCACAAAATGCCACTTCCTGTCCCTGTCCCTCCTGCTAGGAGATCAAGACCTTTAGTTGCTACAAGTCTGAGGGAGGGGGTGGTGGCAGAGAACCTGGGTGTGGGTGCCAGGCCCACAGTGCCTTTTGCCCTTCTATCCTGCGCAGGCTCACAGACCCGCTCTGGCCCCTCCTCCCTCCCAGCACTAGTGTGTGGTTAGAAGGCAGATATCAAGGCCACGTTTGGCCCTCTGCCCTTCCCCTGTCCCTGTTACTGTCCTAGCTTTCCAGGCCACCCTCAAGCTTCCAGTTTCCCAGAACTTCCCATTTATCTCTTATTTTTTCTTTGCTCCAGGTCAAGTTGGCATCACATGAGAGGGCAGGCCCCATGCCTTACCAGATGAATCCCTGTCATACCGACGCAGCTGACATGCAGGGCCAGCAGCACGTGTGGTGGGAACAGCTGTGCCTCCCAGGGTTTATGGGCCTGTCTGCTCTGCTGCGCAGTCCTGAAGCCGTATCCTATTTATCCACTGGACCCAGAACTCAGAGCCAGACCCTAAACAGAGTGGGTGGTATGTCCTGATAGGGTGTGTGCATGCATGTGTGTGTGTGTATGCGTGTGTTATAAGAGCGAGTCCAGAGGCTCAGTAGGATGTCATGGGGGCATCAGGAGCATGGGAAGGGGGTGACCTAAGGACAGGACCTGGATTTCTCTGCTTTGATCCCCAGCCCTTGGGTGGTTCTATGTACCATCCTCCCCACCCCACCCCCCAAGTAGGGAAGGGGGCCCAAGTCCTGGCTCTCACTAAAAGGTCCATGGCCTCGAGCAGTACTTTAGACAAGGATTTTGCATTTGCTGTCCACCTATTTCTAAGCAGGGAAGGTTCCAGAAAGGCAAGGCAGGTGGCTTGTGTGGACTGGGGGTGGAGAGAGGGGGTGACGAGGAGGTGGTGGAGGATGGGGGAGTGGGACATGGGTTGGGATAACATGCCTAGGTGGAGGACTGTGGGGCTCACAGTGTTTCTGTGGTGCAGAGTGATAGAGAAGAAACAGCTGGAAGAAGATATTCCGAATTCCAGGGGCCTGCAGGAGAGAGGGACAAAAAGCAGTTCCCTGGGGTCCCAGAAGAGGTCACAGCTCTGCTACCTCCAGGAGTGAGGTGAGATAGACAATAGACCTCAGGACACGAATCAGGGATGCAGCTATAGGGGTAGGGAGCGCAACAAAGAACTGAAAGGGCACAGCCTGAGGAGGCAATACTAACAGCAACTCAGCCAAAGCAAGGGCCTGGCCGTCAGGCCACAGGTCCACTCTCAGTTTGTGAATTCTGAGTCCCGTGCGGAGGGTCATGTGGATCTAGGGACGAAGGCAGCTTGCCTTGCGTTTCTCATCCCTGTCACCAGTTTGACAGGAGGTAAGTGTCTCCAACTCTGTGCCTCAGGTGGCTTAAGGTTTGCTTACTCTCTTGTCACACCCACCTGCCATGGATCAGGAGTACGTGAGCATGAGTGATGACAGTACCAAGTTCGAGGACTTGACAATCAGGAAAGATGCAGGGAAGAAATGATGCTGTTGACCACTGTGAGTGCCTATGGGACACTGGGCCCTTGTTCTAAATAAAACGATCCCAGGATTATCCTATGGGGAAAGCCAAATTTTACAGGAAATAAACTTGAGGAGAAGCCAGGCAATTTGTCCAAGGTCACATAGCAGCCAAGCGTCAGAGGTGGGCTTTGAACCTGAGCAGTGTGGCTCTCTTTTTTGCACATCACCCTTACCTCCCTAAGGGACGTTGTTCTTGCAAAGCTTTCCAGGTTCTGTTAGTATTAAGTCTGTGTTGAAGGTGCTCTGCCAGCATGTCTAACAGTGGTCCCCCTCCAGTTAGACCTGGAAGAGCTGAGCTCATCACCCTCCTTCTACCCGGGGGACACTGGAGCTCAATGTATAACACCCAGGCCTTGGTCCTACCTCCTGGTCCTCAGAGAGACCCATCCTCAGTGGGCAGAATGTGGCCAGGAGCTTGAGGCCCCATTCAGCACAGTGATGTCCATGCCACACTGATTGTCACATGGAAATTTACATACATAATGTAATTTGGGCCAATTGAATTGTCGATGAAACAAGTCACTTGACAAGCGGCAAGCACTCTGGCGGCGGATGACTGAGAAGACGAGAGGCTCTTGAAATGCCTGAAGCGAAAACATAGTTTTGTTTCTGAAGGACGTGGCCATTTCCCAATTCCACGTTCTAGCAGCTTCCAGGCTCCCTGCTCCCATTCCCTCCAGGTCACAGCTGGGAGCTGTTGAGATGAAGAACTTACGGGTAATTAGCATTAAAATCTTAGGCAGTGCAGCAAGCATGCTCAGAATGCAGGTGGAGCAGCTGTGTGTGGTGGTGGTGGGGGTCAGGACATCTCCCTGTGGTGGACAGGTGACTGGGAGCCAAGCTTTGGTTCTGAGCAGTAGAATTCCACACCGATAGTCAGTAAGGAAGGTGTGCTCTGGAGCCATGAGGAGGAGAGCAAGTGGTTCTCTTGGGCAACATGGGTCTGGATTCTAATCCACGCACTTGCTTCTGGGCTATGTGACCTGGCTCCAGGGGAAGCTTCAGTTCCCTCCTCCATAAAATGGGGAGAACGTCCTGCTCTTTCTTCCAGATGTTTCCAAGTACCAGATTCCTCTTTGCCCCGTGGTGTCTGACATTCTTTTCCAATCTTCTGCTTCCTCCTTTGTCTCGCTCCTCAAATAGCCTACGCTCAACATCCTGGGACTTCTGTGTCTAGTCACAGCCCAACTCATTGTTCTTCGTGTCCTGTAATTCAGTGTTGCCATAGTTACACATGTCCCATCGACTCCCAGGCCAGGCTCTAAGCTCCACGGAGGCAGAGACTGTGCTTTTTTCACTGCTGACCCCAGTGGCAGGTGCAAAGCAGACACTGAAAACATGGGCATTGCATGAAGCTAATGCCTGCAGTTTCTGTTAGTCCTAAGGTTTTCGGTAAGCCCAGCGCCCCCCTCCCCCATAGGAAGCCTCTCAGATGTCCTCCTGTGAGCAAGGCCTGGGAATGGCCTTTTACAGGTAGGGCTGTCATCGGTCATTTGCAGCTTTCTGACTTTTTCCAGACAGGAAGTTCCTTGCTGGAGCTGGCATCTTGTTCTCTGAGGCACGCTTAGTGCTGGCTCTGGGTCTGACATACAGCTACTAGTGGAATAACCACACTCCAGGCTGTAGATGGGCTGTGAACTCGCAGGCCCTATGGAGAGGAAGGCCTGCGGCAAAGGCTGAATGAAGGGCACGAGGCCAAGGCAATCTGAGTGACACTCCTTATCATGAAGCCCAGACACAGAAAGAACCATGCCTAGCCAGTAAAGACTGCTTGAGCCCAGGATGGTGGGTCCCAGGGTACATACGGGTCCATGCCAGGGCGGTTGAGCTAAGTGTTTGGTGGAGGTGGCTTCTCGCCTACTCTTCAAAGCGGTGCTGTGGCCTTGGAGTTTTGAATGGTGTAACTACGTGACCCCCACTGCACCGAAGCCCACCATCCCGGGGACCTCATCTGGGTCTTCTTTGCAGGATCAATCTGTTTCTATGGTGGTGTGCAGCTACAGAAGGTGACGGCAGTTTACCTCCGTTGGTTCCCAGGCTCCTGGATTACCCATTGGCAGTTAGCGCTGGGAGCTGTGATACCACCACATTGCATTGCACAGTGCTCACAGAAAGGGACGCCTTTCTCCACATCCTGGGTCCACAGTTACTGGCGGGGTGGCTGGATGGATCTTGGAGTCGCCCAGGCCTTCCTGGCTCTTGGATCTCTGGACCCTAGCCGCAGCATCCTCCCAGGGTCGGCCTCACCCCTGTGGCTCTAAGGCATGCCGCTCATGTCCAGCGCCCCCATGGACAGAAGAATATTCCTTACGTACACAGTGGACACTAAGGAATGCATCTGAAACCTTGTTTGGAATCTCAAAGCTGCTGTTCCCCATGCTTTGGTATTCAGCACAAACCTAGGCACCCTTGTGGGACCATAATCCAAGATGGAGAAAGCCAAGGGCAGGGAGCAGAGTCCGATGATACTCTCTACCAGATACCTTCTTCTAAGGCACCACAGGCCCATATTCTGGAAATTTCAGGCACTTCAAAGGTTATAGGATAATAAATTGTGGGCAAATATATGGCTTCCGAGCTCATAACATGGAGCCACTTTCCAGAAGAGGTGTGGGGGAAGCGTGTCAAGGAATCTTTGGAACTTGCGGATCATCTTTTCCTCCCTTGAACCTCCTGCATGTCCTTGTGGCGGGCTCTCCTGGGATATCTCTCAGCTCTTGCAGGATCAGTACATGTGGCTGTGGGACAAACCACGGCCAGTACCCAGCAGGTGTTGGAGAAGCCGTATAAAGAAAGAAGAGTCAGGCAGATCTGAAATCGTCCTGGGCACAGATCTCCAGGCCTGGCTCTGAGTGATTACTTAGATCAGGTTTACTGGAGTGAAGAGATCTACCCTGAAATGTGGTGGCTGGGGTACCACACTTTATAGCAAGAAGAAAACAACCTGGAAAATACACCCTTGTCCCTTTCTGCTCCCTGTGTCTGCTGACTATGCGTGCAGTGTGGCCAGTCACCTGGCCTGCTCCCCCACGCCTCTCCTACTGTAATGGACTACACCCTCAGACCGAAAGAGACCTTAATCCAGAGGCACTTTGTCACAGTGATGAGGAAAGTAACTGATAAACCCCAACTGGCGAGAGAGGCCTGGGAAACCCTGGGATGGGAATGGTTTGCTCTGGTCCCCCTTTCAGCTGCCTCTCCCACTCTCCACCCAGAACACAGTCTGCAGGGGCTTCTGGGAATCAAGAAAATCCCTCTCCACCCCCGTGTCCCTGTGACTCTGAGGAATGTTCTGGTCTGTGTGGGCTCACTCCTTTTCAATGGTCTTGAGAGAATGGGGGAGGCTTGCTATTAGAGACACCAAGCTCTGCCACCCCCACCTGAAGCCTGACAGGAATGCAGGAGGGAGGGGAGTGGCAGAAGAGCCCAGAGCAGCCTCTGCTGCGGCAACATGTTGAATTACTTTGCAAACATGTGGGGTCCACCCACACCGGGTACACATCTTGTCCCCAGCACCACTTCCCTGCATGTGGAGGCTCACATGTTCCTGGGCTAGTCTGAGTGCATTGCACGTGCAGCTAGCTCATGCTTTTGCTGTTCGCTAATATTTCTTTGATGTCAATGAGCCTTCTAAGCCTGGTGCTGCCGTCCCTTTGAAGCAGGACATCGTGTTTTGCCAGAAGTCAATGAAACGCCTTAGTGGAACAGAATGGTTTAATTCCCGCCTCCAATACAGGGCCAAGAAGGTTCAAACAGGCTCCTGCCCACGCCTGCAAAATGTCCCAATTGGCTTACAAGAGGCCACCTCAGAGGCCTGCTGGTCTGGCTGCTGTCCTTGGAGCTGGCCTTTGTACAGAAGCCCCAATCTCCTCCACCGAACAGTACACCCCACTGCCTTCCTTCCTCTGTGCTCTTGCCCTCTTGCTGTACATTGACCCGATGTTCCTAGCATTGCACTCTGGCATCTCCATAGCTCCCTCTCAACTTGCACTGCCTTGTGGCAGGAATTGGCCAGTCCACTGAGGGCTTCAGAGTCGTCAGCTCAGCCTTGACAGTTTATGGCAGCTTTTCTCTTAGATATCCAGGGAATATTCCCAAGAACCTCTGAGGCCTTCTGATCACATCTGAGCCTACACAGCCATCTCTTAAAGTGCCATTTCTCATGCTAGCCAGAGCCCCTGCAGCTGGTGAAATGCCCATATCGCGAGTCCCCAAATGACCAACAGGCTTTGAGTCCGATATAAAACACACGAGGGTCCTTTATTACAAACTCGAGCTGGGTGGCTGCCCTTTACAAGAACAAAGGGGCAAGCGACCCCCAACTCCAGGGGAACAGGGTTTTTAAGGGGTCAAAATGCAAGCAGGGAAGTGTAGATCTTGGCGTTACAGGATTGGGTGAAAGGGTCTCTAGGGGAGCTGACCTTTAAAATGATTGGTTTGCTTTTAGGCACCAAAACTGCAAACAGGTCTGGCTACCTGGGGGACACCTGACCACTCCCTCATACATGCAGGTTAGGCTGTAGCAAGGGGGAGGGGGAGTTAACACATTCCATGGGCTTTCGTAGGGCCTACGGGACCCTAGTCACACTCTAAGGTTAATCTGGGTAGGGGACTGCTGCTGGACCTTTGCTCTGAAAGGACTGTGATTTTGCCCCAGTCCCAGGAATTAACTCTAAGTTTTCGAACGTCTCACTGGCTACTCTGCTGCAGCCATGGTTTCAGAGCTATGGAGACTGGCTGTCCCTGGCTGCTCAATGGGTATGCATTTGAAATACAGATGTCTCTTATTCAGGAGGGTTGAGAATCAGTTCACCGCTGGGGTCCCTGCTGACACTGGGGTCCTCTGTACTGGGCTAGTGCAGTCTGACTACCTGATCCAGCCTCCTTAGTACGGGGCAAGTCCAAGAGCAACGCTGTAAGCTGTGCTTGGACTCCAGCCCTCATCCACAACTTGGACCAGAGCGTGTTCCTACCCCCCAAGTCCTCCAAGTATCCTTTCTCGCTCACTATCTTTCCATGACTCCGAGTCACCTGGCTTAGGGACACAGCACAGCTTTCTGGGTTCAGGGAGTTACACTTTCATTATTTAGTTCATCCTTATCGAACTTTATTGAGCTCCTACTGGTGCTGGACAGAGGGGTAAATAAGCCTCCTGCCATTAGCACCACAAGAGCCCCAACCACACCAGAGCCCTTTCTGAAAGCTGGAGCTACCAGAGAAATTGTCAGCCCCACTCCCTGCATGGCTGTCCTTCCTCTGGGAATGCCTTCTTTCTGAAGCCTTGTATGACTGGCTTTTTCTTAGTGGCAGACTATAATCCCTCCAAGGGCCTGGCTAGAGGTGGACCCCCTCGGGTCAATCTATCTTCAGCTTCTACCCTGGGAGCTAGCAGGGCTTGACTCGCAGTTGGTGCTCAAGCCTTTAAACTCGAGTTTATTTAACTTCTGAGCTGCAGTGGTTTAATAAAAATCCAGCTCAGACTTTAAAAAGTGAGTGAATCAAATGCACATGTGGGGTTGCTCAGGGTGCACCCCTTGCTCAGGCTTGAGCTTTCCGTGTCCCAAGACACCCACATGTCCACACGCCTGTTCACAAGCCCAGAGAACAGTGAGACAGTGATAAAGTGATCCCAGGAGGTGCCTGGTCTCAGATCCTAGCTCCACCAGCCTAGGCCGTGATCTCAGGAAGCTTGCTTTACCCTCCTGAGTGCCATTTGCAAACAGGATAGGAAAATAACATGTATAATTACAGTTGCAAAGGGAAGGGTATAAACACTACATGGCACCTGGCACAGGGAAGGCCTTTGCATACCCTTTTCACATGTGCACTCATACGCCACCATGCAAAGAAAGGCCATAGACCGTGCCATGGAGAACTGGCAAGCCAGGGGACAGGTAGGGTCACTGTCAGGCTGATGTAAAAGGAGTTGGAGCTGGATTGTGTGATGCTTTAGTGTTTTGGTGACAGGGTTAAGTGTGTGGCCTGCTGGGGCTGGCAGGGCACAGCAGAGGTTTCATCTGCCTGAAGAAGTGGCTGGGAGCCAACAGCAGCCCCTCATCCCCTGTCAGGCTGCTCTAGAATAGAAACTGGCTGCCTTTTGTCTCTGCCGAGTGGCCTTTTCTATGAAGAGATAACGAAGGACAATTAATCTAGCAATTGGGAGCAACCTTTGATGCTCCAGTAATTTCTCTGCCTTATAATTATGGGACAATCAGGGTTTTGCAAGCTCCCAATTAAATCACAGTCAGACCCAGTGGCTGTCAGAAAGTGGACACTGTAGCCAGAGAACAAGGGGGACCCAAAGAAGGTGATAACCTGTGACCTCAAGGAAATCCAGAGTGGGCAGGGCAAGAAGAAGGTCCTCAGCTGGAGGAAGGGCCTCCCCTGAGTGGCGGCTGGAGGCTTACAGAAAGCACTGTGGGTGAAAGAGTCTTCAGCCAGCGCATCGGGCTGGGTGCTGGCGTGCTCCTTGAAGGAGCAGGCTCTCGGCAGGCCTATTTGCCCTTCTTGGCACATCCCGGACCAAGCTTGCCCCGCACTCCATCTGGTGGTGCCTGTCAGTTGGGCTGATTCCTTGCCTACCCTGTCTCCACTGAGAGCCACAGACCAGGTCTAGCTCCTCTGGCCTCTGCTGTGATGAAATAGCAGCCTCTTTCACGACTAAGCTACCTTTTAAATCATGGGCATGATGGCTCCTGCTTGAGCAACATCAGGGAGAGGAAGGTAAGCCTCCCCCTCCCCCCACCGCCCCATTGGCAGGACAGCTCCAATGCGGACTTCCATCAAGAAGGGCTGTGGGCCTGTGCAGGCTGTGAGCATCAGGGAGACTGCGCCAGCTCTTTGGGACATGTTGCCTCTGCCCTAAAATCAGGGGAACTCCCTTGGGTCTCCCCCTCCTCATCCCCAATATTGCCTCCATTTGTGGGGCTCTGCAGGTCCCAAAACACCTTTTGAGAGCCCTGCAGCTGCCCTGAGCAGGCATGGCTGTGCTCTTGAAGGAGGAGGGAGCACGGGAGCGCAAAGATTCATACCCTGCCGCAGTCTCTCATTCACCCTCATGGATAGAGGTCATGCTCACCTCTTCTCACCTCACAGACAGCCACGCTGTCCCCAGCTCTGAGGGAAAGGGATGGGTGAGAGGTGATGTCCAAAGGTGCAGACACCCTACTCCAGGGAAAGCAAGCTTGGGTGGCTCTCCCATCTCTCTGCTCCTGCTTTTTGACACCACCATCTCTCGGTACTGGACAGCTCTGCTATAAGCCCTGTGCAAGCTATAGTACCTGGCTGTGCCTGGCCTGCTTTTTCTTCAGGCTCCTGGCAGCCCTATAGACCAATCCCATTCTTTTTTTATGTTTATTTCACTTTTTTAAATTTTTATTTATTCTTATTTTATGTGCATTGTTTTTATTTTTTATTTATTTTTTGCCTGCAAGTGTGTCTGTGTGAGGATGTCAGATCTTGGTGTTGCAGACAGTTGTGAGCTGCCATGTGGGTGCTGGGCATTGAACCTGGGTCCTATGGAAGAACAGTCAGTTCTCTTAACCGCTGATCCATATACCCCGTTCCCATTTTCATATCTGAAAAAGGGGACAAGAGGAGAGCTGCACACTTGCACCTTTCTGGGCTACCCACACCTCAACTCTGCAGACGCGTCAGAAACAGTGAGAAAAGTCCACCTGAATGGCTCAGATTCTGAGGATGCCCCAACACGCGGAATCAGTGTAGTGCTCTTTCTTAAAACTTTAATTTATTTGGGGTTCCTAAAGCCTCTCCCTTCTCAACCCCCAACTCGAGGTAGGAGAGAGGATTAGTGGGGCTGGGGGCACAGACCCCTTTACTTCTCCTGGCTGTTTAGGGTTCGGCAGCCTCCTCTAAGCCGCTGGGCTGGAATGTTTCTCTCCATCGGTCTCCTCCAAGCCACCAACCACACAGTCCATCTCTTGTGTCTCCAAACTGCCACTCGCAACATTCCACACTTTGTCTCCAGGGTCTCTCCTATTTATATCCCTCAGAGTCCTAGGCCACGCCCCTCTCTGTGCTGCATGAGGCAGGCCATTACCAGCTGGCAAAGACCACACCCTGCAGGAGGCAATGATCAACTGTGGACCAACTAAAACCCCATATTTGGGACTAAAACCAAAACATATTTACACAACACAACCGAGTTTTTAAAGAAACCAAAACTTCCATTACAAACTGGTTTGTGCCATGCATGGCCTTGCAGGGGAGGTGGCTGTCAATTCAGCAGAGTGACCATTTGAGAGGCCGTCTCTCATCTTTCCTTTATGAATGGAGACGTTGAAGCCCAGGGAAATGAATACACATGCAGAAGGTCACTCTTCTCTGTATCTGTAGTGTAAGTGAAAACTTGAGTAGTGATATTGAACTTTAGATGTATAGGTAAGAACTGCAGGAGATAAAGTGGCCTGGAGTAGATGAACCAGTGGGTGCTGACAGGCTGTGCACTGTGACTGGCTGTGCGCTGTGACTGGCTGTGCGCTGCCATCCCCATGGTGACTTCAGGAGGGCGGTACTAGGTGGTCTCCTACCTGTAATTTTTAGTTTGTCTCTGTAGCTTCCTGTGGGAGTTAGCGGTGCATGTCAGCTAACACCATGGGGCTGATGGTGCGGTCCCATTGCGGGGGTGGGTGTCACTTGCTGGCCCATGGATGGCAGATGAAGGGCGCCCTGCCCATCTAGTCTCTCAATTGCTTCATCATGTGCCAAGTGCATGCAGAAGCCAATGAGCAATTTGTTCTGTTTCCCACTGAGGGTGTCTCCCAAAGGGGAGATCATTGATTTTTTTAAAAGGTGACACATAAACGCTAAGCTATTCGCAGTGCTCTTTGGTCCCAGCTGTGGCCTGGTGGGGAAAGACAGCCATTTCAGTCATCCACAGACAGACTAGACAGTAACAAATTCACCTCTACAGGGCCAGCACATAGCCTGCTTTATAGAGGAAATTTCCAGTCTCTGAATGGCTGCTGTGTGTCTTCCCACTATCACGAGGGCCCATCAGTTCCTATAGGAACATGAGTTAGATGGAGGCTAAGAAGGAGGACCAGCGTGGAAGGTAGAAAGGAGCACCAGACACAGACTGTGGTTCTGACACTTGCAGCTCCACGGCTGGGTCATTCCTTAAGCTCCCTGAATCCATGATTCTCATTTATGAAATGAAGAAACAGTGGTATCTGCTGCCACTAATCCAGAGCAACCACGGGGAGGACTGCAGGCTAGCTCAAGAAGTGTCTTGAGAATGGGTACCCCTGAGCAACCAGGATGGGCAGGCACTTCCTAGACGCACTAGGTGCACTAAAAACAGATTTTCTTGCTCTCTGCCCAGTCTTTTTCACCCCCCCCCCCCAAGCTTTCTTCCCACACAGAGCCAATGCCCAGGGTGTTCTCTCCCCATTATTTATCTGTACTTTCGATACCACCCATACATTCATGTGGCAAGGTATGCCCATAGATGCAATAGTGGCACGAATATTATGGGGATAAGCAACCATTTTCTGATTGGATTTAAGGCCCACTCTACAGGAAGAGATGCATGTCTGGTTCTGTAAACCGCTCCAAGACCCCATGGTTGAGGAGCTCACCTGTCCTTCTGTGGGTTAATGTACTAGTATTATTTTCCTAAGTGAGCAACATAGTAACAAACTGCCCTCTAAAAAGTCTCATCTCTGCTCACAGATTAGGTCAGCACTCAAATCTCTATGCTCACAGATTAGGTCAGCACTCAAATCTCTATGCTCACAGATTAGGTCAGCACTCAAATCTCTATGCTCACAGATTAGGTCAGCACTCAAATCTCTATGCTCACAGAGTAGGTCAGCACTCAAATCTCTATGCTCACAGATTAGGTCAGCACTCAAATCTCTATGCTCACAGATTAGGTCAGCACTCAAATCTCTATGCTCACAGAGTAGGTCAGCACTCAAATCTCTATGCTCACAGAGTAGGTCAGCACTCAAATCTCTATGCTCACAGATTAGGTCAGCACTCAAATCTCTATGCTCACAGAGTAGGTCAGCACTCAAATCTCTATGCTCACAGATTAGGTCAGCACTCAAATCTCTATGCTCACAGATTAGGTCAGCACTCAAATCTCTATGCTCACAGAGTAGGTCAGCACTCAAATCTCTATGCTCACAGAGTAGGTCAGCACTCAAATCTCTATGCTCACAGAGTAGGTCAGCACTCAAATCTCTATGCTCACAGAGTAGGTCAGCACTCAAATCTCTATGCTCACAGAGTAGGTCAGCACTCAAATCTCTATGCTCACAGAGTAGGTCAGCACTCAAATCTCTATGCTCACAGATTAGGTCAGCACTCAAATCTCTATGCTCACAGATTAGGTCAGCACTCAAATCTCTATGCTCACAGAGTAGGTCAGCACTCAAATCTCTATGCTCACAGAGTAGGTCAGCACTCAAATCTCTATGCTCACAGAGTAGGTCAGCACTCAAATCTCTATGCTCACAGAGTAGGTCAGCACTCAAATCTCTATGCTCACAGATTAGGTCAGCACTCAAATCTCTATGCTCACAGAGTAGGTCAGCACTCAAATCTCTATGCTCACAGAGTAGGTCAGCACTCAAATCTCTATGCTCACAGAGTAGGTCAGCACTCAAATCTCTATGCTCACAGAGTAGGTCAGCACTCAACCTTCATCAGAGGTGGTCTTTGTATAGTGAATGCTGGTTTGAACAGAATCTCAACAGCTGATCAAAGTGCAAAGAAGAAGTGTCTGTAGAGTGCTCAACTACAGACAGAACATTTGTATTATTCCATTCTCAAGGCTCAGGAGCCATCTCAGAAGAGGGGGTAGAAAGATTATAAAAGATTGGGGAGGAGCAAAACAAATAGTGTCATAGAAGTGTGTGTGTAAAGATGATCAAAAGACAATGCATGAAATTCTAAGAAGTTGATAAAATATTATATTGAAAATCATCTATATGTTAGAAAAATAGAATACAACCACACAAGTTTAATGGTGTCTCTTTCTTTTAAAGAAAGTGTGGAAGGGTAAATACTTCCAAAGGCCTGTAAGAACAACACAAAGCTTAGTAGATCACATGACTCCTAGGAAACTGTGACGACCCCTTTCCATTGCCCGCAGGAGACCCCAAAGCCCCAAAGCAGCTCTGAAGCCTCTTTATGTGTTAACTGTCCATCTCCCCGCCACTACCTGCCCTCATCCAGTCTTCTGCTCCCAGCTCTCTTTGTCTCCTTGGCTTGCTATCACTTCCTGATTTCCAACTGCTGCCTAGTGTTTCCCTTTTCTCTTAGTAAAAAGTGCCTTTTAAGCTTGCCATGTAATGCCATTTGCCATTCCAGCACTTGGAAGGTAAAGGCAGGAAGATCAGAAAGTCAAGGCTATCCTGAGCTACATAACAAGTAAGGTCATCTTGGGCTATGTGAAACCATGTCTCAAAACCAAACAAAAAGTTTGAATTAAAAAAAAATGTTTTCAGCTCTAAAGTCATGTCCTTACCTCCCACAGGAACTATAGAGTTGGGCAAGAGGTCATCGATAGTGTCAAGGCTAAGGCCTTTTCCTTTCTGCTCTAACATCTTCAGATATCTGGCAGGTAGGTCCTCAAAATTATTGCTTCAGAATCTCAAGCCACCAAAACAAGCCACCAGTTCTGTGCTCAAAGAAAGGATATATCTCTGATCAGAAAAGTTGAGTTCCTCAGAGGCTCAGAGCTGACATTCTGAGTATCTCATTGGCTAGAACAGATCATGTGGCCATTTCTAGCTCTAAGACAAACAGAGATTAGTCTTAAATAAATAAAAGAAAACAAAACACATTTTTACCTAGCAAAAACAAACAAAAAAGAAGAAGAAAGAAAAAGAAAAATGACTTTCACTGAGGCATGTTCTGGTAACTTCCTAGACATACCAACTGGTGAGAGATACTCTGTTCTTAATCTTACCACATTCAAATGACTTTTTTTTTTGGTTGTTCCATTGTGATTTTAGAAGTATCAGTTCATCATGGCATGGAAGCTGTGGCCATGGACGTGGGATGGGCCACAGTGGCAGGTAATACTACCCTGGCCCCTCACATCTTGATGGAGCAAGAAGCCAAACTTCAGATTAGGTAGAGGTGGCCTATGCCTGCCAACTATGGCCGGGATGCTCTCATGCCCCAACGATTTCATAACCTTCCAAAACAGAGCCACCGGCTGGGGGTCAAGTGCTCAAACCACAAGCCTCCCCCACATGTGTGTGCATGTGTATTGGAGCCATTTCACATTACATCTGTAGCATCTGTAGCAGTCTGAACCTGGCCTCTACAGGCTCATTGTCATTGCATTCAGTCTAAAGTCCCTACCATCTTTAATGTTCCAACACTGTCCAAAAGTCCAAAGTGTCTGCTGAGACTCAAGACAGTCTTCTAACTCAGGTGTCTGTACAATTAACCAAAGAAAACAAACAAAAGCCCCAAGTTGCATCCCAATTCCCAATGGCACAGAGGCATTCTCATTACATAAAGACAGAATGGGAAGAAAAAAGGGACAGGATGGACCAAAGCGAGACTAAATCCATCAGGGAAAGCATCAAAACCTGTAGTTTATATGATATCAAGTGTTGGGTTTGTTTTTCTTCTTAGCGATTTATGGGATCTTTACTTGCATTGGCCCACTGGCATTTGGGCTGCAATTATTCTTTTCCTTGTTTATCTCCACCCTCCTTTGCAGGATGAGATGCTCCATATTAATGTAATCAATGTGTTGCTCATTTTGATGACTTCTGAATGCTGTATCTTCCTCAAAAGAGCCTTCTCTATGCCAAAATCTTAAGCATTCTTTTGCATTTTCTGATACTTCTGTTATGATTTAAGTCTCTTCTTTTCAGTAAGATCTGTGGAAATAACTGCAGAAAGACAAGAGACCCTCCTTATCTTTCCAGATGGCTATCTTGCTTCACATCACTGAGTGATGTTTCTTTCTCTTCATAATTTGAATATCATTTTAATTATATATGAATTTTCAGAAACCTCCTTGCCCCTGGTTTTCAGGTTTGCAAAATGAGAGAATGATGAGTTGGGATTCTCTTAAAGTACTCAGGAGGCTGAGGCAGCAGAATTGAGAGTTCAAGACTAGCCTGGGTTACATAATAAGAATGCCATAAAATGAGTGAGTAAATAAGTAAATAAACAACAAAGAGTCTAAGTTTTAGCTTGAGTTATAAAATATATATCTTTACCAGAGTAGTCTATTGCATTAAACGTTTAATGAACTGATCTGTTAGCATTTGTGGAAAATGGTATGGTTTTCTTTAGTATAATAAATTATATGAGTTGACTCATGAAGAAGCATCTTGAATTACTAGAATAAGCCCCAAGGCTTTGGTATTTTACCCCTTTCAAATGCATATGTGTCTTCTACATATCATTGCCTTAAAGACAGCACACAGTCCGCAGCTATTCATGGCTGGAGTTCAGATGTCACAGTGCTGTGATGTGTATGTGGTAGAGACTGAACTTGAAGTTTGAAAGATTTGAAATTTTTCTCTATCTTGTGGACACACACTGCGTAGGTTCCCTCTCATATTTCCACCTTTCCAGAGCTGAGCCTCTGCTGCAGCCAGCAGAGTCATCAGAGAACCAGCTGACAGCTTACAGTGTGTTTTTTTTGTTAAGCTGAGATATGCAGTGAGTCAGTGCCACAAAACCAGCTTCCTACCGCGATGTTTCCTCCTTGTGATAGCTGTTCTAGTTTCATTTCTTTTGCTATGATAAAATGCCCTGACCACAAGCAATTCAGGGAGGATGGGTTTATTCTGACTCATAATTCCAGGACACAGTCCACCACAGTAGGAAGGCAAGGCAGCAGAAACTTACAACAGCCGAGCACATCCAATCCACGGTCAGGAGTGCAGAGAAATGCTCAGCTCAGGTCACACAGTTCAGAGCCCAAAGCCAGGTAACAGTGGCACCCACTTTTCCTGGATCTTCCCACGTCAATTAAGGGAATCGAGACAACCCCTGGAAGAAATGTCCACAGGGGTCTGTCTCAGAGATTCTCTCCCCAGCTGGTTATAAACTATCACACTGGGCATCTGAAGACAGGACCCTGTCACAATTGAGGGGCACCTGTGCCATCATCTCTGTTTATCTTACAATTTGGGGGTTTGGTCTTTCCCTTTTTGCTGGATTTTTAGGCTCTGGTTCTCACTCCTGCATGGTATTTGGGAGCACGGAGTTCTCCTCTCCTTGAGAGCTCTCTCTTGGCGGAAAGCTAGGCTAGTTCCGTACTGGATAGTGGCTTTTTGACAGCACTCTTCTTTTTGGCCTTGAGAAATGGAGTACATTTTTATTATTGATGCTTTCTTTGAAAATTGCCCATTTTGTCCATTTGTTTTCATGTATTTTCAAAGATCTAAGTGGAGCTTACTATTATAATTCTGTCCCTTTCCCTTATATCTGGTTACTTCCCCATTATCTCTTCAATTATGTTTATCTGGGTCCCCCTTCTTTCACAATTAGCTTAACCAGGGTTCATCTGTTTCATTCCTTGAATGTGTGGCTCCACCCTAGGAAGTTGTCATCCATCCAAACCCACCCATGACGCATGTCATGACACCTGTGTTCACACTACCCCCAACACCCTTATGCCTGCTACAACTAAGACACCTCCACCTTCAATCCTGTCACTTCTGTCCTCTTGACTCTTCCTCCATGTCACCCGAAAGGCAACTGGGCCAAATGCCCATGCACTGAGACCTCTGAGACCATGAGCCAAAACAAACTTATCTTCTTTAAGTTTTTTTTTTCCCTTGGGCATTTTGCCACAGTGATGGAAAGATGGCTAATACAGGCAGATCATAGTATAAGATGCTCATGATATTCTCTGTGCTCCATGGTCATCTAGGAGTGACCATACCACTCAAGTCTTAAAGAATTAAGGCAGACCTGAGTCTGCTTCTGGTGGCTTTGGGGAAATTGAGGGTCCCCTAATATAAAGGAGGCTTAATATGGCTGAAAAAGACTTTTCTTCTCTTCCTGCTTTCCGGTAGAAATTAGAACATGGCGTGTGGAGCAGCAGCAGCCTTCTTGCCAACTTGAAGAGAATGGTAAATGCACTGGCCTTGATTCCACGAGCAGCCGTTCTTCTTCGCTGTACAGAAAAATGGCTGCTATTTGTTCAAATGACTGTGGGTGAATTTTCTGTCAGTCTATTCCTACTGGTAGAGCTACCTACTGCTGCATAACAAACTTCACTAAAACGCACAGAAAAAAGAACTCAGCCATTTTCAAAAAGCTCATGAACCTTTGGATCAGAAATTCTGTCAGGGCACAGCCGGGATGCCTTATCCTTCACCTCATGCTGTCTGGGGCCTGTTAGAGGCAACAGTAGCAAATCAGCTTGTGGCAGCCCTGTGAGATCTGCTGGGCTGGGATGTCCAAGGTGGTTTTTCATGTACAGGGGTTATTGCTCGGGCCACGTGGCCAATCCTTTGCCTGGCATACCTTGGCCTCCAGGAAGGCTCGTAAAGACTCGATCTCCTGCTCAGCATGATTGTCAGGGGGGGGGGGCAGGGTTAGATATCACCCATGGTGGTTAACTCTCTGCAGAGCTGGTATACCTTTAATGTGTGCAGAGCTCTACCTGCCAGCTTCATTTCCACTTTCCTCGTTCATCAGAGGAGTCAAGTTCTCTAAGACTGCCATGAGGTCTAGCCTGCAGGAGGGTCTCTGGAGAGTGGCCTGGGACGGGTACTCATGGGAGGTGAAGTGTGGGGCTGATAGAGGGCGATACTCTCATCAGTGGGGTTGAAGCAGACACACAAGTCATACCATGGGGCTCTAAGGCAGACAAGGGCTTTTGGGGACTCATCCCGCAGCTGTAGAGTTGGGAAGAGGCAGAAGTCTGCTTGAAGGACTTCCTGAGATAAACTCAGCCCCAGGCAGTTTCTAGTCTCCTGGTCCTGAAGTAGGTGTGGGAGGTCCCCAGGAAGTAACACACAAGCCATGGGAGGAAGAGCAGAGATGGAAACTCCAAAGACCCCAGTGGCCCTCTGCTGTGCTGAAAGCACTCAGTGACGGTCCTATGCTCTAGAAGACTTGTCTTATGAGAGTTCATGAAGGGGGAGACAAGAAAACAAGCATTGCTTTAACTGAATGGATCTTGGGACATGGGGGTCAAGGAAGAGGCACATGCTTCTTGTGTACTGGTGACAAGAAAACACCACCACATGAAGAGAAGAATATGCCACAACATAAAGAGATGGGATCCAGCCACCCTTCAGAATGTTTTCTTACCAGCTGAGCCTTGTAGCGTCAGTGGGCAGCCCTTAACCACACATGGCAGAGTGGACTTGAAGCTTGGCTCTTAAGCTGCTGTAGCCAGACTTGCTGTGGTGATCCATTGCATCTCAAGGTTCCAAGGGCAATGCTGTGGGTCTGAAGATGGAAACACTGGAGCGTGTGGGTTTACTGCCTGTGGACGGAGCAGGGGAGTCCAGCGATGTGCGCCTCCACGAAGGCTGTCACCGTGTGCCCCTCCAGCTGGAGCGCACACCTACTGATGTGGTGAGCACCAAACGGGTGCTCATCCCTCCGTGTGTATACAGACATGCACACATGCTCTTCCCAACACAAATATATATTTAAGATTTACTGTTCTGGAAAACCTAGTGAATAATGTAAATGATGAAAGCCTGCGTCTGGCAGAAAATAGCGTTCGGGCAGCTTCATTGAGATTCAGCCCCTGGTGCAGGCTTCGTAATACACACACCGTATGAATTATGGATTCTGGGCTTTATCTCTCCTACTACACATGAATGTTTGATAACGATTGCTGCCAATATTATATTTTGTCAAAATGCTCATCTAAAATTCAGTTAAAAATGCTTTCTGGTAATTATGCACCGACTTTACGAGGAGGAGGAGAGGGACACAGAAAGTGTCCTGTGTGGGGTTGCTGCTGGGCATGTGCTCTCTCACTGAGGGCATTTTTGCCAGAGGAGCGAGGGAGCCCTGGAGGTCCATTTTTCCTGTGTTTCTTCTTTCTCCTTCATGTCCTCATAAGAAGAGGAGTTAGGATGAGGCGTCCCCTCCGCTGTTCCAGCTCTCCAAAATTCAGTCATTCCTTTAGGTATTTCCAAATTCAGCTTTTGGCTTCCTGGCACCATGGCTCCAGCATTGCCGTGTTCAACTGGATTCCTATGACAGGCATCCTGAAGCCCCACACTCAATGGCTCTTTTGTCATAGATGAGACGCAGAAAGTACATAGCCCTCCCAGTCCTACGGCAGCCAGAGCAGACATCACCAATGGACCATGTCACTCCTCTGCCCCAACTCAAACTCTTTCTGAACATGTACAAGTTCTGGGTAACTACTGTCAACAAAACAAAGACGACTTAAAGCTTCTCAGACTTACCTGGGTGAGGGCACTTACCTGACTTACAGGCTCACGCCTGTAATCCCAGCTCTCAGGAAGGCAGAGGCAGGTAGATCCTGTGAGTTTAGGGTGAGTCTTCACTACAACGTTAGTCCAAGACAGCCAGGGATACACAGCGTAACCCTGTCTCAGGAAAAAAAAAGCTTCCCAGCCTCTTGTGACTTTTGTGAAGTTGGAGTAGAGCTCTCCCTCTGGGGAATGACCTTACTTTGTCCTGACTGACGGCCCCCTCTCATTCACAGCCTCTTTCAGTTTTATCCCAGCCATCTTAGGCTGACCAGCTCCTCTAGTCCCATGAGCCCCCACTCATTCACAGCCTCTTTCAGTTTTATTCCCAGCCATCTTAGGCTGACCAGCTCCTCTAGTCCCATGAGCCCCCTCTCATTCACAGCCTCTTTCAGTTTTATTCCCAGCCACCTTAGGCTGACCAGCTCCTCTAATCCCATGCTCACCTTTTCTTCGCTTGTCTGTCTGCCTGGAATTTTCTTCTGGACTTCTAAGCAACATGATGCTGCCTACCAGGGACATAGATGTCCTGGATGTACATGCTGGGCCCTAATACGAAGAACTTGGAAACTGTACTCACAGACACCACCTGCCTGAGGAGGCCCTTGAGTATAACACGGACACCCACAGATGCTGAAGGGTCCCTGTGACTCACCCTAGGGATTATCATTAGGACTCATTAGCTGCACACTTAGAAGGAATGAAGGAGGGCAAGCGTCCAACTGGCCCCATGGTCTCCTCTACCACATTTCTTTCCTCTCTATGTCAGCAGCAATCTGGAGCCCTGTCCTCTTCATCCTCACCCTGTCCCTCTTCCCCATCCTCTCCACTGCCACTTTCCAGAATCTGTTCCAGCAAAGTCTCCACCACCACCATCCATGATGTCCTTCCACTGCTCATGCCAGCAGCCCCACCAACCCGCACCGCATAGCACCATCCCTATCACCCAGAAAACAGAAAGAGTCTCCTGAAGTCTCCTGTCATCCCACATCCTCCAACTCAGTCTCCATGGATAGTCGGGCTGATCTTTCCAAGCCCATTCTGCTCCTCTTGCTCTAAGAGTCCTTTGCTGCATCAGGTACCTGAGAAGAAGTTACCCTCTGTGGCTGTGCTCAGAATCCTGTGGGAGAAGAAGGGGAGACACAAACAAGGTCAAATGGGAGCATGGCCACACACAGCTCCACAGGAGTAGGAGACCCAGGGAGCTATGGGCTCCTACACCTGCAGCCTTTTCTGATAGAGCATGTTCTCTGTCCTCCGGCTCAGGGATCAGTTGGGAACTTTTTCTCCACGGCTTATCAACATTCTGCTTGTGGGATTTCCCAGCAGAGAACTAGGCCCCAAACAGGTGTTTTCTGACTGGGGCGTGATGGAGTCTTAATGTGTTTTTGATTTGCCCTTTTCTAATAGCTGGTGAATGTGAACATTTTTTCATATGAAGTTCATTGGCCTTCTTTCCCCTTTAGCTCAGCGACCCCAGGCAGAGCAGCAATCATCGAGAAAACAAGTAACAACAAATGCTGGAGAAGATGTGAATAAAGGGTAATCCACATGTTATAGTAATGTGAAGTAGTCAAGCCACTGTAGAAGCCAGCATAGCAAAAACAGACCCAATGTTATGGGTGTTTACCCAAAGGACTCCAGGTCAACTGATCACAGAGCTCCTTTTGTGTCAATGTTTGTCTCAGCCCTCTGAGTAATAGCTAAGTTATAGACCCAACACAGGTATCTGCAATGGAGGAACGGAGAAAACAAATGTGGCTTATATGCACAATTGAAATCTTTTCATCTGTAAAGAGTGAAACTGTGCCATCTATGAAACAATAGATGCCTCTGGAAGCAATCATATTATGTGAATTAAGCCAATGTCAGAGAGACAAATAGCATGTGCCTTCTCTCACTTCTAAATCCTAGATTTTGCATATTCTCTATAGATACAGAAACATCTATAGCAAAGTTGTCACTGCAAAAACAAAACTGCTTGGGGGTGGGCAGAGAAGGGGGAAGAGGGGAAGTGGGAATGAACCAGAAAGAGGCTTGGGGGTATGCCCTAAAATTTATCATGTGCTTACATGAGAATGGCCTTATGGTACACAGTATAACACAATTAAAATTTTTAAAATAGAAAGTTGTAAAATACCAAAAACAGGTGTTTTCAAATTACGTGTTGGATTTCATGGCAGCTGGGAAAGGCAGAGGCCCCAGGGTGGGGTGGAAGTGCTCTGTTAGGATGTTGAGCTGCAGTCCTCGCAGGGTTCATGACAGAGAGGCCTGGAGTAGAGGCGGATCAGAGGACACAGGCTCTGACTTCGGCTGTTCAGGGGCAGGAGCATCACAGCTCCCAATCTCAGGGCTAGATGCTTCCGTTGCCTTCAAGAGCTTATAGAAATCTGCAGCCTCAATTCCAGTTCCTCTGGGAGGGTTCAGAGCAGAGTGCTTCCAGCATAGATCCCCCAAAGCTGCCCATCAGTGTGCCCTGCATTCTGCCTGAATTTGCTAGGGCATGAAGATAAAAGCCACAGGACTAAGGACTCAAAGTTCTCACATTCAGGGAAGTATGAGAGAGTGAGAAGAGAAGGGCCAGGCTGGCATGAGAACTTGGGGGGGATGGGGACAGATGGAGAAGTTGTTAGGAGGGTCGTTGGGGTGTGCTGTAAAGGATAAGAGAGGAAGAGAGGAAGGAGCCTGACGAATGGAGAGGAAGGCATGTCAGGCATCAAGAGATGCAAAGCCTAGAGTCTGGAGACAGCTTTAGGGTGGAGAAACACACAAAGAGTTTAATAGGCCAGAGCTGAGGCTGAATGAGAGGCCTGTGTGCTGAGATCAGGGGTCTGGACATTTCTCCTAGGTTTCACATGGGTAGTAAGCACCCAGGTCACAGAAGGAGTCAAGGCCAGGACTGGGTTTTGTGTCTGTCTATCTGTCTACCATATAACTGCTTGCTGTCTTGTCTCCAAAATAGCTCTTACCTTCTCTCATCCCAAAACTTACTACCAGTGCCCTCAGGGGAGGAAGTGGTCCTCCACCCATCAAATCTCTGCAGCCTGGCCGAGAGATTGGGGTAGTCTGAGGGAGCAGACTCCAGGTGGGACAATGGGCAGCTCATGTGCCTGGCCAGAAGCACAGTAGATGTGCTCAGTGGTGGTGTGGAAATTGTGAGAGCTGGTTGAGGTGACAACGCTTGGAGCCACTGGGAAAATCTTTCTCTATGGAGAAATTGGGCTGGAGGGAAGTAGGGCAGGAAGTTGAAAATGACAGCAAATTCATACTTATAAGGACAATGAAATTGTAAGGCCCCTGCTGAGTGCAATCCATGGGTTGGAAACAAAAAATAAAAAGTCCTACATGAGTAATTAGCAATTTAAGGCTGAGTGTGAAAGTCATGAGCTTTCCAATCTCTGCTGGGAGTTTCAGTTCTGCAGCAAGAGGAAGGGGCAGGGCATTGAGGTTAAGAATCCAGGCTTGGTTACAAGGCAGAGCTCCAAATTCAGGCTTTTGCAATCTTAACTCCAGGTGAGTTGGCTAGGCCAAGGTCTCAGCCTGGTTAAAAACTAGCAGGATGATGGAACCCGCAATGGAGGTGTCTGAGTCAGTGACCTTGAAATTGGGCAATTAGGTTCCTTAGCCCCTGAGTCTACTGAGTTGCCTATGCTCTGCTGTGTGTGTGTGTGTGTGCGCTCTGTCCTTGCTTGAAGATAGTGCTAGGTTCTGCCTTACAGGAGCTCATGCTGCCTACTCAGCCCCCTTCCTCTCCTGGACACAGCTAGAAGCTAGGGTCATACTAGCTATGGACAGCCTGAACAGTGCTGGGTCTTCTAAAGGGAGGGAAGAAGTTGGTGAGGATAGTTAGAGATGTCCTGTGAGAGCTAAGAGTGGATGCCTGGCAGGCTGGGAGTGGGAGAAGCGGAGAGAGACAGGGCCCACACAAGGCAGAGATTACCTTCCCTTTGGGTGGTGGGCTCCTGGGAGCTGGGAAGATAAGGCTCACACTACGAGAAGCAGAAATTCCAGCATTGCTGTGGCAGATGTCAGGAGGAGCCAGAGGGTCAGAAGAGAGGGCAAGATGGCAGGCTGGAATCCACCCCTACTTACCACACAGCAGGACCCTGGCTGTCTGCCATTCCCCTGCAGTGAGAGAGGTTTCCAACACAGGAGCAGAGCTCTTGGTGGTGGCTTGTGCCCCTGTAGACCAGGTTTGGCAGTAGGTGATATCAGCAGTAACAGTGGGGACAGGTGCAAGATTACCATCTCAGAAGCTGGTAGCCATGGTGACTGGCATGAGCAGTAAGGGCAGATGCTGGCCAGGGGACCTGGCCTGCTTGTTTATGCTTGTGGCTTTGCAAAGGGATGTTTCTAGGGCAGGGGCACTAACCATGTCTCCTCTTCCAGGATGTGGAACTTTCACTACTAAAATCTAGGAAGTTCCGAGCCTGCTGAGATGGATGGGTTGTCTTGTCTTTAGGGAAACTAAAGGAGTATTGAGTCTCTCTCTCTCTCTCACACATACACACATACACATACACACACACACCATGCCACACACATGCTCACACACATACTTACATGCACACACACATACTTGTACATATCATACCACATACACATACTTAGATACGCCATACCACACACACATCCTTACACACACACACACACACTATATGTTAGTAATACAAGTACGAAGCTTATTCTTTCAACCAAAGGGTAGAAAAAAAAAAGCAGAGGTTGGGGGCCAGGGAGAGGAGAAAAGAAGAAACAAGAAACATGATTCTTACCATGGATCTGAGCCAGCCCACTTACTGAAGGGTAGAGCCTGACCTTCCTGAAGAAGGATCCCATGTCACCATGGTAACTCTGTATGGTGGGGACTTTCCAGGCCTTTTAGGGCCTGTGTAATTGAGACTACAGGTACTCCAAGTTGGCACCAGCATCATCCCAGCCACAGTGAGAGGGATTTAGTTCACCAGCCAGAGCCTACCTGAAGGGTATAGGGCTTGGAGGATGAGCGTCAGGGACCTCTCAGAGCTGAGTGGAGGCTCTGCTGTCACATTGTGGTGAGGCCATCAAAGATAATCACAGCCTTGGAAACATGGTACATGATGACTGTTCTCTGTCAAGCAAGGGTTCTCCAGGACAGTCTCTTCTCACGGAGTGAGAGCTTTAACAGGTATCAGTTAACTCCCTGGCTCTCCACCAACAATTCTGAGAGCTCCGCTGTCTAGACCATTGTTAGGGGCATCGCTTGGGTTTGTGGACTTAGGAATGTCACTGTCATTAAGAATAATCAGATGAGCAAGAAGAGGCAGAGACGGCTGTGTTCTAGGACACAGAGCTCTGTGGTAGGGCCATGATGTGCAGTGACAGCTGTATGGGCTGGATGTCATCAACACCTGTGCACTGTCACCAGGGAAAGGGTTTTCTACCTCCGCAAAGGAGGAAGACACAGGAAAATACCTGGTGGGTCTGCTGTGCCCTGCACCAACAATGGAACACTGCGAGGGAACTAGAGAAACCACCCGCAGTTTCCGGAAGGAGGGAAGGCAAGGACTGGGGAGTGGGCATCCCCTCGGTGGGGAGGGGGAGGGGACGAAGAGGAGGAGGGGGGAGAAGAGGGAGGAGGGAGCAGGGAAGGAAGTGGCTGGTGGAATTTGTCTTTCTGTGAGTGTCTCATGCCATGAGTGTCTCAGCACTAACTCATCCTTGAGCAGGGCAGAGCCTCACAGTGTTACCTGATCCCAGTGGAACAATGAGTCTCTGCATCCTTTCCTGGTCACCCTCCCCAAAACACAGTTGTCCACCTGCAGCTTCCATTCCTCTTTGTAGAGAAGGAGGCGAATGCAAGTCTATTTGGCCCCCATGGACTCTTCTTTCTCTGGCATCTGTTTCTAGATGATGTTAACTGTGTTCCTTTTGACAAATGAAATAACTATTTTATTTTTTTCACCTTTATTGTAGACCCCTATAAATTGATTAATGTGGCCTAAGTAAGCAATACTATTTTTATTAAAAATATCTATTTAAAAAGCCATTCATTTGGCTTTTTCAAACTCACTGTTTTGTTGTATTGTTGCTGTTGTTTGTTTACTGGTGGATTAAGACACTGAAATAATTGCATGATAAAAAATTTCATGTGTAGTGACTGGGGAAAGGATTCAGTCAGTACAGTGCTTGCTGTACAAACACGGGGCTATGTTCAGATCCCCAGCACCCACATAAAAGCTGGCCATCACGGTGCTTGTCTCTGACCTCAGTGCTAAGGACAGCATACAGGCAGGTCCCTGGAGCTCACTGGCCAGTCCTGCCAAGTGTCTGTAACCCAGAGAAGCTGCATAATGGGGCCTAAGTTACAAGCTCACTGAAGGTGAACTGGGGTCCTCTCAAAGCCTCCTGGCCTCTTTGCTGGCTGTTCATGAGCCTACAGAACAGGGATAGTGATGGCACGGTCACTTCTTAAGCAGGTGGCAGAGTCCTAGCGACAACGCTGTCACTTCTTCCCAGGTGACTGGAGCTGTCTACCGGTGTGTCCGCACACGAGTTCTGGAAGGACAGAGCTCTAGCAACGGTGCCTGGAGGGGCACTGGGTCATCACAGTGTAAGGTAACGAGCTTCTCAGAGAGCCTGAGCTTGCCTGCACCAGACTCGCTCAAGATCATCAGGCAGACCAATATTCTATCGTGGTTGGAGGGACTCGTAGTCTCCACCCTTACCTCAAGAACTATAGACAGTTGATGACTTTTAGGGAAGGCAGCGTCAGCTTTCTTTAAGGGCGTTGTTGCTGGTTGGTTGACCACTTCCTGCACATGCTCCCCCCACCCCCAGTAGACTCAGCAGGTGGTCAAAAAAAGAGAGAAAAATTAGGGACAAAGTAGGGGTGAATCTGGGAGGAATTAGGAGGAGTAGGTGTGGATATGATCAAAATACACTATATGAAGTTCTCTAAGAATTAGTAAAATTATATTTGATAGTATGAAAAATTAAAACGGAAAAAAACCCCAAAAACAAAAACCCTGCAATGAACTCTGGGACTGGGTATAGCTCAGTTGGTAGAGTGCTTTGCCAGCACACGTGAAGTCCTGAGCTTAAATCCTTACTACCCATGAAATGGGAGCTGTGGTGCAAACACAAAATCCTAGCAACTGTCAAGTGACAGAAGTGTCACAAGTTCAAGGCTACCCTTGGCTACATAGTGATTTTAAAAGTTCAAGGGTACCCTTGGCTGCACAGTGATTTTGATGCTGGTCTGGGGTCCATGAGACCCTGCTTGAAGAAGAAGGCAAGAGGGATGATAAGTTTTGTATGTAGCATGGGCCTGGCAGCCATGCCTTATTGGACTTGATCCCTCTACCTCTGTAAAGAGTCCAGTCACAGCTTCACTTGGCTCAGGTGTGCACGTGCTAGGAGACCCACCTTGTTCTCCAGCAGGTCTTGCTTCAGGCCCCAAGAGCTCTCCCACTCACTTGCAGTGGTTTTCCCAACACATGTGTTCTGAATGTCCTCACCAAGGGCTCCTGTCTGGCCTGTGACTTTGCAGGACAGGCCATGCTATTGCTGAGATTTGTTTTGCTTTTCTTCCCCTTCAGAGAACCAAACAACACTAGAGCCCTGCCCCAGTAAGCATTGCCAACAAGAAATACTGCATGAATCTTGCCCTGATTTAAATTATGCATGGCTATCCAGCCCACAGAGAGGGACAGGAGAAAGTAGGCTCCTCTGGAGACCTCCCCAGGCGGTAGAGAGGACGCATGCCTGCGGGCTCCTGAAAGGCCTGGAATCTGGGCCACTTCTTGATTTGAGACAGACACAGAGTACTCAGAATAACCAAATATTTATTTTTGAGTTATTATTGCATGACAAACATTAACTGGGCAAGTTAAAAGGATTTTGTTTTGTTTTATTTGGCAGAGTCTGGCTTAGTTGCCCAGGCTGGTCTTGAACTCGTGCCGTAGACAGAGCAAGCCTTGAGCTTTTCATCAAAGAGCCCCTTACCTCAGCCTTGACTACGGCTGGGATCTGGCCAAGAAGATGGCTTGAAGGTCTTGTAGTGTCCTTTACTCTGTTTCTGTGGTAGAGGTCGTGGCCTTGCTTATTACTTCATGTGGAGCCTGACGTAGGCTTCCGGGCGCGGTGTCAGAGTGGGACCGTGCTGTAGCATGTGTGTGTACCAGCCCAGGCCTCCTGGCTCTATAAAGGCTCGGGAATCCCAGAGCATCCCAGATGCTGTCCCTCAACGGAAACTGAGCACAGCCGCTCAAAGCTGGGCTGTTTGTCACATCGCCACAGTTCACACTCTCCATGCCCCACTCTCCTTTGTGCCTCCCGGATGACGTCCCTGCTAAACCCGGAATGCCCATTTTAAAGGAGCCTGTGTTTGTGGAGTGCCTGAGCCGGCAAGCACTTAGCGAGTGCTATCTCCCGAGAGGAGGAAACCGAGGCACAGAGAGCTCTGTCCTCCCTTACTATCTCACAGTAGGAGAGCTGTGGCATGCTGAACAGCACCCAGTCTTGGGTGTCCCTGCTGAGATGGGTGGTCTCTCTTGTGAGAGGCTTTCTGGTCTGGTCAGCAGAAGTTAAAGTGGAATTCTGCATGGCTATGCTGGGTGAGCATCCCAAAGGATCGTAGTGTGTGGCTTAGATCACAGGTATGTGTTGTCTCAGTGCTCCGGAGGCCAGAGGTTTGGAAAGATGTTGGCCCATTGGGCGCCATCTATAGCTTCCAGGAGGAGGCTGTCCCTGCCTCTCCAACAGCTTTCACCGCTGTGCTGGCAAATGACCACAGTCTTTGGCAGGAGCTCTGATCGCTGACTTTATCTTCTCAAGCGTGTTCCTCCTTGCCATGGCTCTATCCAAATCCCCCTTTAAATGAGAACAGCAGCAACACTGGGCTACAGACTGTCCTTCTCCAGCCAGTCTCCATTGTGACCAGTTAGCAGACAATGGCCCTACTGCCAAGCAAGGTCACCTTCTCAGGAGATGGAGAAGGTCAGCCCCAGTCTGTATGCTCTTGTTATCCAGGACGACCTTAACAAGTTGGAATCCTTTGGGTACAGTACAGGTTCCTTAGGAGGCTAGAAGAAATTATTAGGTAAAGTGAACAACGGGACCCCAGAACTCCGAACCATCTCCATGTACATGGTCATGCCTCAAACCCCTCTTGCTGGAAAGACCAACCGTCTCTGATGACTGGACTGGGATGGATTGCAGAAAGATATGAAGAGAGGAGAGGGGAAGGTTTTGGGCTCAAGGCCTCAGAATGGCATGTTTAAGTGGGGAGGCTTGCCTGCCAGCATTGTCCCTTTCCATGCTAGGATGTTGACTCTAAGGGCAGGCCTGTAAGTTATTGTGTGGGTTATTGTAAGAGGAGTGACCACACGGGGCCCTGTTCAAGCAAGGAAGCAAGGGCTGGATTCCTGCTTTTGCCTAGGGGACTCTTCCGTTTATTACAGGCTTTCCCTCTAGGGTGGTTCTGGTGCCCAGTGTAGGCGAGGCACCACCCACATAGGCTGCTGGCCTTTGAAGGGTCCACTGGTCCCATTGCCTCTTTCGGAATGCAGTCCCATGGGAAGTGCCCGGTGCAGTTTGCTGTCACTGTACTCACGTACAATGAGTACTTCAGCTTCTGTCCTAGGGGTAAGGCTATCAGAGTTGCACTCTGAGCCCCTTCGCTCTGTTCTGTGTCATTGGCTTCACTGCGGCCTCTCTCCCCCAGGCCTCTGCTCCTTCCTCTCCTTGTGTAATTAAAGGGAAAAGGTTCTGCATTCATTTACCTTATACTTTATCAAATAACAGCGAGATGAATTAAGAGGTCCATATTTCTATTTCAAGGT
This sequence comes from Meriones unguiculatus, assembly GCF_030254825.1. NCBI lineage: Eukaryota > Metazoa > Chordata > Mammalia > Rodentia > Muridae > Meriones > Meriones unguiculatus. The sequence continues at coordinate 3,291,637 of NC_083357.1, read as the reverse complement.
TCATGGGCTTTGGCAAACTGCAAGTTGTGCTCTTAAAACCTGCCGCATCAGCAGGAAGCCTCTGCACACAGCCCTCTCCCCCCTTCCTCCTCCTTGCCTCCCCCCTGTGTAATTTCTAAACAGATGAGATGCTTATGGACTGCATGGACGACATCAGAATGATACGCAGGGCTGCCAGAGTCCTCTGCAGTCCTCCCTGCCGTCTCCCCCTCTTCCCTCTATGCCTCCTCCCCTCTGTCATTCCTCCCCAGCATCCCTTCTTCCTGGAAGGCTGCCAGGCTCTTGACTCAGCTCACATGAGTGTAACAATTTATCCAGTGCTTACCAGGTACGGAGGACTGTGACAGGTGCCACGGGGAAACAAAGTGTGACTAACAGAACTCTGCATGTCTACTGTTACTGAGTCCACACAGGCAGCCTAGTCCCGTTACTGTGCCCTCGATGGCATAGGGTGGAAGCTGAGACAGCTTGATCCGGAGCACACTTCACTTTCAGCGAAAGGGTCAAGGACGTCTCAGATATGTCAGGGACCATATCTCAGAAAAAGAGTTTTGAATGCATGAAACGAGATAGATGGGGACACAGAGGCAACAAAGGATGCTAAAATTCAATCTTCAAAGTTCAAAAAGAAGTCTGACCTAACATATGTGCTTCTTTGCTGAGCACCGAGTAACGAGATTCCAATAACTGCTGTAATTTGAAAGTGATGACTCACCGCACAAAGCACCAGGAAACTATGGCCTCGATTATTTCCCAGTTTTGTAAATAAAGTTTTACTGGAACAAGGTCTTAAGAACAGTCATTTACATATTGCGCAAGGCTCCTTTTGCGGTACGACAGCCCTGTGCCTACCGTGCTCTCTGGGTCTTTGCAAGACAGATGCTCCTGTCCTCTGTCGAACTGAGTATTTGAGATATCAGCAGCAACTTAAACGGAATAGAAAAGCTACCGTGGTCTCCTCCAGGTGATGTCAGTCTCACGTGTCGCCAGTGTAGCAGTGGTTTACTGCCTCTAGCCTCAGCCATCCAAGGTTTCTGCCCATGGTGTTGGTCTCTGTGAAAGCCAAGGGCTTTGAGAACCAGTGTTTGTTAGGCAACCCGTAGCCTCTGGTTCTAAGATCATCACAATCTAGTGGAGATCACATGTATATGCTCACACACACACATACAGTAACACCCACACATGTTCATGCTTCCATACACACATGTACACACACAGACATATATGTACACACTTGTACGTGCTCACATGTATACACTCACACTTACACACAAACTCACAACAGGCACACACACACAGACACACACACTCACATATGCACACACTCACACATGCATGCATTCATGTAAACACTTGCACAGACTCAGAAATGTACGCATACATATACCCTCACACACACACACACACTCACACACACAAACACTCACACATGCACACATGTATGCAACACTCTGAGAGGCTGACAGCCATTGCCTACTGCTATCACAAAGAAGCAGTGACCTGGAACTCTGGGGAGGTGGTGGTGCACACTCGTCTTTGATAAGCTTGTGACCACCACGCGTGTTGTCCAGTCACTATGCCTGCTTGTGTGGAGAGTTTGGCACCTTTCTGAAGTTAACATTATGCTGCTCTCTGGTCTGGAGCATCTTCTCGTGAGGCATGTAAATGAGCCCATGTTTGGGCTCACATTCAGTAGATACCCCTCAATGTGTGGTCAGTTATTTTGGAAAAAAAAATTCTTACAGGTTCACTGGCTGACTGACCCCAGGAGAGAACACAGGAAGAGGGAAGGAGTTCCACAATCTCGTTCTGCCGACGTTTCCCTTGCCCCTGTATTTACACCGTCCTCCCCATTCTCTCCAGCAGTTATGTCGACCTGAGTGATTATGGACTTGAAGACAATTGCTCTAGTTGTGCACCTCAGCCGTGCCTGAGTCGGGAGACTTCAGCTCTGGATCTCCTCGCTGTCAGCCTTGGGTTGCTTAGACTCTCTGACCTCCATTAACCCACCTATGGAAGGAGAGTCATAAATATACCTGCCACCAACCTCAGATGTCTGAGGGGAGTCCAAGAAGAAAAGAGATGGTGGAGAGTAAGGGGGAGAGTCGTTTCTGCGATGGGCAGGAGGGCGAGCTCTCTGGAGTTTGTGCAGTTCCTGCTGATTTATAGCAGAGGTGGCCTGGAGTAAGGCCTCAAAAGATGGAAGGAGTGTAAGAGGCCATTAGTTAGCCGGACCCAGTGAAGATATCACCGTGGACCCCTGCATGGAGGCTGGGGAGACGAAGGAGCCTGTGTAATTTTGCTGTTTCCCAGAGGAGCCGTGACACTCAACACACTCCCTGCTGAGATTTTAGAGTCAGCTGGGAACCATTGTTATGAGAATATGTTTATTATTATCGTCCTCATCAACATTATTATCGTTATTAATAATACGGTGTTTGGAGCATTTATGCACATTAATTTTAAACAAGCATGTGCAGGGGCAAGATATGATGCTGCTACCAAAACAGCCATCGTGTGGATCTTTAATTTACATAAAATCATTTATGTTAATTTAATTAGACCTTTGTTTACAACTGAGGCTCACTCGCCACTGGGCTGTGAGATGCAATTCGCTGTGGCCCACCATGGAGCCTGAGGCTGGTTCATCCATGTGTGGTGTGCAGGGCTGTCCCTCCTGCCGACAGGGAGAGCCCGCCTCCCTTGGTGAGAGGACACATTCAATGCAGGGCGTCCTCACTTATAGCTTACTCCCTTCTCGAGATTGTGCTAGGGCCTGGAAGGGTGGCTCAGCTGCCAGAGTACTTGACATGCAAGCCTGAGGACCCGCGTCCCATCATCCAGCTTCACGTTCAGTGGAAGACTGTCTCAAAAAGTAAGATGAGCATCTATTGAAGAAGAACTGAAGAAGACACCCACATCGAGCTCTGGCCTGCGCACACATATACACACAGCTGCACGCACACCATACAAAGAAACTGTGCTAGGGACTAGCTTGCCATTGACAATGCCGTAGCACCTGACCTGAAATCCTCTTAAACTAAGATTCTTACATAGGAAGAGTTAATATGCTTTGGCCCAAGAGATGTCTTGTTCAACCAGGAATTAATGAGTGAATGAATGAAAGAATGAGTAAATAAAGGAAGAAATGAACTGTCAGTCACTTCCTTGATTCCTTGTAGGAGATGAAGCTGCTCAGCCCCATTTTGCAGAAGAAGCTGGGCAGGTAGGGAATGGAAACATCATTGTACCATGAGCCCAGAGTTTGTCCTGTTGGTTGTATTACAGATTTACAGTCTGACCTTGCCTTGACCTTTACCTTAGTCCATGTGCTCCCCACCCCTATCTCCGGCTTTTCTATTTCCTCATCTGTGATGCTGAAAGAATCCTGGTCCTTCTAATCTGATGAGACTGTGCGGGGAATGTGCGGGGTGCCGGAATTATAAGGTGGTGTTGTCAGGCTTGCCTTGGGAAACCTTGAAAAATTGAATGGAAACCATAGGCTCATTCATCTCCTTTTAACAGCCCCATGTCATCTGGCCTGGTCTTTTCCATTCCTGCTCTGTCCGATCCTGACAACATAATTTAGTTCCAGGGAACTTGAGTAGAATGTAGCAGACTGATATTTCCACAGCTCAGCTCTTGATTAATATGGTCAGGGCAGTGGCCGGTGAGGATGAGGAGCGGCAGGTCTGTTGTCTGCCGTGTTCCACCTCCAGGGCTTGCCAGGGGGACTGGCTTCTCATTTTCTGCAGGTTCTGCTCAACTCCCTTTCAGCTTTGGCCCAGGCTGCTCCAGATCCCTTACCTGGGACATTTGTTCTTCCCACTGTCCAGCCATGCAGTTGCTGTGTTGAGCACCTTTGCCTGGGTACAGGAGTGGAGTGGTAAAAACACCCCACCTCCACTGCCCTGGAAGAGGCCGGTCACAGGAAAATGAAACCCAACAGTCATGCAAACCACCGCCCAGGGCGGGGTAACTAGTGGCGGTGGAACAGGGACCATGGAAGGACATGCCCACACAGCTTGGGGAAGACAAGAGGTCGTAGGAAAAGGCACTATCAAACACTATCGGAGGCCCAGAAGAGTTCCCCAGGTGTCATGCACCAATGGAATGAGGGCAGGGCTCAAGAGTCCAGCAGTGGCCACCTGTGGGACCTGAATGACCCCTGGAGAATGGCACAAGGTCTGGTCTTAGTGACTCTGTGCCGAGATGGGCAGAGCCTGGAAAGGTGGATGATGAAAAAAACCACCTTTCTGTGATGCAGCTGTGGGCCTGCTCTGCTCTTCTCTAACTTGGTAGCATGCCTTCCTCAGGAGAGAAAAGGAACAGACAACCAAGAACGAGTGAGGAAGGAGGCAGGAGGCAGATACGGGCACATCCTATCCACACCCCAGGCCGGGAGTAAAAAGGAAACCTTCAAATCATAGCAGGCTGAGGAGCAGTCAGACTTTGAGCGGGGAGGTGCAGGGTACTGATCTCCTGTCCTTTGTGCAAATATGGACTGGAAAGTGCACTCTGCCAGGCCTCTGGCAACAGATGGTGTGGACTTAAAAAACAAAACAAAAACAACAACAAACAAACAGTGCACCACCTAGAAATGCCTAGAAACTTCTAGGCATATTCAGCGCCCCACCCCCATTTTCATGGAAGGTAGTGTGGTTTCTGGCGGTGACAGCATTTCCATCCCCAGCTAACAGCACTGCATTGATGCCTCCTTTCCAGGGGTATCAAGATTTATTGTTCCTCAGAATCAAATATTGACCTTGGCTTTTTGTCCATCAATATGCGACCTTCCAAGTCGATGGAGCTGGATTTGCTAGTCAATGCTTACTTATTATTTCCTCTGCCCTGAATTGGACGTCTCCAGCCCAGGTCACAGGCTGGACCACAGAGTTGGTCTGAACATAACCTCTGCATTTGGCAGCTGTGCTTGGAGTGTTCTGACAGCCTGAGTGGCTTCCTTCTGTGGCTTTAGAAGCCATACAGAGAGCATCTGCCCACCAATGGCATTCATACTTTTTCTTCATGGAGAAACTTTCAGCCTGTGGATAGCTGGTGCTAAAGGGCTGGGGTAGCCCAGGACACAGAGAAGCATCTCATACTTCTCGTCCGCCTCAGCATATTGTGTTCATATCGCTATGGCCCAACATCTGACAGAACAATGTAAGAAAGGAAAGACAACGAACTTCAGAGATGTCACAGCAGCATGTTGGGGGCGGGTGTAGCAGAGCAGATCCCATCAGGGGAGCGGTGAAGCAGAGGGCTCACAGAAAGAGGGCAAGTCAAAACCTTTTATCTGAGGACAGCCCCCTTCGTACTAATGACCTGCTTCTTTTAACTAAAACATTGCCTTGTTAGCTTCTGCTGTTAATGTACACATAGAGCTACCTGAGAGGAGAAAACCTCAACTGAAGATTTGGCCAGGTTCTCCCGTGGCCTTATCTGGGAGGTATTTTCTTACTTGTTAGTGGATATTAGGAAGGCCCAGCCCACTGTGGGCAGTACTGTCCCTAGGCAGATGGGGCTGGGCTGTGTAAGAAAAGTAGCTGAGCAAGCAAGAGGGAAGAAGCCGGTAAGCAGCATTTCTCCGTGGTTTCTGCTACAAGCTCCACCTTGAAGGTTCCTTTCTTGGCTCCCCTTGATGATAGCCTGTAACCTGAAAGGTGAAACAAACCCTTTCCTCCCCGGATTGCTTTTGGTCATGGTGTTTATCACCAAAACAGAAACTAAGCTACAACACTGGTCTCCCAGCTTTCACCACCTCTCAACAATGCCATTGTAACACAAACCTCTCAACAATGCCATTATAACACAAACCTCTCAACAATGCCATTATAACACAAATCTGCCAAGGAACAAAGCCACCTATTAGATCATAGCTCCTATAACACCATCAGCTCTGGAAATACCTCTCTAGACACCCCAAAACTTCACTAATCTTCACTAATCTTCATGCCTCTCAGTCCATTGAAGTTGATGATCAATCAAAATTGCCATCTGGTCAGGCCAGGAGGATAATAGACTGATGAGGGCTGTCCATCGCTGAAAAGCTGTTGACCAATGTCCCCAGCTTCCGGGAGGAGCTAAAGTGAGGGCCCAGAGCCTAGCCTAACTCACAGTGAATGGCTGTCTTCTGGAACTAGCTGTGTCTCTTTGAGGAGGTTCTTTCTGTACATTCCCTGTTTGCCTCGGTTTCCTTATTTGTGTCATAGGTTGCTGTAGCATCATTTATAAAATCATGCACACGAACAGCACCGGGGTCAGTGTTCCAAACAGGCATCATTTGTGCTCAGCCCTGCGTGTGTGACTCTCAGCCACACAGGGCGTGGTGGTTCCTACGCCACCCCTTCATGAAGGTTGTGTGGGCCAACTGCCAGGTTCAGGCCAATGAAATGCAAGAGGAACAGTAATAAGCAATCTTATCTGTCAACCAGATGGGCTTAAGAGATGCTCAGTAGGTAGTAAAATGTCACTCTGGAGTCTGTGTGGACATTTCCGAAAGTGGCCCCAGCTGAATCAGTAGAATGAGTGCAGGAGCTCTCTGTTTTCACTGGAGACAGGCATCATCACTTCCATCTGAGACTCAGCCAGGACGGCAAGACAGGGAAAGCAGGCCCCTCTCTCTTTGAGCTGCACCATCCGTCTACCTTTGGATATCATGGGGTCCTGCTTTCAAGACATTCAATCTTGAGCAGAAACCACGGAGGAATGCTTCCCACCCCCAGCACCCACAGGTCTGTCATTCCCTGACAGTAGGTATCAACATCAGGAGGGATGGAGTATTCTCAGCCTCCATCACCACATGAGTCAAATCCCATGATAACCCTGCTATTGCTTGTCTATGTCTGTCCTGGGCGCCGTTGCTCTGGAGAGATCTGACTAACACAGAGGGCGCAAAGCCCTTGTGCCGTCCTCCTGTCCCTTTTGTGCCTCAGCCACTGGGAAGGTGACGTGCTGCTGATGGTGCAGTCTGTATGGTGGTGGACTGGCTGGGTCACTGCACAGAATGTCCTCACCCTGGAGAGGGGCAGGGTCTGCAGTGGATCTTGTGTGAGCAGAAAACAAATCTGTGTCAAGTTACTAAGGTTTGCAAGTTGCAGCCCAGCTCAGGCTCTCCTCACTAATGTGGTGCTCAATAAACATTAGCCATGGCTGTTTGTAGTTGCTGCTGCAGAAGACAAGTAGGAGGCCCGGGTGATCCACCCCCTCCAGAGAAGCTCCTTGGCTGCTGCTGAATCTGAAGCTCAGCTCCAACTAAGCTTGGTAATGGTTTCTATCCTGCAACTCCAACTGAACTTGACTATGAATTCTGTCCTGGCCTTCCTTGACTGATGAGATGACTTAAACCTTCTTCCCTAGAGACTCCCTCAGTGTGTGTGTGTGTGTGTGTGTGTGTGTGTGTGTGTATGTATTGTTTGTGTATGAGGGAGTACTTGTATACATATTTGTGTTGAGTGTCATTCCTCCTTGTGGTTTTTTGTTTTGTTCTGCTTGTTTGTTTGTTTATGAGACAGGATCTCTCACTGGGCTAGAATCAAGCTGGCTGGATCCACTTGTCTCTGCCTCCTCAGCATTGTGAAACAAGCATGTATCACCCGCTCAGCTTTTCACAATCTTTTAACTCCATAAAGCAATTGTTTTCTCAGTGTGTAAGATAACTACTTGATACAGGTGGGATAGGGAAATGGCTCCATATGTCAAGGATGCTGGTGCATCCAGCATCCTCCTTTAGCCTCAGTTTAGAACCCACAGTCATAGTCACTATGAGGGATAATTCTGTATACTTTTTTTCCTTGCCTGGAGCTTCTCCAGCACCCTTTATGTATGAACCCTTCATGGTTGGTTCACAGTGTGGCCTATGCCCTCAAAGTTGATAGACAAGAGTAAATGAGGCTGAAGAAAGCCGTGGCCATTCTTCCGTGTTGTGACTCTCACACTTTGAGATAGCCCCAACATTTGCCTGCTATGGAAACCTGTCTTGCCGAGGAGTAATTGCTGGAGGCAGCGGCCAACATGCAACCCAGTGAAGCCTGAAGAAGCCAGGGCTCTGAGGAATGGCACTAGAGGTCACTGCCCTGGCCCAGGCTCTATTTCAGGACAACACTGGTTGAAGTCATCCTGGAGTTGTGAAGACTGTTGCCTTCTGTCAGCACTGGAGTCTGTGAGTTGGTAGTTGAGCCAACTTTCCTAAGTAATGTCCCAGTGTTTCTGTCCTCTCCATGTGGGGGGGACCGTGGAGTAAGGTAGGCGGTCCCAGGCAGAGGGTGTGGACCTCAGCCTACGGCAGCAGCACTGACACACTATTTAAGCTTGAATCCCTGGTGTCTGCCCCGTCTCAGCCCTGTGGCCCTCATAGGTGACAAATCCTTTTAGTCTTAGTTATCTGTGATAGGATGAGGAGAGAACCCTCATGAGGCCTCCTGAGTGCTTGGTATGATGACTCCAGAGGGTGCTCAGTGCTATGTGGCCCTCAGGAAGGACCTGTGATGCCACTGTTCACTTTTCTACCCTCTACAAAGCCACAAGCTCATGTGTATGCTATGTGAAGCAGCTGTCACATTAAATCATTTTTATTGACTACTGGAAAGGGCGGGTGGGTGGAAAGAAAGCGCCCATCATAGCAGAAGACATAAGACCTTTTCTCTGCTTCGTGAGTCCTGCTGAGTCTCCATAACACAGGGAATGAGCACCTCCACCTAGAAGTCCACCCAAATTCTCAGGTAATACACAAGTGTGTTCTCTGCTCCCCAAATATCGCTGCAAGGAAATATCACTGCAAGGAAATGGATGGCTGTGAACCATCTTCTGCCTGTCAAACCTCTGTCTTTCCCCATAAGGGCGAAGAACTGAACTGTTCTGTTGCCTCACTAGTGCTGAACATGGGGGCTGGCACACGTCCCTAGAATACTTGACCAGCTAAACAGTGTCAGGTTTGCTGTTTCTTTCCCTGCTAAGTCGTCTGTGGTTCTGAGAAAGCCTTAAGCATGGTCCTAGACTTACCTGAGCAGGATCCTCAGACTGTCTTGTTGCAGAAAGGAGATGATAGTTTCTCGAAGCAAAAACCATTTCTGAGTGCAAAGTAAAGCCCTGCGAAGTCTCTCATACTCACCCAGCAGCAAACTGTGGCCTCAGCCTGGCCTTGATGACGCTAAGCTGCTTCTTCAATCCATTTCCTCATTACATTTCCAGTAAATTCCAGATATCCTGGGTTCTATCTTCACGGCTTTTTGTCTTGGGGGGTCTTGGCAAAGCAGCCCTGAGCTGCATAGAACCCAGGCCAGCATACTTTATTTCTTTTATTTTTACAGAGAGGAGACTGTCTGTGTAAACCATTTGAACCACTCAGAACCCTGTGGACACCATCTCACTGGCTCCGTGCCCTGCGATCCTGTGACAGGAACACTTCCCTGGCTGGCTCCCTCCACCAGGCTGCTGTGAGGCTCCAGGTGATGCTGCACTGGTCCACCCTTGGAGTCATCAGGGTAAGCCTAGGGCGGACAGTTTCTGAAAAAGAGGAACGAATGAGAACAGGAGTCCACCACGGAGAGGTTCAAGCATGACATTAGGTGTGGACCCACCAAGCTGGACAGTCCCAGGCAGAAGGAAGTCTCTTAGGGGAGCTCAGGCATGCATTGTATGACAGGGTGCTCTCTCGCCTAGATCTCGAGGCTCTGTTTTGCAGAGGCCTGGCACCCTGCCTCTGTACTGGCAGCACAGAGAACCCTCATGCAGGGCTTCCACAGGTCATACTTTGATAAGCGTTGCTCCTTTGGTCACTACAGGTGGGAAGGCCTTTCTGAGATGGGGTTTGCACGTGGCTGTCCAGCTCAGTGGCTGTCACTACTCTAGGTCTACAAATAGGAGGAGGGTAGCAGGAGGCAATGACAATGTGGCTTCCCATGAGCCTTTGATCTGACAGCTCCTGGAGCTCCCGCAGCAGCCTCTTGCTTACTATGACACTATCAGCTCTCTGATGTGGAGGGACCCTGGTAATGAGGTTCTATTAACGGAGCTGGAGCCCGACTATCAGAACTCAATGTTCAGAATAAACAATGGGGCAGAATCCTATTAAACAAAGGCTTCCAACATGGACAAATTAAGCCCTTGGGAATGCCGTACAAAGAATACATTTTTCCAGTGTCGAATCAAGATCAATAGAGAAAAACAAATAATTTCATGTGAGAGTTGTCATAATGACACTCAGGTTCAGGCAGGGGTTGTACACAGTGTTTTGGCCTGAGGACAACCCAGCTTATGTAATGAGGATGCAGGGGTGGGGCTGGTCCTGGGCGGCAGGGGTGCAGAGGCTTCCAGTTCCATGCAGCCTGGCTGACACTGAGTCTCATTTGTCTCTGTCGAGGCTCCCCTTGCTGTGGAGCTGTTAGCCTGTCGCGTACTGCTGAGCTTGCTGAGGTTGGGGTAGCTCTGGAGGAGCAGAAGAAGCCAGGGTTTTGTTTGAAAGGGAGAGATCTTCACACAGTGCAGGATGCTGCCCGTAACTCACCTCCAAGCTGAGAGGGTCTCAGCCATCTGCTCAGCTTCCCTCATTCTCTGTGGCTCTTCCCACTTGGCCTCTTTGGGACTGCCATGCTTGCAGTACCCAGCGTGTTTCCTGGCACCAGTAAAATTCTTACCTGTCACTTCACGCTGATCTGGAGGTGTCTTTCTTCTAGAAACCTTTGCTAAATCCTTTCCTGCTCTTCCTGACTCTTGATGACTTGCAAATCACCCTTGCCTCACCCCAGAGTGCCAGGCAGGGTTCTCAGATAGAACATAGCTTCTCCTGCACCTCTGAGTGGACGCTCCAGGGAGTCTGGATGTCCCATTGACTCACTGAATCAGGGCGTCTCCCTCCTGCCTGTGACCCCTTGATTCATCTCAGCTCCTACTGTGGTCTCTGAGCTATACCCCACAGAGCAAGTCATCTGCATTTGAGCTCTAGTAGACTAGGATGGACCCGGCTCAGGCCTTAGAAGGCAGACACTCTACTTTCACCTATTTGCTCTCTGCTAGGAGACTTAGGAGACAGGGTGGGAGAGGGAGTTGATGCTGGTATAGGATGGCCATCGTCCCTGACTGGTGCTTCCTGTTGTACTATTTGTTGTGCATGGGTAATGCGTCTGAGGTTTCCCTTTGTGAAGAGCTGGGCTGTATGCACTAGAGGTGTGTATCATTTAGGCTGAGCCACAGAATCCAGTAGGTGCTGCACCTTTCCAGATGAGAAGCAGGAGACCGGACAGGGCCCTGGGTGTCCAGGGAAGCCCTGTCTTCTTTGTCCCAGGCAGGTCTCCTCTGCTCTATTGGGGGTGGAGAGGTATAGGGTGGGTCATTGTAAGGCCGAGCTGGTGGAGAAGATGGAGGTCTCTTCAAGGGTCTGGGCCTGGCTCCGAGGGAAGCTAGAAGGAGGGAAGGCCCTAGAACTTGCCTGCAGACCTGGTTGGCCTGAGGCACACACCACTGTGACCTCTTGAAATGCTTTGCCTCTTCTAAAAACTCAGAGTGGGGTTTCATACCCACTGTGAAGTGTGAAAGGATGGAAGCAAGGCTCCTACACTGGGTAGAGTCAAGCTTTGGGAGATGATGAGGGTCAGACAAGGCAGAAGAGTGGAGCCCTGTGGCTGAACGATGCTGGTCTCATGAGAATAAAGAGAGGCCAGAAGACACATTTTTCTGTCTCTGTCTCTGTCTCTGTCTCTGTCTCTGTCTCTGTCTCTGTCTCTGTGGGTCTTACCAGACTACTTCCTTGGGACTTTCCTGGAGAGAAGGCCAACACAAAACGTGAGCTCTTGACCTTGGACAATAACTGTAAGCCCAAAGAAACTTCTCTCGTTTCTAGCTTTCCCTGTCTCTGGTCTCGTTTGTAACTTTCATCATCTCTGGCCTTGTTTGGAAGATGTTAAACTAATCATTGTCTGGTCTAGGGTTCAGGTAAGGGCTGCTTTCCTGAGACTCCCCTGCCTACTCTGGAGAGAATTGTCACGAATGAGCTTGCTCAACAAAGGCTCTAAGAAGTTCGGCTGTGACCTTTACTTGTCTCGGTGTGCCAGGCGCACTGGACAGTGTGTGCCTTGCTTGTCCCCTCAGAGTTCTTGTTGACACTCCCTGTCGTTTATAATTACCTGTGAGCAATGTGGCTGGATGGACAGAGGTGTTCCCAGCCTCAGAGCTTTGTCCCGGTGAGGAGGAATATGAGATCTAAGTCCCTGGCATATGCACATACCCGTGCTGGCTGCTGGTTAGCACGCACAGCAGGGTGGTGGCTCTGGTGGGGACCTGTCTCACCCAGTTAAGTGACAGCCAGCTTCGTTTCTCTGTGTACAGCTTATACAGAGGATCATGTAGAGCTGGGCCAGGTTGCTTATCATATCCTTGTCAGGGAGGCTCAGAAATGGAAGCAGAGCTGGCAATGTACCTCATTTGTTAGAGTGCTTGCCTAGTATGTGCGAGGCCTCAGCAGCACACAAAACTGGCATGATGGTGCATGTCTGTGCTACTTAAAACCTCTGTCTCAAGACCAACACACCAACCAAATAAGCCAACAGAAATGGAAACAACCATAATGGCTATTAGGAGGAGGAAAGTGAAGGGCCTGTGGTGCTTCTGGACTTCAGCAGCCTGGAAGAATGGGAAATGGGAAAGATGCTTATATGCTGAAAGGGAGGTCTGCCTCCCCAGGAGTGCTGGGCCAGCAAAGCAAGGTGCAAAGCATGAGACCTGGGGCCCACACATGTGAGGCAAGAGCTCTACCTCTGAGCTATATATGCCCAGCCCTTTTCTAACTTAGTGTTTTGAGATATGGTCCTTCTTAGTAGCCCACATTGGCCTTGAACTCACTCTGTTGCTCCTCCAGGCCCTGAACTGTCTCAGCCTCTCTAAGGATTATAGGCATGAACAACCAGAGTCAATCTAACAGATAAGTGAAGGGAGAGGGGAAGAAACCCATACGGGCATTTCTAATCATGTGCAAATATGCACATACATGTACCTGGTCAGACATATACTGGACATTGTGGAGTCAACAGGAAGAGAGTTAGCTGCCTGAACAGAATCTCTGAATTCTATGTCTGCCCTCCACTGATTTGTAACTCAGGAGAAACAATCTGACCCAGCTACTCTTCAGCTTGCTCATCCAGAAAATGTGGTAATTATATTTCAATCTCCAGAAATTATGAAGGGAAGTCAGCAGTGAATTAAGTCACGTGAGCAAGGCTTCTGGGCAGTTGACTGGCCCCTGGCTGGGGCAGAATAACTGAGCTGCTATTTATTTATTTATTTATTTATTTATTTATTTATTATTTTTATCATAGTGCATCTCTTCTGGCCCACACATCGTCACACCTCACACCAGCAATGGAAGTGTGGCTTTCAGTCAGCCCTTTGTTACAGTGGTACAGTGGTTCAATTAGAAGTACTTTTTCTGTCCTGGAAGCACACATCCAAGTGACCTGGATTAAAAGGAAAGGCCCTGAAGTCCAGTCAACTGGATTGTTATCTATGGTGGTACTTCCTGGGGCTCCCTTCTCTGGACTGAAGACTGACAGACAGCTACAAGATCACCACAGCCAGCTGGCCCTCTTGGCTTCCCTGGGGAAAGGATGCTGGGGAGGGGTCCCGGGGCCTGCAGCTTTATCAGGAGGCCTGGCATTTTATAAGCAGCTCGCACTCATGTTTACTCATGCTGTTGCTTAGCGTTGCTGGGTTGCAGACGGCAGACACTAACACTGGTTAACTTCAGCAAAAAGGAATTTATTGGCAGGATGTCGGCAGCTTGGAGAAGGGACAGGAACCTAGACAAGCAGATTCCGGGAGGGTAGGAGCCTGGGCCTTTCTGAATACCTAGATCAGGAGCTATGGCCACCACATACAGCAGGAACATCTGGTCTGCACGCTGCTGAGCCGAGAGGGTGACCTCCAGCTTTGTTCTCTGGCTCTGGATTCAGTGGCTTTTGTCATTCCTCTTGCTGTCACCTGAGGATCCCTGCTTTCCAGGCTTGATGAATTTCCTGCCGTAAAGTCTTGCAGACAAATGGCTAAGTCATGCTCCCACTGTGGACTGAACTGCAGCTCCTAGCATTCTTTGTAGGATTCTGTATTGCACGGTGCGTGCATCCTTTGAGGTAGGGCACAGATACATATGCATAGGTGGGTCAGTTACATGCCACTTAGGAAAGACGAGGAGCAGGCAGTGTCACAGAACACTGTCAGGGTACTTCTGTGTGGGTGGTAGGAAGCCAGAGCAGCGGCAGCAGCACTGATCAGCTGGAAGAATAGCCATGCTGTGCCCAGCATGGGAAGCGAGGTGGCATCCTGTCTGCAGTGGTCACATGGATTGGTGTACTGAGGACAATTCAGCTGAGATCACAGCTGTGGCCTGGCTGCTTTGCTGCTGCCCATCTGCCAGCCTTCTCACCAGGCCTGTGATCTCTCTCACCTTCTGTGGAATAAATCCACGCCTGCTTCAAACTGACCAAGCTGGATTCTGTTTCTGGCAACCCAGAAGCTTGGCTGACATTCAGAATGACTCTCAGCAGATGTGTGCTCCCAGAAGAGAGGTCGAGGCATGTTCCCGTTCTTCAGTGGGACCCAGGAGACATGGGGAGCTGGAGTTGGCCCTTTGGATTTCATAATGGGAGGCAGAAGCTTAGAATTCCCCTCCACCAAGACCACACACAGTGGGGAAGAGGCAAATTCCAGAAGGAAGCCAGGCTACCGTTAAAGGAGTGTGGGAGCACACTTAGCAAAACAGGACTCGTGTGCGCTAACCAACCTCTCTTCACCAAGTAAACAGTGTGCGCCCTACGCAGAGGAGACAGGCCTCTCCCTTCCTTCATCTGTGCTACCCGCACAAGCTGAATGCATGCAGACACTGTGAAGCCCTGGGGATACCACATGGCAGCCCCCAGAAGCTCAGTAAGTAAAGGACCAAGGAAGACTCCAGAGAGAAGATGAGCTCTTGGAGGAGGACTGAGGGGTGGAGCAAAGAGAAGAGAGGACCAGAACTACAATACCTTTGAATGGTCTCAGCATCACACAGGGCCACAAACATAGGCTCAGAAGAGAGGTAAGGGTAGAGCAGAGCAGTGGTAACAACAGGAAGATGAGAGTTATAGGACAGAGTCTGAGGGTCAGGCTGGGCTTTGGAGGTAAGGACTTGAATGACATAAAAATATCAATCAGTGGAAGTGTTCCTTCAGGACAGTCTTGTCATTAGGTCAGTCCCTGGGAAGGTTGTGAGAATGGTGAGATACATTAGCATTGCCTGGAGGGGAAGATACAGTGCAAGAGGGAAGATTAAAGCTGGGGCTGCAGCCTGGGAGACACACTGCTGGTTTGTGTGTGTGCTGGTAGAACCCCAAGTAAGGGTCCCCTAGAGGAGGCGCTGAGGGTAGGCTGTGTCCAGTAGTGCGGTCTTTGGTTTGGAGGAGGTAGAAACCCCTGGCACTCATACCCTGTCACCACTCCCAGCTCTGTCCAGATTGCTAGGTGACTACCGGTTTGTCCCTTTCTTCCCAGACATGGCGACTTCAACCAGTGCCCTTTGAAATCTCCCAGGCTTCCCCAGAAGAGGCCACTCAGACCGTGCCTTACAGGTAAAAGCTTCCATCTTAGGGCTTTGTCATATAAGAGATCCTTCCATTAAAGTCCATGGGAGAAAAAAAAAATCAATGGATAAGCTTTCTGAGTTCCCATGTAACTCTTACTACCCTGGGTAACTAATGTGGCTTGGTTTGCCACACACAAGTTCCATTTTATCTAGGAAAGTTGCGTGTTGAGACTCCCACACTCCAGATAAGCTAGAAAGTTGACACCCTCTATTTTAACATTCTGCTCCTAAAACACAGGTTAGAGTCTAGAGAGGTCATGGGGCTGGACCCATCATCAGGGCTGGTGGCCTCTGCTGAGGTGGAAGTGGCATGAGCCTTCTGAAGGAGATGGGCCAGAGACCCACTAGGGCAATTGGGAAAGCTACAAGAGGGATGAGAGTCTCAAGGGTGTAAGAGGCTAGTGCATGTCAAACATGAGAGTCTGGGTTGCTGGTTCTGTCTACTCCGGGGACTGGGACCACTGGCCTGGTGTCAGGATCGCTTGAGACTATATTCCCACAGAGAACCGTAACAGCCTCTGCTTAACTCCCACAGCAATTCATACTTACTGACAGGCACAATGCCAGAGATGTTCCAGGATAAGACAGTGGCTCCACGAAGCTTGTGGGGTCCAGGCTTCTTCATCCTGTCCCAACAGCCTTGTTCACCTCATCGTGGAATCCCAGCTCTCCGTGTAGGCTCCTTCCTGGAGGTCACGGATATGACCAGAAAGGAGAAGTGTCTAGAGGAGGAGAAAGGAAAAGCATACAGCTGTCCTTGTAGATGCTAACTGCTTCCCACTGGTCAGGCCTGCCACAGTGCCTCCTCTTAAAGAGAGGCTGGGAAATGGTATGTTTCAACTGATAGGAAACGAAAAGTTGGGGAAAATGAGCGGCTCTTGTTTCAGCAGAGTCCTCAGGAGGGTCTGAGAGGCTTCTAAACACACTGGCCATCCAATCTCTTTATTGCATGACACTAACTTATATCTCAGGGTCCCCTGGGCCCCAAGTGCCGTAGATGCCAGGCTTGGCATGATCTACGCTGCTGGGGTACCACCAACAGGCTGCCGGAAGCCCCATTTCTTTTCTCTTCCCAACAAAGCCAGATGGCAGGCAGTGTGACTCCATCTCCGGCAAGGTCCAGGGGACTTTGTCCCCTCCCTGCCTGGAAGGCTGTGCCCCCTCCCAATGCACTTCCTGTGGCCTGCAGCCCAGCCTCACTGCAAGTGAGATCTGCCCTTCCTCCTCCCTTGCAAGCCCAGCGCCCAGAGCGAGGCAGCCCATCTGGTTCTATTTCACTTCATGTTACTCATCAGGATGTGTTTGCCAGGAGTTATTTGATGTTCAGGAAGAATTCTGAAGCTTTTGAAAAGAGGTAAATAAAATCCTTTATCCCCCAAAGAGTCGTGAAATTGTGTTTTGCTCGGGAGGTGGCAGGCAGCCATGTGAGGTCTGGCGGCCCCTGCCTAGCCAGGCAAGGGGGCTGGGGCTTCACGATTTGTTCTCCTGTCAGTCAGTCTGCATCCCCACTCCTCCAAGCCTTTCCTGATGCTCTCTTGGGATGCCCGAATTTGGGAACAGATGAGGGCTGCCTGTGGGGACAGCCCAGCCTGTCTCTTGGCTCTTCAGCCAAGAAAGCTTTTAGGGAGAGCTCCTCCTGGTCCTCAGCCCTGTCACTTCACAGCCATGCATATGAACTCCGGAGGGGGAGGGACCAGTGCTGAGTTCTCTGCCACAGAACAACCTGTGAGGGTGACAGAGGGCCTGGGTTGGGGAAGCTCACCCCATCTGCCAGGGTCTGGATATCACAAAGCAGGGGAGCTGATATTTCTCCAAGCTCCTTCTGTGAATGGCAACAGACATCATGGATGCTAGGATACTGAGAAGGAGATGCTGTGCCTCCCCTCCACCCCAGATCTGTCCTACAGAGGAAGGTCCCATTTCCTCCAGCATCGCTCTCTTCTGGGCTATACACAGCCTCCTACCTCTGCCTTTAATCTGCCCAGAGAAGTTTCAGTGGAATGTCCAAATTTTTTCTTGGCAAGGAAAGGTCTTTTTAGCTCAAGATGGGCCCCATTCTACCTTGCTGGATGCTGGAACACAGTTGTCCTTGACCATCCTGCTGAGGAGAGACCAACATTGATTGCTCCCTGGGCAGTCTTTCCCCCCAGCCACACCCCTATTCTATAAAACACTGTCCCCTCATATACCTTGCCAGGCAGAGTGGTGTGGGCTCACCGCTGTACCTCTTCATCTGTCCTCCCCATTCACGGGGATGCCAGAGGGCTCCTCCACAGCCTACAGCAGTGTCATCTCAAATCCTGCAATTTGTGAGGCTTCCCACCCACTGCATCCCCCATGACAGCTTACAACCCTGACTATTAAACATTGATCACTCAAATTTAACATCCCATCTTCCCTTTGATATCTTCAACAGCTCTCTGCATAAGACAACAAGCCGCTTTCTGCAGCTCTGTATGAGGGAGACTTCAAAGCCTTCTTTCCCAATCTCGCAGCTCTGCAGCTCTGGGATTCTGCCAGCGAGACTGTCAAGGGGAAGGTTTAAGGCATCTTCTACCGGCAGCATCTTTGGGACCCAGGCCTATGGGGGAACTTCCATGCCTGAAGTCCTGGATGTAGTCTCTGGAGTGATCTGTGCACAAGTGGGCTGTCAGGGGCATGTTAATTTTTTTCTAGAAGCATCTGTGGGTTATAGAAAAGGATTTAAAATTCAGAGGCACCAGACATGTGTACCTGAACTGGCCCCTGGCTGGCTCACGATCCTCAGGAAAGTTCTGGATCATTCTCACCTCTCAGCATCATCCCCTAACAGGAAGTGTGGGCGCCTGGCTCACCACAAGACACCATTCTGTCTTCTCTTAGTACCACGTGGTAGGGACATATTCCTAAAAAGGAAGCTTCAGTGACCCAGTATGGCAGGCAACTTTGAACCACTGTTAAACTAGACACTTGATAGTCACAGCTGGCAGTCTGATCATCAGTCATTATCATCCTTCCCCTCACATAATCCACCGGGAGCTTGTTCTTTATTATACCTATGTTAATTACCATAGCTACCATTTATGAAACATGCCCCATGGGTCAAGGCCAGAGAAGAGTGATTGACCAATGTCACCTCACATCAGCCCTACATGTACCTCAAAGGTAGCATTCCTCATGGGACCTATTTCTGCATGAGTGTCTTCCTAGGTAGCAGAGACAACCTCATGTTAATGGCCACCGGGGGCTTGAAGCCAGGTCAGTGAGGCTGAAGTTCCAGCTCTTGCCTCTGTCTTGTGGTTGTAGTGACATACTCTGAAAGGCACATGTGCTGTGTCTCAGTGCCTTGGGGTTTGTAGTGGAGGATGTCATGGTACAGAGAGATGGAACAGAGAGTAACAAAGACCATCTGTTCTATTTCACACACCAATTTTTTGAGTACCCATCTACATAGTTTAACACAAGTTACAAGGTCATGGCCCCAGGTTCCTCATGGCCCCAGCCTGAGATCATGGTGTTCCTATTCTCCAGAACACTGTGGCCTCTAACCTTCTGACCTGTGGAGGTTGCTAGGAAATGGACTGCTACCACTTTTTGGGAAGGTTTCGCTCCATTGCAAGTGGCATCTCCCACTTGCAATGGAGCGATCTCTTGTTTTGGGGGACACTAGAACATCCATTCTATTCCTGGTGCACCTCAAGTGACACCCCAGAAGCTTGACTCACACTGTACTATGGAGGAAATTGCTGATGTCCCCTAAAGTTTAGGCCTGAGCCCTAGAGATGGATCAAACCAATGTCTAAGGTGTCGCCTGCCCTCGTTGAGGGAAACAGATTCTCTGAGGGAAACTATTCTCTGAGGAGAGCCCTCATGCCATAATGTTCTAGCCTTGCTGACTTACAACCTTCCAAAATGGCCAACAAAGACAGAGTTGCAGGAGCAACCTTCCACTGACACTGTCCTTCCTGAAGTGTCTGAAATCCCACATATAAAAAGCTCCCAGGCCCCCTAACAGCTGTTTGTCATCTTTGTAAATTTGCTTTGATTTATGCATACTAAGGAAGGTCAATGGAATGAGGTAGAGGGTGGACTGGCTTTGGGGTCTGAATTAGGACTTACATCATCTTCCCTGTGATTTTGGGTGATTTAATTACCATCTCCAAAACTCAATCCTTTGCTTGGGAAATAAGGTCAATAATGCATGACTCACAGAGTGTCTGGAAAGATCAGATGAAGTGGCATTGGCAATGTGCCAAGTGTTGGTATACAGACGGTGCTCAATAAGTGTTAATGGATGAGAGCAACTTCCTGATGTGGAGAAGACAAGGTGTCTTGATACTCCCCTGTAAATAATCTCTTCATTAAAGAAAACTTGGGGCTGGGAGCTGGGGAAGCAGACTGGGCTTTCTTGAGGGGCAGCAGGTGAGTCTGTCTGTGAGGCCAGGAGCCATCTATGGTTATTCTGGATCATTCAGCACCTACCTACTGTTTGGCTGTGCATAATTAAGATGACTAGAATAAGCTTTACGGAGAGTCTGCACAGGGCATCAAGGAGTGTGGGCAACCTGGTCTCAGCTGCTCTGGGAGACAGATCACCACTGACGTCTCCAGAGCACAGTCATCAGAGAGCCAACAGCAGGCTCAGCTCCGAACCTGACCCTGGGAGACATAACGAACTAACCCATTACCCCCCATTATCACTCCTGTGCAGCTTCATTTGTCAAACCACGCTGCTGTTTAGAGAGGCAGGATGGAGGACCCCAGCACATATCTATGTATCTGCCTAAGCCCAGATCTGCACTGCCCTCCTAAAGTGGAAATAAAAAGACAAAACAAAAACAAACAAACAAACAAACAAAAAAACAAAAACAGCTAAAGTTGCCTACAGATTGTTCCTGGCTCCATGCTGGAAGCCTTGGCCATCTCTTTGGATGCTACAGCTGCCTCGAAGTTAAATAGCATTAATTCCATCCAGCCACAAAGGAGTGACAAAGGAAAGGAAAGACCTGGCCTGAGGTCACATTGTCAGAAACTGTGAGATCAGGGCTGAAACTGGAATGTGGCCCCAGACCTGTGTAACTTCTGCCTGGCATTGTCTGCATGGAGATGTTAAGCAAAGCCCACTACAGTCATCTTTTTTCCCAACCCCCACCACAGCACCAATCTTACTGATCAATATTTCATTATCTCCATGCTCCAGGAAACTGATGTCAGCTTGCTTAAGGTCCTGGTTCAAAGTTACACATACACTGTCACATGAAGTAGCATTTGAGGCCAGCTTTATTCCTCTTCTGAGTCCCTACTGCTGATCATTCTATTAAGACCAGCCTCAAATTCATCCATCCATCATCAAGCCCTTTCTTAGTGGGTATTACAGAAAAGACTCTGTGAGACACCTTGGGTTGGAGAGGTGGTGGTATCATGGTCCCTGCCCTCAGACATCTCATTCATGCTTCTGTCTGTCCAGAGACTCCTTGGTCGTGCTCATTTTGAGCCTATCCTCCGAGTGCGTTTGGATCTAGCTTTTAAAGAGGCAGGACGTTTCCATTGAGGGAGCATATTCAGGACTTCCGGTAGCCCCCGCCCTCAGGAGTTCTTTCATTTGCTCCTTGCTCTGTCTGTCATCTCCGCTGGCGTCTCTTGTCCTTCCATGAAACTGAATCAGAATATAGGCTAGACAGGACAAGAACAACTGACTTGTGAACTTTGACAAGAATCACCTTGTTCGCATCCCATTGGCCAAAGCAAGAGGCCTTTAAAATGACTAAATTCCAAGTAGGTCTAGATGCTCAAGTCTTTCAGGTCCACAAGCCTCAAAGAAGAGGAAAAGCAGGAAAGTTCATTAATCACCGTGAGACTTGATTACCAAAACAACAACAACAACAAAACCAAAACCAAAATAACCCAACCAACCAAAAAAAAAAAAAAAAAAAAAAAAAACAAACAAACCCAAAAAAGAAAACCCCAAAACAACAATCAGAACAACAAACAAAACAAACAAATAAACTTTTTCTTCAAAGCTCAAGTGTCAAGTGGCCCCTGATGCAATGTTCAGAGGTAGGAAATAATGGGATCATGAGAGATCCGGACTCATAAGCAGATAGATCTGAGGATGGATTCATAATTGAATGGTCTGTGTTAAAGGGGGCCAGAGAACATGCCTTTGAAAGCCAGGTCTGGTCCCTGGCTTCTTCTCTCAAACTTGATCTGCCTCTAGTCTTCTGTGAGGGACACCTCTCTGTGCTGCCGCATGCTCCCTGCCATGATGTTCTGTCTCACCACACATAAACCGGAAGCACTGGAACAATGTGACAACTGGGTAAAACCAAGCGAACCAGTGAGCCCACACAAGACCCTCATCTCCCAAGTGTACCATGTCAGGTGTGACAAAAACTAATCCGTAAACCAAAGAAATGTCATTCAATTCTTACCACTGCCCTTGCTCACCAGGGGCTTTGGCAAGTCTTAGAGCTGTCTTAAAGATCTATAATGATCTATAATGGGCCCTCGGGAACAGCCTGGAATCCTGGCTCCTTGGGTGTTATCAGGAGAATCACAAGTTCAAGGCCATTCTAAATGACTTAGCAAGGCTTGGTCTCTAGATTAAAAACTGAACAATACAAATCATGGCCGAGCATGTGACTCATCGGTATAGTTCTTGTTTACATGGGTAAGGACCTGGACTCAATCCTCAGTGCACAGACCTCCCCCCCACCACACACACAGAGGGAGAGGGAGAGGGAGAAATGTATATTAATGCACAGGTGGAATTTTCTATTTGGTTCATAATATCCAACAAACATTTAGAGTCTGTTCTGGGCCAAGCACCTAAGACATGCCAAGGAACAGAGCAGACAAAGAAACCTGACCTTACGGTACGACTGTTTTAAGTGGGGAACAATTATTGAATGTAGATAGTAAAAGTAGGAAAATCCCTCACTGGCGTATGAATGTAGAGAAGAAAGGACAGAGAACTGAAAATCCACTGCTTCACTCATGGACTTGGTGTCACGGAAGCGCCAGCCATCACTGTGGATCCCAGTGAGCATGTTGCTGCGTGTAGAACTTCTGAGCTCTACCTGCTCATTCAGAACACTGCAAGGGTCGGGGTGGGGGCACATTCTGTATTGTTGGAAAGAGCCTCACCCCAACTCTCTTGGCTTGCTTGCTCCCTCACTAGCTCCCCTAGTCCAGGGCTCTCACTGTAGAAAAATGTAGCTTCATTGTGTCAAGATAGTAAATTGCATGTACATTCCTTGGTAAATATGTAACTTCAAAATAACAGCAGACTGCCTTTGAGACCTCAAGACGGGTGTCTACATGTCGGGTCCTTGATGTCGTTTAATCCTCAGGACAGATCACAGGTGAGTCTTGTCCATATTTCAATTTCCCAAAGGATCATTTTCTTTGCAGACTAAGTGCCTCCCAGATCACAATGTCAGAGTAGAAGGAGAACAAGGACAGACTGATTGTTTGTCGCAACCTCTGCTCTCCAGCTCATTACAGAACTGCCTACATGTTTCAGGAACCACTGAATTAAATATTCATTCATTTCTTGAGTTTGCAGAATTCGTCTCCATGTCTCAAGGACTTCATAGACTCTATGGTGCAGATGTGGAGAACATCTTGCTTGCTGACTATCCAGATGTTGATCATACGGGAAGCTGACAGCTTCCATGAGCACTGGTGGTGCCACTCCAAGGAAATGATTTGGGGGAACAGGGATTTGGGGTTCAAGGATTTCAAGTCAAGAAGAGACAGGTTTATGCCTTTATTGAAGAGATCCTTGAGTTTGGATTCCCATCATTCACATAAAAAAGCTAGTCTAGTCCTTTAATCTCCCAGAGACATGTACATTCCTTGGTAAATTTGTAACTTAAAACTGAAACAGGAAGGCAAAACCAGGAAGATTCCTCAGACTGTTGGGTAGGCAGTCCAGTCAGATCCATGAGCCTCCAGCTCAGTGAGAGACCCTGTCTCAAAAAAGAGTGGTTGAAGAAGACGCCTAACAGTGACCTCCCGATTCTACACACTCATGCATGCACACACACAAATAAATAAATATGTGACAGTGTGTGCTTGCAATGGAATGCCACATAAGCATTGTGATGAGCCACCATGAATTGCCTCTGAGTGTAGACAGTAGCTGGGGAGTAGTTTGTGGTATGCTTGCCTAGATGTACAAAAGCATGCATGCATGGACATTGTAAATTATAATTGTGTGGGTGTAGAAGGATGTGTTAAAAGTTGTTGGTGATGGGTGCTGCTGGAGGGAACTCAGGGCTTTTTTACACTTTACTGCCTCTCTGTAGGCTTTTGAATGTTTTTACGTGTGGATTACATGTGCTGCTAATACCTGTCAGTAACTATCTCCAACGTTCTGTCAATTAGCTTAGTCAATCCACACTATTGAGGTACAAGTTGCTGTGTGATTTGTATTTTACAGATGGGAAAACTGAGGCCTAGACAGGCACTCGATGGGGTTTCCTGCTGTGTATTTGGACTTTAGGCTGAAGAATTTCATCTCGTGCTATTGGAAAGAAGAAAGAAGGTGGGTTGCTGGGATAGATCCCCCTTCTTGTCCTCCCGTCTTAGAAGGGTTGTCTCCACTTCTAGGCAGAGTTCTTGACCAGGCCTTACTTTTCTTTCTGCCTCTCTGCTAGGTCTTTGCCTCATCCTGAAAATAAGCCCAATTCTCAAAAGCTTTGTATGACAGAGACAAGGCTATGTGTTCAAGGAACCACTTGGCCCCAAGTACCAGACTCATGCATTTTTCCTTCATACCTCCAGAACATTGTGGAAGAGGGGAAAGTAGAACAAAGAAAGGAGGTGGAGGATGGGGAGAATGCCAGGAAACCTGTTATCTGGATATAATATGGCTGTGACACACTCCTAGCTGCTGTGGTTATCTGCATGACACCTACACAAGATCAAGGCATCAACATTCTGCCACAGATGAGAGAGAGGCGTGTGATGGTCTCCCCCTGTCTGAGGACCTAATGGTAGTGAGTGGTTGGTGAAAGAGATGAAGCCACGTTTTCCAGTGCTCTAGCCACTGTAAAGGTGCCCATTGAAAAGACATGAAAATAGGGGGTAGGAGGCTTGCTGGAAAAAAGAAGAGATTCAGTGGGAGTAGAAGGGGAATGGCTGAGAGTGATGGGAATGAAAATGACCCAAATAAATTCTATACATGTGTGGAACTGTCAAAAGTGAGGTGGGGTGAGGTGCTCCTTCAGACACGAGGCAGTCAGGGGCAGGCAGGCTTTGTGCATACTTCTTCCTGTTTGTGTATATGGAGGTCAGGGCTTCTGAGACAAGAAGAAGGAGGGTTCTGTGGCATGGGGAGTTGCAAGCCTGGACCTTGGAGTCACCACATGTAGGAGGACCTTGTATGACAGAATCAGGGATGCATCATAGCATGACAAAGGCAGATGTTACTCCTCTTCTGGGTTGAACCATTGAGATCTGGGATCTCTGTGTTCAGCACAGAGATCCTAGCACCCTCTCTTTGAGCCAATACCTGAGCGATGTCCGTCCTCGTGGCTATTGATTTGTAATGTTGCTACAGATGCCCCCAAACACCTTAGCCTTGTCCCATCTCCTTTCTTAAGGACACAGTCTAAGAGTCCTCTTCATCAAGAGCCAGAGACTTAGGGCCAAACACCCATGATCTGCACCCTGAAAAAAATTTATTGTTCCTTACCTGGGCCTTTACCTTTTCTGTCTCCCAGGGAATCAAGGCCAGGGGTGGCAAACCAGAGGTCTGAAAAAAATGGCTTGACATGGAACTCACCAGCAAAGTAGGAGTCCACTATGAAGGCTGTGGTCATCAGACCAAGAATTTTGGATTATTTTCTATTGGTAGGGAGTAGCCAGGGAGAACTCTAAATAGAAGAGAAATGCAGGCAGGTCAATGCATATGAAGGAAAGAAGTCAACTGTCACAAACCCCACAGTGTTACTTTATAGAATTTGAAATGAAGATACATTACTCAAGGGAACCTTAAGCAGCCATTAAAATCAATATGGTGGCCTTTGAACACTTACATGGACTCATTTTTTAGATGAATCACTTAGGTTAAAGTGGTCAAAGTAAAGCACAGTGCTTCAAGAACTGTTCTGTTTGTCTGACAAGCATGTGCAAATGGGCATAGAAGAGATTTGTCCATCCACCATCCATCCCTGCATCCTTAATGTATCTTAAGCAATTTCCATATCGTACGTAAAAATTATTAACATTTGAGTCAATGGTGGAGAATCAAGAGTGTGGTTGTTCATTTCATTCTGTTGCTGTGATGAAATGTCCAGTCATACATAACACAAGAGTGGCAAGGGTCTGTTCAGCTTACAGTTCCAGGTTCCATGTTTGCAGAAAAGTCACAGAGGCAGGAGCTAGAGGACAGCTGGCCAGATAGGGAGTCACAGATAGGGAGAAACGAATACAGCCATGCTGCCTGCTTGCCATTATGCCACTATCTCTCTTTACTTTTCTACTTCACATATCAGCAATCAAGACTGTCCCTACAGACATGCCCACAGGGCCAAACTGATCTAGACAATTCTTCATTAAGACTCTCTTCCAGGATGATTCTAGCTTGTGGTAGGCTGACATTTAACACTAACCAGCACAGAGTGAGTCTGAGTTTCTGTACACATTTGTACTAGTTGAACTTTTAAGTGGATTCTTGATGTCCCAATGGATTCAACGTGTGTTCTGCTTGAAAAGTGTGTGGTGGCACTCTTCTCCACCTGCATTCTCATGATGAATGAAGTCTCCATCCAAAAACGGCTTTAGTCTTAGACCTGAGAGTACTTCAGAACTGCCATGCCTAGCGGGTCATCATAGCTTGCTAGCTAGAGCCAGAAAACTCTCTCTTTCCAGCCCAGCACAATAGAGAGATCAGTGCTGCCATCCAGGTATGGACAGGAGCATGTATAAACATCTGGTGTGTGATAATGGTGGAAAGGATCAGTTATTCAACAAGTGATGTGGGGGGAAATTCGCTCAAACTCTTAGCCTAGTCATAAACTGAGAAAAAAAAATCCTGGTGAACTCAACGTTTGTATATAGAAATTAATTCACAAAGAAACTTAAAGAAAATGCAGGTCAGACTTGACCCAGTATAGAGGACCATTTGAAGGCAGCTGTAGAGCAAAGGTAGTATGGAGACAACTCTGACAGGTGAGACTGTATGCAGTTATTACTATAACATGTCACAGGTATCATAAAATACTAAGAGGTAACAGAAAAGGAGAAAACACTTACAAAATGTGGTGTGTTAAAATGCTTGACTTATATAGAAACCTCATACCAATGAGAGAAAGATAAATATGCCAATGGGAAGGTGAGAAAAAGTGATGAACAGAAGAGAAAAATAAATGCTTAGTGAAAGTGAAAAATGATTCATGTTACTATTTTTTTAAACTCAAAACTCATTAAGATATCCATAGGATCTCATTTTACTACTCTTTGACATTTTTAATGAAAAACATGTTTCCTTTTTTGGATTTATTTTGTTTCTTAAGACAGGATTTCAAGTTGTCACTGCATGAGTAAATGTGTGTGTGTGTGTACGATTTCATGCTATAGTGCGTGTGTGATCGTCAAAGGACAACTTTGTGAAATCGGATTTCTCCTACATTTCCATAGATCCAGGAACTGAACTCAGCTGCTGCCAGGCAGTTTTGGTAAGCATCTTTACCTACTGTACCATATCAATGGTCCAAAACCACATATTTTTAATAAGAGAAAATGCCCTAAAAGCCAGGTGTAATGGTGTCCACATGTTATCCTATCATTGGGGAGGCAGAGGCAGGAAGATGGCAGCTACCTGTGCTACAGAGGGAGTCCTTGTCTCAAGAAACAGCCCCAACACCCCTCCCCACACATAGAACACACACATACACACACACAGAGGAGAGAGAGACTGAGAGTAAACTAGTGAGCTGGCCTGCTCCCCGGGAACTCCGGTAAGCAGTCTCATAAACCCCGGGAAGGTGTTTGCATTAGGCCCAACTCCATAGGGTATTTGATTTACCAATGTATATCAAAACTCAAAAATTCCTATCATTCTGCCACAGAAGGCCTCTGAAAGGCTCTGCCCTGCAGACTATCAAAGCCGACGCTGAGACTTTATGGCCAACTGTTGGGCAGAGTGCATGGAATCTTATGTAAGAAGTGGGATATAATAGGTTATGAAGAGGACAGGAACCCCACAAGGAGAGCAACAGAACTACAAGATTTCAACACAAGGGTCTTCCCAGAGATCCATACTCCAACCAAGCACCAGGCATGGGGATAACCTAGAACCCCTGCACAGATGTAGCCCATGGCAGTTCAGTGTCTAAGTGGGTTACATAGTAATGGGAAGAGGGACTGTCTCTGACATAATCTGATTGGGCTGCTCTTTGATCGTCTCCCCCTGAGGGGGGAGCAGCCTTACCAGGCCACAGAAGATGACAATGCAGCCACTTCTGATGAGATCTGATAGACTAAGATCAGAAGGAAGGAGAGGAGGACCTCCCCTATCAGTGGACTTGGGGAGGGGCATGCATGAAGAAAGGGGAGGGAGGGTGGGACTGGGAGGGGAGGAGGGAGGGGCTTATGGGGGGATACAAAGTGAATAAAGTGTAAAATATAATAATAATAATAATAAATAAATAAATAAGAAAAAATTCCTATCATTAACTTATTAACAGTACTTTTAGGAACTTATCTTGAGCAAGTAACCAAGGAAACTACCCAGATAGCATGAAATATCACTAGAAATTACATAATAAAAAAAATTATAGGGTACCTATAGAGATATACCCAACTTTCAAATTTTCCCCATTGTTAATGTGATAGTATGTAGCCAGTAAAAGTATATTTTAAAACTTATTTTATTTATTATTATCATCAGTGAGCGGCATGTGCATGCATATTGTGTGTGTTTGTTTGTGTTGTGTATGGTGTGTGTGTGTGTATGCATGTGTGTGTTGTGTGTATGTGTTGTCTGTGTGTTGCATATGGTCTCTGTGTGTGTTGCGTATGTATGTGTGTAAGAGTTGTGCGTACGTGTGTGTGTGTGTGTGTGCGCGTATGGAGTGCATGTGTAGTCAAAGCAAAACTCTGTGAGCTGATGCTCCTCTTCTGCATGGACTCCAGAGATTGAGCACAGAACCCCAGCTCGGTAGCAAGCACCCTTACTGGAGGGAACCTCTTACCAGCCCAGAAAAAGTACGTTGGTTTATAATACATTTGCTCACTGTATGTGCAGACAGTGACCTCTGGTTTACTTACCTAAGCATTCCCACAGAGACAACAGGGTTTACCAAAAGGTCCATACATTTAACAGAAGCTGCCTATGGTGATTCATATTTCTACTCTGTGTTGTAAAATCTATGTCATAAAAAAACTGTCCAATAAGTAGCAGTTTCTAAAAAAAAAAAAAAAAACAAAAATAATGAAAACACATACCTGCAACGTATCTCTCAAATTATAGGTGTTTATGATAGAGGAGCATCCAGAGACCTACAAATGGGTGGGGGCCTGAAGACATTCATTCCAACACTCCAAAACAGGACAAAAACTGGAGACGACTTGAGAGTCCCAAAGTAGAGAATATTTAAGTTAATGATGGATCAGGACAATAGCACCATGTTATGATAAAGGAGTGGGGAGATTATGGTGTGATTTTCCTTAAGATTGAAAATATATTATCAAGGATAATAAGAAAGGTAGGGCCAGGCTCCAAAGCCACAGTGTAAGATGGCCCTGTTTGAAAAAGACAACTATTAGAAGACTCATGTTCAGGTGGCTTAGCTGAAGGGCTACCTTCCCACATTCTCAAACGGTTTTAAGTGTTCTCTATGACACATGTATCCCACACTTTGCTGCCTTCTCCTCTTTTTCCTCTTCAGAAAAATATGAAAACAACTTAAAGAAATTGAGAAGATAATTTTAAAAGCTAGAAAAATAGCATTCAGGATAATGAGGCAGAAGGGTGACGGATGTAGCTTGGGCTACATAGGATGTCCCTGTAGAAACAAAACAAAACAAACCAAACACAAACACAGAGCAACAGTTGCAAAACAAGCGAACAACAGAGAGCACAACAGAGAGCGTTCTCCGTCAAATGCACACAGGTACACTTCATGTCCGCCGCAGCCAAGGCTCAGAGTCTGTTTTTCTTTGATTCCAAGTTCTTTCTCCTTAAATGTCCGTAGTTAAGCCACATTTTTGTCTTCTTCGTTTGTTTTTTAAATAATGCCTAATGAAATCTTAATAAATGTTGTTGTAATTTGGAGCATAACCCTCTTCTAAGGGCCGGCGTGGGACCAGCCTTGGTCTCAAGAGTCACACTGTCAGGAGGTGGGAGACTCGTCTTAAAATGCGGCTCTCAGAGTGAAAAGTTTTCCTAACACCGCAGGAGTGTCCCCTCAAGAGGAGTGTGGGACCCCATAACACCCTCTCTCTCTCTTTTTCTATTGCTTCGCACTGGCTGCAAGGTGCCGAGTGTTCCCTCACCACAGGCCTCTGCCCTGACATGTTGCCTCGTTGAGGCTCCCAACCGCAGTCAGCACCTCACTGGGACCTCCAAACTGTGAAATAAAATAAACTTTTTCTGTTCACAAGTCACCTACATGAAGTATTTGTTACAGTGATGGAAACTGATGAACACAAAGGCTCAGTTCAGCTTCTTATAAACAGGTGCATATTGGAAGGAGGGTGTACAGGGGTTTCAGCAGGACTTCGTGGGGCCCTTGTAGTCAGGGACACAGGACAGTTCTGAGGGAGAGAGAGCGTTCTGAGCTCCTCCAGTGCCTTTGGTTGCGCATCTCTCTCATTCCGTTTATTTGCATTTTGGTTCAGGTTCTCTCATGGAAAATCTTCAAGGACATCTTGAGATGTGTTTTACATAAAATAATTTGGAAATGCTAGTTGCGTAGAAAATCTCATTCTTAAAACTGAAGCAAGCACAATGCACAAGGACCGTTTCCAGGTGGTAGGAACCCTGACCTTCACAGGTCTGAGTGCTCCCCGCAAACATGTGGGAAGTCACTCGGCTGGCAGGGGGGGCTTGTGCCCTTCCAGGTCGGCACTGTGACCCAAGGTGATGCAGAATATACATGATGGATCCTGTTGGAAAAATCCATGGAGGCAGAAGATTTAAGCCCACAGATGCCATTCTCTGAACCCTGGAGTTTTCTCCTACAAAATACGCAGAAGATGGAGAGGTATCAGAAAATTCAGGCTGAGGGTCTGCGGTAAATGGGGAGGAGGCTTTCCGGTGCAGGCTTCTCAGGGAACCTCTGCCTGCCTGCTCCTCTCCATGTCAGTAACTTCGTAAATGGATGAGTTGATGGAGGTAGGGGAGCAATTTTGTTGTGTCTTCTTTGTTAGTTCTAATCAAAGGGTAAGAGCTTCCTGGTGGCGTCAGGCTGCACTCCTGCTGTGATTGATTACTAATGTCTGCCTTGGGCAAATGTAGTGAGTGTGGCAATATTGCTGCTTCCCCCTTTTTTCAGAGTTGAGGGACCTCTAGCTAGTCCTGAAGATTGGGCTGCTTGGGCAAGGACACGTGGGAGTCAGCCCCCAAATCCAGCTTTTGTTTCCTACTCTGATAATCTTTATTTAGATCATACTCTCTTTCAACGACCGAGCTTCCAAACTCTTGGCTTCAGTCCCTGTGATAGCCAAGCAATGGTTTTCTATAGCATTTTTTTTTTTTTTACTCCCTTTCTTTCAGTCTCTTGCCAGGGATGAAACTGTTTTTACTAAAAGGGGAAAAAAGGGAAAAAATACATATGAAAAAAATCACACATCCTTACCATGTGCAAAAATCGTGTTTGGCACTGAGAATATTTTTTTCTGAGGCCAAATGGATTTTTTCCTTTTGGAAAATGAGTAGAAAAAGAAAGTCATTCTTTTCCCAAAGCTGGTATTGAATTATTGGCCCTTGTCTTTGGTTGTCCAGAGGGCCCTCTGGTCATGAAAACAAGTGATGCTGGGGGAATGAGAACCTTGGGGATTCTGATGTCTGCTGCTTCACTGGGTGAAGACGGTGGCACGAAGCACAGCGGTTGGCAGACGCACCATCATGAGAAGTGGAGGGAGCTGCACGTAGATGCCAACGAGACTGCTCCAGCAGGCACTAACTGTGTGACCTTGGGCAGAACACTTACCGTCTCTGAACCTCGTACAGCAAGCAGTCCCTGCATCCTGGGACTCAGCCAGTTGCCACAGGCAAGGCTACCTAGAGAATAAACAGGAAGCTGTGAGTCTAGTACAGATGGACATTTGCAAAGATGGGATTCCCCTCTACAGGGTTCTGCTTGTGAGACCGGAACAGAACACAGGATTCTGGATAATTTACGAAGAATAAACACATTGGTAATAAAGTCTCAATGCATGGATTCAGACCATTGGAGAGCCAGGTGCCGTGTGACACAGCCAGTCATGGGCCCCTTCCAAGCGTAGAGTACTCACACAGGCAACGGGAACAGCTGCCGTATAGGGAAACTGCCACCCCCAAAGTTCAGTAGAAAGCTAGGACAGATTACTGTGGCAGAGCGGAGTCGGCAGAGAACTCTGGGACAGTTAGCTGTGCTTAATGCCATGACCGCAAGCAATCTGGAACTTCTTCCTACTGTCCTTGACCTTGAGCCTGTCATGAACACCATGGCAGCATTTCCTGCTGATATCAAAGGTTGAACTTCATGGTTGAACTTGGGTGTTGTTGGAGGCATTCCTGAGTAGAAAGGGTGAGGACCCAGGCTTAATGAACATCAGCTCCTGCTACATGGGCTGGAAAATACTAGTGCTGGCTGGGCAGTGAATGGTGATAGAGGTCTGTATGGACCAGGCTCCTCCCTCCTGTTCTGGGGTACCAATGGCAGAAGAGGATTTGCCACTGGATTCAGGAGAAATGTCAGGGCCACTGACCCTGGTAGGGGTCTGTTTTAGCTGAAACCCTTTAGGCACAGTGAACCTTATGGTTCATTTACTGCCCATTCCAGATGCTTCCATCTCTTCCTAAGAGCAGCAACAAATGGAGGAGGGAGAGAGAATTCAGGATACCCGTTTATCCAGGACCTTCAAGACCGCCCCTTTAGCTAGTCAAGTCCAGCTGGCTTGGGGTGGGCTGACCTCACAGGAGGTATTCCGTTCATCCCCACGCCTGGTCACCCACAGCATACCCGCAGCGTGTCTTCCTGTCCTCCACCGTGAGCCACAGGCCACGGCGGCAGCCAGGACACGGTGCAATCCTTCTGTGCAGGCATGTGTTCAGCATCAGGGCCAGCTTTGGAGCCCATGCTCCCATCTCCAGAGCCTAGGCTCTCCCCACAGGTCTCATGCCTTCCCATAACCCGACAGAACACCCTCGCTGTAAGCTATCAATACCGTTGGGTAATTCTGGCCAATGCAGTGGCCCCCAGGAGCACCAGTGTTACTTTGGGACAATCCTTGGAGGACATACTTGGGTAGCCAACCCTCTTCAGTACTCTGTTGGCACCTCCTAAGGAAAGGATGCAGTTATCTGTCCCCTTCCTCAGACTCTGTCTGAGCTCCTACAGGTGCCACACTGGTGCTAAATGCTAGGCACTAGTGCTTAGTACTGGGTGCTGGGTACTTAGACAGAGTAGACACACTGTGCCCACAGACCCAGAACGAGGGATTGAGTAAGGCAGACAGAAGGGAATGATACAAAACAGGCTCTTATAGCACAGAGCAGAGAGTAAGGTAATCCTTTTTCTTCTGCCACATGAGGCATGGGTAGATGCTTATTGCACAAAGAAGGACCCTGGAATCCCAGAGTGTCTGTGTCAAAGCATATCTATTCTGTTGCACAGATCTTAGCTTCAGTTTCTGCCCCTCCCCCACCTGTCTCCCAGGATGGGCAGTGCCATCCCACAACCATTGCTGCCGCTTGACAGCCAGATATCAATTTTCCCCTAAAGAATGTGTCGTCTGCTCAGTTGTCTGGGGACAACTGTGCACACAGCCTGACTGCTGTCTGACCTTAGTTAGGCTGTTTCACTTCCTGCTTTGGGTTCCGTAGTCTCTTTGAGCAGAGTTGTCTCTGAGGTTTCTCAGATTTGACATGCCATGGCGCGAGGTTGCGGAGGCCAGGGAAAAGAGGAGGATCTGCTTATTTCTCACCCCTGGCCCAGGTGCCGCCAGGTGTCTGACAGTCTGGCGGCCAGGTAACCAAGGTCGGAAGGTCACAAGTTAATCAATGACTCAGAACTCTACCAAACACCCCAGTTTTCATGCCCACTGCTTGCTCCCACAGAGATAATAAAAATCACACAACCGAGCAAGGCTCAGGGGTGCCTTTTCTGAACTGGACTGACCCCAATTAGCTGCGTGACCTTGGGCACTTTTGTGTCCCCGTGACTTACTTGCCTTCCCCTTAGCTTGAGTCGGGAGTTCAAAGGGACGAGTAAAAGGGGGAAGGGTGTCCTTGGTGGACTTGAAGTCTGGATGGGTGGTCCAGGTCCTGGCTTCCTCACGGCCTGTGACCTCCCCACCTGTTATCTTTGTACTGGAATGTGCTCTGGCTTCCCTGCCCTAGGCATTGACACAGCATTATAGCTCGGATCCTGGAAACCTCCTGGAATCTAGATACCTCCTGGGGCAGAGAACCTTTGGTTCCCCCTTCTGGTTGTCTGGCTCTGGTTTCTGACCTGAGGTGACTGCCGAAGTCTTTCATAGTGCCTTGAGCAGCCCAGGGCGCAGAGCCATACAGGCCTGAAGTTCCTCCATTTTGCCTAGTTGTGTGCTTCCTCTGGGTAAGGGTATATGGACTAGGGTTCTAATTGCTGGCCAGGAGGAAGGCTTCAGTGGGCACAGACAGAATAGGGTGTCCTAGAAAGACCCCCCTCCCAATCCTAAAAGACCTTCCTGTGGTAAGTCTGTGGGAACCTGATTCCAGAAAAGCTGAACCAGCCACAGCAAGGAGGGTGGACTCCATGCTGAGCGCCTCCTGCTGAGCTTCATTCACATGCAAGAGTACACAAAAGTGCCTCTGTGGAGAGTAGGGTCTAGGCCTGTGTCTGGCCTGGTCCTCCCTGGGTGAGTGCCCAGTCATTAAGCCCAGCTGGAGGCCGCATCCAGCACCATGGCCTCTGTGCCCTTTCTAGCAGCTTCCATGTGCATCTGCACTTGATTTATTTTTCTTCTGACCTGACTGTCCGCCTAGGCCTCCCTGAGGCCTGGGGAGTAGAGAGTCAGTATGTATCTGCTTCCCTAGCAGCCCTCAGGAACCTGTGAACCAACTTGAGAAAATTGCTTCCATTCCCTTCATCAGGTCTCCCATCCTCCCAGGCCTGGGGTGAGTGGCAGATCAGAGGATGTTAGCTCTGATAACGTGAGAAAAACAAACCTGAGCAGACATTGTTAATGCAGATGCCCTTCTCTTTCTTCCAGTTGGGGCTGGGCGGAGAGGTAGCCACGAGGGCTGGATAGAAAGCTTCAATGCCACTTGGCTGAATCTAGCATAGTGCCCTTCCTTGTTCTGCTTCTTTAAGAGAAACCAGAGACCAACATTTATTGGCTGCTACGGCCCTGCTGTATGTGTGGCTTCAGTGTTTACAGGTCTGGAGAGGGTTGTGCCGAGGTGGCGCATTGGAGTATGGGTAGAGAATGCTGCCATTCATGGTTTGGTCTAGTTTAATCTTAAGTAACTCCTGGGAATGAAGAGTGTTGTTCAGAGGAAAGGGGGCCTCAATGATCCACATGCAGCCCTGTCCCAGCTTTAACAATAGCTGTGTGGCTCCTGCCTGCAAACCCTCTTCATTCCTTTACATCTTTGACAAATGTTTATTCTGCACTCCCTTGATTTTAGCCAAGTTAGAGGAACCTGGGATC
Source organism: Meriones unguiculatus (assembly GCF_030254825.1). NCBI lineage: Eukaryota > Metazoa > Chordata > Mammalia > Rodentia > Muridae > Meriones > Meriones unguiculatus. The sequence continues at coordinate 3,256,197 of NC_083357.1, read as the reverse complement.
CAGTCCTTACTGCCTTGGAGTTTACAGCCAGACTACACTCTTACTTTTCAAAGCTTGGTCCAAGTCTCAGTGGCTTCAGCATGGTCTGAAAGTTAGTTAGGAAGGCCCTGCCCAGCCCTGCAGAATTGGAATCTGTATTTTAACAACATCCAAGGGAATCATTCATATGTCCTTGGAAGGTCAAAAATGGCTGACTAGGACCCTGTTCTCAGCCTTGGCCACACACTTAAATGCCCTGGGGCATTTTGAAAAACTCCTATGCCCAGCCCACTAGACAATGAAACCAGATCCCTACCTACTGTTTATAAGCTCTCTCAGCAAGTGGAATTGGGTCCCAGTATAATTGTGTTAAAGATAAAAGAACTAAATGCAATGACATCTCTAGCAGCTACTGGGAACACAGTAGGTGCTAAATTAATGCTACCCATTTCTTTATTTTTGCTGTCTGGCTAGGACCCCCCATGGAGTTGTGAGCTTGGGTGGCAGATTGTGTTTCCCTGGCCCAAAGGCATTCTTGGGCCTCAAGAGCCTTTGACTGGAATGTTGTTCTTTGCTGGGAAACACTGGAATCATCAACTTGGGGCCTTTCTGTGGGAAGCCAGGCTGCAGAAAAACATAAGCAGCTCCCCCTCCCCCTCTTGCCCATGACCTAGGGTGGCTGAGTTGGAGAGTTGCAAGTAGAAATGAGTAAATAAGGGAAGGCTTTGGGCACGTGTGCAAAAAGCCTTTTCCTCCACAGCTGGATCCCTGGCCAGACGTTATCTCATCCAGCTCTCTCCCGCCAGGTGACGAATCAGGGCAGGTGTCACCAGCCAAAGCATTTAGGGGAGAACTGTAGGTTGAGTCACCAGCCAGGTGGGACAGGGTTCAGGTGCTGAATTGTGGGGGCAGAACGACCTGGTCACAGGCTCTGCCCACTTCTACAGCCTGATCCCATGGTGGGAAGAGTGGGGTGGGGTGAGGTCTCAGCCCCAAGCTTCTGTAGTTCCCCAGTAGGCACTGCGCCTCTGCTCACAGGGGAGATAGCAGCCAGGCAGAAGCACCTCCTGTGAGCGCACACAGTGGGCAGATAGATCTCTTGGGAAGCTAGTTCTCTATGTGGCCTTCAGATCCATGAGAGACTTCATGTGTTATGCATTACTGCTGGGACAAAGAAGATGAGGGACTTTCCAGGGCCGCATAGTTGGTGCAGGATATGCAAGGCCCATATTGTATTCCATGGTGTCCAAATGTTGCCTTGGATCCATCACCTATCTGGGGATATGACTCTCCCCAGATGGAGGCTATTCTCAGGGTAGGGAAAAATGAGGGCATAGGGTAAAAAGTAAAGATAGGGGCTCAGACGTAGCTGAACTCTGCTCTTTTGGTGCTTACTGGGGCTCTAGGCAAATTATTTCAGTCCCCTATGTCTCTGGTTCTCTCACTCCCGCCCACCACCATCATACACTGACCTCACAGTGTGACTCAGAAGTCTAGATTAGGAACAACTGTCCCGGGGCTCAGGGGCTGATTTGATCAGTAAAGTGCTTGTCATACCAGCATGAAGACCTGAGTTCAGTCCCCAGCATCTACAATAAAAAGCTAAGTATGGTGTGTATAGTGTGACCCCAGCACCGGAGAGGCAGAGATAAAAGTTTTCCCAGGGCTTGCCAGCCAGCCAGTCTAGCCATGTTAGCAAGCCCAGGGCCCCACAGAGAGACACTGTCTCAGAACATAAGACTGGTGGTTCCTGGAGAACTGCCTCAGAGGCTGATCTCTGGCCTCCATATTTACACCCATGTGCACTTGTACACTGACACACACACACACACACACACACACACACACACACACACATCTGCTATAAAAAGGATGGTCAGCGGCAGGTCCATTGCACAGGAGCTCGCATTCCTCCCCACAGAGCACTCAGCAGAGATAACTAATTGATGACAGCATTTCCTCTTTCTCAGTGTGGACGTCCCTCCAAACTTTCCTTAGTTCAGGATGCTCTGGGGAGCTGTTCCCATGTAGCAGAGGGCATCTTGACACCCGTCCTCTTCAGCTCTCTATCATCTGCTAAGAAGATGTTGCCACAGAGATGGGTGGAGGCAATGAACAAAGCCCTGAGCGAACGCAGCCCTGACTTACTCCTATTGTTTGACACGAGCCATGGGAAACTGGCCAAGCCTTCCCAATAGGATCAATCTTGGAACTGGCAAAGGCTTTCTTTGGTCTGAGTCTGAATGTTGGCAGTGTGCAAAAATTAGCAACCGCAGCTTCCTTCTCTTGAATGTTTATAGCCTGAGAATGCTCACCTCTTACCGAGACCAGCTAACCCCTCTCCTCAGGCTGCATACAACAAACATGCTGAGGTCCTGTGATGCTGCAGTCGGTGGTGCCATTCCATCAGAATGCTCACAATCTACCTGACCACAGCTTTTCCATACTTCTGTCCATTCTTCATTCCCTTACTTCATTCCTGGGCAGGTTAGGTTCAAGCTCACTGGAGATGACAGATGGGCATTTCTAGGAAGGGCTGGAGCTTGGGAACAGTGAAATGGGAAATCAAAAGGGGCATGCTGAAGGAAATGGGGGCAGCTCAAGGAGGCCCTGGCACTGAAGGAAACTTGGACAGTGCTGGAAACACTTAAGACCTGGTTGAGGGCACGGTTTGCAAAAGATCAAAGGGCTGAGAGACCTGTATATTTGGCTTCTCTTAGGATCATATGTCCTGTGGATTCTGGGTTGGTAGAGTCACAGGTGACAGTGGGTAGAAGCTGAGCATGGACTGACTAGCTAGTTCTTTGTTCTTTTACTTCCTGGAGAATTTGAATTTCAGGATCTCACAACAGAGGCTAGAAGAGAGAGTGGGTATCACTATCCAACACCCTCTTTCTTGGTACAACCTCAGCTAACTTCTGAACCTTAATGGGCCTCAGCTTCCCCACCTATGACTGATAGACTCAAGAAGCCAGTGACTGAGAATGAGATCTGTGAAACCTTCAGAAGTATCCTCCCCAGCCTATTGAAGACCCCTGCCTCCCGTTCGCTGAGGAAGAAGAAGCAGCTCGTCCATGGGCCCTCGAATTCCTTGCACACTCAACAATGTGAGCGGACTGATTTATAGAGTCAGCTCTGGAGCCCAGAGTTTGACCTTCAAGCTTAGCAAGTTGTCCCAGCCAAAGACAGTGAGCAAGTACTGCTGGCCACTGCCAGGGGAGAAAGGCTCCCTTCGGGCACGAGTAGGAAACCCAGGCCGCTCGTGTGAGCTCCTAAGTGCTCACAGGCACACACACACTCACACACACACACACACACACACACACACACACACACACACACACACACACACAGACAAAGACCCCGAGAGAACAACTGCATCTGCCAGGGAAACGGGGTGGTTAGAGTGGACCTTGGACCCCCTACTTCTCCCCGTCCCTGGGCTGGAGCAGCCCCAAGCTTGGAGGTGTTATCGTCAGGCTCCATCCCAGGCAGTGGGAGCCACCATTACACTCGTGCGCATCCACGCTCCCCACCAGCACCAACAGTTTCCATCCCTTTTATGGATTTCTGAGGAATGATAGAAAGCAGCTGTTTTGGCTTGGGAGCCTGTGAGAGAAGGAAAGGTGGTCCCGCCTTCTCCAGGGAAATCGGCGCTTGCTTGTTTGTTTTGCCTCCCAGACTTCTCTGCTGGCTCCAGGACGTGTGTGTCCGGCCTTGCTGCTCATTGCCCTCACTTGGGTATGCTTTGGGAAGATTTCTGGAGACACCCGAGGGCCTCCTGGCAGCAGGACCTCAGTGAGGTCCTTCCCTCCCCTCTTCTGAAAAGAATGGTTCTCGGGGCACCCCTCCTTCCTGTAGGAGCCGCAGCATGGCTAAACAGAGTGCTGTAGGCCGGGGGCTAGCACAGTGCCTAGCGCAGCATTGTCACCTGCCAGTCTTCTTGCCTTTCAGACTATGTGGCTTAGAGCCTTCCCGTGGAGCAAGTGGCCTGGCTAGGGTTTCTAACCTGCCCTTGATGTTTTTCTCCTCTTTACCATGGATGATCTTGGCCTTCATGGACCCTGGGTACCCAGTCCCACAGGCCAGCTGAGCCTCATAGTAACCTTAAGACTCAGTTATACTGCTCCACAGGTAGAATCCAGAAAACAGGAGGGGCTCGTTCAAGACCTCCCATGCATGTAGATGAATGTACAGTTTTCCAGGTGGGCTATGGCAGCCTGAGCCAGAACTATCCTGGCAATACCCCCTTCTATAGTAGCCATGCTTTGGAAGGGTCGCAGCTCTGGCTGGCAGCGTGCCCACTCGGCTTCAGTACCTATTTGTGTCTTATTTTCTGAGTATTTCGCCATGGTCTGGTATGTGCCTGTGGTCCTAGCACTGGGGAAGTAGAATAAGGTGAAATCATTGGATCTAGGCCATCCTGGGCTACATAGTAAGACCCTGTCAAAAAAAAAAAAAAAAAAGAATCAAAGGGCTAGGTAGCAGAACACTTGCCTGATGTGTACATGGCCCTGGGTTTAATCATGCCCACCCATACCCACACTCTAAAGCATCAAGGATTCAGGTAGCGGAAAAGCATCCTTAAGTGCCCACTGCATGACCTTTTATCCCTCAAGCTGCCTCACTCCTCACCCTCAGCTCCCACAAAGCCCACACAGGCAGGAGGACATGTGACCGCTCCTGCATGCAGGAGCCCAGCCTCCCGGAGACCCTGTAGTATGAAGAACAGGCAAGGTGACCTTCGCCCCCAGACAATACCCTGTCTCTGATACTTGTCCGTATCAACAGCCTAGGCCTGCAACCTGCCTTGGAGTGTAACGCCATGTCTAGAGCTGTGAGGACATGCAGGAGTAGAACTATTTCCCTGGAACTTCAGGCACCTGTGAATTTGAGGGGTTCCCTTCTTGGGACTCTGCAGATGTAGTGAAGTTAACGATTGTGAGATGAGATCACCCTACATGCGGGGTGGGCCCTGACACCAATGACTGGCAGCCTTATAAGGAGAGGGAGGTTTGAGACACACAGGCGGAAGTGGAAGGTGAAGGGAGGATGCATTGACTCTCCTGAAATGCCAAGGAGTGCAGCAGCCACTAGAAGCCTAAAGAAGCCAACCAGGGTCTTCCCTAGATCCTCTGCAGGGAGCACAGCTTACACGGGATTCCAGTGTCTTGATATTGAACTTCTCGAACTGGGAGAGGATAACTTTTAAGGCAAGATGGTTTTGGTAATTTGTGTCTTTAGCTCAAGAAAAAGAGTAGACAGCACAGAGAACAAACAATTCTAAACATGCTGTCCTTGTGTTTGAGATGCTTTCAGTTTGTATGGCATGTGAGAAGCCTTTGGATGGAGCCGAGAGCCCCAGAGCACCCAGGGTAGAAAGAAGAGGGTGATGGCCCGCGAGGTAGGTGGCCTTCTGGGAAGGTGGTGGTGCAGCAGAGTGCGCAGTCCCGTATAGAGCTGGAGGTAGCTGCTAGGGTACTTTGTGTTGTGCGTGCGTGCGTGCGTGCGTGCGTGCGTGCGTGCATGTGTATTAGGGGCATAAATGGTGATACAAGAGAAACAGAAGAGTGTCTATTGGGGGCTGTGAAAGAGCAAGTCATGCAGCTTCCTTACAGAACCCAGTGGGCCCTGGAGCCCTGCCTGCTCAGGAGCAGAGACTCTGCAGCGGACACGCCTGGTGTCCTGGGAAATCAGAGTTGAATTGCTCCTGTCTGTCTAAGAGACGACTTAAGGAGAAGATGCCCTAGCCCAGAAATGCTGGGTCATGGAGGCACAGGGGTAAAGCACACAGGAGATATGGCCGGGTGTCTTCCTGGAACACACTGCAGGTCTTCCTGGCACATGGGCTTGGGTTTGGCTTTGTGAGGCTGCTGAGGAGGCACATTACATGGTCACTGAGCAGGTCTGATGAGCTTCCCTGAAGAAGGCGACGTGGTCATGGGATGTAGGACACTGGAGAGTGGTGTCCAGGGCAGAGCAGTGGTGTGTGTGTGTGTGTGTGTGTGTGTGTGTGTGTGTGTGCCTGGACTGGTATGTAAGGCTAGCCTGAGGCAAAGAGGCTGATGATGCTGTGTGACAAACTCCACGGTGCTTTGTGAGCAAACCAGGGGAGGGAGCAGAGAGGGGTTTAGACTCTCCCTCCTGCCCTGGAACACTGAGAGAATCTACTTGTGGTTTCAGATTACTGTTTCTATGTGACAAGCTAATAGTGAGGCTAGGCCTGCTAGGACCCCACAGATGCATGGATGGCCGTGCACAGACCATGTCCATGTGCTCATATACAGATTTAGATAGTTCAGACAGCCATGTGTGCACAAACACATACATGCAAACAACTGAAATGGGTAGCTATGCACAAACCATGCTCCTGTGCACACACGTCGCATAGAATAGACACGCTTACACACTCATCCCGACAGACATGTGCATGGATAGGCACATCTAGATCATATCCATGTGCACAGACATATGCAAACTGAGGAACAGACGCCCATTCACATGCTCAGACACTCACAGAGGCACACACACATGTTACATGTGGTTGCATATAGGAAGTGTACATGGATTAGCGCACACAGGGCCACCAGAGCCCACTGCTGTGTACACTCAGGCATCCAGAGAAGTCTGCTTCCTAACCCCCTTCTCTCCACCTCTCACTACCTTCCACTTTCTCCTTCTCCTTTCCTTCAGTCAACTCTGGTTCACGGTCATTGGATTCCTTCCTAAAAAGGAGGGTGGCATCTGTCCTAGAAACAGGGAGAAAAAAAGAGAAGAGAAAAACAAATTCAGAGACCCAAAGAGTCACAAGCATGGTGGAGCTAGGTGGACAAAGACCAGTGGCATGCAAGGATGCCTGTGAGATTGACCCTCAAACACTCGGAAAGATGAAGACGGCAGAGTCATACGACACAGACAGACAGATATCCAGTTGCAGACACACAGATACACACACACACACAGATGCACACACACACACACACACACACACACACACATGATCCATACTGGCACTCACCTACAAGCACACAGTCATGGACATGCTAAGATGTGCTCCCTCCCCAAATCCTCACACACTTCAGTATTCACAGAGAGATAGACAGACAGACAGGCACACAGGCACACAGACAAGAGAAAAAGCTAGGTCAAGGAGACACGCTTACAGAGAGCCACACAGTCACCCCGCCAGGCCGATGCAGAGGTAGGGTGAGAACACAAAGAGGCTTTGAGCTGAGCCCGCCTGCACCAGAACCCAGACATCTCAGCTTTGCAGTCCCCCTAGGAGCCCTCCGCAACGCCAGGAGAAATTCCTGGGATATTAGCTAAATTCAGACACAAACATTCCTGTCTTCCTTTCCAGATGTACTGCTCATGAAAGCCACACAGCCCTCAAGCTTCTGCCCAGCCCTCACCCTTGGCCCCCTCCCAGGGCTCCTAGGAATGCTGCCTGATGACTTGGTTGGAGAGAGGGTGGTCAGAAGGGTACAAGAAGTTTGCAAGGGTCGCACTAGGGGTTGGCCATGGCTCAGGGCTCCCCATGTAACCGAGGGATGGTTCTGGCAGGTGGGTGGGGTCAGGCAGAGAAGGGGCTTCCTTCTTGAGGTAGAATGGGGGTACGGCTGGGAGCTGCATTGGTAGGGCTCTGGAGTGCTTTGAGAGCGCTGGGCACAGGCTAGAATCCCTGAGTTCAAACTCATGTCCAGGCCAGAAGGCTCAGCTCAACATGGGGCCCTTATAAAGGTTGGCCCTTGCTCCTGTCCCTGTGGACACACAAGCCACCTTTCAGAAATAGGGTATGCCATGGTTCTGTACTGTCTTCCCTCTCTGCCTGGGACACTCATCCTTTGACTCTGCAGTAACCATCCCTTTCTCAGACAAGTGTCCTCACCCTTTCTTTATGAAGTTGTCAGTTGATTCTTTATGTTACTGGTGACTATCTTAATATCTCTCTTGTTTCTGGAAAGACCAGAAGTTCCCTGGGCAAGGACAATAATCTATTTGTCCGAGTCAGAGGTCATTGTGCGGCAGGTGTTCAGCGATGGTGGGACCAGTTTGCATATACCACATTAAAGCCTGTCAGCTCTTGGTTTCTGTACCGAGAAAATGGGCTGAGATTACATTTTTCCTATCAGGGAGAGGGTGGGAATGGAAGGGCTTTTGGGACCTCTTCTCTCCCCTCCTGTGAGAGCTGCATGACATTCTCTTTAGACTCTGGGGGAAGCTCAGGAACAACCCACACTTAGACAGACAAGGCTCTTTAATCATGTGCCTGGAAGCTTTAGGTTACCTAGAAGTGTGTTTTAGGAGGGCTGTGAAGCATCTTCAGTCTTTGAGTACTTTAGATGAAATGACTACAATTCTGCTGTTGGGGGAGCAAAGCCATGTCGCTACTTAAACCCATTGAAATAGCCCGTTATTTGCCATCATTGTAATGAGATGCTCAGCCAGGTCTTTCCTAGAGACACCATCAGCCCTGCCAGATAGTTGCCTTGAGATCCAAGTCAGCAAAAGATCATTGTATGCTACCATGAGGATGCTAGGACCACAGGACACCGGTTCTGAGATAAAACAAGTTTCATATTTTCAATGTTTTGCAGCTACTCATGTCCCAAGAGAACCCCATCTTCCTCAGAGGACAGTAGCCAACCTGCACGCTCTATCTGTGGTATGGTGATTTCATGTTGCTAAGTTTTCATTTCTCCCTCCGCCCCCAGCCTACATTCTCTTCGAGAGAAAGTGGCTCAGCTAGCAACACATAACTTCCCTGAATGAAATAGTCAGTGGCACCTGCGGTGCTGATGGTCCCCACGATGAAATGAAGTCCCAGGACTTTGTTGGTGGCCATGCAGTGGGAGTTTGCAGCTATGGGTAGATGTGCTAGGCCTGAGACACGGCCTTATCTGCCTCTTGCCTGAACAAGGCCTGCTTTACAAGAGGCAGCTCATTCTGCTGGAGATATATGTCCTGTCGTAAAGTGTTTAATATTCTGCTCCTGATTGCATTAGCAGATACAGACGGCTGCTTATCCTCATCATTCTCCTGTTGATGTCTTTGGCAGGACCTACTGGGCAGTTACAGGTGTTTCCTGGTGTCCTCTTTGGAAATCTAGGACCACATAGCTGTCTCCGCTCCTCCAGCTGGCATGGCATGGAGGTGCTGTACTCTGTCAGACCTGCGTGTGGCCTCCTGAGGGTTCAGGGTGACCAGCACTGAGTCATTTCTCTCTAGCTGCCGAGGAAGCCTTACTGTTGATTAAGTACCAGCCATCAACTCATTTGATCTTCTTAGTGGCTTTGCAAGAAGGGGTAGTTAACATTTTTCCCATGATGCATAGCAGGGAACCGATGGTGGGAGATACAGCTTTATTCATTTATTTGCTCATTCATTCCGTTATCAGTGTTCCTGGTAGCAGTGGCCTTGTGAATGGTAGGGACATTGAGATGAACAAGACGTGGTCTGTGCACCGAGGGACTCCTGTCCTGCACAGAAGGGAGGCGACTTTGATGGTGGCACAGCCATTCTTGGGGCATCTGCTCCCTATGTGAAGTGCTGGCTCCAAGTTTCACATGAGCCTCAGCTCCAGAGCTCATGAGAGGACTGTTCCTGTCTTGGTCCCATTTCAATTCTTTTTGAGCCACTTTTCCCTTCCTTTCCTCCCACCATTCCTCATCACACTGCCACACACCATAGATGTCTCTGCCAGCTCTGCTCATTGGTCATGCAGTAACCATGCTCTATTTCCAATCTCTTGTCACCCTACTAGAGTCCCAGTGTTTTCTGGGTATTGGTCAGAAGTCTGCAGTAGCACCCTCAATGTAAACCAATTGGGGGAATATCATCCCATTTGACAGACACCTTTCTTAAACTTCCTTGTCCCCAGAAGCAACCAGTCCAAGGTCTGAGTCCATGAGGGTCTCTTCTCTGGGGGATGTGGCATAGAAGGGAAAAGAGTCTCAGTGAACTGTAGCTTTTCCTGCCTTGACAGTAAGTAAGTGAGATGTTGGGAGCTGCAGCAGCCATCATTTGCCCATGTGGCAACAGACAAGATTAAACTAACCAGCAAACAGAAAGACAGTCCATAGAGGGAGACAGAGCAGAAAGAGGTCGATTCAGGTTTCTGTGAGTGTCATGTGACCTTCCAGGACCACTGGAATTCTAATGATACAGGAAAGGCATGCTCTCGGATTTCTCCCACTTTTCTCCATGCTCTGGCTCTTGCACTGGACATGTGTTGATGGATACTCAGTGTGTGTCTTTCCTCTCCTGGACTGCAGTGTTCCGTCCTCTGGTCTTGCGAGGCAAACTGCAGCTCATGAAGCCTGGGGCAGTAATATTGCCTATGGGATTCATCGGCCCCTCCTCTAAGCGCCTCTAGTACACACTAGTTTTTGCAGCACAGGGGCATCTCTGCATTCCTTCCCATCTGTGGAAGCCTGGGTGGGGGTGGTAGTTCAGGTTTCTGTTGAGGTTGGAGGATGTGTGCTTCTGGGACAGTGAACATGGGAGCAGCTCAAGCAGTGCAAGTCGGGCTGCTGTGTGTACCCGCTGGGCCCTTGATGACTTTGTGAGCTGCGATGGTGTGGTCTTGATATTTGTTGTTCAGAAAACAGAAATCAGAGAGACGGCAACGGTAGAAGGAAGCCCACAGGCCTGTGTGACTCCTTCCAGCTGTGGCCCAGGCTGCCTGGACTGGCCCCTTTGCAGGGCGGTGGGTGGCAAGCCAGGTGCTCAGCCCCGGGCAGTGAACAGACCCTGCTTGTCCTGGCATGGTCACCCTGGGATGCGTTCAGAGACCATTTTCTCCACTCAGCTGGGGCTGGGGCCCATCGAAAAAAATATGATCCAAGCAGAGCCCGTCGCAGAATGAAGTCATGAGGAAAAACATTCAGGCAGAACAAGACTGTCTTTCTGCAAACGGCCTTCTGGCTGCCAGCAGCCCTGGGTCACCCTGCTTCTCACCTCTCCCGACCTGCCCACACAAGCTCCTCAGAGCTGCTTACATCATCCAGCAAAAAGAAAGGGTGCAGGGACCCATGCACAAGACACTGGGGATCTGCTACCCCGTTTCCTTGTATAACTGGAGATTTTACCTATCTACCAGGCTGGGCATCAGCTTGTTTGCCTGGGGACAGCTCAGTGAGTAAGCCCAGATGCTTAGGGGACTGAAAAAAATAAAAGAGTCACTCAAGGAATGCATATATTCATGCAGTCAACTGGCATTTAGCTGAGCATCTAGTTTGCGCCTCTCATCTGTGCTGGCCTTGGGCTATGCTTACAAATAGAGGAGATGATGGTGCCCACGCAGGATTGGGTGTGGGATGGAGTGGGGGGCCCTCACAAAGCAGCAGGGTGCTGAGGGTAGGATCACCTGAGGGAGAGTTATGAAGGACATCACTCCTGGCTCTAATTCCTGAAAGCTGATTCTTGTCAACGCCATGGCCTCCACTCTTGGAAACATGGGTAGCCAGCTCCTAAGGCCCAGCCCAACATTTTGGCCTTGGCTTACGTCTGTTTGGGATACAGATAGCCTCAGAGACACAGGCTGCCTACAGCACAGAAGCATAGCAACGGTGTGGGGCAGACAGGGCAAATGCTGTGGTGCTGGCCAGGGAGATGACCTTGAACAATGACAACAGCAGGCTGATCGGGAGGTGGAAGGACGGATCTGGGGCTCCAGCAACATCTGTTGAGAGTAAGAAGCACATATGTGGGGATGTCCAGTGTCTTGACATTGCAGCGTGACCTTGCCACACTGCCTTGCAAGGCTAAGTTGATCCCTTTCAAAATTACAAAACAACAAAACGAAAACAACAACAAACCTCTCAAAAGACTTTAAGTACGCTATCTTTTTGGGGAAGGGGGCTGTATCCATAGTTAGCTTGGCCACGTGTGGCTCAAGGTCTCTGGGCTAGACATGCTCGCAAGCGGTCAGTGGGTGGAGCTGGTGCAGAGGATAGGGCAGCAGACTTGAGGTGCGTTTCACTCTGGAGAGAAGGAGGATATTTTTAGGTCTTGCTGTGGTAGAGATGAGGTGGAGCTGCCCGTGAAAGCAAAGCATCCCAGCTTCTCTTGATTGCCCAACATGACTATCTGAGCACACGCTATAAAGCTGGACACAGACATCATAGAACATGGATCTTTAGCTTCTGTTTGGGACTGGAGACTAGAGCCATGAACAACAAAGACCTCCCATACTTTGGCCTCCCAAGGAGGCCCTGCATACTTCAGAGAGAGAGACAGAGAGAGAGAGAGAGAGAGAGAGAGAGAGAGAGAGAGCAAGCGAGCACACTTGGAGAATAGAGACTAAGGGATTGAGAATTGTGGCCAGAAACAGAGAGTCCTGATGGCCCCAGGAAGTAAACTTGGTGAGGAGAAGTGGAACCTGTTTATGTTTAGGGCACTGAGGTAATTAGCTGAATTACTTCTTTAAATTCAGGTGGGATCATAGCCCCTTGAATGTCAGAGACCGAGACCTCTTCTGTCTTGTTGCTCTGCCATCTTGAAAAACCAGGTGTGACTGCATGACCCAAAAGTGGCTGCTACAAGTGAGCCTATTCTCTAAGAAGCATCCCACTTAAAGGGCTGAGGGAGAAGCACAGGAAGCAGCAGGTTTATTCATTTCAGATTCCACACATCTTGGTTAGCATCTTAGGAACAACCCAATATTTAGCTGAAAGGGAGGCTGAAAACTGCAGGCTTGCTACATTCCCAGGTAGGTGATCCTCCATTGTGGAAGAGGGGAGAAAAGATCTGGGTAGGGCTTTTTTTTCTGAGCTCAAACACATTCTTCAAATAGTCATACTTATTTTTGATCAAGTAAATGTGAAACACGATCCATTCTCTGCCAGTCTTACCCCATTGCCCCCATGAGGACAGTGTGTGATACACCTATTTGGACTGGGTTTCTCCCACTATGTGGGGAGATGTTGGAAACTTCTAGGAATGATCTCTGTGGGACTGGCGGAGAGGCTTGGGAATCCCATTAGCGTGCAGCTTCATGAGATTTATGAGGAAGTCTGTCGCATAGAAAAAAAAATGGAGAAGCAGCTGCTTGGACCTCGGTGCCCATGTTCTACCATCCCCGTGTACAGCTTTGCACTGTGCACGTAGAGGGCCTGGGATGCTGACTGGGTGGGAGCGGCTGCTCTCACCGGCCTTCCTCTTTGCTCCCGGCCCCGGCTGGTGTAGAGCTGGCTGGGTGTGCAAGCCTGGCACACTCTGCTCAGTGTCCCCCCTGCAGTCCCCAACGCTCCCAGCCAGAGGCCAGCTAGGATTTCAGAGGCACAAGCGGGCTGCTGTGCCGGCCTGCCAGGTGAGCAGAACAGAGGCGCATTAACCACGCTGTTCTGCGGATCGGCTTTCCTCTCCCGGCGACAGCTTAGACCCAGAGCAAGTCTGTCTCCCTCCAGAGCCAGGGGTATGAGACTGGCTTGAATGAAGGTTTTTATCCTGCAAGCTAGCAGTCTACCCTCCACGGCGCCTGATGCCCAGGCCAGGGTTGGCATGAGAGGCTGGCTGGAGGAGGAATGGGGTGGCCGGGGGGAGAATAATGTTCACTGACTCCCCACTGCCATGGCCACCCAGGCTGAGAGAGGGAGACAAACCTTGGGGCATGGAGGAGTGAGCAGAGGTGGACACTGTGTTGACTGGGCCACCATGGGCTCTCAAGTGCAGCTGGTCAGAGTGTCTTCGTGGCCCACTGCTGAGCTAAACCCCTGGGGCCACAAGCCTCAAGCACGCTGGCCCAGAGCAGAGCTGGAAGGGTTGCGCTCAAGGGAGGAGAGAGGGAAAGTGGCCTGTCAGCTCCACCTCAAAGTGCTTCTGAGCACCTTAGACTGGCAACAAGTACGCAAGGGATAGGCGGAGAGAGGGTCTACTTGGGCCGTCACTCAGAAGGCGAGTCAGGAAGGGACAAAGCTGGAGCCAGAGCATTCAGGGGCTGGAATGGAAGATCTGAGAAAGCCGGGACACTGAGGGGGACCAGGGCTGGGTGCAGGAGCAGCCTCTCTGCAAGCCAGGCTGCTGGATCCATGCCATATGGTGGTGACAGAAATGGTCCGCCATGTCCTTAACATTGACAGACCATCCCGATTCTTTTGGTCTGTTTTCTGGCTCAGCACAGGCAAAGGTGGCTACAGTTATTAGGCCAAGAACGGAAACCAATGGCTAAACAGGGTTTGTGGGGGTGTCCAACACTTCAGAGCCGTTTCTACATTGTCTCAGTTTCTACATTTTGGTCTATTTGCCACAGGCCTCAAGCTAGAGTGGGTCCTTCTCTCTTTGATTGTTTTGTTTTGTTGTATTATGGGTTTTTTGTTTGTTTGAGACAGGATTTTTCTGTGTAGTCCTGGTTGTTCAAGAACTAGCTCTGTAGACCAGGTTTCCCCGGAACTCAAAGTGATCCCCCTGCCTCTGCCTCCGGAGTGCTGGAATTACAGACGTGTGCCACCCCCCCACTGGCTGAGTGAGTCCTACTGTCACCACACTGAGAATGGCTCAGATACAGTCTCATCTCCTAGGAGCCTGCATGGTGTTAGGGCCTGCGTGGGGGCTGTAGGCACAGGGGGACACAAATTCCCTCTCTTCCTGTGCTCTGGAAGGCTTATCTGGTCACATGACCTCTAGTCACCGTGAGCTTCCTAATGTAATCGTCTCACAAGCTCCATTCTTGAAGCATTCCTAGAAGAGGTCTGAATCACTATAGGATGAAACAGGCCCAGAGATACTGTGTAACCCACGCAGGGTCACACAGCATGGGTGTGTGGGAGTGCCTTTTAAATCCATTTACCTGACTCATGCCTGCCCGTTTCCGGGGACAAGCCCACGCGCTCTCTGGCAGAGGGTGGCGTGGAGACTCCTGGGGACGGCTTGAGTGGTTAGTGCGGTGCTCAGCACCCATTCACTCCTGGGGGAGCATACAGGGGACACACTGAGTCAGACATCTCCAGCCGTGGCAGCTCTAGTGTAGGCAGGACTCCTCCTCACCCTCAAGGAATGCAATGAACCACAGGGAAGAGGTGACAAACATGTGAGATGTGACCCTCCAGCCCAGAGCCCGATAAAACTCTGCCACACACTTGGCAGCGTGGCTTGGTAAGGCTTTCTGCAAAGGCAGCTAGATGCCACACCCTTTGCATTGTTCTTAGCCTCTGAAAGTCAACTGTGTTGAGCCCAGAGCCTGCCTTTTGGCTTTGTGCCCTTGATTTTTCTTCTATTTCAACATGGTTGCCTTGCTCACATACCCAGTACCTGAAGAGAAGCTAGGACTTCATTGTGGCCCTGAATTATACAGTGACCTTCTGCTCCCTGAAGCAGCCTACTTCACCAGGACGTGGAGGAATCATGAAAAGGCTCTGGACTGGCTTTTGCAGGAGCAGCAGGGAGCTCCCTGCCACCTCCTGTGCAGGCTTCACACTTAGAGAACACTGTTGGAGGAAATGGAAAGGGGCTGACTCATCAGCTCCTAATGACACTAACCACCAGCATGGGGAGCCCCCCTCCCAGGACACTGTAGGGGTGGCTTGCTTTTCAAGACTCTGTCATTAGAGCCTGAGCTCTGCCTGCCAGCTGGAGTTTGTCAATCCCTGGCCTTGGGCCTTCATAGGAATGCTAGCTAATGCCACCACAAAGCAAGGAGATGAAATATTCATCTGAGGCTCCAGGCTGGAGGCCACCATGTCTCCTAGAAAAAGATCTACATTAAAGACACACACAGACCCAGGTAGAATTACGTGCAGTAGTTGCAGACATTTTGAGGCATGTACACAGCAAGTATAGAAACAAGCAGCTTTTAACATGTACAGAGATATACCTGAACCCATACATGGAGCATCCTCCCATGTGCTCATGCGTGAGATCACAAAGGTATAGACAGAGAGCCAGCTACATGTGTCTATCCCAACGGGAGGCCGTGTTCTTACAATGCACATGCCTTCAGAACCTCGCACATGCAATCACACACAGATGCACACTCAGCCTGCCACCTCTGCCAGCATGCAGCCATCCGAGGGTCCCTCTGGAGCGCCACCTCACATGCATAAACATGTTCTTCTATTAATGGAACTAAAAACAGTTTCGCCTTCATTGGTGTTCTGTGACAGGAGCCACCAACTGGCCCTGACCCCTGAACAGGTCACCTGCTTGGGCCCCATGATGGAAGGAAGCTCTGCTCTTTAGAACACACAGCGGACGCCGTGCTGGGGAAGTGTGACTCAGAGGTGAGTTACACAACTTGGTTCTGCCCAACTGTTCAGCCCCGGATGGGGAGGAGGAGGGAAGATTGCCAGTGTGAAAGCGGAAAGTCTGCTGCACTTCTGGAGGCTTCCAGAGTCCCAGGCTGGAGGAGGCGAGGCCCCCGAGGGCAGCAAGCGGAGGCTGTTCTGCGTCACTAACGTGAATGCTTGTTCGTGATGACACAGTTCTCTTCTGTCAGAGGGAGGGAGGGGGGCTGTAGAATATCTCGACAGAGCTAGATCCTTCTGCCCACCTGCTCCTTCCATCTGGCATGCTGCCCAGGTACACCCTCACACCCATAGAGGGAGCTGACTGGCTCCATGCCAGGAAGTGGGCACAGATTTGAGCAGTATCTACTGAGGTGGTCATGTTCCTGACTGCTCTAGAAGCCATGTACAGGAAGTGCACACACACACACACACCACCACCACCACCACCATACACACCACAACATACACATACATACACACATAAATGCACACATGTACACATACAAACACATAGACGCACATACATGTCCACACACATAAATCCACACACACACTGTTCACATTGTCAGACCACTAAGGATCACTAACTGGGCGACAGAGTAGGTAGTTGCTGCAGTCTCCTGGTCTATGGAAGAGGCAGGCAAGGTCAGGAAGCCAATGCAGCTGCTCCCTGCAGGTCACTCTCACCATTTTTGGAAGGTGAAGTTGGCTAAAGAGAGGTTATGTCTGTGAGAGGATAGGTGGAGGCAGGAAGAAGAACTGAATTCTGAGTAAAGGAGCTGTATTCACAAATATGCTTCCCTACAATGAAAATCATAGATCAGGGACCAGCACGCTGCAGTCCATGGGCCAGAAGCTCTGTCTACTTCCTGCTTTGTAAAATAAAGCTTTATTGAAACTCAGCCACACTCGCTTGTTTATATGCTGCCTAGGGCAAAGAAGTTACAATACAGCCTGAAAATATGTACTATTGGAGTCTCTCCAGAAAATGTTTGGTTCCACTGTTCTAGACCCTTTAATACATCTGAAACCCACTGGAAAACCTCAGAATCAATCACAAAGTCCCAGGTTCCAGTGTATGAATCCAGAAGGCAGCACGGTTTTCTAGACTCCCTGGCAGCCTGACATGTGTATTATGGATTTAGAAGTTTCCAGCAAGCTTTTGCATCAATTATCCCATTTAATCCCCCAATAAGCCTGTGTGAGGTTAATGGTAATTTTATCCCAATTTTGCAGATGAAAAACTCAGACAAAGAGAAATTAAGGGGCTTGCTGAAGACCACATGTCTAGGAGAAAACTGAGTCCCAGCAGCCTGGGTTGAGAATTCCAGACTCTTTCCACTGCGTTACGGGGCAGATGTTTCACACATTTTGCTACTTGGTCATCCCACTGACTCACCTCCGGTCCAGGTCCATTTTTCCTAGCTCCATTTCTAACATCTCTGAAGCCACCGTAGAGAGCTTTTGTACACTGTGCTGAGTGTGTGTGTGTGGAGGGGGCAGCATCACATCTCCTCTGTGTGTGTGTGTGCTGTGTGGGAGAGCCCCAGGATGTTAACCAACAGTGACAGATAATCTCTGATTGGCTGGCGCTCAGGAGGAGTCAGTGGACCAGGTAATTCTGACCCACATCCTGACAGTGCCATCTGAGAGAGCTCCTGACCGTTCAGACTGGAGCCTGCTGTCTCTCCTTGAGAGTTCTGGGAGGAGTCCTACTGTGCCTCCCACCTACCCTTTGGGGACCTAGAATGGGCACTGATTCATGAACAAGAAGGTGGCAGAGCCCTTGCTCACCGATGTATCAGGGAGCTGCCCCTGATGCAGTTATGACTCATTTATTAGATACCAGGATGTGGCTGCCTTATGTCAGCCTCACTTTGCCGGCACCTGCTCCTTGCCACACATGTGCGTGCGTACACACTCATTTCGGGCAGCTCCATGTGCCTTCACCAGAGCTCTGTGTGCCGTGGGTAGCGCATTTAGCTGGTTAAAATATAATATACGACGGGATCATATTTAACAAGGAAAACAGGGCCCGGATGGACAGAGGAGCAGTGTGGCTGGGTTGCTATGGAAACCCCTTGTTCGGAATTTCCTGACTCCTAGGAGATTACATTTTCAACCTTAATGCTGTATTAACATAAGCTTTGGCACTTAATGTGTCTGTTTTTCAGCTCTCCTCTCTCTTTTGCTTACAGGCAAGGAGAGCAGGGAGGAGAGACTCCCAGGAGGAGATGAGAGAGGCTGCACTTCAGGATCCAGCTCAAACCAGCCCCTGCCAGGGCGAGGTGTTCCACACTTTCCAAAGCTCATCACATCCATTATCTCTGTGACCCAGAGACAGGCCTGCCAAGCGGGCTTGTGTGAGGTCACTGTGCCCTGTGCGTGCTGCCCTCCAAATCCTCTTGCATCCATTCCTTCCCCTCCATCGCACCTCAGCCCTTATCATCTCTCATGGGTGAGGCAATAGGCTGCTGCTCCGCTCCCGCTCCCAGCTCGTGCCCTCTAGCCGCCTGAGTGATCATTCTGCACTACAAATTTGTTCATTCTGCAGTTGGCTGAACAGCCTCCATCAGCCGCCGGAGGGAGCAGAATAAAATCCTGACTTCTTTGCACCCAAGGTTGCTTTCTATTGCCTGCAAAGTCTTTTCTGGGACTCCCACAGTATCCCCACCCTCCCCTCCCCCAGATAAGGAAGCAAAATGCCACTTTCTTATTGCATCAAACCCTTCCCATGCTCACTGTGGTTCATGACACTGCCAGGCCTCCCCTTTTTATCTAACTCTTAAATGCCCTTTATGTCATACCTCCTTTGGGCTGTATGCAAGCTTTCACTGTCTACCATGGTCCTAAAGTGTTTGACCCTGATGCACTTGTGGGTAGCTCTCTCCAGCTGTGCTATTTAGACCCTACTATGACCCTAGAAGCATCACACGAGCTAAGAAACTTCAAATCCCTCACACCACATCCCCGCTGCCAAACTCAGTAGATGTTCATACTTTATTTTTGAAACTGAGTTTCCTGAGAAGGACAATGAGGCTGAGTCTCCTGGGGAGGACAATGAGGCTCAGTGAGATCAAGTATGTGCTCTGGCATCCCAGAGCCCGACACAGCACTGGTCCCTCCAGTCCCTCCCCCATCATCTGCAGTGTGCCTCAGCTTTGCACAGGGAAGCTTGATGTGGGAGAGTGAGGCTGAGGTCACCAGAGCCATCTTCTGGTCCTCACGCCTAAGCCCATGCTCTTCCCTCCTTTCGGACTTAGGGGACCTTTGAAAATGAGACTCCCCCAAGCTGATCATATCATCAACTCACATGGGCCAGGAAGAATCCAGGGAAGCCATGGTAGTGACAAACTCTTTGTTCATAACTTGTGCATGGGGTTGAACTGTCCCCCACCTCCCCTTACACAATGGTGTCTCAAAGAATCTCATAATGGGGCATGAATCAAATAAGGACATTTATGATGCGAGATAGTCTTTGGATAAGACCACCCCTGAGCAGGATGGCATGAATGCATTGGCAGGTGTCCTTACAAGGGATGGAAAGGACGAGACATCCAGTTTCACGGCCTATAAGCCTGGGCAGTGATGCTTGTCAAGGTGGAGGTAGAGGCTGGAGTAACGCAGCGGAGAGGCAAAAGGTGGCTGGGACTGCAGACCATACAGCAAGATGGGGGAAGTGTGAGGAAAGAGAGAGACAGAGAGACAGAGAGACAGAGAGGCCTGACTCGGGTGAGGTCAGCCTGCACCCCACACACAGCAGCCGAGCTGGCACCTTTGCTTCAGACTTCTGGCCTGTACAGCGAGTGTTTAAAGCCACCCAGTGTGTGGTCATTTGTTACCTAGGCAGCACTAGGAAACAAACAGAGCCAGACAGTTTGAGAATCTGGCCTGGGCCTGCTGTGCTATGAGAATGGAGTGTGTAAGGACCATCTCCCCCTGCCTTTGCCATCATGGGTGGGCCTTCTCTGCTTTGCTTCCTAGTGCATAAGGACCATCTCCCCCTGCCTTTGCCATCATGGGTGGAACTTCTCTGCTTTGCTTCCTAGTGCATAAGGACCATCTCCCCCTGCCTTTGCCATCATGGGTGGGCCTTCTCTGCTTTGCTTCCTAGTGCATAAGGACCATCTCCCCCTGCCTTTGCCATCATGGGTGGAACTTCTCTGCTTTGCTTCCTAGTGCATAAGGACCATCTCCCCCTGCCTTTGCCATCATGGGTGGGCCTTCTCTGCTTTGCTTCCTAGCTTGGTACCTCTAGCTCCTTTCAGTCCATGCTCTTGCTTCATCCAAGCTGCCCTCAGCTTGTCTTGCTCCCCTCTTCTCATACATCTCTGAATCAGGACCACACTCTGCACCGAGCTCCCTGGTGCCCTCTTGCTTGGTA
The DNA here is from genome assembly GCF_030254825.1 of Meriones unguiculatus. NCBI lineage: Eukaryota > Metazoa > Chordata > Mammalia > Rodentia > Muridae > Meriones > Meriones unguiculatus. The sequence goes on along the minus strand of NC_083357.1, from coordinate 3,235,611 downwards.
GCCTTCTCATATCACCTAGCCACCTCTCACCACCCTGAAGCCATCAAGAGCTAATGTTATGGCTTAACAAACACAAGTCATCCCAACAAAGGCCCTATCCCTGCTCATCCTGGGTACGGGTTCCCTGGCAGATCAGCTGAGCCACGAGGTGCAAGCCTTGTGTTCTGGCAGCAGCAGAAAGAAACTCGAAGAGGCAGGGTATACCCTGCCAGGGCAGGGGCAACCACCGCTGAGACTCATTTTCTATGGACATGTACAATGTTAGTAAGGAAGGAAGTGAGGAAGGAAGAGTGGATTTTATTTATTTTAGTTATTTATTTATCTTATTCTGGACCACAGTTTCCCCTATCTCTTCTCCTTTCAGTTCTCCTGCCCCTCCCCATAAACCCACTCCTCCTCTGTTTTCTTTGGAAGGAAGGAAGGAAGGAAGGAAGGAAGGAAGGAAGGAAGGAAGGCAGAAAGAAAGAAGAAAAGCAGGCCTCCCAGGGATATCAACTGAACAAAGCTCAATAAATTACAATAAGACTAGGCAAACAATCCTCACACCAAGGCTGGACAAGGTGACTCAGAGGAAAAGGGTCTCAAGCACAGACCAAGAGTCGGAAACAGCCCCCACTCCTGCTGTTAGGGCTCCCACAAGAATATCAAACTATACATTCATAAAATATGTGAACCTAGCTGGAACCTAGCTGGAGCAGGGTCCGTGATTGTCACTTCAGTCTCTGTGAGCCCCTATAAGCCCTGTTTAGTTGATTCTGTGGGTCATCTTCTCATGGTGCCCTCAACGCTTTTGGCTCCTAGAATCCTTCTTCCCCACGGAAGTGTATTTTAAAACATACAAGGGAAATTATGCAGCCCCAGACTCTATAGAGGGTCATTACACCAACCAGAGGATGCTCAGCGGGGCTCATTGAGCTGGGTGAGAGTGACTCAGGCTATCTATCCTGAAAACCCAGTGTTCACGGACCATCTAGGATGGTGGCCCTGGGTGCCTGTGTCTGCTCACTATGACCTCAGAGCCTCTATGCTGATGACACAGACACAGAGTCATCTTCTCGTTCATTTTTCTCCACCCAGAGGGCCGGCCCATTTTATTCTCCAGGGTCTGGAGGTGAAAGCTGAAGGTCACAGGACTACTAGTTAGTGATGATCAGCGTTTGAACTCAGGTCAGAGGGGCCAGAGATGTGAGAGCTGAGCTGTGAGATCCTGAGAGGATGGCTCAGTGCAGAGAGACAACTGTCATCACTTTACAGAGCAATTGTTAGTATTCACTTACAGGGTCCATCCCAAAGAGCTCTATTTCAAGAACGGTGCCATGGAGAGCAAGAAAATGCCTTTTTTTTTTTTTTTTTAGAAATACACCCTGAGGTGTTTGTTTAAAGGGGGACAGTATCTTGGACTCATGAAGGGGAAGAGGGAGAGAGGTAAAGACTGTGGGCTGGGGGCTGATTGAGGGACATGTATTCATGGGATTCTTGACCGTTCTTGCTCTTTTATGCACTCAAAACTATGCCACGGTCAAAATTATATATATATATATATATATATAAAGAAACCTCTGAAGTCCTTTTTATTTTTAAAAGCCACTTTTTTTGAAGTGTGTTTGACATACAATAAACTGAAAGTGTGTGCTTTGATAAGTTTTGACATCTGTCTGCAGGCAGAAATCTATCACCACAGTCAAGAGTGAATGTAGCCATCACACCCAAATCTATCTTTCTGCTTCCTCATGCCTCCCACGTGTCCTCCCACCCCACTCCCCACTTCCAGGCGCACACACTCTGCTCTCGTAGGTTGCTTGCACGCCCCTCCCCCCTTTGCTTGGCTTCACCATGTTGAATAATTATGCAGACATTCACCCATGCTGCATCACGTTTCAACAGTTTGCTCCTCTTCATAGTCAAGTCCTATTTACTTGACTGGATATACCACAGCTACTTTATCCACTCCCCTGTGGATGGACTCTTAGGTTGTTTCCACACTGAGGCAGTTGTGAGTAAAGCTGTTGCTAATAGCTGCATCCAAATCTCAGGGTGGACACATACCTTCGTTTGTCTTCCCGGGAACGGAGAAGCTGACTCCTATGCACAGAGAGAGTGTCCGCCAATAGTGCGTGACAACTCGTAACCCCATTTGTGCCCCATGATGGCGTGAGCTGACCTTTTGCTCTTTTTGGCTGGAGTCACCTTGCTGATTACACAATGGCATGTCAGTGCGGTTTAAATGTGCACTCCCCTATGATCAGCAGCGATATCATATACCTTTTCCCTACTTCCCTGGGGCATCACGAGCCTTGGGCGAGAAGAGGCACATTTGGGACAGCTGTTGAGAGTCTGAAGGGCATAGAAGGATGTTGGCCTGGGTAGAAAGCTTACAGTCTTAGTGTGAGTACTCAGGGCACTGCAGAACAAGGTTCAAGAACCCAGATTGCTGAGCCCACACTTTTGACTGGGTCCCCAGCAGCTCAGCAGCCAGCCCTGGGGCATTTCCAATCAATATCCAGAACACAGCAGGAGCCAACTGCAGGCTTTCATCTGGTTATTCGTCAATTACCTGAAGCTCATCTCAGAGCTGAGCACATCTTTAAGGAGCCACAGTCAGTCCTTAGCAGGTGGGTCCTCTTCAGAGGAGATGTGCCTAGGACTACTCTTGGCCAGGTCCCTAAAGCCTTCTGTTTACTTCCATCTGCTTCCTGTTGCACTGAGGCCCCACCACCCCCTCGTCCATTCAGCTCCATCTTCCCTTTGACTTAGTCTGGGGGAGGCCTCAGCCAGCCGAAGCAGCACCTTTCCTGTGGAATCTTCGTATCCACACGGGAAAGCCTTAGTGACAGTACTGGCCAGCCTTGCGCCCCACATGCAGCTTCCAAGCTCCCTGAGGACAGTCACAGGCGCCGTTCAGTAACTGAGTCACTTCGTGGTTTATAGCCAAAGCCTTTGCTGTGACATTTGGGGACATGGGAGGGGGCACCATTCACTTATGTTCACAAATCACCCCCCAATGCCAGATATACCCTCTGAGAATGGTGCATCTCAGGCCACCTGGCCTATTGTCACCCAGGAGAGCCATTAGGGCATGTACCACACAGGACAGGCAGTGGAACACCATAACTTTTAGGTTCTCAGAAGGTGCCAGTTTGGAGATGCCAAGCTCCCCAAGACAGGCACTGGCTTTGCCTGTGTTTTTCCTTTTTTTCTGAACCCTTTTTTTCATGTTCTAGCAGTGCATACCCATCTGCACAGCACACCAAGCTATTCCCACCAGAAACGCTGCAAAACCTTTCAAATAAATATTTAGCGTACAATCCGGTAATTTTATGTTGTGAGTTACAAAGCCTTTATCTGGGTCCCACCATTTATTAAACCTTGGGGTCCTGCTTTGGTCTCTAATGGCATTATGTTGCATCAGAATTAGAAGGCTACTTTTTCTCTTTTTTAACAAGGGGTTGCATTATTTGTTGTAAGTCATGCTAATGTTTAAATTTTGAGTCTTTTTACTGCTGATTAAACCTCTGAAGACTAAGGCAGAGTTTCCGCTTCACTGCTAGGAGCAAAGATGTTGGTGTGGCTTGAGGAAGGGAGAGTGCCTGGAAAATGCACGGGAAGGTTGCTGCATTTATGAATAAAGCAGGGCATTATCATTTTTAATAGGAATTAAACAGCTAGAGGGAGAAGTCGGCGATGCCACGATCAGTGCGAAGGAAAACAATCTAACAATTTTAATTAACTGTATTTTAATAGCTTTAGTTATAATTGAATAATTTAAATACCAAGGGAAACACTTAAATCTCCTAAAAGCCTTTTTTTATTTACATTTTAAATACAGTTCACGGTGAGTAGGTGGCAGTGTCTAGGCTGGGGGATGGCATGGGTGACTCTAGCAAGAGGGCAAGCCTGGAAGCACTGTGGGGGAACCCAGGGCGGGCTTCCACCACTGAGGAAGGACCACTGGACAGGGTGGCAGGGCCATCTCTGCTTCCCTTGAGTTCTAGGAGTCCAGCGTGGCAGCTCTCCAAGCAAGTGAGAACTCCAGCCTTCACTCAGCTTCACATAATCCTTACCACAGGACTTTGTAATGACCACCATGGCAGACACAGACGAGCAGACACAGTAATTGTCAACTGCTGAGGGCAAGCAATACCCTCTTGGAGGGGGTTTCCAGATGGAAGAGACAAACAATAAGCCAATAAGCTACTGCAGAAACAAAGTAAGGTATGAAATAAAGGCTAGAGGAGAGAAAGCAAGATGCTGAGCTAGAACAGGGTGACAGGTCTAGTAGAGGCGGTCTTTCTTGGACCAGATATTTAGGTGGAAGCTTTGAGAAGGGTTGGACGGGTCTGGCAGATTTTTTTTCAGGTGGAGAAAGTGGTATGTGTAAGAACCCTGCAGTAGGAAAAGATTGCTTGCATCTCAGAGGATCTAGCTTGAGAAGAAAGACTGAAGATAGTTTTGAGGGAGATGGATTGCTGACCAGGGCTGGGGCAGCCCTTGAAAGATTTTAAGAATAGGATGAAATGAAAGGATTACTAATTTAAAGACTTTCTTCCCGGTCCCCTAATCCTGTGCTCATGTGATCTCATTCTTCCTTTAGCTCATGGGCTTTCCAGGACTATTAATAGACTTGTCTGGACCAGGTTAGTACCTTGCCTGTTACCCTGAACCCACACCCCCTCTGTCAGAATCTCTAATAACTGTGCCATGCATGGCCTTTCTGTGAGTTGGACTTTGATCCTCACCTCTGAGTGCTAATAGAGGTCTAGTTCTGAACTGGATACCTTCTAACATGTGCCAACCCCTAACCCCTGGAGCTGCTACTTCCAGAGTCCATGCAATATCAGCTACTGCTGAGTGTCCAGTCCTAGGCAGAGGCCGGCAAAGCTATTCAGTACAATGCAAAAACCTGTCTTTGGGTCTGGGTCTATACTATGCACCCGTTTTCCTTAACAGCTTGCCGAGAACACCGCTTTGAGTTTTGAAGCCATACAGGTGCCCAAGGACCTCCATAAGGGACAGAAAATCCTGGGAGACATTTATCATATGGCCAGCACTCTGGTACAGAGATGCCGGCTGATGAGCACTGTCTGGAATCTCCATCCTCCTTCTGTTGGTGCTAGGCTGCCCTGAACAGCCTTGGGCCCTCTTGCCAGGAGAGTCTGGCTGTGCCTCAAGCAGACCCCAGCCAGGTAGAAAAGAGCTGTGATCCTCATAAAAAGATCATGGACATGGAGCTGGAAAATAAGTTGGACATGTTTCCAAGCAGCAGAGATCACAGTGTAAGAAGGAAAAAACATCTGTTCTCAGGAGGACGGGGTGCCCAGCGCTTGACTTTGCATGTTCTAGTTCCTTTGGAAGGCTAGAATCCACAGAGTTGCCCCTTGTAAAGAGGAAGAGGAAGCCAAGTGCAGGGCATGCACCTGGTCTTGAACTCACTATGTAGCACAGGATGACCTTGAACTTCAGATCCTTTTGCCTCCACCCCTAGAGTACTGGGATCACAAGTATGTACCACCGCACCTGTTTCGTGTGATGTTGGGAATCGGACTCAAGGCCTCAGGTATACTAGGCCAAGTACTAACTGAGCTACATCCCCAGCTCCTGTATCTTAATCACTGCATCATGGTCTTCCTCCAAGCCCAACTGGGTATATGCAACAGCAATCTCCACCCCAGTTCTCCATCATTTGCCCCACAGATACTGATCCAGGTTTATCCATTCCATTTTACAGAATAATTGGAATTTCAAAAGCGTAAGGACCTGAATGAAGGTGTTTAATCATTTACATCCAGGATGCTTGGACCAGGAACCCAGGGGTCACCAATGGCCTTAGAGACAGCCTGTCCCAGACCAGTTTCTCACTTATCTGTTTCCATAGATGTGGCTTCTGGGGTGGGCTACTTGCCTGTGAGTCGCTGGTCAGGGAGGTCCCTAAGGCTTCGAAGGCAGAAGGGTCAATACAGTGCCGCTGCTCTCAGTTGCCCATCAGAACTAGGTGGTATAACCCTACTGCTGAAGGCACTGCACACTTTGGTTGCAGAACACAAGAGAGATCATGCTGGAACTGAGCTGGAAGTTTCCTCTGGCTAGCATTTAAAGTGCCAGAAGATGTTACGGAAGCTGCTGAAGAGGAAAAGTTATCAAGGGTCACAACCTGCTGTGGACCCTGCAGACAACACTATTGACATGACAGGCAAGATACGCCTGCTGGTGTAATGGTGGCGTGAGTGTCATGGGGTGAGCAAGTACTTCCTGATTAGAGCTGAGTTCTGCTAACGGGAGAGAATTCGCACCTGGTGCTGTAAACTCAGTCGCAGCCCCTGTCAGATAATCTAGTGGAGAAGCAGCTGTGGTTGTTCTGTGACGTGGAGATGTTGTGTCAACAAAATGCTTTCTAAATAGTCATGTTTCTGTCCATGGACTAGAGCAGCTCAAAGCTTGGGTCAGAGAAGCTTGCTTTTGCAGTTGCCAGCAGTTACTACAGAACGAATAATTGGTCAAAGTGCTGAGAATAACTGACTCTTGAATATTCAGCCTAAAACAGGAGACGTGTGTATCCATGAGTGTCACCTCCCCCAAAAGAAAGAAAGAAAGAAAAGTTAGCTGATGTCCCTCCTACTGCTCAGCGTCAGCGTCCCATGAATGGAGCCCAACCTGCAGGGTGACTGATGGCAGCAGCCACTAATCAAGCAGTCTGCCTCCAGCACCTCCCTAGCTGGCAAATACAGGGCACAGAAACCCTCACATGCCCTCTCATCACCTGAAAGGGGGACCCAGCTTCTACAGGCCTAAGCAGCCACCTTCCCCTCCCCCCAAGGATAGCCCAGGATTCTGGAGAAGCAAGGAGGTAAGCCTAGCTCTCTCTGAGATGCTGAACTGTAGCCCTGAACTGTTATGAGCGGAACATGGATGTGTTCAAGTAGCTAGAGTCTGCGTGCAGTACTCCCAGCTCCCATTACCTGACTTCTTGCCTTTGGAGTTAGAAGGAAAAAACCCCGTTCTGTAGACAAGAGGTTGCCTCTCCCCAAGAGAAGTCCAGCATATATTCAGTGTGACGAGGGGGGGTTCCAGGGGCACAAGTCTATAGAGAAGGGGAAATCCTTTTTGAGCCTCAGTTCCCTCCCTCCCCCAGAGTTGCACTGGAAACATGTGCTCTGAGGGTGCAGAGTACCTTTGGGACATACAAGGGCTTTGGGTACATACAGAACACACTGCATCACCGTGTATTGTGACACCCTGAGCCATTTTCTCAGGTGTCTCTCAGGGCCAATAGTTGGAGAACTTGTCTTGAAAAGAAACACTGTTTTAAAACATCCTTTTCTCATTCAAGAGGGAAAGAGGCATTCCATGCTGGTGGGGCTTGCCGCAGAGTAGGGGGAAGCAATTGTCCAAGCTGAGATGCAGCGGGGTTCCATCTTCTCTCACGTTCCAAAGCTCTGAGTACATAGTTTGAAGAGCAGAGAAGCCGGGATAGAGGGTGTAGAGAGATCTGCCTCTGAGAAATCCCGCTGTAGGCTAACAAAACAAACTCCCAGAGTACCAGACATCCTTCCCTGGCTGGTGGAATGCCTAGGCCCCAGACACTGGCTCCAGCTTCCCTCACGTAGGAGTTACAGCAAGTAGGCAGCAGGGTCTAGCTGGCCCAGAAGGGGTGTGGCAACCAGATGTGGGAGGAGGGTGACCAGAACAGGTTCCAAGGGCTACGGCATCTCACACCTGAGGCCTTGGTCCTTCTCCCAGGAGTAAAGAGGGTACTGAGGGCCATGGTTAAGAGGCATTAGCAGCAGGGGCATTGAGGTCCCTGTCCCCTGTGTATGGATCCTGCCTCTGCCACTTGCTTATCAGGTGACTTTGGACAAATGTTATTTTATCTCACAAGTCAGTAGGGAACTTAGCTGTACCCTGCTTGGAATGTGGCTTTGGTGACATGTCCTCATGGAGGAAGAAGAAGCCAGCTTACTATCTGCACACATGGTCAGCAAGGCTCCCGGTTCTGCTGCTGCTGGACAGGGTTCTTGCAGATGTTTGTTTGTTCTACAAACGTGAGCTGTGTCTTGCCCTGTGCCAGATGTTGGGGGCACAAATAGGGCAGGATTTGAAGAGCTGACAAGTAAGAGAAGCCTCGGCTAGCAGGTCATCCTTGGTTATAGAGTTATCTTTCAGATCCAAATCCTCTTGGGCCTTCCCTCTGATGAGAAGGCTTTGAAAGCAGTGGCAGCCAGAATGAGCAGTGGCCAAGGTCATCAGCTACAGAAAGTATGTATCTACAGAGACTGCCTGCAGGCTCTTGCTTGATCTTCAAAGACCAGTCTAAATGCCACTTTCTCTAGGCCACTTATCAGCAAGGCAGGGTCCTCCTAGCACCTGGTAGAGACCTTGGTTCTGAGTATGTTAACATCAGTTTTTGACTCTATTTGTGTCACAGTTTAAACTCAAGTTCAAGAAATGTCAGGCAAGAGTGCTAAAACATTTAAGGGTGTAGGTGTCCAGTTACATGTGGGTGGGATCCTGGAGGCCTTGTCTTTTGGTAAACTTGGGATTCTCTGAGCTTTAACCTCAAAAAGCCAAAAGAAAGCCAGACCTGTTGGATTTGAGGCTTGGAAGAAATGCTAGCCATGGGCAAGGTGGCATAGATTCTGGCATTCATAAGCAACTGGAGACATAGCCACCCCTCTCTCTTGGCAGATCTCCATCGTTCGCTATTGGTCATATAGAATCAGCTCCCATTCTGGGCCTCAGATCTGCATGGAGAAGAAAGTGGTCTTTCAGATCAAGTCTAAACACTCAAAGGTACTCCAAGGCAGCCCAAACTCACCCCTTTGGTTCACAGGTGAGGAAACTGAGGCTACTGAGGATGGGAACAGTGCTTGCAAGCAAGTAAATCCAAAGCCTTCTCAGCAAGAAGGGTTATGTGGGTTGGTCATTTAGAACCCCGATTCTCAGCAGCCTGTTTCTCTCTCATATGAACCAATTCTGCATAGAGGAAATATCAAGGTATATGATGTCAGTGCAGTTAAGTAATCCAGCCAGCTGTATAAACATCTGGACAGAGTAGAGACAGCCCCAAGAGTGAAAGCAGGGATCAGCACGTCCAGACGACTCCAGGAGGTTCTAAGCTGTCACCTGCCTGGGACCTGCTAGGAAAGGGCCTGTTGTGAGCAAAAAGGCAGAGCATGTATCTGTCCCCAAGGGTGAGGATTTCTGGACAGCTGGGCAAAAGGACAAGAAAGCCACTGCGCCTGGTGTGGGAGACTGGAAAACAGACACAAGGGTTAGGAAAACCCTCTTGATGACACGGCATGCTGGAAACAGCAAGTCAGTGTCACAGAGAACTGTTTCTCACTCTTTCCAGAGTAGCCATGGTTGTGACCTTCATCTCACGGGGGAGGGGGGGGGGGAGAGATGGGTGTGGAGGCCCAAAGCCTAGGGCTGGGGCCTGGGAGTCCCCAGCTGCTTTCTTTTTTGGAGTGATCGTAACCTACAGAGGATCTGCAGCACTTTCAGCCCGAAGCTCCAGTTATAGATGAGAGAAACAGAGCTCAGAGAGGGAAGTGGCACAGGCCAAGGCCACACAGCAGGCTAGGGAAAGATCCCATTGCTGGGAGGAGAGCCAACATTCCTTTCCCCAGGTCTATGCTGGTTTCCTCATTACCAAGCTTGCTCTCTGTCTCTCATTTAAACTTACATGTGTTCAGAAGAAAACACTGGTTTAAAAAAAATTAAAATTACATTGTTTATGTATTTATTGTATGTGCGTTCATCGATGCTAGTGTGCACGAGTACACACACACACACACACACACACACACACACACACACACTCACACTCAGAGGTTAAAAAAACTGAAGGCAAGGGTGGGGTCTGCTCTCCCCTTCCACTCCATGGGTTCAGGAGTCAGGGCCTCAAGCTTGACTGCCTGAAGGAGTTTCCTTGCCTGAAAAACATTGTTTTTAAAATATCTAATTACAGAAGTAACATTGTAAGCAATATGAAATACAATGAGGAAAACAGGAGCATAGAACTGTAACAAAGTTTCCAGCTGGAGCTAAGACATTCTCTCTTGCCACACATACACAAACTCTCTGGAGCTCCTCATACTCCTCCCCACACAGCCAGCTTCTTTCTCCTCATACACATACTCACACACACATGGTCGGCATCTTTGGTAAACTATTTCTCCGCACAGTTCCTCCCCAGATGGGAGTACGGTCTCCAGGAGACCGACTGTCTTGCTTGGCAGGATTCATGGAAACCTGGGATTATCCACTCTGAGCCTTGCTTTCTTGGTTTGCAAACTGGGTTATGGTCAACACCTCAGAGAAAACCAAGCTGCGCAAAAGATGTTCTCTCTCTCTCTCCCTCCCCCCTCTTTTCCTCCCCAGATCTTTCTATCCCCATCTATGCAACACCCCACTGTAGCCACACACAGGAGGTCCGTGTCCAGAGACTCCATGAACAGATGGGCTGGTGACAGCAGGGGTCAATGGGAGAGGACTGGAGGAGGATGGCCCACAGGAAAACAGCAGCTCTAGCTCTCGTGTGTCGTTCTTAACCCAACCTCAGGGCTTTTCTGACCTCACTTTTCTGATTTATGACCCTAAGTATCTTAAGGGTCTAGACTAGTACCATCTGTGTACTGAGGATTTTTTTCTTCATCCTTTAGCTCCTCAAAAACACTTCCTCTGCTTGGGCACTGCTTCTGTGCTAACTTTACAATGAGGGCACAAGTCTTTACACTCCACCACAGCCCAACTCCCAAGAGAAGTTTGCTCCAAGAAGGCTCTGAGAACCCAAAACCACAGACCGGAAACTAGGTGTTAGTCTGTGCTAGTAAGAGACGGCAGGCCAGGAGGCACGCGGCACATGCTGCAGGCATGTGGAGGCCAGGACAAACCTTATTGCCAGCAGCTTTGCTCTCAAGAACCAGCCAGACCAGAGTTGGGACACTGAGTCAGCCTGTAGAAGTAGTGAAAACTTAGGGACAACATTTGGGGCTGGCCAGCACAAGGTAGGCAGTGTACTTACCTCCAAGGAGTGGAAATTGAATGTTTCTCTCCTGAGCCTGAGGCTGGGTGATGCTGCTAGCCCTCCAGCCAGAACGCCATGGCCTCCACGGAGAGGAGCAACAGGTGTAGGCTATCTCCTTCTTAGTCCCTCAGAGGTCAGAGATGTGTGTAGTGTGGGAGCAGTCCTCCTTTCCAGGTCAGCTTGTCTTGGGCACATATCCTCTGTGGATACAAGGCAGATGGACCCCAGCTTCATTGTCATTTGTAGCCTTGAAGTCCCACTGGGGACAGGTAACGACTTCAATTCTTTTCTGCCCAGATGTGCATATCTCCTCATGGGAAAAATGACTCAAGGGTCACTGCTCTTTTTACCACAGAGGGGTGTCAGTGCCAGGCAAAGAGGAAATCTTTGGCCCCAAGGAGGGAAACCCTGAGCCAAGGAGGAAGAGTCCTCCTCTGAGAACCTGAGCATGCTTGCTGTGCATTGTCCGTGGGGTGGAGGAGGCCCGTGGCACTCTCTTCACTGAGCACTTCAAGCCTACTCCAGGCATGTGCACTGGCTCCTGGCTCTACCGGCTTTCTGCCAGGAGGCATTCTGTCCTCCGTCAGCAGTGCCTGCGCCCCACTGGGGAAAGCACCTTGAAGCGTGAGGCCTGGAGCGCAGGTCCGAGGTGACACCAGCCTTCACATCTGGTTGTCACTCTTAGCTCTGCTCAGTGTTGCCAAGGAGAAGCTGCTGGCCAGCTTATTCCTCTGTTGACAGTTGGGTGGTTCCGAAAGCCTGACTCTGGGGTGTCAAGGAACCCCAGGGAGTGTCTGTAATAGATCTTGTCATGTGGACTCTGATTGAGCACGGATAGGAGGTCCCCCTGAGGGGGACTGTGGCCAGGACCAGGCCAGAGCCAGTCTTCTGTTCCTATGGGTGAATGCTGGAGTTCAGCAGATAGAATCTCAGTGGCAAGCCCATTCCTCCAGGGTTCCCTAGGATAACTGCTTCATTCTCAGGAGCTGATGGGTGACTCTTCCCCCAGCAAGAGATGCAGATATCTGATGGCAGAAGCTACAGGGTTTTCTGCAACATTCTTCCATTCTCCTCCCCCATCCCCAACAAACACTTGCTTTCAGAGCAGCCACAACTCCACTGAAGACATTGTTCTCAGTTTCTTCTGTGTGTGTGTGTGTGTGGTGTGGTGTGTATGTTTGTGTGTATACACATATGTCTGTGTTTCTGCATCTCTTTTAAAAAGTGGTATCACAGCTCCTACTTGTGTTTATACTTCCTGATATGCGCAATGGATATTTAATGGTTGGAGCTCCAGCAACTATTTTGGGTCTTGAGGTGACTTATGAAGACACTAGGTAGTGTTGTTGTTGTCCCAGAAACAACATAGATGGGATCAGGATATATTTGAGTTCTAGTTGCAGAGTTGGGGAGGGAAACAAAGAAAAGGACCAGTGTTTACAGGTAAAGATGAAGGCAGTGAAGGCAACATGGAGTGGGGGCTAGGTGGCTTTAGATGGGCAACTTGAGGTCAGGAGAGGCCAAAGGGGATGCTGAGAGTTGAGTGAAAAGTGCAAAGGTTGGAAGAGGCAATGAACAAAGGCAGGGGGTAAGTAGTACAAGAGTTGGTCACTAGGAGTCTGCTGAGTGCTCAAGAGAGTATTGCCCAGGGCTGAAGAAAAAGCAATAACAGTAGTAGCTAAAATGCAGGAACCTCAAGTTCTGAGCTCAGGGTAGGCCCAGAGTTCCAGAGCCTTCAGCCACCATTGCTCCTCATTTGCCTTACACTCCTAGACCACACTGTGAATTCATGAGCTGAATCCAGTAAGCCTCCCTGGGTTCCAGAGTAACTGGAAGACACTATGTTTTGAAATAATGGTAACTGAATGAATGAATGGATGAATGGATGTTGTAGTCGCTTAAACTTCCAGGAGTATGACAGCCAGTCCGTCATACACAAAAGCTCATCAGCCCCCAAACCAAACCTAGTCTGGAGGTGAGGTTCTTGGGTGGATGATAAGACTGTCCTGGAAGCTGGTTTGAAAAAACGCAGCTTCTGCTTAGGACTGCAGGGATCTTTGTGGGGCGTGAGCGCCTAGATAATTAACTCTGGCATAGGGAACCATATGCTTTTATACTGCCCCCCCGGGGGGGCAGAGTCACAAAGAAATTATTTGGCAGGTGAGTTTTCCACAGCTGGGGTGGGGAGTGGCTATAGAGTGACATCTGAGAGAGAAAGGGGACGTTCTATATTCTAAGAGATCAGCTCCTAAGACAATGAGCTACTGGGTGGGGGGGCAGGAATCTGGGCAGGCCTCCTGTCTAAGAGATCTTGAATCGGTCCAAGCCTCAGGAGACAAAGTGAAGCTCCTGGACATTGACTCCAGTGCCATCCTGTCTGCGGTACGCGCTGCGCACAGTGGGACCTCACAGGGTCCACAGGGAATGTTTACATGTTATTCCAATGGAGATTCTCCAGAAGGCAGATGTGAACCCATGGATGGTGGTCTGGGTGACCTACCCAGAGGGGATCTCAAGGAGCAGGCTGAGGAGGGTGAAGGGATTGCGGATGGAAAATTCAGTACCAGCGCCTTGATGACGTTACTGGTTCAGGCAGACTTCTGAGATGCTGAGAACCCTCTTCTGCATTGCCTGGGGAAGGCAATGGGATAGATCCTTATCCCCTGGCACTGGTACCCTGATCTGAGGTGTATACCTTGGAACAATGAATCCCTACGCCTCTCTTTCCACAGGCGACATGGCTCCTTACCCTAACGGAGAGGCTGAGAGGCCTGTGGGTCACTGGCTTGCCTTGATGAGATACTTTTTGGCCCTTTCAAGATTCTGCTCATTTTTCTGTGTGGAAGTTTCCCTCAACATATAAATAACTTGAGGTATGGCTAGGGAAGACTTCAAAGGCCATCTTTGTTTCCTGCCACTTGAACAGCTTATACAGTTCTAGATGTTTCTACACGCTGGTGTTGGCCTTGCAAAGGACTTATGGCTCAGCTCTTTAACAAAGTTCATGTGTTTCAGCCCTCATGGGGGGAGGGCACCGTTGCCCAGGGTAATGAACCCTGCCTCCCTAAGGCACACCATTCTTGTAATGGGGTGAAGTATCGTGCAGGGATGACTTTGGGCTGGTGTCCTGCCGGCTTAGGAGATGGGTAGGAAGTCCTGATCAACATGGCAAGGATGGTTGGAAAGTAGATGACAGTGCCATGTTTGAGTCCCTGTGACAGTCAAACGCCACTGCCACCTTAGGGCTCCTCTTTCCCTATTTTGCAGCTTGACACTGTTTAGAGCAGGGCCGAGCTGTTACTGGAACAGGGATGCAGGAGGTGGAGCCACCCATGCCTTGTGCAACCTTCTTTGGCTACCCGCTGCTATGTGTCTGTTCCTAGGAGGTGTTTGGAGCAGCTCTGATGTCCATCTGATGGCCCCTTGTCTCCCAGGGCTCTGCACCTCCCCATCACCTTCCATGAGATGAGCAGCAGAAAGCCTTTCGACAGGGCGACACACCCCAAGCCTCCATCTCTCAAAGCTGCCGCCACCTTCTCTCCCTCTCTGTTAAGTAAGATGCGTAAGCATGATGTTTGTAGTAAGTGATGGGACCAGGATTGAAAACAAGATGCTTCTTTGAAATCAAGTTCCGCAGCTTGATCGTTCTGCGGCTTCCTAGAACCTTACTCCCTTTTTCTATCCCATTGCCTGCTTTTCACGCATCTGAAACTCAGTCTTTTGAGGGATATATCCTTCTGTCAAGATCAGGGTTGGGAACAGGAGCTGGCCTGGGCTGGGAACTTGCTCTGTAGAAATGCAGCCACTGAGGCCTGGACTTGAGGTCTCTTCCAATAGGCCTTCCTATCTGCTATGTCAAGAATGAGCTTGGAGCCCTGAAAGGAGCCTTGGTTCTGAGGGCAGCTGGCAACTTGTGGGCACAACTCTAATTTTCTTTCTCAAAAAGCAGGGAATCCTGGCCTTGGGAGCCACATTAAAAATGAGCAGACTCTGGAAAGTGGGTTATCTAGTCGGGCACCAGGGCAAAGGACATGTTGGCCCCGGAGAAGGTCAGTTGGTGGGAGATAGCCAATGGTAGCTTCAGTACCTTCAAGACACCCGATGAGAAAATGCCATTGCTTTAAAACATTTTAATTAATTTATTTTATTAATTACAGTTTATTCACTTTGTATCCCAGCTGTAGCCCCCTCCCTCATGCCCTCCCAACCCCACCCTCCCTCCCTCTTCTTCTCCTATGCCCCTCTCCCAGTCCACTGATAGGGGAGGTCTTCCTCCCCTTCCATCTGACCCTAGTCTATCGGGTCTCATCAGGACTGGCTGCATTGTCTTCTTCTGTGGCCTGGTAAGGCTGCTCCCCACTCAGGGGGAGGTGATCAAAGAGCCAGCCCCTGAGTTCATGTCAGAGACAGTCCCTGCTCCCATTACTAGAGAACCCTATTGTACACTGGGCTGCCATGGGCTACATCTGAACAGGGGTTCTAGGTTATCTCCATGCATGGTCCTTGGTTGGAGTATCAGTCTCAGAAAAGATTCCTATGTCCAGAGTTTGGGGTCCTGTTGCTCTCCTTGTGGAGCTCCTGTTCCATCCAGGTCTTTCTATCTCCCCCTTCTTTCATAAGATTCCCTGCACTCTGTCCAAAGTTTGAATTTCAGGATCTGCTTTAATACCCTACTGGGTAGAGTCTTTCAGAGGCCCTCTATGGTAGGTTCCTCTTCTGTTCCCTGTTTTCTCCCTTTTCTGATGACTATGCCATTTGCCTTTTTGAATGAAGATTAAACATCTTACACAGAGTTCTCCCTCTTGATTAGCTTCCTTAGGTATATAGATTTTAATATGATTACCCTTTATTACATGTCTAATATCCACTTATAAGTGAGTATATACCATGTGTGTCTTTCTGTTTCTGGGATACCTCACTCAGGATGATCTTCCCACCATTTTCTTGGAAATTTCATTTCCTTGTTTTAAATTGCTGAGTAGTATTACATTGTGCAAAGGTACCACAATTTCTGCATCCATTCCTCAACTGAGGGGCATCTGGGTTGTTTCCAGCTTCTGGCTATTACAAATAAAGCTGCTACGAACATGGTTGAGCAAATGTCCTTGTTGTATACTTGAGTATCTTTTGGATATATGCCCAGGAGTGGTATAGCTGGATCTTGAGGTAGCACTATTCCCAATTGTCTGAGAAAGTGCCAGATTTATTTAAAAAGTAGTTGTACAAGTTTACATTCCCACCAGCGATGGAGGAGGGTTCTTCCCCTTTCTCCACAGCCTCACCATTGCTTCTTGTTGTCATCCACCCATCTCCACTGATGGGAGACTGTTGCCTTTTGAATTCCAGGTTGCAGCACTGCTAGAATGTGATAGGCCTACCAAAGGAGACCTGAGAGGTAGAGGAAGAGAGAAAAACAAGCTGAATATGTGTGCTTAAGAAAAATACTGAAGGGATATGCAGGGTTTTTTGTGAGCTCCTCAGCAAGGGCTTCCAGTGGCGGAAGGCAGAGGCAAGAACAGCTTAGACTTTGCCCTGGACTGTGTAGAGAGTGGGCCGGGTTCTGTGCAAACAAACATAGCACATTTTTCTTTCTGTCCTCTGCACACACTTGCATGGTAACGTCTATATCCTTAACCGATAGACACCCTGGCAAGATTTAGAGAGACATTTAATTCCTACATCTGTCGTAAATGAGGGGACCAGAGTTAAAGCTGAAGTGCCAATGACCCCGAGAGCACACAGCTCTAGTCAGGCTCTGGAAGGCTCCAGGGGCTCCCTGCACTCCCTCCGTCCCACATGCTCCTCCCTCCAACTGACACAGGGCATCTCGTGTCCTCATGGTACTCTCCAACGCGGCTGCTGAGGCCCATGTCTTCTGTAAAAGGTTGATCTTCTGAGGCAGCTGGGGCAGCCAGCCTTCCCAGCAGCCTGCTGGGCCACTCTCTTTTTTGCCGCTTGTGTGATCTGCTAAGTCTCATTTTCAGCAACGGTCCCCTGTCTCTTCTTCTGTTCCAAGAAACTGCTTGAAAGCTTTGCTGCCCTTGACTAAAAGTGTTCCAGGTCAGTTCACATTCTAGAAGCATCTATGGCTGAGGGTATTTTAAGAGTGAGTGAGCCAGGCAGATTTGGAGAGCAGCCAGCTCCCTGACACTTGTCTGCAGAGAGGAGCTTGGGCTGACAGGGAGGGTGGGGAGGATAGAAGGTTTTTTTTTCTTCTTCATTAGAGACAGTGTACTTCCTCTGAAAAGGCATACTGGAATGAGGGCAAGAGAAACACATCAAAATACCATTATATCTGGGTGTGTTTGTGCCACTGTTCTTTGCGTGAGCTCAGCCCTCAGCATCATGGGGGCTGCCTGGAATTGTGTGCTAGCCTCTCTTAAGGCCAGATCTGTTCTCTGACAAGGCCTCCAGATGACAGCATGAGCACTGTGAAGTTCCAGCGGAGAAGCCTTTGTCTGTGACAGCTGAGGAGCACATTCTTGTGCTCCTACCTATGTGCCATTGTGTCAGGCATCTCCGGCGGGGACTGCTCAATACTGGTGATGTCATCACTCTGTCTAACTCGCTCCATGCTCTGCATTCTTGATTCTAAGGCTGGACCTTGCCCCATCGCCAAAGACTAGACCAAAGCTATTCCTCCCCCTCCTTGCCTTCCATCCCCAGGTCTAGGAATCCAAATTGCCACACGTCACTTGGCTGGCGCACTTGCACCTGTCCCCTCCCACTGTGGCTGTCCAGTCACCTCTAGACTCTAGGCCCTGGAGGGCCGCTCTCCCTTGGCTGGAAGGGGCTGTTTATTCCCCCAGGGGAAACCTCAACCTGGGACCCAGAAGGATTTGTCTTTTCTTCTCTGGATGTTTTGAATTTATTTTTTTAAATCATTGGTTCCAGCAATTTGATTCTGGTGTACTGTGGTTCAGTTTTTGTGCGTGTGTGTGTGTTGATCCTGCCTCAGGTTGTTGACTCTCTGAATCAGGGAGTTTATAAATTTCATCAAGTTTGGAAATGTTTAGCCATTATTTAGTCAAATAATTTTTTCTTTTGCTTCCTTTCATTTTATGCTTCTGCTTGGTGGCTCAATGTGGTCCCTAGGGCTCATGGAGACCCTGCCAACTTTTCAGTATTTTCTTCCTACAGGATCAACCCATTCTCTGTCTTCAGGTTCATTGGTCTCCCTGGAGCAGCTAATCCCTGGCTAATCCCACACTCTCAAACATTTCTGTCAAACGTGTTCTTTTTCTTCTTTGGCCCTTCTCTTTGATCTCTCTCTCTCTCCCTCCCTCCTTCCCTTCCCTCTTCCTCTTTTCTCCTTTACCTCTCCCTCTTCCTTTTCCTCTCCCCGCTCCTCCTCCTCCCTGTTTTGGGTACAGTCTCCTAACAGCTGTGAAACGTCTGTGAACTCCACCATCTCTGCTATTTTTCCCCTTCAGCTTTTGATGGACATTCTGTTTGTTTATGCTCCGCGCTGTCCTACTTTGTGCGTCTGATGGTTTGTGGTGTGCAATGGCCTAGGCACCTTTGCTGCAGACAGGTGTGCTGGTTTTGCTCTCTTCTTCTAAAGCAGTGGTTCTCACCCTGAGGGTCGCAATCCCTTCAGAGATCGAATGACTCTCTCGCAGGGTTTGTCTAAGATTATCAACAAACATAGAGATTTACATTATGATTCATAATAGTAGCAAAATATGAAGTAGCAATGAAAATAATTTTATGGTTGGGGATCACCACAACATGAGGAACTGTATTAGAGGGTCACAGCATTAGGAAGGCTGAGAACCACTGCTTTTTAACGGAGTGGGTTTGGCTCTGGAAACTAGTTGTTTCCTGTGGCTTATTTGGTCAGTTTTAGCTGGTGTCTGAGAGTTTCTGGGTAAACTGTGGCGCGGTGTTCTTTAGAAAGAGCCAGCCTGACCTCCGGAGATCCCCCCTGTTACTGAATATACAGGTGACTTGGAAGACGCTCCACTTTCCTATACAGTGTGAATATTTTCCTCCCTGTGAGCTTTGGCAACAGACATTGTGCAACCTCCCAGTTATTGTCTGTTAAGTTTTGTGGCATTTCATGTTAGGCAGGCACGGCCCAGTACTCATCAAAGACCTTCCAAGGCACCCTGCAGGTTCCTGGAGATCATCTTACATAATCTTATTTATCCAGGAGTTAGTCTTGCTCCGTATGGCTACTTTTGCCTCTCAGATGTCCATCTTTTTTGCCTCTGCCAAACTGTGATACTACCTTGACCTCTGCTTCCTTGGGCCTGTAGGCAGGAAACGGAATGATGGCAGGCTAAAGACGGGTGAGAATGGACTAGCCTAGGCACTGTCCTTCTCTGGGGCTCCTGCCCTGCACTGCCTGCCATCATACATGTTGGCAGCTGGAGGGAAAGTTGCCCCCACAACCCCCTATTGCCACCTGCCGCCTGCACGGGATGTGACAATGCTTTTCCTGGCTACATCCTCCCTGTGAGCTCTCCCACCTGGCTCTCCCTCGGTGCCTGTGTTGTCTAGTTTTGTGTCAACGTGACAGCAGCTATAGTCATTTGGGAAGAGGTGGAGCCTCAGTTGAGAAAATGCTCCCACCAGATTGGCTTGCGGGCAATCTGTGGCGCATTTCCTTGACTGATTGATGTGGGAGGGCCCAGCTCACTATGGGTGGCGCCACCCCTGAGTGGTGGTTCCAGGCTTAAGAGAAAGCTAACCAGGGCTTGCGTGGGTCTGCACCAGGTTCTCTGCATCTCTGTTATGGCTTCCAGTTCAGTGTTTTTATGGGATTCCAGAGTATGCAAATGAGTGAGTCTATCACTCTTGATCTTGGCCTTGATTTCTTTTTTCCTCAATTGGTCTTGTACAAATTGGATGTGACAGTTTTTATTTTTATTGTATTCCATTATATTTTATTATCACTTCGAAGTAGTTTTTTTTTTCCTACAGAGAGACAGAAAGGAAATGGAACCAGATGGAAGGAGAGGTGGGGATAAAATGGGAGGAATAGAGGTCGGAGAAACCATAATTAGGATATATCATGTGAGAAAGGAATTTATTTTCAATAAATGGAAAAAATTAAAACAAAATAAATAGATAAACAGGCTGAGCAAGCCCATAAGCAGCAAGCCCATAAGGAGCAAGCCCATAAGGAGCATCCTCCATGGCCTCTGCTTCAGTTCCTGCCTCCAGGTTCCTGCTTCAGTTCCTGCCTGGACCCTCCTCAGTGATGGAATGTGACCCACAAGTATGAGCAGAAAAATTATTCTCTCCACGTTGATTATGGTCATGGTGTTTTATTACGGTAATAGAAACCCTAGAAAAGACAGGTACCTCAGAAGTATGACACTTACTGGGGGTGGTGCGGTTCCTTTGCTGGTAAGTTATACTCAGTCCAGGCCACACATGACTGTGTGGCAACACATGACTGTGGCAGAGGTTTACTCAAAGTCATTTTCACAAAGTTGCAAGGTGTCCTCAAAAAGCACAGTTCAGAGATGCTTAGAGCTTGTTCCAGGAGTCCCACCAAATTTTGAATCAGGAAGGACCTGATGACCCCAGGTTCTGACCCTTAACCCCATTCTTCAGGATTATGCGCGACAGACAGAGGGTGCTACAGGGACTTCTAGCTTACCCCTGCACAGGTGGTGCTGAATCCATCTCCATCTGCTTGACAATGTACTTCTTCTCACTGGGAGCATGGAAGGCACCAGTCAGAGCAGAACAGTGGCTGGTAATGCATCCTGCAGACAGGGTGATATGGGACAGGCCATCCTTCCCAAGAACGCTGGCTCAGGTGTTGATGTCATCTGAGGTAGGGGTTGGGGGAAGTGCTTCGTGTTTCTGGAACATGAAGAGCCCATAGCTGGGCCAAAGAGGAGGAGTTAAGGGATTTTAAAAGAACCAAATAGAGGGATCCTCCTGTTCATCGAGTACCCATTCTACACAAGAAGTTGTGTTAGAGATCGAGCCTTCCACCATCCTTACAGTGTCCTCCTTGGAGACTTTAAAGAATATTCCACATGCAATACATACTCATTGACAGGAAAAGCAGGAAGAACTCCAATCAAGCCAGATACAACGCTTTTCACCTTGCCAGTCAGAAGTAGCAAAGAATCAGAGTGCTGAAGAGTTTCCCAGAAAAGTTTGAGATGCAATTGTTGGGTGCAATGCATCTACTGTAAACCAGCTCACTTGAGGGGCCCAGTTTGGGCGAGTTTTAGCAAATGTGTATGATGGGATGTTACACAGCACTCAAGTCTGAACATCATCTATCACAACACTTGCTCCTGTGTCCGTCTTTGACCAGTCTGCCCTCACTGTGGCATACAGTCACCCATGTTCTTCAACTCCTGCTCCTACCCTGGCATTCCCAGTCCCGCTGCTTAGAGCCTTTCTGACAGATGTGCACCGAAGTTTCATTTTGATCTTACTCTGAAGTTATGTCCTTCAGACCAATTGTGGCACGCCTCTTCTCCAGTGCCTACTAATGTGGAGTCTTTGGGGAGGTTCTCTTCAAACACTTCACCTCTTTCCAAAACTGCCTGTTTTCCTTTTATGTCGGGGCGTAAGAGTTTTTGATATACTCTAGATACGTGTTCTTTCTCTACCAGATGCATGGCTTACAATTATTTTCTCTCCTTCTGTGAATCATCTCTTTATATTCTCAGTGGTCTAAGGAAGGGCAGAGGTATTTTATTTTTATTAAATCCAGCCTAACAATTTCCCCTTTCACAGAACTTTCTGTGTAAACACATTTGAATAGGATTTCCAAGGTAAAATTATGCTTTCTCTTACTATTTTTAACTTGATATGTCAACTGACTTTGAATCTAATGTTCGCGACTGTATTTTGCCTAATCATACTTCATTATTCTTTTTAACAGCCTTCTGAAATCTGATACATATACATATTTATTTAGAATTTTTACATATAAATCCCCTGGTGATATTACCTTATGGATTTGGGGTTTTTGCATATTGTATCTGTCAGGAATAGTTATTGAAATGATTCCAACTTGGGACTGGAGAGAGGACGCAGTGGGTGAAAATGCTTAGTGCATGAGCATGAGCACCTGGGTTTAGGTACTAGCACTTATTGACATGAAGGATGTGTCATGTCTATAACTACAACCAAGTGCTGGGAAGGGCAGAGTAAGGAGGGTCCCAGGGGTCCACTGACCAGCCAGTGTAGCTAGAACAGCACACTGTAGATTCCACAAAGAGGCTGTGTTTCAATTAATGTGGTGAGGGGGCTGCAAAGGTGACTCAGTGGTTAAGAGTGTTTATTGCTCTTGCAGAGGACATAGATTTGTACCCATATGGTGGATCACAGCCACCTGCAAATACTGTTCCAAGATCCAAAGACTTCTCCAAGTCAATCCTCCAGGAAACTCTCAAAACTCCCCATGCAGGGCTGATGTGATGCTTCGTCCTCACTGGCATCTTTTGTTTCAACTCTCATTGACCTCCCTCAGGCCCTGTCTTGTGATCATTTATTTATTCTTTCACTTAAGGAAACAGCCAGGAAAGCAGAGAAGGGAGCTGGGAGATGAATGTCTGTGTTGCAGGCTCTCTCTTCCCCACTTTTGTTCTAGCATGTGGAATGGTCCTACGAGATGGGCTGCAGTGGTGTACAAGTCAGACAAAATGTCCCCGTAGATCGTAAGTGGCTATGACATGCTGTGACAGGCCCTCTTTAGGACAAAAGGCCAGCTGAGTGTCAGGACATGAGGTAAAGGGGAAGGACTGGAGGGGAAGATTGGTGAGGAGAGCAGGCTAGGGGAACTAGGAGAAGGATGGCCATGTCCCATGTGGGTCCAATGCAGTGACAGAAGGAGGATGAACAATGGTGCAAAGGTTGATCTGTGGTACAATTAGTCCCTGGTGTCTCTTAGCAACTTGTTCATCCCTCCATGTAGTCATTACTAAGACCAGGCCAGGTGTCCTCCCCAGCTTGAAAGTGAGGGTTCTTTCTCGAAGCCCAATAACCAATCTGGGTCACTTCTAAGCTCTGAGCATTGCTGTTGTGTATGAGGCACCCATTTGTCACTGTGACCAAAATGCCTGGCACAACAAACTTATGAAGGGGCTCTATTTTGGGCTCAGGGTTTCAGTGTGTTCTCACCATCATGATGAGAGAGTGTGGGCAGGTAAATAGCTCACACCATGGGGGCTAAAAACAGACAGAGTATCTGCTCTTAGTGGCTCCCATCTTTCCCCTTCTATCCCACAGGCAGTGGTATGGTCTGAATTCCTGTGGATCTTTTTTGTAGCCACTTAATCCTTTCTGGAAACATCTTCAGACACCCAAGAGATTTGTTTCAGTTTTCTAGGAGTTTCTAAAGGCAGCCATGTTGACAGTGGAGATAAGCCTGTAGCCTGTCTCTGACCTAGACTGCAGTTACGGATCAGGGGAGTCACTCAGCCTCTGCCTGGTTTGCTAAACTATAGACCCAGGGGTCAGCCAGATGGGGAGACTATTCAAATCCCTGTCAGCCAAACGTACCTGTTACAGCGTGACAATTCTACATTGCTCCTTTGCCCCACTAGGACAATTATGCTTGCCTGCTGGTTCCCAGATCCCCTCAACACTCATGCTCCCAGTGGGCACCCATGTGCTCAGCCAGCCTGTGAGATCCCACAGGTGAACAGATGAAAGCACTACTCTTGACCTCCTCCAACCTGGCTTACCTTTCCCCTTGTTGAACTGGGGAAGTAACATGCAACTCCTGGGGATTGTGACAAATGGTGGCTTAGTAACAGTCTCTTCCTTCTTCCCCCAGAGGGGAGAAGCAAGGCCTTGGGTGTTGTGAGAAGGCATAACTGGTACCCCACCCTTTGGATGTCTTCCTGGGAGACAGGAACAGAATGTGCAGCTGCCATCATAAACAGGACAGAAATTCTATTCTTTTGTTTGTTCATTTAGTTTAGCTTATATTTTTAAGATATAATTGACAAAAGTTGTATATACTTTAGGGATATAATAAAATGATTTGAGAAACATATGGACCATGCAAATAATGACCATAATCAAAATAATTTACACATCATTTCCCGCACGTATTTATCATTGTATATATCATGTGAAAGGCTGGGCCACTTAGAATATGATTTCTTAATCAGATTTCAAATAAACAAATCAGTATTATTAACTAGTCACCATACTTCTGATTAGATTCCCAATGTTCATCTTATAAATGAAACTTGGTACTCTTTGATCAAAACCTCATTTCTTGTGCTTTCTTTAAAACTTACTCTCTATGCCTTCATTCTTTCTTTCTTTCATCATCTTACATCCCAATCTCAGCCCCACCCCACACATGCTCCTCCCAGTCTCCTCTCTCCTTCTTCCCAGAGAACGGGAGGCCTTCAGTTGGACCAGCCTACCCTGGTATCTCAAGTAACAGCAGGACTAAGCACATCTTCTTCCACCAGGGAAGTGACAAGGCAGCCCAGCTAGGGGAAAGTGATGCGGTGTTAGGTAACAGATTCAGAGACAGGTATCAGTAGATAGAAAGATCTCTCATGTTCATGTATCGGTAGGATTAACATAGTAAAATGGCCATCTTACCAATATACAGATTCAATGCAATTCCCATCAAAATACCTACACAATTCTTTACAGACCTTGAGAGAACAATTCTCAACTTCATATGGAAAAACAAAACAAAACAAAACAAAATATCCACAATAACAAACAATCCGATATAATAAAAGAACTTCAAGAGGTATCTCTATCCCAGATTTCAAGCTGTACTACAGAGCTTCATGGTATTGGCATAGAAACATACTGGTTGATCAATGGAATTTAATCGAAGACACACACACATATGGACACTTGATATTTAACAAAGAAACCAATACCATACAATGGAAAAAAAGGCAACACCCTCCTTCCCTCTTCCCCCCTATACCTCTCCCCTAGTCCTCAGAAAGGGGGAGCCCTCCTCCCCTACCATCTGACCCTAGCCTATCAAGTGTCATCAGGACTGCCTGCATCCTCTTTCTTTATTGCCTGGCAAGGCCATCCTTCTAGGAGGAAATGATCAAAGAGCTGAGAACAGAGTCCATGTCAGAGACAGCCCCTGCTCCCCTTACTAGGGAACCCACATGGAGACTGAGCTACCTATAGGCTACATCTAAGCAGGGGGTCTAGATCCTCTACATGTATGGTCCTTGGTTTGTGCACAAGTGTCTGCAGGCTCCGCTGGACCCAGAATTTTTGGTTTTGTTTGTTTCCTTGTGGAGCTCCTGTCCCCTTCAGGTCTTTTTATCCCCTAACTCTTCCATAAGACTCCCTGCACTCTGCCCAAAGTTTGGCTGTGAGTCTCAGCATCTGCTTCAGTCCCCTGCTGGGTGGAGTCATATGGCCACAGAGCTGCTGAGAAGGTCCCAATGGTCATTAAAAAGATGCTGACTTTGCGGGTCACCACAGATGAATGTATTCTGGCTGTAAGATCAAAGCAGACATCATGCTTGGATGGGGCCACATGCCCACATACCTTCTGGCTCCCAGGTCCAGGTGAGGACACGTGTGCTTAGCCAGCCTGGAAGGAGGAGCTGGGCCTTATCTATTCAAGAAAGGCAATGAGAGTCACCCTCTCTCCTAAGGAAAGGTTCCAGTGGGTGTTCTCTCTGAAGTGTGAACACGTGACATTGTTACCTGTGCTTTGAATTAGTCTTCTGTTATGACAAATGCAGAGTCCTCATTTTCCATTAATTTTATTCAATTTCAATGAGAGAACATTTCAAAGGCAAAAAGGAGATGATCTCTCTCCTATACATGGGTCAGCGCTGGAAACAGGTTCACCCTATGGGGATCACTGAGAAAGTCCCATTCTCTCTGGGTTGGAAGTTTGCTTTTGTTCTTTTTATTTTGTATTTGCTTACAGAGGATTATATCTCATTATGACATTTTTCACACCAAATTTGTTGTTGTTTATCTCCCTCCCTCCTGCGACATTCCACTTCTTCCTTCCGCCTTCCTGCTGCAGCAAACTTTATGCTCAATAACTCTTTTTCTCCTCTAGTGGTCCCCTACCTAATTTCATAATCCACGCTTAATCTCACACCCCCTTATTTACATGCACACAAACATTAAAAGTTAGGGATATGCAGATGAGAGAGAACATGTAATTTCTGTCTTTCCGAGACTCATCAGAAGGTGGCTTTTTAAAATAAGAAAATAGAGTAGCCTAATTGCCTTTAGAATTTACCCCGTGGTAGAGGGGAAATTTAAATTAAATGGCTCTTTCCCAGAGGCCAGTGAAGACAGCCTTATAGAAGCATGGCCTTTGTAGTTGGAGAAAGGTTTCCCAGAGCACATCCCCAGCTCTTCTCTGCCCGATGCACACCTGCTCCACATCCATGCTGCTTTAGCTAAAGAGACTTCAGCAGCCAGGATGATGAGCCCCAGCCAGCAACTCTGGGGACTCTGGAGAAGATGATTGCACACAACAACAACCCCATAGTCATTAACCACCAAACATGGTTTAGACAGGCTTCATAGTGGATCCACATATGGCAAGAGAAGTGTCCTTTGTGGAGAAGACATCACACCGGAGGCTTAGGCCGCTGCAGTGAGTTTTGCAAGAAGTCATCCACCGGCATCACACACACTATCAATATTTTCTTGACTGCCTACTTTGGAGTGGCTTCATAGCTGTGAAGCCTTTTAAAGTATTTCTTACAATCTTTGGAATCCCAGGGGATTAATGTTCCCAGAAATCTTCATGGGTTTAAAACTCCTCCCAAGCTTACCAAACAGGTGGCACATTTGAGACTCAAAGCTGGTCCTGGTTGGGCTTTAAAGCCCATGATTTTAAGCTGTTTGTAGGCCCTTGAGGTCATAAAGCAAAAACAAGTTTGCGTATATACTCATGACCAAAGCAACAGCATGAGGAGGCCAAGAATTTCAGAGCTGACATTCTACCCTCATCCCAGCACTGGTTTTTCAGTTTGCCAGGTGGCAAAGTTCCTTGAGAATGTCTCTTAGCTGGGTGTAGCGGCAAACACCTTTAATCCCAGCACTTGGGAGGCAGAGACAGTCAGATCTCTGTGAGTTCCAGGTCAGCCTGGTCTACAAAGACAGTCCAGGACAGCCAGGGTTATACAAAGAAACCCTGTCATGAAAAACAAGCAAGCAAACAAAAACTTCTCCCTGTTCCTGCATGGCTGCATGGTATGGAGATAGTGAGAGGACTGTACAACCATCTGTCTGCTTGCTCATAAGGACTAGGAAAGCTCCAGATAGTGTACTCAGGATGTCTATATCTTCTGGCCCAATCCCTCAGCGGAGAAATGGACTAGGTCCTGGGATGTTCACACCACCTTCAGAGAGGGATGAGCAAGCTTGCTCTCTGCTGGCCTGGAGTGTTTGACACTGACTTTCTAAATGAATGACATCGTTAGTTTGCCTTCCCGAAGTCTTTGCCACATGCTGGTATGGGCTGCTTAATTACTGCTCCCCAAAGAGTTCTCTGCCCAGAGTCACTGGGGTGCTCTCTGAGAGCGCAACACTGGATCGCTTATCAGTAGGTAGGACACAGAGCAAGCCTAGACCCAGTTGAATAGAAACTGTTTGTTGGGGTGGGAAGTTGGAGGGTGGGGGAAGGCCTCAGATGCTAAACTGTATGGACTATGGTTTCCATTGTCTTCCATTGCTGATGGCACTTGTGATGTTAGACATAGCTCCTAATGTCTCTCAGTCTGGCTTGTTTCTCAGAGTAACGGTGACGGAAGGATCTAGGCTGTTCAGATAAGGAAGTGGGAAGAAAATGTGTGTGTGTGTGTGTGTGTGTTTCTGTGTAAATGTGTATCTTTATATGTGTATATCTGTGTGTGTTCATACGTGTCACGTACTTGTGTGTCTCTCTGTGTGTTCATGTGTATGTTCACCTCTGTGTATTTCTGCATGTGTTTCTGTGTGTTCATTTGTTTAGGCATGTGTGCATCTCTTTGATTCTGTGTACATCTGTGTTTATGTTGTCTGTGTGTCTGTACATGTCCGTGTGTGTGTGTGTGTGTGTGTGTGTGTTTGTCTTTCTCTGTGTTTCTTTGTATGTGTAGTTCAGAGATGGTTACTGCAGCCTGTCTGTCTGGAATAGGGTCAGCTGAGATGTCCAGCATGGAGAGGAGTGGGTGTAATCACAGCAGATCCTCTCTCAGGTGAGGAATGCTATGGGACACAGATGAGCTCACCCGGAAGACTCTGCTTCTAATGCAAAAAAAAGAAAAAAGAAAAAAGAAAAAGAAAAAAGAAAAAAGAAAGTACATCATATACTATCCCATTGTGTGAGAAAAAAAAAATCAGACAGCATTTCCACAGATAATCTTGTTAGCATGGAGGACAGTATGTGGGGATTGCTGATGGCCTGGACGTTGGGGAGATGGCTTGCAAAGTGAGGTCATGAGGCAGAAGGAAAGGAGAGGAGTGGGGAGAGGAAGTTAGCCATTCATGAGGAAAGTCTTCCAAAGCAAACTGGCACACCTGCTTTGGCATTTGCATGCAAATGTGTGTGAAGAGATGGTTGAGAGACTTTGGTAAAATGCTACTTTTCTACACAAGATGGTAATCATGTATGTCTAAGAGGACCATCTTGTGGATCAGATGATGGCATTGTGAGTCAGGATGAGGGAACCGTCTGAACTCACGTCTTTTGGGAGACAGAGGGTGTGGATGCCTCTCTGCTGACACCCAGCCTGGCGTCTTTCTTGTACACAGCAACCGCCTTGCTAAATAAGCATGAAGCAGACAGAGCTGTGATTGACTTGCCAAACACATCGATTATTAGTCATTCTTGAGGGCTACAAGTGTGGATCAAAACATATGACAACCCCCTCACTGTAGGTGGGAGACTTTCACCCTGTCAGCCACCAGCTCGGCAATCACAGCGTCAAAGCAGCCATCTCATTCTGGTTTAAAAATAGCTGGAAATGCCCACTTGAAGTGCACACGTGACAAGCGCGAGGCTGGCGGGTGAGCCAGTTGAACGATTCTGACATTAAGCTGTCTGTGGTCAGACATGCGCAGTCATGCCCAGGAGACCTGGGATCTGAGCAAGTGGTTCTTTCTGTACTAAGCAACTTCACTCATGGATGACTCCCTCTCTTGTCTCTGTTCCTTTCCTTCTGTCCCCTGACCTCACCTGCACAGAAAGTCATTCTTGCTCACACCTCCCTTAGCTCCATATTGGCAGCCTTCTCACGGATCAGGAAACTGGGGTTCAGAGATGTAAGGGAGCTCGCTCCAAGTTTGAAAGCAGGTATGTGGGAGTATAACAATTTAACAGCGTACCACAGAGAGGTAGTCTGAGGGCAGATTCCTGGAGCGTGCTGGGTTTGTTTACTGCAAGTCCCTCTGTGCCCATGATGCATATAGTGGAGTTATCAGAATGTGACATCATTGTGATGTCTTTGCACCTGCGGTATGTGATTTATGGGTCCTTTAACCACCGAAATGGCTCAGGACATGAGCTTGCTGTGTAAGCATGAGGCCCCAAGTTCTAACCTGCATAAAAAGCTGATCAAGGCTGTTCATACCTATAACACCAGCGCTGGGGGGTATGGAGACAGGCAGATTCCAAGAACTCACTAGCCAGCCAGCCTCTCCAAAAAATGGTGAGGTTCTGGTTCACTGACCCCGATCAAAAGGCAACAAAGCAGAAAACAACAGAGGAAGACATCTTATACCCTGCTCGCCATGCACACTTTCCATGAAGGTTCCATGCTGGGAGTGTTTTTCCATGTCCCTGTGGAGACTCCTTGAAAAGAGAGGAAGCATGTCAACTGTGCCCTGGAAGATCACCAGTGACTACTGTGAGTCTGGACAGTTAACCTGGAGAGTTCTTTTTCCCTTTGCACTTAGGGATAGCACAGGACACCATGACTGCTCCATGAGGTATTGCTAGCTCTCTTCCTGCCACAGGGGTCTGCTGTGAGCAACCAAGTCACCAGGACCCGGTAGCGAAAGACAGAAGACCGCGTTTTGTTGTCTCTCCCCTCTCTCTGTGAATGTTCAGTCCTTGAGAAAACTCCTGTGGCCAGTTCAGCTTCTGCTTGGATGCCTCTCTCAGCTGGGATCTCCCTTCCTTACTTCCCACAGATAATTAGCTTCAGCCGTGAGTAGCCACTGTTGTTCTCCAGACTGAAAATATGTAAGGTCCCCAAAGAAGCAGAGTGCCTGCTTTCTGACGTTAAGCGTTTCACTTAGGCAGTAACCGGGTGCCATCCCTTCCGTGGCAGTCCTTTGAGTTCAAAATAGGAACTACCTAGCCCCTGACTCTTCCTAGTTTCACTCTGCGGCTGATGTTTGAGCTCATTGAAAATGGTCAGTTTTCTGGTTGGAGAGATGGCTCAGCATATACAAGTACTGGCCGCTTTTCCACAGGACCTGGGTTCAATTCCCAGCATCCATATGGCAGCTCCCAACTATCCGTAACTCCAGGTGATCTGACACCCTCACACAGACACACATGTAGTGCATATGCAAACACCAAAGCATATGAAATAAAAATAAACAAATAAAAAAGCAAGAAAAAAAGAGAAAATGGTCGGTTTTCCTCTTCAATGTAAGAACTGAGAATCGAATCTAAGATTCAAGTGGAGTCCAACTAGGAAACCCGTGAATGAGACCATGGCTTCTTTGTCCCCTGGGCGTGTGCACGTGATTTGTCTGCACCTGGCTTTGCAAGCCTGAGCGAGCTTGTTGCACCTCCATTGCCCACTGAGTGATGTGGCCTGGCTCTCCTTTCTCTGTCTTGTTTGTCAGCCCCTCTCAGCTCGTCAGAATCCATGGGTTTGATAAGGAGCTCTCTATGCCTTCATTCAAGTATTCACAAAATTTGTTTGAACAGGAGAGAGTCAAGGACAAAGGCTTATCTCGGGCTCTGGAGAGCAGCGGAACTGACAAGCCGAACGGCAATGAATTAATCAGCATGCCCAGAGCACGGCCCCTGAAGTGACTATATGTCCACCTTCCTGATTGCGTGTAACCTCAGCAAGAGCTCTCCTTGCTACCCTAAAAGGTATGTAAAGACTTTAGAGTACAGCTCCCGAGATCAACGCAGTGTGCTCACCTGCATAGTCACCCACCAGGGAGAGGAAGGGGGGAGGAGAAATAAAGGGAAAGGAAGGAAGAGAGGGAGGAAGGAAAGAGTGATGGAAAGATGGAAGAAGAGAGGAGGAAAGGAGGGAGAGGGGAAGGGAAGGGAAAGGTGGGAAGGAAGAGAGAGAAAGATGGAGGGAGAAGAGGACAGAAAAGACACCAGATTTCTTTTCAAGGACTGGTGTTGGGATACACACTGCAGTTGCCAGGACAGGCTGCAGTACAAATTCCCAGAGAATGAAAAGCTCTCCTGGGTTCCTGGTAGAGTGTAGCTCAGGTCCTTCCCAGACATTGGCCTCCGCATGTGGTCCTTGTGTCACCCTTAAATCTGGAGGGAATTTGTTCATCTTCATTCAGGATTTTGTTGGATTTTGTCAGGAGCCTGCTCTCAGCTGGTCACTGATCCGGTAGCCAGGCACACAAGATTAGGACACCGGCCTATAAGATGCACAAATTCTTGGCCTCTTCATACCTCAGTTCCTCAACACTGACGGCAAGGACTTTTCTGCCCAGTAGCCAGAGATCTTGAATGCATCCCAACCCCTAGGAGGTTGTTTTTCCCTTTCTGGAGTCAAAAGAGCCTCATCACAGTCTGGAGAAACAGAGGTTCTGCTATCATTGCCTCACCCTGTGCTGAGTGTGAGCAGTGGCTCCATATCTTTCTCACTGTGTGTGTATCCATGCATACACATGTGTTCTCATGCACACCAGAGCATGTGCAAATAAGTTTAAATGTCTGCGGAGCTCAGAGAACAATCTCTGATGTCTCTCTTCAGTCTGTCTTTTGTTTGAGGTAGGATCTCTCCATGCTTGGAACTTCGCCGTGTATGAAAGGGAGCTTCCGGGTACTCTCCTGTGCCTCCCATCTTCCTATGTCTGAGGTTACAGGAACCCCTGTACTTGGCTTTTATATGGTTTCTGGGACTCAAACCCAGGTATGTACAGGTTATTTGAGAAGCAACCACTTTATCAACTGAGTCAACTTCTTAGCTTCTTCCCCACCCTGCTCTGAGTAAGGATTTAAATTTCATTTCCCCCAGACCTTCATGGTGCCTCTGCCAACACATGTCAGCAGGAATCTGGTGTTCATGGTGACAGAGAATCAACTGTACACCAGTCTAGAGCCAAACAGGTGATCTGTCTGCTGGTCGCTAAGTTGGAGGGAAGAACACAGCGTCCCATTTAGGGATGCACACATTGTACCAGCCCCAAACTGCTCCCATTCTCTGAGCTCTCCTCAGTTATACGCAGCTGCTGAGGGGCATTTCTGACCTCTGAGAAGCTCAAAGCTTATACAGGTTTCACGGTATTTCATGGAACAACAGCTTTCTGCTACGAATGTCTGTGACGCCATTCTCCCAGTAGCTCAGACGGTAACCCGTACTTAAGAGAATTCAGGAATTACATTACTCAGTATTATTCTTATGAAACATCAGACGGAGCACCTTAAGAAAGCAAGGGTGGTTTTGCTCAGGCCTTCAGGGTTTTCTTCCCATCCTGGTGAGAGGGCATGGTGAGCAGGGAGTCTGACATCATGGCAGCCAGGACACAGAGGAGAAGGCTGCCTGGCCTCCAAGCTGCCTTTTTCCCTTTCATTCTATGCAGGCCCCGAGCCGGTGCTGCCTATATTCAGAGCACATATTTTTTTCTTCTTTCTGTAGTTGATTGTGTCTGGAAAAGCCTCCCACAGGGGTGTGTGTTCCTGATTTCCCAGGTCATCCTCTATCCAATCAACTTACAATCATAATCAGCAGTCACAGACAGATTTCTTTTAGTTGGAATGCTATTGCACACTTAATCGGCAATGGTGGGAACATGCTTTCTACATGTACTGGGGAATCAGAACATCCCTGTGGTTATTGTGTTGGGTGTTGTGGAAAGGCAGCTGTGTTATCTCTCAGGTGTGTCCATGGTCTTTATTGCTATGGAATGCATGCAGAATCGTGAAGAGAAAATGCCTGGGTTAGCTCAGAAAGGAACCTTGTTTTGGGTGCCATCATAGTCTTGAGCTAATCACCACTGCAAGGCTTGTCCATGCCTAGACCTGGGGCCAGGGCCAGCTGTACCTAATATCAGAACTGGATATGAGGAGGCTTCCCATTTCCCAGCTGAGAATACAGAAAGAAAGGGAACTCTTGCCAAGTCTCAGAAAGCAGTACCCAGAAAATGCTTATGGGTTAGAGGGAGCCTGGCCTAGAGCAGCAACTTCATCTCTCTTTGGTGAGTAGTCTTTAAAGTTTTGCACCCATGACATGTTTACATGCCCAACTTTCACTGATACTGATGCTGTTCCAAATAGCCACACTCCCTTCTCTTGTAAGCAGAACCAACTTTGAGAGATCCAGAGATGGCCATGCTTCAGGAAAGGTGATCCCTGGGTGGAGGGCAACCGGGTTGATGCAAACTTCTGGTCTTCGATATCTGGGTGCTCACGGCTCCTTATCATGGTCTGGCTGCCAGTATGGCATGCATGGGGGTAGGGGAGGGCACGCTCTTGAGGACAGTGTTCTAAAGGGGTCACTCTAGTGCCAGGAGGGATGGCTGAGAGGCGAAAACCCTCCAAGTGAAAAGATCAGGTAAAAGACCATCTTCACAAGGCTCAAAGCAAGGAGAGAAGCAAAAAATAGTGCTGGCCCTGGGACTGGACAGAAGGGCACATTGGGAGGGTCAGTATGGCAGGGGCAGAGGCAGAGAGACTTGTAAGTGGATTGTCTAAGGAGGCTGAGAAAGTAAATAAAAGTGACCTCCTGGCAAGAAAGGAGAGCCTCATAGAAATAGAGCGCAGCGGGGGACTAGCTTTCCTCTGGATGTGAGCTCAGGTGTGTGTGTGAGGGAGCTGGCGATGCTTCTGTGGAGTTGTGTGGCAGGCATATGGGAAACAGGAAGAGAGGCTGGAACAGAAGACAGGTGACAGCAGCCTTTCAAAGGCAAATCTGTGTGAGAGACCAGGAAAGGATAGGTCTGAGAAGAAAAACCACGGCTTACATATCCAGGGAACAAGTCAAGGGTAGATACTGTATGGGTTAGGCTGACTGCAGAGACAGGAAGTAGGAAGGAAGGCAGGTCAGAGTAGACTCGAACCATGAAACCCCACCTCAGACATTTAGCTTAGGAGTTGAGAGCTTCCATCTTGGCAGACTTTATAAAGTCTCAGTCATTCCACCAGAGATGGGGAGTTTTTCCATCTTTCTGATCAGTGAGCTCATGTGATCTCACTGTAAGCTGGCTTTAGCAGAACCACGCTTCACACAGGAATTGGGGCTCTCCAGATGAAGGCAGGCAGCCCTCTTTTTGTCTCTCATCTGTAATACAAAGGGTGTTTCCCCAGAACCCCTTGCTGCACAGGGCCACCCCAGCATCATGGCTGGTGATGGAAGTAAGAATTCCATGGCGGACCACATGTTCTCCAAGGGTGGCCATGGACCAACCCAGCCCTACTGAATCAGACATGAGAGAAATGACTAGGTACATGGGCCTGACAGACTCAGCCAGAACCCTGCAGCAGCAAAAAGATGGAAGTCCTGGTTTACGTCTGTAATCCCAACACTCCTAGGGGACATCAGAGGTGGAGACAGGGAAGCTTGCTAGGGGACTGCTAGCTTGGAGTATGCAGCAGCAGAAACAAGAGAGACCTTGCCTCAAAGCAGTGGAGGATGAGACCCGACACTCAAAAGCTTCCTGTGACCTCCACACGCACACAGTGGCACATACGAGCTTGTAGGTTTCTCTCTCTCCTCTGCCCCTGCCTCTGTCTGTTTTCATCTCACTCTCTCACACATACACACAATAAATAAATTAATTAAAATTTTAAAAAATGAGAGAGTTTAAAATATATGCAGAAGACACGGTATGCTGTCTTTCAAGGGTCTTTACAGCCCCAGCTGGTCTCTCAGCCCCCTCTCCCTGGCCTCCAAAGTGAAGCTTTCTCTCGGCCACATGGAGCCAGGATTGAGCATGGTCCTATGGCTCTGAGTTCTTGGGCATCTTGCACATCCAGTCATCCTTGCTGGCAAACGTCTCCCCGGACCTACCACCCTCCCTCACTGTCTGTCTCCTTTGTGAAGCCTTAAATTACACAGACTCTTTCGCGGTACCATGATGAGTCTCCTTGTCCTGAACTCAGCTTCTGGGATAGACATGTTTCTTCTGGGAAGCCCTGCCCATCCCTTTCCAGAGCATGGAAAGCCCGATATGCGAAGTTCTGAGTGCTGCAGTCACGAGGGACTACAAGACCAAGAGTTTCGATGTGAACACCAGACAAGGCATTGCTTGCTCCTGTCCTTGCCTAGGGTAGGCTGTGCCACTGGACAAACATCTAATGTCACCGAGCCTCCCTGGGATCATCTGTAAAACCAGAATTTCCCTAGCAGTATGGTTATCATCCTCATGTGAGGCCGCGAGGCACCTAATGCGTGAGGTTCTGTCCTTGCTACACAGCAAGGCTCCAGCCTACCGGCCTGTACTGTTTTAGAATCATCTGTGGAGCATCACTAGCTAACATGTTGGGTGTGGGTGTGCTTCTGGGGAGATCTCATAAGGGGTGACCAGGTGAAAATTTCATAAGGGGGATGAGGCAGTTTGGCCTAAGGCTGTTGATACTGCCTGCTCTGCCCAGGCAGATTCAAGTACACTAAGGGTTAGTTAGTGTCTTCTTTGCTCTAGGCCATTTCCTGGAAAGGCTAGGGGGAAGGCAATCAGCTACCAAGGAGCAAAGACTTTTCTAAGGGATGTCTTTCTGTCTGACAAGCTCCTCTCTACCCCTAAAAAAGGCAAGCTGGGCATAATTGCTGAGGTGTCCCTACACCCCAAGCAAACCCTTGGCTTCCACATCGCCACTGCCCCTTGTTCTTGTTCCAGATGTATCCACCTCCCTGATGGGAGGTGTTGTTGACATCTGCTATCAGTGACAGATTAGGTACTTGCAAGCCGAATGCAGGGCCTGGCACACAGAAGCCCAGCCATTGCTCTCTTACCTTCTCTGGGTCACTCTGTTCTTTGGAGGAGTCCCTTTCTCCCCACACATGACCCCACTGCCAGGAAGATGATGCTGATTATTCTGTCTTGGTTCTAGATTCATCAGTCCTGACTGCAGCACTGGATGGAGGGTGGGAAGCCTGGGGGGTCAAGGGGATGCCTGAGGACGAGTGGGTTGTGGGTTTATAGAGGGGCAGCTAGGGAGCTAGTCAGCAGGAGCAAGCAGCCCATGAGATTGTGGGCTTTGGCCTCTTGCTTCTGCCAAGATGCTCCAGGCTCTGTGTAAAAGAGGCATCTGTTCCTGCCACTACACATGTGACTGGAGGCTAAGTCATAATTAGAGGACCACGAGCATATTCACAGAAGACACAGCTCTAGTGTCTTTCAGTGATGGCCCAGGGTGGCGACCTGTCATTTCTGATTAACCATGTTTCTTAGGACTCCCGTCTCATTTCAGAAGTGCACCCAGTGCTGTGCGGCCAACAGGAGGCAGAGGCTGCTGAGTATGGTGTTTGGCCATGTCGGCTCTTTGTCCTGCTGGCCTGGAGACTGGGAAGAGGGTATGCCAGGATCAAGTATCTTAAAGTGGTTACCAAACAGCCCCAGTCCTCTGG
The DNA here is from genome assembly GCF_030254825.1 of Meriones unguiculatus. Classification (NCBI taxonomy): domain Eukaryota; kingdom Metazoa; phylum Chordata; class Mammalia; order Rodentia; family Muridae; genus Meriones; species Meriones unguiculatus. Next base: position 3,198,915 of record NC_083357.1, on the reverse strand, counting down.
GCCCCACCGTTTCCTCTAACATTGCTAAATTACCCCAAAGGCCAGAGGCATGCACCATCTTGCAGACCAAGCCAAATGAACAGGAAGACTGTCCGTGCCTTCTTTCTTGTTAAAGCAAGTTTCCCACAATGCATTGCATGTGTTTTCTGAGAAGGGCTCTCAGAGGCCAGCCTTTGTAGTCCTGCTTCTTCCATTGAGTGGGTCCTTTGAGAAAGCTCCTCCATGTATTTCAGCAGAATTACTCAGGGTTCTCTCACCATATCATGTTTGGGTGTGGAAATCTTTCTTTGAGAGCAAAGGTAGAAAGCCTGAGTCCCAGCCAGCTGCTTCCAGATGCTTTGAGCTTTTCTGGGATCAGATTTTCTTCTAAAAGAAGGACATTTCTTTTAACATTTTAAGTTTCTTCATAAAAAAAAAAATGGCTGAGCAGATGACTCAGTTGACAAAGCACTGGTCTCATAATGAGAAGACCTGAGTTTGGATTTCTAGAACCTGTGTAAAATTCAAGGGTAGTGATGCATTCTTGAAATCCCAGAGATGGTGAGGTAGGGAGTGAAGACAGATGGATCCCTGCAGGCAAGGACAGCTAGTTGAGCCTACTTGGTGAAGTTCCAAGCCAGTGTCTGCCTCAAACAAAGGATAGAAGGCACCTAAAAAGTAACAACTGAGGTTGTCCTCTGAGCTCCAGGAACCAGAAACACACATGCTCCTGTGCACCCCCATTCACACACACACACACACACACACACACACACACACAGCACACACACACAGCACACACACACAGCACACACACACAGCACACACACACAGCACACACACACAGCACACACACAGCACACACACACAGCACACACACACACATGCCTGTGTATAAACACACACGCACATACACACACGGGGCCATAGTTTGTCTACAATTTATTAGATAATGAAGGGAGCCCTATATGGTTCTCAGGGGAATAAAATAGTTTACCCATAAGCCATCAAACTGAGGAGTCGGCTTTCTGCTTACTGAGACTGAGTTTTTCATTCTTTCTTTCTACCTGACTTTCTTCTCCACACACAAAGGTGGTAAAGACAGCATCATCCACAAAGATCAAGCTCTCTTCTGTTTCCAGTTAAGCATTTGCTTGTAGCTGACACCTATTAATAATTTAAAGGTCCCGCTCTTCTGAACAAAGATCAAAATTAATCTATTAGCCACTTGGGGATATTTACATAAATTTGTCAGTGGCTCTTGAAAACCCCTTTACCACTCGAGATTTCGTGTAACCTCACACACCATTATTGAGCAGGAGAGGATTTGGTGATTGTATGGCTCTCCCCCTTCTGTATATTTGACAAACCGCCACTGGGAATTGCTTAGGAGGTAAATAAGGTCATTCCTCCTGATTTCCACAAGCTGCTGAAGTTACAGGAGAAATGCAATTACTTTCAGATCCCTCTACATGCAATTTACTAATAAGCTCCAGAATGGGGAAACATGTAATTAGTAATTACACTAGTATGTGGTGATCCAGGGCTTACCCAGGCAGTCTGTGGCTCTACAATCTACTGGCAAAAAAGAAAATGAACTCAGTATTCAGAAACAACTCTGTCACACATGCTTACACATACACATCTTTTATTCTAAAATATCTATTGCTTTATTTTTTGAAAGTGATATAATTTTGTTGCGATTAATATATTAAAAGGCATCAGTCAAATTAAAAAAAGAAAGATGCAGCCTTGCCTTTTTTTTTTAATGTGTGTGTGTGTGTGTGTGTGTGTGTGTGTGTGTGTGTGTGTGCCATTTAGTATATGTGGAGGGCAGAAAACAACTCCTGAAAATAGGTTCTCTCCTTCTACCATGCTTGTCCTTGAGAGTCAAACTCAGGTCATAAGTTTGGCAAAAACGACCCTTACTCACTGAACCAGCTAACTGGCTCTTTGGCACGCAGGCAGGGACAGAGGTAGGAGATTGAGATTGTTGCTGTTTATTTGGGAGACTGAGTATCATGAACCTCACAAGGACTTTGAATTTCTATTTCTCCTATTTCCAATCTCCTGAGTGCCAGGATTATAGGTGTGCATCACCTATGTAGTGCCAAGAATGGAACCTAGGGCTCTGTGTGTACTAGGCGAGTGTCCACCCACTGACTGGCCACTCGTGGCCTGAGCCTGGTGTCCCTAAGAGGAGCTGCTGCTGACAGATTTACTGCTTTGCATACACTTGTTATGGGTTTCCAAAATCACAGCTACATCACTGGAAGTATTCTCGTGTCTACGGATTCAAAGTGCTGGTTTCAATAAGAATGGTTCCCGTAGGCTCATACATTTGAATGTTTGAAAGGATGGAAGGATGAAGAGGTTGGAGGAAGGGTACCACTGGGAAGTGGCTTCCAGGTTTTGAAAGCCCAGGCCAGGTCCAGTCTCTTTCTGTTTCTGGCTCTAGGCTAATTTTCCAGCACCATTCTGCCTGATGTCTTGCTCTCAGCCACCATGCTGCCTGATATAATGATAATGGACTTTGAAACGGTAAGTGAGCCCCCAACCAAATGGTTTGCTTTATAAGAACTGCCCTGGTCTCGTCTCCTCATAGCAATAGAATACTGAGTGACTAAGACATAGGCCTGTCCTCTATAGGACTCAGTGCCCGAAAGGACATGTCGTTGATGGAGTAAGAGTGGGCAGTGAGGAAGAGTAGCAACACAGCTACAGTGAACGCCTAATTCTGAGGGATGGCTGTAGCATGTTATATATGTTACCATCTTTACAATAAGAAGGAATAATTATACCCTTTTTTGTAGCAGGAGAAATAGAAATGAAATGAGGTCATGTCCCTGCGTTTCTTGGCTAAGATCACTCTCAGTGACCAAGGGTGCAGAGCTGGGATAGCATCCTGGGAAAGTCTGACTTCAAGGGCAATAAACTCCCAGCACACCACAGGCTATTCTTGTGGCTGTGACTCTGTATTCTGAACGAAGTGGCCTGCATTAAACCCCTGAAAAAGGGTGATTTGGTGCCGTCGGCAACAGAATCATAAAGCTCATTACTTCCCCCAAGCCATCTCAACTTTAGGAATTTAGCTCAAGAAACCATACCCTCCCCCAAAATACAGAGCAGAGTTTATGCACAGAAATGTTTGACAATGATATTACTTATAACAGCAAAACCCAAGGAAAGAACTCCACATGCCCTAATGTAACACCCAAGAAGAAAGTTGCAGTCTTAGCCAAACGGAAACAACAACCATGGAACACACTGAGGAAGACAGGTTAAGGACATAGAAGAGGTTAAATCAGGATGGAGAGCAAGGCCAGGCTCAGAATTGTGTACATGGTGAAGACTCACATGAGGGAAACAATATTTATACAAGAGAGATACAGACCTAGTCTGTGTGGTAGGTTCACAGGTGTCTTTAGTTTTAAAGAACAGCTTTAAAGAGCTGTGCTTCATAGACCAAGATATCCACTCTTTACTGTATAATAGTTACGATTTGGTGTGTTCCCAGAATTGCATGGTCATTATCACTATCTGATGAAAATTTCATAATCTCATTTCTCTCCCCTCCCCCAGCCCCTGGTGAACATGAATACATTTCTGTCTCTGTAAATCTGCCTATTACAGACACTTCATATAAATGGAATCATGATATGTGGCTTTTTGTGACCGGCTTCCTAGACTTAAAATCCAAGGTGGAGAAGATTTATAGGCGTGCTTTCCTCTGAGGCTTCACAGGTTCAATTCTTACATGTAGGTCTTTAGTCCATTTGTATGCAGTGAGGGAGGGACCCAGCTTGGTTGCCTGTGGATGCCTACTTGTCCTGGAAGCAGTTGCTGACCTACCTGCTCTTTTCTATGTCTTGGTATACAACAAACAATCATCTATAAACATAAAGACAGACAGACAGACATTGTCTGTTCCACAGCACAGTGCATGTCATTCCCTGTGAAATCGGAATAGTAGTACGTGTTTACCATAGTGAGGTTTTTTGTTTTTTGTTTTTGTTTTTTACCAGGTGAGTCCTGGGGATTGGACTTACACAATCAGACTTGTTGGCAGGCATCTTTGCCCAATGAGCTATCTCTCTGTCCCTATAATGAATATTATTAATGTATACGCCAATGAACAGCATGCATCCAGTTCTCTGAGTCTATGATAAAAAGGGGGATTGTTGCTGTTGACATTTTAACAGTTTGAATGGCTGCTAAAGTGCTTGCACTCTCTTCTCCTTCAGTGATGCAGGAAGGGTCCTGTTTGTCAATATCCTGGCAGTGCCTGTCGCTTTCTTCTTTATTTAAACCAGCAGATGTGAACTGGTATCTTGTTGTGGCTTTGATTCACATTTCCTACTAACTAATTATTTTGATTGTATTTTGTTCACTATTGCATGTCTTCTCTAGAGAAACATTTATCTTTTTCTTTTTTTTGCCTATTCTAAAGTGTCTACTCTTTTTCTATTTGTTACTGAATAATATGAGATTCAGAATATATACACAGAGGGAGGAATCTAGAATCTTATTCTGATGAAATCTAGTCTGTTTTTTCTTATTGGGTGCTTGTATTTTGGCTCCATATATAAGAAATCAGTGCCAAATTTAATGTTGAACTTTTTCTCTCATATTTTCCTCTAGGCATTTTTACATGTTCAAACGTTCCTTTGCAGGTGGTGTGAGGTAGGGATCCGATTTCTTGTTTTGTCTTGTTTTTTGTGGATATTCAATTGTTCCAGTAACGTTTGCTGGTTAGCCAAAAAAGTAACTGACCACAAGTGGGGATATGGCTTAGTGATTAAGTTGCTGGTCATACAAGCAAGGGGTCAGAGTTCAGATCCCCAGAACCCATGTATATGCTGGGAGGATACGGTAACCTGTCTGCAATCCCTGCCTCAGAGGTGGAGACAGGAAACCCTGGATCACCTCGTGAGATCAGCTATATTAGTGAGTCATGGTTGCATTTGGTAAAAGATGTCACCTCAAAAAAATAATGTGAAAAAACAGTCAAGGAAGATTCCGGACATCAATCTCTGTCTTCTACATGTATGCACACACAGGAATACAGCCACCCACCCATACAGGTGTCCCACACACAGGTGAACATGGATACAAACATGTATGCATTCATACTATCTATATAAGCACATGAAAAAAAGGGAAAACCGAAAACTGTTAATCAATGTAGTGATTTTTTTAATGGACTCTATTTCTTTGATCTATATGTTTATTCTTGTATCAGTACTACACAGTCTCTGTAGTAAATTTTGACATCAGGAGTGGGAATTCTCCTATTTGATTCTGTCTGGAGATCTTTTTTGGCTCTGTTGAGTGCCTTGTGATTCTCTATGAATTTGAAGATCCGCTTGTCTGTTTCCACCCAAAAAGGCGGATGCGATTTTGCGCGGGGTTTGCTGAATGCAGACATCTGTTTGCTGGAGACTGCCAGCCAGTTAACAAATGATGGCTATGCCGACATCAAACCCTGTGGCTTTTTCTGAGCTGTAAGTGAGCGCCTTCTTCGCCTGGCAAGAGCAGTGTAGCTCGGTGGAATGCTGGGGCGGGCTCGGAAATTACTCCTATTACGGCACAACAGCAGCTCCCCCGAGGCCAGTTCTCAGCCACTCCACACGGCTCCACCACGCGGCTTCTATTACTTAGTCCAGCACAGCTTTAAATACCTCCAGGCACCCCCTCACCACTTCCTGTGGAATACTATTTCACAGACTAATAGATCTTCCTAGGGGAATTTTCTTTCTTACTTAGCCATGATTCTTTACGTTCAAGCCCACAGCTTCTTCAAGATCGCACCATTCTGGATGGGTCTGCCTGCTTGGGGTCCCCATGTTTCACGGCCTCAGAGCCAGCATCTTTCTGAGTAGTTGTGCAAACTCTGGGTGTCACAGATGAAGGCTTGCTAAGGAGACCCTCAGCGAGAGGGTTCAAATGTGGCCGATGCAAGCAAAACACTGGATTCAAGGGACTCCATGTCAAGAGGACCCTCTTTGTAGTTTGGAATGAATAACTTCCCCCCCCCCCCCCCGTTTATGCTCTATGGAAGAAGGTTGAGATACGGATTTTTCCCAGGCTCTAGTAATAATGGTAAGGTGTCGCACACCAGCTTAGAGGCTGCTTGGTAAGCTCCTAGGGTCTCCAGGGCTGAGGAACGTTCACAGGTTACTCTGGAGAGGACCCAGGTGTGTCCATGTTTGACTCAGAAAAGACAGCTGGAGCTTGGTCAACTGTGTTCTGAGCCTGGGAACCATGCCACTGGCTTGGCCATATTCTGGTATTCTGCTTTTTCCCATTGCCTGTAAGAGTTGAGATTCTAAGCAGAGGACCAAATACAAGAGGAACAGCCCAGGCTGAGCCACATGTGTGTCATGTACAGCAGGGCAGAAGCCTAGGCCCTCTTTGTTTTTCTCTGATGCAGCTGAGCCCGGTTTTCTGCATCTGCAAGATGAAGTGGACACATTACAGAGCTTCGGAGACGTGGGTAGGAGACTCTAGGTGGGAAAATCTCACTCCATAAATGTTACATTGCTTCCGTTCTCTCTGCTCCTGGATGGCTGATCAGGGCCATTTCTCCAAGCAATTTAGTAAGGCAACTGTCTGCAGTCCCTCTCCTCCCGGCCTCCTGCCCCACACTGATAAGTTTTATTAGCAAAGAGGGAAGGGATTTTCGATGAGTAAATTTCTTCTGGGCTTTTCGAGAGATATTGATGGAGTTGCCTGTACATCAGCTTGTACACAAGCCTGCCAGGATGGCCTAGTGTGCTCTGGTATGGGGCCAAGGGTAGCCGAAACTTTGCTAGCTAGGGAGCGAGGCCTACGTGATGTTATGATGTTAGTCTTCTGAAGGGGAAAGCCATGTTTTGGCTTTTTGTACTCTGGACACCGGGGAAGCACTTGGAATTTGCTTGGAAACCACAGTAACTGCATGACTGTTTGTTAATAGGTGGCTGGGGACAGGACGGCCTTTGATGGACCCTCATCTGCCTTTCTGTTCTGCACAATAGAAACCAGTTCTGTGGCCAGCCAGTGCTCCACTGACTTGGTCAGGGATGGGACTGCGTGTAAATGAGGAGGTGCATACTAGTGTGTGTCTATGCCCTTGTGGATATATATGTATGTATGTATGTTTTGTCTGTGGGATGTGTGTGCACACATACGGAGGCGTCTGTTTATGCATGTATTCATTTACATGGGTATGTGTATAGGTATGATTTTGTGTGTGTGAATTTTGGGGAGTACACATTCATGTGTGTATGCCCCCATATGGGTATGTGTGTAGGTATGTGATCATGTGTAGGGGCATATGTAACCATGTATACATTTATTCATACAAGTGCAAGCTGCAAGCATATACGTGAGTGTGTGGGCATCTGTGTATGTGTTCGGACACAGTATGTATGAGTTTCAGAGTGCATTAGCCCTAGAATGTTTTTGTGTGTATAAGTGTTCATGTATGTATTTGTATGCATATGTGTTTTTCCCACTTCTCTTTGTGCTACATGAGTAAGACACCGTGTGAAGCTAAGGCTTCAGGAGTTGGAGGGACACATATGTGGCTGCTACACTCAACCACCCTGTGGAGTAAACTGAGGCCCTCTGTCTCACCGAAGACGCCTTCCGGTTTATACCATTAGCCGTGCCTGCAAGCTTCAGTCAACATCAACACTATGGATTTTATCAAGGCCGGGCACAGACTCTGTTGTCGTGCTGGTGTCTCCCCCAGGACCAGCAGGTCCCGCATACCAGTTTCCAATCAAAAGTAGTTGGACAAGGACCTATCTGGAGACACGAGCACTGACCAGAGTCCATGTATGTGCAGGTAAAGTCCAGGAACCTGGAGCAGGAGTAATGAGCAAAGGCTAGAGATGGCAGTGGGAGCCGGGAGCTGTGGCTGAGCCTGCTGGGAGAAGAGAGTGACCCAAAGGCTTGGTGTGGCGTTAGCATTCTGCGGCTGCCTCCCACACTCAGAAGCCTGGGGGCTTAAAGCAGTCCTCACGTGTGAGCGGTGGAAGCTGCAGGGCGCAGTCCATGGAGGACTTAACTAGAATCTCCACTCAGGGCCTAATAAGGCTGGAATGCAGCCACTGGCCAGGCTGTGTTCTCAGCAAGAGGTTTGGCCAGGGTGACTTTTGCTTCCTATCTCCCTCAGGTCCTTGAAAGAATTTTCTTTGCAATTCTGGAGCTGAGCTTTCCATGCTTCCTTCTGGGCCCTGGGCAGTCTCAGCGTCTAAAGGTACAGATTCTAATCACATGTCACCGTTCCCACTGCTCAATACAGCTGTTTCTCACTTCTCCCTCTTCAAGAAACGTGGTCACCTGATTAAGTCAGGCCTTCCCAGACTAAACTCTTCTTTCACTTGCCCACACTTCAGTTATGTCAGTAAAATACTTTCACCTTTGCCCAAGTGTGCTCTAACCAGGTCAGCTACAGTACGTCCTGGGCACAGGTTCCACTTGGCTCACAGAAAGTTGATTTGGCCAGGCTTATGCACCGAGGCTGCTGGGAAGATGCCATGATTTTGTGCAACAGTGAGGAAGCTGTCTTGACTAGCTGTGAGCTTCAAATGGACCCAGCTAGGAGGAGACTGTGTTGTAAGCAGGGATAAAGAAGCAGTAGCATCTTTCCATAGTGTGCCAGAATGTTCTAGAAGGAGGAAGTTGAAAGCAGGTAGACCAGGGCCATGGGCAACACACTGGAGTCTCCATACCAATGGAGATCACTGTTCCAGATGCTCTCGAAAGCACCAGGCACCAAGCACTTTGGGTTCCATGTGTCATAGACGCTCGAAGGTTGATCTTGACCAGTTTAAGGTCACAGCACCAGGAAGTTGAGGAGGAAGCTGAAGCTTAAGGAGACCTATTTATGCCTCTAGCCAGCTGATCTGCTCAGAAGAGCACTGTCTCAGCAAATGCTCTACCTAATTCAAGATCACTGATTTCTGTTTGCATTGGCATTTTGTTTTTCCTGACTGAGAGATGCCAAGTTAGGAGGGCGACTTCCAAGATGTGATTCCCTTGTCTAAGTGCTAGGATCTGTTTTGTGAGGATGATCTACTAACTCTTTATGTCCACCTGAAAATGAAGGAAACAGGCTCTTCAGATTCCAAGTCAGAGCAGCAGCCATGTCTTGTTCGTGTCCACACTGCCAGGTCTCAGATAGTACATGATACTTGCTAAATATTTGTTCAAAGGATGAGGGAATAAACCCTTGACTCAGGGGAACTTAACTCTAATATCAAAGCCAACTCATCTCTTTGAAAATACATTCCCACAAAGCATTCGTGGAGCCCAGGATGACTCTACTTGCTTCGATCAACGATCTTCTTACATGCCTGGGCCGTGAAGGTGAAATGACTCACATTTACAATAATGGCTAAGCACATCCGTGCACGTGACTCCTCCACATCTGAGAGTGAATTAGCCCGTCACCACTGCAATCAACCCACAGGTGAGGATCCGTAAAGACTCGGCCAGTCTTCTAGCCCCCACACATGGGGGTGCTGGGCCTGTGCTGGCTCGGGAGCCTGTGTGCACTGCTCGGTAGCCCTGGTGAATCAGGCTGGTGGGAGGGAGTTCTCCTCCAGGCAGCGATGCTGCTGATTGCTGGCTCACCTTCACGCTCATGCAGGAAGCTCTGATTGCAGCCAGGGACTGACTAGAGGCTGGGCTTCCTCCTGCTGCACGGGGGGGCGGGGGGGAGGGCGGGGGGGGGGCGCGGATAGCTGGTGGCATTCACCACGGCCTCCCTTCTGATTAATCAGGCTGCTCCCGTCTGTGAGAGAGAATAGTTCAGGGAAGGGAATCTGCCTGGAACAGTCGTTCTGTGTCCCAAGGCTGTGCAGGTGAACTCAAAGCAGAGGCAGAGGCCCTGTGAGAACTCTTAGGATGGGGCCACTCTTGTTGAGAACAAAAGTTACAAATCGATGCACAGGGACACTTACTTCTCAAAAGTTCTCAGGAATCAGGAAACCCAGGGACCAGCCTTTGTGCTTTTCTTTTGAGAGAGGTTTTCTTAAGACCAAAACAAAAACTCACTAGCCTAGGCTATTTCCCAACTTGTGATCCTCCTGCCTCTAGCTCCTAAGCATTGGGATGACAGTTCTGTACATTTAGCATCAAGGTGCTTTTACGGAAGGGCAAATATCTAACCTTTAGGCTTCCCTAGGTTCATGTTTGACACTGTTTCTACCACTTATTAGCTCAAGAAGTTGTGAGAGCTATGAGTGCTTTACCACCTTTTCTTGTTTGTTTGTTCCCAGGAGCTGTGTGGAACATGACTGGGTCCCTTGGTGGGTTTTGGATGGCACCATATCCCTTCATGGGTCAAACGCAAATGATAGTAATAGAGGGAAGTGTGGTCCTGCTGTGATGTGAGCATGATCCCGAATTCACACATTGGAAATATGATTACTCCACACAGCCAAGGGAGGGTGCCCAACCCATGAAGATTTCAATCCCCCTTTGTAGGTGGGTTCACGTCCATTCTAAAGGGACTGGAGGCCACAAGACAGACTGTTGGCCTCCTCTCACTACGTGATGCCCTGTTCTGTGTTCTATTGCAGCAAGTAGGACCTGACCAGATGCAGTCCTCCATCATCAGGTTTGCTGGCCTCCACGAGCTTGAGAAATAGATCTTTATTGCTTATACTTGACCTGGTCTGTTGTGTTTTGTTATAGTGGCAGATACTAGGGTGTGTCCTGTAAAGACTCTCTTTGAAATGTTGCACATGTTTATATGCAGAATCTTACAGAGATATTCCAGGCAACCAGCAGGGAACTTGCTAGCTTTATCAAAAATTCTGGAGTTGTAAAAAAACAAAAAACAAAACAACAACAACAAAAAAGACAAAACCTTCCCATCATCCATGTCATGCAGAGATGGAATGTTTTCTGTTGTGGTCATTACAGTGGAGCCAGATTTAAGCAGATCCAGAACTTGGTCAGGGGAAGACCATGGCTGCAGGAGAGAGAAAGCACAGACAGGGCAGGGCTGCTGTCCAGTCTGGATACTAGGCTCCAGGTAGGTCTTTTCTCCACTATCTCCTAGCTTCACGTCACATGTATGGGGAACTTCTGCTTCTCGCATTGCATTTGTCCTTCCTTCACTGATCTTGATCTCTCTCTTCCACTTGAGGTATCACTGTCTCTGATCCTTTGGGGCTTTTTCTTATCACTCTGGACCAAATCATTATGAATCTTTCTGGAAAAAAATTAAAAAGATAATGTCATTCTTTGCATCAATCATGGGCCAATACCCCCTTTCTCTTTTCAGAAGATGGATAAAGCACAGACCCCAAACCAAGGGAACCAATGAGGCAGAGGCTTTGTGAAAGGCAAGATCCCTCCTGGACTTAGAACACTCACTGCAAACCACCCAGAAGCCTGCCAAGCAACTGAGGAGTTTTTAATCATTGTTTCTCTCTTCTGGGGAGAAAAAAGAGTCATTTGTAGCCTGGCAACGAAGATCTGTGTGTTCTTCCCCCATGCCAAGCTGTAAACACCGCTTCCCTCAGCTCAGCATAATGATGCTCACATGCCACAACCAGAATGTCTTGGGGTGGCACAAGAGGGCTACAGACACCAGCAATGCCAGCAGGCTCGGTGCATGCTACAGAAACTGGCAGAGCAGTGGGACCCATGGGCTTTTGGTGTAAGCCCAAGAACTTGTCAGAGAGCCCCATACTTCATCCAGCACGAGGACTCCCTGCAGGCACAAGGGAGTGTTTCTTGCTAGGCAGCTGTGGGGTTGGAAGTCCAGGTGGCATAGGTGTACTGTGGAGAAGATTGTGCTGTTCTCTGGGCTGGATGAGGCTTCTTCTACCTACTTCTCATGCCATGTTTTTCCTCTCACCCTCCATCTTTGTCTAATTCCTTGGTGAGGTAAACACCTTCCTCTCTGGAGCCATCATAAGCTCAACTGGTTGCAAGAAAATGCTTTTGAGACAAAAGAAGAAACATATGGGAAGTATTCATGGAAACAAGTGTGATTCCCACTACCCAGCACCCCACATCAAGGTTAGATAGAGAAGAGGTTAAGGATGTGTACCCGGGTCTGATTTTCTGCATGTGAATCCTAATATTGATGGAGTGGCTGTGGCAAGATAATTCCCATCCCAAACTTATACGTCCTAAGGGCAGCAAGTCTTATCCTCAGTGCTAAAATGATGACAACCATTATTATTATTGCTGTTTCTAAAATATCTGACAGCAGGCAAGTAACATTCATATTATAGCTGTTACTTCAGAAGAATCTGGCTGTGGTCAAGTCATAAATTTCTTAAGCTTTCTCCCCTCAGGTAAGCTGAAAAGTTTCGCTGAAATACTATGCTGGATCCCGAGTTCCTGGCAGTGTTAGTTCTACCTACTGAAAAACGGGGCTGGTGCTGTGACTCAGTGTCAGAGTATTTGCTAGGACATATGAGGCCCTGGCTCCATCCTCAGATCTGAAAAAAGAAATATCTATCTATCTATCTATCTATCTATCTATCTATCTATCTATCTATCTATGTTTATATATATTTAATTAAATATATTTAATTTTATATAAATATATATATATATAAAGTTGTCTCTAGGTTCTCTCTGAAGGCAAGGATGGAGGAATACCTGCCTTACAAGCTGATGTACAAAGCAGGTACTCAGGAGGATGTGTATGCGGCCTTAGAGTGTCTTACTTGGGGGCCTTAGAGTGTCTTACTTGCTCAGCACAAAGGGAGAAAACAGCAAGCCGGCATAATTATCCAAGGATGATGCAAATAGGAGCAGCCTGAGGACAAGCTGACACCATGAGCTCCTTGTTATACTGAACGCAGAAGGATGCAGCTGTGCTTTGAGATTGCTGCAGAAAACTGGAACCTGGGACATAAATGAGGCCTCCACAGAACACCTGCCTGTGCAGGGAATGGCCGGCGGGGAGCAAAAGGAAAGGTGAAGGAGCACAGACCAGAGACACGACACCTGAACATAATGTGTAAAGCTGGGCCAGTTGACTACACCCAGGACTGGGGAAAATGGGCACAACCAAATCACTTGGACTATGGGTAAAATTAGACTATGGTGTATAGCCTAGACCATGTCAATATATTGCTGTTTTAGTTTTTAATTCAGAGCACTGATCTATGTTTACAGTAGTGTACATCTCCAGTCTTAGAAAACAAGTATCGACACAAGTATTGGCTCTATGCTTGAATATTTAGGGAAAAGGGAGGCTTCAAATTTATTTCATATATAATTATGTGCAAATATGTAAAATGTTCTGAACTATATTAATTCAAAATATATTACATACATGTTGATATTTTATGATCATGTATTCATCATTTTTCTGAAATACATGTGTATGGCATGTGTATGTAAACATACAGACAAACAGTGAGAATGAAAGAGATGAGAAGAATATGTGCCAGTTCTGTTGGTATGTCAAGGTGATAAAGCTACCACCAGTCTTCTGGACCTTTCCAGGTCTGTCCATTTGGGGACATTAACTGAAGCCTGACAGAGTGGGGTCATGCGTTGCTGGGTAGAGAAGTGGGTGGCTCATTTTCATGCTTGTATAGAATTCTGTTGCTCCTATACCCACTCACATGCATATGGCTTTCTCTCTCTCTCTCTCTCTCTCTCTCTCTCTCTCTCTCTCTCTCTCTCTCTCGTTTTGAGCACTTTTGAATACCATGGCAGAGAACATACATACATGCTTGTGTGTGGGTTCACAGAAATGGAGTTATTTGCTTATCTGGTATGCCATATTAATGGATCCCATATTAATGGATCCTGACAATGTCCCGAAATTGTTTGGGCCATTTTTTTTAACTTCCATCAGCAATGTTGAAACCTTCCAGTTGTTCTGTACCCTTGCCAACACTTGGTCTTTTCAGCCCTTGGAGTTTAACCATTCTAAAATGTGTTTGGTAGTATCTTACACAGACTTAACTGACATTTTTCTAATGACTATTAAAGCTGAGTTTCTTTCTGTTGGTTGGCTATTCATATATGTGGCTCTGCAAAGTGGCCAAGCCTTTTGTCCACCTTCCTGTGAACTGTTATGTCTTATTGATTAGGAAGGCCCTTTATATATTCTGGGTAGAAGTCCTCTGTCAGAAACACTGATTGGGAATGCACTCTTGTTCTGTGCTTTGCTTTTCCAGTTTTTTCAAATTTCTTAGTAAGTTTTAATTTTTACGACATACAAGTTATTAGGGTCCCCCCCGCAAATCAATCTCACAGTTTGTCCTGTATAATACTCTTACAAGATTAAGCTACAGGAAGAAAAGATTAAAGCAAAGAGATGGTGAAGTATAAATCAGCCAGATCCTAATACTGGATCCCAGTTGGAAGGATCCTGGCCAGAGGTTCTTCAGTCAAACTCCCTCCTGCTTGAGGAGGTGCTTGGGGACCCTGGTGGGAGAGGCATGTGTACTCTTGCACCTGGGATTCTGAAGTCCAGCCTCCTCTGACTCCTGTCCCAGTGCTACGAGTCCTTTGGCAAGGGGCAGGTACAATCCAGAAGAGAGCGAGCATTCTGTGAGACAGGACGCAGACATGAGAACAGTATTTCAGTTCAGGTCACTGGGAGCTGCTAAGGTGAGCTCTGAGGTGACCATCATCCTGGGGGAAAGAAAGTCAGCGATGGCCTCCCAGAGGAGGGGACCATTAAAATGGTTCTGTTGGGTGCATAGGAGCCTTCCACACCAACAAGATAGAACAACGTATTTCAGATAGACAAACACCCAGGGACAAACACCAGCAGGAGTGGGAGGGCTGGTTTGCTACTAAGTTGAATAAGATTTGAGAAAAGAACCAGCCACTTCCGGTCTCAACCTCTCCACCTAAAAGCAGGAGGTTTGAATCCACAAAGTCCTGCCTGACATGTCCTGGTGCTGGTGATGATTCACATGTCCTGCCACTGTGTCTGTCATACTGAGAGATGAGGTTTGGGGTGGGGCAGGCAGTCCTGGAAGGTGCTGCAGAGGAGGTGGCCCTGAGGCTGGCCAGGAAGACCCCCATCTTTCAGCTGCTGTTTCTAGGTAAACACAGACCTTTGCAACCGTTGGTCTCTCACATGTGGAGAAAAAGGTGTGGAGCAGACCCCCAAGTGATCTTTGGTGACAAGACCAGCTCTGGGGGACCAGGAAAGGATCTAGAGCCCAGAAGACACTGGATTCCTTCTCTCTGAAAAACTCCTGTCCCAAGCTCAGTCTGACCCAGGCTCCCACACTCCACGCAGCCATTGGGGATCTCTGTGGACATAGGTGTGGTGTCTCCCAAGGAGGTGAGGTGGGGAATGATACCCCCTGTGGACTCTTTGACCTCAGTCCTCTCTACTCTCAGAAGCTTTCAGTTGTCTTCTGAAACTGACACCAGGGCTATAGACCTCCCCTCTCCCTCTGGGTTTCCAAGGATCTCCCAGGCTACACCACACCACACACCACACACACACACACACACACACACACACACACACACAGGGGTTGGGGATGAGACAGAGACAGGCACAGACACACAAGAGGTACACATACAGAGAGACACATGTACACAAAAGGTTACACACACATATATAGATGGACACACATATACAAAAGGACACACATATGAACACATACAGACACAAACATGGGGAGGGACTTACATACAGACATACACAGGCACATATGCACAAAAGTGACACATACACACAGAGACAGACACAGACACAGGCACATAAAGACATACATACACTCACAGAGGGACACATACACAGGTATACACAGGTAGACAGACAGAAATACAGACAGACAGACACACACACACCTAAACTGCATCCTAGTGGGATAAGTGGATTCCTGCACAGGTGACAGATACTCAAGTCTCAAGGTTGCTGAGATCTGAGCCTCAGGTACTTTTGGGACATCCACAGATGGAACCTTTACTTCTCTAAGCCTCAGTTTTGCCATTTGCAAAGTGGGATTTGTACCCAACTCTTAGGTTTGCCAACTCCCGTGGAGAAGGACAGCTTCCAGATGCCCACTCTGTCATTCAATAGGTGTCTTGCATGGTCCTGTGTGCCAGGACTGGGCCCAGGAACACTGAAGGTGTTTCTTTTGTTTCTGAGTTCCTTGTCCCCCTCTTTTCATCTGAAGAGATTACAGAGACCCCAGGAAAAAGCCTGGATTATTTTCTTCTGGGCAGCACTGTGGGGAAATGGGGGCTGGACTGTGGTATAAGTGTGGGGCAAGAGTGTTAAACAAGCCTTAGGACTGTGGGCTCAGGGGTGGCATCCTGGGATGGGAATCCAAGCTCAGCAGCTGGCCGTTAGGTCAGAATCGGGCAGGGAAACAGCCAGAGTTCCTTTGAAAGTCTGAGCCTTGAGCCAGCTCTGTACCAATGGGACAAAGCCTGGCTTAAGCTCAGAATGGAAAGCTCAGGCAGGTTTCAGGGCTAGCAGGCTGGTAGGGGTGGGCAGAAGGTAGGTGAGCAAGATCACAGCTTGGGGACTCGCAGGCAGAGTTATGCGGGCACAGAGAAGCAATTTGATTTACAGAGCAGTGACGGAGTGGATGTAGGAGAGGGAGGAAGCAGAGGCGGGGTTGGCCTGAGGGCCGGAAACATCACCTGGGCTCTGAACTTTCAGCACACTAGTTTACCTGATTCATTCAGCCCGTTTTATGGATTAGGAAACTGAGGCTCAGTGGAGTCACCGTCTTGTCTAACAGGACCTAGAACAGTAATGCAATGAGAACCCAAGCTGATCTCCTCTTCCTGCCACTCAACTCTGGCCCTGCCTACTCGGTAAGTAGTTTCCCAGCCTCCTAAGAAGCTGGGCATTGAGCTCAGACCTAAGACAGTCCACACCTAGGGATGTGATATAAACAGAACCAGGCCCTCCCCTCTCCCAAAAAGTCTCATTTATCTGGGCTGTGAAGAACCGTACTCGCCCCCCCCCCCCTTTAGCTGGCATGTCCGTATTTCTGATGTACAGCAGGACAGGTAGGGGAGGAGCTTTCACCTCTGCCCCTCAAAAAGCATGAGCATGGTCCACAGGAGATGTTCCTGGGGAGGGGGGTTGCGTGGTGGGGAGAAGCTCAGAGAAGGGTGAGGAGGGGCCCTGGGGCAGGAAGTACTAGGTTCCTGGGTCCAAATGGGGCTCTCCTCAGCTGATTGACAGGCCTGTTCGTGCATGCTCATCTCATCCAGAGCTTCCTGATGTCTGTGTGAAACCCTGGAGCCCTCCTGGACCCCTTTCCTGCTTCCACTGGCTCTTGTTGCCGGAACCACAGGCTGACAGTGGCCTTAGAGTTGAAAATCCCAGATGGATCCAGATCAGAAGCAGGAAGACAAAACATTTTCAGGGCCGTTCCCTAGCAACCCGAGCTGCTGGCCACAGCTGCAGGTCCACAGCTGATACCCTTCCATCCATTTGCAGGAGGCACTGGTTTTAGGTGCTCCGAGTGCTCCACTCCGGGAGGCTTACTAATGTCCCTCCAATGATCCAAGAAGTCATTTGCTTAGAAAATCTCCCTCCTCCCCCTTTTGCTCTTTTCCCCACCCCCACCCCATCAGTTCTTGGAGCAGTGAACACTGCAGCAGCACAGAGAAGGAAGCGGGTGGCTGGTGGAACAAAGCCCTGGATCCATGGCAGCGGCGGCGCGTGGGGGACTTTCTCAGTGGCAGTGCTGCCCACCCTGGGCTGCGCTGGGAGAGGGTGGGAGGGATGGATTGGAACCAGAAGACAAGATGCAGGAAAGAAAAAAAACAAAAAACAAAAAAACGGAGCCACGGAGCCAGTGCCAAGAAGAGTGGAGGGGGAGGGGAAGAGGAGAGGGAGGAGGGGAGGAAGCAGAGCAGGGGAGAAGGAGGAGAGAGGCCACTCATTTATTTATTATGATGCCAGTTGTAGCGCTGGTCTCCTGTGTGGGGAGCAGACTGTATTTTATGTTTTAATCCTCCAAGCTGTGCGTGTGGGCTGGGGATAATTACATTGAAAAATGTGGCTAATATGCGGAAGGCTCTTTTTGTGGGGACGGGAATGCTTCAGTGGAATATCTTCCTCGTGGCAACCAAGGCCTTTTCCAGAAGCTGTTCAGAGGTGCCAGTAATTGGGAGCACGGCGGAAACCTGCCCCTGCCCCCAGCTGGCTCAGTGCTCTTCTATTGTAGGGAGTCCTGGCATCCGGAAAGTGGGACTGCACCTCCCCCCCCAACCTGCCACACCACCCTCCCCCGTGGGTGACAGACAGGAGCCAAACGGGAGGTCTGATTGCTTTCTTAGGGGAAGCCTTGGAGCCCCATCTGCTGAAGAATGCGGGAGTGAGGCGCAGGTACCCAGTCCCCCCCACACACACCTACTTATCTGTCACGCAGGAAACGCGCAGCGTGCTATGCATTCATACCAACCCGGCCATGTGTACATATGTAAGAGCTCACTCACACACACACACTCCCTCATGCCTTTCCACAAACTGCATTCATGCATACACACATGTATGTGCCGCACGCATGCACCCACTCATAGCTACACACTTACATCCCTGTGGCCTTATGCATGCAGCTTTGCACAAACTTAATGTTTTACCCTCCATGGTTCGTGTGTGTGTGTGTGTGTGTGTGTGTGTGGTTGTGTGCATGTGTGTGTGAAAACTTTTAGGTCCTCTCTCATGCACACCCTCATCTATATTCAGATCCACATCAGCATGCACACTACAGCTTGCATGGGCTGATGTTTGTGAAATGCTGTCAGAAATATTGCCAGGGACATTTTTATTTGGAATTTTAAAAAACTGACATCTGCCTCCCTTAAAAGGCCACAAAAAAAAAAAAAAAAATCCCCATCCCTGCCGTCCTGGAAGTTTGTTTTTTAGCACACAGGCCTTGGTGACTGCGAGGCTCTTTAATTCAAGCCACATGGCCGGCGTGCAGACTTTCCCCCGGCTCATGCGTTCTGCTCATTTGATGCCTGTTTACTCAGAAACTGCAGATCCAGTGGAAAAAACACCCCAGCCTGCTGTGGTGCCAATTAGTCTCTTCCCACGGCGGGCCAGCCTCCCCACAGGAGGGGATCCACAGGGTGGACAGTGAGGTCCTCAGCGAGGCTGGCCCTGATGAACAGGGGTTTGCTTCCCTGGGGACTTGGCGGGTTATTTTGTAGAAAATTGAATTTCTTGGTAAGTTAGAAGATGTGCTAATGAGTACTAATGTGAGGCCAGGAGGGCTTTGGGTATTCTCCGGCTTGGGCACCAGCTGGGTCGGCTCTGCCTCTGCCTCCGGGACCCCAGCTCTACCCGCCTGCTGCCTCTTCCTGGCTCAGGTAGACTTCTACCCACTGGCATGCTACTTGCCCCTGGCACTACCCTAGCTCCTGTCCATGCCATCATGTGTCCCCCACGTCCATGATGACTCTAAATTGCCCTCTCTACTTCTGTCAATAACGATGCGTTTGGGACTGCCTGCAGAATCAGGCAACCGGATGACTCATTTTCCACCTTGTTCTGACGTCCCTCTGGTGAGACCAATCCCTGGACGTCCTCCACTAACTCCCTGGCCCACCCTGTCACTCTTGTGGTGGTCTTTAGTGAGCCGCAGAAAGGCACATGCTGGGACTCTGAAGTCACGTGTGGAGACACCACCTCGCTGTTGTCTGCTGAAAAATAAATGAGGGACACCGAGGTTCAGACACCACCTGTATCAGGTCGCTTCTCTGCCTCTCACATGCTGGGATGGAAACACGCGCTTAGAACTGAGGGTAGCAGGGCACCCCTTTAATCCCAGAACTCGGGAGGCAGAGGCAGGTGGATCTCTGTGAGTATGAGGTCAGCCTGGTCTACAGAAAGAGTTCCAGTCTCACCCTCTCAGAAAAGGACACACACTGATGAGACTAAGTATTAATACTTGTGAATGCAATATGGTGAGCCCATTGTGTAATAACCAAATCAAGGCAACTAGAATAGCCATCCCCTTATGTCCTGGCCGGTTTGTTATAGGCAGAACATTCAAAGACCTCTTTCGTGGTGATTTTGAGATACATAATGTTACTGTTAACTATTATCATCCAATTCTACACAGAAAACAGTGTATCTTGCTTTTCCAATCTAAAAAGTATCCTTGCTTTGCTGTCTAAATATTCTGTACATAGATTCAGAATCACATTCTCACAGCTTTATTATTAATAATAATTATTATTCTTAAAGGATTTGCCATGTATCTTATTTTTCTTTGGGGGGCGAGTACATGCAGTGACATGTGTCTGTGCATGTGTTTGTGCATATGTATGTGTACATGAGAGAGGGATGAAGAAGGAGAGATACAGAGAGAGAGGGAGAGGGAGAACGGGGAAGAGAGAGATGAGAGAGAGAGAAAACGAATAGGGAGGCCAGCAGTTAAAGCCAAGTGCCCTCGCTATTGGTCTCCATCTAATTTTGTGAGGCAGGGTCTTTCATTGAATTTGGAGTTTGCCAACTTGCCTAAGTCCACTGAGCTCCAGGGATCCTCCTGTCTCCACTTCCCCATGCACGTCCACAGCACACAGCTTTTCACGTGTGTGCTAGAATTCCCACCCAGGTCCTCCTGCTTGCACAAGTGCTTACTGACCTAGCCATCTCCCCAGCCCGTTGTCACGTGTGTCTTTAATTATTTTAGGTGTATTTCTATGCAAAGAGCGTATCAGTAGATGCTGCACAGATGACCGGGTGAGGCTCAGAGAGGCAGTGTAACTCACCGGCTCACACAGCCTCAGCCTGCCTGTGCTCTTGCCCACCCCCTCCCGCAGAGATGAGATCTCTTTTCCTCAGTCAGTTCCTCACAATCCAGGCCATGACTGAATGTGAACAACAGGAAGGAAGGCCCTGGTAGCCAGCCATGGCATGTCGCCACACTGACACACAGAATAGGCCTGTTTTCAGCTCTGCCTCGTACCATTGGCCATACATTTTCTCTCCCTCCTTTGCTGCGTCCAGATCTATAAAATATGTTCAGTACTCTCCCTCTAGGAATGTGAGATACTAGTTGGGTATTTTTCCTTTCCAGGCCCCTAGATAATCTTTCCGTAAGTGACTGGTGAACCCCAGCCTAGGACACTCCATCCTCCTTTTAGCACCGCCCAAGCTCACTTATGCATTAGTATTCCACCCCCTGCCCTGCAGACCTACACACAGCAGGGCAGTAAATGTACCGTGCCCTTTTCTAAGAAGCAGCTCCAAAGCAGCACACTCCACTCCCCCCCTCCAGTGTGACGGCTGGGTTTCAGGTGCCACGGGAGGGTCCCCTAAAACCAAGCGTGCAGTGCAGAGAGGGCTGCAGGAAGAGTGCGGGCTGGGGTGGGAACAGCAGATGGAACAGCCTGTTGGGGGTGGGGAGTTGACAAGGGATCACCGCAGCAGGGAGAAGGTGCTGGACCCCCAGTGGAGCCTAGTGAGACGTTCACGCTCCTGGTTCCCAGGTCGGGATCTGGGAACGCAGCCTCAGTCCCGAGCCTGGGTCCTGCCAGCGTTTATCTGCAGCAGCCTCACAGCGACTGCAGAGCAAACAAAGGCAGAGGTGCTGCTGTAGACAGAGCACCGTGGCTGGGAAACAGGGCTGTCTGTACCTTTCGATGCTGTCATCTCATTAATCTTGTACCTCTGCAGCCCTTCTGAAGAGTGCACTCACAGCAGCCCATTCATTATGGCTCTAATAACAGCGGCGGGCATGAAAGTGCCAGGCTGTGGAGGAGCCGGCCTCTGTAGCTGCACAAAGCCAATACTTTTTAAATACATTTACACAGCAATAAATAAAAGCGGTCTCAGTTTACCTCGGTATTAAACTCTATTTGCGCGTCAGAGTTAAGGGCCGCATTTGTGTCGCGCTATTCAAATTTATTTTTGTGCAGCTCTGAGCCCGACTGCATCTATTTCATCGTGTAGTAATGGTGGCTGAAGTTTAAGGGGCCTTTCATCACCAAGCTGCCCTCATTAAGGACTCTGCTCCAGGCTCTTGGGCTCAATCCGGCCACCATGAAGACCACCCCTATTAACTGGAGGAAAGGACAAGGCAGAGAACTGACAGGCCTTCATTAGCCTCCCCTGGCAGCTGGCTGGCCAGGAGCCAGGGGCTAGTAAGGTCCCTGTCCTCCAAACTCTGGCACAGAGAGATGATTTCCTAACGGTGATGATGTGTTTTCTACCCACCCTTCCCCCATCTACAATACTGAATTCTGAAGGCACACTGGAGGGGGCAAGAATCCATTCTGACCTTGGATGGCGTGTTTCAAGGCATGGACATTCTGCAGATCTGTTTGGGGCATTTATATCATTGGTAGTAGTTCAGTGCAACCATTGTGGACTACTTCCTGCTTCCACAGGCAGCTCAGAGTTCAGCAGGGTCCTTCCTCCAGGACCAGGAAAAAGAACACTATAGATATTCAAGCAAGGTGGTTGGCAACAAATATCTGGCGTACAGCTTGTAGAGACACTGTCCAGAGGTCTTGTGACTCAAAGCTCCAGGGCTTCAAGGTCTCAAACATTGTTATTGGGTTGAGGCTAAGGCAAGTGAGCCTGGGTGACATGGTGCCTGCTGACCATGATTAGAAGACTTCCCTGGGTGGAGTGAGACTCTTTGCATAGATGGTAAGTATAGGGTTTATGTATGTGTGTGGGGGAAGGATGGATGTGCCTGTGGAGGTCAGAGGTCAACTTATAACATCATTGTTCAGGAACCCTCTACCTTGTTTCTTTGAAACAAAAGCTTGTTTGTACTTGAAGCTTTACAATTTTATCTATGCTGAGTGGCCATGGAGCCCCAGGGATCTGCCTGTCTCTCCCAGTGTTGGAGTTACAAGCTCGTGCCACCATGACCTTTTCACATGGGTGTTAGGGATCCAAACTCAAGTCCCCATGCTGGCACAGCAAGCACTTTAGCGACAATTACAGGTTTTTGCAAGAGCAAATGAATAGAGTCACAAGAAGATGTCCTGAGGGTGGCTGGCTGTGTGGATCCCATTACCTGTTTCAGACAGTGATGTCTTATTTCCAAGAAAGACCTGGCTCTCAGGGACCCATTCTCAAACTGGGAAGTTCTTTCTACATCGCCTCATTTGTACTGAGTTTAGGAGACACACTGGGAAGATGTTACCACCACTCTAAGAGCACAGCTTCAAGGAAACAGTAAGGGTGTCTGAATGGAAAAGAGAGGCACAGAGACTGTTTACTTTGCCAAAGGCATTACAGCTGGTCAGTACTGCAGTTCAAAAACTCCACTCTAGCTCTTCAACACTACATGACAGAAATTGGCCTCCGTACAGTTGAGGCAGTCCTGCAGGAGGTATTGAGGGGGCTGCTATATGTTCATGGTGTCTTAGGAGCCCCAAGGTCCTACATCTGGCAATAGCTCCAAATTTCGGCACATATGGCAGTCTTTCTCCAAGATTTTCTATGCATCCTGTCCCTACCCTACTCCATGCATCTGTAACACATTCTGGGCACAGAGAATGAAGAACGGCAGATACCCAGCAGTGAGGGTTCTGACCTCTGTGTGCCAGGCTTTGGGTCTGTCACCTATGAAAGGACGTTAGAGTCAAGCAAAAGCCCATGTCTCCTACCATTATTGAAAACACTGGCACAGTGATTTCTTAAGGCAAAAGAGCCCAGGTGCTAGTCTTAGCTTGCTCAAGGATCCTAGTTTCCTATCTTATATCTATGTCACTCTAGGCCAACTATGTCACCTCTGTGGGCCTCACTGAAGAAAGGCTGAGAAATACATACTCCTCATAACACCCTGGGGCTTAGTAAAGACTGGACACAGGAGGTGCTCAGCACTTAGCAAACAACAGGTATATGAGCTGTACAATAAATGCAGGGATCTAGTTCCCTTCCTTATTTGGCCCCTGGGAAGCTAGGGAGCATACGAACCAACTTTCTGTATGTCACAAAATACTTACGACAGTAGCCTATGAAAAGAAAAAAGTTATTTTGGCTCATGGCTTCGGAGGTTTCACCATAATCAATTGCTCCTACTGCTCCGAGTCTGTGGGAGGCAGTTCATCATGACGGGCCCTCGTGACACTCAGCAAGCTCTCTGCCTCATGGCTAGGAGGCATGATTCCCTGGAAGGATATGGCCTCATTGACTTAAGACTCTCCCACTGGATACCCTGTCTCAAAGGTGCCACTGCCTCCCAGCATCAGCAAAGGGGACATCCCACCCATTGGCTGACAGCACCAGGATTCTGTTGTGATCCATGCCAACATGAGTTCTGCCACTAACTGATACCAGGGCACTAGGCAGAGCAACATTAACTTCCAAACGTCTTTCTCCCCTGTGTCATGGAGATCAAAGTCCTGACTTTTCCAGGTATTTTCCAAGTTCTAGATGGTTAGTGGAGCAAGTTTGAACAGGGCAAGATAGTTCCTTTTTCCAGTCTCCAGGGTGGAGGGCATACTTCTGGAAGAGATTTCTGTGGGGATAATTGATCTCTGGACTGTCTTGACGGAGGGCTTAATCAGGGCTGATCGGATCGTGCACTTTAAATAGGTGCAATCTGTTACACGTCACTTCTGCCTTGGAGATGTTTCTAAACACTGCCAGGGGTTCCTGAGAGAGACTGACTTTCCTAACAAGAGCTTCCTCCTCCTTGGGAGGTGCCGGCACTGGCCTCTTTTCCTGCAGGGAGGCAGGGGGATGTCTTCAGCCTGAGTGGCCATTTAACTACCTCAGAAAACAAATGAGTCCTGTAGAAGTTGGTTCTAAACCCAACCTGAGGTCACCTTCTTGTGACTGGAAGAAAATGAGCTGGATGTTGACATACCTGTCAGGGAGGCTTCTGGTTCCATGAAGCCTAGAGACGTCCTATGCTTGATCTGTGTCTATTGGCTAATCCTTTAAACTGGAAGGGAGGCCAGGTCTCCACAGCTGGAGGCCAGGAAGGCTTTCCATGCGAAGAGTGGAAACGGTACTGGAAAGGGGTGGGTGAAGGACTTTGCTAGTTTTGGACAAGGAGGGCCATGGGAGCAAAAAGCCTAGAAATGGGAGCCATAATGGCATTCTGTGTATAGGCAAGAACTATACGGGGCCTCATTCATATAGGCAAGAACTCTACCAGCTGAGCAGCCTTCACCGATGATTTAAACATGAGGCTTCAAGCTGGCAAAAGCGAATATGCCGCATTGCGTCAGTGGATCACTGCCACTGCCCGTGTGGAGGTAGCCTTTGCACCCTCCCTAAATCTTGGCTAATAAGCTACCTCATATTTTGTTTTTCTCCCTACATTATTTTCCCCCGGTGACAGAAAAGTACAGCTGACAAGTGGCAATTGATCTCTCCACATTATTTTGAAGCAATTATGTTGAAATGGGAAACAATGCTTCCAGGAAAACGGCCGACAGCTGACTACCACACAAAGCTTCCTCCAGGACAGACAGAGGAAGCCAATTTGTCCCACATCGAAACTGACCAAATCCCCCCCCCCCGAAATTACATTTAACTACTGCCTGGATCTCTTCAAAGATAACTCCTTCTTAAACCCAAGGTGCGTGGGAGGGCTGGAGTCCCTGGGTGCCCTCTAGAGGGTCTGGGGTCCTTGGCTTACCAAGACCCCTTGAACAGGTAATCTTTGAATGCTTATATACCACGGAGAAAAGTCTTTGGACATTTGGTGAAACACAGGCAACTTCTGTAGGAAGCATGGGGTGACAGTCCTCTAAACTCAGAAATAACAGAAGAAAGCATGCTCCTGCAGCCACCTAGTGTGGGTCTCAACAGTCATGGTGGAACATGGTTTATGTTTATGCAAAGCCACAACTAGACCTCTGCTTACTCTGCTCCAATGAGAAGCCAAAGCACCATTGTAGATTTATTGTTGTTTGTTTGTTTTTGAAACAGTCTCGAGTACACCAGGCTCTGTTTCACCTCGAACTTCTGCTCCTTCCGCCCCTGCCGTGCGTGGATTATGAGCTTGCAGCACCACAGTTTATATGGTGCTGAGAATCAAACCTGGGGCCTCATTCGTATAGGCAAGAACTCTACCAACTGGACAGCCTTCACCGTCGATTTAAACATGAGGCTTCAAGCTGGCAAAAGCGAATATGCCGCATTGCGTCAGTGGCATAACGTTACCTTTACGTGTGCAGATTTACACCTGTGATCCAGGTAGGGTGACAGCTGGTGTGGCACGGCCCTGCTGTGACTTTTCTTCTTTTCCTGTAACAGTGGCATTGGACAGTTCCCCACTACATCTCACCGCTGAACCTTCAACATCGTCCATTCCTACATGTGCCCCTTACCATTAGGGCCTCACTTGATGAGGGCTGCATGGCTGTACTTGTCCCTGCCTACAGGCCTGTGGCAGGCCTAGAAGGCCAAAATGATATGACAACATGGCCACCGTAGGGGAAAGTATCAGCTAGCATCACAGTCCGCATCTTCTGCGGTCCACTGGGATCTCACGAGGAAAAGTGAAAAATGTCCATAGCCAGGCCCACCTCTGACCCTCGAAATTCAATCTGAGGTGCAGCAGTGTGGAGAAGCCATGACCTAGGCCAGCTTTTCAAACATCATTGTATCAGAAGCCTGTGGTGAATCTGGGAGGGCCAAACACAGAGGACCCATTTCTGCAGTTCTTAAGTCTGATGAGTCATGGGTGGGCACAGAAAGCGGTATCCCTCACAGGTGCTCTGCTGTTCCTGCCAAAGGGACCCCATTTCATGAACCAACATCAATGATCTGAATGTCTGGGCACAGATATTGAGAGATAGAGAACGCATCTAGAGCCTCAGCAGGAGACACACCCATGGAGGGGACTCAGCGTGGGTCTCTGATTCTCCCATACCCTCACTTTCTGCTTGTGATCTCTTGCCAATCACCACTCCCTGGAAATCCCGTCCATCTCAGTGAGTAATTCCTGAGGTGCAGGAAGGCACATGGTAGGAGCCAGGCTTTGCTAAGTGCTCAGATGGCTTGGCCTTGTGTCGAGTTATTACTTCTTGACTGCTGTGTAGACCTAGGCAAGGCCTTTATCAGCATCTTGAAGATGTGAATAAGGCTGACTAACCCTGGCCGGTAGCCTCCTTATGAGGTTTGAACAGATGATAGCACACTTTTTTGTTGTAGTAAATAAAAAATTAGTGTTGGATTATATAATATGTATTATTAGCCCTAAGACTATCACAACGGTGTTATCCAACCCTCTACCACAAATAATAAGACACAGACAGCTGTTTTATAATTGCCTTATTTACTTTGGGCCCTGCAGATATTTTACCTATGCTGTCTGAATCACCTCACGTCCCATCCAATGTCATCCTCCTTAACCATCCTATCTTCCACCCATAATCTTATAAATACTTGCTTTTATTTTTCATCTGGGCCTTTCCATACCGTTGATGGAGTCCTTTCTCCCAGCCCCACATGATTTCTTCTCCAGGCTAACCCATTGTTGCCCTCCTTCCTCCTCTCTTCCAGTCCCTCTGTTTCCCATGATCCTCTCCTGAACCCAAAAGCCCGGGAGCTTTAGCCATGTCTACCCCATTCTGCCCTGATGAGGTGTAGCCTGTTTAATCAACCAATTGGCTATGTCTTAGGCAGGTTTACAAAACAAAGACAAGGTGTAACCAGCTCTTAAGGGCCAGAAACGGGCATCAGGCCAACCTCCAACACACTTTAGAACCTGCAAAAGTGATTTACTATGTAAATTGAAACCTAAGTCCAGGATAAGGATGCCTCGGAAACATCCCTCAGGAGAAGCAGCCGCGCGTGTATTTCTTCTTCTGTGCATAGCAGGTGTATTTCCTGAAAGCCTCCTGATGGGGAACAACCCCCTGTGTGCTCCAAGTTGAAACATGATCTGAATTCCCAAGATGACTGCTAGGGGGTGGCACAAACGAAGGGTTCTATTCAGACTCCAAGCATTTACACTAAAAGAAAGCAGGTTGAATGACTGCCTCACCACGTCTTCTGCCTTTCTGAGAAAGCTCGGCATTCAGTTGGGCCTCCAGACATCAGGGAAAAATAAAATTGAGGGGGGGGGGCAGAGAAAAAAGAAAGAAATGTAGGCCAGTGTGTTCTGTCATTGTGAAACACCATGATCAAAAGTAACTTGGGAAGGAAAAGGTTCGTTTCATCTCCCATGTTACAGTCTATGGGAAAACAGGGCAGGGATTCAAGCAGGGCAGGAACCTGGAGGCAGGAACTGCAGCACAGAACAGGGAGAAACTCTGTTTAAGGAGTTGTTCTCTGTGGCTTGCTCACCTTGTTTTCTTGTATACTCCAGGGCTACCTAGCTAAGGGTGGCACTGCCCATAAAGGCTGAGCCCTCCCATATCAATCATTAATCAAGAAAATGCCCCCACAGACTTGCCCGCAGGCCAATCTAGTAGAGGCATTTCCTCAGCTCAGGTTCCCTCTTCGCAGATGATCCTAGCTTGTGTTGTTGCCAAAAAATCTGATTACCAGAGTCAGCAATGGAAACTCTTTCCAGAAGAGACCACTGGCCACACCTTTTTCTATGTTTCGACTGCCCCTTGTCACCTCTGTCACAGCCCTCAGCCAAAATGGTGACAGTTCTATCAGCTTGCTGTCACAAAACCACAAGCTCATTGAAGGCAGCTCTTCATTTGTAATGTGGATCCTGACCTTGAACTTTATCCATGAGTGATGGGCATACAAGCTGAAAGAACACTTGACTGAAGGAGACATCAATAGGGAGGCAGAGACAGTCATACAGAGCTCAGCTCACCCTCAGCCGTGGCCTGGCACTTCAATGGTGGTGAGACAGCTGAGGGGCAAAAGTTGGATGAGGAAACCAAGAAGAACCTTGAAAAACCAAGCCATGATTAATATGATGGAAGATGAACAGGGCAAGAGGAACAGTTTAAAATGACTGTGTGAGTTGCTGGGTTTGAATTCATTGCAACCTTGAGGGAGAGAAACAATAAAGAAGGAAAAAAGTTTAGAAAGAGTTTGAATGATTAAGTGAAGAAGAGGCAGTATTCACCTTACAGAAGTAACTTCAGTCAAATCAAGGAGAGGGTAAATATTTTTTTTTCTATGAAGAGTTTCTTCCACATGTACCTGAACCCTGTCCCCCATAGGAAGAAAAAGGCCCACCCCACCCCCACGGCTATTTGTCTCACTCTACTTGTCAGAAGCCAACATCCCTGCAAGATGAAAGGCTCAGATCTGAAGCAGAAAGAGGGAGACAGTTTTTGTAGTTTTTGTTTGTTTGTTTGTTTTTTCTGGTCCTTGTGCGATTAAGCCTCAGAGCAATGCCGACATATTGCTTTCCTTCAGTTTCTCACCTTAGAAGCCTCAAAATAAAGATTAAAAAAGTGTCCGGGCACAGTTATTCTCACCAGGACTCGAGAAGCAGAGGCCGTCAGTCCCTGTGCTCTAAGAGACCATTATTCAGCAGCAATGCGAACTGGCCAGGCTCTCTGATTAAATGAGCCACTCGGGGAAGCTGCTCAACAGTCAGTGATAGGCCACACACACCACAGTTGAGAATTCCTTTGCAGACAGAGCAAGGTCCATGCAGGACAAAGCAAGGACACCCGTTCAAGGCCTGTTTGGACAAAGTGGCCAAGGAGATCTCCAGTTCCCATGGGATGACTCCATGATGGCTTGACTCTTCGGTTGTGTGTAACACACTTCAAAAAGTGGCCTCTACTGGTGACATGAGATACTGCAGCCAAGCTTGAGCAGCTATAGCAACACAATCAGAACAGGCTTGTTAAGGAGGGCTTCATATGATAGCAGCACATTATTGAAGAAGTACTTGATTGGATATGAAGAGAAAATTCAGTTTCTAAAGGGCCATGCTAGAACAATCCGAGTGGAGTGTACGCTGAGGCCCACAGGGCTTCGGAAAACTGCTAACCCAAACGTAGGACACAGCTGCCACAGCCTTCTCTGTTACACAGAGAACAGGCAGCCTCAGAGCCCTTATTTTACAAAGGGTCTTTGCTTAGCTGCTACGAGATGTGCATCTGGCTTGGTATTGGAACCAAAGTGGAAATATTTTTCTTGATGTATTATCATATGACCATCTGTGTTTGGCAGTCACATTGTAGGGACCCTGTGGGAGTCATGGCATACAGTTGGTCCCAAAGAAAGCAAGACTTGCCTGTGGAGATGGTTTAAATTTTTCAGTCAGAGCCACGCATGCAGCATAAGCCTGCAATTCCAGTACTCAGGGGGCAGAAGCAGCAGTATCGCCTCCCAATTTTGAGGACAGCCTGCTCTACAGAGTAATATTCTGTCCCAAAACTTTCTTCTTCTTCTTTTTTCGAGACTGGGTTTTTCTGTGTAGTTTTGGCTGTCCTGGACTCACTTTGTAGACCAGGTTGGTCATAGGGATCCACCTGCCTCTGCCTTCCCAAGTGCTGGGATTACAGGCATGTGTCACCAGTCCAGTTTCAAAACATTTTCTTTCAGTCAGAAAGATGAGTCTTGGTACACATAAATGATGCACCAGGACCTGGAGGGTCCGAAGGCCATTCCTTTCACCTTCATTCCCCAGGTCACAGATGGGTGATGGTGTCTCAGTGGCCCTTGGCAAGAGGAAAAACTAGTCACATACAGGATGTTAGCCCAGGGGATTTCTTTTGAAGACATCTGGCTCCCTATTTTCCAGGATGTACCATCTAAGGATCTCTCCGGTAACCACTTTAAGACTTAATTTTATGGTGGAAATGGCATAAATTCTTCAGTGCACTGTCTCAAAGGCTGTCCCATCCCCCACACCCTGAGAAAGGGATCCCCACTCTCCTTTTGAAAGTATGATTAGGGTCACATCACACCTTTCAAATCATAGAGATCCAGGTAACAGTGTCAGCGCGACAAGTGCACACGAGAGCTGGAAAGTCACTCCGGGTCCCGTTGAGCATCCTCCAGCAGGAGCACTCTTGTGCCCAGCCTCTGGCCTCCTGGAAGAGGCAGCTTCAGTGCCCTTCAGGAGACAATTAGAGTCGTCTCAAGAAAAAGCTGAATTAGAGGCAACGAGCCTCCATGGACTCAAGAGTGTCTTCACTCCAACATCCCTTATATGCCTCATAATGGATCCTTTCTTTAAACATTACACCCCTCAATTAGCTCATAATTGCTGTCCATGCCATATGAATTATGCATTGTGTGAGGCAAATACAGGTTCCCTGGCACTGGACAAATCACAAGCTGTTGAAGAGGCTGAGGTAATTACCAAAATAATCCTGGGACCCTGGGGAAGGGCTGCGTTTTCTGCCTCTCTCCGTTTGTGGTGGAGTTCACCCCCATCCCACCTGGCTTCCTCCAGTAGTCTCCAGTAGTCTTCAAAGCCTGTATCTCGCCAAGCAAGATGCTGACACTCACCCTGCTTTAACATTCTAACTGCTTTCAGCCTTGCCAGCGAGGCTTCCTTTGCTGCATGGGGCAGACTTAGCTTGAAGAGTCTACCCTTCTGGAGTTTGTGGGTTTTATAGGGCTGGGTTTGGGTAAAGATCACCTTTGTGGCAAAACAGACAAGATGGCTTGTTCAGCAAGTGACAAATGTCATGACAATGGATGGCCTAAAGCTATTTTTTTTTAAGGACAAAGAGAGCACTTGGGAAGCACTTTGCATTAATTACAAGAAAAATTACATTTATTGAAACTACTTCTCAAAACCTTTAAGAGAGGGTTAAGATATATATATAAGAGCATTAAAATAGTCCTTCCCTTCTACTCAAATTCACCCATGCTGATTCTCCATCATCTATCCTTTCACACAAGTGTCTTGAGTCATTTGGTAAATGCTACGCATACTCATATGTGTGTGCCCACACAGTAATTTTATATTGAGTTGATGGTAAGCAGAGGGTAACTGTCTTCCTGTGGTTCCCACCTTTGTTCCTACATGTTAATTTGAAGAATAACAAATCACTACAATTATTCTCTTATCCAGACAATTTGAATAAAATATCTATAGATTTTCAAATTTTTTGCTGTAAAACAAACTAGTTCTTACAAGCGTTTCAGCTTAAAGGAGTGAATGTTTATCTCTAGATTCTATGCATTTTGATCTCTCTCTCTCTCTCTCTCTCTCTCTCTCTCTGTGTGTGTGTGTGTGTGTGTATGTGTGTGACCTTCTGTTTACCTCTCTCTCCCTTGTCCCTCCCTCTCTACCTTGATCCCTCCCTTGGGATTGCTCCTAAGGTTTGGTACATACTAGGCAAGCACTTTAGCACTGAGCTATATTCTTGTAACGTTTTTGTTATTAATTTTGAGAGAGCTTTTTTTTCCCAGGCTGGCCTTGAACTCATTATCTAGCCCAGACTGCTCTTGAACATGTGATTCATCAGACCTTCAAGCCTCTCTGACTTCATGGGACTCATACTGATCCGACTGAATGCTATGCCAAGCTTTTGATATTTTGTCATTCATCTAGGTACTCTGTAAATGTTTATTTAGGGACTATTATGTGCCATTGTACTGAGCTAGGAACTGGAATTGCCAAAGAGAAGTAATGGTCCTCGCTTTTAAGTAGATCATGATTTTGCAGAGGAAACAAAAGCCATCCGTTGTAGCTGATGGTTTCTGAGCTGATTACCTGAAGATAAGCTCAGTAAAACAAAGGACTTAAGGACTGAGCTTAAACCTTGGCATCTCCACTTCCAAACACCATGATTATTGTGGATCTCAGTTTCTTTATCTGTAAAATGGAAGGAAGTAACAGTACAAGTAAGCAAAGCTATGAACATTCTCTTTGTAGAATTTTATAGTCCATTCATACTTTTCAGAAGTCAGGCATGCGTTGATTTGAAATTATACTTAGATACAAATCTTAACAGAGTACATGCCATTTTGAAACTAATACTACTACTTTCTTCATGGGACAAAAGATAACATTGAGCAAATGGCCTTTGATACAGCTTTGATATCAAAAAGTCAATTATTTGTAGGTAGCAAATCCCCCCTTCTGTGGTGTTTTCATTAGCAGGAAACATGATTGAGCCTGTGGTGTGGGAAGAGGGGGATGGGTGGGCTTTATCTAGGGGCTTAGAGTCAGCAGGGAGCTAAGGTCAGGCTAGGGAGGAAGATTAACTTGAAATGAAGAGAAATGCTAAAGTTGCTAGCAAAGGAGTTGGGCTTCAGTGAGGGCCAGGGCACACAAGGCAACTCCACATCACGATGCCTTCCTTTACTTACTCAACAAAATATCCTTGGCAGTCTGCGTAGGTGCTGGTGACACAGTGCGGTCCCTGTCCTTGGGAGGCTTGTGGTCTAGTGCAATGCTCGGGCATTTCAAAAGAAGCACTTGACTGTGTAACCACCAAAGGTGACAAATGCTCAAAGACTAGTCAACATTATCATAAAGAAAAAAAAAAAAAAAGGTGAACCAGATCTGACCTGCAGCCAGGGAAGCTGTATGTGAAAGTGGAGCTGTGATACAGAGAAAAGGGCTGCCAAGGAGTAAGGAAGTCCCGACACAGACAGGGAACAGACCAACCTGATGGAGCTGAGGAGCAACATGGACACACTGCAGGGACCTTGAACCGCCATTTTTGGTGAGAGTGGGTATTTTTTGACTTGATAGAGGGAGACAGCTCTTAGAAGGAAGATCGAACCGGAAAAGTGACTATGTTTGGTGTTCATATATAAGTGGGCTTGCATACAAATATTCAGAGAGCATGAAGATACTTCTAGAGTAAGATTTCAGAACCAGCTTTGGTGGTATCAGTTTTTCTAGAAGGGCTGGCCTGGGAGCCCAGGCTCTTGCTTCTCGTGAGTGAATCATGTGTGAGCTTTAAGAGCTCCTGGAAGCAGGGACTGGGTTTGAGTGTCAGTTAGTCTCAAACAGGTTTCCATTTCGGACCCCATAATTCTTCCTGAGCACTGCTGGTCCTCTGTTCATAAAGAGAAGGAAGGAAGACAGGAAATGAAGGAAGTGAGAACCCATGCACTGCAGCCATTGCTGTTTTTGTAGTGCCCTCAACAAATGCCAGTAAGCATTATGTGGCAAGCCAAAATGGGGTTGAGAGTTCAGTAAGTCTGGCAAAGAGATTAAATAATTACTCAGAATTTTATTGTACACCTTATCAGTCTTTGATGCTTATAATGTACACTGTAAGTCTCTAACTGGGAACACAATTAGGAATATTTCCCAAAATATTTGACCACATTTGACCACAAAATATGCTTTTCCTGGGTGTTTGGGGCAGACTGTGTTTCAGAGTTTGTTTTTGGAAACTGCTACTTAAGTAAGTGCCTTAAGTTTGAAATCTCAAAAATGGAACAGATCTTAGTGGTCACGTTGTCCAAACCTTCCATGCGACAGAAGAAAGTGAGTGAAAACCCCCGACCGTAACCCACCGTGCTGGTGTTACTGCAGACACACCTTTTAGACTGGACACTGTGATGATGTAGGAGAGAAAGTGCTACCAAAAGATGATGATGTCCTTACGCAGCATGGTGGGACTGTCAGCCTGTTCTTGCCCTGGTCGCCAGTTCCAGGACATGTCCAACAAGCACTAAGCATGTGGGGTGCTGAAGACTCATCGCTACCTGACAAGCACCCGGCACACCAGCAGCCAAGAGAGTTGTCAGCTAGCCACTTCCCATCCTGAGAAACGGCACCCTGCTTTACGCAACTAATTATGTGCAAATATTCTCTATAGGATATGCAAATACTCCTGGCATTTTCTATATTGTTGGGGTTTAGGCTCATTTCTAAGGAAACCTACGGAACTTAAGAGGCAGCAGAAGCACTTTATTCTATCCTGCTGGTGCACCAGCCTCCCCAGAAGTGCTTTGATTGTATAGCCCTGTATTAATTTCATTAAGAGCAAATGCTCTGGAGTTTATTGTCCTTTAGAAGGACCCAGGCTTCAGAATTAGAGCAGCACACAATTTGGGTCCATTTGTGTGTGTGTGAGTGTTTGTGTATGGAGTGGCATGCACATTTACACGGAGGCCAGAGGTGGATGTCTTCCTCAATCTTTTCCCGGCCTGTGTCTTTGAGACAGGGTCTCTCGCTGAACTGCCCACTGCACCTGCTAGCAGACCGACCAGTTAATCCCTGGGATCCTCCTGTCTCTGCCGCTTCAGAACTGGCCTCCTGCAGCCATGCATCCTTGTATCTGGCTTTTACGTGGCGTCTTAGACTGGAACTCACTCATTACCGTGAACTGTGAATTATTACAGTGAAACTATCCGCTAGCATGGAGACTCTTTACATACTAAGCCATCTCTTTGGGCTCCTTACATTTTAAGGCAGTAGTCTCCATGAGGGGAGGCAATGTGCCCAAAGTTCCTACAAGAATCAGGCACAATTCTGGCCCCAGTTCTGGCTCGTTCCATCCAGCTTTGGTCTCCCCCTCCCACCGGTGATTCCTTAACGTTTTTCTTGGATGCGTTAGACCCAACATGACGAAGTGCTTTATTGTGGAGTCTGGGAAGATGTTGTTTGTTGAAGGGAGAAACAGTAAACCACCAACCATCAGGCTTTTCCCTACGTAGCCAAGGAGGAAAAAAAATGCTGGACTTCTTCTTCTCCTTTGTCCCCTCTGGGAGCAGGTGCCAGGCCACAGCCCTGACAGTTATGCAAATCAGATATGCAGACTGTAAACAACAAAGGGCAGTGAGCCCCTCTGAAAATTCATTTTAGTAAGTGAGGACTGAGAATGACAAGGTTTGATGTTCCTCTAGTACTGATTCATGGGACAGCTTGGGTAGCATTACAAATGGGACAATGGCAGACTGTGACTCTGGCTGGTGGGGGGGGCTCTCTTGTTCCTCCTTCAGCTTCTTGGCTGTGTGTGTTTGCTTGTGTCTCCCAGTAGGTCTCAGGTCCTACCTCCAACTGTGACTCGGGGGCTTCAGGCAGCCCTTGGGGTAAAGTCATGCTGGAATGAATTAATGCAGGGATCTCTGAGTGGAGCCCTAGCCTATAAGATGAGTTGGGAGATGCCCCAACTACCTCACTTCTATGATTGCCTAATTTGACTAGTGTCAGTCTTTTCAGAGCTCAAATGCTCCTATTTTCACCCAAAGAATACCTAAAATGTATTCCATAAAAATCTTAAGTCCAGTTAGGACCCCAACAGAGGCAGCACAGCATGCTTGGGCCTTAGTTATCATCTGTCCTGTCTCTGATGTTACAGGCAAATGAAGGAAGTGATGCAGGAGGCTTGCAAGAAAATGCACAGTTAATAGCAGAGCAGATTCTGAAATCTAAGTGCTTTCTGGACTCAGGGGCAGCCTGGGAACAGTCACACTGAGGCTGAACTTTCTCTAAGCAGCTGATAGAGGGACCCTCTGTCACACAGCAGCGCTCAGAGAATGTTCTGGCAAGAGCACATTAACAGCCATTAATCCCTCACGTTGGACCCTCAAGAAAACTGAGATAGTATAAAGGCTGGGTGTCTCTGCCTTCATCTTGTATCTACATCCTTCAGGTCCCATGCCTGTTTAATTGCAGACATGTTAATGACTCAAGGTTCAAACATTGGAGACAGGCAGGCTCCCTTATCTCCCTTCAAGTCTGAAGGAACAATGACTGAGACACCTTACTGTCAGCTTTCCCATTGTCCTAAGTCTACAATTAAGTTGGATTCCAGGAACAGAAAAGGCCTTGAAACAGGCCACCTCACCACAATGTCATCTTCAAGCTGGAGCACTCATCTCACGGGAGCCAGCTTTTCTTCTCAAGTGATAAGGTCCTCTATAAACCTGCAGACCACACTTTGACACCTAATTCTGAATAACTCTTCCTCACTTCAATTGCCCTATTTAAACTCAGAGCTTGTCAGTACCTTAAAGATGGACTTGGGGCCACTGCAGCCCCTTCCTTGTGGCTTCATTGATTAAATCTCTTTTTTTTTTACCACCCCTTAGCTCTTTATCTATTTCACTGGGGCCTGTGACCAGGCCTAGCAGTTCATTAAGATTTGGGTGCTGGGTGCTGGGCTTGGCCCTAAGAGTCTGCTAATTGCATCTCTTCACCCAACCAGGAGGTGACTTGAAAAAGTCATGTAAAGTCTCAGGATGGAAACTTGGCCCTGTTTCCCTATATTTTCGCTCTTCAATAGCCTCCCTCCCCAGCTCCTCTTGGTTTCTGAAAAAATGATGTGGTGCAGAGATGAAGGTTGATAAATTCCTTGTAAAACTAGTCTGTAAGTGTGCTAATCCTACCTGGAACCACAGAAGCACAACTGGTTACCTAGTCCTTAGAGAGGACAGTGGTGGGACAGCTTCTACAGGGAAGGGATGGAATTAGGAGAGAAGGGGGCATTTTAAGCCAGGGAGGTGCCCCTCTTCACCTTTGCAGACCTTTACTAAGCACCTACTATTAGCTAGGCACCAGTGAGTCACCTTCCCAGACAGCCAATCAGGGCCATCTTAGCTCAGGCTTCTTCCTGGATGTCAGCTGTCCAATTCTGGGCTTTGTGCTGGCTCTCTTTCTTCCTCTCGCGCTCTCTCTCTTTCTTTCTTAAGCCACCAACAAGACTCTGACCTCTCCTGGAACACACAATGCAGCCAGTCACTCATGCATTAACAACCACCGGGCCCCAAAGGTCGTTTCTATGACAACCCGGGGGTCCTTAATGACCCTGGCAGGCCAATGATTTTGTTTTGTTTGAGAGTGAAGGAATAATAAGTCAGGCTGGCTGGCTCAGGCGCTCACTCGCCCTTCTCCCCCTTGCCCCCCTCTCCACAGCGCTGATATACTGTTCATTATCTGACTGCTGCACCAGCCCCAGAGACAGCGGCAGCTAGCTCTGAAAGACAAGCGCCTGACTGCAGACAAAGAGCTGTAAAGGACCAGAGTGTGCCCCGCATCCAGGGCTACCCGAGCTTCATTAATTCCATAGCCAGCTGCGAAGTAAAAGCCTGGACTTTGGGGTCCCCAGTGCAGCAGTGTTCAGGTGAACCCCAAGTCCCTATCAGACAGTGTCCTGCCGGGAGACCTTTCTACCAGGAGGTGTGCCTGACTCACAGACAGCGCGCGCTGCTCGGATAGCAAGACCTATCATTTTAATGACGGGATGAATAAGGCGATTGAAGATCAGCCTCACTAGCCTATGTGTGGAGGTTCAGTAACTGAGGAGGCCGGGCCTGACTGCGAAGACAAAGGCAGCTGCCAGGTTCGCAGCTGACTCTTGTCCGGGTCCCGGGGTGGGGCTCTGCCCCTTTGCTTCCCCAGTTCCGGGTCTCTTCTTCTACCTTGAGACACTTCCTGGGGAGGAAGCTTTCATTGTCTTCTGATCGTGGGGCAAATGGGCCTCCAGCTTGTCACATTAATTTTCAAACGTGACGTTCGGCAGCCTGGGATTTTTCTAGAAGACACTTGGAATGATTTTTTTGTTGTGTGTGCACAGCTAAAATCCCCGAGAATAAGTCATTATCCTCTAACAGGAAAAAAAAAAAAAAATCAGCTCCTACTGGCTGCCCCGTGGCCCAATCAGCTGACTCATTCTCCATGCTTCCCCTGAAGTAATTAGCTTTTTCATTTTTCCCAACCTGCCTATTAGATAAACTCCAGGTTCTCCTTCAGTTGAAGCACATTTTTTTTTTGAGTTGGTGTGCCTCAGCCTCTCCCCAAGAAACAAAAGAAGGCTCCTGGAGGAGAATAGGACAAAGAAATGGGTGATTTGGTCTTCTGGCTCCTACTTGGAATGTTTTGTACCACAGAGATTGGTCTAGGGCAGAACACTATGTTCAGGGCCCCCTGGTGAGGGAGAAGTTCAGCACTGTCTGCTGACTCCAGCGTGGGCGGGGCAAAGGGCATTTGGATCTTCAGAGGGCAATTCCTGGGCACCCAAAGGTCCAGAGGGGCTGTGACGTTTGGCTTTAATTGTCAGCTCCACACAACCTAGAATTATCTGGGAAGATAGTTTCAGTAAGGGTTGGATCAGACTCTGGGCGTGTCCGTAGGCACTGTCTTCACTAAGTTAATTGATGTAGGAAGAACGGTATCACCAGCGGGTACCATTCCTTAGACAGGGGTTTCTGGGTTGTGTAAGAGTGGAGAGACAGAGCCGAGCACAGCAAGCAAACAAGTGAGAGGCATGCATCCATTTCTCTTTGGTCTTGACTGTGAGTGTGGCAAGACTGGTTTCATGCTCCGGCCTTGATGACACCATTCCCCTAGTGATGGACCCTGACCTGGAATCAGAAGCAGAATAAACCTTTTCTTGCCTCAGCTGCATTTTGCTAGGGTATGTTACCACAGCAACAAATAGGAAACCAGGACAGATATGGTGTAGGACAGCTCCTGAAGCCCACCGCACACCCTCTATTCATTTCGTCTCTTTTGCCCAAGGAGGGCAAACTCTTGGAAATGATGCTCAGGCTCTGACCTGCATCCTGCATCACATACAAGTGGTCCCCATACAGGCTAAGGTGCAGGAAATTACAACGGGGCTGACTGGTCAGGGTTGTGACATTGGCTGGGATGTTCTATGGCATCTTCCATCAAGTACTGGTCGCTCACTGTACCTCCCTATAAACCTTTGGTTACAGGCAGAGTATAATAAAGGTCACCCGGATAGCAGGAGACCAGATGCTTAGACCTATCCTAAGTATATGGAGCCTGCCTCGTCTAAAGTGCTCTCTTGGGCAGGAAAGGTTCTGCTGTCCTGAGCAGAGGGAGGACTTTTTACTCTTCGCATAACACAAATGTGCTTTCTAGAATCCACAATCATTGACATGATTGATCACACTTCTCTCCTGACACTCTGGTCTCCAGTGGTGCCCCGTTCAGCATCAGCATGGTTTGAGTCTCCATTATTCTAAAACCTTTGTTTTTCTTGTGCATTTCTTTCTTCAGTCACATTTTAGATATGGCTGCACCCAGGGCTCTGTCTTCTGCTCTCCCCACTGAGTGAACTCTTTTTTTTTTTTTTAATCCCCAAATCCACTCACTCATTT
Source organism: Meriones unguiculatus (assembly GCF_030254825.1). Taxonomy (NCBI): domain Eukaryota; kingdom Metazoa; phylum Chordata; class Mammalia; order Rodentia; family Muridae; genus Meriones; species Meriones unguiculatus. The sequence continues at coordinate 3,159,104 of NC_083357.1, read as the reverse complement.
TCATCTTTCTGACAGACATGGACACCTTGCCATCTGTATGGTGTCACTTTGGCCTCAGAAAATCTGGAAAGGCTATTTCATCTTTGTTCCAAACTCATTCTACTCTTTGTTGCAGGTTCACGTCTAATGACCTCATCTCTTGGGCTCAAATTGGACAGAAATCTTGAATGTCAGGAAGGAACAAAGCCTTGGGTGCAGTGTTAACTAACTCTTCCAACTGCATGTCCAAACCCTCAGGGCAGGACTGCTTAGGAGTAAGCGAGTTAGAAGTTGGCAGTAGCAAAATGATGTGTGAATGTACCTTGTTACAACTAACGTCTACTTCTCAGTCTCCTCTTGCCCATATCCAATAGCTACAAGATTCAGTAGACCTGCACTCCGACATCTCTCTTGCCACCTCCCCTTTCTGTCGCCCTGGGCTGCACCCTCATGACTGTAGCTGCTGTAGTTCCCCTATATTGCTGTAGCCACACTGTTGTTGGGCCTCATCCTTGCCCCCTTGGTCTCTCTGACAAAGCACAAGACTCAACCAAACTTGCCAAAACCCAGGAACTTGGGCCACAACTCGATGTTTGTAGCCTGACTTTCCAAAGCTTTTATGACCTGAGCCCAGCGGCCTTCGTGCTTGCTTTCTTACTGCCCACCAGCCGTGGTATTTCCTTCAGCTGGAATGTTCCCTCGCTATCAATCTCCCTTAGTGTTTCCAGGTGTTTCCAGGCTCAGTCAGGGTTGCTGCCTTTTGACAGACACCCCCTTTTCCACCTTCAGTATCCCTGAATTCTCCTCCAAAGACAAGCCTCTGGTGGTTGAAGTAGTCAGCTCAGGCTGCTTCAGCAAGTATCACAGTATGGGGTGAGGGTGAGGAGCTCCAGTATCAGATACCAATTTCCTTGCTGTCCTAGAAGTTAGAAATTCAGGATCAAGAATCTGGTTAGTTCAGGTTCTGGCTTATCTCTATGTCCTCACGTAACATTTCTTTGGTGACTATGGAGAGCTCCTGTTTTTTTCAAGTTCACTAATCCTATGGAACTAGAGCCCCACCTTTATGACCTCTTTTAATCCCAGTTCCTTAGAGGTTTGGCTCCAAACACAACTCCATTGAAGGTTAGGGTTTCAACAAATGATTTTAAATGTGAGCATGGGGACACAAACCATTCTGTGACAGATGCCCCACACTGGTTGATTAAACACATCTCTCCTTTTCCTCCCCCTCTTGCCTTAAACTCAAGGTAGGCAAGCACTGTGTCTCTGAGATGCACCCCCAGCCCCCAGGTACACACCTTATTTCCCCCTGTAGGCCGGGAGCTTTCTTAGCACAGGGTCTTCATCTTCATTACTCTGGTTCCCACTGAGTGATAGGTGCCCAGCTAATATTTGTAGGTAAGCTTATCCAATGCTTCTGTCAGTCTACTGAGTCCGGGCAAGGACTTCCAACCAAACTGCTGCACATGGGCACTAACGCAGCTCAAGTGACAGTTTCCTGGTGGCCATCTCCTGGGGACTGTTTATTCGTTGCTGGCCCCGCTCTTGGTGTTGGAAAGTTAACTGTATCGCCACCTCCATACCCCCCAAGTGAGTTTCTGTAGGGCAGAGACGATGGCTCATTTGTTCCCCATGCCCAGTCTCTGTCATGTTGTTTGATAGCCAGCAACAGCAGAACTAAACATTACTGAAAGAAGGAAGAAATAAAAACAGTAACTTTCAACATTCTCTATCATCCCAATACCCGGAACGAGGACTCAAAAGCCAATGCTGTAATGGTTTGGACAGTTGTTTTATGTGGGCAATTCACAGCAGAGCCTTGTCTCAGAGACTCAGCAACAGGGTGACGAGATCAGTCTACAAAGGAGACGGAAGGCCAGCAATTGGAGCTCAATGTCATGTCAAACTCTAAGTTTAATTTGAAAAGAGAATTTTCCTACAACAGTAGTTTCTGCCCATTTACCAGAACATGTTATAAAACATCGCAAATACCCAGTTGCAGCTATTTTAGTAAAGCATGTGGTTTCCATGTGAGAGAAATTGGAAGAGCAGATACGGAGTCATTAAGTCTAAAGTGATTCTTGGAGGAATCATAAAGTATCATGGAGGAATGCTCTGAACAGTGACAGAGTCCTGGAGCCCTGTAGAGTGCCCCTGAAATACATACAGCAATTATAAAATACAGCAATTATAAAAGCTCAAAATTATTATCCCCATTTTATAGCTCAAAAAACTGAGACCCAAAGAAGATACATAACCTATATGTGTCCACTACAGAATATTAAGCATATATATGCACACATATGCTCATGCTCATGTGGTCATGAGCACACATGAGCTTGCGCGCACGTGTGCGCACACACACACACACACACATCAGTGACCAATAGGCCATTTATTTTGGGACATACAAATTTCAGTGTCAATACTGGAAAAGTCACTGTGTAAATGCCAATATTTGATGTCAGAATTTCCACTGTCAAATACCACTAGACACCTGTTTAGTAAAAATTTCAGCTATGGTGCTTGCAGTCGAGGGTACAAAGTTTGAAGCAGTCTATTTAAAGGTGTGCAGACGACATCCTGAGACTGGAATCTCCATCCCCTCCCCTGAAAGCAGTGATTTGATCTCATTTCTCTTCCTTCATCTCCTGGTCTCAGCACGAGTCTTTGCAGAACAAGTGTCCAAGAAGAGCCTGTCCACCACCAAAGGACACAAGTTAAGGGATAACTTGGCTTTCCACATGCCACATTCCATTTTTGTTGTTCACAGCCCCTCTCCTCCGCTGACCCGGTCAGACTGCAGCTCCCCTCTTTCTGCCCTCAATTCCATAGCTTTCCTGTGACCTGCAGAGCATGTGACCCAAAGTTTAATTCTTGACTTGCTTCTGTGTGTGTGTGTGTGTGTGTGTGTGTGTGTGTAGCTGTCTGTCTTCAACGCCATACTGGTTCATTCAAGTCAAGCTGCCCATTCGGGCTGAGAAGGCAGGCTGGTCAGTGGAGTGCACCACCTGATCTGGTTGGTTTGTTAGGGGATGGATCCAGGCTTCACACAGGCTAAGCCAGCACCGCTCACTAGGCAGCGTCCTCAGGCCCATCAGGAAAGTGCTTACTGTACAAGGAGGAGGACATGAATCTGATCTTCAGAACCTACTTTAAGCAAACAAGACAGACAGTCAGAGGATAGACAAACAAACAATCTGGACATGGCAAGCAGTGTGTACTGGTAATTCTAGCACCAGGGATGAGGAAACAGGTGGAGAGCTCAGGTAAGTCAGCTGGCCTGACTTACCAAGGGAATTCCAGACCAGTGGGAGAGACCTTGCCTAAAAGTGAACAATAACAACAAAAAGATGGAGCACTATACCGGAGTTAGGAGACCTGGGATTGCCTTCTGTCCCTTTCCTTGCACATAAGTACCTGCATACACAGGAGCACATAAATGCACATACATGTGTGTACCTGCATATGCACGCACAGACACACATATGCACACCTGTTTATCCTCCTCCTGTGATGAGCCACTCTGCTTGTTTTTTTGTGCCAGAATCTTAACTGCACTTGCTTATCCATACCCAGTTCAACACATGACAGTGTCTTTGCATTTTCCTTAATTTAGGGCTTAGTGTGAGGGATTCATCAAGGTGGCTGAGGTCATTAGCTGTCTTTAATATCCATTTCCTCCTCTTCCATAGGAGCAGAGTATGGCTGCCTAACTCTGAGACCGAGTTCCCCACCTGCCTGTAAGCCACTGCTGTATCTTGATTGATAGTCACCCACGTTTTATTTCTAACATAGCTGAGCACATGGCCATGTGACTAAGCTGGAATTGAAATGTTTACTTAGAGTAGGTCTGAGGCCTTTTATTAAGAGACCAGATATGTATCCCCCCCCCTCTGTGTGCGTGTGTGTGATTACACATGTGTGTGTGTCACAACTCTTGCGGAGGTAGAGGAAAATCTTGAGTGACAGTCCTCATCCTCTACCTCCTTTGAGACAGGGTCTCTCTGTTGACCCACTGCTTGCACCAGGCCTGATATTTCATGAGCGCCTGTGGTTACCATCTTGAAGTCAGAGCAATGGGATTGTGGACTCACGTTTCCACACCTGGCTTCACCTCAGTTCTGGGAACCAGGATTCGGGTCCTCACACTTGGGTAGCAAGTGCTTTCCCCACTGATTCCTCTCCCTGCTTCTATGCAGCCTCATATATTATTAAGCTTCTAATGTATTTAAGCCACTGCTATAGTTTGAGTTTTTTTTTTTTTTTTTTTTTTTTTTTTTTTTTTTTTTTTTTTTTGGTCAGTCACATTTTAATCCCAGCTAACTTAGCTGAAAAGGATTACGTTACTGCTTAGGGTGAAACATGTGTCAGTTGGGGCTCAGTCTCACTCTCAAGGTCAGGCATCACTTGGCTTCCGTGTTAGCACTGCAGAGATGGAAGAACAAAGCTGAGGGACTGTCAGCTTTCTGGCCTTGGTTTGGCATTGTCTCCTCATCTTCAGTCCCCATCACTGCTTGGCGCTGGAATGCTCACTCAGGGATTTCATTGCAGTACAGATGGGTCTTCGTCTGAGATTACACAGTTGATGGCAAGAGTGAACACTTTTCCCACCCGATGTCTCTTTCTCTGCCCGTCAGCTTGCTGGAAGCAAGAAGAGTGAATTGCTTGAGTACCTCAGGCTTTCTCTAGCTGAGCAGCAGTGTGCTTGGGACGCTTGTGTTCCATGGCCCTCTGGTACAAACTAGAGCAGGAAGAAGCATTTGGTAGTTATCTAGTTTCCCATACTCCCCCTCGAGTGACTTCCCAGGGGAAATGTGATGTGAAAAGGGTTCCCCAATCTGCAGGAAAACATCCCTGTCCTCTGCCCTGGGTCCCGTGCATGAACATGGCACAGGGGACAGCAGCCTCGCCTGAAGCCGCACTGGGTTCTCGTGTGGCCAGATGCTCTGTGTCAGGGTGTGGGCCTTCCTGTGTCTCCTCTCTCCTTTCGTCTCTTCCACTTGTACTATCTCTCACTCTTTGTAAGATAAAGCGATGTTAGCTTTCCCCAGCAGTTTGTTATATAAAACTCTCCACACGACAGCTCAGAGTTGCCCTGGCTCTCCCATTTCCAGCAACCCCTTAAAGATCTTTCTTAATGTCCTTGCTCTCTAATCCATTAATTTCTATTTTACGACTAGAAACTTCCCTTGATATTTCTTTTCTCTAGTCATTTTTCCTCCTCTTTTTAACACCCCCCACACACATACTTCTTGCCATTTTCTCTCAGCCAGCTCCTCTCAGTTTTTGATCCAAACTTCTTTTGTTTTCAGTGAGGTCTGTTTTCCCACATTTCACTCTCTGTGAATAGGAAAAACAATCATTAGGGCAGGGCAGCTTTCTGTTTTGGTCTGCGCTCTGTTGCTATGACAAGATGCCTGAGGGAAACAGTTTAAGGGAAGAAAGGGGCTGAAGAGACAGGGCAGCTGTCAAGGTGCTTGCTGCAGAAGCTCGAGAAACTCTCACACATAAAAGCCGGGCAAGGCAAGCTCTGGTCCACACACTCAGTCCCCACCACACACATGGAAACCACGGAAAGCAAAGAAGAAAGAAAGAAGTAAGCAAATAAAAATGAGTTAAAAGAAGAAAGGTTTGCTTGGGTTCATAGTTTTACAGATTTCAGTCCAAGGTGCCCGGGCCCTGTGGGAGCGCAGTTCATGATGGCCGACTTCCCCATGGTGTGGGGAGCCTCATGCTGTCTGGGAAACGAAGGAGAAAGAAAGCAAGAGGCTGAGGACCCAATATACTCTGCAAAGGCACAGTCCCAATAACCTAACAGCCTCCCATGAGGCCCACCTCCTGAGGCTTCCTTCAGTGCCTCATAGGACCATGGGCTGACAATGGAGCCTTCAGTGTGTGGCCTGTGGAGGCATTTTGAACCCAAACCTCACATTTTCACACTAACAAAACAAACACTAAAGAATGGGTTTTTGTTCACATATTTTTTTTTCTCTCTTTCCCTGAGAGCTCCAACATCCTCTGCTCGTCTCTGACTCTTCTACTGTCTGAGGACTGAAATCAGGCACTGGATCTCATACTTTTTTCTTCTTGAGGTCAGACAGTTCCTGGCATACAGGCTTGTATTCCCCAGCACACAGTAGGTTCTTACTTCTTGGCACATAGTAGGTTCTTAGCTCCGGGCACACAGTAGTTTCCCTTCCCAAGACATAGTAGGTTCCTAGTTCTTGGAACATAGTAGGCTCTCAGTTGTTGGCGCACAGAGAGTTCTTGGTGCAAAGTAGGTTCTTGGCTCCCAACACATAGTGGGTTCTGACTGATGGCCACCAGCAGCTGTCTTTGTTTTCTATGTTTCTATGAATCCTTATGCCATTGTGAGAGAACCAATGGATGCCCTGACCACCACACAAATGAACACCTTCTGCTTTTCAAAAAGCACCATTGACAGGATGAAAACACAAGCCACGTTCTGTGAGAAAATAAAGTACTCACATCCAAATATTTAAGGAACTTTCAAAAATCAATCTTAAGGAAACAGCACAATAAAAAAGTGAGCAAAAGACTTGAATAGAAGCATTACAAAAGGTGGTATTCGGATGGGGAACCACATGAAAAGATGCTCATCCGCATTAGTAATTAGGGAAATGCAAATTAGAAGCACAATAGCATGCTACTGTCAGAACAGGTAAAACTTAAAACACTGTTGGCAAGGTGGGGGAAGGAAGCAGAACTCTCACATAGCTGCTGGGTGTGTGAAAGAGCCCCAGTACACTGGTAAATATTGTTCCTTAGAATGTTAACTGTCTACTTCCTGGACGACTGAACCTTTCCCAGGCTCACTATTTACCCGGAAGAAAAAGAAAAGAGCCCCATTACGGCTGTTTCACAGCAGCTTTGCTCAGACATGGACTAGCCCAAATGCCTATTAACTGAGAAGGAAGGAACAATCTGTGATGCATCCCTCCAAAAGAATATTACTCAGTCACAAGAAGTGATAAATACCTCATACATACTACAACATGGACGACTCTAAAATAACACGAGGGCAAAAGAGACTGGACTCAAGTGTGCATATGCGGTGATTCCTTTCCCATGGGAGCTAGAATATACAAGTGAGTCCACAGTCCTAGAACGCAGAGCAGTGACTGGGGCTGGGACCCGGGCTGCAGAGCAGTAGAGGGAAGACCTATCAACTGGAGAGCCTTGGGGGCAGGCACACTCACTGTACTGTGGTGTCAGGAGGTATACGATGAACTGTGTGGATTCTTGTGTGCCCCTTTGCCTCGAAAAGCTATTAAATCAGCAAATAGATAAATAAAACAGTAAGCAAATGCATTTGATTACATTTCTTCAGTTCTCTGCCCTGCAACCCCTGAACCCCACCAGAAAATAAGAAACTGTCCTGAGAGCTAGAGGCCAGAGACAGACTTGGCCTTTTGTGACACTGGTCAAGAACTTCTTGACTTAGTTTTTGGAAGCCGTGTCTGGGTTAGACCAAGGCATGTTAATAGTTCTGTGCTTAGTCTGTGTGAGGTCCTGGATACACACACACACACACACACACACACTCACGCATATGCGCCCCGCCCCCACATGCACATACACACGCACACACACACAGACACGTACACACAGAGCTCATGGATCTGCAAAGTTGTAAAATTGCAGTGCCACAGATGTTTTCCACATTTGTCCTTTAACCTTCTGGCTTTCAGCCACACTCAGAAAGGGGAACAAGGGAGACGCCTCCAGCGAGGGCTCACTCGGAGACTGTGCAGCAGAGGATGCGGGAGGATTTCGGTAACTGGAGTAGAGGATGGAGGGAGAGTCTGGAGCCTGTGCGCACTGAAGAATGCAAAGCGAGCTTGCTGTACAGTGTTGGCACTCGAGTGCCTAGAGGCAGCACACACTGGCTAGGCTCAGAGTTCACTGCTGACTTAATATGAGGGGGCAGTGTGGCGCAAGGCTCAGTCCTCCTCAACAAACCCCACCAACGCCTGCAAAGCAGAACCAGCCTGCAGAGCTTGAAAAAGCTACATCCCAAAGTCAACGGTGATGCCTTGGTAATGAGCATGGGGTGGATAAGAGTTTAGGGTTAGGGCCGGGTGCACGGCAGCAGACCATACACTCTACAGTAGTGAATCACGTGATGGTGGCCCTTGGTGAGAGATGTGGGTTGGCGGGAGAGAAGATGGGGTACAGACCCTGTGCAGAGCCTGGGGGTGAGAGGTCCCTCTACTGGTGCATAGAAGGAGCCTTTCCTTTGCTGGAGGCCTCCCTATTGGGCCATACGACCAGGGCCACTCAAGGCTTCATGGGCAGCTTCTCTTGTCCTCAGCACTTAACTGGTTAGGCACTGCTGATCCACAGGTGACCAACAGAAATCCATGTGCCCTGGAAGGCTCTTGCAGAAGAAACAGCTGTAAATGTCTGAACCAGAGTCTGTGTCCAGTGACCATTTTGTCTCCCAGCCATCTGTAGAAAATCTCTCCAAGATGGTCCATGAAACCAGTCCCTAGCCTCAGCTACTCTTATGACTTTGAACTTGAAGTCATGGCACTACAAAGACCTCAGGTCCTTGAAGGTCAATGGATGAGATGGGAGCAAGACAAGAATCCTAGTCCTGTCACGGCTTTGCAAAGCTCCAGGTAGCCGGATTCTCCTCTCGGTCTCCTGCCCCTACACCGTGGTAGGAAACTGTCAGCACTATTTCCTTCCCCCAGTGCTCTGACAAAATATCTGACCAAAGCATCACAAGAAAAAAGGGGATTGTTTTGGCGCAAGGTTTGAGGGTGCAGTCCATCGTGGCAGGATCGCCACAGTGGCAGGAGCCAGGAGTTTGATGGAGCTGGTCATTTTGTGTCCCCATCCAGGAAACAAAGGGAGGTGAATTTGGTGCTCAGCCTTCTTTCTCCTTTTTACAGCCAGGAACCTCAACCACAGAATGGAGTCACCCATGGTGAGGAGGCGTCTTCGGCCCTCCATTAACGTAATCTAAAAACTCTTCTGTGGACGTGCGCAGAAGCCTGTCTCCAAGGTGATTTGAGGTTCAGTCAAGTGCAACCTTTATTAACATCACAGAATCACAGAGCCAGTCATTACTGGTTCCTTGATGGTTGGCACATGACTGGTAGGTTTCTTTCTGGGGCTCAGCAAGAGAGTCCACACCTGTGTTCAGGTGGGAATGTTGTTAGAAACCCTGAAGGTGGCCATGTGGACAAAAAGGCAGAAGGAAGAGGATCATGGGCAGATACGTAGGAGGTTATCCCAGATGGAAATGGCCTAACTCCCTGATGAGTGAGCAGCGAGCAAACAAAACAACAAAACTATGGTGCTCATCCCTAGACACCGTGGGCGTTGCACTGAGTGTGGTTCTGGCTCTTATTGAGCCCACTTCTTGTCCTATCTGTGACCTTGGCCTTCTGGGAAGTAAGACTCTTTGCTGATGCAATTGATTCAGGTAAGGTTCTTTAGGTACTCCAGACAGACTTGACATCCAGAGACAGATTCTTCATAAGAAAAAGGACGAGGAGAAGACACACACACAGAGAAGCAGGAAGCAGAGACAGGATTTCAGAGCTGCCAGTGAAGAATGCCAGCCAGTGTCGAGAGAGGCCAGGAGCAATGTTCTCTTGCAGCCTTGAGAGCAGCTAGCCTTGCTCACACAACCTTGAACACACAGCCTCACGGCCTCCAGGGCTGCAGGAAGACACATGTCTAACATTTTAAACTACGTATTTTATGGTAACTTGCCACACACATCCCATGCTGCTCAGTGAACTTTGCCTTGTGGAAAGCAGAGAGCCACAGAGGGTGGCTCCAGGCTGGTAGTGCACGCTTCCAGAGTAGGTATGGCACGCTTCTCAGAGCTTGAATGGGTTGGAGCCTCAGAGCCACAAAGCCTAGCGACATCTCAGGTATAACCCCTCATCTCTCCAGTCCCAGACCTTGGGTCTTAATGCCAAGGATGAAAAAAAAATAGCATAAACATTGCAGAACAGCTATAAAGACAAGGCAAAAGTCAGGCATCTTCCTTCTCTCTCCCTCAGTCTCTGAGTTCTGAAATCGCATCCCTGGCAGCAGGCCCTGCTCTCAGGGAACAGGTGTAAGGGAGGCCCAGAGAGCAGGTGACTGAGGGGAAGGAGAGCCTCTGATCTCTAGCTGCCTTGCTGTCACTTGCACTTCCCAGATTTTGTTAATGACCTGAAGACACAGATGTACCCACGCACCACCCTCAACTCCTGGAGGGTTTTGTTTTGTTTGTTTTTGCAACTTCTTTGCCCTGGTTCTGTTTCTGCAGCTTATCTCAAGACAATGCTCCTATGAGTGAGTGTCCCTGCTGACATTAGTGACTCTAGATTTTAAACGGTGAGAAAGCGAGGCCACTCAGGCACCTTCGAACTGCCTGGAGAATGGTGTAGGAGGCCTGCACCTGCACGGGCAAGTTCCTTTCTGTTCTTCAGATGCTTATCTGCTCATCATTTCATGATTATTATTCTAGAGTGTGTGAGGCCTTGGAGAAGTATAGCAGTGAGTTCCAGCCAATGTGATAAAAACAAACGAACAAAAGCAATGCCCATAGATATTGTGAGCTGTTTGCTATTGGACTTCACTGAGTAGAAGCCAGGGTTAACATGAGCCATCTGTGATGTGAATAGGAATGGACCCCACAGACTCATGTGTTTGAATGCTTGGCCTCTAAGGAGTAGCACTATTAGGAGGTGTGGCCTTGTTGGAGTACGTGTTGCATTGTTGGAGGAAGTGTATCACTGTGGGGCTGGGCTTTGGGGTCTCCTATCCTCAGGCTATGCCCAGTGTGACACAGTCTCCTGCTATCTGTGGATCAAAATGTAGAACTTTCAGCTCCTTCTCTAGCACCACGTCTGTCTGCATGCCACCATGCTTCCCGCCATGACACGAATGGACTCTGAAACTACAAGGTAGCCACAATTGAGTGTTTTCTTTAGAAGAGTCGCTGTGGGCATAATGTCTCATCACAGCAATGAAACACAATCTAAGACACTGTCTTATATTATAGAGGATGTCTCCCTCACCTCACCATGGAGTCTCCAACCTCTAATGCTAATTGAGGAGGCTAAGCAACCTGGATCCTCAGTAGACAAAGGCAGAACATGTAGTAAGACCTCATGTGACTACAAACTGTTGCTGAGATGTTTCTTCCCCCTTCAAACACAGGACTGGCAAGGAAACACTGAAGTCAGCTAGCTCTGCAGAAGTGGCAGCTGAGAGCAAAGAAGTGACAGTCTCTTGTAAACACCACTGGGAAGAAATTAATTATGGCCAGTGCCACTGTCTATGTGTGTCTCCGTGGTTGATTGTGAATGTAGCCTTCAGAGGGAGGCCCTTTTAGGAGGTAATCACCTCATAAATGGAATTAATGACCTTATAAGAAAGGTCAAGGAAACTGGACACCCCTTTACCCTCTCATATCTTCTACTGTGTGAAAATACAACATGCTATCTCTTGAGAAGACACAGCAATGAGCTTCCATCTTGGAAACAGGAGGCCCAACTCAGACCTTGTTGGACTCAGCCTACTGGAGCCTGAAGCAAGGCTTTATAGGCCTCTAAACTGTGAGCAGTGGACTTCTGTTCTTTGTCAATTGTCCAGTCTATGGTATTTTGTTACAGCAGCAGACAAGTACCGAGACAACCAGCATCCATACAAAAAATGACTCATAAAAATAATTGGTACCTTCATAGTACTTAAAAGAATTTATAAAAGTACTTTTCCAAATCTAATCAGAACCTGTGGAAACACTTTCTAACTGAACAGACACAACAACGAAACCCTCAGGCTAGTGGGTGGAAATTTGGATTTAGCTGGAACATAACTCAGAGAAATGACATGGCTCTTTTGGAGTTTTATGTATTTTGAGTGATGAGAATGATTTTCCAAAAATCATTTTGTCTAGGTGAGAAACTTTTCATTATTTATGACCTCCCTTGGCAATTGGCAGAGCATCTTGAGGAAGTTGTTAGTTACACAATGCTTGCAAGAGAAACAAACAAACAAACAGGTCCATTTTAGTTCCATGTCTAAAGAAAAGTGCTAGGCACATTTTGGTGGATAAATGCTGTCTTTTTTTATTATAAATGCTTATCACACTATATTCTGGCATATATACTTAATAATGTCTCACTGCCTGAGTACAGATTTGAAGACAATACCAGTTTTGGTGTCTAGATGGCTAGAGGCTGAACCCGGCTCTTTTGCCTTTTATATTGTAGCTCATGGTGTGAGGAAACCCACCACTGTCTTAGATAGTAAGAATGTGAGAAGCTGTGACGGGAAGGTTTCTGATGATGTCGTTTTGTCTTCTGATAAACATCTCAAGTACGTAAGTACTCCCAGTGTCCCCCTCTGTCACTGGATGGGGAGGGCTTGTTGGTGGGGATTAATCTCACGTGTCAGCCTGGCCAGATGCCAGTGTGTGATCACACCTTATTCTAAATGTTTCTGGGAGGGCACTCTTCCTTGATGTCCACCTTTAATCTAGTGCACTCGGAGCAAACTGCCTTTGTTTGTGATGAATGGTCCTTATCCAATCTGCTGAAGGTACCAAACAGAACAAAAACTGACCTCTCCTGGTCAGAGGAGATTTACTAAAAGGCTGCTTTGGACTCTTTTCCTCTTTCTGCAGCCCCAAATCTCCAGCCCGTCTAGTCTACCTCCTCCCTATCTCTCTATGCTCTCTCTCTCTGTGTGCATGTACCCATGTGTGCACTGTGGAGACCAGAGGCTGGCATTAGTTGTTATTCCCCATAGTTTTTTTTTTTTTTGGGGGGGGGGTTTGAGACAGGGTTTCTCCATGTTGCCTTGGCTGTCCTGGACTCCCTTTGTAGACCAGGCTGGCCTCAAACTCACAGAGATCCCCTGTGCACCAAGGCATCTGGCTTTCTCCATCCCATTTTTGATACAGGGTCTCTCACTGGACCTGTAGCTCACTGACTCATGAAGACAGGCTGGCGAGTGTGACCCTGGGACCCTCCTGGCTTGTCCCTCAGCACTCAGGTTATGGGTGTATATCAACAAGCCCAGCTTTTTTATGTGAGTGCTAGGAATCAAGCTGAGGTCTTCATGCTTTTATGACAGGCTCTTTACTGACAACCATCTCTCCAGCTCTCAGTTAGTTAGTTTTTTAAATCACATTTTTCTGATTTCTTAATAAATTTCTGTACACAGGCATGCTATTGGCTCAGCTTATCAGGCGAATGCTAAGGCATTGGGCGGTGGCCCTGTTACTGGTCCTTTGTTTCAGCATGATTCTGAGAAGGAGTGGACTCATGAGCCCCATGTTTCTGGCAATGTTACCCAAAAGACAAATATATCTCTTTTTCAATTGTAGCAGTAGAGAACTGGTATCAGTCATCACTAATGTGGGATCAGATGCTCTCCAGTGCTCTGGTCTCACTTGCATGACATCATGTTACTTAGAGTAAGTGGATGGTATATTTCCCTGGTGGTGAACAAGCTTTAGAGTGGGGTGACTGTGAGTGCCAGCCTGTCCCATATTGTCAAGGAGTCTGCATTCCATGTCAGGCTTGGTGGGGCCTCTGAGAAGGGCTGATTTCTCCTGAGACAGCCATAGAAGGAAGGCCAGCATATTAGGGGCCAGAAATTGGCTACATGAAGGCAGTTGCAAAGTCAGGGCTATTTGGCTTGAAGACAAGGAGACAGAGAAAGAGACAGTGCCTTTCCCAAAGAGCTCTTTATGAAAGAGGCTTTTAAAGTAGGTGTAGCAGGCAGAGATGGGAGCAGAAAACCAGAGTAAGGCAGATTTCAGCTCATTGTCAGCTGTTTGGAACAGGTAATGAGTTCCATGTGACAGAAGACATGTAAGGGAGACAGAGGAAGGAAAAAACAATCTATGTTAGACAAGATTGTCTCTCCCACCCCAGGCACTGGGACACGGGCCTTTACTACACAAAGATGGAGACCATGGATTTGGTAAACAAGGCTGTGTTCAGCTTGTAAGCCAAGTGGCTCACACCAGCACTCTGTGGGCACGTGGGTGCCCATAGTCCAGGAACATTACAGTGCTACTGCTCCCTGGCCAAGGAAGTGATGACAAAGTTGTGACTATCAGGGATGAACTCTCCCTGCCCTGGGCTTATCCCAGCTCAATTGCCAGCTGCAGTGGGTCCTAAGAGGATCCATCAGTCCAGGGACAAGAGGCTCTAAGGCAAATGGTGCTCAACCAACTAGACAGAGCATGGCACGGCCCTCAGTCCCCAGGAAGGAAGGAGCATCTGCAAAACATCTTAGCCACTGCTGCAGCCTGCACTGCCTCTCTGTGTAAGTTCCCCTTACTGAGGATTGGTATCTAGAGCACAGGATAAGTGCTCCGCCACTGCCGGAGAGCTCACACTTCTTGAGTTTTCCACACTAGTCAGAGCAAGGATGGTGACAGCCCTCCACTGCAGAGGAGCAATTTTGCAAGTGCGAGACAGGGAGGACTTTGGCTTGGTCATGGTGCCTTCTGCTTACTATTCAGGTTCCATGATGGGGTGGGGCAGCAGGCATGAGAGTGAGTAAGGGAGGTAGTTCAGATTGGAACTAATTGCCTCCAAATGTAGAAAACCTGTGCTCCAAGGATCGAGGGAAGAGTTGCTGGGCACAGGCTCACCCACTTGGTTTTTAATGTTGAAAACCGGTAACTTAAAGAAGAGTCCCAGGCACCATCCAACGTGTCACCTTACAGCTCACACTGAGAACCCAATGCCAGAGGGAAGGTATAACCTACATAGCTTGCCTGCTCAAATCTAGTCTCAGCAAGGGCTCCTTTTCCATTTGGCAAGATGGTTTGCTGGGCTTCTGAGTAAGGGCTGGCAGCAGGGGCCAAAGGTGTCACATGTGTGTTCAGCGCATAGCAACCACTGAGGCTTCTGGGTGCATCTGAGAGCCTGTGGCAGGAAGGCAATTCCAGCTATTGACTTCCTGGTGAGTAGTGCCAATGTGGGTTAATTAAAAAACCCATGTGCTCTCAAGGCAGAAGAGGCAGTATGGGACAGGGATCAAGGACTGACCCTGGCACTGAAGGGTTCCCACCCCCATGCTGGAGGAGTTACATGATATGTGCTGTTTTTTGGGTCCCCCATAGCATTACATGGAGTCCTCTGCCTTCCTGTAGAATGGCTGCAGTTGGGTGTGGTGGCTGGGAATGATGTGGTCCTGTAGAAAAGAAGGTGGGCTGTCCAAGGTAAGGCTAAAAGGAGGGACTAATGCCAAGGTAGCCTGGCAGCCAGCTAGACCCAGCAGGCTGCAGGGGTGTAGTCCTCTCTGTGGTACCCTACCCATTTGCTATCTTCCTGAAGAAGGCCTAGTCCCCACGGGCCACGCACAGCCATAGTTTCTTCTGGGAAATAATTAATTCTTGCTTCCCAGGCCTTCCCAATGGGACTCAGGAACCTCAGCTCCTTTGCATGTTGGGAGTGGGAATGTGGGGTCTGGTCTTCCAATAGCCACAGTCTGGTGAGGCAGAGAAAACTCCCTAACAATGAAGAGGACCAAGTGTCCCCTGGGCTATGAGGACCCGGGGAACAGATTTTTGTTTATCTCATTTCTCTCCTAAAGTTTCTCCGAAGCACCCAGCAGACCGGCCAGTCCACAGAAGGTACTTAATAAATGTTTGTGGAAGAGCTAGGTAACAAATTAGCCAGAAGCGTTGCTGAAGCCTTCCTAGGAACTACAACGGGCAGAGGTACAGGGACTGAACTCTGTGATGGTTAGTTTCCTGAGATACAGTTTTGCCTTCCCTGCTCAGAACTTCTGTCCAGAGCAGCACGAGTGGACCTCAGACAGCCTTGTCCTCAGCGTCATGAAATTCTGCTGCTGGCCGGGTGACTTATCATGTAGCAAGTGGTATGCCACCATGCGCCAGGCCACTGGAATCTACTGTGGCCTCATCGCTTTTCTTCCTAAAGCAGCTGACAGTTCCTGGCAGAGTTCAGGCCTGGCTCCCCGATGTGATTTATCTTCTAAAGCTCCAGCTTCTTAAACTGTGGCTCACAGCACCGTATGTAACCGACGTGGTAGTCATGAAAACTCTGGCTATGGTGAAAGCTCACTGAAGGCACAGAGGCCAAACCCTACTTCCAAGCCAAGTGCTTCATGAATGCGAGGCATTTCTGGATTCCTCACTCACACTGCAGTGAACGACATCGCTGTGCCTTGGTTCTGGAGAAGCGACACACCGCTTTGCACCAGGCATGTTATCCCACAGGCAATGCCAAACGATGCCTCACAACATGCCCAGCTTAGCTCGGGATGACTGTGTGCTATGCAGCGAGGGGCTTCTGCCGGCCACGCGGAGTTTCCTGCTTTCGTAGAAACATAACGGCTTAATCACGGAAAACACTTCCACTGCCTCCCTCAGTCATTCCTCAGGATGCAAATATTAAATAAGTATACCTTTGTTCTGCATTTGAATGTTTGCTATTTTTCTTAATTGCAGCTTCAGTTGTTGACTGGAGCTTCATTCTAAAAAAAAAAAAAAAAAAGCCATTAAATAAAACTTGACTTGGGAATTAGGTTAAAATTTCTAACAATTTCTGGAGTAGCCCTAGGCATAGTTTTGCCATTTTGTACTATGTATTTATGCCAAGTGGCATTTGTGGCATTGATGATTATAAAATCAAAATATCGATCAACCCTGAAAACTGTTGACAATGCTCTACACACTGCAGTATCAAATAGCCAGCCAAGATTTAATTCTTTAACTGAACAAGTGCACCCATTTCATTAGTATGCAAATTTGCTTTCATCTTTAATGAATGCTAAGATCATACATATGGCAAAGAATTGTTGTAAAATAGAATTCCCTGTGATTTATTAACAGTACATGTGTGGTTTGTTCACCTATTTTATACACGTAGGTTGTGGGACTTTTCCTGGGGAGAACTGAACAAGTGTCATTTCTCCCCAGATAAGGCACTGACAGATGAACACACTGTTTTACTCAAGGTGAGGTTAGTGAACCGGTGAGGTTATTGGGGTTACCCACAGGAGTGTGAGTGGGGGCTACTTACAGGGGCATGCAGACGCAAGGACGGCATATCAGTGATGAGCACATCTCAGGATCGATGATGACTTGGGAAAGCTGTATCTTTGGAGCTCCATTCGGTACTTGCAGTCAGCTCCATCAGTGGGCTGGAGAGACTCCCCTCCCAGCAATTGTTACTGATTGTGTGACCTTGGGAAGGAGCCTTGTGAAGTTTCCGGAGCTTTCGGCAACTCTTACCTTTGGCTTTCTTTCTTGAACCTTTGTGGAAGGTTTGGATTTGAAGTTAGTATCTAGTTAACAACCTTTACTCTCAGGATTGCACAAAATCTCTCAGATGCAGAAGGGCTGTGAGCATAGAATGTTTAAGAAGCCCCACTCTAAGTCAGCAGCAGCCAGTCTGGGGTGCTTCTGCCACTGTCAAGATTGACAGAGTCTGAAATCAAGAGTGGGAGCAGGGATAGTCCCTGCACTGCTATCCTGAGCTATCCTCAACAAGACACTGACTTCTTGTCTCATAGTCTCGGGATCCTCTAGGCCGGAGGCCTCAGTTCCAGAGAGGAGGTTATTTCAGTCACTTCATAGAGCTGGTGTTATATTGCCGTCTGGCCACCTCAGGCTCCTCATGCCTCTGCATTAGCAGAGGACACAGGAACTGAGGTGACATGCTCTGATTTCTACTTAGAGGAAGATGAGAAAGAGTGCATCTCAAACACTGTATGTCCCTTAGGCTCCTACACTTTCCATGCCCCGTGACCCTGAGGGGAAAGGCATGGTAGACTATGGTTATATAATGGGATAGGACACAGACCAAAGAGTACAGGCAAATGAAGACACTTACTCCATCCAGTTAAGTCATGACAGTGAAACTCTTGAGGTAGCTAACAAAGGGACTGAGTGATGTCACATTTTCAGAACGGAATGCCGGACTGAGGGTCATGGCTCAGTGCTGTGGGCCTTAAAGCCACTAAAGGCCTGTTCGGTAGAATAGACCAAGAGCAAGCTAGACCTCAGAAACATGCCTCAGGCTCTTAGCCACAATGGGCTGGACCCAGGGCAAGCTGATCACTCTACAAAGTCCTTTCATTGGTTCTGTTCAGGAAGGAGAGTTAAACTCCTGTGTGTGATTTTTTAACTGAAAACCACTCTCAGGAAGTAATTTGAGAAACTCGGGAAGAGGAGAAGAGGTAAATTTGTAGGAAGGATAGCAGCATATTGAGCCAGAATGGAAACAGAGTCGGTGGACTTTGCCACTTTTCCTGACAGACTGCGTCCTGGCCCCTAGTTCTTTACAGCTCCTTGATGAGAACATGCTACTCTGTCATGAGCTGAGGGCATCTCTTCCTTCTAAAAATGGGTGCATTTCCCAGGCCCACTGGATCTGGTATCTGTGTTTGGCCATGGAGGACAGGAGGCAGCAGAGATAGGGTGCTTCTAGTGGAAGCCTCCAAAGGCAGCACACTTCTCAAAAGCTTCACTTAGAAAGCTGCCACTCCTAAGCCTGGCCTAGACTGAGTCCGTGCTGAGCCACAGGGAATCCAGGTTCAACCTAGAGTCACACTCACACACCCACATTCCAAATCGTGGATCCATGAGCACAAGATTGCAACCTTGCAGATGAAAGTTGTTACTGTTGGCAAGGGGTTAGCCATTCCACAGTGTTGCATTGGTAAAAATACTGCCATTGGTAAAAATATAGTCCATTCCAGTAAGAAAGCAGAGTTAGTTATCCCTGCCAATGTGATGTACTCTGCTATAGTCTGGACTGTTTCAAAATGTTTAAGAACTAGTGATATAGAGGAAGAATCTACCCAAACGTGGATCAGCACTGGGTGTGGAGTTTGGGAATCTGAGGGGAAGTGGGAAGAATGCCCTACAGGAAGCCCAGAGAATCACATTCTAGATCTAGATTGGTAGCTATTTTCTACAAGGCTTCTGTCTGATCCATTTACTTCCCTGAGCGTCAGTTTCCTCACTTATGAGTCAGCGGGGTAGTGTTAACTCCTCCCCCAGTGCAGACAGAAGCTCTCATTTGTTGCATGGCTAGTTTAGATGCTATGGCCTACCTAAGCTGAATGCCTATTCAAAAGCAGATAAAAACTCAGGGCTTCCCTTTCAGAATCTCAAACGCTGAGAAAGTGGCTGTCCAGAGTTGCCTGGAGAAAAAGCCTAAGGCTGTATGTAAGCTTGGTAATATGGGTTCCATGGTTGATCCTCTTCTTTAGAAGCTGAGAGATGGGAGCCCTGTGGGTGTGTCCCCCAGACCCCTGAAGTGACTATCTCCCCACTGGGAAAGATTTGTGCACTGCTTGTCCACAGCAGTGCTTGAAGCTTTCTGTCTGGGCTTGGGATGCTGGTCCTCAGCTGCAGTTCCTCTGCCATCTTAAAGCATTGGCATATGCATTGTGAGTGGTTCCCTAGGGCTTCATGGATGGCACAGGGAAGCAGGCTATGTGTCTTGTAGCATCAAGCCCCCTGTGAGAACCCTAACCACTGTTTTCCAAGACCTGCAACCACAAGGGAGAAAGGCAAGCACCTTCCTCACCAGGGACTTGGGCGAGTGGTGCAGCTCAGCCCCGGGAGACAGTTGGTCCCAGCCTGAAGCTCCCTGTGGACTCCTGGGAGGACTGCAAACCTTCTTAGAAGATCATCGTCTCTTGTCTCTAAATTGTGCTTATGTGGTCCAAATGGACTTAGACTCCAGGGTTCCTCAGGGCTCCAAATGATCAGTTTCTGAGGACAGGGACCAAGGAGAGGAGAAGATCTAGTCGTTTTAATGAGGGGGACTAAACTAAGCAGAATGACAGAAAACCTAAACCAAACTGCCTTCTGAAGGAAAAGCATTTGGCTCCCTGTCTGTGTGTTTCAGGCTAAGGAAACAACAGCAGTAAGAAGTCAGAGGCGGGATATTCTCAAAATAAAAGATTATGTAGCCCAGTGCTTTAGAGGCTGAAATTCAAGACTGGGTGAACCTGTTTGTTTGAGTGTCTGGTAACAGTCTCATGTCTGGCATCACTGTGATGGTGGATGGCAAAACAGTGGAGAAGACATGGGCAGACAAAAGTTGAGGACTCAGACAAGGTGGTGTGTGTGTGCATGTGTGTGTGTGCACACACGCTTGTGTGAGAGAGAGTATGTGAGTATATGTGATGTGACTTGGTGTGAAAGTGTGTGAATGTGTGTGTGTGAATGTATGTCTGTTTGTGAGAGTATGTATGAGTTTGTGTGACTGTGTGTAGGGGGGGTATGTGAGTGTTGTGTGTGGGTGTGTGAATGTTTGTGTGTATTTGAGCTTGTGTGAATTGTATGAGAGTGTGTATGTGTAAGAGCTATATATGAGTGTATGTATGTGTAAAAGTGTGTATTTAAGTGTGCGTTGGTATAAGTGTTTGAGAGTGTGTGAGTGTGAGTGTGTGCATGTGTGTGTGAGTGTTTGCATGTGAGTATTTGTGTGAGTGTATGTGTTGTGCCTTTGTGTGTAGGTAGGTGCATATCTGCATGTGTGCACATGCGTCCAGGCCAGAGATCAACATTGGTGTCTTCGACTCATCCGTTGTTCTCCACCTTATTTTTTTGAGACAAAGTCTTTCTCTCACTCTGGAAGTTTCCAATCCAGCTAGGGGGTTCACCCTGTTAATAACAACCTACTGTTGTAGGAACTGAAGAGGTTGCGGGAACAACTCAATCCCTTCCAACAGCAGCAGCCTCCAAGGACCTAGCTGCTTCTCTCTAGGCCCTACCTCTCCAAGGTTCCACTGCTTCTCAACACCACAGCACTGGGACCAAGGTTCCGGCCTGAGAATCTGGAGGGGGAAGCCACACCCAAACCAGGACACACATAACTAGAAGGCACAGGTAGGGTCACGGGTTCAGCGGGACCCTGGACTCCAATACTTTACCAAATGATGATTCTACGGAGACAAATGCCCCATCCCTAAAACCGAGAGGTTATATGGAAAAGACCTTCTATCTCCCTTTTATTTCTCATGTGGTGGTGGTGCCAGCTGTACTTCATTGGCCTATGGCCTCTCTCCACTTTCAATAGTACCTGCTGTACCATGGCCAGGAGGGAGGCCTAGTCCCAGGTCAGTGTTCATACCACTTCTAAATACATGAGCAGAGAACGAGGCTGTGACGACAAGGTGGAACTCACTGCTGGAAAGACAACCACCGCTGTGCATTCCAGCAGAGAGGTCTCTGGCCTTCCCTTCTGGGAGCTGGGCCTGGCCAGGAGATATTCATGAGGCCAAGCAAACCTAAGACAGAGAAACAGGCAGCTCATGGCCAGCTAGTGCATGTGTGAGTGGGTGGCGCCCATGGGCCCAGCATGGCGCTAGGCAACTTACAGAAGAATAATATTAAAAGTGGCCCTAAGCAGGGCTGGAGAACTGACTTAGAGGTAAAGAACCCTTGCTGTTCTTGCAGAAGACCTAGGCTCAGTTCCCTGCACCCGGATGGTGGCTTACAACCCTAACTCCAATTCTAGGGGATTTGGTCACCTCTGCTAGCCTCCTAAGTCACCAAGCAAGGTGCACAGACACATGCATAGGCTAACACACACACACACACACACACACACACACACACACACATGATAAGTATTTCTAAAAAGAAAAAAGTGGCACCCAGTGAGATTCCAGTTCTTGGGACATGCAGTGGAGTTGGGGAGTTAAAATGAAGCCGGAAAACAGAGTCAGCTGCTTGGTCTTTGCAGTGTTTGACTCCCGCTATGCTCTTGGCAGTGAAGAAGCCAGAGGATTATAGTGTCCAGAACAGTAAGAACAAGGGGGCCCGTGGGGAAACGGCCTGGACAAACGGGGGTGGGGGGAAGGTGGGTGTTCTAGCATGGGGCTGGATGGTGGCAGTTGTCAGGGTGACTGGGGGGGGGACATCATGGAGGCAGCAAGGAGGAAGTTAAGCCGATAGAGGATGGGCAGAGTGGCCACAAGAAGGCAAAATGCTGAAGAAAGCAGACTCCAGGTAAAATATTACCCCCTCCAAAGGTCAGGAAACATCACGGACGGAGGGGAAGAGAGAGTGTAGGAGCCGGAGGAAGTGAGGGAGAGTGTGGGACACAGATTGCAGGTGTGGTGTGGTTGTTGCTCTCCTAAACTCACTGCAGCTTTGTTTACCTGCAGAAGACTTTGCACGTCATCATTCTGTGGTGAAAGAGACGCAGAAGCTCATGATGTCAGGTCTCTGCTTGAGGCCACACAGCCAGGTAACAGCTGCTGGAGGAAGCAGGGAGAGGTTTTCTGTAGCGGTGTAGCAGCTGCCTGTGTTCCTGTAAATAACCGCTTCCGGTAAGGACCCTCAGTAAACTTATCGGGTCACACACATACACACGAAAGGAGACAGGGAACTGGCTAGGAAGAGAAATCAATGCATACTACCACATACTTGATAGGCATGCATGGAAATGGAATGAAACCCGTTACTATGTGTAACTAATACATGCTGTTTTTTTTAAAAAGGTCAGGTGGTAGGGAGTCATAGAAGACATGGAGTAGGGGTGACTTGTGTCGCAGAGATTACTCTTCCATCTCTGCTGTCTTGGCACAGTGGCTGACACCCCCAAGGACTAGAGAATGCCCATATCAAAGGGATGCATGCCAAACGTATCACAGAACTGCAAAGCACTGTACACTGTGTATGAGCTAAACGTGAAGGGCATATGAGTATGACATAGGTGCGCACACACACACACACACACACACACGCACGCACACACACACAGGGCACTCTGAACCCTCGCAGCATGCACTACCCAGCGTTTCTCGTTAATTAGTCCTTGTCCTGTGACAAAAGCATAATGTTCCCCTCTCATGGTTCAAGGAGTAAGTCAACAGCACATATGCAGTGGTAGAGGCAGCCACAACACCAGAGCGTTTAACTTGAAGCGTTAACTGCCAGATTATGGTTCAGTGAGTGGGTGGCAACGACGTATCCTTTTTACACTTATCTGTCTTTAGCAAATCATCTATGATGAATATATGTTATTTTTGTTAGGAAAAGCAAACATATACATTAAAATTTCCTCTAGTCTGTGCTGAAGGGACCAGAGAAGTGACTCCCCAAGCTACCGCCTTGGTTCTGAGCTGCAGTGTGAACAGAGCCTGCTTGGAGCTGAGAGATGCCCCTCTCCGGGGTTTGCAATTATGATATTGTCACAACAGCCAGGTCCCATTTTGCCCTTTTCTTCCATTCTCAAATTAATCTTGATTACATAAATAAATGTAATTGTGAACATTTACTTCTTGTAAAATATTGTAACTAAGGCAAAACTCTCATCCAACCGCTGCTACCCCTTCCCAGTGGCCACTGTGAGATAATGACAGGGAGTGGCTGGAAAGGCTGCTTTTACAGCCAAGACTTTTTTTAGTTTATTAGTTTACATGCATGTGTATGTGCCTGCGCTTATGTATGTTTACCACATTCTTGTAGGTGCCCTCAGAGGCCCAAAGAGGATATTTGATCCCCTGGAACTGGACAAAGAAGTAATTATGAGCCACCTGATGTGGGTGCTAAGAACCAAACCTGCTCTTTTTGAAGATCAGCAAGCGTTTTTAAGTATTTTGCCATCTGTCCAGGAAATGACCCCCAGTTTCTGAAACTGAATTTTGACCTTGTCTGGGGCCTGTATAGGAATGTAGAGTTGGGGGGTGGGGAGGAGACAATAAAGGCTTCTGAATACTCAATGACTAAACACTAATTCAGAAGCAAGCACCGAATGGATCCACAGCAGATTGCCGATACCTGTGGCCCTGCAGCTGTAGCCACCTCAAAGAAACAAAGCCCTCACTCAGCTGAAGAAAACAGGGGAAACGATGGCTGGCCTGCAGGGATGGAGGGGAATGTTTTAACAAGTTAAGTATTAGTGAAAACCAGACCCCCAAGGACAGGATTTTGAACTTTCAGCAACCCTTGGTAGATGCCTAATCCTTCTCTTTCATTATCAGGTTTGCCCACTCTTTTCTGATTGGTCTTATTCTTCACCCAATTTCCATGACCACATTCAGCCAATCAGGGCTCACCTTGGTCTGGCTGGCAGCAGTAGGCAGCCTATGACCCTAGCCTTGGCAGTGCAAGGTACATTAGAATTCAATAGAGAAGGTAGAAATCAATGCTTTCAGTAACCCAGTGACAGAGACAGAGGGGCTTGTGGGAGCTGGACTCATTGCAGATACAGGACGCTGCACCTGAGGCTCTTGCCTTTGTAAGAGGCCAGAGAGCTCACTTGAGCTAGTCTCCAGGACTTAGGCTGCCGACCAAGGGAACTCAACCAGGGGTTAAGGCTAAGTAAGTATTAGTAACTTTTCTGTCATTTTGATAAAACACCATGAAGGAAGTGCATATTTGGCCTTACAGTTCCAGAGGGATAAGAGTCCATTGTGGCAGCAAGTAGCAGGCATAGCAGCAGGAGCAGAAGGACAAGAGGGGTCATTCTCAACCACAGGCATGAAGCACAGGAGGCACCGGAAGTGATGTAGATTCTTTAAAGTCGCAAAGCCCACTGCCAGTAAGGTAGTTCTTCCTACAAGTCCCCGCTTTCTGAACTCCTCTCAAACAGCGCCACCAGCCGGTGACCAGCTGTTCAAACACCTGATCCTATGGGGGACAGTCTCATTTAAAGCACTACAGCCTACAAGATTTCAGGCTCCCCTTCCAAGGGGAATTCCTTCTTTTGGCATTTCCAGACTCCAGGCATCGAGACTACCCACCTCTTCAGAGACCTGTTGCTTAGGAAGTATGTAAGCACTTCTCAGAGCTGCAGGTTTGCAAGAGACAGCAGTTGGCTGGTACGCTGAGGTCTTCAAGAGCTTCGAGTCATAACACTTTTCAGAGCTTTATCAGAAATCAGCTAACATCCTGCTGCTACTGAGAGTTCAAACCTGTTTTCACCAAATCCCACACAGTAATCTGTTTTAAGTTTTCAGGTGTTTTTTTTTTTTTTTCCAATTTTCTTTAAGATTGTTAATTCTAACTTTCATTCTTTCTTCTCTGTTTAGTTCATTCTTGGAGGAGGAGGAGACAAGAACCCATCAGGGAACAGGAGGCAGTCTCCAGTGATAGCCTCTGACTTCTACAGGGGCTCCCTAACACACACACACACACACACACACACACACAAATAAATAAACATAATAATAGAAGTGTCAATTAATCTAAAGATGTCGAATATTTAGCTACAATTTAATTTTTTACATTAACTAAACAAATACATCCATTCCATTGGTATGCAAATTTTCTTTCATCTTTAAAAAAGGGTGAAACTGTATGCATACCAAATAATTATGTTAAAATAAATTTTCTTATGATTTATTATCCATTTTTTGATTTGTATACCTATTTTACAGATAAAACTGGGGTTATATAAAAAATTTATTGAATAGAAGGGTTTTAGAAGCCCTGTTCTAGACCTTTTTCTATGTATTTGCATATGTAAATGTGAATTCAGAACATATGGTGTGAGAACACATGTAGTCAGTGCACTTGTGTTTTCTTTTGCGGAGTTATGGTAGCCACACTTTCATTTCTGCAACACAATGTGGACTAGAGCAGTGGAAGGACTGAAGAACTGGTTTCATTCGCAGGAGAAACATCATGGTGAGGAAGGCGTGGTGGCAGGAACATGACACTGCTGGTTGGTCACCTTATCTCCAAGTCGGGAAGCAGGCAAGAGGAACCTGGCTGCCCAGCTCCATCTCTCCTCGTCTTTCAGTCCAGACCACAGCACATGGTCTGCTGCTGCTCACAGACAAGATGAGTCTTCTCACCTTAGTTAGCCTAACATCGTCCCTCACAGGCACACCTGTCTCCTAGATGATTCTAGAGCTTCTCAAGTTGACAATCAAATTACCTATTACAATAGTGATCTGCTACCTGTTGCTTCCTGTGATGGTTTGAGTAGGAATGGCCCCATAGACTCATGTGTTTGAGCGGCACTGTTAGGAGGTGTAGCCTTGTTGGAGTAGGCGTGGCCTTGTTGGAGGAAGTACTTCACTGTGGGGGTGGGCTTTGAAATCTCATATGCTCAAGGTAGGCCTAGTGCGGAACAGTTTTCTTCTGTTGCCTGTAGATCAAGATGTAGAACGTTCAGCTCCTTCTCCAGCAGCTCCTTCTCCATCTTGCCTGCATGCCACCATGCTTTCTGCCATGATGATAATGAAACTATAACTCAGTGCCAATAAAATGTTTTCCTTTATAAAAGTTGCTACAATCATGGTGTCTCTTCACGGCAAAAAGCCCCTAACTAAGACACTTCCTTTGGTGAGGCTGTCTCGCTTGCCATGCAGCGCAGAGCTGAACCACAAAACGTCACACAGGCAGCCATGTATAAAGTCTGCTGGAGGGAGAGGGCTCGCATGTAGGCTCATTGTCAGCTTTGTGCTGCCTCTGACGTGTCTGCCACTCCTGGGTTATCACCCTTAGTGAGGGGGTGGCGGTGAGCTGAGATGGGAGTCCCAAACACCTTGTGAACCACACAGTGCCATCATTTCTTCTGGCAAGCTAGATACCCTTCAACCCAGGGCATCAGGAGGTGAAGGTGGAGGAGGGGAGGGAGACCTGCAGATTGAGCCTTTTCTGAAAGGATGTGATGCAGCAATGGCAAAGACACCAATAAGATGAAGGCAAGAACAGTCGTAAAGATGAAGAGGGGGAACACTCTCCATAGCTTGGGTAGTGACCATTCCATCATGACTCTTCCTGAACCAGGAACCAGAGTTTCAAAAAACAAACATTGCACTTCTCTTGTCCTGGGGGTGGAACACTGCTGGATTCTGTTTCAGAGGAAAATATAGCTTGCGTTAGCAAAGACATGGTTATGTGCACACTTTCATCTGTGTTTTCCAGAAGAGTCTAGAACAGCCAGAGGATGACCTTGAACTGAATGCTCACTCACACTTGAGGGTCACGCCCAGGAGAGTCTAATGTACTTAAATGGAAGTTTTCTAGGGGATCTGGATAGACTCCGGGGCCGCAGAGGGTATCCTGGAGCAACTTCCAGCTGAGAAAGGCAAAGAGGATCACATTTAAAGAGTTCTGCTGAGGTGCCTTTTCACCTTTGCCTGTGCCTCCCTGGTTTTCACCAGGTCCACTGTTACAGACAAGCAGAAAGTCTAGATACACAGGTATGTCCAACCCAAAGTTTGTCCAGCAGCCTCAGCTTCCTACTGTGTAAACAGGAAACGATAACACTCGTCCCGATACTCCGCTCAGATGTGCACATGGGACTAATGCCAGTGCTCAGAGGATGCAGGCATCCCTCACTTGGTTCCGCGTGACTTCTCGGCCCTACATCCGTGGGACACAGACCTGCTTGATCCTGGGCACCACCCTGCCAGCTGTCTCAGGTCTGTCTTCCTCGCTCCAGTGTGTTGATGGTGCAGCTTGAGGAGGTGCCAGAAGCTTCTGGAAAGGAGGAAATCCCTGTCTCTGAACAGCAATTTTCCGTCCTGATCCGTCTCCACTGGGTTGGAGGGTGGACATATATATCCGAAGATGGAGCTAAGAACCAGTGCCTGGCGGGATCGCTTAGAGGGATTTTGAGTGTGTGGCTCATTCTGTTACTGAGCAATGGGTCCTTGAGGACCAGCCCTGTGCTCACAGGAGTCCACTGTCACTTGAGGTGATACGCAACATTCAAATGCCTCTCACGGGCCTCACTGTTCTGAATTTCTGGAACGGTGACTTAACACCCAGTCACCTCACCCAAATGCTTGCACAGCTGGGGAGGATGAGAACTTCTTCAAAGGAGACCCAAAACCACAGTCAGTGTGGAGAGTCCTTGGAAAGAAATCTGGGAAAGTCCTTTCATGAAGCTGAGTTTGTTTCCCTTGGTCCCACACTTCTCAGAGATACCTGCCATCCTGAATCCTTTCCTCACCTCACCTAACACAAAATGGGCTGCCCCATTCTAGCTCTCTAGTTCTCTGGCTCTTGCTGTGTGAGGGGATGTTTGAATATTGCCAACATGCAGGAAGAAGAGTCAGTTTTCTTCCCATTAACAAAACTCTTGTGTTGGGTACAGTGGCGCATGCCAATGTAATGCCAGCACTCAGGAAGGCAGAGGCAAGTGGATCTCTGTGAGTTCAAGGCCATCCTGGTCTACAAATAGAGTCCAGGACAGCCAAGACTACACAGAGAAATGCTGTCTTAAAATACCAATAATAATAATAATAATAGAAGGAAGGAAGGAAGGAAGGAAGGAAGAAAGAAAGAAAGAAAGAAAGAAAGAAAGAAAGAAAGGAATAAAGAAAGAGAAAGAAAGAAAGGAAAAGAAAGAAAGGAAAGAAAGAGGGAAGGAAAGAAAAAACAAAGCTCTTTTGGGTTGTGATGCTTGTGAGCTATTGTCTTCATTGAGAAACTGGAAGGTGGGGACAGGTGGGAAAACTGAGGTTCAAAGAGACTATGTCCTCTCCGCAAGGTCTACCTGAGGTTGTGCATCAAGTCAGGGATGGGGCTGGGCCAAGAGCCTGTAACACTGCAGCCTCCATCTCAGCCAATTCTGAGTCTTGTCAGGAACCCTTTTGACAGATGGCTTCCCTCTGCATGGATGCTTCTAGTTCCTGGGAGCCCGGCCCTGTGGAAGGCAGCTTCTGTGCTTCTGGGCAGAGCCCCAGCTCCTTCCACCCAGCAAAATGCTGCTTTGCGGCAGCCGCCTTCCACCGACACAGCCCACCTTTCATTTTTGGATCATTCATTCATTCAGTTATTTGATCAGATGCCTGTGTCCCATGAATTGTCTCAGAGCTGAGACAGCACCATAGGGAATAACCCACTCCACGTGGAACTGAGTTCTGCCCAGACTGGGTGATCATGTCAGTGTTCTCGCCTGCGTCCTCAGGACCAACCACAGCAAAGGTGCCTGCGCAATGCAAAGGATATTTTCACTGTGAGGGATAGGAGAAACTGGAAGATGGGAAAACTGAGGTTCGAAGAGACTACGTCCTCTCCCGAAGGAGAGGGATATGAATGAGCTGACGTGGAGCAGGAAGATGTTCGGGTATGGTGGCAACAGATAACGCAGCCAGTTCCACTAGGGTGGGGCTTTTCTGAGGAGGTGGGGACTAGGTGGGATAGAGGGTGAGATACCGGAGACAGGAGGTGAGGAGGGCAGGCAGGAGGAGGGGCAGAGCCGTGGTAGACAATAGACATGATGCAATGGAGGCGCTCCCCGACATCTGCATAGTGCAATCACAGGGTGAGAATGAGGAACAAGAAGAAATGAGGCAACCAGAGACCACTGAGCCACAAAAGGCCTTGAACCCTAAGCAAAGGCTTCTACATATTGCCCTAAAGCAAGAAGAGGCTGCAGTGGATTTCTATGAGAGTGATTGTTCCCAAGCGATGATGGTGTTCTCTCTCTCTCTCTCTCTCTCTCTCTCTCTCTCTCTCTCTCTCTCTCTCTCTCTGTGTGTGTGTATGTGTGTGTGTGTGTGTTTGTGTATGTCTGTGCTTGTATATATGTGCCTCTCTCTGGTTTTTGAGTATGTATCTGTGTGTATATATCTGCATTTGTATGTATATGTCTGTGTGTCTCTGTATGTGTGTCTTTCTGTGTATCTGCATTTATGTGTGTATATGTGTATGTATCTGTGTGCGTCAGTGTGTATCATTATCCATGTGTCTGTGCATCCCTTGTGTATTTCTGTGAGCATGTGTCTGTATGTGTGTCCATGTGAATGCACCTGCTAGCTCTTGTGGAACCCCACCAGGAAGCCTCACAATCATCCAGGTGAGATATGATGCCAGGGCAGCCAAATGACCAATCATTTCCAGCTGAAAGGTAATCAGACATTCCAGACTCTAGGGTCTTGGTATCTTCAACCACAGCTTCCTCTGCACTGCTGGCCTCACTGGGAGAGTGACTGAAGCTGCTTACTGGGAATCCTGCTCCAGCCTTCAGCTCTCCTCGCCCACCACAGCAGCCACCCCCTTGGTGGACAGAATTGGGCTTCTGTATGAAGTCACTGATGTCTTCTTCCTTATCTCTTTACATCTTGTGTCTTTGCCAGCCTCTACCCAGACCTGAAGCCACACCCTTGGGCCCAGCACATCACCCCTCATCCTTCTGCTGCAAGTCTGGGGCTGGTGGCATCTTCACCAAATTGGCTTCCCTAGTTCCCTGGCCCAAATTGATTAATCATCAGGCACTTTCAGCTCTCAGCCCTGCTGCAATTGGCATATTTATTTCTAATCAGCTCTTAAAAATGGCGTCATTCAGAGGTGCTTAACCACATTACTTAATTCTCAGCCTGTATTGCTATTGATTTCAAATATTCTCCTTCAGATATGGCTCATCATTTAATGCAGAAGTCTGTTTATATAATAATCTTATCTGGTTACTAAAATCTGTGAAATCTCTTCAATTGCCTCTAATGCAAGATTGGAGGCTGCTGGCTAAATGAGTCAATTTTACTTTAATTTGGTTTATTTACAGTACATGTTTTAATGCTGCACATTCCCATCTTCCGAAGCAAAGCTAAAAAGAAAGGCAAATATAGGCGTGGAGAGAAGCATGTGCTTTTCTCAGCCTGCAGGAGTGGAGGCAAGTTGGCAGGGCTCCCTGAATGACACTAAACTTCTGGCCTTAGGAAGGGAAAGGCCTTCCTAAGCCCTCAGGGCCCACAGTATTGGTGAAATTCTGTCAGGAGTACCCAAGATGAGTCACATGGTCTCAGATCTTCCATTCTGTACAGGTGTGCCAGTTGCTCACAATGCAGTCTTCCTTATCTGCGAAATGGGGACAATGTGACATTTTTCCAGGTGTCTTGGGAAGACACCGAAAGACTTCAAGGTTGATGGGCATGCAGCAAAGGTTCTGGATACTATTTCAAAGCAAGGCCCCACAAGTGTCTTTTCTCCTGCACCCACATCTCAGGAGTGAGTGGCCTTTCTAACTATGGAGGCCCTCTAGGCTGCAAAGGACAAAGGCCAACAGTTCTACGTTTGCTGAATTTACTAAGCTTTAAACGTCTCTAAACTTCTGAGTGAGGCACAGCCAGTTCTCTTGGAAGACCAGAAAGATCCTGAGCCAGGAAGTCAGTCCTGAAGCCCATGGACACTGCACTCTTTGCCTTGAAGTGTCCTCACAGCATCTCTGTTCTTCCCCAAGAGTTTCTGTGTCAGTCTCCTGTTCCTGTGCATCATCCTTCCTGCCACTCGTTCCTGGCCTTGCTCGTTCTACTTCTATCTTTCCCTTTGTAGCCACTGTGGAGGACAGGCTCTCATGCCATTGGTTATTGGTGGGCTGTAGACCATGTCCCATGGGCCAGATGTCTGTCCCTCATCTTGTCAGCTGAATCTGTGATAGACAACCTGGCTGCACTTCAAATGCAAAGACAGTAACAGCAGCATCTGCAGAAGACCTTGGAGTGAAAGGCCCTGGCTCTGTGTGAATCACCCTTGCCTTCCAGACACAATTGGCAGATGAATTCAGATGCTGCCTCATGGTAAGTGGACCCCATCAGGCCAGGGGAAGTGATGGTGAGATGCTGAGTGAACTAGACAATGTTTTCTGTCCTTTCCTCCTCTAAGGAAACAAGAGGAATGGAAAGCTTAGATCTCTCTGTCTCCTTTACCCGAGCAGTGCTCAGGATTCTCTTGCTTATGGTGATGAGGCCCATCCTGCCCGCAACACCACAGCTCTCTCTTGGTCAGGTGTGAAGGCTGCCATTTCATGCTTATCTTCCCCAATTAACAACAGCTGGTCCCCTATAAAACCAACTGGTAAGATGGTTTGTTATTGGAAGACAATGCAACATCATTAGACTTTAATGGCTACAGCCCCGTTTACTGTGCTGAGTTCGCAGGGTTAATGTGGCGAGATGTTGGGTCCCACCCTGCCAGGCTGCTGGGCTGCTGGGATCTTTGCTATTTTTAGGCATCTTCTTCAAGCCTCATTTTCTGAATCATGGAGCTGGGAGGTACCCAGGAGGTGAATGAGGGTCTTGATTTCCTGGAAGCAAAATTATTCAGGAAGTGGTTGAAGCCATATTTAGAAGAAACAGATCATCAAATGAAATCAATTTGAATTAGAAAACTTTAATAAAACAAAAAAATGAAGAAGGACCAAACCTGCTTTTGTGTTTGCATGAATCGTACTGTTTTTCTTCTTTTTAGTAACTAGGTGAGTGAGTACTCCCTAGTTACTCCCTAGCCTCTACCCATCCCTTCTCACATTTCTCCAACCCTGATCACCTCCGTTGGCTCACTGAAGATTCTAGTCTTAAGAACTAAAGAAAATCACACACTGCTCTCATTGAAGGGCACTTCCCTGGCAATTGAAGAACTGAGCACTTGCCTGGGAGAGATAATCTCAGGTTGGCTGTGAATCAGAAGTCATATTTGGCTCTGAGAATAACTGTACTACCGTAGTTGAAAATGGCCTCCTATGTGACAGCATCACCCTGTGACTTAGAACCAAAGCTGGAGTTTGTGTATTGATCATGGTGGTGGTGAGTCTCCAGGTTTCTTTTAGGTAAACAGGTGGGAAATCTCCATTACATTCTTTCTTTCACTCAGCAAACGGTACCAACAGCCTCTGTGGATGCCAGGTGCCACTGGCAAACATGTCTGCCTAGGCAAACCAGACAGAAGTGCCAGAGAGAACATCGGTTTTGTTAAAGGAGGTTTCGTGTGCATCACACTCTGTGCCTGCCAGCCTTCCTTCTTTCTTTCCCTTCTTCCTTCCTTCCTCTTCTCTTTCATCCTTCCTCCTTCCTTTCTTCCTTTTTCCTTCCCTCCTTTTTCTTCTATCTTCCTCCTTTTCCTCTTCATTTCTCCTTTTCCCCTTTTCTTTCCCTTCTTGTTCTCCTCTCTTCCCCCTTTTCCTCTTAATTTCTCCTTTTCCCCTTTTCTTTCCCTTCTTGTTCTCCTCTCTTCCCTTTTTCCCTGTTTCTCCTTTCATTCCTGCCCTTCTTCTCCCATGACAGCCAGTTTCCAGCATGAGGCTAGGACAGAGCTTGGGAGTGAGGCCAGCAGTGGCCAGACAAGGCTGACACAATGCTTCTCAGTCCTTCTGTGTTTACTCTCCTGTGTTGGTGCTGAAGCAATAAAATCTGATTCCTTCTCTGCCAAGGGAGCCGACACAGAGAGGTGGCATCCATCCTTGGCCAAAGCCATATCAGGAGGAGAGCCCATGGAGACATCCTGGCATACAGCTGCCCCAGGGACTGGTAGAACTTTGGAAGCACCTACCATGGAACATTTAATTAAGTTCTGTGAAGAATCTGCAGTGAACTCACAGCCCTCCTGGGTGTCATGTTAATGCAGAGGGACAAGTCTGCTCTTACATTCTGGATGGGAGTAGATTAAAAGAACTTACTGTCTGTCCCATTCCTGAGGCATTTCATCAAACAGAGGCATAACCACTCACTTCCGCTTCTCTCTCCTGCTTACTAACCTTTCCTGGGAGTAAGTGATATATTGTTAGCCTCCACCTGCTTACATCCAGAGGAAGACAGATCGATATTCACTTTTATGTTTTTTTAAATACATATTTATTCAGTGTATGGCTATATCCTGTAGGAGTTTATGTAGACCATGTTCATGAAAGAGCCCTTGAGGCCAGAAGAGGGCACTAGATTTCCTGAAAGTGGAGTTACAGACAGTTGTGAGCAGCCATGTGAGTGCTGGGAACCAAACCAGGAATCTCCGTAAGAGCAGTCAGTGCTCCTAATCACGAGCCACCTCTCCATCCCAAACACTGTTTTCTCTGATTTCCAGGTCAGGACGTACCTGTGACCTGGATGAGGGAGGGGTCCATAAGGCCACACTTCAAGCTGAGGAACTCGCAGCAGCCAATAGCTGCTGACAGAGAGGACGTCTCTTTGGTGATACAGCTATGGAGAAGTTGCCCATGCTCCAGTAAGTAAGCCCACACCCGTGCTCATGCAGGCAGCCATACTTAAACTGAGTGGGTCATGGAGGCGAGCATGAAAGTAGAAGAGCTTTGAAGGTGTCCAGAGGGATTCGTGGGGGTGGTGATAAAGCATCATAGAGGTGAATGAATATAATGAAATATATATTGTATATATGTGTGGGACTTTCAACAAATGAAAACAATTTTTTGGAGTGTGGGTAACAATCTAAAAGGATCAGTGGGGTAAATACCAATGGCAACAGTATCGACAGAAGTCAGGTGACCTAGTGATCACTTAGACTGACTTTTTAGCTCATTATCTTACATAGGTGCCATGAGCTCTCACACAAAAATCCTACTTCTCTTTGGTGTCAAGATCTTACTCGAAGGCACACAATCTTCTGAATGACAGTCATAATTCACTGGCCCCTTCACTCTCAGCATCTCACCTACAAGCCTAAGCCCATGAGTCTAACCAGATACCCAGAAGTCCTCAGTAGGTATGTCACCAACGAAAGGATGTGTGATACCCTCCTTATACACACCCTGCCCAGGCTCTCTGTAGTAGGACTTTGGGAAAGCCTCGTTAGGCTCAGTTTCGACTGCATGCTGGCTTCCTGCAAACCAGCTGACCTGTATTTACAGTCTCCACATTTGTTTTGGAAGAAATCCAAATGTCCACTTAACTGGGCTGGAGGCCAGCATAATCTTCCTATATTGTTTGTAACCATGAGATTAATGGCGGGCCTTGCTCTGCGTCTCGTGGTGACATCATTCACCTTGGGGTGTCTCTTCAGTGCAGATTACAATAATGGATTGGTCTTCACTGGCGCTGTCAGCTCTGCTTGAGGAGCCTTGGCTTCTGCAGAGGAGCTGCCTAGGAAACAGGTTGCGTCACTTAGGAGATGAACCATGGTGAGCCTGACATGAGAAATATGCCAGGCTCAGTTTGGGTAAGATACCTAATCTCTCCCTCTCTCTCATACACATCACATACACACACGCTTGAGGTTATAGCCTTATGGGCTTTTTACTGTGAAAGTTAAATTAGAAGCACAGCACATGCCTGTGCCCCAGCAATTAACACATACACATTTATGTCACTTTTATGTCACTCATGGAAAGATAATGAATCTGTTCATCTGATGGTAAAATATGGCACAGGTTATAACTCAGCAGCAATAAAAAACAGTCCCATTAACAACTGGACAAAGAAGGATCTGACAGACATTCCTTCCAGGAAGATAGACAAAGGGCCAGTAAGGACATGCTGAGACTCTTGCTACTACTAATCACTGGAGAAACACGCATTAAAAGCATAGCGAGGGCTAGGGAGATGGTTCAGTGGTAAAAGTGTTTGCTGCAAAAGCATGAGGGCCTGAGTTCAAATCCCGGACACCCATATAAGAAACTGGGTGTGGTTACAGCACAGGCCTGTAATCCTGATGATGAGAAGAAGGAGGATCTTAGCGGCTTAATGGCCAGCCTGTGTAGTCAGTCAGGGAGCGCCAGGTTCACTGAAAGACACCCCCCCCACACACACACACCTAAAAACTAAGGTGGAGACTAACTGAGGAAGAGACTGCCCTTGCCTGAGGCACCTACTGTGAGGTCCTGTCCTGAAATACAGCACTAAGGAAGGGACCTGAGCCAGAGACACGGGAACACACAAGGACGAGCACAGGAGCACACATACAGACAGAGGCAGAGGCATGGAGGCAGAAGGGCCTGGAGTGGTGTTGGCAGGCTTGTGGGAATCATCTCTGGGACCTTCTGCCCTGAAGCTACTGAATGACCTGGCAGAAGCTGAGAGGGCCCTGCACTTGGCCTGCTGTCAACCTATGCCCCTCCTTCCCAGCCTGCGGCCAGGTAGTAATGAGCGCTGTGCCAAAGGAGTGTCTCGGTCCTGTGTCTCTTTCCAGCCACAGCAGTGACCAGCTGTGCAGCCTGGGGCCAGCAACTTCCTCTCTATGTGTCTTGGATTCCTCCACATTGGGCGCAGATGCTTCGAATGGTATTAAGAGCCAGGGAGTGGAAAGCAGCCACGGGCCCAGCTCCCTGCCTGAACCCTGTGACTGTGCCATTCTACACCTGGAGGCACCTGAGTATCAGCCTGCGAGTCTTTTCCATCCCCTCCGTGGCTCTGCCCCTCTGTGACCCTCCTTTTACCCAAGCCTTAAAGCGGGGTTGGATGGTTTGATGTTAACTGGCCTGGATGAAATGCTTTCTACTGGCAATTGCCTTCATTGGCTGCTGTAAAATTACATCTATATTTAAATATGCTGAGATAATTCTTAAGTTTTATTAGTACTTAAATATTTTGGCATGTTTATTTCTCCTGAAACAATTATGGAGGTTTCATTGTTTTACTTGAAAAAAAATAAAGAGGCTAAATCGTCTCTCACAATAAACCCCTGGCAGGCTGGGTATGGTGCTAGCTAGCTCCAGTGTACCCCATTATCAGCTAGTCAGCTCAGTAGAACTTGATCAGAAGGCACCCTCTGCAATTCTCCCTGCCTCTGTCATGTGACTCCTCCTCTTTATAATCATTTGGCCCAGTAATCACAATAGCGCTCTCTCCTTGTCCCCCCACACTGCACTGTCCTCAGGGTTTGGTCCTACCCTTGTCAACAGCCCTTATGGACTTCTCCTCTTGACAGGTCTGAGCAAACCAGCTGTTTCCTGTGATGTTCCCAGGAGTGGGGGTGGGGGAGGGGAGCTTGGGGGCGGGACCAGGACACACTGAGGCTTTGTTTGGAAGTATTAACCTTGTGGTTAATGCTAATAACAACTGGGAGAGCAGGGCTGCCTCCCCTCATTTTAAAGATGGAGACAGCCAAGTCTAGAGAGGTTGTTTGACCTGGCCAAAGTCACACACCTGGTAAGCAAAAGAAAAAGCCTCAGCTGCCAAACAGAGGGTCCACATTGTACTTCCCTAGCCCCACGCTGGCGGTGGGAGTCAAGCTGCTTGATGCTTCATAGAAAAGCGCTGTTTCTACCTCCCTTCCCATTCATTTGTTTCATCAGTACCTTCCTACGTTGGAGTCTGGTGAGGAAGCATAGCGGCCCAGGGATAGCGGGGAGACCAAGGACCAGGCCCCGTGTTAGACCTGTGGCTTTGGATAAGTTACCTCATCTCTGCGTGGGGGCGGGGTGATATCTACAGAGAAGGAGGCCAGCAAGCACCTCAACCTTGAGGTGTGCACCGCATGAATCAAAGCATGTATGTGCAGGATCTAGCTGAGGCAACTGGTGTGCTTAATGCCGCATTTGACAGATGCAGAGGTCAAAGCACAAGAAGAGCAAGGGCCCCCTCCCCGCCCATGGCTGGCTCCAGGCTCAGAGCCCACATGATCTTCAGAGCAGGAGGCTGTGGTGTGGGGACATTCGATTGGCATAGCACAGGGGACTTTACAGCTGGGGAGGCGAGGCCAGATCAGAAGAAACATCACACTCCCATAGCCACGGCAGCCACATCTCTCACCCCAGATTCAGGTCTACCATGTGTGGCATCAGCGAAGACTAGAAAGTGGCTCCTGCACTCACTTCTCCAGGAAGCTAGTCTGTCTTCCCTCTTCCTGAAGGATCATTGCCCTCCTCATCCCCCCAATCTGGCATTCAGGACACCCTGGGCTCTGCACACAGCATGACTGCCTCTCACTTCCCCGCAGCAAAGCCGGAGCCAAGCAGCTGCACTGTTGTACGAGTCCTGTTTTGTAAGTGAGTCAGCCTCCACCTGCCCAGGTGAACGGTAACCACAGTTTTAGGACTGGGGAGCCAGGCTGTGTGACAGAACGGTGTGTGGCTAAGGGGTACCTGCCGAGACCCAGCTCTTGGGCTATGACACCCAGCTGCATGGTTTGGGGCAAATCCTTCTGAGTTTTACCACTCTTACCTGTGAGATGGGTCTTGTCAGTAATGGTGTCTTCTGACCTATTAGGAAGGCTTGGGATTAAGATATCTCACAGCAACTCTAATGGGTCAGAACTGATGGCAGTCACAGACTCCATGGTGACACCTCCCGAACATACAGCCACTCCCCGAATGATTGTCAAGGGCCATAGAGGAACAAATGCTCGCACAGCCTCTCTGAAGAGGCTCAGAGGCCAGCAGCCCCCACCCCTCTTATTTGTGCACTTCAAGAGCCCTGCTTTCTTCTGGGTTGTGACATTTTCAACATTTCAGTCCTTTGCAGCATATGGTGGAAATTTCATTACTGCAGCTCTAGGTGCAGGGAAAATGCCAACCACTGTGTGGGGGAGATGTATTTCAGTCCTTCAGACACTGGCTAAGCACACCCTCTGTGCACAGCTCCAGGGGAGACCAAGGTGCTCAGCAGCCTCTATTCTAGGGGAGAGCCCAGACCCACAGAGCAGTACCTGTACAACTCAGGGCAAATAATACCATGACAGGAGGCTGGGCAGGGCAGTGGAGCGGAGCCCAGGCTGGGTCTCAGGCAGTAAGCCCATTTTCCAACCCAGGTAGTCACCCCCTCCAGCAGAGCATGCACCCTGCCTGCACACTGACTATGGATTGATCTGGGATACTGTTATTTCTCCGCAGGAGCAGCCACCACCGTCTCCTCAGGCCAGAAGGAAGAAGGAGGAAGACTCTGTTGCTTACACCTGGGTGGTCTGCAAAGACTCCTTGAGGGGCCAGAGCTGCCTTGAGGGAAAGGAGAGGAGGGGATGAAGGAGCCTTTCTGTAAGAATGTAACGTTAGAATCTGGACCAGACAGCTGCTCAGGCCTCAATATCTGCTGCAGCCGGCCTCTTCCCACTTTACAGACACCGACAAGCAGTCTACTGAGGACGTTCCCTGAGAACTACTAGCTAAGACTCTCCCAGGTGCAGGGATTTCTTACCCGAAGAAGGTAAGCACACAGCAAAGCAGGACATTGATGGCCACACATCCCGCTCCC
This sequence comes from Meriones unguiculatus, assembly GCF_030254825.1. Taxonomy (NCBI): domain Eukaryota; kingdom Metazoa; phylum Chordata; class Mammalia; order Rodentia; family Muridae; genus Meriones; species Meriones unguiculatus. Next base: position 3,120,311 of record NC_083357.1, on the reverse strand, counting down.
ACCCCCTTCCGAGCCTCCTTGCCTGGAAAGAGCTGGCAACAAACCTGCTGTGAAATCACCACCTCCCGTGCCCCGTGTCCCAACCTTGTCCCCCGAAGAAGTCCCCCATTTCTGTCAAAGGGCCCTGATTCCTATTTTCCGTGCTGTTGTCTTCTTGTCTGTCCGTGACATTAATAACTCTTTGAAAAAGGCCTTAGCCCCAACATTCTGTTTCTGTGTCCCCTTGAGCCCCGCAACAGAGACCTTTCAAGTTCTAGGGGAGAAAAAATGCACACATGGTAGAATGACAGTGCAGGCTTCAGGGAGGCCCCTGAATAAGGGAGCCCAGTCCAGAGGCTGTGGACACAGCTCTAGCCTCGTAGGGTTTACTGAATTGATCGTTTGTACAATTGGCACAGGTGGGTGGCTTCTGAGTACAGAGTGTTACACCATGGTAGGTATGAGCAAGCTAGAGCAAGCTTCCAGCCCTCAGAGCAATGGAGGTGACAGCGAGGAAGGAGAGGAAAAGCAGGGAGCCAAGTGAGAAGGATGGAGAGTGCTTCCTGATGGGGACAAGCAAACTCTGCCAAGCAGAGAACCTGGGCCAACGTCCTTCCCAGTCCCACTCGGGGGTGAAAGACTTCTTCTGTGTTCTTCTATGTTCAGAGGAGAAATGGGAGGATAAGGTGGGACTCTTGTCAGGAGGTCTGCCTCGATCCTAATATAATATAATTTTATGAATACTTTTGTGCTGTTGAAGCTGAGAAGCTGGCTCTGGAAGTGGGGCTGGCCCCTCCTGCATCAGAACACAAGCAACCAGGTCTATTAAAACCATTGTGACCTTGAGAACAGCTCGATGGAATATAAAACACCTGCTTCGGGAAAGGGGGCCTGGGATCTCATCCCCGACAGAATGGTCTGCCCTTCTCCAAGCTCTCCCAGAGCTCCACCAGGGCAGTTTTAGCAGGGTTCCCCAGTTTGCTTTTGTAACATGATAATGATATATTTTTTTAAGATTTATTTATTCTATGCGCATTGGTGTTTTGCCTGAATATATGTATATATGTGACAAGGTGAAAAATCCCCTAGAACTGGGAGTTACGGTTGTCAGCTGCCATCTGGGTTCTGGGAATTGAACCCAGGTCCTCTGGAAGAACAGCCAATGCTCCCAACCTCTAAGCTATCTCTCCAGTCTTGATGATGTTATCTTTATCTGCTGTCATTTATTCTTTTACCCACCCCACAAATGCTCTGCTTGGGACTTATATGGGGAACTCTGGCTGGCTGCCCCAATAGGGCTACTCCAGTTATCTCTGGATATTTTGAACACTGGATTTGATGATGCCTTTCTAACTACCCACTGCCATTCCCTATCTGCTGCTTGCTATTTGGTCTTTGATTTTTGCTTGCTATATACTTAATAAACTCACCCATTCATAATCAAAAGCTATCGTAGGCCATTTCCAGGACCTACTCTACCCAGGGTGTATGGGGTTAGTGAGCCCTGGCTATGTGGGCCCTGGTCATCCATTTCACAAATGTCAATACTAGGGCCATCCAGAGCAAGGACAGCAGGACTACAAAGGGCAGAGCCCAGTTATCTTCAGGACCATACAGAGCATCTGGTCAGGAAGGTTGAGAGCATTTACAACACTCAGGCTCCAACTCTTAGACATGAGTGGGGCTGGAGACATTATAAACCAGCTCTCTGTAAGACCCACTGTAGAAAGGTTTGAAAGACTCATGTGTGGGACTTTCATTGCCAATGGAAATCCAATCTCACCCCCGTTTCTCCACTCCAGACAGAACTGGGGAAGTCTGAACAACCCTCATCTTCACAAGGGGCCTGCCAGGCTCCATCCTATCAGGATGTCCATTAGCACAAAGTCTACTGCACAGAAGCAAGTGGACTCTATAGGCCCAAGAACTTGGTTTAGGCTCTAACCCACCCTAACCCTCTGTATGGAAATGAGAACACGACAGTGCCTAGGTTTGTTTGAGAAAGTTTTATTTGTAGACATGGAGGAGAGGACAGCCAGAGGCATCTGGAAGAGTCCAGACTGAACATGGCCAGCAGAATAGACCAAGTCATGAGAGCATGGGGGAGGGGAGGAGAAGAAAAGAGAGGAGGAGCATGAGAACCAAGAGAGTCTGTGCCCCAAATGGCTGGATTATATAAGGAAAGAGAAGCTGGGCAAAGGGAAGCCCAGCCCCTTGGAGGGAGAGGGTTAGAGTTGGGGTGGGGTGAGACATTCTGAGACTTGTCCAGGGGTTTCCATGTGCAACACCTAATTCCAAGCACAGTGGTAAGGACCATGCCCTCGCACTTAGCCTGTACCCGGGGCTTGTGGGGTCAGTGAGCCCTGGCTATGTGGGCCTTGGCCATCTATTTCACAAATGGCAATACTAGGGTCATCCAGAGCAAGGACAGCAGGACTACAAAGGGCAGAGCCCTGTTATTGCTAAGCAGGGTCCTCTCTCCTGGATGGCTTTAGTCTAGATGATTACAGTAGGAGACTCAGCTCAGAGTGGCCTCCATAGGCTGCATCGCCCTGGAGAACCCCCGGAGTAAAGGTCAGCTCTTCTCTGTTTTCTGGAAGGGGACCACACAGCATTCATGGGGATCCAGTACAATCTGTATTTTCATCTGACAAATTCTCTTAAAGAAAATGCTCACCCGGGTGCATGGCAGATGACATGCTCTGTCTTTCGTGCAGAGGAAGGAGGCTTCCCTCCCCAGATTCTGGCTTAGGAAAGGTCTTCTGTGTCTGGGGCAGTGCAATGTGGGTCTCTGGCCTGCTTTCCGAGGACTGAGTACTAACTCATGCTTGATCACATCTCCTTCAAGTTTAGACTGTATGTGACCACAAAAGCCCCAGAGCCTTGGAACCAGGAGTTGGGGCAAATACCCCAATACTATGGTATTGTGAGAAGTCCTAGGAGGAGCCTCCTGCAGCCTTGAATTCACATCTATTCTAAAGGTGGCCATGCTGCTGGGTTCAGCGGGGTCTTTCCTCACTCTGATAGTCTGTGTAGTATAACACTGAAGTTGGGTGCTTTAGGGGAGGAGCCTGACTGCCGCTGGGGCTGGGGCTAAGAGCCTCTCCTGGGAGCCAGACTACGGCAGCAGGGGTGCTGGTGGCCCACCCAACTGCTACGCATAGAGCCACATACAGGTGGGCTTTCTACCCTGGTCTCCATACAGAACCGCAAAGAACCCAGTCACTCATTCATTCATGTGCGTATTAATTTTACCAGTTTATACTAAGCTGTTGCAATAAGTTATATGCTAGTGGCGGGTGAAACACAATGACAGTGGTGGGCTTTGAGGCGATAAGGCTCCTATTCTTGCAGGAACAGCAGGACTGAGCTCTCCTGTGCCAGAGAACTGTGTGTTGGCCTCAGAGACTCAACAGCAGCCTTCTCAACTTGGGGAATAGAAGGCAGGGATGCTAGAAATGCCCAGTTTCTTGTCCTTACACAGTTGTTTGTGAAAATGCTTTAGCCAAGCTACCTCCCTCCCTCCTTCTCTCCCTTACTTCCTCCCTGCCTTCCTCTTCCTTCCTTTGTATTAAATATGTATATGTCCCATAGAAGATGCTGGGAATGCAATGAAATCCTGGAGGTATCAGGCCAGAAAACAGTGTGATGCCGTAACATGACCATCTCTGAGCGAGTGCAAGATGTTGGAGGGCTGGTCCTCAGGTGCTGCCAAGTCCCTTCCACCCCGCTAATTCATTGCACACTCTAGATAGACTACAGGCAGAGCTGCTGGGGTGTTCTAGAGGCCTATATGTTTCTCCCAAACCAAAGCAGGCTCTCGGACCCTCTTCCCGTTGCCCAAAATCTCCAGGCCTCTCTGGCCTGGTTGGATGGTCCCAGCCCTCTTGGGCCCTCCTTGCCACGACCAGAGCTTGGCACTGCTCAGAATCTAAGATGAGGGGCCCCAGGGTTAGCCTGCCACACTCCTGTTGTTGTTCGGCTGCAATAAGGTCCTAGAGTTGAGGAGACCATCTGCCTGCCTTTGGGTGCCAGGCACAGCCGACCCCGTGGAGCCAATCCTGCCCCTCCTAGAGTACCTTATCTTGCAAGAACAACATTCATCTGGATTTGAGGAGGGAAAAATAATTTCAGGGTGGAATCTGAGGTCGATGTTGAAATGTTGGGCAGTGATGTTTCCCCAGCATCCTTCCCTGTGGCATCTTGTCACAGTACAACTTGGAAGTGACATCTGAACCCATGTATCAAATAAAAGTCAGGCACAAAATACACTGGTAAAAGCAATATGATTGTTGTGAGTAACCAAGTATCTGACTCTATTAAATAAAACTTTATCGTTCCAAACTAAGTATTAACAAAAAATACTAACAGCTGGGTGCAGTGGCACACATCTGTAATCCCAGCATTCTGGGAGGCAGAGGCAGGCAGATCACTGTGAGTTCTAGGCCAGCCTTGTCTACAAAGTGAGTCTAGGACAGCCAAGGTTACAAAGAGAAACCCTGTCCTGAAAAACCAAATAAATAAATAAATAAATAAATAAATAAATAGCAGAGACTGATTTTCTGTTTGTAGTTCCCCCTGGTTTTGTTGTTGTTGTTTTGGTTTGGGGTTTGGGTTTTTTGTGTATGTGTATGATTGGTTTTGGTTTTGGTTTCTTAGACAGGGTTTCTCTGTGTAACCTTGGCCGTCCTGGACCTGTTTTTGCAGGCCAAGCTGAGCTCAAACTCAGAGATTCTCCTGCATCTACCTCTCCAGTGCTGGGATTAAAGGTTGCACCACCATGACTGGCTCTCCCTATTCTTTAAATGGAACAACAAAAGCAAAGTTAACATGGGCTTATGCTTATAAACAATGTTTGCTTGTGGAGGTAACTATTCAGGGTAAATTTGTGTGTGACTCTGAAAACGTCTCTTTACCTCTTGGGCTCAGTCTGTTCTAAAAAGCTAGGTTAGCATCGCTACATTGTAGAATATGGTAAATGAAATGCGAAAAGCAAGAGTAGATTTTCCCTGGCATCTTTGATCTTCTCTGTCAGCCTGTTTTAATTTGCAGCCCCTTCGGAACCACTCAGCAGTGGAAACCCTGATAAAAGTAGAACACATCACTGAGTCGAGGGGTCACTTCCTGCCACCTTGAGCTCACAGGGACACCCAGTTCCAAAGACCTGAGAAACAGTCTTCCCTACAGAGGGCCCAAAGGGAGGCTGAGGAAGTTTCTATACTTCAGTAGCAAGCTTTCTCCACCTCCTACATCCAAGGCTTGTACAATTTTTGAAAGGCCCGGAGTTTCTTCCTGGGTTGGGGATGAAAGGAACAATAAGGAGGTTTACCTTCAAAAGCCCACCCTGGCTCCTGTGGCCGCCTCCCTCTACTGTAGAGTTCCTGTGAATTATGCATGAGGTTCTGGTGGGAGCTGTGTGCTTTTTCAAATATTACTCTAATTGATGAGCAGGGCTTTGATGAATGTCTGTAGAACCCAGAGCACCTGATCACAGGAATTCTGTCTTGTTCCTTCTTGACAGATGTTTATTTGACGTAAAGGGGGTGCAGAGTCCTAGGAGCTGCCTCTCTTTATTGTCAACAGAAATCCTATGGTTTTGTTCTTAAATCCTAACAAGGACCATTCTTAGAGGCATCAGCTCTGATACCGTCATCTGTCAGATGAACCAGTCTGGGGCAAACAGCTCAAGTGTTCAGCCCTCACCTAGGCTGGGTCCTCCTTTTATCTAGAGTGTTCTTCTCTCTATTGAGGAATGCTTTCTGGACTTCATCTGTGAAGAGAGACAGAACCCTCTAGAATCAGGATGCACAGGTGTCAGAGCAAACACCCAAAGCAGGGCCAGAGGGACCATGCATCTCCCTTTGCTGGACAGAGCGTGATGGGGACCTAAGTCTCCAAGGAGGGTACTAGGATGCTGCAATGGGTAGAGAAATGGGAGCTGCCTCTGAGCCTTGATCAGCCCTGTGCATAGCCTCCTGGTCCTTAGTATGATGCCTGAACACTTCCCTAGTTTCTCCTTCCAAAGAAGAGCAGGGCTTCCCAGCCCACCATCAGAAGTCTTCTCCTTCTCACTTCAGCTCATCTCTCCCCTCCTGCAGCTTCCCCTCCGCCCAGGACCTCAGAGTTCCAGGCCCCTTTGTACCCTTTCCATTACTTTTATAAGGTGTGATCTTTCCATGAAGCCTTGTTGTATTGTAAAATTCCATATTGTAACATGCCATTGTCATAATCATCGTCTGACCTGGTGTTTAATTGGCTATGTTGGACTCATCTGAATCATATATTAACAGTGAATGACATTTGGTCTAGTATAAGAGATTGATTGGACTCTTTCTCCCATCTATCACTTCAAGACAAAAGGCCAACACACACACACACACACACACACACACACACACACACACACACACAATTATTTATTAAATTGTTGGAGTGTAGTTCATGTGCATTTGCCAAACATTCTTCCTGGGAGTCTCCTTTCTCTGGCTCCCTGCTTTTCAGCTGAGGGACCTCTGCCCATACACCAAAACTGTGTTGTCTGCAGCCTACATGTCTAGTGTGGAATAGGAAAAGAGATGTGCAAAGACTTAATCTTTCCATTGTTTAGTTTTCATTGTCCACTAGTAACAAACCTGTAGTCACCTTGGAAGAAGGAAACTCAACTGAAGAATTATCTAGACCAGACTGGCCTGTAGGCAGGTCTGTGGGATTCCCTGATGGATACTGGATACAGAAGGACCCAGCCCACCTTGGGTAGTGCCATCTTTATGAAAGTGGGTCTGGAATGTATAAGAAAGTTAGCTGAGCAAACCAAAGGAAGGAAGTCTGTAAGAAGGACTCCCCCGTGGCTTCTGTTTTAAGTTCCTGCCTTGACTTCCTGCCTTGACTTTCTTCAATAATGGAAAGCTATGAAATAAAGATGACCCTTTTCTCTCTAATTGCTTTTGGTCATGGTGTTTCTCATAGCAACAGAAGGCAAACTAGAACATGGCTCCCCTCTTTTTGCTTTGAAACCCACCATGCAGAACAAACATCTCTAAGTCACTGACCTATAGGAGCTGCCTGGGGGAAGGGAGTCTGCATCCTTTAGGGTGACAAAGACAGCTGGGTAGTTCAGTCCTCATTGTCCTCTGGACTAAATATAGACTTACTCTGGGAACTGGTGAGGCATAGCTGTTGGGTTGTTTGTGAAGTTGCTTCCAGAGAGGGTTAGCTGAAGTAGAAAGACCCATCCTTAAAGTGGGATGCTCCAGCCCATCACCAGGACCTCTTCACTCTGCTTCCTGTCTACCACAGTATGAGCTGCTTTGCTCAACCACTCCTTTCCACAGTGAGCCCTCTAGGACCATTAGCAAAAGAATCGATCGATTTGTTCTTTGGAGTTGTTTCAGATATTCTGGTGACAGTTTCTAAAAGTAAATAGTAGCGATTCAATGGTTAAGTGCATCCGGGTGTTTGAGGAACCTTGCTGACTAGACAGAAGCTATATCTCCCAAGAGGGCTTTACCAGGGTTTCATCTTTCCAACCTGTCATTGTGATGTAAGCCCACCAGAAAACACTCAAAGACACCGATAAACCCAAAAAGAAAACCTTTACCATTGGCCAGAGGGTGTATGAAGAACTTGCCCAAATTATGCAGCCCTGATCTCTAATTCTTTGTCTTTTATCCCCCAAAGCACAACCTGTTTGACATACTTGAGTTGGTGAGAACAGTTAGCAAGACGCAGAACTAAAGAAGCAAAAAAGCAAGGTCAGTGTGTCAAGGGACTTCCTGGATCCTAGAACCAAGTCCTTGACAGATTAGGTCTTTGTTCCCATTTTGGCATGTGTCAGGCCTATACGCTAGAGTTTAAGGTCATAATGGCGCCTCTAACATGCTGTCAGTTGCGTTGAAGTCTGGGGTCCTGTTCCAATGGGCAGAAGAGAGTAGGAAGAGATGCCACACTTAACAGTCCTCCAGACCCCAAGCTCACAGAGCCCGTAGACATTAAAGGATGCTATGGAAGCTCTACAAAATTCTGTACAGATACATTTGATACTTAAGTGAAACAGAGCAGTTAGTTTAGAAATGTATTAAAAACTCTCTTAGAAAAATAGTAGACACTCTGAATAGTTCTACATTTATTAAAGAAATAGCTTCTAGTTTAAAAAGAAAATCTCTCAGAGAGAAAAACTCCAGGTCAAGATGGTTGCATGGACATATTCTGTTGAACATTTAAAGAAAAAAAATAACAATTCTGTATGACTGCTTCTAGATACAGAAGAGGAAACACTTCACAACACATCTTAGAAGGCTACTCTTATTCTGAAATCAAAACCATGTAAAAATCATACAAGAAGAAACTCTAAGCAAACATCTTGTGAACACAAATAGAACACTAAATTGAATTTAAAAATAATCATGTGATGCATTGTAATGCATGTAAGAGAAGGAAGCAAAGCTGGGGTGGTCATAACTGTTGGGGGATTAAAGAATATAGAGGGCCTGGACTACCTGCTTTTAACGCTGCTGCATGCAGGATCCAAGAGTGCAGGGGGTGGTGAGATGAGCAATATGGAGAGCACTGGACTGTAACAGATTCCCAGATGCAGGCCGATGTAGAAAACGCATCACGGTGTCTGACAAACTCACTGAAAACAAGATGGTCTTTTCACCAAGCACCACTTGAGATGATAAAAGATCTATAGCCAAACAACAACAGACGTGGAAAAATAACAACTTCTCACACATTCTCTGAAACCAATTGTGTATCTACAACTGGAAATAGTAAAACTGGTGGGATAAACATGAAGAAGCCTTCATGAGGTGTCCTGAGGCAAACGGTTCTTAGCTATGACACCGGTGGCATGGTTCACAAAGGAACAGAATGTGTAGGTTAACCTTTATCAAAATAAAAACCGTTTCCCCATGAGAAACACTGTTGAGAGAATGACAAGACAATTCACAGCCTGCAAGAGAAGCTTATCGACCACACACCCGACACAGCATTTGTGTCTGATATAAATAAAAATTGTTTTAGTTCAACAGAAGAACTACAAAGACCCTAACAACCAAGTGGGCAAGCAACCTGAAGAGAAAATTTCTTGAATTTACACAGGAAGTAAAGAAATTCATTATATTCAAAACAGAATAAAGCTACCATAAGACACTGTGTGACTGTATAAGAATGGAGTTCCACACTATTCAGCAATTAAAAACAAGGAAATCAAGAAATTTGCTGACAAATGGTGGGAACTAGAAAAGATTATCCTGAGTGAGGTCGCCCAGAAGCAGAAAGACACACACGGTTTATACTTACTTATAAGTGGATACTAGACCTATAATATAGGATAAATATACTAAAATCTGTACACCTAAAGAAGCTGAGCTAGAAGGAGGACCTTGGGTAAGATGATCAATCCTCACTCAGAAAGGCAAACAGGACAGACATTGGAAAAAGGAGCAAACAGGAAACAAGATAGGAGCCCACCACAGAGGGCCTCTGAAAAACTCTACTCAGCAGTGTATCAAAGCAGATAATGAGACTCATAAACAAACTTTGGGCAGAGTGCAGGGAATCTTAGGAAAGAAGTGGGAGATAGTAAGGCCTGGAAAGGAGAGGAGCTCCACAGGAGAGCAACAGAACCAAAATATCTGGCCACAGTGTTTTTTTCTGAGACTGATATTCCAAGCAAGGACCATTCATGGATATAACCTAGAACCTCTGCTCAGATGTAGCCCATGGCAGTTCAGTATCCAAATGGGTACCCTAGTAAGGGGAACAGGGACTGTCTCTGACATGAACTCAGTGGCTATCTCTTTGACCACCTCTCCCTATTGGGGGAGCAGCCTTGCCAGGCCACAGAGGAGGACAATGCAGTTCTGATGACACCTGATAAGCTAAGGTCAGATGGAAGGGGAGGAGGACCTCCCTTATCCGTGGACTTGGAGAGGGGCATAGGAGGAGATGAAGGAGGGAAGGTGGAATTGGGAGGGGATGAGGGAGGAGGCTACAGCTGAGATACAAGGTGAATAAACTGTAATTAATATAAAAAATAAAAATTTAATTAAAAAAAAGGAATGGAATTCTAGTTTTATTTTTGTTGCTGTGATAAAATATCCTGACACAAACCAACCTGGGGCAGGGGAGGGTTTATCTTAAATCTCATTTCTAGCTTACAGTTCATTGGAGTAGGGAAGTCAAGGAAAACTTAAAACAGGTGCTTACTGTCAAGAACAGAGAGAAAGGAAGGCATGCATGCTAACTCTCAGCTTGCCTGCTCTTTTATCCAGTCAAGCACTCAATCCCAGGAAATGGTGCTTCCCACTTTTAGGCTGGGCTTTTGCACATCAATTAACATGTAAGTAAGACAACCCCACACACACATGCCCACAAGCAGGTCAACCTGATCTAGATAGTTCCTCACTGAGACTCCTTCCCCAAGTAATTCAAGGTTGTGTCTAGTTGACAAATTAACTGTCACAAAAATAATAAAAAGATAAATAAATAAATAAATAAATGAATATTTCTAAAAATTAAAAAAAAATCTAATGATTGCATGGAGCAACTGGAACTCCATGTTGTTGTAGTTAAGTAGACTAGAGACAGCCTGCATATCTTAAGGAGCGAGTGAGTCAATCAGATGTGGGGTCCTATTGCCAGCAACATTACTGAGGAGGACTCAGTCAATAATCCTCACTTGCCAAACAGATCTAAACCCAGAATTGCCCTCAGAGAGTCACAAACTCTAACACAAAAGTTAGATGGGCAGCGTAAATAACTCCTCTGGTTATTTATGGTTCCAGGAGCTGCAGTAGGGAACGTGTGGGATAAGGCAAGACTACAGGAGGAACAGGAACTCTGAGGGGCCGGAGAGTGGGCAATCAGCGTCTTCCAGGAATCAACAGGCAAGGCCTGGATGGCAAAAGAGAGAAGGAGCATACACCAGGGTGCCTGCATTGCTTGCCTGTGGGGTCACTTTGTTTTGCCCTGGCCTCATTTCTTCGTCAGCCACAAGCGTATACTCTGCCCCCAGATTTCACACATCTCTCCCCTCAGGAGGGCAGTCCCAGTGCAGGCTCAACTGCTGGGATCTGTCTTCATCCATGTCACTGCTTCTCCTCTATCTTGGGTAGCTTTGGCTCCCTCCTTTCTCAGCATAGGCTGCCATCTTGGCTTGAGCTTCTCTTGGATATAGGTATGTGTCTCTGGCTCCTTCTCCCTTAAGCAAGTGGCCACTTTTTCCTGTTTTCGGGAATGATGACAGTGTGGTCTTTCTTCGTTCTTCTTGCCCACCCAACCCCTGACAATGTTGTCAGAGACCTTCTTAAACACAAAATTCGAGGCAGACTCTCCCTGACTTCTACTGTCTGCTAACTTCTACTGCTGCTAGGAGGAAGGGTAACCCCCAGGTACGACAGTTTCCCCGCTCACCTGTCTATGTTCCAACACTACCTACTTCCCCCCAAATGTACCACACTTCTGCCTGTCTAATAGCTGTGTGCTCTGCCAAGACAGCTCCTTCTCTTCTAGTCACCCGTCTCTACAAACTTTTCTCACCCTCAGTGTCTCCGTTCCCCTCCTTGGTTTCCCATTAACCTGTGTTTTCTTTCCTCGAATTTGCCTTCTATGTATTTCCCTGTTCATCAGCATGCTCGCTTCCCTGATAATGAGTACCGCTCACTCTGGTAGCCACTCACCCCATCCTAGGCATTACCTGGTATATGGAGGAGATCCTTGAAAGAAATGAATGAATTTCCAGCCACCATAGACGATGGCTGATCCTGTGTTCACAGTTTGCACCTGGGTAATGATCAAATGCAAAGCTTGCCTTCCTCTCTAGTCATTTTTAGGGTGTCACACTGACATAGGCACAGATCAAACTATCACCTTTTTGCAATAACCCTGTCTTACAATGTTTTCTTTCTCTTTTGGAGACAGGGCTCACTCAAGCATCCCAGGATGATTTTGGAGTAGGTGTAGCTGAGGAAAATCTTGAACTCCTAGTCTTCTTACCCCTGCTTTCCAAGTTCTGGTCTGGGATCATAGGCATGTACTGCCATGCCATTTTTTTTTTCCGTATAGCACTGGGATTTGAACTTTGGACCTCTTGTATGCGAGACAAGCACTCCACTGCATGAGTCACATTCCCAGTCTGCTCAGAGTGCTTTTGAATGATCTTTTCCATGTTTCACTAGGCATTCTGAATAAGGGTCAGAGCAGCTCATGGAGCCAGCTGGAGCTCTGTGAAGGAAGCCACTGGAGATGAGGCCACAGCTGTGCTTATGTCACTCTACACCTTAGTCTGGAGTTTGCAGAGTCCTGGTGATCAGCAGGAGAGGAATGTGACGACATAATTTCAGAGACTCTAGGATGCTGCAAAGATGCAGCCCCACAGAGCTTTGCTCCAGACCCTCAGAGATCCTGTCTGCTGAGCCTGACTGGTCTTGTAGGAAGAGGAAAGACTGTGGCTTGGGTCAGGTTGCCATGGGATGCCACTTTTACTGAAATGGCAGAGCCCAAGCTCCTGGCTTTTAAATCAGATGCCTCTTTCAATTATCGACTCCCCTGAGATGTCTTAAATAGCTTCTCTCTTTATGGAGTTTCAGCAGAGGAAGGAGTGAGAAGGGCCATTCCTCAAGGGGAGCCAAGAAAAGACAGGTCTAGTGCTCCCAACATACAACTGGGAGATGGTAGCACTGGCCCAGGTGGAGGTGCAGACACCATGTGGGAATGGAACAGAATGGCCAGGAAGAGCACCCTGGTATTCTACGCTCCACAGCACCTTTCTTTCTCCCTGAGCCCCTGGGCAGCAGTGCATAGACTCTTGCTGGCTGCTCTCTTCCTTGGCTGCATCTTGGAGTCAGGTTCATACAGGCTCTGAGCAAAGTCAGCTTGGTCTGTGACCGTGATTGATCTTGCTCTATGCCCGGGCTTCAGCCCCTCGTTTATTTGCAGGAGGGACTCTGCAATGATAACCAATGTTGTTGTTTTGTTTTGTTTTTCCTGTAGCTGTGTTGTTCAGAGCTGAATGGCTGGCTCCTGGGATGCTCCCTGACTCCGCTTCAGACAATAGAACAGGAAATCACATCATTTTTTTTCTCCATTGGTCACAAAGATCAGGGTAGTAGTCATGTGCAGTGTGTGCCACAATCCTGAGTTCAAATCCTGCTGGAGCCCTTCCAAGCCTCATGACCCTGAGCTAGCTGCTGAGCTTCTCAGAACTGCGGTGTGAATCTGCAGAATGCAGGCAGTATCTTAGGCCTGTGCTTAGCCAGTGGTCACTCAAGGCAATGCCCATACATTGCTCCAAGGAGCAAAGCTACCCTTTCTGGGCAGAAGGGGTAGCCATTTCACAGGCATAAGGCTTCTCTAGGAGTTGTGGCCAGCCCAGTGTCACCTAGCCAACAGCAAAACAACCAGAGCCGTGAATGTTTTTGGCAAAGCAGTCAGAGTGAAGGGCTCCCCACCAGCATGAGGAGCATCTTCAGGACCAGGCTTCAGGCGAAGGGCCACACTCTGCCTTCCAGCTCAGGGGCTGAGCCCAGAGATGCCTCACTCCCCAAGGTGGGCTTTTGGGAAGCCCACCTTCAGAGCACACAGCCCCAAACACAAAGGGGCATTCTAATGAGGAAAGCAGACAGCAGTATTTGCCAGCAAGTCTGGAAGCAGAAATTTTCACCTGAGAATGAATGCTTAAAGGTTAGTGGGAGCATTACTGAGGCAAACATGTCACCCTGCTCATTTATCACCACCAAGGGGAGAGGGGCTCCCTGAGAGACCTTGAGCTAGTGACAGAATGACATTGATCCTGTTTTCATCGTCAGCACCAGGGGCTATTACTGAGTCTGTTCATCTCCCAGGGAGATGAAGCATGTTCATCTCTTCATCTTCACAGTGAAGGTGAAGCAGACTCAGGATAGGGACAGTCACCTCTGGCCAGAAGAACTCTCTCCAATGACAGGATTCGGAGGATCAGACACTGGGCTTGGATTCTGATGACAACTCTGGCTTCACAGTCTAGCTATGTGAGTCTGAGTAGCGATGGAAACGTCTAAATCTTCTGTTTCCTTGTGGACAGAGAGCAAAACAGAGTGACGATGTCCCCCTGAGAGAACTGTCCTGCAACTCAGTGCGTGTAGTCCACGACAGTACTTCACACAGCGTCTCGCTCAGGGGTTAAAATGCCTCATCTGGTCACGTGGCTGGGAGATGAGAGCCAGGCAGGCACACTGACGGATCTCACCACAACTGGAGCAGGGTGGCATCAACTGAGGCTGACCTTGACCCCGAAGATGTCTTTTTTTTTTCTGTCTTCTCTGTGGAGGGTCAGCATTTCCCAACATGGCTGACAGAATCACTTCACAGAAAGTACAGAAAGGAACCACAGAGCATGGCTCCTTTGTGAAATCGGACTCCTCCATAAGCCTCAGGCCAGGCATGACTTAATGAAATCCTGTTTACCCCTGGCCAGAGCAGCAGCTTTCAAGATTTTCTTGAAAACACAACCCAGATGGCTCAGGCACTCACTTCCTGAGTGAGTGCAGCCAAAGTGAGAAGCCAGGTGGCTGCCCCATGCCAGGGCCACTAAGGGCTGTGGGCTCACAGGAACTCCAGGGTTTAATGCTTTCTCCTCACTCTACTTCCTGTTAGCAATGCTGCCAGCCCTGATTCTGGGGGCCATAGAGAGGCCTCCTAAGCAAGCAGCGCTTGGGTATAGGGAGGCTAGCTTTAGACCCTCCATGGCAGAGGCAGATGTATAAAGCGAGCAGCTGTTTCTGCCAGTGCCTGCTTTCTGGGCTTCTGCTCCAGGAAGTGGAACTCAGGTGCTCAGCCTTTCCCTGGGCTACACTTTGGTTTACACCTTTCTCTCTGTCTCAGGGTTCCCCACACCTTTGTACCCAGATGAATCAGTGCCAATGTCCCAGTATGTTGACATGGGAGAACTTGTTGGTGTCATCCTCCGTATCACAAGCCGATAATGTGAGCCACTGAGAGGATGAAAATGCTGAGCCTATAATGAGATAGGGAGAAGAGGAGAGAAAAAGGAGAGAAAAAGAGGGAGCAGGAGAAGCAGGAGGGGAGAGGAGAGGAAGGAAGAAAGGAAGGAAGGAAGGAAGAGAATGAGAGAGAAGAAAGAAGGAAGAAGGAAGAGAGAAATGAAAGAGGGACAAAGGGAAGGAGAAATAGAGAGACAGACAGACAGACAGGAAAACAGAGAGAACACTAGAGCAAAAAGAATTCCCAACTGTCTAGAGGTCCTGTCTACTCCAGCCATAATCCCTCTGAGGAATAAAGAGGTTAGGCAAAGGTCATTCACTCTCAGTGCAGAGGAGCACCATGTAATCCATCCAGGTCCAGCTGGAACCAAAAGGCAAATCAAGAAAGAATTCCCTGGGACCTGGAAACTGTGGGTTCTTGGATCTTCAGACTTCCCCAGAGTGAAGGGGTGGGTGGAGTGGAGGGGCAAAAGGTCACAAGGCATCTTGGCCTCCCTAGTCATGTGCACAGTTCCAGTAATAAACCTCAACTCTCTCTTTCTATATAGCCCGTCGCCACTGCGTCCTGGGAGAATGCAGACAATTTAATGCTGAGGGGAAAGTAGAAGAACATAAAGAAAATGAACCCTCAAGGAAACTGCTCCATGAGCTGTATGCAGGGACTCAAGAAGAGATCCTCAAGGAATGGGCTCATAGTAGGTGTTCAATGACTGTCACATTCCCTTCCATTTTTCTCCTCAGATTTGTTAGAAAAATGGAGCTTTATTTTATTTAAAGGCTTTTAAGAAACTACAAGCTGTTTCCAAGGCAGTTAAAGAAATGTAATCAGTCGCATGGTGTCAAGTGACAGATGGAAAGGGAAACCAGGAAAGAACAAAGATTGGAAAGGCTCGGGCAAAAATGTTAGCGCTGGAAGGAAGCAAAGCCATTACCTTATCCAGGCCTCTTGTCATCAAGGGAACACACTGTGCACGGGCTGCAAGGGACTTGGCTGAGGTCAGCAGTGGATGAAACATCACAGGAAACTTCCTCTGGTTTGCAGAAAGGGATGCAAGGAACAGGAGGGTTTCCGGAGTCACTTGAAAAGCCAAGAGCAGGAAGTGGCTTCAGATACATGTGGTCTGGAGTAAGTGAGACAGATGAGGGGCTGGATCCTGGGAACCACGAACCACCAGTGTTTAGGAGAAGGAAGAGCAGCTGAGGCAATTACAAATGCTGTGGGGTACACAATGGGCTAACCAGCTCGGAAATGGTCTGACGTTCCTTCGTTCCTTCGTTCCTTCGTTCCTTCCTTCCTTCCTTCCTTCCTTCCTTCCTTCCTTCCTTCCTTCCTTCTTTTTCATCTGTTTGTGAGGGGTGTGTGTGTCCCCATATATGTGTTGAATGGAGGCATACACAGGCATGTGCAGATGTGTGTGGAGGCTCAAGGTCGAGGCTGGGTAGTTTCCTTGATCACTTTCTACCTTACATATTGAAGTGGGGTTTCTTGAACCCAGAACTCACCTTTCCAGCTAGTCCAGCTAGCCAACTTGCTCTAGTCGCTGCCTCCTGTATGCTGGTATGATGCCAGGCAGGCCACTGCTCTCACCCAGCCTTCACCTGGGCTCCGGGGATCTGAACGTCGTTTGCAGGACAAGCAGTCTACCGGTGGAGCCATCTCTCCAGCTCACGGACTTCCTTACGAAACTAAACGTGTACCTCTTGAATACCCCAGCCCAGCCACTCTCAGCTATTTACCTCTGGGAAATAAAAACGTATCCAAATAAAGACTTGCACAGAGATGTTCAAAGAGTGTTATTGATAATAGCCCCAAACTGGAAAATATTCAAATAACCAGAAACAGAAACAAACAAACTAAGTTGTGGTACAATGGAGTAGTACTCAGCAACAAAAAAGGGGCAGCTGTGGGCGCAAATTATGGATGAATCATGAAAATACGATTTGAACAAAGCAATCCAGAGAAGCAAAAGCAGTGGCATTTGGGAAATAAAAATGATAAATTGTTTTATTGGAATTTAAAGTTTTTGAGCATCTCAGAACCCTTACAGCATCCTTGCCGTGCTTTATAAGTATATTGTTTTGTGAGTCCTGTTGTCTATGAGTAGATCAGAAAGCTACCCAGCCTCCTCTGGGGCTTAGCAGTCATGTGATCTCACCCATCGTATGTACTTGTTTGAGCTGGATCCACATGGATCTCTGCAGCTGGGAGGAAGAAGCCAGAGCAGGACCCATGGCTGGTGAGGGCAGAGGCTGCCGGGGTGACACCAATGTGTTTGGGTGCAGAAACGATAGCAACTGTAGTGGATGACAAAAATAATCTCCTGCTCTATCGTGTGTGAGGATCTGACAGATAGGATGGTGTCATGCCCTGTCCAGTTGCATCAGACAGTTTCTCAAGCAAGGTTTCAGGCTGATAGAAAGCTTGATGTCAAGGAAAGTCCTCCGCTGCTTGTCAAGAGCTCCTGAGATACCCAGGAACCTTTCCATGTGACATGGACACCCTCCAGTACTGCCATTGGCCCCTGTGCCTCACCCACATCTCCTACACCCATACTGCTCCTGATGCTGTAATAACAGCATCTCCTATCTTCCACTTGCTCAAGCCAGAGCCTCACTCCTCTCTGTATCTGTCAAATGAAACATGGCAGATCAGCTTGCTAGCCCAGCACCCTGCCTCCTCTTTCTCTACCCTGCTACATCCAGCTCCAAAACCTCACTTCTGATCTGAATTCTCACTGCTCCTGGGCTAACCATTTTTCTTGCCGCTTGCATACTGTCTACCTGTCTAGCCTCAAAACTTCAGCCAGAAAGGACATTCTAGAACTGTCTGCTCCAACTTAGAATGGCTCTCCACTTTATTTACAGTCCATGCCTGCGTCTGCCTGAATGCAAACCTCCCACACTTGTGGTATGACAACTGATCACGATGCTATGTATTTTTTAAATGCATCATGAATATGTAGGATTTGTTCCTGAAATGTGACGGACATCTCTGCACGCGATTGAGAATATTAATGACAGAGAGGTGGAATCCAGTGCACCAATCAGTGTTGAAATACCATCTAAAGTTCAATGCTAATTTTTAGTTAAAAATGGTTTTATAAAGGGGAGTAGATGCAAAGATCCTTAATTTTGGCAAAGGTTGCCTGCTAAGTGTGCCAAGGGAAGCATTGTACTTGAGAGCAATTTTCTTTCAGGTCAGAAATATGACAGCAGAGCTGGATTCATGATTATTGTGCTGCTGATTCTACAGGTTCTTGTTGATGAGAAAGAAAAGGAAAACGAAGATGAGGGGGAGCAAAGACACCTTCCCCTTCATTCACACATGACTCGGTGATTTGCACAGAAAATCCAAACAATAAGAAAATGCTAAGAACTAAAAACTCAAAAAATGACTTTGCCTTGTATAAGACCAACATATAGAGCAGCCATGCTCTTCTATATCTTCATTAACTAAGATACTATGACAAAGAATTAGATTCAACAAGGACAACAAAGAGCAATGGACATATTGACATTGATGAATGAACAAATTTAAACCCAAGGAAAAGATATAATACATTTTCATGACTGGGGAATGTTACAAAGACCACAGGTTCTCCCCCTCAGTGCCTTAGCACCGCAACTCACCCAATTTAACCTATACATTCGAAATAATTCCAATCAAACTAAAATACAATCTTAGGGACAGCTCAACAAATCTATTCCAAAATTAATTTTTATGAAGAAATGAATACCAATAAATAAGCTGACATTGACAGAGACCGAAGTTGAAAACTTGCCCTATTAGACATAAGAATTATAATAAAATCATGACAGTTAAGATGGTTTGGGTGTTTAATAAAGGATACCGAAAAGTAAAGAGTCCCAGTTTCATGTGAGGACTGAAGACTGTCTGAACTATTAAGAGACTGGCACACTCTGTAAACTGTAGGCTACCAAGTATGGCTGCCACAGGTTCATGGCTGTTGGCAAAAGCAACCTACTGCAACCAAGGTGGGAAGGGTTTAATACTCTTATCAGTAGTGATTGTCAGAATATCCAGCATTTGCTCCGTAAGTCTCAGTCCCCACACAGTGGCTTGGAGCACCTGTGTGTAGGCAGAATGATTGACAGGATCTCTCTTGCACACACTCAGCTTAAGGAGCCCAAATCTCCCCAAATGGCAATGTTGGCCTTAGTCCCCAAAAGAAGGGTTGTCTTGTTTATCAGCTTCTAGGCACTGGTGAAATTTGCTCCTTTCTCTGCTTGGAGACTCTCTTTCTATACGTATTTACTACGAGGAACATTTTTGAAAAAAATTGTAAATTTTTTGTCATAGTAGCTGCTCTGAAGATGTACAAAAAGCTACAGGCTAAGAATCATCTCCTCAGTGTATAGTATAGCCTCCATCACAAAGCAGTAAAGAAAGGATGTACTTTGCCTGTATGTATGTCTACACAATACAAGCATGTTTGGTCTCAACAGGGACCAGAAGAGCATTTCAGATGCCCTAGACTGGAGTTTCAGATGGCTCTGAGCCTCTGTGCACGTGCTGGGAATTGAACCCAGGTCCTCTGGAAGAGCAGCCAGCACTCTTAGTACCAAATCATCACTCCACACTCCTCATGAATTATCTCTTAAATAAGACTACCCCACCACAAAGTGCAAGCCAGGTAGAGAGAAAACAAAGGAATGAGTTTGTATTAGAGTTAAAGGAAGAATTGTGCTCATCAAAATGTACTGTAGCTGATTGGACAGCCCAGTTGTCAGAGTGCTTGCCAAACACAAAAGGATCTGTAGGGTTCGTCTGATTACCTCATAAACCCAGACGTGGCTGATTATACCTGTAATCCCAGGACTTGGGAAGTTAAACCTCGAGGAAAGGATGGATTGCTCTGTAAGTCATGTTGAGAAAAGTCACTTCCTATGCAGAGAAAACTCGAAGTCAAGTCCTTGTCTTATTCTGCTACAGAAACAAACTCCAAATGATTTGAACATTCAGATGTGGACAGAAATGCAGATGGGGATATGGAACCACTTTATTTACAATTTACCGGCAAACACTGGAACCTTGGAGAACACCAGCTGCAGCAGAGGATGGGGAGGAAAACAGGGAGCCTGGAACACAATTACAGGCATCTTTGTTGCGACTGTCGAGGATTCAGATCGAACTCGTTTCTACATTGTGTGTCATCAGGCTGGCTCAGTGTTGCTGCACAAACCTGAGGCCCAGAGGTTAGATGGCTGGCATCTTCATAGAAGCCAGGTGTGACAGTGAGAGCCTGTAACCTCAGCTCTGGGAGGACGGGCAGGCAAATTCCAGGGGCATGCTCCTAATTTGGTGTGTTCTATGTTCAGTGAGAGATGCTGTCTCAAATAAGGTAGAGAAGACGAAGCATCTACTTCTGGTCTCTGAGCGTGAGTACCCCCACACAACATGCCCATAACATAACAGACACACAGGCACACGAAAGCACACACACACACACACACACACAAATATTTACACTGTATCTCCCTTAGAATCTGCATCAGGATATGTACCTCAAAGACAACAACAAACCACATGGGCAGGAAAAGCCACATTCTGTGAACTTGCATGTCCTCTGACCCTCTGCTGGACCCTCCACCAGTCTCTTCCACCTCCTGACTAGTTGGTGTGCAAGCCTCCAGCCCCCCACCCCACCCCTCGCAGCCTTCTGTAAACTCACTCCACACACTGTCTGCAAGCATTGGTTGTAGATAGATCTGTACTCCTCATTGGATTGACTCTTCTTTACAGCTCGGACTGGACTGTATGCACCCTGGTAGGAGTGCCTGGTATAGTACCTGGCACAGAAAAGCCTTCAGCTGTGTAAAATGAGGACATCGGTCAAGTGCTGGGCCCACATCTGTGGCTGGTATGTGGAAGGCAGAATTTTGCCCTATGTTCAGAGTGTTCAGCTTACGCTCTGCCTTCTGCTGTCTTGGCTGGCCTGGTAAGAGTAGGGAAGATTGCTTCAGGGTCTTGGGACCCTGTTGCAACAGGAGGAATTCCTCTCATCTACTCCTGGTGTGTCATTTTGGGGTGAGTCTACTGAAAGTGGATGTCGTTTTGAGGGAACAGATGCCTGCTCGGCCAGGATGTGATGCGTGTGAGCACAGCTGGTGTTCCTCAGCTACCTAGCTTCCATTCTTCCCGGTCCCTGTGCTCAGGAATGTGGGGCAGAGCTCCCTCTGGGCTCCAAAAAAATGCCTCGGGCTGGATTCTGTGAAATTCTAACCCTTCCTCTGGCCCTTATTCCCTCAACACCACCACCTTCATCATAAAATAATTTATACAAGTGGAAGGGGGGGAAACTCCAAGGCAGAAATACCATATGTAGAGCAACATTGTGAAGTCTTCTTAATGTACCCAAAGCTGCACGAGTCCATTTGCAAGATGCATTAGCTAGATAAGTATTAGCAGAAGGGCCTATGGCAGAGCTGTTACCCAAACTACCACCATTTATTAAGCCCCTAGGAAAACTTAAACCAGTCCATTACACTCATGTCTGTGATGGGCCTATTTTTTCCAGCTAAGGCAAGCTTAGATATTCTGGAAAAGAGACATGGATTAACCATAGGTACAGCCAGACACTTCATGTCTAAGCTGGGGTTGGGGGAAGCTGCAAGCTTCATGGTCAGCTGGTGTTCAAAGGTGGGATGAGTTTCTGGAGAGTTTCCTGGTCGAGAAATGCAGCTAGGCACGTCATCGTGCCTAGCATCGACAGGCTGCTTCATGCCCCATGCTGCTCCCCAGCGCATGCTGCTTCACAGCCCACACTGCAGCATGCGCCTCATTGCTTCATGTTCCACGTGGCTTCATGCTCTCCACGGCTTAATGCCCCTCAGCACCTCATGCAGGTGCTTCACACTGCACGCTGCTGTATGCTACACCCTGTTTCATGTAACATACTTATGAATCTACTGCATCTCTCATCCATCTTCCTTCAGAAACCAGGGCTCTAAGAGACACACAGACCCATTTACCTCTGTTCTTCATTTGCTGTGTGTGACCTTGGCCAATTATTTGAGCTTTCTGGGTTTTAGACTTGTCATCTGTAAAAAGGAGAATATGCCAACTGACCCCTAGATGACCTTTCAGAAAAGACAATTTCATAATGCAGTGTTTGGCTCTGGAAGAGATCAACTGCTGAGTCCTTTGCATTTTCACCTTAAGGGTTGGCAGCCTTCAATCACTCCTGAAACTCCCACAGGATCAGACTTTGTGTCTGTAAGATGGAGGAACTACCTCCTGGCTTTTAGTGAAGATGAACAAAAACTTCACATTGAATGAGCTCAAAACAGCTCCCAGAGCATGGAAAGTGTTCAATGCACACTTAATCCATGCTCAGCACCACTTAGATAAGTCTGTTTTAAACAGCCTCCAAAAGGAACCCAGCCATCCTTACCTCCTAGTATTCAGCCCTTGTGCAATGCTCTTCCTTGAGCCTAGGCTGAACCCAGTAACTTGTTTCTCACAAATACAACACAGAGATATACAGGAGATCCATATCCAAGATCAAGTTATAAAAAGTGTATACAGTCCATCTTTGGCACACGCATTACTCATGCTGAAAGAAGCCACTGTCATGGTGGAAGCCCTTCTGCAGACTGAGGTCTGTGCAGCAACAAACCAAGGAAGACTTTCAGGGCCACAGTTAGAGAGGGATTGAACCCTTCACTCCAACAAGCCCCTCAACAGACCCTTGCGACAACCTCGATGTATCCTTGGGAGAGGAGAGGATCTGCCTCTAGTCAGGTCACCATCAGATCACACACAACCTCATCCCTATCTTTGTGAACCCAGAGAGCCCATGAGACAATGCACACTCATTGTTCTGATCTGTGTGTTTTGAGTGATTTCTTACACAGCTCATTTCCTCCCTCAGGATGTACAGAGGCTGAATGGGTACTTGGTGAGATGGTCTCAGCCTGACCTTCACAGGCATCCTTGCTGGGAGGATGACAAGGACGTGAGTGGCCTCATTTTTTAAGGTACTAGCTACTTAGCCCTTTCCAGGTAGAGAAAGCAAAAGCAAGTTGTTTGTTTGTCTGCTTTGTCAACTGCTCTAGTACCAGAACATCCCCTAGTGTCTGTATGCAGGAAGTGCTCAGGAACTCTCATGAGCCGGAAGGACCATAGACACCTGGTGTGCAAGAGCCTGATATGTAGATCAGAAAGCTGTCCCTCTGAAGTTGGGCAGGCAGGATGCTCAGCTCCCGGGCTGCTCCAGCTTCCTAGCTCCATGCCTCGCTCCAGCCTCCATGAAGGAAAGATGCAGGGTCTGGGACTCCTCGGAGTCCCCAAGATTCTGGTCAAATTTTAGGAGTGTTCAGAAGAACAGGGTCTGGGGTCTGTTTCAAACACAACAGGAAACAACTTTCAGGCTGGTTTTTAAAGTCTGCATTTTGGTTTTATTTTTGTAACACTGAAGAAGCCGCGCAGTTGCATGATCCCCCTCCAAAAAAGAGTTGTGGGAAGGTGGGGGAGCAGGGTGAGGAATCTTACAAAGCCGAAACCTTCTGGTGCTTGTTAAAAACAGCAGAACAGCCATCTCCCCTCCCCCAGGGCCTGGCTGGCTTGACCCTCCCCTTCCAGAACCTCTGGTTTTATTTTATAATCTGACTGGGCTGCAAACTCCCCAGCTATGCAGCTGACTTTTTACAGCCATGGCTGGGGAATGACTTCATCTTGGTGAATTTATGGGTCACGGCAGAGGATGGAGCAGAGGAACCTGGAGGGGGAGGTTGCAGCCCATCCTGCCCCGACCTTGCATGATGATTTTCCCAGCCGTGGCCTTGCAAAGCCAGTTCTTGCCCTGCTGTGGTGTTAGGAGTTCGGGCGTCACACCAGAATCCCCTGTCAATGTCTGACATGGTTGTGAACTCTCGGCAGAACACAGGAGCTGGAAAGCAAGCCGTAGGGTGGTCCAGCCATTCCAAAGCCCACAAAAGAGTGCAGGGCACCTGGGAGGTGCTTCTACTCCGAGGCAAGGGACTGGCTGGCCTTGGGGACATGATTGCTCCAGAGACAGCGTGTTGGCACTGTTTGCCCCTAGGCTGGCAGGGACTGGACTGGCAGGCTTCCAGTACCAATCTCTCTGCTGGCATCTTTTTTTCCCTCCTGCCTTCCTAAAACAAGGCTCCTGGAGCAAGCGGTGGCCTTCCTGCCTCTATGACTTCTCTATGTTCCCTGAGCCTGGCGCTCTGGGCTGTCCTGGTTAACTACAACAATTCTCAGAAATCTGGACTACTGTTGCTCGGGGTCATGAAGCCTGTTCTTGATGGCTTGGGGACAGGTGGACCGGGTGTATGTGCTAACCTTGGGAAATGTTACCAGACCCAGAATCTTTTTACCTTCCTGTGACTCTGTCTGCCCTCCATTCCAAATACATGGCCCACAGTTAACACTCAGAGAAGCTTTGAGTTAGAGCTCAGAGAAGCTCAGGAGACATTCCTGACATCCATGAGACAGATGCCCGTAGTCAGTGTACCCCATCCGATGCAGGTGTGTGTGTGTGTGTGTGTGTGTGTGTGTGTGTGTGTTTAGCATGGTCAGAACTAGAGTGCTGAGGGCGGTGAGGAACCAAGACCCAGAGTTCAGGCACGTGCTCACCCTGATGGCGGTGTGAATGCATGGCCAGCACGTGCTTGGGAGTTCATGTCTCTCCCATCCCATTCCAGTCTCCTGCCTTGGGATAGTCATCAAAGACAAAACGTGAAATATAAAATGTGTGTGTGTGTGTGTGTGTGTGTATCTGTGTATATTGTCGCCTGAGAACTTCAACTCCTCCTGAGGTTGGACTGTGGACAGTTGAGGCTCAGGAGCAAGCTGAAAGTGCCATCATCCATGAGCTCTGGGATGTAGGGACACCACTGCATGTCCTGAGATACAGTTATATCTGTCTGGTGGCATATAAAACTCCCTGTTTTGTCCCACCAAGTATGAATAAGAGAGGCAAGCCAGGGTTGCCTGGGAAGATTTTGAAGCTGGGGATGACCTTTACTTCTTTCCTATAACCCACTGTGACCCAACTCCTGTGACAAACACACAGTCCCCAGCCTCCATGTTCTTGCAGACAAGGAGGTGAGGCAGCCGGAAGAGCTCCAAGGCCCTGACTTGAGGGGGCTTTAAAACATAGATGCAGACTGGCAAGAGAAAACACTGCAGCCTGACTCAGAAGGGGGAGCATTGGTATAAGAGGTTAAGAAGGCCTTGTGGGAGCTAGAAAGATGGCCCAGTGGTTTAGAAGACTGGCTGCTCCTACACAGGACCCCAGTGAAGTTCTCAGCTCCCACATGGTGGCTTGCAAGTACACTTACCTCCAGTTCCAGGGGTTCTGACATTCTCTTCTGACCTCCTCAGGCACCAGGCATGCCTCTGACACATAGACATACGTGTAGGCAATTATACATGCAGTAGGTAAATTGAATAAAAAATTTAAAAAGGTCTTGCTGAATGACATCTGAACTGGACTTTGAGAAGGAAGTTTTCAGATGGACATGGAGGAAGACAAAAAGAGCGGTTTGAGAGAAGGATGACTATTATGGTCTGGATGTGTTTCTAAAAGTTCATCTGTTGGAAACTTACCCCCACATTTATATATCAATATATTTGGAGATGGGCTTATGGGAAGTGCCTGGGATTAGGCAAGGTCATGAGGATGGGGCCCCTCATAATGGTAGTAGTGGCTTTATAAAACAAGGAAGAGAGACAGGGACTAGCACAGGTGCTCAGTCTCATCTTGGGATAGCCTCTGCCATGTTATGATGTAGCAAGAGGGCCCCTAATAGATACAGTATTGGGTCTCTTGCATTTTCCAGCCCCTAGAACCATGAGCTAAACAAATCTCTTTATACATCACCCAGTCTTCGTCATTTTCTTATAGCAACAAGCAATAAAGTGAGTAGTCAGAGAAAACTGAAAGGGAAGAATAAAGGTCACTAAAGCAGTTGACAATCAGCTGTGCTACAGACACTTACACAGAGGGTGGCATAAATGTTTGTGACAGTATAGACGCTGAGGCATTGTTAGGGGCAACAGAGCATGAATATTTGATACCCTGGGTGGAGTTTAATCTGGAAGACAGTTATGAATTGTACATGAGAGTTCTGGGGTTCTTTGGCTTGGGGTGACTTGGGTGGAAACTTGGTCATTTGGACCAATTATGTCAAGGCTGTCTGAGTCAGTCTCAAAGGTGTTAGAATAAGACATTCCAATGCCTCTGTCCCAGAGGTGTGGGATATCTGTGATAGAGCCCAGTCTTCCCAGGAGAGACGTCAAGTCCAGTGCTGGCTTCGTAACTTCCTGTGATGCTGTGATAAAGTGAGCTTATAGAAGGCATTTATAAAAGGGTTGTGTTTTTGTTTGTTTGTTTGTTTGTTTTTGGCTTCTAGTTCATGGGGTACAGTTCCTAGTCTGGGAAGGGCTGGCTGCAAGGGCTTGAGGCAGCTGAGCACAGCACATCTGAAATCAGGAGTCAGAGCACAGTGCATGTGCTTGCTTAGCTCCTGGCTCTCCTTTTTACTCATTCCGGAATCCAGACCTAGGGAACGGCAGCACTCACTTAGGATGGGCCTTCCTCTCTCAGCCCAATCAAGCTAATCCCCCAGTGTGCCTGGAGGTGTGCCTGCTAGGTGGTTCCAGATTTTATCCAGCCAATGGCCACCATGAGCCATCACAAGGCCTCTATGTGCCCGTTGCCAGTGCTCCTGGGAGACTGGGTGACCTGGAAGGTCTGGCTAGTTTGTCCTCCTTCCTCTCCTATTCCCTCCACTTCAGTACCTCCAAGCAGTACCCCAGAGAAACCTCTATTGTTGGCAGCCTAGAAAATTTCACCACCTTTTTTGTGAATCTTAGGCTCCTGCCTCCTATTTTTCTGGGTGCCTCAAATCCCTTCTCTGCCTCCCCCACCCCTTTGACATAATCACTTCAAGAAAATCCTGCTCCCCTCGTTCTTTGGCCCCATGAAGGCATGAGCTCTCACTGCTCTTAGGACATTTGCCTAGACTGGTCATCTTTCCCCTTCTTGCAGACTGTCAGGGAAATTGGAATCAACCTCAAAGCTGTTATGAGATTAATGTTCTAAAGACAAGCATGTACCTCCGAGTGGAACTGGGGCTGCTGCTCTTTGATAATCTATTCAACTCATTTGGTTCCATCGTTAATAGACAGCTGTGTATTCTGTGATGATTACAATATACATTAATCAAAGGCACGTTGTGCTGAGAGTTGAAAATTACACTTCCCTTTTTTTTTCCTCTCTGCAGAAAAAAAAGAAAAATGGGCTGCCATTCAATACTGAGGAGAGAAGTATTCAGATCTTCAGAAACCAAGCAGTGAGCCTCCATGGGAAAGCAAGTTCTGGAAACAATGAAAATTTGTTTCCAAGTGTCATGCCGTCATTAATTGTCAAGTGCAAACATAGGGTTCAGGGGTGACCTGGATTCCTTGAACACTTCTAGAAATTCCTGGGTCAGGGATTTGCAGAGCTCCTCTTGGCCTTAACCAGATAAAATTTCCCATTTAATCAGCTCTGGGGAATCTTCAAAGTCACAAAACTGGCAGAGACTGTAGTAAGAATTTTGGTGTCTTCCCAGGTATATTATATAAACATGCTTTTGTTTTAATCCCAGGTGTGGTGTGAGGGGCTGCTTCGGATAGTCCACAGCAACAGACTGTTTGCCGAGTAAATGCCCTGGCAGGGGCACGATTCTGCCAGCTGAAGACAGTTTAATTCTGGGGACTCTAGAGAGGGTGTAAAATGACCAGCCCCAAGGGTGGGTTGCTGCTGTTCTTTCTGCTGGTTCCTGCTCCTTCTGCTGATGATTTGCCAAGTGATTGAGAGAAAAGAGACAACATGAAGAAATTGGAGATATCCTAACAAGATAACAATTGGGCCTTCCCCAAGGAACTCAACATCCCTAATCAGCAGGAAGTAGTCTAAAAAGATGTCTATGTCCTCTTTCCTCTCTAACCTTCTTTCTCTCCTCTCTGATGTTGGAGTGCTGAAAGGGATAAGGACTGGAAGGAAAGTAGAGGTATAAGAACACCAATAAATTGGATTTAAAAACTATTCACCTACCAGAGACCCATTGCATGCTGAGTCACTGAGTGATCAATTGTCATGGAAAATGCGATGCCACTCTGCTTCTTGGAACAGGCCTGGGCACTTATAATTACACACTGACACGGGAAGCAGGCAAGCAAAAAGACATGCCTCTGTTTGGCTCAGAGGGCTCCAATACAGGGTGCACCACTGGCCTCTAAGCTCCAGAATCATGTCTCCTGTCCCAAGGGTCTTCAACATCATCTCATTGATGAGAATAACAATGTAACCAAGCAAGGTGTAGAGGAGATTAAAGCAGGTGCTCCTGGCAATAGCTCCTGGTCTGTGCTCCTGTAAGCGAGCAGGATAGAACTCAGTAGGACATCGCAAATAATGGCAAGAAATGAAAGCCGAGCAGGTAGAAAGGGTTCTAGTTGGGAAGAAAAAGACTATCTGGAGTGAGAAAAGAGCACAAAAGGGTAAGGATGAGGATCATCAAACAGGACACACACACACACGTCTGAAAATACCTGATAAAACCCCTTATATATCATTAATATGTCCTGATTAAAAATAATGAACATTTTAAAACATTCGCTGTGTGTTTAAAGTGCTCCTCAGAGTGGATCATTCCCACATTGTGTAAACACATGGCCTTGTTCCAATAAGAGCTGGACCACAGTGAGAGTTCCTGGTCCAAGCATGGAGCTAGAGGGTAGGGCCCTGAATGGTACCCCTGATACCTGGCCACAGCAAAGTGTCCACTGTTTCTTGTTCCTCAGTTTCTTTACCTTTAAGTGAAAATAACATGGTCTCAGGTCAATCACAAGCCAGTTCATGACTTAACATATATAAATCAGTTATATCCTGCACGCACCTATATAAACACTCGGTGTTTGTGATTGCCACTGTTTAAAATTATCAGGGAAATAGAATAATATGTATATAAAAGCCTGTCATCAAAAGTTCTTCTGGTGTAGCAAAACCCACCTGTGTTTGTTCAACCATCCCCACAGTGTTCATCGTGATGTCAGAACATCAGTAATGAGATTAAAACAAAATAAAACAACAATCCTAGATGCAAGAGCAACAAAAGCAGGGTACTGTTCAGGGAGCCATACAAAAGCATGCTATTCTCACTGAGTGACAGAGAAACATTCAAGTGCCCTTTTCCTGGCAACAGTTCCTTTTCCTATATTTTTTCCAGTTTGATTTCTTCAAGACCTATAATTCAAGCACGTGGTGTCTTCAACAATAGGCTTTTACCATCATGTTCTGGATAGTAAGCAAGAACAATGGCAGTAGGTTGTATTGTTGTGAGGATCTATGGGACTTCATTGACCAACAACTCAAAGGGAGGTAGCCCATACCTCGTATTTTTGCTTTTTATTTGATAGCTCATGACATTGGGGAGAATTATTTCCTCCCACCCCCACATAGGGTAACTCCATTGAAACTTAACTCTGTGTGCCTGTGTGTGTGTGTGTGTGTGTGTGTGTGTGTGTGTGTAGGTATACATGGAACTTCTAAAATGGTAGGTTTCCTTATGCCTTTTTCCAAGGTCTTTATGTTAGTTTAGTATCATTTTTTTAAAGGAATGTATTGCATGGGTCTTTTGTCAGTGCCAAACACACCCTCAACAAGACTTAAGCCGCTGAAGATGCAGTCATGTTTTCATCTGACCTGGAGTGACAGATAGACTACAACATTAAATTACATCTTAGAGCAAGACCTAAATAACTAAGATCAGACCACCTCCTCAATATAAGACCACAGTGAACCATTATTTTTAGTTCTTAAACATTTGTGGTATCAGAGGTCTTTTCAGAGAGTTTGTTCAAAGAAGAGGAAGAAGAAAAAGAAGAAGAAGAAGAAGAAGAAGAAGAAGAAGAAGAAGAAGAAGAAGAAGAAAAGAAGAAGAAAAGAAGAAGAAGAAGAAGAAGAAGAAGAAGAAGAAGAAGAAGAAGAAGAAGAAGAAGCAGCTCCAACATGGCAGCACCGGCCATGCAGAGTATCTGAACAGCAGCTTAACAGTGAAAGCAGAGTGACCAGTAGACCACACTATGGACTCCAAAACCCCTATGTCTGTGTTTCTCGGATGAGAGAAGAACCCATGGGGAAACATGAGAGTCCATCTTCAAACCACCTGGCCGATACTGAGAAAAATTCCCAGGCTCCCATCAGGCACTACCTCAGCCCTAGGTCAACTGCCCAAGCCAACCCTCTGTGGACACTTTCTAGTACCAGTGGTTTGTGGCTCATATCTTAGACACTCACTCTCACTGTCCATGGAGTTGATACCTTCCAGTATAGGGGATGAGGCTCCAAACCTGGGTGCCCACTGTCACCATCCTGTGGACACCTTCTGGGTGCCAGCAGCTTCTGGTTTCAAAGTTCAGAGTCCACTCTCCCTATCCTGTGGACACCTTCCTTGTACCGGCTACTCCCAGCCCCAACTGTGGGCACTCACGTTTGCCATGCTATGGAGTGGCCACCTTCCAGCACCAGGATTGGGGGTGGGGTGGGGCTGCAGGTTGGGCACTGCTCCAAACTCAGGACCCACTCTCACCATCTGGAGCGGGTGAACAGCTCCAACCACGGACCCCCTGATGGTTGGGACCCAATGAAGCAACCCCAGACACTGCTCCAAGGTTCAACCCTTCTCCCTAAGGAGACCAAAAGGACCTCTGCGCTCACAGGTTCTCTAAAGGTCCGCACCCAGCAAACACAGTGGCTGAGCAAAGTGCCTGGGCTCACTACTCTCAGACCAAGAAAGCCAGTGGTGAGACATCTGACTCTAGGACTTCCCTCTTCCCTTCCCTCAGATATCAAGGAGGATATCTGAGCTCTTGAAGAATCCATGTGGTCCCCAGGATCAAACATCTGAGGAGACCCTCAGGCAATTCCTTGAGAGCCACTTGCCAGTCTGAGATCATTCCCACCAATCTGAGAAGGGCTCCTGCAGGAATCTCAGCTTTCTTTCCAGGGCTCTTTACACATCCCAAGAACTCCTGTAGGCAACAGAATCTAACATTCAACACCAGAGACAACCAGATGGCTAACGATCAGCATAAAAACAAGATCAACAAAAGCCAAAGCAATATGACCTCCCCAGAACCCAGTTATCCAAAGGCAAGGAGCCTGGATGCCCTAACACAACTGAAACACATTAAAAAATGACTTTAAATCTATGCTTACAATGATGATAACGGAGGAAATGAATAAAATCCATAAAGAAATACAGGAAGGTACAGTCAAACAGATTGAGGCCTTTAGAGAGCAAATAACTAAATTACAGAAAAAAATATAGGAAAGTTCAAACAAATAGGAGAAGGAAATGGACAAATCATATACTGAAAGGCAGAAAAATATAAACAAAGAGGTGAAGGAAATCAATAAAACAGTTCAAGCTCTGAAGATGGATATAGAAATAAAAAAAAGCACAAACTGAAGAAATTCTAGAGAGAGAAAACTTAGGGAAGAAGACAGTAACTACAGAGGTAAGCATAACCAACAGAATACAGGAGACAGAGGAAAGAATCTCAGGTATAGAAGACACAATGGAAGAAATCGATGCATCCATCAAAGAAAATGTTAAATCCAAAAAATTCCTGACACAAAACATTTAAGAAATCAAGGACACTATGAAAATAAGAAACCTAAGAATAATAGGAATAGAAGAAAAACAAGATTACTGGTTCCAAGGACCAGCAAATATTTTCAAAAAACATCATAGAAGATAATTTCCCAAGTTTTAAGAAAGAGTTGCCTATAAGCATACAAGAGGTCTACAGAACACCAAATAGATTAGACCAGAAAAGAAAATTCTCCTGCCACATAATAATCAAAACCATTCATTGTTTAAAGCTTTGGAGAGATCAGGGATACAAGACACATACCTAAACATAGTAAAGGCGATATACAGCAAACCTATAGCCAACATCAAACTAAATGGAGAGAAACTTAAATCCATCCCACTGAAGTCAGACACAAGGAAAGGCTGCCCACTCTCTTCAACATAGTACTGGAAGTCCTAGCTAGAGCAATAAGACAACTAAAGGAGATCAAAGGGATACAAATTGGAAAGGAAGAAGTTAAAGTATCACTATTTGCAGATGATATGAGAGTATACTTGAATGAAACCAAAACAGGGAACAGGGAACACCTATAGCTGATAATCACCTTCAACAAAGTGACTGGATACAAAATTAACTAAAAAAAAAAAAATCAATAGCCCTCCTGTATACAAAAGACAAATGGGCTGAGAAAGAAATTAGGGTAAAAAAAACAACTTCACAATAGCCACACACACACACACAATGAATGAATGAATGAATGAATGAATGAATAAATAAATAAAGTGTCTTGGTGTAACTCTAACCAAGCAAGTTAAAGAGTGAAAGACTCTTCAAGTCTCTGAAGAAAGAAACTGAAGAAGATGTCAGATGGAAAGATCTCCCATGCTCATAAATAGGATTAACATAGTAAAAATGGCCATCCTACCAAAAGCAATCTACAGATTCAATGCAATTCCCACCAAAATGCTAACACAATTATTTACAGACTTTGGAAGAAAAATTCTCAACTTCGTATGAAAAAAGAAAAACTCAAAATAGCTAAAACAATCCTGTACAATAAAAAAACATTCTGGAGGTATCTCCATCCCAGATCTCAAGCTGTACTATAGAGCAAGAGTAACAAAAACTGCATGTTCCTGGCAGAGAAACAGACCAGTGGATCAATGGGATCCAACAGAAGACCCAGAAATAAACCCACACACCTACTGATACTTGATTTTTTTACAAAGAAGCCAAAATCATACAATGAAAAAAAGAAAGCATCTTCAACAAATGGTGTTGGTCTAACTGGATGTCTGCATGTAGAAAAATACAAATAGATCCATACTTATCACCCTGCACAAAATTAAAGTCCAAGTGGATCAAAGATCTCAACATAAAATCAGACACACTAAATCTGTTAGAAGAAAAAGTGGGGAAGGGCTTTGATCTTACTGACACAGAAGACAACTTCCTGAACATAACACTGACAAGCCCAGGCTCTAAGATCAACAATTAATATATGGGACCTCATGAAATTGAAAAGCTTCTATAAAACAAAGGATACTGCCAATAGAACAAAACCACAGCCTATAGACTGGGAAAAGATCTTCACCAACCCTACATCCGATAGAAGACGAGTGTCCAGAATATATAAAGAACTCAAGAAATTAGACATCCACAAGCCAAATAATCCAATTTAAAATGGGGAACAAAGCTAAACAGAGAATTCTCAACAGAAGAATATTCAATGGCGGAGAAACACTTAAAGAATTGCCCAAACACTTAAAGAATCTTAGTCATCAGGGAAATGCAAATCAAAATGACTCTGAGATTCCATCTCATACTCATCAGAAGGGCTAATATCAAAAGCTCAAGTAACAACACATGCTGAAAATGATGTGGAGAAAAGAGAATTCTCCTCTATTGCTAGTGGAAATGCAAACTTATACAACCACTTTGGGAATCAATCTGGCACTTTCTCAGAAAATTGGGAATAATTCTACATTAAGATCCAGCTATACCACTCCTAGGCCTATATCCAAAAGATGCTCCACCATACAACAAGGACATCTACTCAACTAGCAGGTTTATTCATAATAGCCAGAATCTGGAAACAACCTAGATGTCCCTTAACCGAAGAATAGATACAGAAATTGTGGTTCATTTACACAATGGTTGCTACTCAGCTATTAAAAAGAAGGAAATCATGAAATTTGCATGCAAATGGTTGAAACTGAGTGAGGTAACCCAGAAGTAGAAAAACACAGAAAGTATATACTCACTTATAAGTGGATAATAGCTATATAATACAGGATAAACATACTAAAATCTACAGACCTATAGAAGTTAAACAATAAGGAGGACCCTAGGGAGGATGCTTAATTCTAATCCTGAAGGCAAACAGGATGCACTGGAAGCAGCAGGAAAGAGGGAACAGGATGGGAGTCTACCATAGATGTCCTCTGAAAGACTCTACCCTGCAGGGGATCAAAGCAGATGCTGAGACTCACATTTGGGCAGAGTGCAGGGAGTCTTATTGAAGAGTGGGGAGAGAAGAACATGGAGGGTACAGGAGTTTTACAAGGGGACCAACAAAGCCAAAAGTCTGTGCCCAGGGGGGGCAGCTGAGCCTGATGCATCAACTAAGGAAGTTGCATGGAGAGGACCTAGACCCCTTGCTCAGATGTAGCCCATAGGCAGCTCAGTCTTCATGTGGGTTTCCTAGTAAGGGGAGCAGGGGTTGTCTGACATGAACTCGGTTCCTGCTCTTTGATCACTTCTCCCTGTTGGGGCAACCTTGCCAGCCCACAGAGGAAGAGGATCCAGGTAGATTTGAAGTGTCTTGATAGGCTAGGATCAGTAAGTAGGGGAGGAGAACTCTTCCTTTCAGTGGACTAGGGGAGGAGGATAGGGGAAAGAAGGAAGAGATGAGGGAGGGAGCTACAGTCGGGATATAAAGTGAGTAAGTTGTAAAATATAAAAAGAAAATATTTTTAAAAAGAAAAGAAAAGCTATCTTCCAGAAAAATTTACTGGCATCCAACATTCTGCATATATCTGTGGGTGTGCAGAGGATTGGGGACCCCTTAAATCTCATTTACTAATCATTTCACACATACATACCCACCCCAGGACATCTTTACAGTTCAGACTAAGAACCGCTCAGAGGGGTGGCTGGAGCCTTCCCTATAGAAGGCACAGGTGGAAAGAAGTATCAGTTAAGCATCAAGAAAAGCCTCTGCCAGTTCCTTCATAGTCTGGGAGGGTTTGGGGTCAACAGCTTGCTCCATGCTGAGCTCTTTGGAAAGAATTTGTAATGTGGACAACCTGTAGTGTTGATTGAAGTGACCAGGTAGTTTCCTGTCTACATGGAAGAGTTGCTTGGACAACCTCCCTTTTTACCGACTTGGCAGAGCACTGGCTCTGATTGTAGCCTCCTGGTGTCACCAGCACCCTCAAGGAGCAGAGCTAGGTGGTTCTCTTGAGCTCTGTGAACTGGGAAGCTCATCAAAGCCTTTTTCAGGGCAGAATAGCCTCCATGGTTTGGGGGTCCAGGACTTATCCAGCAGCAGTGTCTCTGATGTGTAACCTTCTCCTTCTGCCTCAGAGAACATCTCTGGAGAGATTTCTCTTCTGAGAGCCTGATTCTCTCCACAGCTCAAGGACTTCATGACAAAAGCAAAGACGAGTATGGATGAGGTACCAGGTTGCTGTGGCTAGTCCCCACCAGTGCTGGACAGAATAATGATGCTGCTTTGGGGTCCTCTCTGGAGAATGGGCGTCGGCACAGCATGGAACTGCTCACTGAAAGGCTAAGAAGAGCATTTGGCCTTACCAGCACTCCCACTCAGACACTTTAATACTTATCCTGCATTCCAACTACACCCTCCCTGCCCTTGCCTCATCTGTTAGGATGCAAAGTGGCTTCAGTTTTTAGTTAACGGGTGGCATCACTGTCACCCTTAAAACCAGTCTCAGATAGAGCCCTTTGGCCTCCGGACCAAGGCTGCCAGAGTTGGAGCATGGCCTACGTACGCTACCAAGATTGTTCATGCTGGTTGTTCCCTTCGACATGGGGCAAGCTACGGCCCCACCGAGGAGTTTTCAGGACGGTGTTCATAACTACCGAGAGATGCTCGGAAGCTGCAACGCTAATCATGAGTGCACCTCATTAACGTGCGCCGGTGTGTTTCCTCCCTCAACTTGGTGAGTTGTCCTTTCAGCTCTCTCGGAATGACATTATTCATACTATGGTGGAGCCGAGCCGCCTTTTCCAAGGTCACAGAGGGAGGAGGTGACAGCCACCTTAAAGGATCTTATCTGTCATCACAGCACCTAGTCCTGGACTAGTGGGACCCTGAGGGCAGAACGCAAAGGGGCATATTCTAAACAGGAGGGCTTGAGTTCGAGAACTGCCCACTCTGAGTGAGAGGGAGCTGTGGCAGATTTCCTCCCACCCATCCTCTCCCTAGGGCATTAGAAACTGCTGTTGCAGTGATTCTCAGAGGAGGCCAGGGACTAGCCTGGCCACAGAAGTGTGACGGATCCATCAGCAAGTGACAATGTTAGACGATTCACTCCTTAGAAGGGACATGCCATGTAGCTTCAGCGGCTAAAGACACGGCAGAGTTACCTGAGAGAGTACGGGATGCCCGCCATTGAAGGGACTCTGCTTCAGACAGGTAGCTGCTCCTTGCAGAATGCGTGGGGAAGTGGGGCCGGAGCCGTTCAGATTCGGCTCCAGAAAATGAGGCCCAGTCTTGTTTCTGAAAACCAGCCTTGGACTGCATGATTAATGTTATCCATACATTTACCAACTGACATTGGATTCAGTGGGAACTTCTACTTGAGCTATCATTTTAGTTATTTCACGAGGCATGAGTTGGACCTGAGGACCAAGTTAAACACCTCTAGTACTCCAGCTCAGGGTCTGTGGTGGGATAGGATGAAACACTGGCAAGATGGTTTCCAACTTGTAAGCCACCCTCATCCCTAAGAGTGTGTGTGAGTAGGAGGGGTGTGTGCCCATGTGCATACGGAGGAGCGTGAATGTGTTGCACAATGTGTGTAGAGGCTAGAAGTCAGGATCAGGCATCTTCCGGGGCCACTGGCTGCCATTGCTTTTGAGACATGATCAATCACTGAAGCAGGAGCCCAGCAATTCAATGAGACTGGTTAACCAGTGAGATATAGGGTTCTGTTTGTGTCTGTCTCACAAGCACTGGGATTATAGATGCTATCACGCCCAGATTTTGTGTGGGTGTTGGATTTGAACTCAGATCCTCAGGCATGAATGGCAGGCACATTGCCGACTAAGCACCTCTATAGGCCCATTGGCCAGGCTCTTTTCAGTCTAAGTCCACACCCATGTGCTGATCAGGGCATGGATATTACACACTAACAGGATAAGAAAATGAAGGTGTAAGGAAAAAAGAAAAACTAGGCCCAGATCTTGGAGTAATTGGAAAAATGAGCAAATTTTTCCCTCATCCAGTATTCCGGACACCAAGAACTCACGAGGTAGCTAATGACACTGTGGATGTAATGCAGATCCGGGGGAAGCAGTCTAGGGGCAGGTGGTGAGACAGGTATAGGCTGGCCCTACCTTAGTGCTCAAGAACACATGGGGGGTAGATAAAGACATGGGGGGTAGATGAAGACAGGGAATAGAATTGAACTCTGAAAATTGCCCAGCAACAGTGAATGGGCGGCAACCTGCTCTCCCCACCTGGCTTCCCTCCCACACCATGTCTGGCTGGAGCTGAGATGGCTTGAGTATGGTTTTCCCCCCAAATCCCATGAGATTTGGTCACTGTGTGGCAGCATTGGAAGGTGGGGCCTTGCAGGCAAGTTTAAGTCTGCATCATTTGAAGGGAGAGTGTGGCCATTGTTTTGCCAGTGGGCTGATTCCCTCCAGAGAGGATCAGTTACCCAGAAAGAGAAGGTTGTTTTAAGCCAATGTGTCCCCCTTGCCAGACAGTTATCTGCTTCTTATTTATGATGAGGCACTTGTCACGCTGCCCCTTAATCTTGGACGTCCAGCCTCCAGAACCATGAGGGCTCTAAGTGATCTTCATCTTTATAAGTAACCCAGTCGCAGGTATTCTGGTATAGCAACAACAGAGAGACAGAAAGAGGTGCTGCCCAGCTTCTGTCCCTGTAGAAAGGGTGTGTATTACAGCTATGACAGTGGTGAGAGTTTGTCCGTACTCACTCAGGCACCATTTCTTCTTAATTACTATAGTCGCCCTCACAGTCTTC
This sequence comes from Meriones unguiculatus, assembly GCF_030254825.1. Taxonomy (NCBI): domain Eukaryota; kingdom Metazoa; phylum Chordata; class Mammalia; order Rodentia; family Muridae; genus Meriones; species Meriones unguiculatus. Next base: position 3,082,476 of record NC_083357.1, on the reverse strand, counting down.
TGAACACCCACATGTACTTTATAGAGCTGCATAATTATCATCTGAGGACAACAGGTTCTAGTCTCCAGTCATGTGTGTGACATGGGCAGCATCTCCAAAGTGACCACAGCATTGGGATTCAAAGGGCCAGCCCTTCCCCAGCATCCAGCACCAATCCAGTGAAGATTTGCCCGGCTGCTCCATGGCCTCCTCTCTTTGGGGTACGCCAGTACATATGAACATGCCCAGACACCGTGGACCACCCAGGGGGGCTTGCAGCTAGGAATAAGGTTAGCCGATCTCTTGACGTGGCGTTTACTTTATCCCCACGCCATCCCATTAGTGTTATTGCCTCAGGTGCTTGGCAGTTGGTATGAGCCTAGGAACTGAGGGTCAACAGTGGGGTGGGGACATCTTCTTTACCAATACTGACGAGCCCACATTCTCTACCCTACAGCTCTATGCTTCATGTGGCTTTTCCTCTAAGCTGGAAAGGAATGCCTGAACACAGGAAAATACTCCTTTGCCTTTGAACTTGAAGTACATACATGTGCAGTATGAGGGCTGGTCTGAGTTCCCTGAATCACCAGGACTAAGAAGAAGAACAGGGTCCATAGTAGTGGCATGGTGGTAGGTGACATGGTGCTGGCACTAGTGTCAATGCGAGCTTTTCTAAGGGACAAGTGAGTCAAGAGGTCATTCCACCCACGATGTCAATGAGGGTGCCAAGGGGCACTGCTCACCAAGAAATGCCGAAGAGCCCAGCCAATCATAAAACCACCCACCCCACATACCACTCTTCCCTCTCCTGCCAACCCTTCTGAGCACTTAAGAGCAAGTGGGGGGAGCAGCTCACTCTCCACCAGCTGAGACCCAGAACGCAATTAGACACAATGACCGAGAGCAGCGTCTTAGGACTTGGGAGTCTAAAACGGAATAGCATGTGCTGGCTGGAGCCGTGCTGGGAAATTGTTGCTGGCATACAGAGCCTGTTGCCTTGTCTTTATAATCTACCACATCTGGGCTTAGGGGAGGAACCCACCAGATGTTCAGAAAGCCGTTTTCTTCGTTCTTTATACAGCACAACAATGTGCTGTGGTCAGATGCAAATGTGAGCGTGTGTTCAAAGCGTGTACTCTTGGTGTTTAAAAGATGTTACATTCTATATGATGACACTTAGGACCATAAATCACATCCATAGTGGTGCAGGGTAGAGGACAAGACACAGTGTTCCTCTCCCCTCTGTCTGCTGTCTCAGTCCCCATGATTTCTCTGCCTCTTTCCAAGCTGCATCATGTTGGAACCTTTTCAATAAACGGAATCCAGGAGTGCCCTTCCTGCACCCCATCTGCTGGGAACAGGTTCCAAGTCTCTCAGTGCTTCAAAGCATGGATTATGCACAGCCCTGGGCATGATGTCTTTCTCTGTGTGTAATGCCTCCAATGATGGTTAACTTATAAATTAGGCACCAACAGAGATGAACCTCAATAACTTATAACAAGATGGAGCAGTTATAAGAATATATTGTAACAAGTTGTGTGAATGTGCTGTCTCTCTTTTGCTCCCTCTCATAATATTTCATTATGCTGCATTTAAACATAAGCCCTCCTATGACAGTTGACCTGATAACTGAGGAAACTATGAACTGACTAATGGGTGGGTAGGAGATGCGACATGTATTCACCAGCTGTAGAAATGATTCATGACCTGGGCAACACAGATCTCGGCAATACAAGATTTCATCATGCCGCTCCGAATGGCACGGCATATATTTAAAAAAACCAAAAACCCTATGAGCTGTTCCTTTCTGTAATTTTTTCATGTGGTATTTTCAGGTCGTGATTGACCAGCTGCAAGCTAACTTGTCAAGACAAGTGAAGCTGCAGACAGCAGGGTCTACTGTACTTAAGCTGGAGTCTTAGCTGGCATCTGGGTGACCTTGGGTAAAGCTCCTACAGGCCATCACTCTATTCCTTACTTTCTTTCCAGAATGAAAAACAAAGACCTGCCTGTAGGGCCACTATCAGCTCATTCCAACGGGAATATACCTGAGAGGTGTGCTCAGCCAACTCACTTAAGATGGGCATTATTCTCAGGTGACCTTCATAGTCATGAGATAAATTGCTGATTGCTTTTTCCAGATATGTGAGTCTTCTGAGATACCACCATCCTGCCTTAAACCCTGAAGCGGTCCTGTTACGTGAAGGATAGAGTCCCCAGGGCTGAAGGAGACATGGGGCCACACCCCCACAAAGCCATCTAAAGGCCCTCCTTCTCACTGTGTTCTAGAAGATGCTCTGCTACTTCCTCCCACACCAAGATTGCATGTCCTGACCTGGAGTCTGTGAACAAGGCTGTGCTCTCCGTTCTGCCTCCATTTGGTATTTGCTCGTCTTCTAACCTTAGCAGAAGTCTCGGCTTAGTGTCAGCTCCTCTGGCTGCCTTCCCTACTCCAGGTGAAGATGATGCCATTTCTGCTCCTTGCACAGTTTTTCTGCCCTTGCCTCTATTTACCTGCTGTGCCTGATGCACACAGAAGAATCCTTTTGTACAATGACACCTGGTGGTTGATGGTTGAACTTGAGATCCCTTATGTATCCTCTATGTCTCTTTCCTGTGTGTGTGTGTGTGTGTATGTGTGTGTGTGTGTGTGTGTGTGTGTGTAGGGTGTCCAGCATAGCATGTAGCCAGGAGCCCAGCCTAGGAGAGAGACTCACCTGAGTGGCATACAGCACCCTTCACTCAGCTCCTGAGTGCAATCCTTGAACTTGGGCTGAACCCTGCCCAGGAGCATTGCCCTGGGAAAAGAAACTGCATTTGCATTGATCCTCGGCACAGCCATTCTCTTTAGGGCCATACATTGTACCTTCTTGACATGGAACCTGGGTAACAGCAGTACCCTCCCTCCCTCCCTGCTTGCTATGTAAATATGGGCTCCTTGAAGGATATTTATTGGCCTGCAGAAAAGATGCGGGGGAATTCTGTTCTCTAGGTGAGTGATAAAAAAGAGAAGCCAGCGGATATGTTCGCCAGCTTATTTACCACAAATCTCTTATTTATGGCCTCATAACCTTCTGATGGCCCTGTTCCCCTCCCCATCCACCTGGTTTTCTTCCCAGATGGAGAAATGTGCTGAGCTGAGGACTATTTGTCCAAGGTTCCTTTCTGCTTCTAGTTTCGACAGCTGGAGCCAGACCAATTGATTTCCCTGGGACTCCGTGGATGCTGATGAGGGCTGGGGCATGATTTTCTTGCTGCAGAGTGTGGCTTAACGTGGTCTGACAGATGGTATTTGGGGTCCAGCCTACACTGAGCACCCTCTGGCTGGGTACAGAGCAGGCCACATGTGTGCTTTAGTCAGTCCTTAGTAGTCCCACGAGGATGCACCGTGTCCCCAAACCAAACTTATATAAACTTGGGGAGTCCCGTTTCTCCATTATCCAGCCACTAGAACAGGATTATAATTCATATACCCTTATCTGGTGGCCTTCTACGGTCTCTCACTCATACAACAGGTTAATAGCAACCTTCTCAGACCCTTCTATTCCCCAGGTTGCATGCTGGTATGGCCTTTGCCCAGCCCCACTCCTAAAGTTGCCAAATGGGCTTTCTGGGCACCAGTGTTTAACTCCTGATCCATTCTTACCCATGGATTCCAGAGGAGCCTTTCCAAACTCATGCTATAAATCCTTGACCACAGTACTTAGACTTTTGGGTAGAAACCAGAGTACCATTTTGATGAGCAGGCCTATCATGGTGTCAGCCTTCAGTAGTCCTGAGGCTACCTGACTACTAGATCCTGTATGGCTCTCTACTTTCACCTGGTTTGTAGTCCCTCTTTTGTTATAGCTGCTGTATATTTCTCCTGAATGCCTCCTACCTTTCTCCATTCTTACTTCTAAGTTCTGTCTCCAACCTCAAGACTCTCTATCTAAGTCACCTCCTCCCACACCTTCAAGCCAACCTTCCTGAAAGTTGGGCCAGACATTTGTTTTACTTTCTTTAGGACACTGAAACAGAGAACTACAAACAAGGTAGGTTAAATAACAGAGATATATCCTTTTACTATTCAGGAGGCCCAAAGGCATGGGCCATTTTGGCTTGTCCAGTGGCCGTGAGAAGATGCACATACCTGTCTCTCTCCTAGCTTGCAGATACGTCACTTCTACACCAGCCTCTGCCATCTCATGGGCTGTCTGCTTCCTGGTTTTGCCTTCCCACTCTGTCTCTATCATTGGATACTGTAGAATGACTTCATCTCGAAAAATCTTTGGATTAATTGCATTTGCAAAGATCCTCTCTCTAAATGTGACCAATTAAGGTCACATTCATGGTACTAGGCATACATCTGGGAGCCATGCCTCTCTTCTGTACTTCCACACATCAGGAGGACACGCCTTCTTAGTTTCCCTGCTCAGCATGAAGGTGATCCTCTAATTCTCTAGCCTTGACCTCCAGTGAGGGCCCAAGGCTGTGCAATAAATTGTGTTGACAGGAGTTAGTTACTGTTATTTTGGTCACTGCTTGGGGATTCTGTGGAAAGTGTTTCTAGAGACCCTGCGGTGCCAAGACTGACTAGCTAGGGGGCCACCACTGTGTAAGGTGGACACAGCTCCTTGATGTGTTGTGTATCAAGCAGGGACTTGATTCTCACCTGAGACCTTCAGCTCCCAGGGAGAGAGCTATTTGTGATTGTTGGTCATGCCCAAATGTAAACCCTAGGTATAAATACTAGCCATATTTCACAGAAGAGGAGCGTGGGGTTCAGGAATACAAGCATGTGGCCTAGATAAGAGTGTGCATAAAGCAGAGGCCAACTAGATGCATCTAGACCTCTGACCTGTTCCTTCCCCTCTGAGGAGTCTCTGTGGGGAAGAGAAGCCTTGTTTTTTATAGTAATCTGGCTAGGCTCTTAACTCAGACTTAATGCGGTGAGAAGGGATCTTCCAAGTTTACACCCTCTAGCTTTCTTTCTTGTGACTTGTTTCTCTGAGACACTCTCTACTTCGTGTGCATTACAAAAATTAGCCAAGGGTCGATAAAAGCATCTCAGTCCTCTTCTCAAGCTTGCTGGAACTTCTATCCTGCGCCTTCAAGGAGGACTTCCCTTGCTCTAATTATTACGTAAATGAGATAAATTGGAGGTGTACTGAGCTGGTCCTATCTGATGGCTGCATGTCCCTGCAAATTCACTTTAGCTCTTGCAACAGTTCTCCAACAAGAAAAACCAGAGTAGCAACATCAATTTCCTTGGAACACCAAGGGAAGAGAACAGAATGGCATGTGTACCTATGGGATTGTCACTGTCCTCAGTGAACAAAAGGAGTCTCTAGCCAAAACACTCTTCAGGATGCCCCCTCAGACAGTCCTCCAACAGCCTGTGGTGAGCTAATAGGCTCTCCAGCTGTCGTGTAGGGGAAGAAACAGAGGTTCAAAGTGGTTAAGGGCTCTTCCCAAAGGGCCCACAGCTTTTAAGGGGAAGAGTCAAGGCACTCTTGAGCTTTATTGCCAACTATACCTTCTACTCTCTTCTAGTGGTCAGATGCATACACTGTGCTGGCTGGGTGGGTGTGGTTACCTGTGGAGGGAATAACTAGGGCAATGTTGCTGGTTCTTCGCGGTCCCCTGGGAACGGACACATACCTAATAAATTACTGGTATAATGGTGATGGGGCGCTCAGAACAGGAAACCCCATCTCATCTGTGGGATCTGTGGGATCTGCGGGTGGGAATACCTGTCTTGAGGAGATAGAATCAGGGTAGGTGACTCAAGCAGACAGGTCAGGGGGAAAGCTAGCTCCTCTCCTGTGTAAGCTCAGGAGCTGGGCTATCACACAGACTGCCAAGTATCAGGAATGACAAGAAGTAGGATTGCCTAGAATCCTGAGTATCAGACAGGGTGAGGACCACAGGGTACAGATGGTGGGGTGGAAGGGGAGGGCGGCAGATCGTGGAAGGCTGCAGGGCAGCCTGGAAGCATGACTGGTAGGCAAGAGGGAGAGAGGAATGGGTTTAAGCAGGAGGGATGCATCCAAATTTATCTTTTCAAAGGATTATTCTAGAAGCTCTGTGTGGATTGGGGCCAGGTTTTGGGAGGTGAGAGGTGGTAAGGACTTTGAAAATGTAGAAACTGGCAGAAATGCAAGAATAAAGTTAGAAGCTATTTGAGGGGATAAAAATGGCAGGAATTTCAAATCTGGGAGGGAAATGCAAGAGCTACAGGTACATGATGGCTCCCAGGACACCTGCTGGTTCCTGGCAGAACAATGAGGTGGCTTGAACACAAGGTGATCAGCTTCCCATTGCTGATGTGGGGGCCTGGGCTGCCCACACTGTGGGTGTCCAGGAGGACACTGGGTTTATTGCTCAGGGAAAGAAGTGCATCGCTCCTGATATTGGAAGGGACCCGGAAGAAATAAAGGGAAGACCTAGGAAACAAAGGCACTAAAGAGCCAGAGAGATGGCTCAGTGCTTAAGATCACGTGTTGCTCTTGCAGAGGACCCGAGTTCTATTCCCGGTACCCATGTGGTGACTCACAACCACCCATAACCCCAGTTCCAGGAGAGTTTACAGACATGCACACAGTGCACAGCCGTCACACATGCGTGCAGTAGGACCATCTACATACATAAAGCACATGAATAAATATTAAAAATGTGCTTAAAAATAAATGAAGATCCTAAAAGGGAGGTCATGAAGGGGAAACCAGTAAGGAAATGGTCAAGAAAGATAATGGAGCAGCCAATGGCAATGGGCCCAGTATCACATGGACTAAATGAGGTAAGGCAAGCGCTCACTGGACTTGAGCATTCAGGCTCAGTCAGTCCACAATTGTGAAGGCCTGATACAAGCATGGGTGAAAGTAGATGCCGAAGCAAGGACAGAGCCGTGGTGGAGAGTGGATGTGGAACCCCGTAGTGCAAGCTATTTCCGAGGATTGAAGGAGAGAGGAAGCACAATCCATGGAGCCATGTACAGAGAGGTCCTTTGCTCTTAATGTCATTACTAGCTTCCTAGAAGAAGCTTGCCGAGGGATGCATGACTTCCTCCGTCCTCAGCAAGGCATGGTCTGACATGCATGAAGGCTTACTCAGTGGGCGGGGTGGACATAGGACCTCTCCTTCCGTCTTCTTCAGAGACGCTTGCCTAGCTTCAAGCTGGTTGTGATCCAGCTTGAAACCTGGGTTTCCCTCCCTGCATCTGGCTTCTCCTGTCACCTCTCTCAGTCTAAAGCATTCCACAAATGGTCACTTGATCGCTGATTTCCCTAGTACAACAGTTCCAGGGTGGTCTGACTTATTCAGGCCCTAGAGTCAGCCCCTGAAGCAGCTGCTGGCACACAGTAGGACTGAATTTGACCTTAGTCAGGGCAGGAGCACAAACAGAAACCAGAAGGGAGGAGCTGAAACAGAGACTACAGAACACTCCGTACTGGCTTGCCCTCCATGGTTTGTTCAGCCTTGTCTCTTCTGCAACCTGGGACCACCTGCCCAGTTGTGGCTCTATCCAGTTTTGGCTGGATCCTTCTACATGAATTATTAATCAAGAAAATGCCTCACAGATATGTCCATGGACTAATCTAATGAGGAAAATTCCTCAGTTGAGGTTCTCTTCCCAGATGACTATAGTTTGTGTTAAATTGAGGAAAACTGCCTAGCACACCACAGGATGTACTAATACGCCTTTATGTTCCTGCCAGAACAGAGCAGGATTGGGAGATGATTATGAGGAAGACAAGAGGCTGAAGGACTTGGGGGAGTCTGAGCTGCACATCTCTTCTTCTAGCCTTTCCTTCAGGGACATCGGTGACAGTACCACATGCAAACTGGTTGATTATAGGGCTTCAGAAAACACAAATGCTACAAGTTTACACCCCACTGGAGGGTTCAGGAGTGAAGGATGAGCAGACTATCAACACTGCAAGGGCATCTACAAAAGAGCTCCTGCAAGCCCCCAGAAGACTTGACCAACAAAGATTTTTATCTCATCTTCTTTACTTTCGCTTAGAAATAAATTAGAATGGTCTCTTCCTAATTTGGACCTCAGAATCTGGCCTGTTTCTCTTAGCAGAGATAATACAGTAAGAACAGGTTAAAAGGGCAAAGGAGCCTCCATAACCTCAAATGGGCTCTGTTGTGCTTTGTTCTATTTTCAGGGCTCAGAGATTCTTGGGATCTAGGAAGAAAATTGTGGAGCCTGGTGGGATGTCCATGTTTCCTCTTTGGGTGACATTTGGAGCCAAATCACCTGATTGGCTAGAGAGCAGAAAGGGACACAGCTAGGAAGCTGAGTCTTCCTGCCTCACCATCCAGAGCCCTGTCTTTCCCAATAAGAAAAAGGAGAGTCACAAACCTTCATCTGGAAAATGAGCTCACCCAGAATTTATCTTCTGGCTTCTTCTCACCTGCCTGCCTTAAAAGTCCAATGGCTGAATTTTTAGGAAAACACAACTGCGTCTTCCCAGGTTGAAGCTTTTGACAGCCCAGAGTAGAGAGAAGCATGGCATTCAAATGGTCACAGATGTGGAGTGCTGGTGACCATAGCCATAGACTCTAACATGTTCCATAACCTCTGTCAAAGAGTCCCTATTTCAAGCACGCGTGTTTGTGTCCATGTTCACATGTGTACACAACCAGCCCATACCAAAACCACGTCAGAGTGTTTGCATCAAGGAAAATAGACTCTGCTTGCATTTCATACTTCCTCAGATCTCACCCTCATACTGCATTGTGAGGGACGGCCATTTCTACTCTGTATGTTCTAGAAATTAAGTAATGGGTGTATATTTGCTCTTCTCTCCTCATTTTCACCAACTTGTTTCTCTGCTTCAGGACCCTCCCACTTCCCCAGTCTCTTCTTTCTTGGCTTCAAATCTCTCCCCCTTCCGCAATCTCTCCTGTGCCCTCTACCCACCCCCCTCTGGCGCCCTCCTTCCTCTCCTTTCTTTTCTCTTTGGCAGCTCCTTTTCCCTTTTCAGACTCTTCCTCCCCGGCCTCTCTCTCTTGTCTCCCTTCTCTTTCTCTTCCAGCAATCCCTGCCTCCCAAGGTCAACAGGCGGCTAACTGTGCTGAGACCTACACTCACTTGGCTTTAATTAGGATCCCTTCAGAAACCTTGACCCCACAGAGAGCTAGGCACTCAACTGCCAATTTCCTTAGCTCTATCTCATTGCCTCCCTCCTGCAAGCCTTTAAGAGCAAAAAGCCAATAAAAGAGATTTAGAATGGACACGTGGACAAGGGAAGGCCTGAAGGCATCCCACGTGGTCTTCTTCCCACTCACAGATAAGAAAAGTAAGACTCTGCTCTGGCGGGACCAACATACCTCAGCCTCCCGCCGGAGCCAGAGATGCCGCGCTCAGGCCCAGGCACCCGGCCTTTCCCCCTCTGGTGCCCCAGGACCTGGCCGCAAAAGGACTCTGAGTTTGGAGAACACCTCAAGGACCGGACTGCTTAGCAACAAGTGCTGACATTTTTTCCAGACATGCCCCAAGGCATCTTGGGAAGAAGCTACAAAGTTAAACAGAAACAAACGGTGAACTCAGTAATTGCACGCACTCCTATTTTCTTAAGAAACCAACTGGATCTCATTACGGTAGGCTCCTGGACGTAGACAGCGAAAACCTTGTCGTCACCCGTTAAATATGTCTAATTTTACACACTGTCATGTAGTGCTCCGTCCAGCTGGCGCTCTTCTAGGAGGAGGAATGAATGATAGCCGCTTGGCCTGTTTCTCAGCACGTAGGTTTTTTTTTTTTTTTTTTTTTTTTAAGGGAGCGCTGAGTGAGGCTTTGTCTCCTGTTGATCTTACTACACACCTCATATCTGCAGGATACTTTTAATTAATCGAAACCAGAAACGGTTCGACTGTCTTATCTGAGTCCAGACACTTAACCAGTCCTCAGTTTCCCCGATGGTAATGTGAGGGCCGCCTAGAGTTTCCCAGGGCCTCTCTGGAGCTAAGTGAGCATTCTGCTGCTCAGACCCACTCTGCCTTTGCCAAGACCTTAATTGCATCAAAATGCTGAGCAGAGTCTGGCTTTTGTTAAGTCTTTTGCTTACAGAACCGTCTTCCAAATCGAGAACCTTCCTGATGCTTTTTAATAAGCCTAGACCTTAAGGAAAAATGAAAATTGCAATATGGAGCCTCCGAGTGCACTCAGCTCCCCATAATGAAATGTGCACAGAGGACACACATCCGGTTCAAGGACTTTATACAAACTTATCGTAACTTAACAGTCATAAGCTAATAGTCAAAGGGAATTAATAATAGGGATGTGGTCATTTGAGCAGTGAGATGGGCCCGTGTCATGGAATTTTTGCAGCTAAACCCTCTTGAGTTTCTACACGCTAATAGCAATTAGCTCCTGAGTTAATGGCAGCTGCGGTCATAATGAGATTGGAATTGATCATTTGGAAGCAGGCTCCTGTAAGCTAGCCTTATGAGCCATTTCAGTCTCAAAGCACTGCCTTGACCCCTTCTCCTCACACCTTCCATCATGACCCCATCGTCAGGGCTCCCAGGAGTCAGCAGACAGGCTCCTTCCACACACAGCCCGTGCTGGTCAGGATACAGGACGGAAGCACCACAAGTAGGTTGCACAGCACCTGTGCAGCGGGGATTCCGAGCCCTGAAAGGCAGATTCCAGATGGATTCTGTTCGCCAACCCCGTCCTGGACCCCTTTTCATTGGTAGCTCCAGTCCATCTCAGGTTTAACTTCTATCCCTTACTCTGCCTTACTCTATTAGCTCTGGATGATGAGTTAGCCTTTCTCCATTCCACCAGCCTCAGCTGTAAAGAGCACGTTGCCTTCCAAGTGTGCTTGCAGTAAAGACGAAATATGCAAGTCTATCATGAAGATGTATGCTAAACATCTGCCTTTGCGTATCAGTTAGTCTTTTCTGTGTAACAAATCACTCTCCAAATTAATAGATTACAATAGCAAGCGTCTTGTCTAGCTCAGAGTTACAGGGCTCTGCTCGGTGTTTTCCCTGGACACCTCCACACCTTTGTGCTCGCCCGATGGGTGAGCTGACCGCTGGATGGTCTAAGCATGATCCACACACGCTCGTGCTTGGCTCAGGGTTTCAGTCATGGGAGTGCTGGGTCGTGGGCATGGCATCCTCTGGCAGGCTAGCTTGGGCTCACTCATTTAGCGGTCTCAGGCTCACTAAGCTCAGGGAGGAAAGGCAAGCTTCTGGCTGTTGCACTATCAGCCAGGGAAAATCACGTGGGTTTTCTAGCTTCAGTCCTTCAGTATGGAAAAGGGCATACATTCAGGGCTGGAAGGAGTCTGTGTTCATCTTTCTGATCTCTCACCTAACTTTCCTTTTGTTGGTCTTATTCATCTGCAAGACAGTAGGCACTTCAGAAATGACTACTGATGCATGAAGAGCGAGTTATAAAAAGTAGTTTCCAATTGCTCATAATAAAATTGAGGAACTAGAGGTGGGGAATGGCTCAGTGGGGGAAGTATCTGCTGTGAAAACATCAGAACTTAAGTCTAGATGCAGGCACCAACAAAAACAGCTGGGCCTGGTGATGCACGCCTGGAACCCTGGCACTGAAAACGAGACAGGAGCGTCCCTAGGCTCGCCTGCCTTGCATTCTAACTGAACCAGCAAGCTGCGGTTCACTGTCTTTGTCCCTAAAGATAATATGGGGAGTGACTGAGTTTACCTGTGGCCTCCATGTGTGCATACACAGTTGCACACACCCACAGGAATGTGCATATACACAATAATAATAATAATAATAATAACAATAATAATAATAATAAAAGGACAGCTTAAAAATAAAATTGAGTCTCCATGATGCGCGTGGCTTGGCCAAGACATCAGGGCTCGTGGGCAGTGATGGTAGTATAACAGACCGTCCTCCTTGTTTTCTGAAGGAAACAGTTAATATGAGAGATTTGAACCTTCTCTCAAAAACATAAGCCCCCCCCACCAATGCTTCAAATATCTGTCTAGTGTGTGTTTTGTCTTCCTATAGTCTAAGGTTTGGGGTCGTCTCATGGCCCCCCACACTGTCTGGGATACTTTGGAAGGTAACATGCCCCAGACACTTACTGTATCTCCCTGTAGAGTGGGGGCTGTGGAAGAGATGGTCCCACAATCTCCCCACCACCCTTTGTCTTTGGTTTCCTGGAGTTTCAGCCCATGAGTCAATATGTAGATAATCATAGCGCCAGCTCTGCATTGTCTGAACAAAAGGTGATTAAATTACTCAGGAATCAATTCCAGAGCCGTTTTTCCTTTCTTATTTAAAGAGCACAAACTATTTTCTCCCAAGGGTAAAAATCAATATTTGAGGAAAAATTGGGCCTTCTACCATCCCTACCAGAGGTCCTTCCTGGCTGAGGGAAGTGTGGGCAATGCTAACTCTGCATCTTGGAAGGCAGTGAGGACAGCAGAAGGGAATTAGAGGAACCAAGTTCCCCTCCATCTAGGTTTACCTGCACTTTTTTCTCTTCCCATAGGTCATGGGAGTTTGGATCAGTAGGAGCCACCTGCCTTAGCAATACCCAGCCTTCCTGCCATGTTAGGTATATCAGTCAGCAATGCCTAAATTGTGTGGTGCAGTAACAAATGAGTCCCAGCACCTTACAGCGACAAAGCCTTCCTTCTTCCTTGTATTCCATATTTTTTCTCATAAGCCCCAGCTGTATTCTGTTCTATCTGCATTCCAGCGCAGAGCTGACAGAGCAGCATCTCTCCCAGGCATTTGGAGGCTCATGGTTGAGGGAAAACAGAATAGAAGTCAATAGCTCTCAGAGCTTCTGTTCAGAAGCTCTACAGTTCACTTCTGCTCACATTTCATTGGTTAAATCGAATCAAATGCCCAAGCCTGATGGGGTAGGGAGGAATAATCTTCCATGGAAAAGGCCAGCGAATATTTTAAACAATAATATAATCTAACACATATGGCCTCTACTTGGGTCTGCTCAGGGCTGGTGTTTAGACAAGGGTGTGAGTTTTCCAGGGCTGGGCTGGAATGGAAGGAGAATGAGACTCAGGGGTACTGTGGGGGATGTGGGGGGCCCACTGGCTCTGACTCTGTCTGCTTCAGTCTCCAACAGAGGAAATGTTAACAAGCACTTCTGTGAAGCCATTTGCTTATGAGCCTCACAAGTTTCCAGACATTTCAGCTTGAAGCAGCCCCAGGAATTGCTGGAGCAAAGCCAGAAGCCTGGGCTGTCTAGTCCTATTCCGAAAAACAAACTGTCCCCTTCTCTAAAGGTCACATAGGTCAGGGGGCTGCACACTTGTTGGAAAAGCTATAATGAGGCCAGGTACCCTAGAAGAACACGGTATACCTTAATTCTGCTGTAATTCAGGCCTTGAGTTCTATGCAATAAATAGCAGAAAGCTTCAAACTCATTCAGCTTCTTCACCTTGTCAGCCATGCGGCCTTTGACTGTCAGTCATCCTTTGGCATGTCATTGTTGTCAGCAATAAACTAGGACAAGTGCCTTCAAAGCTTCCTTCCTTCACCGAGAGCAGCCATGCCCTGTGTAGAGTTGCCTGTGGCTCCCCGTAGTCTGATAAAGACTATGTATACGAGGTCTGTGGTCACCCAGTGTCTTCGGGGGCCTCGTAAATGGTGAAGGCTGATCCCCTAAGCTCTCTAACAGGTGGCTGCGGCACATAGAGAGCAAGTAGAGTGGTTATCTCACAGAGTAATTTTTTAACGAGAGACAAAGATGGAATAATATGAAATAATGGTCCCCCACCACAGGAAGGGAACGGATGTCTGCCTCCCAAGGGTGCCCTGAATGATGATAAGCATGCAAACTGGAAGTGCACAAGAATCAAAGACTCTTAGCATTAGACAAGATCTGTCTAACCTGGGAGGTTAGTGGATATGATCTCCGGGACAACACCGTGAAAGCCGCGTGGTTTTCACATGTGGTTTCACATACTGTCTTTCTCGACTTTGCTGGCTTCTGTGAAGGATCCTTCCCCCGACAGCTCTACAAGGTTTTGACTGTAATTCCTGTTTCTCCATTCTGTGGCCATTTCCGACGGTGTTCCCGCAAGGGAAGCATGAGCTACAGGGCTGGGAGTGTCTACTCAAGGGGACAGGATAAGGCTCTCGAGCTCTGTCCAGGTACGTGAGAGAGTTTCATCATTCACTGAAGCTATCCCCTGATATCCAAGGAGCACTTGTACACAAATACCCAAGTCGTGGACTGTCCCCAGGGGAAGTCAGGAGCATAGTGTGTGTTTGCTATGAGTGCATGCAAGTGCACTGGGCTGCACTGTGGCCACTAACCACTTGGTTAGCCTTCAACGGTGTGTTTTTCTCCTCTTTGACCCGCTGTCTCATTTTCTCTTTCCTTGACTTGAGAATGACTATGATATGGCCCCACAGCTGTCAGATTCTCATTCTGGCTCCACTGGTTTTGCCGCTGGCCCTGGGAGACAGTCAAGAAGCAACCATAGCACAGGGGAATAAGAGGTATGGCAATCACACACTCCAACACTGTTCTTATATCAGACGGCAAGCAGGAACCTCTGTGACTCTAAAGCCTGGGAAATCTGGCTGCTGTGCTGTGGCGTCCCACCGAGTTCCTGTCCCTGCTGCGCTGCTGTCTATATCCCAGATGAAGAAGACTGGAGGGACTGACAGCAAGAAGAGCCCCATCATTGTGCTGTCATTGTGTATGCTTAGGGTGCCCAATCCTTACCTCCTGCTGGGACCACCCAGCCCTGCCAGGCCTAGTACAAGCCTGGATATGATCTAAGGGGTAGCCTCTACCCTGTTGAGCTTCCACCGGTCACACTGGTCTGGGTTCCACACTGGCCTCTCCTGGGTCTGCCAAAACATTCTTAGGAAATGGGTACCATGTATTGCTTGGCTCCCACAGTATGCCTGGGAAAAGATATAGATGAGGAAACAGAGATGCAGCCAAGAAACCAGCTCAGGACCAAGGATCAAGGAACATCGTTCCTTTCTCTAATGGGGGGCTAACTTAAGTAGCTCCCCTCTATGCTCCTCTCTAGAGCTACTAAGGCCACTATATACCCCAAGACGCTGGACCCGGTGCACACCTGCCTTCTCAGGTACAGGAAGTTCCTCCAGGCTATGCTACTGTAGCTGAGGGCTAGGGCTATGTAAGGCTTATATACCCTGTCAGGCTGGCCTGGCCACTGGATAAGACCAGCCATGACAAACATGATCCCTCTGAGTACAGGGTTGAGGGAACAGAGATGGAGCTGAGTAGAGTGGTCTCGGTTGAAAATGGATCTTTGCATTTAGGGAGATGGAAACAGCAAGGCTTTCTTCTGTGATAGAATCTATCTTCCTCTACAGGCTTGAATGATTCACGTGTGCCTCAGTTTCCTCCACCTGTAAAACTGGATATGAGTGGCTTTAGTCTAACATTCATGAGTTTGAAATACCTGCACATTTGATTTATGACCCCAGCATAAGAAGGAGGGCCTCAGCAGCCGGTGAGCAGGGTCACTGGTAAGAAATGAATGCCAGCCATTCTGCTCAGGCTGCCTGGGTGGATCCAACTGTCTTGAGCACTGCTGCTGTGCTCTCTCTCTCTCTCTCTCTCTCTCTCTCTCTCTCTCTCTCTGTGTGTGTGTGTGTGTGTGTGTGTGTGCCTCTGTGTGTGTCTTTCTCTCTCTGTCTCTTTGTCTCTCTGTCTCTGGCTGTCTTTCTCCATCTCTTTGTCTTTCTGTTTATTTTTGTCTCTCTCTATCTCTCCCTGTCTGTCTGTCTGGCTGTTGCTCTGTGTATGTCTGACTCTGTCTGTGTGTGTGTGTGTGTCTGTCTCTCTGTCTCTATTTTTCTATCTCTGTCTCTTTGTCTCTATGTCTCTGTTTGGTTGTCTCTGTCTCTGGCTGTCTCCCTCCATCTCTTTGTCTGTCTGTCTTTCTGTCTCTCTCTTTGTGCGTGTGTGTACTAAACACACCTATGTATATGCACAAAGTTATGATGTCCATACACTTCAGTAGAAGATAAAGAAGAATGTCAGTGCCCTCTTCTAGCACTCTGCCTATTCCCTTGGGATAGGGTCTCTCAATGAACCTGGAGCTACACTGATAACCGACAAATCCCATTGATTCTGTTGTCATTGCCCTGTGCTGGATTACAGGTATACAGGTAGCCATGTTTGGCTTATTCTTTAATGTGAGTCCTGGAGAGTAAACTCAGGCCCTCATGCTTGCAAAGCAAGTGCTCTTACCCACGGAGTCATTTTGCCAGCCCAGAGCCTCTGCCCGGTAATGATGACATCTAAAATCCCTTTCCAGGAGGCTGGAGAATTGCTTAGTGTATATGACTGCATTTGCTCTTCGTCTACCGGGGAGGAAAGGTTTCATCCCTGCCCCCCTTTACGTGACAGATCGTCTCAGAGGTGAGGTGGTCCAGTGAGGGACTCACAGCTAGGATATAGAGAAACTAGTAGTTGTGGACAGGCTAGGGAGCTGCCAAGGATGCTTGGCCATGCAGAATGTCTCAGGGAGGCTCAGGCTTCAGCATCTCAGCCTCCTGGCTAATTGTTGACAGTCTTCCTGGGGGTAGATGTTATGTATGCAGCCAAGCTCTTGAATTTATTCTCTCTCTCTCTCTCTCTCTCTCTCTCTCTCTCTCTCTCTCTCTCTCTCTCTCCTCTCTCTCCTTCCCTCCCACCCTTTTTCCCTCCCTCCTGCTTTTCCTCCCTCTCTTCTTCACTCCCTGCCTTCCTCCTTCCTTTCCTCCCTGTCTAGCTTTTCTTTCTTGTAAGCCTGCCATGAATTAGGAGAGGGAGAGGCACTAAATAAACAGAGATGGATTGGGGCAGAGGCTTTGGAGTGGAATCATTTTTTGCAAAGCTGCCTTTTCCCTTCGTCTTTTTCTGCAAGCTGCCCCTCTCAGGAGCTTCAAAGAAAAGCCTGCTCCCAAGCAGGATCTTTTGCCTCAGCCAAAAGCCATTTATCTGGAATATTAATATGCCAGCAGCTGCCTGTGACAGTGCCTGCCGCTGATCACACACGCCCAGCAACAATCCCTCCTGGGAATGCTCAGGAGGCTCCAGGAAGCTAATGGGCCCCCTGGGGCACATTCCAGGTACCTTTTGTTTGTCTTTCCTGGAGCCTCTTGCAATTTCTAGCCAAACATGTCCCTGGTGGACTTGTGGGGTGGGACGGGGGCTCTCAATGCAGACCCGCTCCCACTTCAGCCTAGGTTATTTCTCCTCTTCACTTTGGGAAAGCTGCTTGGTGGGTGGGTGGGGGTATATCAGACAAGATTCTCAAACTCCACACACAGCCGATGGCCCTCCACTTCCTATGCTCTCTATCTTGCTAAATTCACAGTAAGCTGAAAATATCTTAACATGAAAATGCTTTTAGTACACCTGACCTATCAAACACCCTAGCTCAATCCAGATGTGTGTGTGTGTGTGTGTGTGTGTGTGTGTGTGTGTGTGTGTGTATACACTTGCTTATGTGCTTGGAGCAGTGGTTGTTCTCTGTGTGAGTGTGAAGGGCTGAGGTTGACATCAAGTGTCTTTCTCAATCGCTTTATACTATATCTTTTGAGACAGGTTGTCTCATGTTAGTGACTCAGCCAAGACTGGGTAGCCAGGGAGCCCCAGAGAGCCCAAGGGAGCCTCTTGTCTAGGCCTCACCAACACTGGGATTACACATGCATATTGCCTTAACTAGTTTCTCACCTGGAGTCTGGGCATCAAACTCAGGCCCTCATGTTTGCATCTGAGTCATCTCCCCATCCTCCTTCCCCACATCCTGCAGCTTGTTTTAAACACAAACACAAACACACTAACCTACAGCTGCACACAGTGAGAGAGTATCCTACTGCATATCGTAAGCCAAAGAAGAGATCAAACTTCCAGATGTGAAGTCATTTCTAAAGATTAGTTGTTGTTTGTGAAGTATCATACAGGTAGAAAAGCATGAGTATACCAGTCCCAAGTCAACCCACTGTAGGTTGGGGATTAGGAGTCAAGCTGGGGCTCATTCACATCTTGATGTTAGAGTAGGACCTAGGTCTCAGGGGCAGCTCAGCTACCCCAGTGCTGGCTACCTTTAAGTGATCTTCAGGTGTGTGTAGACATCAGTGTCCTCCCTGTGCATGAGCTGGTTGGACTTGGTGCTTGTCTGCTAGGGTCCTTTGAGTGGAACACACTGCAGTGATAGAGGAAGAACATAGGCAGAGGCTCTGAAGCCATGGGTTCAAATCCTGACTCTGCCACAGGATAGCTTTGGTTAAGTTACTGAGGTACTGTGTCATAAGATATGTTGTAGCACAAAGGGAAATGAGATTCCCTTCTAGTGCCTTGGGGAGGGTGCCATCTGTGGCTTTGGAGACAATCTCCTGAGTGCGAGCTTTCCCATGCTACCCAAGCAAGCCCCCAAACCTCAGCTGGGAGTAATCCTCTTTTCTGCAAAGAGCCCTTTTCATGAGATCAGTGGCCCATCACTGAGGAGCGTGGGCAGTAATGGAAAGGTGGTTCTGGAACATCGATGAACAAAGCAAATGCTGGCTCAGGAATGTCTTGTGTTGGACAAGGTCAGAGGCAAGGTGGTAAAATGTTGTTATGTTAAGTTACACTCCAAACCTACCAACCCTTAGTTCTGTTCTGTCACACAGTTTGTCTTCATAATGCCCCTTCTCTCCTTGCAGTGTAGATGTGGAACTACTCAAAAGACACCAAAATGACCATGGTGGAAAACATTCAATGGCAATCGGCCCATTGTCAAATTGTTCTAAGCACCTTACCTGCAGGTTACCCTGTGTGTGTGACTTCTCTATCAGGCAGGTGACCTACTGCATACGGTGTTGAAGCAACACTGTCATGAAGGCACTGAATAGCAGGAGAATTGAATCAGAATATGGCTTGCTTTAGTTTCTCTAACACGAGGCCAGGAGTTCTCAGACCTAAGCAGGAATCAGAACCACGAGGGCAGAATGAACCTGGCTTCCAAAATGTTCTTAGGCAATGCTGCTCTGAGGACCCTGCTCCGAGAACTGGCTTAGGCAGAGCTAAGGAGGAATCAGACTCACTGTGAACCCCGAGTCTCTCGAGTCTCCAAGAGGCTCAACTTTACCCACCTATCATGCTCGCACATGTGTACACACACACACACACACACACACACACACACTGCTTTCACAAATTACAGAGCTTCGTGATGGGCTGAAAAGAGGGGTAAGAGCTGTGGCCAAGAGTGTGTGAGGACTTTTGGTTCAGTGAATTTAAATTGCCCTCTTTATTGGTTTTCTGCTTTGTGTTTGTTCATGCAAACTTCAAATGTAAAATATGGCATAATTTGGCAAGTGCTCAAAACATTTCTGACCTCAGTAGCCTTTTTCTTGTTTCAACAAGGCAGTTCATGGGCAGGGCACAGGATGTGAGGTTCCAGCGTAGCACCAACGTGGGAGGCCTGGTGTGGGCACCCTAGAGTTTAAGTTGACTATGTTGGGTTTACTAGAACTATCCTCTTGAGAGACTCTATGGACTGGGACCCATATGGATTGTCCAAAGCAAAGACACCACCTCTTGTCTCACACTGATATCTGTCACAAGACCCTGAAGCAAATGCCTTCAATGTTAGAGAATCCAGGCTAGCTAGGATGTTCAAGTGTGACTCTGCCTGCTGTGGCTGGGATATAGTTTGCCTTCTAAGGGCTCATGGGTATTGACCATGAGTTTGAATGTGGTGTGGAACCTGTAAGGGTGGAACACTGAGAAGTAATTAGGTCACTGAGGTCACTGACTCAGAGGGAATTAAGGCAGTTTCTGAGGGACCTTGACTTAGAGGGTTGATAGGAAATAGAGCTGTCCCTTCCTTGTCTGGAATCCTGTCTCTCCCTCTCAGCCACTACCATCTTTGTGATGAAATCACCATAGGGCTTTCAGCAGAACTAAATAGGAGCAGCTCCATGCCCTTGAATCTCAATAACTATGAGCTAATTAAATCTTGTTGCTTTATAAAAACTTTGCCTCAAGTATTACATTACAGTAACAGGAAAAAAAGTATAGGATTGCCACATCATTTCAACTTCCAGCTATTGCAAGTATACATGTCTTTGAGACCAAGTAGATGGAACAGTGTTCTTCTCTGCAAAAGTGGAAGAAGAGCCAATTCTGCAAGCCACTGGGGAAGGTAAGACGCTCGGGAAAGTGAGGCCTGTCCCAGAAGTCCGGTGAGCCTTGTGCTGCTCTAGCAAACAGGGGAGAGTAGAAAAGGAGATTTGGCCTCAAGATTCCTGCCATGGTGGAGAGGCCACCCCCTGCCAGTCTGCATCAAGGGAGGCTGCATTAGAGAGAATGAGCTGATCGAGGGAGGATGTGAGAGTCACTTCCTATTGAGGCTCAGGGAACTATGTCAGTAGACAGATGGAGTTTGAGAAGGAAGTGGCTTCTCTAGCAGTATAATCCAATCATACTGCTTCTCAGAGCTGCTAAGTGCAGGGTCATTGAGCAGCAAGATGTGCATGCACACAGTGAGCTGGCTTTTGAGGTCTGACAGAATTTCACTCTGCCTCTAATGTAGGAGGGAGTTTGAGTTTCAGCCTCTGAGCACTAACGAGAAGATACAAGAACTAGAGGTTCCAGAAGAGGCCTTCACCCATGGAGACTCCAAGGAAGGACCAGGGATCCAGTGCAGTGTACCTGAGACAGCCTAGCAGTCTTCTTAGCCCCTCTTATGTGGGATGGGGCCCCCCCTCTTTCATGACTGTAGCCAAGGAAGCAATAGGAAGACAGAGGTCTCCCTCTGGGATTCAGTATGGGTCGGATGTTCAGCCAACTGAAGTCAGAAGAGCTGACAGAAGAAGGGTCTACCCTTAAATGAATGGTTTCCAGGGCTACCAGCAGGAGGCCTCCATTTTGCTCCATATGAGTGTCTCCACAGATCTATCGTGTCCACACAGTAAAGCAAGCTTCTTTTTCATACTCAGGTGCCCTTACGCAAAGAGCCAGCAAGCCTGGCCAGTGCTCTGTATCTGACCCTCAGAAGCTGCAGAGATGCTTCCACACACTCACTTGAATCAGACCAGCCCCATATGAGGGGAGAGAATTAAACATAAAGGTGAAGGAAGGGATGTCAAAGAAATTTTAACTTTTTGAAAACACGATACCAAATACGATTCTGATTTTCAAAAGCCAAAACAGAAACTATGGGAGGGGGGGTGGAAGAACACATAGCTGTAATTGATCTATATATGATTAAATATAAGTGGATAATTATGGAGTTTTTTGGAATGTGTAATGAAAGTTCTAAATAAAGACCTAAATCAGAAATGACACATATTAGAAAGGAAAAAAAAATCAAATAACAGTCTGAAACTAATTATAATAAAACTATTTTGGGAAAAAGTTAGGACTTTGGAGAGCAGGATCAGAAAGGGTAGAAATAAAGGGGTTTTAAAACACACATAATGTTGAGCAGTAAGAGCAGAAGAAGAAACCTTTGTCATTTTGTCTTCATGTGATAGAGAAGCATGTGCATAAACACAAGATGAAGAAACAGAAGGAAACCATTACTGGAGTAGAAAAATGGAGCAAAACATGGTGACGGCGCAGGAACAGGCAGAGGAGTGAAAATAAATTAAATGATAGACATAAAAGCAATTTTAAGGAAAAGGAAATGTGTAAGACTTGTTACACTAAAGTGAATGGACTAAATTTTCCTATTTGAAGACAGGAATAGTAAGGAATCAAGAGAAGATGAAACTATTTCTATGGGAAGGCACTGGATAAAGGTATACATGAAGGAAAACAGGGAAGAGGTGAGGGGATATTTCTGTTACATTGGATGACTTGAAGTCCTGTCCCTGATTTTTCTCCCTGATACAGTCTCAAACAGTTTCTTCCTACCCTGCCAGCATCAGTTGCTAAAGTAAACAGATAGACAGGAAAGTCTGGATAGTGTTAAAATTGAAATGTCTTTCAGATTCCTGTGTTTGAACACTCAGTCTCCAACCATGCCATTGTTTGGGAAGGTTGTGGAATCTTTGGGAGGTTGTGCCTCATTGCAAAAGATATAAAACTGATGAAAGGAGGGTCTTGGTACTTGGGAGACTGAGTACTGCCGGCCTGCCCTTTGCTCCCTGACTGCAGGGGCAATGAACACCACCTCATTCTCTTAGCAGCATACCTTTCACAACACAGTAGACTAAAGCTCTTACATTGTAAACCTTCGTCTCTTCAGGTGCTTCCTGTCAGGTATTTACAACAACAAAAGTAGCTAGCACAAATGCCAGCAGCACTGGCTGCCGTTCAGCTCTTTCCAGATATCAGCACCGCAGAACTGGCACAGAGAGACATATCCCATTTAATTTCATCCCAGCTTTTAGGTCACCTATATTGTGTAACTTACATGGGCTAAGTGTTTGATGTGGCTTCTCAGATCAGAAATGGTCCCATCTAAGAGCCTTTTTAGACAACATAGTTCCCAAATATCTGTACTGCATAAGTAACCCCAATTTTCACAGAAGTGTGGGAGGTTGTAGGAATGTGAACACTGGCTACACATGATGAGACCAGATTTTAGGCACAGTAGACTTGAAGCACAAACTTCTGTGGATTGAAGATTGTATTCTTTCCATTTTTTTTCCTAGCCATTCAGGACACAAACGCTCAGGGTTCTGGAACTCAGCCTTTTATTCATAGATGTGTATTGTGCAGTTACTCAGTGCCAGACACCCTCGCTGGCTCTGTGCACTCAGAAGTCAACAAATAGGAGAAAGTCATTGCATTTTGTGAGGCACATACTCTACGTTTGATCTTGTTTAAGAAGCAACTGAGGCACATTCTAGAGGAGGCAATGGGCAACGAAGAGACAGTAGTGACAGATACATGCTTGAATAAAGAGAAGGCAGCACACAAGGCCAGGTATGGGGCATTCTTTCAATCCTCCCAACTTGGGTTCATTGAGTGTGATATCCAGTATTTATTCATCGCTGTACCTGAAGGGTTATAAGTATGTATGATCACAGTCATGGTTGTGTGTGATAATTGTACAGAAAAGGTGATGGGGAAAAGAGTAAACATGGCTGTGAGCTTTTGCTAATCCTTAACATGGACAGTGAGATGGCTTGAAAAAGATGGTGCCCATAGGCTCATATATTTGAAGTTTAGTCACCAAGTAGTGGAACTCTTTATATGATCTAGAAAGATTTCGAAGGAGTAGTTTGGTTGAAGTGTGCCAAAAGGGATAGGTGTCAGGCATTCAGAAGCCCATGCCAAGCCCAGTATCTCTCTCTGCCTGCTGATCAGGATAGTCATGTCTGTCATGCCCACTGCCAGGCTTCCCACATGACGACAATAGACTAAATCTCCAAAAGTGAGCAAGCCACTCCAAGGGTTTTATTTTATAAGAGTTGCCTTGGTCATGGTGTCTCTTCACAGCAATAGAACAGTGATGAAGACAGGAACTAATAGATGAAAGGGGATCCACAAAGGCTTTAGATATCACAAGTAAGAGCAAATACGTGTTTTCAAGAGGTCTGATTCATTCTGAGCCTGGAAGACAGAAGTTGGTGGAGCGAAATCAAAGATAGAGGGATCACTCCAGAATGGGGTTGTCAATCTTCTTGATCAATGCTGTCTAAGGGAATCTTTCTCAGTGACAGGAATACTCTGTATCGCTGCTGTCTGCTACTATAGCCATCCATATCAATACCACAATATGGTTATCTTGATTGCTTTCCTATTGCTGTGATAAGACACCACAACCAAGGTAACGTATAGAAGGAAGAGATTATTTGGAGCTTAGAGTTTCAGAAGGTTGGTGTCCATGGTGACCATGGCGTGGAGCACGGCGGCAGACAGGTATGTGTGGTTCTCAAGCCGAAGCCGAGAGCGCACATCCTGATCTATAAGCAAACGGCAGAGAGAACTAGCTGAGGATGGTGTGGGCTTTTGAAACTTCAACGCCTGTCCCCAAGACACATTTCCTCCAAGAAGGCCACACCTCCTAGTTCTTCCCAAACAGTTCACCAACTGGGGATTAAGTCCATTCTCTCTGAATCCATCACAGTGATTAAAATGACCTGTGGTCATCTTTTCCTCATTGTATTATGATGACAGATATAAGATGCTTAGGAAGAGTGAGCCACACTTTGACTATTTCTTTTTTTTTTCCTTTTATTATTATTATTATTTTTTTACACTTTATTCACTTTGTATCCCCCCATAAGTCCCTCCCTCCTCCCCTCCCGATTCCACCCTCCCTCCCCTTTCTTCACGCATGCCCCTCCCCAAGTCCACTGATAGGGGAGGTCCTCCTCTCCTTCCTTCTGATCTTAGTCTATCAGATCACATCTGGAGTGGCTGCATTGTCATCTTCTGTGGCCTGGTAAGACTGTTCCCCCCTCAGGGGGAGGTTATCAAAGAGCAGGCCTATCAGATTGTGACTTTGACTATTGCTATAGCAATGACAAGAGCAAAAATGTGATTACAATTAGGTCAAGATATAGAGAGGGAAGGCCGGCCTGCTCTTTTTATAATAAACTTCTTGTGGCAACCAAGAGTCCCGCAATACTTACCTCCCAAAGGTGCTCCTCCAATGGTTTAAGGACCTCCTACAAGACCACACCTCTTAAGATTCTGATCCTGCCACCTCCAGGTAGTGCCGCTCATTTAGATCCAAAATGGTAACCCAAGGGCCGTCAGAAGAGAGCACAATTAGCCCAAATCCAAGCAAACTCAGTGACTGATAGCTACTTTGACACATTTAAATTTGTATTAATAAGCTTTAAATGTAAAAAGTGGCTACATTTGGCTCAAGGTGGCTTTAGGGTTATATAACTTAGAACCCATGGAACCTTGGACTCTTGTATTGGTGGCATGGTACTAATGCTGTAGCTAGAGTGGGTAAATCAGTAAGACCTTGCTGCACAACATAGGTGAAGAACAACCGAAGAAGACACACAGAATGACCCCTGACCTCCACATACAAGCGAACACGGATGGATACACATGTTATCTACATACACAAACTGGTGGCTTTTGACACAGTAAGTCCCTTCTCACTTTTTTTTTTTAACATCTTTCAAAGAGATGGAATCAGAAACTCAGGCAAGGATGTGAGCAGACAGATGTATTTATGAACGTGTTCTTCATATTGGCAGAGTTAGATGCAAACTAGATACACAGCAAGGAATCATCTTGATAAAGAACGCTCTGCCAGACATTAGGATACATACACTAATGAAAGTGGCAATGTCAAGTAATATTTAATAAAACGCCCGTGGCACATTACTGCTAATTACATGGCTCTGTGGACTGACAAAGGAGGAAAAGGAAAGCCAGCAGATTGCCTGCAGCAGCTAGTATCAGGTGATAGAATTACATTTTTTCTCCTGCATCTTTTCATATTTCCCAAGTTCTCCAGAATAAGTGGGCTTTGCTTTCTTCTCTAATGAGGGAACAGGAGTTGGAAAGGGTTATTTTTAAATGGAAGAAAGTCATATCTTCTTTTTTTTAAAGATATTCTTTTTTGAAATAAATAGCTTCACCCAGTGTCTTCATCCCCACTTCATCTTGCCATCAGGGAGAAGGCTGTTTCCCAGAGCCTAAGTCCAACTAACCTTGTGTCCTGGAGACCTCTATAGGCTCAGAGTGTTATTGTCACTGGTATCCTGGTGTGAGGCCCCTACTGTAACTTCTTTCCCTTGGGAAGCTGCTGAGCCTCAAGGCAAAGAAGATATACTCAGGACTTAGGCTGCCCTAAGGAAGCTTGGGGGTGGTAATTAGGCATGGCCTCTCTGTATGGCCACTGTTTAGTGGTCTCCATTATTGACACTGTCTGTTCTACATCTATCTGGCTTCCCAAGTCTGGGTCTCCTCTACTGTCTTTATCCCTCTTTACCTCAGTTTCTCCCTGTGTCACTAGCACCTTATCTCTCCACCCAACGTATCTCTGCTTCTTGATATTTCTCTTGAGCCCTAATCTCCAGGCCCTCTGCTTCCCTATCCCCTCCTCTTCCTGCCTCAGGGAAGATGTGGATCTTGGCAGGGTGCTGAAGGTGATGGGCTGAGGCCTGTCGAAGGCCCCAGGAGCTGTTACTATTACTGGGGGCTGCTGCTGTCAAGAGAATGTTCTCACATGTCATGTATCAGAAGAGGGTGTCTTCACTTCCTTCTGCCTGATTCCAACAAATCCACATATAGTTCTGAACAACTCCCCGAGTACAGGCAGCAGGCAGCAAGCTTTCTGAAAGCTGTCCTAAGGATGTGTAAAGTCACGCCAGGGACAGAGCGGAGGAGTCACACGCAGCATTCTGAAAAGTTGAAAGGTCTGCCCTCCTCCACCGCTGAGATGTCTGTAACCGAGGATTCTGTGCTAAAAACAGTTCCCAAGCCAGGAACAGTAGGCCTTGATCTGGAAGTTTGCTGCACACTCCTTAGAAGAGTGGCTTCTGAAGAGAAAGGAAGAAGCTACGCCTTGCGTCACTTGAATGGACGGGATGTGATAGCGGGGCCCGGCTACGTCCTCTTCTAAAACCATAAAGCCATCCATCTGGGGATCCCCCAGAGCATGCACCCAGCTCTCCACCAGCTGGCAGGCAGAGGGCTAGGGTAAAGTCTAGTGAGACTTATTTGGCAGTTTAAAAAGAAGGGGGAATTGCTCAGTTAGGAAGTGGGGAGCTGGAAATGTGCAGGCAGAAAGGGAATGGTGCCAGGCCATACCTTACCTGGGGAGAGGGCCAGGCACCGAGGGCCTTCCCCTCACAGAGATCAACACTGAATTGTTCTGCTTGGTGTCATAGCTCTGTTTTCCTGACTCCTTGCTTCATATCTGCCGAGGAACATCTCACCTCAACCTGGGCATAGAACTCCCCTTAGCTTCCACCTGGTAAGACAGGGCCTAGGCACCCCATTCCAGGAAAATACTGAAGTGGCTGTTTGCAAGAATGGGGTGCCCTTCTACCTCACCTCCCCAGATGCTGACTGCTGGCTATGGGACTCCAAAGCTTTGTCCTAAATAATCTGCTGCTGGGGTGTGGGACCAAGCTTTAAATCTCCAAGGCGTTGGCTGCCTTGGAGACGTGGCCATGCTGCCTCACTGCAATTCATGGGTAAGAGTGAAGGACTGGGCCCTAGAAATAGCGGCCATCTATTTTAACCTTTGTTACCTGACCGTGGAATAAAAGTGCCTGAGATGGAGGATCAACGTAAGGCTAAAAGGGAGGATTTTCTTCAAGAATCACTGGCCTGCAGCCAACTCGAATTAGAATGGGCCAGGGTGCAAGCTTTCTAGGTTCCTCTTCAAATGGAGTAGGTGACTGTTGGCAAGAGAGCTGGAACCCAGGGGCCACACAGACACACTTACTCATCCTTTGGAGACCGTATAGTGAAACAAAGTGGGTAAAATTAACCTTTAACTTGGTAAAATTTAATCATTTACTTCACTTATTAATTATAATTATTAACATATTAATTTTGAATATTAGCTTCCTGAGAACTGAGGACAAATAGATAGAAGGAGTCCATTGCTAAGTGAATTTAACGAATGAACTCGTCAGGGATTCAATGAATGCACAGAACTGTAGGCATCTGGTATGGTAATGTTTTATCAAATCCTTTCGGGTAGGAGGACAAACGCTTTACTGAAGGGGGCATGGAGATGTCCCAATTCAAGAGAGGGAGGCAGAGTACTGGAGAGGCTCTGGTGGAGCAGCAGCTCTCAGGTCAGTGGACTGTGGCTACATCAAGGGAAACATCAGACTGGGGATCCAAACACCTAGCAGGTAACAGCACCGAAACAGAACCAGCTCTGTCCTCCTCATTCCCACTCTCTTTAAAAGCGGGTCATACTAACAAAGGTCAGGAGTTGGAGGTTTCTCTACATCTGCCTTATGTATCAGGATAGAAGCTAGGAGGTAGGTAGCCTGATGCTCCTGGGACTAGGGAGAAGCCCTCTGTCATGTTCCGGACTGTCAGAACTCAACAGAGAGATCAATGGAGCCAGATCCTGGAAATCTGTCCTGCTGCCAGCCTTGGCTACCTCCACGCATGTCTAACCTCTTTTCAGAATACTGAATGCACGTGTGTGTACCCACACGCGTGTACGCATGCCCATATGCACACACTTGAACACATACATATGCTTAACACACAACACATACAAACATAATGCAAATACCCCAAGACCATTATCATATAAGCTAGAAGCCTCCTCCTCTCCCCCAGGCTTTGGATGGTGAAATGCTGTCTGGAGAAAGATAAGCCAATGAGTAGTGGCACACCAGCCTTAGGCTTAGTAATACATCTTCAAAGCCTATCCTGCGGTTCTATCTACCCTAGTTGATACCAAGCATATCAGGGATGAGCTCTCAGCCCCTCCCCCTTCACATTCCTAGTCTGTAGCACAGGGAACAAATACGGCGATTGTCCTAGGGCAATGTGTTTGGGGACAGTTTGTTTTGCAACTACAAATACCAAAAATTCTGTTCCAAGAACACATAATCATCATGTTTCCTTCTGCTCTTGGCTGCCAGGAGGCTTAGAGCAAGGTTTCTGATTCAGTCTTAACAAGTCTTCTCAACTTAACCTTTCTCTTTGTTTTGCACACAGCACATTCGATCTTTAAATTTGATCTTAATTATAGCAGATTTGTGTCTTGTATAAAACTCTCTCTCCCCCACTATTTGCAAAATGAAAAGATGTTGGGAATCCCTTGATTCATTCCCCCAGTGTGCACTGAAAACTACCCGAACAGGACAGTGTTTTCTTTAGCCTTCTTACTGTTGATGACATCCGTTGGGTCACCTTTTTGGCATTGTTAGTCCATGTCCCTCTTGTATCTGCCTTGGTTCTGACTCCAGAGTCTCTCTCTATCAACCAGTGTTAATCAGCTACCATTGAGCTACACAGGTGTTCCCTTGGTGCCCAGAGAGACCTAAGATGGAACGTGGCTGCAGGAAGTTAAGTTAAACAAACAGATGGTTTCCATCATGGTGGTACAATGAATAAGAGCTGAGCACAGGTCTGTATGCATACCTGTCTCTGTGCCTTTGGGACAAACCTTGAAGGCAGAAAGGATAACACTTCTTAAAATCCTGAACAGGCCCAAGGCCAGGTGTGCTGATGATCTTAATTGTCAACTTGACATCATCTAGAATCACCTGGGAAAGATATCTCACTGAGAGTTTGTGTACATTAGGTTGGTGTGTGGGTGTGTCTATGAGGGAGTATTTTGATGAAGTTAGGTGAAATGTAAAGACAGCCCATTGTAGGCAGGTGGTGCCACTCACTGGACGGGGAATCCCGGACTGCGTAAGAGTCGGGAAAGTGGGATGAGCACAAGCACAAGCACACATACGTTAACCCATTGTGCTCTTGTCTCTGGGTGCGATGTCATCAGCTCTCTACTTCTCTCAAGCCCCTGCCACCTTAACTTCCTCTGGATCTCTGTGCCAAATAACCCCTTCTCCCTTAACTTGCATTTGTCGTGTTATTTTATCACTGCAACAGGCCCTGAAACTAGGATACAGGTATTCTGCAGGTCCACAATGGACGATGTGAAGTGTTTGTTAGCTATTTGTATTTTGGCATTCATGTATTCTAGACATGGTGTGTGTGTGTGTGTGTGTGTGTGTGTGTGTGTGTGTGTGTGTGTTGCCTTCATGTGTACCATGAACACTTGTAATAGCCAGAAGAAGGTATCTGGTGTCATCCTCAATTGCTTTCTACCTTACTCTCCTGAGACAGGATCTCTCACTGAAGCAGAATCTCACCATTTTGGCTCCTGGGGTTTTCCTGTTTCTGTCACCTGAGGCTAGGTCACAGACACAGGCAGCAGGCCTGGATTTTTCCATGGATGTTGGGAATTTGAAATGCCCCCCCCCCCGGCTCGCAGAGGTAGCTTTTACTCACTGAGCCATCTCCACAGCACTCTCATCTCATACTCTCAATGGCAATGCATTACCCACGGTGTATGCTACCTAACTCCCTTGGTGCTTCTAAGGTATCACTCTGCTGTCAAACATGTAACCATCTCTGCATCCCACTCTGAAGAAAGAAGCCTCCGTCACCACCCTAACAATTCAAGTTGTCTTACATTAGTTGGGGTCAGATTTCCTTGCCAAGAAAGTTACATAAAAGCTTCAAGTTTCAAGAACTCTCTAATTTTGGACTTGTGGATAGGATTGTGGTTCCATACTAGCTACTGCCTGCATTTATTTCCCTTTTAACGAAATCCCCCAAGAGACTGATACTATTATTATTCCCTATATAGACATGAGAAAATGGAGGCTCAGAGACACAAAGCTACTTGGCAGAGGCAGAACAGTGACAGAGCTGGGTTACAGCCCAGAACTGAACAACTTTCAAGCTTTGGTACTCTACTGTGTCCTCTGTTCTGCACCCCACCCTCACACAAGAACAGAAGCCTTACAACATAACTCAGTGGGAAGCTACCTGATGAGTGGGCTGCCAGAGAAGAAACATAAAAGAGGAAGAGAAAGGAGAATGGATAGAAGGAGAGTTTTTGTTTAAAAAGTAGAGCTAAAGAGATGGTTTAGTAGCACAACTATTGCAGGATATTTGGTCACAATGTGAACCCCAAGATTGTGTCTGGAAAAACCTGTTTCTAGGTGTTGTATGACTCAGCCCTAGAACACACCTTTAATCCAAGAGCTTTTGTAAACAGAATTAAATCAAGCTAACCATAGGTCAAACAACCAATTGACAGGGAATAAAAATAAGAAGAAACCATTAGAGAATGAGAGGTAGCCCAGAGGATGGAGAGAGAGACACAAAGGAAGTGGAGAAGAGGGACATCCAGTTTGAAGAGTTTTTAAGACAGCATGGAGAAGGAGAAGGGGCTTTTTCCTTCTGGGATGTCAGCTGAGGAGGAAGGTCATCTGGGTGCTTTCTCTCCCTGTCTGAGTTAGTAGGTTTTCACTCTAGATCCCGTCCTGAGTTTTTATTGGTAAAATCAAATGTTTGGGGTTTTGTTTAAAAACAACACATAAAACCTGAGGACCTAAGTTTGGAACTTCAGAGCCCACTTAAAAAGCCAGGCATGATGACCCACACCAGTGATCATGGCAATTGCAAGACGGGAGGTTGAGACAGGAGGACCCATGGGAGTTCTGTCATGTTGGCTGTTCAGCCTGGCCTAGCTGGTAAGACTGCAGGGCAGTGAAAGACCCCAACTCAAGCGAAGATGCAAAGCATGTGAAGAACAGCCCAAAGTGTGGTCTTCTGACCTCAGTGTGCTGTACTGTCTGTGCACATAGCAAGGACACTTGAAGCCCCTTCCCCAACTGCACATGCACACAAAGTAAATAAAAGGACGTCTTCCTACCAAGATGCTCTGGGGCCTAGCACAAGCATTCCAATACATGCATAATGATAGATACCCTTTCTCCCCAATGATGGAAAATAATCCTATCTCTTCTCACAATTTTGCCCACAGACTCTTGACAGTTGCGCCAGCTCTGCTACTTCCACTTGCAAAGAAATGGAGCTTTTAATAGGCATTGCTTTCCTTAAAGAAGGAAACCAAAGCCTGGTATTTGGGGAGAGCATGAGCTTAAGGCATGTGTGGAGGCGATCCTAGCTTCTAGCTGCCATTCCCTGGCTGTGTGAGCTCAGGATGTCTCCTCGGTTCTGAAGATGAGGTTTTGGAAAAGGCCGCATTTTAGTCAGGATGAAAGGCTACACCTGGGACAGGCCTTTGAACTCAGCAGACAGCATACAGAAAGGTGAGCTTATGGGCTCTGGATTAAGAGACAGGAGGCCTTGTTCTTCTCCCCATCACCTTGAGAAAGTGCCCCACCTGTCATCTCATGTCCCATGCAAGACACAAGACTTCTTCATCTGGTGTCAGACTGCTGATTTGACCAAGTTTGTTTTGTGTGTGTGTATGTGCACATGGCCCTGCTTTGTGTGTGTGTGTGTGTGTGTGTCCATATGGCCCTGCCTTTGTGTGTGTGTATGTGTACATGACCCCCGCCTTTGTGTGTGTGTATGTGTGTGTGTGTGTGTGTACATGACACACATGCCAATCTAGCACTTAGTGTTTGGGATGGAGAAAGTGTTCTAAAGCATAGTGCTGCTGTATTTAGTATGATGAATACAGCCCGGGACTCTATAAAAATACGGCTCCTAACCTTCAGAAGGCCGTGAAACCTCCTAGGCAAGCATGAGGATCAGAGTTAGATCCTCAGAACTCCTGTTTAAAAGGCAGAGGTACAGAAATGGCTCAGCATGTACAAATGCCGACTGCTCTGCAGAGGACCCAGGTCTGGTTCCCAGCACCCACATGGTGGTTCATAATCATCAGTAAGTCCACTTGCAGGGGATCTGATGCCACCCTCTTCTGAACCCCACAGACTCATTAGCACATACACACGTGTATGCAGGCAAAAACACTCAAACAAAATAAATCCTTAAAAATTTAAAAATTAGGCATGGGAATACATAGTCATAATCCCAGTGCTGGGAGGGGAGAGAGGAGGCTTCTGGGGCCCTTTGGCAGTTTGTCTAGGGAATCAGTAAGTTACAGGTGTAGTTGGAGACCCTGTCCTAAAAAATCAGATGGAAAAAGCTACCTAGTGTCAACCTCTGGCCTCTATAAGTACATACACAGGCATACGAACATGTATGCCAAAATATGCCAGAGGGAAAGGGCTATGAGGTAGAGGTAGGGTGGGATACAGATCTGACAAATGAAGAGGGGTCATGTCTAAGTGCAGAAATGAATAAAGAGACAATAGGGGCGAATAGACGAAGGCACAGGGCTCAATAGTGAGCTGAGTAACCTGGGGCCTGGGAAGGTGAGGCGTTCATGAGATGCAGGGTGACTGGAGAATTTGGAGGGCACAGACTCTGCAGAGCTCGTGTTGGCTGCTTTGTCTTGAATCTGGAGGATTCTAGGCATGACAGGTCCAAGAAATACCAGGTGAGAACAGCAAAGAGTTGTCCGAGAGGCTTCCACGGCTTCGCTCACAATGCATTGGAAAATGACCGCACAGTCATGGCAGAGCGGTGCCTTGCTAACCTCCCCGAGGCCCCAGGACCTGGATTCTGGCTGAGTGTGAATCTCCCACCCCAGGCTGGAAGTTGCAATGGGGCCTGGTACTGCCCCAAACTGCCCAAAGCCATGGTGTGTGTGTGTGTGTGTGTGTGTGTGTGTGTGTGTGTGTGTGTTCCTATAATCATGAGGGCCTGTTCCCGAGCTGCTGGGAAGCTAACTCTAGGCGGTGTCAGGGTAATTATCCAAGCTGCCTGAACTTTATTCACAGCCTGACAAGGTACACTCCTGGGACTTGTCACTGTGGTTAGTCGGGGGGCGGGGACCTGACATAAGGCTGATTAGGGAGTGTTTTACACAGCAAGAATCTCTCTGATCTTTAGCCGAGGGGGCTCCCCCCTCCCATCTCATAGGAGAGATGCCTGCGAGGTTGAGAATAAAGAGCAGCCAGTCCGGCCCCCTTGTTTCCAGATGAGAGAGCCTTTGGAACACGCCTTGCTTTCTCCAAGGCCACGCATGGAGAGTTTGTCCAGGAGAGGGATTGCCTGCCAGAGCCTCATGATTCTGAAGTGGACTTTTCTCCATTACACCAAACCCACTATTTCCAGCCTGAGAGCCTTAAACTTCCTATTTGATTCACGATTACCAGGGAGCCTGGAAAATACAGGTTGTGATTCACGGTCTGTGTGCAGTTGAGGCTCTCTGGGGCTCATGAGCCCCAGGTGATGTCAGTGTTGGTTACCATCTTGCAAGCACAAAGGAGCACCAAGGCCCTTCCTCCGAGGCCACCTTCAACTCCACTGGAGCTGTCAGTGGATGCCTCAGCGTGCTGTTCAGTGTTGTGGACAGCTGTCCACTGGCCCCAGCTGTCCACGAAGCAGTATGCTTGTAAAATCAGAGTGAATTGAGCTAAAAAAGGCTCACAGAAGTCATGATCTGCAACTCCCAGGGTACCTGAATGTCCTTGTTCTACCGGGATTTCTATTTCAATGAGCTGATGCTGTTCACTTTGATAAAATAAGGCTTGGTAGGGAAGCTCAGGGAAGCTCCCTGAGCCCTTCTGTCCTCTCCCTCTGCAAACTCTCAGTTGCTGGTGTGCTGATCAGCTTTCAAACTCTCTAACAAAACACTGGAGGCAATTAACCTATAAAGAACAAAGGCACATTTTGGCGCAGTGTTTCAGAGACTCTAGCCTCTGGTTGGCTCTACTGCTCTTGGACCCGAGGTGAGGCATCACACTCGGGTAGAATTTGTTGCAGAGAAGAACTTGCCTCATGGATTGGAAGCAAAATAAGGGGAAGAAGAGGCCAGGGTCCCACTATCTCCTTCATGGAAACGGTCCTAAGATTTAAAGACCCCTCATTAGACCCATTTCTTAAAGGTTCTACTAGCTTCAAGTCGTGTCATGTAAAGGACCAAGACATTAACTCTGAGGGATATTTAGGGTTTAAATTACCCTATCCTAGTAAATAAATAACCCGAAACAACTGTCGCCCACAACCCTACAAAGCTGTGTAACCTTCAGGCTCTGAGGCCTATTATAACCAGGAACTTCTCTCTGTGTCCTTCATTTGGACTTTCTGGAAGGAGGAATGTGATGTACACAGCTTGTCCTTCTGATTCTCTTCTCCCCTGGGGCTAAGGAGCGCTCACGATCAAACAGGAAGATTTGATTATGTGGCCATTTTGGCACCCCCATGTATGTATAGCATAACGTTGCTTTGGGACCCAGAGCTTAAAAGTGCACCTGTGCTTTTGGAATTGGGAATGATACATGCACAACATGGTGGCATTTGGGGCTGCTCATGCCAAATGGCAAACAGCAAAACACATGGAAGAAAATGGAGGTTTTCACATTTCAATTGCTCATGTCGTTCCATGATCCCATTCCACCAGAAGTCAGCGTCCTAACAGGAGTGTGAGGAGAAAGCAGCTTCAGCAAGGCTGTGTGGGGATCTGACCGAGAGACCAAAGGGCTGTCTCCCTCATTGCCTCCGGTGTAGGTTCTTGGATCATTTCACTCTAAGTTCTAAATCCCTCAAGTGAAAGGAGCCTCCAGAGCTCTCTCACTCTTTTGTGTGTGCATATATGCATGTGTGTGCAGGACATGTGTGCATGCATGGAGAGGCCAGAGGACAACCTCAGATGTAATTCCTCGGGCACTGTCCACCTTTATCTTGAGACAAGCTCTCTCACTGGCCCAGAGCTTAGAAATAGAGTAGGTTGGGCGCTCAGTGAGACCTGGAGATCTGCCTATCTTTTCTTCTTTGGCAACAGGTCTATGCGAATATACCACCCACCGCCATTTTTGTTAGGTGGGTTCTGGGTATCAAACAAAATCTGTGAGTTGTCTTTTTCTGCTGAGCTCTCTTCCTGGCCCTCACTCCCAGCTCCTTTTCTTTCTGTGTGTGAGGGCGTGTAACTCAGTAGTCTGCATCCAGAAGCCAGTCCTCGTCAGAAGCCAGTTATATTGGTATTCTGACCTCAGACTTCCAGCTTTTGTTCCATGAAAAACACCATGTTTCTGTTGTTTCTCAGCCACCCTGTATAAGGTGTATTTTCTAGTATCTGAATGGACTCAAATAGTGGAATGCTTTAGGACAGCCTCTTTCATTTCTATACCAGGCCTGTCACACCAGGCTGACCTAGATGCTGGAGTCCTGTCCCTAGTATTCCCTCCGTGAAAAGGTAATGCTGTCATTAAATGACCTCTGTCTTTCCCAGTCTGCAGGCGTGGACTAGCCTGGGAACACATGGTCTGCCTGCGGAGGGAGCCAAGCGCAGCGGGGTCTGTTTTGCACAGACTGACTTAGCATTTAAACTAGCACAACCAACAGCTGAGATCTGCCTTGGCCAGACACTGCGGTGTGGGCATCGGCTTACAGTGGGAAACCGCACACAGCAGGCTCCCAAAATGAGTGCGAAGGAGACCAGATGGAGGTGTGCTGTGGCTCCGGTCTGCTTTGCGGTGACAAAGGCCTTCGGGCTTCGACTTTTGTTTCTTTCCCCAGTCTCATCTAGCAGTGTATGGTAGACCCAAAGCATTGGTGCTGAGTCCCGTATCTGTGCTCTGTTGCCTGAGGACAAGTCCCCCGAGGCCACAGATCTGGATCTCAATTTGCCTGTCTGGGACACAGAGGAAGGAAACCGATTACACGCTTTCTGCTTCTGGCCTGAGTGTGTTCTGATTCTTTGCAAAGAAGAAAGAGACAAGATCAGAGGCCTCCTTCTAGTGCTCTGCTCCTTCAGGATCTGGTCTGAGACGGATACCCAATACCAGGTGGTCCCTGCCACCGCCTCCTTAGGTATCAAAGCCAGGCCTGTGTGGCAGGTCACACAGCTGGCCTTGTGTTCTGCACTTGAGGGCTCTTGAGTTTCTGCTCCCCAGAAAGATCAGTTTCTTGCCAATGTCATCACTTTTAGCCAGCAGAGACCTATCAGCAACTCCATCAAGTTCTACCCCTCCCTTCCCCCAACGCCCGCCTCAACTTTAAGTCTGAGCCCTGGGAACACTGGGGAAACTTAATTCTCGGACACCTTAATTCAAAGAGCCACTGTTCTGCACAAGCACTCCTGGACCCAGTGTTTCAGCAGCTTTCAGGTGGGTTCCCCCCCAGACATCGATAGGAGGCAGAATGCCTGTGAATGTGTTGACCTTGCTTCAACCACAGCTCAGTTTCAAAGAGTTGGCCGTGGTCTCAGCCCTCTTCTTTCCACCTGAGGCTCCATCCCTCTCCTGCGAGCCCAGGTCTGTGTCTCAGTTCCTGGGAAGGCCTCTCTGCCTGCGGGCTTCACCCTTGTCTCCCCTCCCCACGATGAGTCGCTCTTGTGGCAGGACGCCCACCACTTAAGGGAAACAGCCTCAGTTCTGGGAATGTCTTGCTTCGTCCTCCCAGTTCCTGCCAGGGTTGATATGGAGGGACACCAGCACTTCCACCAGAACAGGGTAAACAGGATGAAGCTTTACATGACCTCCTCATGCCCCTTTGCCACCCCGGACAGCTCATTCATTCCTAGTGGAGCTCAGAGAAACAGAAGCACTTCACCACACGGCTCGGGAGCCTATTCCGCAAGCAGGGCTGGGGACATTTACTGCTTCCCTTCTTTGCCACTGAGAAATTAGCAGGCACAGATTGTCAAAAACCAGCCGGGTCTTTGTAATTACAAATGTGCACACATCCCACCGAGCATCATTTTCAAAAGGCATATTAAGCAGCAGAGACCACAGGGGGGACTCGTGTAAACAGGCTTTCTCAGATCCTGGCAGAAAAGGCTTGGAGAATGCAGTTGTCCCCAGGAGTTGCTGGCTGTTCCCACTCTTCCACCCCCGCCTCCCTCCCAGCCCAGCAGCTGAGTGTTCAGTGCCTGGGAACAGGGCTGCGGATCCCAGCATGGGAGCACGGTGACAGGGCTGCTCTACAGCTGCCTTCAAGATCCCACCATCCTTCGGCGTGACGCTTTCCGGAACCTCATCCCACAGGTCCCCCTAACAGCCTCGGATAGTCCCCCGTGTTCTCTGATTTAGCAGTCCATACAGAATGTTGCCTCTGCTTGACCCTAGGGGTGCTGCAGCCCCATGCAAGACGGACATAGCTGAAAGCTACATTATGTTGGGATCTAAGGTCACATGTCCATAATCCTTGCCAGCCCCACTAGTCCTCATCCTGTCGAGTATGCAGTTAGAGCCCCTGATGTAGAGAGTAGAAAAGAGCCTCAGTCAAAAGTGTATCGTTTGATTCAAGAGCCGTGGGATGGACATCAGGCCACCTTGGTTATAGTAACTAGATCACTGCTGTATGTTAGCAAGAATAGCAAATGTAAAGATTTTGGTGGTGAGAGGTAAGAGGAGCACCCTGGGCTTCCCTGAGAAGTGGGGGGAGGGCAGGACTCTGTTTTCTTTGATGGCAGCCTCCCACATGAGCAGCTTGATGAGCCAGCTTCCCAAGCACAAGGTAAAGGGTCTCGGGGGCGGGGCAAAGGGGTTGCTGCCTAGAATATCCAGGAAGCCGCTAGTATTCAAGGTACAGCTCCACCATCCTCACTGCTGTGGGAGCAAGAGAAGGAGAATATAATTCAAATCTGGAGTGCTTAATGGAAGGCTTCCTAGCTGACGGACAGTGTGCGAAGATTAATTCTGAAGCAGCAATAGATGTTATTTAGGAAAGGAAGGGCATTCAAGACAGAGACGAGGTGAAAGACAGCATCGATCATTTCACTGGTAAGGAATGCTTGAATCTGGCTGCAGCACAAAATGAAAGAGCTGGGGAGAGCAGACCAGCAGAGGAGGGGCAGACAGGCCAGATCACTGTGCTTGCGGGCCAGGCTAGGTCTGAATTTGACCCTGAAGCAGGAAGGGTTGAGAAGAGGGTTGTTGTTGTTGTTACTCATCCACACACGTAGGTGTGGGCAGGCCGGCACTGTGGCATCTGTGTGGAGGTCAGATGGTACCTTTTGGGGGTTAAGTTCCCCTTCCACAGTGGGCTCTGGGGATCAAACTCAGGTCACCCAGGCTTGTGTGACAAGTGCTTTCATACATTGATCCAACTCACTTGCCCAAGAGAGTTTTAGAGAGTATGGTCAGGAAGATGGGTCTGTGGACAGGCGGGGGTGTTTGTCCCTGCAAAGGCTCTCGAGTCAGTCTTGGTTCTGGACGCATCTAGAGTCCCTGTAAGGTAGTGGTCGTTGCGAACTGGCCGTCCACTTTCTGCTGGTTGCTGCTGGCCAAGTGCAGCTATTTATAGGCATGTGAGTGTTGCCTAGGGACAGGGCTGACCTGTCTTCCCGGAAAACTGTGGCAATAAAGTGCCACCTGGCGTCACCTGGGCAAGGCATCTCTTTGGATTTCTGTCTAGATGTAAAACCCCCAACAAGGTGTTGGTGGTAGTGGTGGCTAAAAACCCAGTTTAGTGGTTAAGAGTACTAACTGCTCTTCCAGAGGACCCAAGGAATGGATCACAGCTGTCAGTAACTCCAGCTCCAGAGAATCGGATGCCCTCTTCTGGCCCTCACAGGTACTTCATCCACATGGTGCACATACACACATGCAGGCAAAACACCCCTATGCACAACACAAAAGTAAACATAAAAATTTAACATAAACAAACCCCAAGAAGGGAGGCAAAGCTTTTCAGAACGATCTGCCTGAGTCTACTGGCACTCTAGGGGACTGGCAAGTCCCTAACTCAGAAGGGCAGTTGACGGAGATGTTGATGACCATTTCAAAGGGAAAATATGGGTAGTCACACAAGGAGACTATTCCCAAGAGAGAAGCCTAGCCGTTATGCCCCCATGTGCCTGCTCTTTTCCTTGCTAGGACAGGAAGTCCAAGTAGAGTTGTCTGCGGCTTAATGACAGGGTTACTTTCTGGAAAACACAGATTATCCTCAGCCAGCTGACATCCTGGCATGACTGACAGAGCCACTGGATGTGGCCTCTTGCTGCAACTCAGTAGAGCCTAGACACATGGGTGATGTGCAGAGTGATGTAAGCGGGAGGGAGACATTGAGATGGCAGCATAAGAAACACCCCCCCCAACAAAGCTGGTTCTAGATGTGATTGTGTGGGCCTACACTTACAGAGCTGGCGAGGCAGTTTCCTTTCTATTAGTGTCCCCACACACTCCAGCTCTGTTACACACTGTTACAACAGTTGTGATGTTGCTGGGGTATAGGAGTCTGTTAGCCCTGGGCTCATCCTAAGAACTACCTTTGCACCGCAATCTGTCATCGCCTGGAAGGTGGCTGTGTCCTGTGGGATGCTGTATGTGGGATACATGTGGTCTCTACTTTTGACCTTAGGGTTCTGTTCCTGGCATCTTCGCTTGTAATGTA
The DNA here is from genome assembly GCF_030254825.1 of Meriones unguiculatus. NCBI lineage: Eukaryota > Metazoa > Chordata > Mammalia > Rodentia > Muridae > Meriones > Meriones unguiculatus. The sequence goes on along the minus strand of NC_083357.1, from coordinate 3,042,712 downwards.
ATTCCCTCCTGCAGGCTTGAGGCTTGTCTTCGTAACCAATGGCATCCAACACAAGTGGTGGCTTGTCACTCCTCTGAACAAGGTGTTTTCTCTCTGTCTCAGACCCTTTGTTCAGGGGCAGTAGGCTGCCAGAAAAGAACAGCGCTGTGGAATGCTGGAATTATGAAGAATGGCAGCTGCCCTCACAGGAGCAGAGCTGCCCAAGCAAGCTTTCAATTGATTGAGACCTCAGCCTCCAAGTGGCTGCAGCTTCATGAGGACAAGACCTGAAATGGCTCAACAACACTACCCCAGACTCTTGCCTCTTGGACTCTATGGTCCAGAGCTCCCAATTTTCAAGGTAGTTGCTTCAATATCTGTGGGTGGGAAACAGGCTATGGGGGAGTTCTGACTGTGTGGAATCATGAATGCAGAAGGTAAGTGTGAATCAGGCCCACCTCAACCTTGGCATGAGGGGCAAGCCTGGGGACCTCAGTGACTGGGTCCTCCCACTCTTGAGGGAGCCACGGCATGTGCCTCAGAGGTTGCAAGCCTTAGGTCATTAAATGGGTATGCTGCAGGAAGCACCAGGCTATACATGCTACCTGTTCACAGAATAAGTCTGGAAACCAAGGCCCTGTTCCAGCCTCTTCTTCCAACTGCAGCAAGTCTTTGGCAGATGGGCGAACTTCCCTCCTATCGGCTTTCCCAGCTCCAGGCTTCCCTGACCCATCCTCACGGCTGCTTTTTCTGAAAACTGCTCATTTCCACCTGTTACCCTTACCTACCAGGTCATGGCAGTTCCCATGGGAAAGATGGTTGCTCCTCTGCTCTTACGTGTTTCTTTGTTAGGTTTCATTGCCATTTCTCTGGGGTCCCTGTGTTCTTAAGGGTTCACATGCAGTAGGCATTCAGGATACATGCTTTGAGGAAATAAGTGTGCTCTTGGCCTTGTCCCGAAGGCCTTGTGGGAGCTGGAGTAGTCTGATTCTGTCTGTTGGGACAGCTGTCAATCCAATCCTACTTCACTTGTGTTTTTGTTTCCTTTGACCACTGCAGGTGGCTCTTACTATCCCATTCCCTCTGAAATCCTATCTTTTTTTTTTCTGTCTCATCTCTATATTATTTCCTTTCTGTTTTTAGTCCTATATTTTGGGTGAAGGATAGGTGTCGGGGTAAGAAGACAGTGTAGCTACACAAGCATTACTTTAGTGACTTCACGTCTTCAATTTGAGGCCTATCCTGACCCTGGCCAGTATTTTCACTCTCAAGTCCTCAAGGTCATAAACAATGCAGACTTGGATCCCCAGTTTCTCTATACTTATCCCAAAGCAGAGAATATTGGGCAGTGGCATCCCACAGCACCTTATTCCTAAAACAACTTTACTTCCAGGATAGGCTGCCCCACACTAGAGGCCCAGTCCCAAGCATGCCCTTCTCTCTACACTACTGCAGTTCCACAACTAGAGAGCCAGGAAAGACTGGGACTTTAGCCTGGGTATCGTCCCTCATTTACCAAACACCAAGAACACACTCCCTAGCCCTGTGACCCCACAGTTGCTTCCCCTGTGTAGGGGAGGCCACCCTCAAAGATGCATGCACTCAGCACTTTTTTGACGCTGGCTCTGAGACAAGCATCATGTGAGATCCTGGGGGTGTGAGGGTTGCCTCTGCTCTGCTCTCCAGTGGCTCTTGAGCTTAGAAAGCAGGCAGGCATGTCGTTAGATCCTGGTGACTGCACTGAGGGAGATATAGGGGACATGGGAAGGAGGGGCTGCTGACCAAAGGTAGGCACATCTGACAGGCTTCTGGAGGAGGCACACCAGTGCTGAATGTGGTCTTAAAAGTAAGAAAGAGGAAGGCGGCCCAGGCCCAGGGCTGGGATCAGCATTGGGTGTGGGTAGGCATCAGGCTGCAGGTGCACTGGACAGAAGCAGGGGTAGGACGCCGCGCGGTTCGGTCGAGTGAGCACTCCACGCAAGGAGCGGCTGGGGAGCCAGATGCATCAGAACCTGGACCGTGAAGACAGCATGTGTGCGAGGGCATTGATGACTCCCGACCCTGCACAAGTGTGGGGGCAACCACGTTCCCTCCCCTTCGCAGCTGCCAGAGCCCCCCTCTTCTTACAGAAATCCTGCTGAAGCCAGCACCTTTTTATTTTTTAAATGGTCCTCCTCTCCACAGACTCCCAGAGCACATCAAGCATATGTGCGTTCACGTGTTGTTGTATAATCAGATGATTGGTGATTTTATTTTTAATTTCCCTTTCTCTACCCAGTTGCTCTTCTACTGATTTCATGTTTCAGGAGCATGAACACAGCGTCTCCATGTTTTAAGGAATAAATCGGAGGCTCTTGCTTAATTCCATTATCCCAGAAACAAGCTCACTTCCCCTTACATACAATCCTGCAATCCAATCACCTGCGGGAGGAGCTGAGGAAGAAAATCACTCTGCCTTTCTCTGGCTTCTTTCCTAACTAGTGACATTTGAGGAAATTAACTGTGTTGAGCCTGATAGTCGGGGCCCAGTCCCCAGAGCAGGGGACGGAAGTGGGAGAGAGTTGTTACAGAAATAAATATTTTGCTGCATCTCCTCCAGCCGTGATGAATGTCATTGCAGAAGTGATACGTTTTGGTTTGGTAATACCTTAAATAGTTCCAGTAAGTCAGGCTCTGTCACCTCTTTATCACCACAGTGAGAACTTTGCCTTCTCTGCATGGAAGATGCACGGGAGTGTGCAGCCTCCGCCTTGGATTCCAGCACACATGTCCAGTCCTGGCTAACCATGGTATGGTCTTGAGTACGGGCTCCTAAGCGGCAGGGAGGAAGCAGTGGGTGGCAGCAGGGGCTGGTTTGGAAGCAAACAATAGATGTGGACTCCACTTCCGGGGCTCACGGGCTGCAGGACCTAAGCAGTTTACGTAAATGTCTGAGCCCTGGCTTTCTTATTGTATGAAACGGGAATCAGAATAGCGATCCGCTGGATTATCTCAGAAAGAGTAGAATGAGATAGTGCCCAGCGTAGTGTATGAGTGTGTGCGTGCCTGTGTGTGTGTGTGTGTACACGTACACATGTGTGCATGTATATGTCTCTGTGTGTGCATGTGTGCGAGAGAGAGTGTATTAGCGGAGGGGGCACTGTTGTGTCCAGATGAACTGTTTCTGTACCGAGCAGAGACGCCCAGCCAAGGGGCAAGCGGGGCTGCACATTGCCTTGTTTATCTAGCTTCCTGGTCCGTACTGGATCCCTTAAAAAATGCACTCACCCAGAGAAGAGCTCTAGAAGACTCATAAGAGGAGGGAGAGGCAGAGGAGAGGGAGGAGAGGTACTGTAGGGCTGTGAAATGCTGGGCGGATGGTCCTCCAACACTCCCCTGGTTTTTCCATACTGTCCTTTTGACAGGAGCCTTCCTTCTAGAGCCACAAGAATCTTCGGAGCAGGGAAAGGCCACATCAGAAAGCAGTCCACACACCTTCAGATATCTCTGTAATGGGCTATCTTAAGTGAGAGCTGAAATCTTCCTCCAGGGACTTCCCCTGGCTTGCGTACCTGCAGGACCTCAAAGAACAAGCCAGTTGGCTGCCACCATGGGGTCCCTGGCTGCTTTCACATAATTTTGGTTAGTTTAGGCTTTCATGCTACAGAAAAGACTCTCTGACTTAACACAGAAAGCGTGTAAATCTGAGCCACCGGACAGAAGCTAGAGAGCACCACCTGAGCCAGTGGTTCTTAACCCTCCTGAGGCTGTGGCCCTTTAAAACAGCTCCTCATGCTGTGGTGAAGCCCCTCCATAAAATTAGGTTGTTTCTGCATCATAACTACAATTATTCTACAATTATGAATTATAATGTAAATATCTGTGTTTTCCAATGGTCTTAGGTGACCTCTGTGAAAGGGTCTTTTGACCTCCTAAGGGGTTGTGACTCACAGGTTGAGAACCACTGACCTGAGCTTTTCCTTGCTGCAGATGCATTTCAAAGTGGGTGATGGAGCATGCCTATGACCTCTGTACCCAGGAGGCTGACACGGGGGTATCTTGAGTGAGTTCTAAGGCTAGCTTGAGTTGAGGAGGACAACTTTCAGTCCAGGGGATGCTATACTTGCTAGTCTGTTCTTTGCCCCATCCACCATTCCCAGACCTCTCATCGGTGAGGGCTGGAGCTGGGCTGGCATTTCTCTCTACTGCTCACACATCTGTGAGCTCATTCAGGGAATGTGGGTAGCTCTGGCATTGGTCCTGGAGCTGGTGGATGTGGGCAAGCCTGTCTTGGATGCCAGTTCTCTACTGGCCCATCCACAAAATGAAAATATCAGTAACCAGGCTGGCTGGAGATGGGGAATGGAATGCCCTTGGGCATTCTCTGTCTGCAGCTCTCTAGCAAGGGCCTCTGGGGGACTTGAGGCGTTCCAGAGCAAAACTAGGAAAGACCATAAGAGTACATGAATGTGTGAGGAAGAGAGATTAAGTTCGGGAAGCCAGAGCTCTGTGCAGAAGCTTGGCGACAGATCTCTCCAAAGCAAACCATGAAAGTGGGAGAGCCCAGAGCACCTCTACTCCTTCTTCACAGGAGCCTGTGGCGCCCACAGTGTCCTCTGCTTTACTAGGGCCCAGGGTGGGTGGAAGGGCCTGGTTTGTGACCACAGAGAGCTGTTGTCTCCAGGGGGTCTGGCTGGCCCCCATCCTGAGGATTACCGTAACTTTTTAATTAAGGCAAAGTTTGCAGGCGTTTGGCCTTTTGATGTGGCAGCTGCAGCTGGGAAACAGGCCTGAGTCTGAAACTTTACTGCCCAGTGGCTGAGGAGCCTGCCACCCACACGTCAGAGCCCACACCCCATAAACAGCCCAGATCATGTGTCTTTGGGCCAGGGTGGGTGAGAGGGGCCTGGGACCACCATGATGGAGACTACCACCCTTGCTGAGAATTTCCTGGAAGTCTGGACCACCCCAAGGACCCTCACGGAAATAAGAATAATGTTTTCGGATGCTAATGGAGTGATAAGGTGTTCTTTGATAAGCTGGACAGTTTTCCCCCTTGGTCTTGGGACTCTGTTGCGTCTGGGAAGACTGGGATTGAAGGATATGGAGCTGGAACACCTCACAGGGCTTCACATTTCAGGTGTGCTTTCTATTCCCATGGAAAATATGTCTGCCTCAGCTGGACCGGAGAAGGGCAAAGACTTCCCTCATTCACTTTTGTGTCTCAGAGACCCACCTGGGGTAGACAGTGGCATACATGTTAACAGACCTGAAACTTGTACGTTAGGGAGAGTTATAAAGTGAGTTGGAGTGTGTGCCTCTCTTTATAGCCCATATCTATTTATTGAACCCAGACTTATGGACCAGATATCTGTAGTGGGTACTGCATGGCAGTCGACAGTAGCCCTGCCCTTGGCCTTCACATTCTTGTCTCGACTTTATGGAGACAACTGGTACTCATCAGTGACTGACTGAGACATGAACTTGGCTCCACGAGAGCAGCCGTTCTTCTGGAAGGAACCCTAACAAATTTCTGAGGTCAGAGCCCAAATCAACCAGATGTAGGTAGGTTGTTTGTCTTCCACGTCAAAGGTTTACATGAAAACCTCCAGATAGTGAATTCTGCGCCATACCATATCTTTGCATTTTTATATAGTAATGCTACAGGTAACATATATATATATATATATATATATATATATATATATATATATATATATGCTTCAACCTCTTTACTTCTATACCTATGCATTACCCTTGGCATCCAACTGTCATTCATAATCATAGGGTACATTCAGAGCTCACGCCGCCCCCCATCCCTGAGCATCTTCTAAGACACATGCCATGGGTTCTCTTTGCCTTCTTTTTCAAGTGAGTTTCCTCATAAAGTTAAAAAGTAACAAACCATGTGTAGTAGCTCACACCTCTAATCCTAGGGTGTGAGATCCTGAAGCATGTGGATTGGGAGTCTGAGGGCAGCCGGGCTACACAGTGAGATTCTGTCTCAACAAACAAGGCAAATGGCAACCTGGGAGAGAGTAATTGAAAGTTTCGTTGTGTAGTGTATGTCCCCGACACATGTGCAGCAGTGCAGGAGGCTGGCTGCTGTGCTCACCCTCCGGGTGGAAGCATATGCAAATGTTGTTAACCAGGTGCAAGGTGCTGAAGCTAATTCCTAGGAAGATACATGCAAATTTAGATCATGCTGAGATGCTAATTTTTACCTATCCGATGGGCAGAAGTCTGAGTGCTGGCCATCACGTGGTGCTGGGGAAGTAAAGAAAGAGCCATGCTAATGCATTGTGTCTCCTTGAGATGCAGAGTGGCCCAGGCACCAGTGAGGGTGACTGGGCAATGTCATGAAGAACATATGTACATGTATATGTGTATATATATATGTGTGTGTGTGTGTGTGTGTGTGTGTGTGTGTATGTATACATGCATACATACAAACATACAAATATATACATATATTCAGCACTGGCTACACACTCCAAGAAAATGTGTTACGTATATGCATAGGCTTACCCACAAAGTGCTTGTGACTCTGGCATTAGAGATATGACATGATAAAATGATGATATCTTATGTGTCTCATTTAGCAAGAAGTCCCCTCTGGCCACTGAGCATCCCGGCAAGGAATATGTTTGGATTTCCATTTTCAGCTCATAATGCTGAGGCAGGTGTGTCCCTACTTCATCTATAGAGTAACTCTAGAGCTAAAAGAAGCCATTGGGTTTCCATCCTTTTCACAGAGTTCAAACAGCCTTAATAAGAATGTGGTCTCTGTTTCTGCCTGACAGTACAAGAGGGCTCCAAACAGAACTGGATAAAGAGAATGTGAACCAGGGTCAAGGTGGGTGTGTGAGCTCAGCCTGGAGACTAGAAACTTATGTCTCTTGGTTCAAGGCTAGGATCCACCACTTGCTATCTGTGTAACCCTAGAAGAGTCACTAAACTTCTCTGAACTCTGGACCTTTTCTCCATACTACAGAAGCAACAGTATTTTGTGGTGGCTGAGTGAGAAAGTGCCTGTAAATGTGTTGCCTGACACATTGCTTTCGGTTGGTAAACAGCGGAGTTGAAGAAGGGAGAAGAGGAGGATGAAGACTGACTAAGATGTAAAAGAGTCTGGAGAGATGGTTCAGTGGTTAAAAGCACTGTCTGGTTTAGTTCTCAGCACCCACATGGTGGCTCACAACTGGATATAATTCAATTTCCTGTAGATTTGATGCCCTCTTCTGGCTTTAATAGGAACTTCATGGAATATGATATATACATGCATACATACATACATACATAGATGCAAGAACATGAAGGCAGTCATATACATAAAATAAAATAAAAATAAATCATAAAGAGGGATGTAGAGGAAAGATGAGGGGCTGATGGTGATGACAGGAGGAGGAGGAGGAAGAAGAAGAAAATTATGAAGATGCAGAAGGAAGAAAAGATGATAGAGGGTGAGAAGAGAGGAAACCGATAAAGAAGACAGAGAGAGAAAAAGAGGAGAATAAAACCTAAGGTGAATAAATAAAAGAAGACATGGGCAAAAGTGAGGATCTTGGAGCAAGCCCTGAGCCTTCTGCTGCCTCTAGTTCAGCAGTTCTCTCTGTCTGGAGCTGCGCTTTGGAGACCCACTGTACTGTAGGTATACAGTAAACAGTTGTGCTATTTACAGAGGAAATGACATCGTTGTCAGAGGAAGTGGAGCTTTCCTTCTGACCGTCCCTATGGATGGCTACACACAAAGGGATTTGAGGCAATTTGCGCTCTCTTTCCTAGAATCTCACTTGGTGAACCTCTGCTCAGAGGCGAACCTGGAGTTCCCACACTGAGCCCTGAAGACTCTTTCCCCTTTGGCTGCGGAAGCGACTGAGCCTGCTCTCTTGTGCTCTGTGTAAAACCACAATAAAACCTTATACAATCAGGCAAGTATTCAAGACTCATAATAAATAATTGCCCTGTGGCCAGTGCAATGGATCCCCGTGCACCCACTACAGGCTTGTTTTTCATTCACAGAACAAATAAAAGGCACAGCTGCAGGGACCCTCCTGCCAACATCACAGTGGCCTCCTATCCGGCTGTAGAATGGGTTGCTGAGAGCCCAGTTCTCACGCTGATAATGTGTGGGGTGGCGAATGGACACGGCTCACCCCAATTGCTGCTCAGAGACCCACAGGCACACACTATTGGGAGGAACAGTAACTCCCCCAATGATTCTCCTAGCCTAATGCCTCCTTTGTAGCTGATGGGTGAGTCCAGAGCAGATCACCATGTCCCAGGTGGAACCCCAGTGTTCGCTGACTGGACTCTTCTTCCCTCTGCAACCTTTCTTGATTGCCGTGACTGCCTTTGGAACCTTCCTTCAACATCCTCCTCTTTCTTTTTATTTGCTCCCAACTTCCCTTGCCTTTACTAGACCAGCAGCATCCCCTACATGAGGCTTGTACCTGGTGCACAAGCAGGGCCCTACACACCATGCCATGCCTGTCAAGTTAATCCACAGAATGGGAAATTCAATGGGAAAACCTATCTATTTTTTTTTTTTTTGCAAGATTTAGTCCAGTGAATTTTATTTCAGTTCTCCCAAGGATTAGGGGACAAACTGCCCTGTCTGGCTCCTCTGAGCCAAGTCATAGGACACAGAACCCAAGGCTTGTCTCATGGTGCCAATTGTAGCATGTGATAGTGGAGGTAGGGGCTGATGTTGATTCTGAAGCCTAGAAGTTCTGTGACATTGCCCAGCCATGAGGCCAACCCAGCCAGTCAGATATTCTCTTCTGAGAACTTGTACGGCCTTGTTCATGGCAAAAGCCAGACTCTGGGTGATTCTGTGTTAGCCCTTGGAGAAGACTGCCCCTTGGGGTCCTGTGTGCCCATGCTGGAAATCCAGCCCTTGTGCTTTCTGACACTGGAAACAGAGGCTTTAACTCTTGGTTCCCTTTTGTACTGCAGTTGGCTGAGTCTGGCTTCTGTCAGCTAGAGCTCTTTTAACTATCAAGTTGATACAGCCTAGAGCCACCTGAGAAAGGAGTTGCGGTTGAGGGACTGCCCAGGTCAGACTGTCCTGTAGGCATGTCTGAGAGGGATTGTCTGGACTGTTAAGTGATGTAGGAGGGACCCCCACTGCGGACGTCATTAGTCTCTGGGGAAGTATTTCTGGGACCTAGAAGGAAAGCAGCTAAGCATGAGCCTGTGGCGAGCTAACTGGCTCCTCCACAGTGTTCGCTCCAGGTTCCTGCCTGACTTCCCCTGGTGACGGGCCGTGACCTGGGTTGTAAGCTCAGATAAGCCCATTCCTCTCCTAAGCTGCCGGTGGTCAGTCAGCTACCAAGGAAAACCAGAACAGGCCTTCACCTTACACCAGGCCAGCCCACTCTGAATCCACCGGCATCTTGTTCGGGATCGTTCTTTGTTCCAATCAGTCCCTGTGACCCGTGAATACTACCGGTACCAGATACCGGTGGCTGCCTGTGTTCTTCCTCAGGGTTCCTCGACTCTGGCACTGTTAACAGTCAGAAATGCTCTCTGTCCTGGGCATTGCAGCTCGTTTATCTCCAGCCTTGGCCTCTCCCCAGCTTCAGACCTTTGGATGTGACAAATGTCTCGAGACACTGGAAATATCCCCTGGGAAGCAAAAATCAAGGCCATAATCACACATAGTGGGTGAGAAGCGGTGTTCCTGGAGTGTGTGTGTGTGTGTGTATGTGTGTGTGTCTGCAAGGTGCGGCATTTACAATGAGGGGCCTTGGGTATCTTTTGGCCTTGGCTTTCCTCTACCTTCTGAGCTCTCTGACCATCTTCCCTTCCCCATGTCTCTCTGGATCAAGTCTGTACATGAACAAGGTAGGAAGGAAAAGCTGTAAATCTGCTTCAAATGGCACCAGAGGACCCATGACCTCATCCCAATACCTCCTTACTTACTGAAGAAGTAAAAACCTGCCTCTTGGCCAGCAGGACAAACTTGACACTGACCAAAGAACAGGAGCAGGAACCCAGACTGGTGGAGTGGGCCTGCGTAGCAACAGCTCACCTGTCACGCTGGGTGGCACTCCTCAGACAACAGAGCGATTGTTCCCTGGGAGACAGACCTGCCTTTCTTCTGTCCTGTAGTGACCATTGCTTCAGAATGGGCAGAGGGACAAGGTGAAATTATAAACCTGGGTCCGGGGCTGGCCTTTTAGATCCAAGAGATCTCCCACCCTTTCTCACATGCAAATGGAAGTCTCTTGAAGTTTTGGTAAAACTCCAATCGATGCTTTGTTCCTAAGCTGCCTCCTTCATGTTCTGTTTTCTGAGACCAGGTAGGCATGGGTCCACCAAGGATAGCTGGCCAGTCCAGTTCCAAATGACTAGCTCTTAAAACCATCGCTCCACCCTGCTTTGCCTCCTCTCAGGTAACAGCACAGCTGACGGAGAAGAGTAGGATGCAATACTGCCAAGGAACTGGGACAATGCAGTGAGGTCCCAGTGTCACCACAGGCAGAAAAGCTTAGAAACATGGCTCCCTTGGGTGGCTGTTTCTCCATTTATACACTAGTGTTAGAATCGATCCGTGAGTCTTAAATTTATTTCCGTTTCTCATTCAGTTTGGACCCCCCTTCCTCCGCCTGGGAACATACATACACTTAGCCATACTCAGGGTTTCATAACACACAAGAAGGATGGCTGAGCCCTTGACCTCAAGTCCAAGGTCAGGGTGCTGGGCCAAATGGCCTTTCATGCTTCAGTAGCCCTAGCTCATCAGATTAGCTCCAGGTTGTGGCAGAGGAATGGGAATTTCAAAATCAAGCAGGCCTTGTTCGGGATGGGCCCCCAGGTCTTTAGCTTACTAATTCTATGATATTAAGTGACCTTTATTTTTTTAAATTTTAGTGTACCAAAAAAGGGTTCTACAAAGACATTTTCTGAGACTTCCTCACTGCACCCTGTTCGTACTCCACCCCACTACCCTCCCTGTTTCTCCCCCACATTGCTCCCTTCTCTCCAAACACTCTCCTTTTTATTTTCCAAAGATTTGTTCATTTTTTTTAATTTTATGTATACGAGTGTTTGCCTACATGCATGTATGTTCAGCACATGCATACCTGGTGCCAGCGGAAGCCAGAAGAGGGCGTCAGATCCCCAGGAACTGGAGTTAACAGCCGCTGGCAAGCTTCCATGTGAGTGCTGAGAACCAAATCCATGTTCTCTACAAGAACAACCGCAGAGCAGTCCCTCCATATCCAACGCTTTCTCCTTTGCTTTCACGTCACATACACATACACATGTCACAACCCACATACCTATGATGCTGTAACCCTCCTAGTCTTCGTCTGTGCCTATGTCACAGGGATACAGCTTGTGACCACCACGCACCTTGTTCCCTTTGGGTTCCCTTTGTTGGCCCTAGGCTTGTCTAAAACACGATCAATGAGCACATTGTGTTATTTTTGTCATCTTAGGCAAGGTGTGATTGTCACCTATTTTTCACAATAACAAAAGCCTCTGGACTTGATGTCCAGAGACACAGACTTCAGCTGAAGGTGAATTTGTGAGCTGTGTGTCCCCGACTAAGAGACCTAACCTTTCTGGGTCTCATTGATAAATGAGAATGATTACACCTCTATACAAACTCCCTCTGGGAGAATCCCTTCTCAGAGCCAGACACTGCAGCTCCGCATGCAGTAGGAGGTCTCCAGCAGAGGCCTGGGGGTGGGGTGAAGCTGCCATAAGGCACACAGTTCATTTTTACTACCTCACCGTGCCTCAAAGTCCTGTTTCTCACTGCTAGAGTGGGCAGAGCTCTTCCAACCGGGAGTCCACAGTACAGAGCAGAAAGTGGCAAGGGTGCACAGAATCACGGTGATCTCAGAGCTAAGAGGCACCGCCTGCTGTGAGCTTCTCTCCTGGAGCCCACTGAGAAACACACGCACAGTGAAATTTGTCTTCTTCCGTCATGCAGAATGTGCGACAGCCTTTCCGCAAGGAAGGTCCAATTTACTCACTTCGCATTCAAGGCTCAGTTTATTGGCTGTTGTAACATAATAGCCAGAATGCTGGGTGAAACAGTCAATCCCATAATAAAATTTCTAAATGATTGCTAAAGATGGGTTAGGGAGACCATGGCATCCACAGTGGTCTAATGAGATCCAGAGTTTTGGGCAACCTCCCCCAGACACCTATGTCCGACGTGTAGACCTCTCTGTCTTCATTGAGTGAACTGCCAACTTGAACTCAGGCAAGCACAGATTTAACAGGCCAAAGTGCGGCTGTGCTCGGGACCCTAAGTGGTAGAAACAGCAGATCAACGAAGAGTTGTTGGAATGGAACAAACAGAGCAGCTGTTGCTGAGTCTGTCGCGGGGTGGTGAGAGTGCAGACAGTGTGAGAAGGATCCCGGGCATCAGGCCTGAGCAGGAGTGTGCCTTAGGCAGATGATCTGGACATCGAAGGCTCACCAGGGCTGAAGGGGAAGGCTGGAAGCATCTGCTGATGTATCACCAAACACAGGAAGAGTAATCAGGAATTGATTGGAAGGCTAGACCAGGCATGCATAATGATGATGATGACAACAATAATAATAATTTAATGCACAATAGCCAAACAATGAAAATAACCCAAATATCCATGATGGAATGAAGGGTATATGTAATGTAGCCACATGATGAAAGTGTTAAAAGATTACATTATTAATTTATTTTTAATTTTTTTAAGTTACTTACTTCACATCCCAATCACAGCCTCACCTCCCTCTTCTCTTCCTAGTCCCTCTCTCTTACCTCCCCTCCCCTCATCCAACCTGCCTCTCTTCAGAGGAGGGTAATTCTTCCATGGATATCAGCCGGTCTTGGCATATCAAGCTGCAGTAAGACCAGGGGCATCTAGTCTCTTGAGGCTAGATGAGGCAGCCCAGTTAGGGGACAGGGATCCAAATGGGCCAGTGTAGTCAGAGAGAGCCCCTGCTCGGCTTCAGGAGGCCCACAGAAAGACACAACTGCACAACTGTTACACATGTGCAGAGGGGCTCGGTCCATTCCACGCATGCTCTCTGGTTGGCAGGTCAGCCTCCACGAGCCCCTGTGGGTCCAGGTTAGGGGATTCTGTAAGTTTTCTTGTGTCCTTGACCTCTCTGCCTCATTAAATCTTTTCTCTCTCTTCTGCAGTATTGCACAAGCTCTGCCTAATGTTCGCCTGTGGGTCTCTGTACCTGTTTCCATCGGCTACTCTCCTGTCTGCAAGTAGTGTCAAGGATGAGCTCCTTCTCATGGCATGAGTCTCAAGCTGAGCCAGTCATTAGTTGGCCCTTCCCTCAAATTCTGCTCCATTTTTTACCCCTGTGCATCTTGTAGGCAGGACAAATTGTGGGTCTAAGGTTTTTGTGGCTGGGTTGGTGTCCAATCTCTCCATGGGAAGTCTTGCCTGGTTGCAGGAGAAGGCAGGTTCAGGCTTCATATGCCTCATTGCTAGGGTCACCCTCTAGATTCCTGGCACTTTCCTTTTTCCGAGGTTTCTAGTTCATCCCAGAGATGTCCCCCCCATCCAGTTTTCTCTCCCAGTACTCTCTTTCTCCATACTTCTCCCACCTTTTCTCTCCTGTTCCCATCCCTATATCCTCCCCCAGCCAACCTTCCTCCCTCCCTCCATGCCCAATGTCTAATCTATTTCCCCTTTTTTTTCTATGATTCAAGCTTACCTCCTTGGGCCCTTCTTATAACTTAGCTTCTTTGGGTCTGTGGCTTGTAGCATAGTTATCATTTACTTTATGATTAATATCCACTTATAAGTGAGTACATACCATGTTTGTCTTTCTGGGTCTGGGTTACCTCACTTAGGATGACTTTTCTAGTTCCATCCATTAGCCTGCAAATTTCATAATGTCATTATTTTTAATGGCACAGTAATACTCCATTGTATAAATGTACCACATTTTCTTTATGTATTCTTTGGTTGAGGAACATCAGGTTGTTTCCATTTTTTGGCTGTTATGAATAAAGCTGCATGAACATAGTTGAGCAAGTGTCCTTGTAGTATGGTGGGGCATCTTTTGGGTATATGACCAGGAGTGGTATAGCTGGGTCTTGAGGCACAACTATTCTTGATTTTTCTGAAAAACTACAAAATTGATTTTCAAAGTGGCTGTACAAGTTTGCACTCCCACTAGAAATGGAGGAGTGTTCCCCTTGCTCCACATCCACACCAGCATGAGCTGTCACTCGAGTTTTTGATTTTAGCCATTCTTACTGATATAAGATGAAACCTCAGAGTTATTTTGATCTGCATTTGTGGTGTACAGGTGGTTTTTGAGGTAAGACCCAATGATTATTTGGATTTCCTTAGTGTCTGTAGTTATAACTCCCTTTTCATTTCTGATTTTAATAATCTGGATATTCTCTCCTTACCTTTTAGTTAATTTGGCTAAGGATTTATCTATCTTATTGATTTTCTCAAAGAATTAGCTTTCTGTTTCATTGTGTTTTTTTTATATTGTTCTTTTTGTTTCTACTCTATTGATTTCATCCCTGAGTTTGATTATTCCCTGCCCCTACTCCTCTTGAGTGTGTTTGCTTCTTTTTGTTCTAGAGCTTACAGGTGTGTTGTTAAATCACAAGTATGAGATGTCACTATTTTTTATGAATGCACTTAGTGCTATGAACTGTTTTTTAGCACTGCTTTTGTTGTGTCCGATAAGTTTTGGTATGCTGTACATTCTTTTTCATTAAATTCTGGAAAGTCTTTAATGTTTTTTTTTTTTTTCATTATTTATTCCTTAACTCAGTGGTCACTGAGTAGAGAGCTGTTCAGTTTCCAAGAGTTTGTAGGCGTCCTGTTGTTTTTGAAGTCCAGCTTAAATCCATGGTGGTCTGCTATGATACAGCAGGTTATGTTTATTTATATAATTTTTTATTCACTTTACATCCTGGTTGTAGCCACATCCCTCCTCCCTTCCTTTGCCCCCTTGTCTTCCCCCACCCTCGCCCCCTCTGCCTCTTCCTTAGAAAAGGGGAGCTCCCTTTCCTATCCACCGCAGCTCATTAAATTGCATCAGGACTGAGTATGTCCTCTTCCCCTGTATCCTGGTAAGGCAGTCCCCCCAGGGAGAAGTGGAAAAGTGATCAAAAAGCTGGGAAGTGAGTCTGTGTCCAATGCAGTCCCTACTTCCTTTACTAGAGGACCCACATGAAGCCTAAGCTGCCCATCTGCTACGTCTTTGTAGGGGGCCTAGGTCCAGTTCATGCATGGTTCTTGGTTGATGCTTCAGTCTTAGCAGGCCCCTCTGGGCCCTGGTTAGTTGGCCCTGTTGGTCTTCTTGATAATGCCTAGAAATAGAGGGTAGGGATGAGTTCACATTTCTGCGAATGTACCTAATGCCACTGAGTCACACATAAAACGGTGCATTTTATGTTATGTACATTGCACTGCAATGAAAAAGTGCTAGCATCTTTTCCATTCTGACACTGGAGAGCAAATAACTTCGGGAAGAGTTGTCTTTGTACATCTCTCATAATGACAGGGGTTTCCAAAGTGTGGTCATGGATCCTTTCAAGAAGTCCATGAGGTCAAATGACTTACATAATATTGCCAAGGCAAAATGTGTCATTCATTCTGATGGCACAAAAGCAACAGTGGTGCTTGAACAAAAACAGAAATGTTGCTGGCCACAGCCTGTACCTGCAGTCACTGTGTCCTGTTGTACCCATGGTGTGAAAGATGCATCCTTGATGAGAAGAACAAATTATTGATCTAATTAGCATCTTGGAGCACATATCGTTTTTTTTGTTGTTGTTGTTGTTTTGTTTTGTTGTTTTGTTTTGTTTTTGTGGTGTGAGGTGTTTGGGAGGAAATCTGGATAAAGTCTTTCTGTTCTTCCCTGCAGAGTAATGGTTGCCTCAAGGAAAGGAATTTATGAGACTGAGTGTCCAATTGAAGCAGTCAATGTTTGCATAGAAAAATCCATTCAAAAGCCTGAATGACAGGCAAAGTGAGCCTATTCAGAGTAAGTATCTGGAGACACTCGCTCAAAGGAGGACTGACGGAGCCTATGCCTTCTAAGAGAACACTGAGAAATAGTGCTGCTAGTGTTAAATGCAGAGCACTCAGAAAAGTGGAAACCTGGACAACTTGTGCTCACAGTGTGTGTGAATCTGAGTGCTTCCCAATACTTAATGGTGTCCTGGTAGCATCAAGGGTGGAAGAAATGAATGTGATTATTTGGTATCTAATAATTAAACACATCACTCTTGTGAAAGGTCTGTATGGCTAGTGAGCTATTGTCTTCCAAGAAACCAATTCATCTTAATCCAAAATTGTGCATAGGTCAGAGACCTACTGGGATGCAAGATGGAGCCTCAGAGTTGATTTCACCAAGTTCTGAAATTTGGTGATGAGGCCTTTGGTTCTTCTGACCATGTAATATCAGAGCAAAAGATCAATGGTGGTCTGAAAAGACAACATTTAAATCTGAACAAGACACAGGGTTCTTTCTAAAGTTCAAGAGACTTGAAAGGAAGGACAGACAGACAAATCTAGATGTCTTCCACTGAGCCTGATAATTGCAAAAACATCTGTAGTATCCTTCTCACTGTTTTTCTCTATTTTTAAAAGCAGTTGTTTAGAATGAAAAATACGTATGCTAACATATAGTGGGTTGTATATTAGATGCAGTGTTAAGTAAATATTTTTTTAACAATTCTGAAGATGAATTGTTTTTCTTATTAGTAGATGTAATCAATATGAGCAGATGCTCTTTAGGGCTCCTCAGTAGGTGTCAGGAGTGAAGTCAATCTCATGACTGGGGAGATGACGTAAGTAAAGTAAAACATGGTCTTCAGTGCTTAGCAAGTAAACACATGAGTGAATGAATGAACACATGAACAAGAAAGTGAAGTTGTTGCTGGTAAAAATATGGTTATACAAACCAGGAAGATGGCTCAGAGGGTGAAGCAACTGATACAAATATGAGGGTCTGAATTCAGTGCCCCAGAACCCACATAAAGTTGGGTACCTTGGCATGCATCTGCAATCCCAGCATGCCTAGTTGGAGGTGCAGACACAATAGTCCCTCAAAGCTCACAGGCCAATTATCCTGGTGTACACAGCAGTGACCCAAGAGACCCTGTCTCAGAGAGGAAGGTAAGGGACGACCAGAGGAGATCCTGTGTCCACAGGCTCTCAGGTGCACAGGGGCGCACCAGCACACACACCTCTCTACTCACACCATACTCACTCAGTGGATTCTATGGGTTATATGGGTGGTCTGCTATTCGCTTTTCCACCACAGTGACTAATACCTCACAGAAATAACCTGAAAAAGAACAGTTTGATCCTGGTTCTCCTTTTCAGACGTCTCCATTCCATCTTGGTGAGGAAAGCGGTTGGAGTGTGGTGAAGGTTCCTCACAGCATGGTGGGCCAGGAAGTGGAAAAGGCTGAATGGATCCAAGGGTATAAGGCTATAACCTTCAAAGGCCCATCTGTAGACACCTACTTCTGTCAACCAGGCCCTACTTCCTAAAGGTTCTGTAGCCCGACCCCCAAACTGAAAGCCGAGATGCCGTTGGGGTAGTCTCAAACCATGCCAAGTGCTGAGAAGAACAGAAATTGGTTCTTGTGGAGCCTTCTTATGAGATCAAAGGTGGGTAGTGCTGCCTGAATGGAAAATCCTGCCAGTGAATAAAGATTTTCAGTTATTTAGGGACAACTTTTTATCCAGTTAAGGATTATTTTAAAATTGTTATGGTGTGTGTGTGTGTGTGTGTGTGTGTGTGTGTGTGTGTACATGTATGTGTGGATATTTATGCCACAGCACATATATGGAGGTTGGAGAACAACTTTCCTAGAATCCATCCTCCTCTTCCACCTTTATGTGGATTCCAGAACCAAAGTTAGGTCATGAGAGTTAAGTAGTTAGGGCCCGTACTGCTGAGCCATCCTTCTGGCTCCAGCTAAGAATATTTTTTTTCATTTTTTTAATCAATTTATCCTCATCAAGATGGCTAAGAGGGTAAAGGCACTTGCTGCCAAGTTAGACACCCTGAGCTTGATCTCCTGGACCGAGATGGGAAGGAGAGAACCAATTCTATCAATTTACTGTCTAAGCTACATATGCACCTTGTCTCACTCACGGCCCCCACCAAGCAAGCAAGCAAGCAAGCAAGCAAGCAAATGTACTTAAACTCAAGCAGTAAAAGAGCTGACTCCTCACGTGAATAAACCATGGGTTACATTTGAACTATTTTTAAAACAGCTCTAAGGAGTCTGAGAAGCAGGCTCTTTTGGGAAGGTGCTTGCTTGCCTTGAAGCATAAAGACCTAAGTTCAAGCCCGGAACCCATACTTTAAAAAGCCAGGGGTGGAGGCAAGCACTTACTATCCCTGCTCTGAAGAGGCAGAGACAATGAAAGCAGACAAACCCAAGCAAAATCAAACTGATGCCTGAGGAATGATATTTAATGTTTTTTCTGCCCCCTGTAGGCACTTACACAAGTATGAAGGTACACACATGAAAACACACATACTCCTAAAAGTCTACCATCCTCATTATTTCATAGAAGCCAAAAGCTTATCAAGAGGAAGGAACTCAGGTCTCTTGGAATCCATCCCTTGTCCAGAAACACTGCTTCTTGTCCTTGTGTCTTTTTGCCACAGTATAAGCAATACTTTATTTGGTACCATACATTGTAAGCATCATTTCAGAAGACGAAGCAGGTAGTGGCTGTGTCAGGAGTGGCAAGCTACCCCCTCTGTGTTGAGGCTTCTCCCCATATCACTATTGCAGCTTGGATGCTACATAAACAATGAAACGGTAGATGGTAGACAGCCAACATCATTTTTATGCAAAAAAAAAAAAAAAAAAAAAGCAACAAAAACAGGTGGTGGCTGCCTTTGGCCCCGAGCCAAATCCTGACCTAGCGATCTACAGAAGATTGGCTGGGAGCTAAGAGACCTTTCCCGTCTGCTCACTGTGGGCTCCGAGGTTAGCAAAACTGTAGGTATCACTAACTTACCGGCAAGTCTCCCCGTGAAGGCAGCTGGTCTCCAGGGTACACTAAGACCACCCTTGCAGGTATTCCAGGAGTATAAGAACCATGAAGCCCCCAAACCTGGCCTGAAGGGCAATCTCAGTACACAGAGAATAGCTCAATGGCATCCGGACAAAGATGCGGGAAAGGCAAGTTGGGTGTCTGTCCTCACTGACAGGTGTGACAGGTGAGGGATATCGGTCACTGGAAGGGAGCTCACACCAAAGCTCTCGCCCAAGGACACCCCTCTCTTGCTCTGTACCTCCTATAAAAACTAGAATTTTGGCTTGATTTAGAGGTGTGTCTCAGTGCAGCCACTTTTTGCAAACTCCAAAACACCCAACTTCCCTCCAGAACAAAGAAGGGTGATTTCGCTTTCTCCTTCCGATGTGTGGAGCTTGCTCATGCAGCCCTCTGCTCTTGTGGGTGTATCCTCACCAAAGACACAGCTCTCTGCCCATCAGTACAGAGCCTCGCGCAGATGGTGGCAAAGGCAGGGAGAAGGAGACACAGCATGTCTGCCAGGGGACTGTAGTTCCTGGAGCATATGGCCTAGAAAACTCTCAGGAATTTCACAGGACATTGCATGTGAGTGGAGACCCAGGCATTCACTCAGGATCCAGGAGTCAGGGAAGGAGAAAGAGAGGCAGCAGAACACAATATTCCCTTGGGAATTCTCTCAGCAAATGCAACATCAGTGAAGTAGGGTTCTTGTTCAAATTATAGGTGAGTAGATAAAAAAAAATCAAAACCAAATCCTTGGGGATGCAAGTCAACAGTCACAAAAGGCAGTCATCGCGAGATTTGTTGTCACTGTTAACAAACAAGTGGCCACTGAAACAGAACACAGCTTTATTTCCCTCTGGGTGAGGTGGGGGTAGGGAGAGGACAATATTTAGTGTTGGTGGTCTAGGTGCAGAGAAAGTAGTGCTCTTTGCAATGTGCTGGGGGGCTGGAAGATGGGTACATGTCAGCTTTCAGTCACTCTGGTAATGCACACTGGGAATTACAAAAGCACCCTTAATCATTAACTCAGTAATTCCACTTCCGTGGCTGTGTGCAGAATAAATGAAGATCACTACCTCCCTCTGACGGAGCCACTACCTCTATTAATGGAACCATGCTGCTAATAGCTTTTCCTGGCAGATCTGCTTGCCACGCACCACGTACTGCAGACTAGAATGTCGCTTTCTCCCACAAGCGGCGAACTGATATCCACATATTTTGGGTTTGGAAGGATTTCCCAAACATAACATCGTTTATTCTTGGTTAAGTCACCCAGTCGGCTGAATTCTACAGCTGTCCCTTGAAACAGCCTCAGCTTCTCCCAGCTTGGTAGCATCTTCAGATGGCTTCAGCCACTCCGCCGCCTGTGCAGCCCACATTCCCCAGGTGAGGTATAACCAGATGCAGTGGAGGACTGAGCCAGCAGCAGGCCCCTGGGTGCCTCCCTCTCTATCACCTCCTTGATCTTTTTTTTTTTTTTTTTTTGTTAGCAAATGGAGTTGCTAACTAGAATCTAGACAAGGTCTTCTGTCATGGCTGCCAGGAGTCACAGAAGGTCACACCAGATGCCCCTCAGAAGCCCAGCAAGACAACTAGAAAGAATACAAGGTGAAAGTATGTGTCCATAGGAAATTTTCTGGACCACAGGCCCTGAATCCCCAGCTTTTCCAGGTCCCCAGGTACTGTCTCTCATCAGCTCACACCACCTGCTATGACCCCCTCCAAGACCTCTCTGTGCCCCCTTCACATCATGTCCTGCATGTGTTAGCTCGCCTCTGGCTACAAAGCAAGCCAAAGGGGATTCAGGTTGGCACCAGGGCCAGGGGCTCCGAGGGTCTGGTTGGGCCATTTGGTCCCTGCATCTTCCTGAACATGTTCCCGAATTTCCTGATCCTACAACTGCTCACCTCCAACATCAGCCTTGTACCTGTCCTCACACCTCCCAGAGCGTCTGTGAAGCTAGAAGGAGACAGTGGTGGTGACAGGCCTTGTAAGGTTGATGATATGCAAAACAGCTACTCTTAGTGTTATCACCACTACCAACAAATTTTGCACTTGCTAGTTGGCATGGAGGAGGGCAACGCTTTGCAGATGACTGTCTTTGCGGATCTGAGAAGGAAGGGGAACCTGCCCAGAGGCCAGAGGTGCTTCAGACCTGAGAAAACACTCTAGGAACTGACACTAAGGCCTACCCAACGTCCTCCTTGGATGTGGCCCCTTGGAGGCATGCCCATGGCCCCTGTGGGTGAACAGGGGTGTCACATCATGAGGGTGAGATGGGTTTCTTGATCCTCCACAGCATCCCAAAGTGTCATCCGTCTTCAACAGCATTCATCCCAAGGAGCCCACAGGACAGCCCAGGATGAAAGTATAACCTATTAAAAAATGTTGAATTTTTTTAAACATGTAAATAAAATCCAAGGCAGCAAAGTCATTCTTTAAGGAGCCATGTTGAAGTTCATTAATATTCATCACATGATTTAACATGGTATATTTGGGGGAGGGTAGTGAAGAGAATTCTGTGCCACAGGCACGTCTGGGGAGTTGTCTGTGTTAGTCAGCTCGTCATCACGGTGACAAAATACCGGAGAGGGTTGAACAGTGAATGCAAAGCACAAAAGGTTAATTTTGGATCCCAGGGTCAGCAGTGCCCTTCATGGTCCCCTCATCCAGGTGGGCCTTTGGTGAGAAAGAGCACCACAGTGGAGAACACGTGGAGGAGAGAGCCAGGTTGCTCACCTCAGCACTACAAGGAAGCAGTAAGAAAGGGACTAACTATGACCAAATTATGCCCCTCAAAATTATCTTCCCAGTGACCTGCATTCTCCTACTGTCCTCACCTCTGATGAACTCAGGAACGTGTCAAGGAATTTCACCAGGCGAGTTTCCCCACTGACGAGGTTAGATCAATCAGTCCAGTCACCTTCTTCTTCTTCTTCTTCTTCTTCTTCTTCTTCTTCTTCTTCTTCTTCTTCTTCTTCTTCTTCTTCTTCCTCTTCTTCTTCTTCTTCTTCTTCTTCTTCTTCTTCTTCTTCTTCTTCTTTTCTCCTCCTCCTCCTCTTCTTTTTTCTCTTCTTCTTCTTCCTCTTCTTCATCTTCTCCTCCTCCTTTATCTTCCTCTTTTTAAACTTATTATAGGCTACTTAGTCCCGTATACTTGTGAATGTCAGCATGTCAAATAAAAATATTTAAATACATGTTTCTCATAATAAATACAAATGGAATAATAGTTTTAAAAAACTATGAAGATTTAATTAAAATTTAGTCCTATCAAGTATAATGAACATTAGAATTTGATAGGCTTTCTATTTTTTCTATTTATTTAATCACTTTACAGCCTAATTGCAGTCCCCTCCCTTCTTTCAGACCCACACTCACACTCCCTTCCTTTTTCCCCTCCCCCTCTTCTCAGAGAAGGACAGGCCTCTCCCATGGGAACCAACAAACCCTGGCACACCAAGTCACAGAAGGGTTAAGCACACCCTCTGGTGGTGCACACCTTTGATCCCAGCACTGGGGAGGCAGAGGTAGGTAGATCTCTGTGTTCGAGTTCCAGGACAGCCAGACCTACACAGAGAAATCCCCCCATCTCAAAAATCAAAACAGCAAACAAGCAAGCCCAATCACTCACTTCTGAAGGCCCCACTCTTGAACAGTGTTGCATTGTAGCATCCGGAGCCCAATCACTCACTTCTGAAGGCCCCACTCTTGAACAGTGTTGCATTGTAGCATCCGGAGCCCAATCACTCACTTCTGAAGGCCCCACTCTTGAACAGTGTTGCATTGTAGCATCCGGAGCCCAATCACTCACTTCTGAAGGCCCCACTCTTGAACAGTGTTGCATTGTAGCATCCGGAGCCACACCTCTCCTTCCAGATGTTCCAGGCCATTTTTTATCCAATAGAAAAGACTTCTCTCTTGGTTAGTCTAGAGAAGCTTGAGTCACAGACCTATTCGCAGGTGAAGGACCCCAGTGATCCCACTCCGGACCCCACCCCTTTAATTACCCATTCTCCTGTGTCACAGGGCAGGGACACTTGACTGTTGTTCTCTGGTGAGGCCCAAGAGAGGAGACCTGTTCCTGGCTCACAGGGTCTTCAGAAAGTCACACTGCATCAAAGCATTTGTCGGTGGTCGAATGAGTCCCCATGAGGCTGCTTGACTCTCCTGTGTATGTGTTCCGTTGGAGTCCCTGTGATTACATCACCCGACAGAAATAACTTGAGGAAAGTTATTTCTGTTATAACTTGCCTCTCTTCTCGAGGTGTTTTAGTCTATTATGCTGGGGAAGCCGTGGTGGCACTGATGGCAGCAGAAGTGTGTGCAGAAACTCACGTGACAAAGAGGCAGGTGGCAGCTGTGAAGGCGCCACTGACGGGGAATAACTGCAAACGCCCACCCTCGGGGTCTGCTTGCTCCAGCCAATCCTGACCCACTAAGGACCCACAGCCCCCTCAACAGTGCCACTCTCTGGGGAACAAGTGTTCTAGTGAGTGTGGAGGACACTTCAAGCTGTAACCCTAAGGGTCTGAAGTATCAGGTGGCAGGAACTGAGGCTCCACTGTGTCTTTCCTTCCTCTGTCACAGGAATCCCACACTGTTTACAAGGAGCAGATGAGTCCGGGACATGGCATTCCTTTCCAGCATCAAAGCCCTTTGATTTTCCTGTCTCTCAGCTGCCACACTCAGGCTTTTTGGAGACGCATGGTACAGCAAATATTTGAGGAGTGCTTATTTTATTCAAAGCGGAGAGTTTTAAAGAAAAAGAAACATCATACCCCTGACCTCCAAATCCCTTTCCACCTCTGACATCCTTCAGTTCTGGGATGAAAATCCCACTGGGTGGGCTGCTTACCTGCAGCTCTCACTGCTGTGCTCCCTGTGTATCCCAGCAGCCGGCCAAGGTTCTCTCCCTTGGACAACTTGACTTTCCAGGTAAGATATCTTGGTCAAAAAGATGCACCAGGTCTGAAGTGCAGGGCCCTCAAGGCTGACAGTGCAGGTTCCAGAGCTGTGTCCTAGCTGCAGGAGTTTCTGCGAGGGGAGCTGGGACCCCAGTGGCAGTGGTCTTTTCAAGGTCTCAGCTGGAGACAGAGGTGGGAATCCCAGGCCATAGGCCCTGTCTGGTCCCTCACAAGGGCCCAGGTTAAATCTCAGCATCTCTTTCTTCTTATGGCCTGGGTAGCAATCCAAGGGGGAGCTCTCAGTAGCCTTTAAGTGGAGGCAACCACAGGAGAGCCTGTGATTTTAACCAGAATAGAACCCCATACTGGTGGATACTCAAGTGACACCCCGCCTCCTGCACCTAGTCAAACCCTCTTGCATAATTGGCAACTGCCTTTTCAGAGGTGACATGAAGCTGCAGCATTTATCCCACAAATGAGTAGCTGCTTTCATTGCTTTGTCATGACTGAGTTGTTTCTCAGCAAGGAAAGGATTGAGTCCATGTTGTTGTTTGACTCTTAAGTGATGCCAAATGTTCATTTGAAAAGCTTTGTCCCTGACCTTTGGTGATGCTTAGGTTACAGCTATCAGGAGGTGGGGGAGTCACTGAAAGAAACAAAGGTGTCTTTTGCCTCTGAGCACCAGGAGGCGGTGGTCACACTTCCTCTACTTTGCCCTCTTGCATGATGTCCTACATCACCACAGGCCTGAGTCAAGTGACCATGAACTGAACCTTTTAAAACCCTAGCCAAAATAAACCTTTCCCCCTTTTAACTATTGTCCCCTAGGTATTTTTGTCACAGGGATGGAAAACTGTGACATGGTCCATTTTCTGGAGCTCTTTAAAATGGAATATTATGTGCTCTGGAAAAGTCACACACTTAGAGCCTGTTTCAAGGCATATTCAAGTATTTGTGATGTAATGTTAAGCAGAGGTAGCAAGAGACCAAATTACACACACACACAAGGGTCCTATTTTATAGCTATATACATCTTCTTTCTGGTGGTGGTGATATTTAAGATCTATGAGTGACTGATATTTTAGCATAAAATATTAAAATTTTAGAATAAAATAGCATAAAATTTAAACAGCTAGAAAATGTGTTCTGATTTCAGAAATATTAAAGGTGAAAAATGTGTTTTCAGAGGAAATGAAAGTATGAATTTATCACAGAAGCACATAGGGACACTTGGAACTCTCGACATAAGAGCTAGAAAAGGGACACTTTAGACATTAATAGCGACCACCTGAGGTAAATATTTTAATTTTTGTATCTGCATCAGTGTGTCCTAATTTTGCCGCCGATGGGTATGCACCATGCATATTAATTCCATTCATCAGAAAGCAACTTTGCCTGTAGAACATTAATCCCAGCACTCAGGGAGGCAGAGTCAGATGGATCCCTGTGAGTTCAAGGCCTGCCTGGTCAACAAGGTGAATCCAGGACAACCAAGGCTAAACAGAGAAACTGTCTCAAAAATCAAAACCAAAACCAACAAACAAAAAAAGTGCATACAACCTTTGACTCACCCACTGTGACTTCCATTCCCCCAGCTGAACACTTTGTTTTTAGCTCTTCATTTTGCTGTGTGTCTCCTCTGGCTCCTAAGAACAACTTCACCTCCCATCTTCTATGAACCTGAAAAAACTCCCATAATGCTATTCTCCAGCCCACTGCAAGATAGTAAGCAGCATGGTCATGGTTTTAACCACAGTCTGGGGGGGGGGAATTGCACAGTTCCTTGGTGCGGGTTCCACCAGCATGCCCAAGACTTCAAACCTCACCCAGGACTAGAAATAGAGAATTCTGTGCAAAGGTCAAGGACCTCCGGGGCACACTCTAAAGACCCTGGTGCTCGTACACTGCTTCGTTTCTTTTGAAAACATGATATGCCATGTTCTTTCTCAAAAACCCAAAACTGATATTCCTCACTATATGGAGACAGAACACTAATCTACTCGGTCAAATAGCAAATGCAGGAACCAGAACCAAACGATTGATTTTGTTGTTGTGTACTTGTGTAAGGAGTTGTGGAGTTTTGTTGGGAAAGACAAAGGAGGAATGATTATGTGTCACAATTCCCACGAAACCTCATTGCCTTGTCATATCCTCCACCTCCGCCTTCGCAGCTGTCCATCAGCCAGTCTTGTCACTTAGATGTCTAGAATATACTCCATGTCTGTCCATCTTCCTCAGCCCCCTGTCACCAGGTCACCAGCATCCTCCTAGAGGACAGCGACAACACCTCTTACCTGGGCCTTAGGCATCTTCTCTTAGCCCTCCTTGGTTCTCTTTTCCCCCTTAAAAAGGCCTCATGAATGCCCAATAAAAGCCACCCCTGATAGGTGTTGGGAGGTTGCTCATGCCCCAGCGGCTGGCCTCACACTAATTTGTACATTGGAAATATAAACTGGACTCGGGGGAGTTCTTAAAAACAGAAATAAAAAAGGGCATGAGGTTTGAAGGAAGAAGAGGTGGAGGCATGAGGGGAGTTGGGGAGAGAAAGTGAGGATGGGTATGATAAACGCATGTGTAAAAATGCTTAAAATTTTCAAAGAATAAAAAATGTCACTCTTTTAAAATCCCCCCTCCCCCCCAACTTTCCATCACCCTGTTTGATGCTCTTGGCTGTAAGTTCAGTGTTTAAAAAGACCCTTCATACATGCTTGTCTGTTGTTTTCTGTCTCTTACCTTCCCAATCCCCTTCTTTCTCCACACTGCATCCTTGGTTCTTAGGGCTGCATAAGAAAATAAGTGCTCAGCACCTGTTGGCAATAATGTTAAGTCAGGCTGGGCTCCAGCTCTCCTGGCTATGGAGTCAGGCTGGGCTCCAGCTCTCCTGGCTATGGAGTCTTGAGGAGGGCTGGCCTGTGACTCCTCACTGTGTCACACAATGACCAAATCTCTATTCTGTAAGCTCCTTCCCCCTGACCTGTGTGCTACTGAGTTTCAGTCATCCACACCTTGTGGGAAGTCAGAGTAGAAAGCTGGTGATGGAGAGAGATGAGAGCAGTGGTGAGGATCTCCTCAGGGCCACCCATCACCAGGATTAGGGTCTGTGGAAAGATCCAGAGGCCTGTGGCCTCACAAGTTGTCCCAAAGATTCTTTATCCCTTGTGATCATTTCATTTGCCAGACATTCAAAAACCACATTAAAATTCCTTGCCCCTAGGAGTAAAACTTGCTTAAAAAGACCTCACACGCACTTTGAGACTTGTCCATGGGACCAGATCTCTCCTATGGCGGGAAGAATCGTGCCTTTCCTTTCCTTTTCTCTTGCTGTCTCTTTCATTGAAGAACTAATGTATAACACCTGCTTGCACCACAGATTTTGAACTCAAGTTCCCTTCTGGGCATGACCTCAGGGCTCCTATGCGTTCTGATCACTGCCTCGGTCAGACAGTCTCATTGGAAGACACCTGAATGGAGGATAAAGCTCCACAGATTCCTCTGTCATAGACTATTTTTTTGTGTCATCATAGCCACATCCTTCAGGTTAGAATGTTGAGTACCATACAAAGAAGGTTTATTTGGTTCCAGATCCCAGTGACAGCAATGTTCAAACTGTGTGGCTTCTAAATGCATCCGCGGCATGAACCCATGAAAGGCAGCTGACATGCTGGGCGAGGATGCCACAGATGGAGGAAGAGGAGAGTTCACCCCACCTGTCTTAGATAGGGCATCTGTTGCTGTGACAAAACACCATGACCAAAAGCATTTTGAGGTGTGCACTGGTGTGTGTGTGTGTGTGTGTGTGTGTGTGTGTGTGTGTGTGTTTCAGTTTACAACTTGTAAGCCATTGTCTAGGGAAGTCAGGGCAGGTACTCAAGACAGGAATTTAAAGGCAGAAGCTGAAGCAAGGGCAATGGAGAAGTGCTGCTTCCTGGCTTGCTCCTCATGGTTGGCCCAGCCACATTTGTAGCACCAGAACCACTAGCCCAGAGCTGGCACTGCCTACAGTGAACCCAGCTCTCCCTCATCAACCACCATCAACAAGATGTGCCACAGGCTTTCTCACAGTCCAATCCGGTGGGAGCATTTCTCAGTGGAGGTTCCCTTCCCAGATGACTCCAGCTTGTGTCAAATTGACAGAAAGCCATCCCACACAGCTCTTTAAAATTCATTTTGTTTTTGAAAGTTTTTTTTCACTCTGTAGCCCAGGCTGGCCTAGAACTCCTTATGTAGCTCATGCTGGCCTCAAATTCATGATAGTTCTCTTGCCTTAAACCTCCTGGTTGTTGTGGTCACAGGCTTGAAGCATTGTGTCTAGCTTTAGCCTTCCCTTTTCATAGTAACCTTGTCTCCCGAGAGACCAATCTAACTCCAGGAAAAGGCAGACACCTCTCATGAGGTAAGGTCACCTCCCACTCAGCCCCTACTGCCAAAGATCCATCGCCTTTCAGCAGTACCACGACAGGGTCCCAGACCATATGGCACATGATAGTTCAGGGATGAACCACATGTGAACAATATCACCCTTCTAGAAGCAAGTAAATCCAGTTGCATCAGGGACTAATGTTGAATCCTAAATTCCTTTGTGTGCTGCTTTCTCTTGGAGACACCAGGGCAGACGTAGGTTAAGGAATAACCCCAAGGTGACCTGTGGTTTCCAACTGAATAGGAAACCACTCTCGGAAGGAACTTCACTGAGAACCTATTGTGGTAAAGTATGGCCTGGTGGCACAGGCCCTGGGGGGTATCTGCCAGCATACAAAGAAAGTCAGTGACCCAAAAGAATGACACTGCCCCTCCCCCAGCTGGGGGCAGTTGGGGCACCATGATCTTTTTTTCGTTGGTATGTTTGTGTATATGTGTTCATGTGAGTATGCACATGTGAAACTAGAGATTGGTGTCATGTATCTTTGTCAGTGTTCTCCCCTATTTCTGCCTCCTAGCGATAGGTTTGCAGGTGTGCACCACACTGTGGCTTTTACATGAGTGCTGGAGATCAAAATCAGGTACCAATGCTTCTACAACATGTGTTTTATTGACTGAACCATCTCTCCATCCCAAATGCCATCTCTGCAGCAAGAATGCTCATCTTGATGGTCCTGGGGACTTAGGACGCAGAGACTTTCGAGTATGAACACCAGGCAGCATAACTCCAGGGGATTCTGAAAGGAGCTTCAGGTAACACGTACTGATGTGTAGGACGTTCCAGAACATCTGGCAGGTTAGCCCCGAACACTCTTTGTTCTCATTGTGCAGCTGAGGCAGCTGAGGGGCAGAGGTGGGGCGGTGGCAGCCTGTGATGCCTCGCTTTCCTCTGATGCCACAGCACCCTGCAGTAAGGTCCCCAATTCTCTCTTCCAGCTGACATCTGCATCCCCCTACATGCATGAAATATGTAATCCCCTCCTCAGGAGCCTCATGTCACTTCTAAATCAATTCATTGTAGTCTAATCTCCACCTGCCATGGTTTTCTGGGCCAGTGTCATCAGGAAGACCTTAGCAGGTGAGAGAGACTAGAAACTGAGCGTTTATTTTTAGTGTTCCCCCCACCACTGTGAAGCCCACACACACCATGAGCTATAACCGAGGCTTGGAAATGATTGCTGATATACTCAGGGAGGCATGCAAATGGGTGCCGGTCAAACCGCTAGTGGAAAGCGTTAGGAGCTCCTTGACCTGGGCCGAACATGAGGCATAGTCTGGAAGGTCAAGCTTCCCAGACAACAGCAGAAGAGAGACTGGGACCCCAGGAGCTGCCAGTCTGGGTGTCCCAAGAACATCAGCCACAAAAGGTGCAGTGCCGACATCTCTGCCTGGGCTTGGACCCAGCTTCTCTTATCTAGACAGAAATAGTCCAAAACACAAAAAGCCTAGCCTTGCTCTTCCACTAGGCACAGCTAGGGAGCTCCAGAAGCCACTGAGTCCGAGGCCCAGTCTTAGAGTCCCGGTAGAGGTTGCAAAGCCCTGCATGCAATGATCTCAGAAAGCCCACGGAAGACCTTCTGCTAGACCCAGGACTGGCATCATACCTAGCAGGAAGAAGCTACTGTGTCTTTGGCAGCTGCTCTGGCAGGACGCCCACTGGTTCCCACCCTTGGGTCAGCCATGTCCAGCACAGAGGAACATCTACAGCTCTGTCCTAGAGGCTTGAGGTCTCACCTGCCAGACTGGCAGCAATGAGCTTGGAGTACCCTCCTGACTGTTCCAAAGGCCGGGATTCCTCCCCATGGGCAGGGGACTGGAGAACCTCTACAGCATCCCCCTCTAGAGAAGAGCACTTGCTTCCCCACCTTCAAACCATCGAATGTATCTCCGACCACTGCAGTGAAGATGGGAACTGCCACTACTAGAAAAATGACGTTTCCTATCAAAGTAAAAAGCATATTTTTCCAAGGCTTGGGCTTGAGTGGAGTGACAGAAAGCAGAAAGGAGTTCAAAGTTCAACTCAGGCAGATTCTGGCTGTGCGGCATCTGGCAGTTCCCCCCCCCCCCCTCTGTGCTTTAGCTTGTGAATCTGGAAAACAGGTACAAAGCTGCTGTCGCCTAAGCAAGAAGTAACGAGATCTTTTCTGGAACGCACACCACAGTGTTTGGTAGCAGGAAGTGCCCATGCTGTGTCGGTGGTAGGTCTATCTGAGATACTAGAGTGGGTGTTCCTCTCCTTTAGAAGCACACGCATGACATGTTGCCAGGGACTCTTGGCCACTGAAGTGGTGAGCTCTCACCCACATGTAGTGGAGGACTTGCTTTAATGGTGTCCTTCTCTTCCCTCCGTGAGCCAGGAAGCACTTGTTGCAGACAGGGCGACTAGTAGGCGGACCTTTCCCTGCCTGGACCTCTGACGTGGTGTGTGGAACAAAACTTGTCCCAGCCCTACAGGGCAGAGCATGGAAGGCTGAAGTTCTCCCATGATCTAAGCTGCCAAAACTGACTTCCTCAGTCTCATGCAGGGCTGCCGACAACTCCTAACTGACGATCTGATAACCCCGTATCTCCCCATATATCACACAACGTTATTCGTGTAGGACACAGGATGTGGACACCCTGACCTTCTCTCTCTTCCTCTCTTCCCACTGAGCAGTAGCCCAGTCTGCTCTACCCTAGTTACCCCCCTTGTTCCCTGCTCCCTCAGTGCTGTGGTCTGCTCTCAGTGGGGCCGGCATGAGGGAAGCGTGATGAACCAGGAAGAGTGGGCAGCTTGGAGCCCGAGTGCCCTTTGAATCCAACCTGGGCATCCCATCCTGGTGGGAGCTGTGAGCTCCAACACACACACTGTACCACTCACCCCGCCTCCAAGGAGAGAGAGAGGGGGCGTCAAAACTCAGCCTCACCCTAGAGTCAAAAATCTCCACTCCTCTAATGGAACCAGGGAGCTAAGCAGGGAGCTTTCCACACTCTTGTATCAAATGGGAGCTGGAAGGACTGCTCACACATTCTCTGCCTGGCAGAGAAGTAAACTGAGGGGTGGGGAGGAGTGGATCATGCCCGGGTGTACTCTGGGGCAGCAATATACAAGATACCACCACCCTGCTGTCAGCCTAAGCACGGAGCCAAACACCGCTGCAGCAGACTTCTGGAATCCGAAGTCTGTGGTTTAGTAGTCTGAGCAAGGAAGCAGCCCCCATTGATGTAGGTAGGATATCTACTCTCAGAGGACCGTAGGCTCTTCCCACCAAAGATAAGACTCAGAGAGTCCAGACGGCCCTGGCCATTCTGTACATTCAGAAACCCCTTTGCCTTCTCCCTGTCTATTGGATCTTTGTGCAGGCTCTGGGGCTAGAACAGAAAAACAGAATCCAAAAATCAAGACTGGAGATAGGAGCCAATGAGATGGCTCAGTGAGTAAGGTGCTCTCTGTGCAAGTCTGAGGACCTGAGTTCAGATCTCTAGCACCCAAGTATAAGCCAGGCATTGTGGCTTTTGCCTGCAACTCTGGTGCTGGCAAAGCAGCAACAGGAGGCTCCTGGGGTCTTCCTTGTTATTGTTAGCTACAATAACAAGCTCCAAGTTCAATAAGAGACTTTGTCTCAGGGAAAAACATGAGGAGCAATGGAGGACACTCAGTGTAAATATCTTATCTCCACATAAGCTCATAGACTTG
Organism: Meriones unguiculatus; assembly: GCF_030254825.1. Lineage (NCBI taxonomy): Eukaryota > Metazoa > Chordata > Mammalia > Rodentia > Muridae > Meriones > Meriones unguiculatus. The sequence continues at coordinate 3,010,748 of NC_083357.1, read as the reverse complement.
TACACACAGGTGCACACGTAAACACATACTCTTCCACACAGTCCAAAAAGAAAAAGACTGGGGAAGGAAAGTCATGAAAGTTGTCAACAGACGGTCATACTGGGAGTCTCTTCTGGTCCTTCTTCCAAGGTCAAAAGCTCAAGAGAGAGCCTGGCTGTAACGGGACACCTGTTGCCTTCCCATGGTGGTCCTTGTGTCTTAGATGTTGTCTGGCTGGCCTTTCTCTCAGGGATACCTATCTGAGACAAGCTGAGCTTGAATCTCTTTGGCCCTGTGGCAGCTTCTCCACCTTGAGAGACCCCTGTGAGCTTTCTTCCAGCAAGATGGGAGACAGTCTCTGTGAGCATGGTACCTGTGGCACTGGCAGCCATGGTCTGACTGCAAGGCCAGGTGACCGTTGTGTCCTGTTCTGAACTTTCTCAGTTTAGGCACTCATACTCTGTCCTCATCAAATGAGTAGGATATCCACCCATGGCCAGCGTGGGCAGCCCTGCCCTCATGTCTCCACCTCTTTAGACCTAGCCCCTTGCTGGGGCTGGCACTAATTCAAGACACTGCAAAGGCACCTGTGGACAAATAGAAACAAAAGAGACATTGGCAGGGACTGACACGATGTCACAGCCCACTGCTGGCCAGATATCTGCAGCCTCAATTTAACCTCATCCCTTAGAGCAGACCTCACTCCAGGCTGCTCCAGTCTTTCTGGATCTCTGCTTAGACACGTTGTCCATTATCCAAACAAAGCTACAGAGCTGAGCCCCAAGTTAGGAGGTATGGAAACTATTCTGCTTCACGTGGGCCATGGCAGGAACATGGAAGTGGAGAGGAATGATATTTGGGGCCAGTCATTCCAACCCAAACCACAGGCTTACCCCTCTTCTGCCTCCACATGGGAAGATGCTGGCTTCTAGCCGTGAATGATGTAACCCTTCCTGTTTCCTGACTCTTCCCAGTGAACCTGGTTCTGGGACCTGAGCCTGGCTCAACTTTCCCATTCAGCTCCTTCGGTACATGTGTACTCAAACTTCCCCTACTCCTTGCTTCCTCTTCCTCTTCTTCTTCTTCTTCTTCTTCTTCTTCTTCTTCTTCTTCTTCTTCTTCTTCTTCCTCTTCTTCTTCTTCTTCTTCTTCTTCTTCTTCTTCTTCTTCTTCTTCTTCTTCTTCTTCTTCTTCTTTCTTCTCCTCCTCCCCTCTTCCTTCTTCATCAAGCAGCAGCATCTGGAAAGGGAGGGAGGATCTTGCATCAGCCTCTTCACCAGAGTCTCCTGTTGCCAAGGACATTTCCACATACCAGGCTCTGCCTCCCTCCTGCCTGGCAGAGTCTGCTGATCCTGATTCACTATCTAGCCTAGTGCCTTTCACCTCAAGCCCTGTCTCCTGGCTGCAGTTTCTGTGCATTTATAACCCAGATGTCAGTTTAGGTATTTGGGGTCTGGGTACTTAGACGGGCATGACTTCAACCACCAACTCTAAAATCTGAAAAATCCCATAGATCTTTGCCCTTGGCTGCCTCTTACTCCTGGAAAGATCTTCAACACCGCTCTAGACCTAGCCCGTGTCGCATGAGTTCACTGTCTACTGGCGTGTCCTAAATGTTAGAACTACATTGAGGCCATCGAGGGAAAGATGAGGCCAATATTACAACTCAAAACTTCACAGCCCACAAGATACCTCAAGCTCTGTTTTCTCACTCCTCCCTTCCTCTCCTTCCTGGCCCCCTCCCACGAGGCCCACCCTGTAACTCCTATTGAGTCAATCCACCAACTCTTTAACCAATGTGAATCCTAGTTTCAGACTCGGGAATTGGAGGAAATGATTCCCTCATCTCATTCCACATCAATTACTTCTGACCATGGCTTAAGTCCCAGAGCCATTTCTGTCCCCAGCCACCCAGCAAGCTTCTGGGCTCTGGTCTCAGTTAAGTGTAGGGAAGCACAAAGATTTAGTAGCAGACCTTCAAGGGAAAGAAAAGACCCTCATCTCTTTAAAGATTATGCAGCTGACTCATCCTGCATCCTGAAGTTTATGGCACTGTCTCCACAACATAGGGTGGAAGTCATAGCTAGCTGACACCCACCAACCTGGCTCCTGAGGCCCACCCACAGTTACTCCTTAACCCTGGTCCACAGCAGCAGAGCTCAGATCCAGAGACCTCAAAGGAATTTAGGATTCAACATTAGTCCCTGATGCAACTGGATTTACTTGCTTCTAGAAGGGTGATATTGTTCACATGTGGTTCATCCCTGAACTATCATGTGCCATATGGTCTGGGACCCTGTCTTGGTACTGCTGAAAGGCGATGGACCTTTGGCAGTAGGGGCTGAGTGGGAGGTGACCTCACCTTCATGGGAGGTGGCTGCCTTTTCCTGGAGTTAGATTGGTCTCTCGGGAGACAAGGTTACTATGAAAAGGGAAGGCTAAAGCTAGACACAATGCTTCAAGCCTGTGACCACAACAACCAGGAGGTTTAAGGCAAGAGAACTATCATGAATTTGAGGCCAACATGAGCTACATAAGGAGTTCTAGGCCAGCCTGGGCTACAGAGTGAAAAAAAAACTTTCAAAAACAAAATAAATTTTAAAGAGCTGTGTGGGATGGCTTTCTGTCAATTTGACACAAGCTGGAGTCATCTGGGAAGGGAACCTCCACTGAGAAATGCTCCCACTGGATTGGACTGTGAGAAAGCCTGTGGCACATCTTGTTGATGGTGGTTGATGAGGGAGAGCTGGGTTCACTGTAGGCAGTGCCAGCTCTGGGCTAGTGGTTCTGGTGCTACAAATGTGGCTGGGCCAACCATGAGGACCAAGCCAGGAAGCAGCACTTCTCCATTGCCCTTGCTTCAGCTTCTGCCTTTAAATTCCTGTCTTGAGTACCTGCCCTGACTTCCCTAGACAATGGCTTACAAGTTGTAAACTGAAACACACACACACACACACACACAAATGCAAACATCAAGTTGTACTCCCCAGAGGGTAAAGTCAGAGCTGAGCCTGGGATGACCACTGGTCATCTCTCTGTCACTGCAACAATTACCAGACAATTAATTTGGCAAAGGAAAAAGTTTACTCCTGCTTCTGTTTTCATGGCAAGAGTGTGTGACAGAAGGAGCTCTTCACCTCATGGTGTCCAGGAAGCAGTTAAGGGGCATGGTGGTGACATATATACACAGTGATATAGATTCTTCCCATAAGACCCCACATTTAAAAATAGCAAAGCAGGGTGAGACACAAGCCTCTGTTCAGGTCTTTGGAGGACAATCCACATCCAGACGGCCATTGTTTGAATATTGACACTTGCCCCTGAAGACTCCTGTGTGAGGGGCCTGGTGATGGCTTCTTCTCCCTCAGTAGATGCATCCAAAGCTGACTACCAGGAGGTAAGGTCCGGCTGCAGGAAGCAGGTCGCTGGAGGCATACCCTGGAAGACCCTGTCTTGTCCCTGTGTCCTTCTCTGTTTGCTTCCCAGCTGCTGTGAGGTGAGCAGCTTTCCTGTCACAGCCTTTTGCCAGGGTATTCTCCCTGTACACAAGCCCAGAAAAGTGGCCATGTGATCATGGACTGACACCTCCGATATAGTGAGCAAAAAAATGTTTCTCTTTAAAGTTGTTTTTATAAAGCATTTGCCACTGCCAAAAAGAAAAAAAAACTAATAATATAAACCATTAGCATATGTATTTCTAGGCTAAGAGTAGCAGAAAGAATTCCAGAATCTTTACCCAAGAAGAATTTGGTATTTGCTCTAGCCTAAGGGCAAGAAGAAGAAGTGAACATGGCAGGAAACAAAATTAGGAAGGGGCAGCTAGAAGAGGTTCCTAAAGAGAAGCCATGGGGAATGCAGGATGAGGGGCAGAGGTCCTTGTTCCTCTGTGACCCAGGGAGAATGGCCTTCTCCTTGGCTCTCACTCTCAGAGGACAAGGGGAGTTTTAGAAAGAGGTTATGGGGACATTCTGCTAGCTTAAGTGGAGAAAATATCAACTGCGTCCTCCCCCGGACTGATTAAGGGAAAGGGCCTGGTTACAAGCCAGCTTCCTACAAGAGGGGTGGTATGAAGCACACAGTGGGCTCAGCTTATAAATGAAGATTGCAGCTTTATTTAAACATGACTTTTCTCATATATTGTAGAAGATGTGGCAGCTATGAGGATGAGGTTCAGGATGTCAGTGAAGGATGAGGTAAAAGGGATACCTTTACAGTATGTAATTTCTCTTATGGGCCTCCCATAAGTATTTCCTGAAATGCCTATGCCTTCCCAAGTATCTGCCCAGTGCCGGTTGCTCTGTCTGCTCCAAAAGAACTTCACACAAGAACTGACAGAGAGCACCATTGGGGAAACTGAGAGAAGGTAGCTGGTTATGGTCATAGAACTAGCTAGAGCCTAGCCACGTGCCTGTGAGTATCAGAGAGACACCACTCTTCATTCCCTTTGGAATAGAAACAGAGAGAACCTGAATCTGAAAGCCACTCATAAGGAGAGGCTTGGGAATCTGTTCACAGGGCAGAGCCTGACCAGGACACCGCTGCCTGTGGCAGGTGCACTGTCATTCTGAGGGGAGGATTTGGGAAGGCCATTGAAAACCTTTTGAGCATGGGCTGGAACTTAAATGAGAACATGCTGTTCACTGACACCTTGGCCCGGACATCTTCCCTGTAAGGAAAGACGTTGTAGCCTGCTTTCTAAATGAGGGAGTGGAGGCTAAGGAACAGGGGTCCTGAGTGAATTCTGCAACTCAGGCTGAACCTCTATGCCCCAAGGCTTACATCTTTCCTGATCCTGTCAGACATGGTAGCATATTCCTGTACATTGCACACATGTATGTGGGCATGAATGGTGTGATGTTCTTTCAGCATGCCTACAAATATACACATATGCCAAGGCACAAACAGACACACAGGCATTCCTATATATTCAAGTCCTCACAGACATTCTGTGCATATAGAAAAGTACACATACACGCACATACAAAATGCCATGTGTGCATGCATGTACACATCTAAACACACCCATGTACACATTTGCTTCTCATGTATACACATATGTAAATGTGCACATAGTTTTAAAATCTCCACTGGCTTTCCTCATCCTGTGTTGCACAGAAAATTAGTAGATTGGAGCAGTTGCTAATCCCTTTCATTTGGAGGCTCACAGATGACAGGATCAGTCTCCATCACTGCCATGCCTAAACCCCAGGGCTCTCCCTGGTGCTTGAAGAGGAGTCAGGCTGACCCACTTTCTCCAGCTAGTGCCTTTCTCCAGGCTGCTCTGGCTGTGAAGCTGTCATTCTGGTAAATATCACAAGCTCAGTAGGGCGGGTTCTTGTTTTCTAGGCTTCTCCTCTGTGGCTGCCCAGCCAGGCTGATCAAACCAAGCCCCAGGGTCCTGCCCTAAATGCTAGAGTTCATAGATGGGCTTCATCCAGCCAGCATGCCAGCGTCCACAGATGCCCCCAAATCCACTGAGGCCACCCAACTGCTCAACAGTGTTTCTTGAATTCCCAGCTGTGCCAGGTCTAAGACAGCCTTAACCAGCTACGAGCTCTGCCCTCTGGAAAGAAGGTGGTCAGACAACCAGAAACTTGCAGCAGAAGGGGAACCAAGAGTTCTCTGAGCGTGAAGGAGAAAACAATTCGTTCTGCATAGAGGAGCAGGAAGTCTTCTAAATGTCCTTAGATTCTGGGCCAGAATTCAATTTAGAACATGCTGCTTCTAGAATGAAGAAAGGAATTGCACAGCATTGGCTAAGGCCTGGAGATATCAGCAAGGCAGTGAAGAGAGAATGGCTGGGAAACGGTGAAGCCACGCCCTCACAAGCTTTAGGCCCAGAGGAGGACAACTTTGTCCTCTGGGGATGAGAGAGTGGGTGTCTTGGTCTTCTGGCTATGGATCAGAGTCGGGGACACCTTTGTCTTCCAGGTATGGTTCAGAGCAAGAGTTGCAGAAAGGAGCCTACAGTATGGATCATCTGTCCTCTAGCCCTACTCTTACCCACTCTCTGACACATCCCCAGAGGACAAAGTTGTCCTCTGGGCCTAAAGCTTGTGAGGGGTTGGCTTCACCATTTTCCAGCCATTCTCTCTTCACTGCCTCTCTGATATGTCCCTCACTCTCCATACTTTAGAAAAATTATGGGTCCAGAGAAGTGACTGGGCTATGCAAAGTCATACAAATTGTCAACAGAGCAGAGTCTAGCCCCGAGTCCCTTACTCCTTCTGTGGGATCTTTCTAGCATTTTCTGGAGCTTTGCTTTCTTATGTCATTCTTTCAGGTGACAGCCGAAGGAGGCAGCCTGCAAGGGCCCCATACAGAGTTATCCCTTTCTTTCTTTTTTATTTATTTTTATTTTTACAATTTATTCATTTTATATCCCAGTTGTAACCTCCTTCCTCCCTCATGCCCCCTATCCACTTCCCCTAGTCCACTGAAAGGGGAAGTTCTCCTCCCCTGCCATCTGCCCTTAGCTTATCAGGTCTCATTAAGACTGCTTCAGTTATCTTCCTCTGTAGCCTGGCAAGGCTGCACCATTAGGGGGAAGTGATCAAAGAGCAGGCAACTGAGTTCATGTCAGAGACAGTCCCTGCTCCCCTTACTCAGGAACCTACATAGAGACTGAGCTGCCAATAAGCTACATCTGAGCATACATGGTTCTTGGTTGGTGCATCAGTCTCTGCAGGGCTGGCTGGGCTATAAAGAACTCAAGAAATTAGTCACCCCTTTCTTAGGTGGAGCTAAAGGTAAAAGGTTTCACTGGAAGCCCCAAATTTGAGCCTTTTGTTTTAGAATTCTGGTGTGAATAATTTCCCTCTCTGCTGTGAATAATCTCGACACCTAGCCAGTAAATGGGCCAGTTGACCCTGCCTCTTTCTCCAAGGCACCTCTTGATTGCCGGCCCACACTCCGCCCTGTCTGCTCTGTGAAATAGCAGTCGGAGTCTCATTAGGTTGTCAGGACCCGTCAATTCCCCTCTAAGTGGGAAAGCATGGTGAAGAGAGGCTTTGCTGTAGAGCCCAGCCTGCATCTCCACCACCTCCCTAAACAGTTGCCCTGCTTATTTCAGAGTTAATGGCACAGGATGCCAGAACCAAGAAGAGACCCAGTGAGCATGCCCGAGCCTAAGACGTTACCACTTTTGCCAATGCTCACATGCCAAACAAAGAGGAGATTACTGAGGAGAGTCTCAGCTCTCCCACTGCTAGCTCTTCATCCTCTCCTGCATCCCATCATGGCTGTCCAGAGGGAGACACTAGTGACACTTTACTCTTGCCCCCAGGGCTTGAGATGCCTTCAGGGTAAAGCCCTGGTCAGCTACTCTTCCTCTCTTCCCTCATAGGGTCACCATCAGTCAATATGTGGGGACAGGTAAATGAACCCTTTCTTTGCCAGTTCAGACAGCAAGGGCTTCCATACAAGGACACAGGGAACACCAGAGAAGAAGGCTGGGAGCTAAGCTTCCAAGGGTAAGGCTCAGGTAAATGAACCCTTTCTTTGCCAGTTCAGACAGCAAGGGCTTCCATACAAGGACACAGGGAACACCAGAGAAGAAGGCTGGGAGCTAAGCTTCCAAGGGTAAGGCTCAGAATGCCACATTGAACGCAGCTCCCTAAAGACTTTATCTCTATCATAGCCAGAAGCCTGAGGCATGCTCTCAAAAAAACATATCATCCATGCTGGGACCTAGACATCCAATACTGGTTGTCCCAGCAACTGGCTCCGAGGCTGGGACAGAGCTAAGGAAGTAGATCCATGATCTTTGTCACAGGAGTTTCTGTTTCCTCTAGGAAAGCCACACCTCTTTTGCTTTTAAAATAAAATAATATTTTATCCAGACTTGCATTTAATTGATGTTGAGATTTATTTAATCTGTTCTGAAACTATGTTTTAGTCTATGAACCAGTAAGAGAGGTGGGGAGTCAGGCAGAGGTGTGGGAACAGGACCTCTGGACTCACCTCAGAGCCCTTTAAGGAGTATAGATAGCCCAATAGTTAAAAGCACAGGCTCTGGGGATGGCCACCAGGATTTCATGTCATCTGACACATGGTTACACAGTTATGGAACATTTTGAATGTTTCAGTCCCCAGTTGGTGGGGAGACTCTAAAGAAGGTAAGATTTAGCTGTAGAGGGTTCCCTGGGTATCTTGTCTTGGGTCCTCCTTTGTTATCCTTGTCCACTCCTCCTGACTCACCCTTGCTTCATGCTCCTGCCACCACCGTGATGTTCTACCTCACCACAGCCTAGAATCTTATAGCCAAATATTCATGGACTAAACCCGCTCAAACTGTGAGCTAAAACAAATCCCTTCACCTTAAATTGTACTTCCATATGTCCAGAGAATGATCTATAGTTACTATATTTTTGGTTTCAAACACAATTAGCAGATAGAGAGGAACAGCTGATAGACAGGTAAGCATCATCAATCAGGTGCTTGCAACATCCGGGAGCCTGGTTGAGAGAGCACAAAGTAGCACAAAATTTGAGACTGGCACCATACAAGAGAAATTGACTGGGATTGGTCATGGCTTTTTGTCCAAGAGTGAGTTTCCAAGGCTTTCATTTCCACTGTAGGCATTTTTTATCTCAGGAGAGAAACAATAGTAACATTTGTTGGAAACAGTTTACTTTCTGGCTGTCCTGAAGGACTCAATATTTTCAACCCCCTTAGCTGCAGTCTGCTTTGCTTTTCCGTGTCTCTACCACAGAGCTAGGACAATCTGACCCAGTATGAGGGTTTTGGAGAACCCTTGATATAAGCATACTTGAGTCTGTGAGGAGGAATGGTGTCCTCATGACCACAGTTCACTTTTAAGGAACCTAAAGAGCACATGACAATTTACCAGTACAATGTGCATTACCGAGGCTCTTATGCTACCTTGGTCACTTTTGTGTGAAAGGAACACACATGTCCACTCTTCCTACATCCTAGCCTATGTTTTTGCAACAAGTGATGAGAACGACAGCCAAAACCTGCTTAGAGAACAATGTGAGCTAAAGCTGTTTTTCCCAGTTTTCCTGCCTGGGACCAACACTGGTTACATAAAGCCTCAGAACTGTTATCTGAGCCAAGGTCAGCATTTCTCACTGCTGATATTTGTGGCCGGCATTAGTTACTGTGGCTGTGGGTGAACACCTGGCAAGAATTTGTCGAAAGAAGGATCCGTTCTGGCTCACAGTTTGAAAGGGTACAGTCCATCATGGCAGGGACAATATCATGGCTAAGAAGCTCTTAGCTGTAACTCCTCACCTCCTTGCATCTTGAGAGAACAGGATACACAGAGTAGAGAGGAAAGCACACTTCTTAGTCAGTGGAGGACCTTAGCCCATGAGATGATGCCACCCATAATCAAGGAGAGCCGTTTCTCAAATTAAACTCTGAAAATTCCCTCACAAACAGATCCAGAGGCATGAGTCTCCTAGGCAACTCCAAAGCTAGTCAAGTTGACAGGAAAGACTGACCATGACAGGGTTAGATAGTCTCTGGTTTGAATCACAGGGTCAGATGACCTCTGGCTGCACGGGACATATAACAGAAGTGTGTTAGATGACAGAAGGCCACATTCCTGGTCTCTGCTTACCAACTGCCAGTAACATCCTCCTCTCTCTGCCACTGCAACTAGCAGAAGTGTCGCCAGACACTGCCACAGGTTCCCCATGGGACAAAAGTCACCCCAGCTGAGAATCATAGCTACAGAAAGTGGGGGTAATTGTATCTGCTCACAGTGCAACCAAGCAGCCTAGACAAGACACGGAATGTGACAGTTATCATAGCTAGACACTGCGTGGGCCACAGCATCCCTTCCAGGGATGCTTAAACCTACTTTAGGCTCCCATGAGTTGCTCAGTGTTCCCACCTCCCCACAGTATGGCTGAACGCTCTCAGGGTTGGCATTCAGAGTCACCTCTTGCTCCAAATTTCTTGTTTGTGAAAAATTGTTTGTTTCTACCTGTCTCCCTCTTTGCACTTGAGGAGGTTCCCAGCATGAAAAATGGATCACTTTTCTTTATTTCCTCCAAAATCTTGCTCAAAGAATGAGTTAAGCACACAACGGACCCTGAGGGTCACTTGGACTTGAGTCTCAAGGTTCTGAAGTATCCCATGCCTGTCATGACTTGTTCTGAACATTAAAGTGTTTTCAAGTCCCCATCTCAGACTTTTCTTGGGCTAACAAGGTATAACTCTTGACATCCACTCAGACCACAGGCTAGCTTCTAACAGAGCCCTCTCATACCTGTTCTTTAGAACTGAGGTAGGGAATGGGCTGGGTTTCTTCCCAAGCATTCTCCAAGCCATCACTGATGTTGCTATCCCCAAGAAATGCTGACTGCAGTGAAGCATGACCAGATTTATGACTACACTGATGAACTCCCGGGTCAGACACAAAGGAAAACTCTGAGGCAGAGCAGCACATGGGAGCTGAAGCTGAACAGCTCCCAGAAGCACCAGGGCTGCATAAAATGCTCCTCATTTAGTACCTAGGAGAGACAAAAGGAGAGACAAGAGAATTACATCACAAGATAAGCTAAGCATGATCTTTCTACCTGGGGCTAGAGGCCTGGAAAAGCTGCCCCTCTGACAACAGAAAGCAGAAAAGCTATACACCCACTGCTCACAAAATGAACCTACCTCCCCTGAGGATGAATGAGAAAGGGAGCACCAGAGAGAAACTCAGATTCTAAATCTATTCTGCATGCAACAGAAGCCCCAAAGCTAGGTAGGAGGCTTTGGGGGAAAATAGTGGTGACCAGACTAGCCTATATATACGGAATACCCTCATGGGAAAAACTACATCGCTTTTGCAGGACACAGAACTTTCAGAAGCTGGGTTGGCATTAAAATAGTTAAGCAGGTAAGGAAAAAGGAGGCCAGAACAAGGTTCTTCTGCCATACTCCAACAAGAGGTAGAAAGAGAGATAAGGAGAATGGGAGAAGGACTGCCTCAGAGCAATATCACCTACTGGTCTTTCAGAACCAGTCACCTGTGCTTTCTTCCAGTGAAGTGTTTTCTGGATTCTCTGAATCCCCAGTAGGATGTATACTAGCATCCTACAATCAGGTCATGTTTGAAGAGTTGGCCAACATATCAGAAGCTGATAGAAGACTCTAGATATAGAAAGATGTTGCTTAAGGTCCAAAGGAATGGATAATACTTCACCCAAGTAGGCATGGGGAAAAGTGAGATGGAGGAAGCAAATGAACCTTCTTGCTTTTTATGGCTAGAAGTATCTCTTAAGTTATAATTCAGTAAATAAGATATAAAGGGATATTGTGTGTAGTTACATGCCAGCCAGTGGAAGAGCTAAAAATACTCCATAAACCTTCCAAGTTATTGGAGAGGAAGCCAATACATAGATCAAACCATAGAAGGCTAGAACATGAAGCAAGACTTCTCCAGGAAACATTACAATTACTGGGTATTATATAAAATCATATAGCAGGACTGCCTTCAAATTAGCCCCATTGTATCACCAAATATAATGAGATAACTTCATGCAATATTTAAAAGACACTAAAATTGGGGGATCAAAAATAAAATAACCAACCCAAGTAGGAAAAGAACCTGTGTTCCCAGATCGGGTCTCAACATCACCCCTGACTGGTCACACTGAGTTAGAAAGGTTCTCGGGCTCAGAGTGGCTTCAAGATGGTAGCAGACATGAGCATGCACCCCCTCTATTTCCAGGGTCACCCTGGAATAAGGAGAGTCCCCTGTATCTATCCTTCACGCTGTTTAGAAAAGCATCAGAATAAACAGCTCAGAAGAGCTGCTGGACTCATGTTGAAGGACTCATCTAGAAGCCTCCAGCCCCATTAAGCCACTAGAGGAATACAAACTAAGTCCTAAGTTTCCATACTTCTGTTTGATACTCCAATTTGCTCTCTGCTGGTATAATAAACACCACGATAAAAAGCAAACTGGGGAGGAAACAGTTTATTTTATTTCACAGCTTACAGTCTATTTAGAGAAAAGTCAAGGCAAGAACCTAGAGGCAGGAACTGACGCTGAGACCTGAGGGAAGAATGTTGCTTGCCTGCTGCTCCTCATGGCTTTGCTCAGCTTGGTTACTTATATAATCCAGGCCCACATACCTAAGGATGGTACAGTCGTAGTGGGTTGGGTCTTCCTACATCAATCAATGAACAATAAATGCCCCTCCCTCCACATAGCCACGTGGCAATCTGATAGAGGCAATATCTCAATTGAGATTCCCTTTTCCAGGCTGTGTCTAGGTGTGTTTAAAGTTGGCAAAAGTAAGAATGGCACGCTGAATACTAAGAAATCAGAGACTGTCCATGCAAAGGGAGAGAGTATGGGTCATCAGAACCTTTCATGTGAAATGAAATAGTGGAAATGTCAATTTGTAGAACCATACTAGGGAACACACAGATGTTATCTTACAAAACATAAAAACACTTGTGGGCTGGGAAGATAGTTTAATGGTTAAAATGTTTACTACACAAGCATGAAGAACTGAGTTCAGATCCTCAACACCCACATAAAATCTAGGAGTGGTGGTACATGTCTGCAGCTCTAGTGCTGGAAGGCAGAGACACATGGCTCCTGGGAACTCCATGATCAGCCTGTTCAGCTCAAATGGAGGGCTTCAGGTTCAGTTAGAGATCCTAGCTTTAAAACTAAGGTAAGAGAGAGAGACAGAGACAGAGACAGAAAGAGAGACACACACAGAGAGAGACAGAGAAAAAGACAGAGACAGACAGACAGAAAAAAGCCAAAGTTGAGAGAGAGAGAGAGAGCTGAAGTTGACCTCTGTCTTCCTTTAGTATTTCTACAGCAAGTCCATGCCCCGGTGAAGTCCCAAGGGAAAATCAGGCAAATTCATGCCAGAGAGCATCAGTGAGTGTAATTGTCACAAAGACACTCTTCATAGTAGCCAAACCATGGAAATAACCAAGAAAGCCATAAACAAGACAAAAGCTTAATAAATAGTGGTATATTTACAAAATGGAATATTACATAATAATCAGAAAGAAAAAAACACTGTAGCTTCATGAAGTAATATTTATAAAATACCATAGTGAGTGAAGAAAATGCCCAGAGACTATATACTGCCCAATACCATGTTTGCAGAGTCATTAAAAGAAAATCCTAAATATTAGAGTTTTAGAAAAATAACTAGGGTGCTGCAGAACTACATTCATAATGAAAGTTTGACTGCCCAAGCCATCGTTAAAGGTAAAACATGAGTTGTTGTCTCTCATAATCAGGAACAAGACCCAGCTGTCTGCTTCCAACACTGTACTCAAGGCTGTACTGGAGGTTGTAGACAGAGTAACAAAGCAAGAAAAAATTTAAAATGGCATTCAGATCATAAAAGAATAAAACAAAACCGTTTCTAGGTGACAGGATCATGTGTATAGAAAATCCTACGGAATTCACTAAAAGTCTATTTGAATTAATCAGTTCAGAAGGTTTGTAAGATGTAAGATCAAAATTACAAGTCAACCAAATTTCTACAAAATAGTAATAAACAATCCAAATATGATATTAGGGCATGAGTCCATTTGCAACTAAGCCTCGGAGAACAAAACCTGTAAAGGTGATTTAAACAAAAGACATATAAGACATACACTGAAGTGTCCTACCATAGTTGTGGGCTGGAGAGATGACTCAGGGGTTCAGGGTACAGGCTGCTCTTGCAGAGGGCCTACATGGCCATTCAAAACCAGCTGTAACTCCAGTTCCAGGGCATCTGGCGCCCTCTTCTGGCCTCCTTTGGGCACTGCCCACAGATGGTACATATACATTCGCGAGAGTCAAATGCTCATACACATAAAATAAAAAAAAAATTTTAAATCTTTTCAAAAGCAAATAAACAAGTAACCAGTGAAAAGAGATGAGAGTCATGTACACATGATGGAATTTTCACTAAGCAAAGGACTTGATAGTTTTACCTCTGAGTCCCTAGCGTCTAAACAACACAAAACTCTGAACCTGGATACCAGGGATCAGCGACTGTAGGCTACTGCTGAGGTAGCACTGCACACAGAAAGCCGTGCCCCACAGGAGCTGCACAGCCACACTTGGTCTATGCTACCCTGAGCAAGAACAAACTAAAATAACTCAATTTAAAAGTCAAGCAGGGAACAATGTATGAAGCATGAGGAAAGCAGAAGGAAGGAATTAGTGAGGATAAGAGTGCAAATAAACCAATTATAAAATGAGAGACAGAGAAATTAGTACATTCAAAAGCAAGCCCTTGAGGTGGGGGGTCCTGTGTGCTTGAAAAAAGTGCAACCACATTAATACAAATGATGAACTCACAAGTATGTACATACAAATGTAGACATAAAAGTGGAGATTTCACAGGCACTGATACAAGTGACTACAGGACAGAGGTTACTCAGTTAAACCTGTAAATGAACTTGAGAGTCTGGGAGACCAGGAACTTGCTATATAAATACAATGTATACAGGCTAAGGAGACGGCTCAGGGGGCAAGATTGCCTACTGCACACAAGCACAAGCACTCAAGCTCAACCCGATGGTGTCCTCTAGGCTCTGCATGTATGTGAGTGTGTGTGCCCTGCCCTACCACTGTCCCCTTATTCTTAGTCTTTTGAGGAAGTGTCTCCCGATGACTGTGGAACTCACTGCGTCTCAGCTAGGCTGGAGGCCAGTGAGTCCCAGTGGTCCTTCGGTCTCCACACTCCCCACCCTGCCCATCGTCAGTGGTTGGTGTTCTGAATATAAATGCCTGCATGCGCATGTGCACACACACACACACACACACACACATACACACACACACACACACCCCATCTATTCAATAAAATTTAAATAAAATTTATATATTTAGAATTACAGAATGATGAAACCAATAACTGGAGAATACATTGGGGAAATTACTAAAGTGTTCTTTTCCTACTCCTGTAAGTTTCAAATTGGGAGTATCTCAAGAAAAAAAAATTAAACTTTTTTTTTTTTTTTTAAACCATAGTCTTTTGGTTCTTGGGTTGTCAAACATTTTTGGATTTAACACCATGACATAATAATAGGTTGACATGCTGTTGGATGAAATCATGCTGGAGGATCCTTTATGTCCTTTATCCAATTGCCCAAGGAAATAATGTCTTATAAAATCATAGAATTAATGCTCTTATCAAAGTAGAGGACCCAGGTTCAGTTCCCAGCATCACATGGCAGCTCCCGCCATTTGTAATTCCTGTTCCAAGGAATCCAGTGCCCCCTCTGGCCTCGACAGGTGCTATGCATATGTGGTGCATATACAGACAAGGAAGAATGTGAAAACCCATGCATGCAAACACACACACACACTAAATCCCAACACAACTTTCTAGTTCTCTCCTCCATTTCTTCCTCCTTTGCTAGCCCAGTGACTGACATTTTCTTCATTTCTACCATTCTGTTCTCTAAATGAGTGTCATGTAAACTAAATCACATGGTACTGTAAACCATTCATGGCTATCTTACTTTTTCTCCACATGGTTCTCTATAGCAGGGGTCCTCAACCTTTATAATGCTGTGGCCTTTTAATACAGTTAATACCCTCATGTTATGGTAACAACAAACATTACATTATTTTTTATTTTTGTTGCTGCTTCATAACTGTCATTTTGCTATTGTTGTGAACTGTAATGTGTTTGTGTTTTCTGATGGTCTGAGGTGACCCCTGTGAAATGGTTGTTCAACCCCCCAAAAGGGAAAGCAATGCACACGTTGCGAACTGCTGTTCTAGAAGGTCATCCAGCTTGCTCCTATGTCAGTACTTCTTTCATTTTAATTGCCAAGTATGCCAGATAATGCCAAGGCCAATCAATGTATGGCTATACCAAGTCCAACACCCATATAAGAGCTGATATGATCCCTATGATGATGAAGAGGAGATAGGAGAATCCCTGGAGCTCACTGGTGGCCCGCTCAGCTGAATCGCTGAGCTCCAGGTTCAGGGAAAGACATTATCTCAAGGTATAAGGCAGAAAATGATAGAGGAAGACGCTCGACATTCCCACTCAATTCTGCCATGCAATTGTGTGTATGAGTGTGTGTGTGTGTGTGTGTGTGTGTGTGTGTGTGTGTGTGTGAAAGAGAGAGAGAGAGAGAGAGAGAGAGAGAGAGAGAGAGAGAGAGAGAGAGAGAAAGTAGAAATGAACTCTTCTGGTTTGAAGCTATTAAATGAAGCAGCTAAGACCATTTATGTACAGGTTTTATTACAAAACATGTTTTTAATTTTCTAGACTAAATGTCCAAAACAGCCCTAGCTAGGTAGTTTTGTAGTTAGATACTTAATTATCTCCTAAGTCATAGAGATGCTTTCTAAAGAGGCCTCTGAGCCTCGTGAGAGATCACTCCTCTCAGCTCCCTTGGTCTTTGTTCTTGCTGCCATTTGGGCCAGTCTTTCTGACTGGTGTATGCCGAGCCCTCCCTTTGGTTGTGCTTTGCCTTTGCCGGATGGCTAGCGATGTTAATCATCTTTCTGTGTGTTCACTGGCAATCTGGATATCCTCTTCCGCGAACTGCTCATTTGTGCTGTGCTTTCTAATCGAATTACTTGTTTTTCTTCATTGTTGTTTTTAAGAAGTCTTTCTATATTCCAGGAAAGTCCTTTGTCAGACACATGGTTTGTAGATCCTCGTGGTCTGTAGTTTGTCTTTCCCTCTGCTGAACAGGAAAACACATTTGATGATCCTGGATGATGGGGCTCAGCTTATCAATATAACCACAGGGATCTCATGTTTGGTGTCCAGTCCAGGAACTCTGCATACTCCATACAGCTAAATCCTGCATGCTTTTTATAAGTTATATAGTTAACGTTTTACATAATCCATTTGGAGTTTAATTTTATACATGGTATGACATTTAAACTTGTATTCATTATTTTAACTATGAATATCCAGTCATTCCAAGACCATTCACTGCAAAGTCTCCATCAAACTACCTCCACACTGTTGTCAAACATTAGTAAGGCACATTGGTTTGGGTCTATTTCTTCCTCTTTATTCTACTCCACTGATCTATTACTGCATGAACCTCCACCTGTACCACAATGCCTTTTAAAAAAATGTTAATTTTTAAATTTTTATTAATTACAGTTTATTCACTTTGTATCCTACCTGTAACTCCCTCCCTCTTCCTCTCCCAAGCCCATCCTTTCTCCCTCTTCTCCACCCATGCCCCTCCCCCAGTCCACTGATAGGGGAGGTCCTCCTCCCCTTCTTTCTTATCCAGGTCTCATCAGGACTGGCTGCCTCTGTGGCCTGGTAAGGCTGTACCCCCCTGAGGGGGAGGTGATCAAAGAACAGGCCAATCAGTTCATGTCAGAGACAGTCCCTGTTCCCATTACTATGGAACCCACTTGGACACAGAACTGCCATGGGTTATATCTGAGCAGGGGTTCTAGGAGATCTCCATGAGTGGTCCTTGGATGGAGTATCAGTCTCAGAAAAGACCCCTGGGCCCAGATATTGTGTTTCTGTTGCTCTCCTTGTGGAGCTCCTGTCCTCTCCAGGTCTTACTACCTCCCACTTCACCAGCATTGATTCGGCTGATCTGGCTGGCGAGGTGGGTGTCCCCTTCCTCCTTCCCCGCCCCACGTGCACCCCTCCCAAAGCTGAAGCTGCGTGCTTGGTCGAAGAGGATGACCTTCCTGGAGTTCCCTGCTAGAACTCCAAACAAGCTCACGGCCCGCAATGCCTTTTTAAAAAGTATCTTTGTGCTGCGCATTCAAGTCTTCAGCGCCCACAGGACTAGCCGATTTCTCTATCTCTTCTTGGCTCAGTTTGGTAGTTTGTGATTTTAGAAAAAGAAGATGTTGTAATCTGACAGATTTATGCAAATCTATTCATACTATTCCCTTATCACTATGTTAATAGAATTGTATATGGTGTGACCAGGGTCTTTTTCTTTTTTATATCAGCAATTTATTTTTCCCTTTTTGTTTTTTTCAGCCCAGCCTGAGGTTTCAAAGTTTTATCATTATTTTTTTGGTAGAAGAACTGGGTTTTGTGTTTCATTAAAATTTTCTCTCTTGTTTTCCTACTTTCAGTTTCATTGATTTCAGATTCCATCTCTATTACTCCTTTACTCTGCTTGCTTTGGTTTTGTGCTCTTTGTTTTTCTACCTCATCTAGGTGGGGATTGGAGACTTTCTTTTTTTCATGACTGAGGCATTCTGTGCTGAGTCCCTCTTATCACTGCTCCTGCTGCCCACGTCCATCAGTCTGCTTTATTTTCCTTTTCTTTCCACACGTATTCTTAGCCTCTTCCTGTGAGATTCTTATTGACCTATGGGTGATTTGGAGTTGTATAAGTAGTGGACATTCTCTGTTGGACAGTTGGTCCCCTGCCCCACAGTCTCACTGCACTACTCCCCGATCTGGCCACTTCAAGCTGCATTAGAATAAACTCGTCCACGGAGGAAAACAAACGTCTTCCTGGGTTGATTCTTTCTAGATCTTTTTTGTGGGTTTTTTGGGTTTGGTTTTTTTTTTTTTTTTTTTTCGATTTTAGGTTTCAGAAGTAGAAATATAATGTACATGCTCATGGATTTCAACTTGGCTTTGTATGACAGTCTCATCACTCTTTGAATCTTCTGGTGTCTTCTGCTTTACAGGAGAATCTCAATGACAGATATGTTAGATCTTCTGATGTTGTCAGCAAATGCCTGGGAGTTCACTTTTTTCCTATTTTCTCTGTGGACCAGATTCGGTATATTCTGTTGACCTGCCCTCCATCTCCCTAATTATCATTACCCTTGTTCATCTCCACTCTGCTTTTGAGCCCATCCAGATAGATTTTTATTTATTATCATATTTTCTATAATATCCATTTTTTTCTTGCTCTTCAAGCTCTGGTTCTTTACTGAGATTTTTTTTTTCATTTGATTGAAGAGAATTTGTAATTACTTATTGATGAATTTTTATAATGACTGCCTTAAAATCCTTGGCACCTACTTCTGATCTTTGAGTCATCTTTCTGCTGATTGTCTATTATTACTCAGTGTGGTTTTCATACTTGATACATGACTTGGTTTGGGTATTGCTGTAACTTGGGCTCTTTGGATATTATGTCATGCAACCCAATTCTATTTGACTCTCTTCTCTATTAAAAACCAAGCTGTCCCTTTTCAAAGATATAACCGAGGGCTGGAAGAGTAGGTGTGCTCAGCTCCCAGCTGTGCCTCACAGCCACTAAGGGAGGCTAAAGTGAAGGGCTGACTCACTGGCTCTGTTGCTGGAAGCTGGGGGAGAAAGGTGAGACACCACAGAGATGACACCAGGAAAGGAAAATGGAGGATCCAAGTCTTCCCTCCCAATATCCCACTTCCCTGTGTGATGATCAGGGGGTAGAATATTCTGTTTCTCTTTGGGATCCACTAATGCTAGAGTAGGAGAGAAAAAAAGGTATGGATTCTTTCCTCTTACAGGGCCTTTCCCTTGCTCTGTGAGAGGGAAGGCTCCGCTCCCCACTTGAGGCCACTGATACTATCATGGGGGGAACTGGCAGGCAGATTGTTTCCTCTGGGAAAGGAATTAAAGAGCAGCTCCCCACTCAACCCAGCCAACACTGTCTTGGCACAGAAATTGGAGCTGTGCCTAGTTCCCTAGTTCCGCTGGGGAAAATGAAAGGTCTCTATTCCTCCCCACTTGGTATCACTCAGAAGAGGGATCAGAGCCCTTTCTGTTTCTGTGAAGTAGAGGGAGACATATGAAAGCCACTGGAAAGCCAGTTCCTGGCTCCAGTCTGTAAAACTACATGCACTTGCAGGTGAGGATTTTTTTTTTTTACTGGTGCTCAGCTGGAGTAGGGCAGGTATTGCAACCAAAGTTCTCTGTCATTAGACCGCCGTTTCTGGTCCTTTAGTTAAGGGTAATAGGCTCTCTCTCTCTCTCTCTCTCTCTCTCTCTCTCTCTCTCCTTTCCTGTTGAAGTTTATAGGTCAGAAGCTTCAGCAGCACCTGACTAGGATGTGTGAACAATAAGAAAACTCTAGTGGACACCATCTTACTCCTCTAGTCTCAAAAGCCCTTTCTCGCCCCTTCCTCCTACACCTACCTGTCCTCTTCCATCAAGAGTTCTTCAGTTTTAAGAAGGGCCTGGGGTAAAAGGAAGTGGATTTTACACTGGGGTATGGAGCAGTCTGTGTGGTTTTTTTCTTGTTTAGTAAGTGAATATTACTTTCCTCCCCACACCATCCGGGTGAGGTTTTATTTCAGCACTAGTTGTCTGGTTCCCCACCATCCAGGTGAGGTCTTATTTCAGCACTAGTTGTCTGGTTCCCTGACGCCATGCTGATATCCACTGATTCAAGCAGTTTCTGAACTGACGACTACCAGACAGCCTAGATGGTCTCGCCGGCGGTTCTGAACCTTTTAACACAGTTCATCGTGTTGAGGTGAGCACCCCCCCAACCATAAAATCATTTTCTTTGCTACTTCATAACTGTAATCTTGCCACTGTCATGAATTGTGATTAAATAGTTTTGGAGATAGAGGTCTGCCAAAGGGCTGCCACTACTTCAAACACAATTGCTGAGCCCTAGGCTGGGGTACTTCTGAAACGCCAGCTATAAATACAGTGATCCACATAACTGCATCCCACCCAGGTTCAGTGCTCATGAGGATGACCCCAGAGCTCAGGGCAGCACGCCATCTGTGTTTGCAGGTACGCCACCAAGTCGACAGCTTGGAAGCAGCTACACTGGAAGAGAGGTCTAGGGGAAAGTGTGAATGGGGAGAGTTGCTTGGAACGCCCATGCCTGCAACCAGGAATGCTCCTGGCCCTGCCATTTCACATTGCTCAACAGGCTCCACCACATAGACTCAGTGGATTAGGCCATCACCATTAGTGGGTGGAAAAATGAACTCCACTCTCTCCCGGATTCCTGGACGTCAGAAAGTTCCTGTTCTAGAACCAAGACCTGGTCCTTCTAGACCAGACCCCATCCTGATATGGTCTAGAGACCGCCAGTCACCATGTTAGCATGCAGATGTCACTCTTGTTACTTGGGAGATTGCAAGGGGTTTAGAGATTCTGTGCCAGGTATGGGAAGGAGGGGTTACAAATGTAACTTTTATTCTATCTCACCATATTTCTCCATTTAGAGCTACTTAGGGTGTCAACTTGGCATCTTTGTCTGTGCTGGACAGTTTTCATTGCCAACATGACAAAATCCTAGACATACCTGGGAAGAAGGAATCTCCATTGAGGAAAGGTTTGCATCAGATTGGCCTGTGGCCGTGTCTATAGTACATTTTCTTGATTGACAATTGAAAT
This sequence comes from Meriones unguiculatus, assembly GCF_030254825.1. Classification (NCBI taxonomy): domain Eukaryota; kingdom Metazoa; phylum Chordata; class Mammalia; order Rodentia; family Muridae; genus Meriones; species Meriones unguiculatus. Next base: position 2,989,506 of record NC_083357.1, on the reverse strand, counting down.
AGGAGAGCCATCTCACTGTGGGTGGTGCCATCCCGAGGCTGGTAACCAAGGGCTGTGTAAGACAAGTAGCTGAGAAACCAGAGGGAGGAAGCCTTTAAGCACCACTCCGCCACCATTTGTGCTTGTGTTTCTGACTCCAGGTTCTTGCCTTAAGTGCCCGCCCTGGTTTCCCCCAGTGATGAACAGCAGAATGTAAGAGGAAATAAACTCTTTCCTCTTCGGGCTATTTTTGGTCACATTATCATAGCAACAGAAAGAAGAGTGTAACACTGCCCTTCCTATGGAGTAGACAAAATCTTTCTCTTCCCTTGTAAACAGGTTTTCCTCTCAGGTTTCATTTCATAAAATGCCAGAATCTAGTAAACTGACCGTTGGGAAATTTTGCCTTATGCTATGCTTCCCCCCAACTCTGAGAGAGCCGTTGGTTTCTTTGCTCTGTGCATCCTCTTGCAACCTCTGCAAAGTCTGGATCACCAGCCTTCCCATCACACATAAAGCCAGAAAAGTTCCCCACTGCAAAAGGGACTGAAAAGAGCCAGATTTCTTTCCAAATGATCCCTTCTCCTGAGACTCAGCCTCACTACCTTCTGTTGTTAATGTCTGCCATGCTGAAAAACGGCTTCTGTACTGCACAGCCATTTTCAATATTTTTAGTGAGATTGTCATAAACCGTGGCATCCCATACAAAGATAATCCTATTACTATTTCAACTGTTCCAGAAGGATTGGTCCTCTAGAACATACATAAGCGAGGATAGTTAACATTTAATCCAGGTGATATGAAACACACAGTTTCTAAGTCAGGTTTATTTATAAAAGTTGGTACAAAAGAAAAATCTCTATTCAATGAAATCTCACAGCACATTACAAGTATATGATACAACAAAGCAAGGATCTTTCCCGGAGCTCAAGGGGCCATTTAAACACACTGCAGTAGTTAGCAGTAAGAACACATTCCTCTAGTTTGATAACAAAAATTCCAATGTAAACCTGAAAAAAAGAAAAGAGAAAAACCTCCAATAAAACAGGAAACTATTGACACAGCTTCCTCTGAGAAGGTGGAAGTTGGAACTGTCCTGAATTTGTTAAAAAGCAAAGGTTCCCAATAACATACTGTTTTTTAAATATTCTTCAAACACTGACCTTTTATTAAAGAAATATGTGCAGTAATGGAATAATCAGAAAACAGACAAAAACTACTGCATGTCAGATGAGACCACCCTGTCTTTGTCTGGAGATCTCAGAATAACTAATTGATAAACTGCTGATAGAATTTAAAAGGGGAGACTGGCGTGTGACGTGTTGGTTAAGATCACTGAAGACCCGGGCTAGGTTCCCCAGTCCATATCAGGCTGCTTACAACTGACCTCCTCTAAAGTTCGGGGAGATCTGGTGCCTTCTCCTCCTTCTGCAGGACTTGCACACATGTGCTGCACATACCAACAGGCAGGCACATGCACATGTACATACATTTAAGAAACGTACTTACTCTTCATATTCATGAGTATTTTGCCTGCACCCTGTACAGCACCATGTGTGTGCAGAGTCCAAGGAGGCCGGAAGAGGGCCCTGGATCCTCTGGGGAAGAAGTCACAGATACCTGTGATATTTGTGAGGTAGATACTGAGAATCCAATCCAGGTTCCCTGCAAGAGCAGCCAGTGCTCTCAAACGATGAGCCATCACTTCAACCAACAAACAGAGGAAGGAAGGAAGGAAGGAAGGAAGGAAGGAAGGAAGGAAGGAAGGAAGGAGGAAAGAAAGAAAGAAAGAAAGAAGGAAAGAGAGAGGAAGGAAGGAAGGAAGAAAGAAAGAAAGAAAGAAAGAAGGAAGGAAGGAAGGAAGGAAGGAAGGAAGGAAGGAAGGAAGGAAGGAAGGAAGGAAGGAAAGAAAGAAAGAAAGAAAGAAAGAAAGAAAGAAAGAAAGAGAGAGAGAGAGAGAGAGAGAGAGGAAGGAAGGAGGGAGGGAAGAAGGAAGGAAGGAAGAATGAAGGAGGAAGGAATAAAGGAGAAAGGAAGGCAAACCACTGGGAAGGCTACATTGTGGTCTAGGTCTTGACTTGGACCCTCAGGTACTTGTGTGAATGCATATTCACCAGCCTGGGACGCTATCGGGTGGTGGAACCTTTATGGGTATGGTCTGGTGAGAGGTCTTTAGGTCACTGGATGTGTATCCTTGAATGAATACTAGAATTCTAGGCCCTCCTCCTCATTTATAAGAAGGCCTCTGCTAGGTACTCCTGCCATAGCTGGTACCACCACAGACCCAAAGGAACAAGGATAGAAACTCTTGAAAATATGAACCAACTGCTCACTGAGAGTTAACCATGCCATTAACAACGTGATGAAGGAAAGAATTCTCTTTTAACTTTTATTAATTATGCCTTATTCACTTTGTATCCACCCATAAACCCCACCCTCCTCCCCTCCTAATCCCACTTTCCCTCCCCCTTCTTCATGCATGCCCCTCCCTGAGTCCACTGATAGGGGAGGTCCTCCTCTCCTTCCTTCTGAACCTAGTCTATCAGATCTCATCAGGAGTGGCTGCATTGTTATCTTCTGTGGCCTGGTAAGGCTGCTCCCCTCTTGGGGGGGGGGGGAAGTGATCAAAGAGCAGGCCAATCAGTTCATGTCAGAGACAGTCCCTCTTCCCATTACTATGGAACCAATTTGGACACTGAACTGCCATGGGCTACATCTGTGCAGGGGTTCTAGGTTATCTCCATGCCTGGTACTTGGTTGGAGTATGAGTCTCTGGAAAGACTCCTGTGTTCAAATTTTTTGGTTCTGTTGCTCTCCTTGTGGGGTTCCTGTCCTCTCTAGATCTTACTATCAAAGCAGATGCTGAGACTTATGACCAACACTTGGGCAGAGTGTATGGAATCTTATGAAAGAAGTGGGAAATAGTAAGGAAAGAATTCTTATTCACAGTTGCAGAAATGTGTGTATATTGTGGTGGGGAGGCCAAGGCAGAACAGATCAGCTCCAGTTCTGGTGGCCAGGAAGCAGACTAAAGAACAGTGCTGTCAGGCTCTTGCCTTTTCCTTTCTTCTCTTTGCTATGCCCAGGCCCCTATCCCATGAGCTGGTGCCCATCTCATTCAGAATGGCTCTTTCTTCCCCTCATTCATGTCATGGTAATGATCTCACTGGATACCCAGATATGTGCCTCCACCCTCCAAAGATTCTAAATCCCACCCAAGGGATAACAAACATCAACCGCCACAAACAATTTCTTCCTGTAAGTTGCTTTAGCTCATGTATTTTGTCACAGTAGCAAAATCCTGACTGGAAGAGGCTGTTTGCATAATTAATTTACCAAAGCTCTTTCTCTCCATAAAACCAATAAAAACAACATAGACCGTATAATAGAGCCCATTTCTTAAGCAAGAAATGCTAACACACAAAGGAATAAATACACTAAGCAATGTGAGAGAGCCACATGAAAAAAGTTTTAAGTGGGTAGAACATGAATGAAAGGCAGGAGAATGGAAAGACACATCATCTTTTTATTTCATTAAGAATACAGCATTGTGAACACTAACAATGGCAAAAATACATTAACAATTTAACACAATCCCAACAAAATAATCATGTGACTCTCCTACAGAGAGCAACGTGGCTTTGATCTTACATTGTTAATTCTTGAAACAATTGCAAACTTTCTGAAATTTAGAAGTTAAGGTTAATAACTCCTCCTTAAACCACTGGAAAGAGCCGGAAGCAGTAAGACCAGTCACCCTTGAATGGTCTACTACACTCTGCGTTCTCATGATGCTCATGATACTATAAAGAAAGATATTGAAATTGAGATGCAGTTGCTGGTATTGACCCTGAATGAAGTAAACTTGACTAGAGCTGGGTCGTGATGTGGATGAGACTGTCTATGATAGCAGCTCACATGGGGGTCGGCTATCAACACAAGCTTGCCCAGAAACAACTGCTATCGCCCTAGAGAATGCCTCTGCAAGGCCGTGACAAATGGCTGCTCAACCTTGGGCTTGTTATCTCCCCACGAGTTTCCTGGTTATGCCTCCTTGTGTTCAAGGAATATGATTTTCAATAATTCACACCATCTCCATTTGGGCTCTGAAAGCTTCCCTGCGTCTCCTTTGGATATGCCATGGTTTCCCTGGTACATTTCATAGTTCATAATGTGTCCTCTTTTTTTAATTTCTAGATACCACTCTCTCTAGAGTTTCTCCGTGTTACTGCACGGGGGTTGGTAAAGGTTGGTGGTGCCGTTGACATAGAAGAGGTGATATTTTAGATGGTCACCACCGAATGGTGTGAGCACATTCCATTCAGGAGCCATCAGCTGGGGCTGGAGAGGTGGCTCAGCGGCTAATAGTGCTTGCTGCTTTTCCAGGGGACCCAGATTCAGTTCCCAGCATCCACATCAGGCAGTATCACCTGTAACTGCAGCTTTGGGGAACTGATGCCCTCTGCAGGCTTCTGCAGGCTCTGCATTCACATACAAACCTACACACAAGAAACTCACATTCATAATTAAAGAGGAGTCAATAATTGTCCCCAAAATATCCTGTAAGGTAAAGATTGCCATGTTTAAAACATGCATGTTTATGCCGCATTTAGTCACCATGCCCTGTCAGTCTCCTTTGCTATGACTCCACTCCTTTGATGGCCTTGACTTTGATGGCCTTGATCTCTCAAAGATTACAGATTGCTTTTCGATTTGTTTGATAATTCCTTATAATTATATTTGGATTATGAATTTTCCACATGATTATTTCAGATATAATGTTCCCTTATAGCATCTTTTTTATTTTATATTAATTTATTTGTGTGTGTGAGAAAGAGAGAGAACAAGAAAGAGTGTGTGTGTGTGTGTACGAGCATGTGTTCAACTATTTACGTGTGGAAGACAGAGCACAACTACCAGAGTTGGTTCTCTCCTTCCAATGTATGAATTCCAGAGATCAAACTCGGGTCCTAAGCTTGGTGAAAAGTGCCTTTACCTTCTGAGCCATTTAGCTGCCCTCCTCCTTACTGCATCTTGCTGGGTGGTACATGATTTTAATTTGCCCCAGTGTTGATGATACTGCACTGCCTCAACCAATGTGCCGTTACCAGGCTTCCCATGGTAGGTGCTCTCTGCCTGTTTGTAATGAACGTGTATTTAAAGGGTAGGTGTTTGAAACCACATAAATATTCCATTCCTCATCAAACATTAGTTTATTCATGAATTCATTTGTATACATAGTAACTCATACACTCCTCTTTTATCCTAATTTGTAATATGTAACAATCATTTTAATCTAGTTTCCAGTTTGACCTCTGGTCTCCCCCTCAAGCTGGTTTTCACATTGTTTGCAAAGGCCTTAATCATTATTTGAATCCTTTCTTGTTTCTTAGCAACAAGCCCCAGCTCCATCACTTCTCCAAAAGTCCTTTCGTGGAAATATATGGAGAGTATCTTCCAGTGACACTTATTATAGACTGCAGACATGTGTCATGGCATGACAACAGGATTTGCATGTAATTATGGCAGAAAGGACTTTTTTGAGATGGGCATTTACTTTGGATCATCCAGGTGTGCTCTGTACTTGGGGTAACCATGAGAATCTTAGGTTAAAGAAGGAGGCTGGAGAGTTAGAGGCAGAAAGAAAAATGAGGATGGAAGCCAGGGTCATAGTGATGGTACCTCAAGGATGAGAAGTCACTCTTGTGACTTCTGGAAGCTGGGCCAGGAAAAAGCAAGGCTTCTCCAGAACCTTAGAATGACTGCTGTCTTCTGGCTTTCCAATACTTTGGCTTTCAGTCAGGTGGGACTTATTCTGGATTTCTAACCTCTACACCTGTAAATGATAGGAGCTGTTTGAAGCCACTAAATGTGCAGTAACTTGACATATCAACAACAAGAAATTAACACAGATTGTATGTGTAGAGGCCAAGAATGGGTGCAAGATGATCTCACTGCTATGGGTGTCATCACCCTGCATCTTCTCAGAGAACAAGGCCGAACATGCTCACCACACACCACACACATAGATACACACATGCACACACACATGCATGCACACTCATGCACACCTGCATGTACACATATAAACATACACACATATGCACACACATGTACATACAGCCATTCACAGAATCTATCCTCATGTTCTTCCTTTTGATGTCTATAATTCTCCCAGAGTTCTGAGTAAAAATGAATTTATCTGACCAACCTTCATGCATTTAACCAGCTCTCCTTTTGTTTGCTTTTGTCTTCATGAACACACTTGTCTAGCTTTGAGGACCTAATTCCCCCATCCCAGGATGACATCTTCATCTGTTTAAAAATGAGACAACCCAGTTCTATGTCTAGTCTTTGGGTCAATCAATCAAGAAGTATCCAAAGAAATAAAGAAGGGTTTTGAACAAAATGTAAATGAAATGGGGAAAATTTCGATTTAAATGTACATATTATAAAAGAATAAAGACCTAGAATAACTAACCTAAGCTTCTAGCTTATGAAAGTATAAGAAAAAATAACAAGCTTAACCCAAAACAACAGGAAGAAAGATAATAAAAATTAGGACAGAAATCAATAAAATAGATGAAGAAAATTATAAAAATCCACAAACACAAAAGCTAGTTCTTTAAAAACAATCAATAATAGGAATACATTAGAGCCTAGTAAATCAAGGAAAAAAGGGTGAGAACTCACAAATTACCAACACCAGAAACAAAAGAGGGTTCATTGCTACTGATCCCTTGGACATCCAATGTACGATAATATAAAAAAAAGGTTAAAAACAATAACCAAAAATCTCCACGCCTATGAGTTAATACTTATCTAAAATTGGTAAAATTCATATAAATAAAAACATATATCCTCATATACGCATGTATGTGTATGAAAAAGAATTCAATTTCTCGGGAAGAAAAAAAAGAAACACTCAGTGGGTTCAACTGGCACATTCTCCCAGCACTTAGGAGAGAGCAGTGCCAGCCCTGTGATCTTCCCCAGAAATAAAACAGACTAGAAGGTTCTTCATCTGGCTCTGTAGCCAACACTGCGCCTAAATACGAAAGCCAGACAAATACGCTTTAAGAAAAGAACATGTTAGACCAATGTCAGTATCTTTATGAACATGGATGCAGAAAGCAGCGAGAAACCACCAACCCAAATCCAGTGACTCATAAAAAGAACCATAGGCCACAACCAAATCATCCAAACAGGCAGGGCTACTTCAGACTTGAAGGTCGGTGTGACCTACTACTCAAAGAGACAGGACAAGAACATTTACAGCAGGCCAGTGAAGGCAAAACTCATCTTATAGAAGTCAACAGACATTTGGGGTTTGAAAATGGAAGAGCGAAAGTCTCTTAGCAACCTTGGGATCCCCGCAGGGTTCTCCACATGGAAGGAACGTCAGCATTAGCCTGAATGCTAAGAAACTGGAATTCGATCTTCCTAAGACTTCCATCATGGCAAAGCCAGCATTTCTTCCTCAGCATTCCCACTCAGCATTGATCCAGAAGTCATGGCTGTTCTGATAAGAAAAAGACAAAGGAATAAAATGTGTGTACACCGTAAAGGAAGAAGTTAAAGTGCCACCCTTCCCAGTGGCATGATTTACGGTGGAGAAAACCTCAAATTATTTACTTTAAAGAGAGAGAGAAACCAAAACAAAACCCTGAAACTAGGAAACAAATATAGTGAAGTCACAGGACACAGCCTAATTGCAAAGGCCAGTTGTCCGGCTGTATGTCAGCAATGATACTGAGATCAGAATCCACAGTACTGTGGGGCTCAGCCGTGTCTTTGGGTCTTCCAGTCTTGCTGCTCTGTGGGAGAGCCTGACTTTCACATATAGTCCAAGGTCTGGACTCCTCTGCATCCCTGAAGTCAGGTGATGTGGCTTAGTGTAGTGGGCAAAGAAAATGGACTTGCCTGAACCCACATCCCCATGCAGGATCCCCTCACTCTCCTCATCACCCCCAGGAATTCAGGAGGAGGGTGGACGCAAAGTAACCCAAGCCTGGGTCAAAGACTAGAAGAGGTGGAGAGGGACCTTCAGGGTGAAACTCAGCAGACTCTGGCAAGGCTGAGCGGAGGTCTCTGCTCCATTCTCGCGTTTCCTTTGTTCTCAGTCTACTCCGAGTACGTTGGTGTTTCAGGAACACATCGAGAACAGCCCCCAACTTAGAACTTCAAATTCCATCCATGCTTTGATGATTTGTACTCTGAACTTTTGCTATAAATTCCTCTCCTAAACCACCATCAACTTCTAGATATTCTGTAAGAGCAATTTGTACTCCTGCCTCCCACCTCCCTGCCTGGTGGCTAGACCATTGCAGTAGCCTGCCCGCTAGCCCATCTGTGTCCACATCACCTCCCTCCCAGGCTGTTTCCATCTCAGAATCCAGACAAGGCCTGCAAGACTATAAGAACACTGCCTTCCTCTTCCCAGATCACCACATTGGTTTCTTATTTCACTCAGAACAAAGTGCTAGCAATGGCGTACAAAGCCTCTCAGCCTCTCTCTCCAACTTCCATCACTGCTCTGACCTCATTCATCATGATATAAGTCAAAGTTAGTTGCCCACTAAATACCATCAAAAGAACGCTTGGAGAAGGGGATCATCCGGTCTTGACACTTTGGCTGGTATGATTAATGGTTAACCTTGGTTGTTAACTTGACAGTCTCCAGAATCACTGTGAAACCAAAACTCTTGTTATGCCTGTGGAGGAGTGTCTAGATTAGGTTAATTGAAGTGGGAAGGCTCATGCCAAATACAGGAACACCATTCCATGGCTGAGGGTTCTGGCCTGAATGAAAAGGAGAAACAGAATTGAGTCGTAACATTCTCTCCCTGTTTTCTGAGTGTGGATACCATGTGACCAGCCCTTTCACGTCCATGAATTCCCTGATGGGCTGGCTGTACCCACCAACACACACCTTTCTGCTGGGCATTTTGATAAGGCAACAAGACAAGTAATAAATACATCTGGTCAGGCCTGGCTGGAAGAATATGCTTTGCTTGAATTGGATAAGGTGTGAGGGTTTCCTCAGCTCCACCTAGAGGAGAGCTCTGTTCCCCCAATTGCCTACACATGGGAACACACACACATATGCAAACACACACACACACACACACAGCTTCATGCACAGGACAGACCTCACCTGCTTACTCTATCTCCATAACATCATGCTTTCATAAGCTCCAGCTCCGTCACGTGACTCTAGATGTGCCACACTCTTTAAGCTATGAGATGAGCAGTGGGTACTTTTTCACGTCTCAGTGTCTTCCTGGTTTTGACCTTGGATAAATTACGTGTACTCCATCTTTAAAGGACATAGCTCAGTTCCTGAGAATGGTGCAGGTGAGTGGCTCTACCACATACATGTGTTAGACCTTAGGGGTGGTCTCCTAGTCATGCCGGCACTGCATGTCATAGGATGCATTGCAGTGAGGTGTCTCCCCAAGCTTCTCAAACATAAGGTGCACATGAGTCAAACACAGACTCTGAGGAACAGATCTGGAAGGAGCCTGAGGCCATTTGCTGCCAGCTCTGTTTATATGTTTGTTAGTAGCCTCCCAAAGAGAAGCAGAAGATGGATAGATGCTACTGCAATGATACTAAAGTGCCCCCAAGGAGTGGTGGTGGGGGGCTAAAACAGCAGGGAATGTTGGGGAAGGGACAGGCCTGGCAGCTCTCAAAACAATCTTAGGGGCTCAGTGAGTAAAGTGCTTTAGACTCAAGCGTGATGACCTGAGTTTGAATCCCCAGCACCCACAAAAAAGCTAGGCATAACAACACATACCTACAATCCCATTAATGGGGAAGCAGAGACAGGTGGGTTTGCTGAGCTCACTGGTCAGCCAGCCTAGCCGACCTGGCAAGTTCCTGGGAGAGACCTTACCTCAAAAATGAAGAATGGATGCAGAAATTGTGGTACATCTACACAATGGAATGTTACTCAGCAACAAAAAACAAGGAGATCATGAAATTTGCAGGTAAATGGTGGGACCTGGAAAGGATCATCCTGAGTGAGCTGTCCCAGAAGCAGAAACACACACACGGTATATACTCACTCATATAGACATATAATATAGGATAAACCTACTAAAATCTGTACACCTAAAGAAACTAATCAAGAGGGAGGACTCTGGCTATAATGCTCAATCCCATCCCAAAAGGCAAAGAGGATGGACATCAGAAGAAGAAAACAGGAAACAAGTTAGGAGCCTGACACAGAGGGCCTCTGAAAGGCTCTGCTCTGCAGACTATCAAAGCAGATGCTGAGACTTATGGCCAACTGTTGGGCAGTCTGCATGGAATCTTATGAAAGAAGTGGGAAATAGTAAGATCTGGAGAGGACAGGAGCTCCACAAGGAGAGCAACAGAACCAAAAAATCTGAGCACAGGAGTCTTTCTAGAGACTCATACTCCAACCAAGTACCAGGCATGGAGATAACCTAGAACCCCTGCACAGATGTAGCCCATGGCAGTTCAATGTCCAGGTTGGTTCCATAGTAATGGGAAGAGGGACTGCCTCTGATATGAAATGATTGGCCTGCTCTTTGACCACCTCCCCCTGAGGGGGGAGCAGCCTTACTAGGCCACAGAGGAAGACAATGCAGCCAGTCCTAATGAGATCTGATAGACTAGGATCAGAAGGAAGGAGAGGAAGACCTCCCCCATCAGTGGACTTGGGGAGGGGCATTTGTGGAGAAGGGGGGGAGGGGAGATGGGATTGGAAGGGGAGGAGGGGGGTTTATGGGGGGATACAAAGTGAATAAAGGGTAATTAATAAAAATTAAAAAAAATAAATTCATCAACTGTGGACTAAGCATGCAAAAATAAAAAAAAATAAGGTTGAGAGTGACTGAAGAAGACATACATGCATGAGTGTCTCACAGACACATACATGCACACACACACACACACACACACACACACACACACACACTCAGAGAGAGAGAGAGAGGAAATCTCACATCCCTGCCTCCATGGAAAGCCGTATGTGCCTCTCCACTCCACCTGGTCATGTGTAAGCACCTGGGCAGTTCCCAGACATGCCCAGCAAGGACAGCACTGCCTAGACAGGTACAGCAGCCCTACCCTGCAGCACAGCACAATCCTGCAGAACTTTCTGCCATGCTGATATCGCTCTAGGCATTTATCTTTCTGGTACTGTGGCCACTAGTCATCCAGGTCCCTCTCGTCACAGGAGTGTGCAGATGTACACCCCTAAATTGTCCAGGTTGATATGAAGGCTTAAGATAACATGTCTGTAAAAGTCCTGGCATAATGGTTGGTTCATTCATGATGCCCCCAAAACCATAGCTCTTTTATTATGTGTGCTTTGTCAACTACAGAGTTTGAAGGGCCCCTCCAGCCCAACCCTAGAAGTGGAAGGTGGGTTTGCAAGCAGGGTTGAGGTGAGTCCTAGGTTGTGATCTCTGAAGAATGTTAAGAGATGGTGGCTTTTTTCAGCAAACCAGTTTTGAGCCTCAGCCTACACAGATGCATTCATTTTCTGGAAAAGCCAACCTGGAGGAATCTGAGACCCAGCAACCCAGCTAATTAGAAAGTGAGGCCTGAGGCACTGTGAAGGGACAGCAGGGTAGCTGTGCCCAAGCCCATGGCATTTCTGTGGAGATTAGAGGAGCAGAGCTAGCTGAAAGTCTCCTCTGCACTAGCCCACACTGTCAGCCCAGGCCAAGCACTCCTTTAAAGCAGAGCATAACTGATGGCAGCATGGGCAGGCAGAGGTGACATAGCAGGACTCCGGAGCCAGGCAGACAAGGGAGCTGTACTGACTAATTCTGAACTGAGATGCCAGTGAGATGTCGCTCTCTGCTAATCCCACCGCCCTCAAATGGCCCCTGAGCATCTCTGCGGCAGTAGTAGCCTTTTCCCAGCTCTCTGCAGAGTTGGGGGTGGGGGAGCTTAGCACAGAGGGAGGCTTTAATACAGTTTGCAGGAAACTGCCAAGGTGGGCGGCCACCAGCACGCAGGGAACAAGGCCATGGAGTTAATCCTTCCTCCCCCATATTTCCAGGCCAACAGAGGTGACATTGTGCCACATTTTATGAGATGGAAAAGGTCTGCCTGACTCCTCAGAGACCTGCTTGTTGGGGGAGGGGGGTCAAAGCTGTTGAGGGCAGAGTTGGAGCTGTTGAATGTGTTGCTGCTTTGACAGGGAGGGGCTGCGGGGGGGGTTGCAGTCAGTTAAAGATCGGGGTCTGGAGACTTTGGAGGCCAGCGGCCCCCAGAGGCACGGAAACCTGGCTTCTGGGGTCTATCTATATCTCTGTTGGATGACTACAGAATCATCTCTTTGAGTCCACAGATTCTGGGAATTTACAGAAATAAGATGCACAAATATAAGCTTTCTTCCAGAGGGAAACATTTCCATTCCATCACCGCCGTAAAGATTTACAGCACAGAAGCAGAACTGACTGCAGGTATTGATTCAAAATGAGGTCTCTCTGCCGCCAGAGCAAGCCACTTTGGAGAGCTGTTGACACCAGCCCCAGAGCCTCACGTCCCTACTTCAGACGATATATCTATTCTCAGATATGCACACAGGTACAAATGAATGATTAGGGACTGGGAGGGGTGTCTTAGTAAGAATGCTTGACACAGTCGTGAGGACCTGAGCTCTGTAAGCCCAGCAGAGACAAGAGGGTTGTTCAGGGTTGTTGGCGGCCAGCTTAGTTCCAGGCTCAGCAAGAGACCCCATCTCGAGGGATCAGGGAAGAAAGTGAGAGCAGGCCATGCATCCAAGACCCTCCTCTGTCCCCTGAGAGCATCTTCTCTCACAATGGATATACACCACACGCGTGTGCACGCACGCACGCACGCACCCACGCACGCATGCACGCACACACCAAAATGGGTGGAATACAAAAATGTTGTAACACTTTCTCTGGAGTAGTCTAAAACTTGAAACTGTACCCATCAACACATGAATGCGTATGCTTTAGAATCTTCACACAGTGAAATACCATGCAGCAGTGAAAATGAGCCACATGTCATCAAAGGTAGTAACACTGAAGAATATATCTGTCATATTTTTCAGTAAGATGAGTAACAGAAGCCAGACACAAAAGACAGCGTGGGTTTGTGACTCCATCCATGAGAGTGAGACTCAGCAGGCAGAAGCTTCAGTTTTGCCTTTAAAGTAGGGGGGAGACTGCAGGGTAGAAATCGGAAAGTGGGTGGGCTCCGTGTGTGTGTGTGTGTGTGTGTGTGTGTGTGTGTGTGTGTGTGTGTTGCATATCTGGAGGTAGCCAAGCAGGTAAGTTAGAGGCACCTGGACAGACGTTGTCTCTGCACAAATGTCAGTTAGATGACAAGCAGAAAACAAGTATAATCTCTTCAACAAGACCTGTGTCTCAAGGAGCTGGGAAATGTCTTAGCAGGTAAAGAACTTACCAGGCAAGCCTGAGGACATGTGTTCAGATCCTCAGCTTTCACATCAAAAGTTGGGCACAGCAGCGTGTACCCAGGAGCCCAGTGCTAGGAAAGCAGAGGCAGGTACTTCTTGGAGCTCACTAGCCAACTCCAGGTTCAATGAGAGAACCTGTCTCCAAAATTCAGGTGGAAAGCAATTGAAGAAGATGCTTACGTATGCCCTCTCATGTACTCACTTGCATGTGCATTGAACCCACACAAACATCTACACATATGTAGCATGTACATACATGCACACACACATGCATCTGCATACCTTCACACATCACAATGGCATAGAGGGCTGTTTCCAAGCTGACTCCAGCTTTTGCATCAAACTGTCCCAAGAGCCCTGTTTCTCCTCTGGCCTGGGTATTATCTCCACCATCTTCCTGGAGTCTAGCAAGGCCAAACAGCCATCTTCTCTGACATGCCAGAGCCTGCCTGGGAGCAGGTGCTTTGTCTTGGCTCCTGAAAAATGTGTGGCTAATGCATGCTCTCAGCAGGATGTGGGAAAAATGGGACCTGGAGCCCTGTGTGAGGCAGTTCCCAGGCCGGCCCCCTCAGGGCTCCTCAGATTGCAGCTGAGGGAGAGCCAGGGTCACACTGAGGTCCAACTGTAGCCGCAGCTGGCAAAGCACTCTCTACACGGCTCCCCAGCTGCCCCTGTGCTCAGGTGCTGGCCGGGTGATGCAGATAACCATCATAAAAATATTACTATAAACTAAAACAGCACATTCTTAGTCTCATAACTGGGAGTATGTATTTTTTTTTCAACTTGGTTTGGAAAAGTTCAGCACGAAGAAATGCATCACAGAAAGAAGCTGGCCAGAACTGCATGTTGACTGCCAGATCTAGGTGAGGGTCAAGTTACTTCCTTCTGGAGTTCAGGCCCCATTGGGCTTTGTTGTCTCTGTCTCTGAGGTCAGCGAAGAGACTGTGTCTATCATTAGCTAGCACACCCATACCCAAGCTTCCCTGTCCTGGTGGAGTAGGGTCTCACAGTGTGTGGCCTGGGTCTGGAGGGCTCCCATGAAATGTGAGTGGCACATGTTTTGTGCAGGGGACAGATTTATTTACCTGTGGAGGCATCTGGAAGCTTCTGGTCTCAAAAGACAGATCTCAAGTGGCTGGCTCCTGAGTGTAGGGGCAGGGTTGAGGGAGGGAAAGATGGGAGGCCAGGCTCAGGCCAGAGGAGGCAGTCCACTGCCTGGCCTTGAGGGTTCCCAAAGATCCCCACAAATTACTCACAGCCAAGGGCATGGTAGGGGTTGGGGTGCTAGCCTGGGCTATTGGAGGGAAGAGGCATTAGGTAAGCGAAGGGAGGGAGAGAGGAAGGGAGGGAAAAAACTAGAGGATGGGAGGAAGAAGGGAACATGAGCTGGACCCTAGGGACAGAGGATGGCAGGAGGCTGGGACAGCTGTTCACTGAGCACTTACTGCCTGCCAAGGGGGTTCCAAGGCCTTCACCTGTATTAATTTGCTTGATTCTACCAACTGGAATCCAGGGAGGTGAGGTGGCTTGCTCCCATAAGCACTTAGATGCTGGAACTCACAGTTCAGAGAGGTCGGGTAAGGTGACTAAAGTTACACAGCAGGTCAGCGAATACCTCAGGTTTTGAACCCAGGCCTGTTGGATATCAAGCCTGTGTTCTTGGCTTCCCAGAGATCTCCCTTATCCTCTGTGAAAGACAGCCTGCTCTCCTCACCTGAGTAAGGGGATAGCATTGTCATGGCCAAACTTTGGAGCTGCACTCATGCCCTTTACATGTGAAATGGAGGCACAGAAGAAAGGGGGCAGCTCATTTAAGCCCATGGTCAAAGCCAAGGCCGCTACCATGTCCACCAGAAGCAGCTGCCATCACTGTGCCAATCCCTCCTTGCCCAGGAATTCATCAAGAACCAAGGTGACCATCTAGAAACCCCCTCCAGGACACCGGTTGCATCTGCCTCTGTACCCCCACTGTTTCTTTCTAGAGGCTAGAGCTCAGGCCTGACCAGTTGTTAGGTCCCAGGTCTGTGTGGCTCTTACACCCGCAGAGCATGGAACAGTAGTTGAGTTGGCTTTCAGCCAATGCAGTGCTGGGGAAAAGGCACACCCATCCCAGGTAAGGTTCCCCGAGTGGGACATGCAGGCAAGCCCCCCCCATGCACTGCACTGCCCCATTTGGGGGATGGGAAGCTCCCTGGTTCACAAAGCATGCACTGAATTTAGGCTCAAGAAGAGCAGCCACTTCACAAGGTCCATGGAGTGTGAGTGAACAGGGCTTCCCTGGTAGGCTTTGCATCAGGGAATGGGTATTCCCTGCCTGGCTGCTTATGAGGAATACATGGCTGCCTATAGATCTAGACACTGTGAGAATGACACAGGTTCCAGAGCAAACTCCTGCTACCTGGAGAAGAGCCTCTCCTCGGTGTCACTGGTGAGCAGGTTTCACCTCTCAACCTACAAATGTTTGTGGGTCAGGCAGGACAAGGCAGTCAGGCTGGATACAGGCTGAAGGGCACCGCAGCCCAGCAGCATTCTGCGGCATGCTCAGAGGGCACAGTGTCCGTATCTATGATTCATCATCATTCACTCAACCGAATACCCGGTCACCAGCGCCCAGCTAAGGTCTGGCATGGAAGGAGGAAATGCTACCTCACCTGGTTATAAACCAACACGCACAAGACAAAATCCCATGCAGGATGACTTCTGCAGCCACTCTTGGAAAGTGCCCAACCCCCCAGTCTGGGGAAAAGCTGTTACTTTGGGTAATTGGTTGGAGGGAACCCCTGAGCTGAATGAAGCTCCATGGGTGGGTACAGGACTTTTCAGAGCCTTGGAAATACTTCCGTGCTGGTCCACTAACAGCAAGCTGAGGCACGGCGGTTCCTAAATGTACTTGGCCATGCCAAGCTCCTCAGAGAAGTCAGAAGAATGATGACTGGAGTCTCCTTGTGCACACATGACTGTGAATCTTCTGAGAAAGAAAAGGCTTTTAAATCAGAGCTTAATTGATGGCACTGGGCAGGTAAAAAACAGGGGATTTTACCAAACAAGGGCACTGGGACCCAGGTGTTTCAGTTTCTTGTAATAACAAATGCACGTATCTAAAGCCAGTTGGAGTTAGGATCCTGTCGCTTGCAGCTGACAGAATTAACTGTCTAACCATAATAGTTTAAAAGCACAGCTGTTCGTAGAAGAATCCTGTTACTCTACAAATCAGTCTTCACACACATTATTTATTTTTTAAAAAGGCTATACAGGGTAGATGGTGTATGTTTAACCTGTAGAGGTGACGCAAACAGGCACCACTGTCTAGGTTGAGTCCTGAGTGTCTTCCAGGGGCAGCTTCCGTTTTATTCTACAGCCCCTTGAGTTACACAGTGGGTTAGCCTTGAGGAATACGCAAGTCATCCCTAATCTCCGATCCGTGTAGCCTCTACCCCTCCTCCCCTTTGCCTTTTGTTGCTGCCTAGCACTGAAATCACAAGAGTTTGTATTCATCCTGGTTGGTGGAAATCTTTTGGGTGTCCTTTACAGACCTGTAGCACAGCCTCCTCTTTTGTGAGAAGCCCTGCCAGACAGTTTCCTGGGCTATGAAGTAGTGATGGGGAAATCGTGGAGGAGGGTGAATGGAACAAGAGGAGATGGTATAAGAACCTGAACTCAGCTCCCAGTGGTCCTTTGGGTACTATTGTTTGGGTACATCTCATGGGCTCTGTGATGGTTTAGAGAGCTTTTGGAAGAATAGGCAGTATCCTCTTCTCCAGGTATCTGGAGTACAGAAGATCTGTTTGTCCTCTGGGCCACCCACACCCATGATCAGAAGTCTAGGACCGAGTAAGTTGTGCTCTGCCCACAGAATTCTCTGTTCCCCAGAAAATCTGGGCTGTACTCTTCACTTCCACTGGTTTCTCCATGAGAAATAGGGGCAAAAGCCAGGCGACATTGACGACCAGCTTAGGTTGTCATTGCCCCCACAGTTCATTGCCCAGCCTTCCTGACTTCCCACTGGTCAGGAGGGAGCGTCCACTCCAGTCATGGCAGCTGGCTCACCTTCCTCTTTAGAGGGGCACTACCTCCCTACCACATGGGTAGGAGCTCGGACCCAAGACTTCCTGGCTTCAGAGCAGTGTTTCTCAACCCGGGGGGTTTGAACCTTTTGGGGGTTGAACAATCTTCTCACAGGGGTCACCTCAGACCACTAGAAACAGATGTTTACATTATGATGCATAATAGCACCAAAATTATAGTTATGAAATAGCAATGAAAATAATTTTATGGTTGGGGTCACCACAACATGAAGAACTGTAATAAAGGGTCACAGCATTAGGAAGGCTGAGGACCACTGCTCTAGAACGGGAGAGGTCCAGGCGCCTGAAGCCCCACCTTGCGTTTCTTCTTAAGCTATCCCTCTGCCCATTCCCATCCCAGGTAAAGAGTGAGCTGCATTCTGTAATATGTTCAGTGGGAACACACAGCACAAGGGTCTAAACAGGGACAAAAATCCTTCCTGTGTTATTCCCTGCAGACTTCTTATAATCTAATCACCTCCCCGTCCCACCCACCCAGAAACGCAATGCAACAAGTGTTCTATGAAGACCAAAGAGGAGCCAAAGCTATAGGCTTCCTCCTTTGCTGGCTTTGCTTAAGTAGTTCGTATGCATGCTGCTTTGATTGGCTACAATTCTGTGAGTGTAGGCCAGGCTACACTTTACTGGTGAGCTCAGGAGCCCTGCTCACTCTGCTCTGGATTCCAGACAGAGTATTCGAGGACACACTCAGAGTGGACCTCTCCAAAGCAGCCAGCCCTTATTGCCTGCCCCAGCCCAGCAACTGCTCTCAGACTGAGGCCCAGAGCCCGGACCCTTCCTCAAAGCACAGCTGGCTGAAAGAAGGGAGAACAGTCTCTCACTGTTTCCAGCAAAGCCTGACCTCCACCATCTACTCATGTCCATGAGGGTGGCCAGGACAAGCGTGGATGGGAGCAGCCTGGAGACCTCATTTTAGACCTAGGGAGGGCTAAAGGATTCCACTTGTGTACCCTGAACCCTCTTCCTCAGGTCCATGTCACCTGACAATGGTACAGTACCCCTGTGCGCACCAAACTTGTCCCTTCCAGGCCATCCAAATTTCTCTGGTCCCACATGACCTGGACAAGGGAACCCACTTGCCCACCATGCAATCCTACCTTGCCTCTCTCGAGGATGCTTTTGCTACAATCATGCCATGCAAGTGCTCTCTCCTTCTCAATTTCCTACCAGACACAGCAATGCACACAACATGATAGCACAGCTCAGAACCATTTCATATGAGTTTGAATCCCAGCTTGGCCCCTTAGTTGATGGGTGACCGTAGGCAAATTATTTAACCTATTTCTCACTTTCCTCATCTGGTAATAGGCAAATGAAATAGTAACTGCCTTACAATGTCATGATGAATTGGACAAAAGAATTGGGAGAGATCTAGATCAATATTTGTCCATAAAGCCTTACGAAACTGTTCCCTTCACTTAGAAACAGAATTCCTCTTCAGAGCAAAATGTCTACAGCAGTTGTCCGCGCTTCACTAATGAGAGCTCTCTGTCATCCCTATCCCTTGAACCCTTTCTATTGAGGCTTTGCCAAGGTTACTGAGGGCTTTATGCTGCTCAAGGTCACATTCAGTGTGCACTTCTATTTACAGAGACTCACAGTGGCTCCTTGGCCTGAGGAGTTAGGGTGGTTCTCACACTCAATTGTCACTTGGCCTGTTGCACAGCTCACACATCTTCCTCATCCTTAGGCTCCCGGCTGGACCTTGTGGCTGAGAGACCCCACGCCGACTGTGTTGATTCTCCGGGCAGGGCTGCCAGTGGTCATGGAACAAGATTCATTAACACAATTTTATATGGCCATGCAGCTGTGATAAGACAGTGTGAAGAAGTGGGAGAAATGAACTTTAATGATAGATTCTGTCCAGGCATGTCTAACCTGCAGCCTGTTGGATGCATGTTCCCTAGGCTGCCTGTGAACATACCCCAGTACGAAATCACAGACCCAGAACATTATGAAGCGGAAGTGTTTTAGTTCATGGGATCTCTCTCTCTCTCTCTCTCTCTCTCTCTCTCTCTCTCTGTGTGTGTGTGTGTGTGTGTGTGTGTGTGTGTGTGTGTGTGATTATTTCTAACTATGGTAGGGGGCTGGAGAGATGGCTTAGAAGTTAAGAACACTCTTTGGAAGAGCTAACTCTTCCAAAGGACCCAAGTTCAAGTCCCAGCACCTACACGGCAGTTCACAACTGTCTGTAATTCCAGTTCCAGTGGTTCTGACATCCTTACACAGACATACATGGAAACAGAACACCAATAATAATGTTCAACAAAGATGGTAACTTGTTTGTGCAGATTTTGAGGGTGAACTTTGTAGGTGACAATGTCTTGTCACAATATCATAAGGTCGGACAACTGAGCAACCCAAGGCTTCCCAAATATCAATCTAACAACACATTGGCAATTTAAAAATGGAGAAGAAGGTATTTTGCATTTGATTTTACGACTTCAAAGTGTGGGTCATGAGTTACTCATTCAGGAGACCTCCATTTGCACAGCCATGTGACCAGGCTCAAGAGCAGGTGGGCTGTGCTACTCCATGTTTGATGATACAGCCCAAGGGTACCCTCCCACAGCTGTGATGGATACCTAGGTCACAGGACCTGGGGTCTCAGGGCTAGTACAGCCTTCTTATTTGAACTTGATTCTTACAGCTTACAGCATCCAGAATAAATGAGATGAGTCAGGTACTGCGCAGCCTGAGTCCGGTCATTGGTCCCTGGTGCTCTGGTTAACACAGAGAGAGAACAATAAATATGATTGTCTTGGCTCCTGTGCAGCACTCCTAGGGTCCTGCTGGCCTGTAATACTCATGGTAAATGGTCATGTGATGAGTGCTCAAGGCTGAGATGGACCCTAAGAAACCAGAAGCCTAAGTGCCTCCCACCTGGGCCAGCAAGTCATTCATGGTCTCACTGCTTTCTTCATGGTTCCAGCCCAGCATCTGAAGCACACGAAGTACCTGGACCTGAGGCTGAGATTGCATTAGAGGGGTTCTTGGGATAGCGTCATGGGCCTGAAGCAAGAAGAGCTAACATCATGGACAACACTGTGAGGGTCTGAACCCCTTCTACCTCAGACGTCCCTTGGACCCCGGAAGGAGATCAGAGTTTCATAGAGTCAGGGGTGTTTGGAACAGGCTTATTATTATTATTATTATTATTATTATTATTTAAATCATCCTTCCCTACCCTACTCTGGGAGCTGATCTTGGGCCCCGAGTTGTTGTTTGGATCTGAGTTGATCCTGGTCCAAGCCCTGCCCTTCTCTCTTTCATTTCGAAATGAAACATCTTCTAGTCTCTATGTAGCAAGCCACAGTGCAGTTCTGCGAGCAGGACTTCCTGTTGGGCCACCAGGACACACCTGGAAGAGCACCACTCACATTTCCATTCTCAGTGTGCCTACAGCTGCCCCAGATGCTGGTGTGCTGTCTCATTCCCAGCACCCTGGACTTTCCCGACCTTCAGAGAGGAGAAGCACCTGAGACCAAGGCCTTGCTTGGATAGAAGTTGGATCCCAGTGACCAATGAAAATGAGGTGTGGACACCTACCTGACTGAACCCCAATGGCTTGACTCAGGGAAGGCTTGAGTTGCCAGCCTGCTCTCTTGTCCACATCCCAGGCTGTTGTTAGAAAAAAGGAGGCTGTGCCACTTCCCAGTTGCACCTTCTTCCATGTCCCCATAGCGCTGGTCCAGTGCACATGCCACGTTCTCCATCTGTATACTGGGAATGATTCCTTCCTGTGGAACCCTGCCTGTATCACTCATACCCATAAATGAGTACTGCCGGGCAACTGTCCTTCATTTCTGCACTTCAGGGATCCCATGACTCACATAACTGGTCCCTGGCTCTAGTCTCACCTCTCATCTATGTCCATATAGTCTAGAGGCATCAAAGACATGGCCAGGGAAAGGAGAGCCAGACCTATCTGGCTTTTCCATTTTTAGTTAAGACTCAGGGACTGTGGCATGCACAGTCCAGGGACACTGGACACCAAAGGACAAGAAGTCCCTGTCATCTCACCAAGAATGATTTCAAAAAGCTTGGGTCATCCTTTCTTCCATTTGCTTTGATAAGAGGTATCATCAGCTGATCAGAGGCACCACATGATGAGAGATACCACCTACCAGGAGTATCAAATGATCAGGACAGCACAGACAGCCAGGCTCTGCAGTGTAGCCTCCAGGATCTAGAGTCCAGGGTGAACTAACTCTCCCACTGGGGTCTGAGACAGCAGAGAAGATGCTGTTAGGACCTCAGGGTCAATCTGGGTGATAGTCAGGTGAGTCACCACCTCAATTTGGGACTCTGTTGTCACCTAGATTTTTGCAATAGTCAGCTCAAGCCTGTATTGAGAAAAGAAACTAAAGAAGTTACATAGGGCCTATAGTGGTGTGTTTTACATTGCTATAATGAAATGTCTGAATGCAATACTAGGAATATATGGAGAAGAGAAATTTGTAGGCTCACAAGGCTTCCGGCAGAAGGGTTGAAACAGTATAGCTTTCTCTTCTCATGAGGGATCCTAGCTCTGTTTCAGGATGGAGAATAAGAAAGGGTCCAGGGAACTGGCTATAGCAGAATACCTCAGGCCCCTGTGTAGCCTCATTGCAGAACAACCAAGACCTAACTCATCCCTGGGAGACCCACTCCATTCATGGGCATGGAGCCCATGACCTCACATGTCTCCTGAGAGCTGCCTCTTAGAAAACCTGTCTCCTAGCACAGATCTCCAGGGGACACAGTCAAAGCATCCAAGCTGAAGCAGAGACCCCAGTGAACACAGAGTGGGTTGGGACAGCCCAACACTCAAAGTTGGACTTCCCAGGTGACCCAAGGGCCCCATTAGGAGCAATGGGCATCTGGGCCAGTGGAGCCTTGGGAAGTCCTCCCACTCATGGGGCACTGCCAGGAGCAACCCACATGCCTCAAAAAGAGGGCTCATCTGGGGACTGGAATTCCAGGAGCCACTGCTGACTCCAGGCCAGAGGTAACCGTCTACTTTCAGAGTAGGCAAGGGGAGGAGGGGAAACTCAGGCCAGAAGGAGGCAAGCTGCCAGCCTGTAAGCCTAGCCCCGAGGACCCTGTACCCAGGATATGAGGTTCCTCTCATTCTACCCGAGGAACAGGTTGTACCAACCTCAGGCAACCCTCGGGCAAGATTAATGCTCTGGGTTGTCTTGGATGTTGAGTGATGTGTGATGTAACATCTCTAGGAACCAAACATTACTGTCCCACTATCAGCTTACAGTAGACATATTTATTTGTCTTCCACCATTTCTGTACACATCAACCATCTAAGCAATGGGGACATCTTGAAGGTGCTGAGGAAAGGAGTAAATAGCTTGGAGCATGTGTCAGGAGCCTCAAAAGAGCAGAAACCCACCACCTAGAAATTCGCAATTGTTCAAGTGTGTATATGTCCCAGGTTCTTCTGGGAAGCAATGGTGTATAGGTGGGCACTGGATCATTAGCATTTCAAACAACATAACGAATGCTATGCATGTGCCCTGAGCAAGGCTGCACAAATAACCAAATCGTCAAATGTCTTTGTCTGAGCTGCTCGTCCATCCATGCTGTGAGTCTCACAAGCAGCAACCACATGCCAATCAGGTGGTCAAGTACGAATGTTTGTGTCTGATAAAAATGAAAACCCACCTTAGTGATCATTTCATCTACCTCTAGAAGAAATATGTTAAAGGTACACTATGTTGAGTGGGAGGGATGGGGTGTTAAGGGCTCCCCCTAAAGATTTCTCTCTTGCTTTTCAAGAGCAGTCATCCCCTCCACGCCGAGAATGTTCATGCCCTGGAGAACCTGGCACGTCGTGATGAGCCTGGAACCTGGGCAGCCTCCACGCCACAGATTTTATCACTGATCCAGATGCATAGCTATATCCAGTGAGCTGACAGGGTCTCTAGGGCATCGGCAGAGGCTTCTCAGACAAAACAGGAATCCCTGACAGCAAGGATTGGAGAGGTCAGAGGTCAAGGCTTCTGGGAAACAGCTGCTTTCCGAAGTCCTAAGGAACCAATGCCTCGGTCACAGAAGGAAGCCACAAGTCCTGTGCTACTAGTCTAGACCAATTCTATGAAAGGTGTTCACTCTCACCAAGGGATGTACACAGATACAAATACATAGATATGCATGCATGTATGCATATATGTGTTCTTATACGTAGGTGCAAGTGTTCATGTAAAATGGGATTGGAGGTACATACAGACTTATGTCAAAAATAAATATTAATAAACAAGAGTTTGCCCATCAGGAACACAGGTCACTTGGGGTGGTGAACATCCTTCCAGAGCAGAGGACAGTAGCATCACTGGAGTGCAGGGGCATCAAGACTTTCTCCCACGTTCTCCAGTTCTGTGCCCGTGTGCAGATGAGGGCAAGAAGAGATGATAAAGGTGTGGGGGTGCATCAGTGGGCTTATACGCTGGGGAGGCACCTAGGGATATAGCAGCTGTCTCCGAGCTGAGAGTCACTGTCACATGGCGCCTCTGTGACAAGAGAGCCCTGCCTTATGACCTTTCCTCACGCTCTAGCTCTGCACCCAGGTCTCAGTGTGCCCCATCTGGTCAGGGACAACAGTTACGCTGGCCACACGGAGCAACCCAAGAAAGCAGCATGGTAGTGGCTAATCTGCAGAACTATGGGTAATGAGCAGAGATGACATCAGGCCATTAGGCAGGTATCCGAGAAAACCCTAGAATAGGAACCCTAGTTTTGGGTTCAGAACACAGTTTTTGTCACCTCGCCAGTGTCAGAAGCATAGGGTGAGGGGTTCCTCTATTACACATGAATTGTTTTCATTCCACATTTTCATTTGAAAAATCTAAACATGTGAGATCCTGTGTCATCCCCAGATGTCACCTTAGGAATAGAGCTTTGTGTCTGGGTTTATCAACACCTCCCCCCCTCCCCAGAAAGAAGCCCAAATGACTCCCCAGGCTGCTGTACAAACAATGGCTTAGTGACTGTTCAAACAGAGAGAAGTAGGTGAGGATTTAGTCATCATCCACTCTTGGGCACAGGCAGGCCTTGGGCAGGCCGGCTCTGGCTTGAGCTGATAGAGGCCTTCATGTGGCTAGCAGGTGCCTGAGAGCTTGCCACTCGGAAGTGAGTAGCCACTGGGGGCTAGTTAGAAAGAAGGGGTTTATAGGGAAAAGAAATGGGCAACGTGGCTAAATGCAGTTACAGTACCTCATATATATACATGACATTAAATGACGATGTTTTGGGGTAGTTTGCTAAGTTGATAGGCCCATTAACATTTTGAGTCTGTGGTTAAAAGCTTATCCATTATACAGGAAAAATAAAATAATATTGATAATAATACTAATGAGGGCACAGCATGCTCCATCGCCAAGACAATCCAGCTGCTAGCAAGCAGATCTTCGGTTGGGACACCCTTCTGTTATTATACCCAACATTAGTTATATCACTTCAGCAAAACATCATCTGTCATGTTAAATTAATGCCATTAATTTGAATTTTAATGTTTTTTTGTAGTTTTGTTTGCATTTAATTAGTAATTGTGTTTTGCTTTTATAGCTGCACAAGAACTAAAAGCACAAGGAATTCATACTTACTCTTGTGTTTATATATATTTAAATAATAATGTGATCAAAATAATTTTAGTTGATACTGGGGGTCTATGATAATTTTGTTCTCTTTAAATGCAGATATTGGGGGCAGCAAGATGGTTCCTCACATAAAAGCTATTGCTGCCCAGTCCTGATGATCTAAGTTCAATCTCCGTAAGCCACGTTAAAAAAAAAATCCAGGTGTGGTGGAAAACATCTGTAATCCCATTACTCCTACTGTGAAATGGAGGGTGGAGACAGGCCAATCACTTAGAAGCCTGTGAGTCAGAGAACCGGGAATATCAGCGTGGCAGAAACAGCAGGAAAAAGTCTGCCTCAACAAAGAGGGGGAAGAGACTCCCCAAAGTTCTTCTCTGACCTCTGCACATTTGCTATGGCACACGGTGCCCCTGTAGTGCAGGTGCCGGCACGCAAGTGTACACATACAGAGACAATAACAGGTCATAAATATTTTCAATGCATCTATTATGAACTTTAGGAATCACTGAGACTGCTCTGCAACACGCTGCTAAATATGCACATCACTTAATTTTAAAAGTCCTGGGTGGAACTGGCATTGGTCCAGGGAACTGTGGGAAAGGGTGTAATGGCATAACTCCCGAAAGGATTTAGATCTGGGCTTTTCGGAAGAAGAAACTAGTCAGTCACCATCTCAGGTGGCTTCTGATCTTAAACTACCTATATTCTTTTCATTTTTGGCTGATCATGAAATCACAGCCTGGACAGGTATGAGTAGCTCCTCCACTTCCGACAGACGCTCAGAACCTAAATCATATGTGGCAGACAAGGCTGGGAAAGTCCTCAGCATCTGCCGGAGTGGCAACTCCATACCTCCTCCTTTGTCTTCAGAGGTTTGTGACTAAAGGCTCGGGGCTGTGTGTGCCTGGGCCTTACTATGGTGGGGACTCTGTTACTGCTGCAGGCACTTTATTCATCACCATCTGTCCATAAGTAAAGGCAGAGGCTAGAAAAGTGTAGGTGACTTAGCTGGGACCCACAACTGAATTAAGGAATGTTGAGCTTGGGTCCAAATGCCTGCAGAGCTTCCATCCCATCCTACTGGCTCTTTGTCCCATATGACTGCAGTGATAAGAGATGGGAGGAGACCCTGTGTCATTGACCCCAAACGCAGGACTTGTTCTTTTATGAAACAAGCTAGGGATGAATTCTTTCAATTGGAATCTTCAAACTAGGAATAATGAGTGAAAGATATCTCATATCTCAAAAGGAAGCATCCAGAATCCTTCCTTCCAGGTGCATTGAGAGGTCCTTATACTGTCTAATACACACAACACATAATGCACACACACCATTTAAGCATGAGAAAATGAATTTCCATGGAGGTATGAAGACTCTGTCAGGTATGCAAAGGGCCATGACAACTGGCTCCTTCAGGCCTCCCACGCTCTTCTAGAAATTAGGGTACCCATGGAAAGGGGAGAGCAGCCCTCACTGCCCACCTGGAGGCTGGCTGCACTGCAGGAGTGCAATCCACCCCACAGTGGCAGGAAGAATTCTAGAGGAGTTCATTTCACCTCCAGGACTACAGCTGGGCTATAATAGAGTTCAAAATAGGTGGCGGGAGAGAGTCAGGCAAGCAGGTGATGGATCCCTGTTGTAGTAGAGAGGGGATACAGACTTCCCCAGAGCCATGAATGAGGAACAAAATGTCTGCTGGTTGAGCCCTGGGCTGTGGTGGGATGTGAGGAGACCATAAGAGCACACTTCCCTCAAAGCATGGCAGCTTAGGCAACTAACTGCCTTAACACTGACTACTAGGGGGCGGCTGGGCACTACCTTTTCCTTCACAACACCTTAGGCTTGTCTTCCCTCCATCCTGTCCCTGTGACCACACTTTAACTTCCTACAAGGAGCCAGTTATCCTGAATCAGTGCCCCCTTTAGTGGCAACATTTAACTGACTCGACTCTGTAAAACCTCTACTTCTAGATAAAGCCATATCTAAAAGCCTGGAAGAGACAGCACACCTGGGGGTGTCATAGTTAAATTATAACTAGTAGAAAGACAAACATGCCAGTGACACCCATCTCCGGGCTACCTGTGTGGTCAGGAAAGAACCTCTGAACCAGA
Source organism: Meriones unguiculatus (assembly GCF_030254825.1). Taxonomy (NCBI): domain Eukaryota; kingdom Metazoa; phylum Chordata; class Mammalia; order Rodentia; family Muridae; genus Meriones; species Meriones unguiculatus. Next base: position 2,962,307 of record NC_083357.1, on the reverse strand, counting down.
TGTGGACATAGCTTGTGCTTGGTTTGCACTGGACTGTCAGCATAGCTGAGAGGAGAATTCTTTCTACTCCTGAAAACGACCGAGAGGCTACAGAATGCACCTCAGTGTCCTTGAGGGGTGAGAGAGAAGGCTTCCCAGCCAGGCATGTGTGTGAGCATGGAAGAGAAGCAGAGAAAGCTATTTCCTACTCTCACTTCCAATATGCCATTATATACACAAGATGCAACTGGGAACCAGACCCAGGGCAGTCAGCGTAACCTTGAGTAAATTAAAGCAAGCCGGGGAATGCAGTCAGGAAGGAATGACCTAGTACAGGCCCTGTGAGAAGAAAAGGGCCCTCCAGGATGGGGGATTCTGTCCAGCAGACAGAGAACAAGGTTAGGGCAGAGTCTATGTAAAAAGAGGCTCAGGGGTCTGACTCTGACTAGTGCTAGGGACAGCCTAGACTCGACCCCCCCAAGGAGGTCTGCACCCCTCCAAAAGACTGTTCTGGTCCCCACAGTGGACAGCGGATGTAGATTTTATGTGTATCTGCAGGAGGCTAAAGCTGTCTTCAACCAGAACCACAGTGATCAGATGCTGTCTCCGACAAGAATGGGAGCATTTCCTTAGTTGGAAGAACTTGGGCAGACCGTGCCAGAAGTGGCTTATAAATAGACCGCTACCTCCTCCCTCCCTCTCTTCGCCCAGGCTCCTGGCCCCAAGTCAGTCTCTCCCATTTGGCATGATCCCAGGTGGGTTTTAATTAACAGTCTTGCCTTCCCCACTGCGCACACCCAGGTTTTCCCAGGCCCCGAACACACACTTTTCTCTTCTCTCCTGACTTTGGAGAGAGCGCAAGCTCTTTGGAATCGTTGGACAGTGGCAGAAACAGAATGGCACCTCTTGCCCGTCAGGAAGGAATGCTGGGGAGAATGCTGCCTACCCACTAAAAAGGGGAGGCCTTAGATTTGGCAGAGGCTTTTTCCCCATCAGGAATCTGCCTCCACTGGGACTCAGTGGGTTCTCCAAAGTAAGTGAGAATTCTGTAAACAGTAGCTCTATATGGAAACCCTGTACCTGCCATTCCATCTCTAAGCCCTACAGATTGTCTAGCCACCTAATGTGCCAGTTCTCTCTCTCCCTCTCCTTCTCTTTCCCCCTCTCTCCCTTTCTCTCTCTCCTTCTCTTTCTCTCATTTTCTCAAGACAGTGTTTCTCTGTGTAATTGATCTCCTGGATGTCCTGGACTCACTTTGTAGACCAGGCTGGCCTTGAACTCACAGAAGTCTGCTTGCCTCTACCTCCGGGGTGCTGGAATTAAAAGCATGTGCCACCACTCCCTGCTCACTTCTCTCTCTTAATTTTGTGAGTCAGGCTCATCTAAATTGGACATATTCCATTCTCACCCCTTATCAATAAATGTCCCCTGTATTAGTCAGTTCTCTGCTATTACAGTAAATCCTGGAGACAAAGCAACATATAAAGAACAAAGGTTTCTTTTTAAAAGTTCATGGCTTTAGACTTGTGGAAGTCTACCGTGGTGGGAGCATGTAAAGAAGCAAAACCATAGGTAGAGTCATAGGTAGGAGAGAGGGAAAAGAGAGGGGCCGAGAATGGTCTTATTCTCCCCAACTCCAAGAACAACCCCTAATGACATAAAGGTCCCTGCTAGGTCACACCCCATAAAGGTGCCATCATCTCCCAGTAGTGCTATCCTGGAGAGCAAACCTTCAACGCACAGGCCTTGGAGGAATATTCCAGGTCAAAATTATATCACCCACCTCTGCTACCAAGCCTTCTCCCACCCAGGCTCCCACCTCTTACACCTCACTCTCCTTAGAGTCTGGACACAGACATCTTTGACAGAACTGTCTTTGCCCAACCCTCTTCTCCAGCCCTGTGTCAGGTGGAGATGAAGATCTGCTCATTTTTTTCAGGGGACCTTTTCCAACCAGAATCAGAGCTTCATTTTCCAAGGGGACGCTGCTGACAAACAAGTGATGTTTGTTGCGCTGCTGAGGGAAGGGGCTTCTTGGAGTAAATTACGTTAGAGAGCCTTGGGCGCCACAGGACCGAAGAGCAGCATACATAGCAGCATACTCCGTTCTCTCAAGATGCTTGCTTGGCCTCCCCTAACTGAGAGGTCGCCAGTCTTTCTGACCATAAACCTGCTTATTCCCAAATCATCCGTTAAGGCCTTCCACCCATGGTGTGTGGAGCCCTGGAGACCTACTTTCAGAAGAACCACGTAGTTTTTAGCGCTCAGCAGTTTCTCCCCTTGTGGGTCTATGACCGGCCGTGGGGGTAGGCAACCATGCTTTATGTCTGGCTGGCCATTTCCCAACCTTGAGTTCTCTGTGTCCTAAGGAGTAGGTAATTCTTGGACAACCAGGGTAATTCTCACTCATCCACACAACGAATAGACTTGTGAGGTGTGCAGAGGTCAAACGAAGTCTCATCAGGCTCCCTGCCTTTCAGGCACTCTCCCTTCTGTCCGCCCAAGGTACCCTGGTGATCAGATCTCAGATGGTGGTTGGTTTTTAGCAGTAACGTACATGGGCCTGCCAATCAGATGTGTTGTAGAAACTGTGTGTTTGTGGGGCATGATGGATTATATCCTCCTATTGGTGGGAACTATCAACGGAGGTACTTCCTTGCTCTGTGTCTCAGTTTCTTTATCTTCAAAAGACCCGTTTCCATGCAGGGGCAGGGTGAAGTCTACCTGATACTGCAGTGGAACTGGGGAGAGAGTCATCAAACCTGGCACAAAGTAAAATCAAGATAGGGGTTTCTGGAGGCTGTGGGTAGCTGACTTCATTTTGATGCCCACAGGGTGCTATTGGGTCTTGGATGTTTCTATTGGAGTCTGGCTTAAATTATCATTAAATTATCAACAGATCTGCTAGCACTAGGGTTGCTATGGGGAGTATGAGGCAAGGTAACGGGTCTCTTAGCAGAGTTCTTCTGTGTACCCAGACTGCTGGAGTGACAGAAGGAGCTACAGTAGGAGGACATCCGACTGCCCTGTGAGGACATAGCCCCAAACAGATCCAAATGGCTCCAGAGTTCTGCCTTTTTCTACACAGCATTCCTTGACAGTGGGGACAGTGGCTCTTCACTGTGTTGGGTCCTCAGTCCCAAGAGCCCAGGGGTCTGTGTGACCATAATGGGAAGATAGAGCTAGGAGAAGCAAGAAAAGTAGACACATCTTTTTCCTCTCTTTTTCAAGCCAATTTTACTGTGAAACAGACAGGACAGGTAGTCTCTGACCAACACAGAATGCGGAGGACACATGGAGCAAGACCCAGTGTCCCAGATCCTATGCCCTCCCATGCGTGGGGACAAAGAATCTGCCCCATTGCAGGGAAGATAAGTCAGTGGAGTTACATTGGTTTCAGAGAGGCAGACGCACAGCATCTTCTCACAAAGGTAGCTGGGATGGGTAGTTCCAATTGTCAGTTTGTCACAATCTAGAATCATCTTAGAAAAGAGTCACGGGGTGGGGGGACTGTCTAGATCAGGCTGGTTTGTGAGCACGTCTGTGGGGCATGATTGGTTTGTGAGCATGTCTGTGGGGCATCATCTTGAGTAAACAATGTGGGAAGACCCAGCCACTTTAGAAAGCACCAGTATCTGCTTTTGCATCTATTTACAGATAGAATGAGCTGAGTCATGAGCATGAGTGAATGTCTCTGCTCTTCTCTGGGCAGTGATGAAACTAGCTGTTTTGAGTATCTGGCACCTCAACTTTCATGGTGAACTATAATCTGGGCTGTGAGCTGAAAAAAAAAAAACCTTTCTTCCCCCAAGGTTGCTTCCGGTCAGGATGTTTGTCACAACAAACAACAGAAATAAAACTAGAATAAAGGTCACCATTAGTTCAGTTTTCATATATGTCTGGTGATCGCCACCATTTCCCACAAGACAAGTCAAAATATCATAGGGCAGGAGGGTTGATGCAGAATGGAGAACGGAGAGAAAAAGTGCCAGTGACGACTCAGTGACAGGCGTGGGTCGTGTTCTGGCATCATGTTGGAGGATGCCAGACCAGAAGAGCCCTTGGATGGAAACCACATCCTCCAGGTCAGCCACAGACCCAAGCTGAAGCCCAGCCCGGCCCTCTCTGCTCACTGCTCCACTGTGGGTCCTGACTAGGTGCACACACAGTGGAGGGGGAGCTGGGAAACCCTGATTCTACTGCCTAATGATGGTATCACTGGCTTCCTTGGATCCCAAAGGGGTGGCTCTAAAAGCCAGGAAATGGCAAAGCAGCCAGGTAATCCCTTCCATAACCTCCAGAGAACAACACCAAGCAAGCTAATGCATTCACTGCTGCCTCTTTCCTGGGCTCCAAAAGAGATGCAGCCAGACCCTACCACAGCCTGACGGCCAAATGCAGTCTAGTCGTGTGAGGAGATTAGGGCAGAGGCAATGTCAACTCATCTGCTGGCCAGATCCTGGGAGGGGACTCACTAATGCCACCTCAAGTCTTGCCCTGGGCCAGGCTTGAACGGGAGAAAGGAATAGCCTGCCCACACCTTAGGCAGGAGGCCTGGTTCTGCAAATGGCTGCATTCAGCCACTTCCCTTCTAGAAGCTTCTTGTCTTGCACAAGTGATTGTCTCAATGTCCCTGCAGTGATGGCCTCACTCAGGGTTGGGTATGTCTTGCCAGCAGGTCACAGGCCTGCCCAGCCCCCCTCCTTTATTTCTTCTCTAGGTATACTGTATCTGCCAAGTGGTCAGAAGCCTACCCTTAGCCCTGTGCCTCAGTCCTGATGCCCACTACTGAGATGGCAGGAGCATGTTAAACTGAGCTCTAGCTTCTGGAACTACCCTCTGACAGCTTTACTGCCCTTAACAGATCATGCCCAGGTGTTCATAAAGCAGCGAATGTGGACCACGGGGCAGCAAGAAACAGTCTTGCTTAAATGTTGATGCCAATGTAAGGGGGAAAGACAGTGAACTGGGCTGCTAAGCACGTGAGGAGAATGAAGTACAGCCCGCCTTATGGAGGGCCAGGCACCTGTGCTTGACTTTGCTCAGTCTGTCAGGGTACTGAATCAAGTTCAGCATCATGCTTTCTGAAATCCTACGAAGCACAGCTAGGTAATGGCTGCTCTGAAGATGGCTCAGCTCTGAGTTCCTCTGCCACACTTACATCTCTAGAGCCTGCTGGGGGCTGGCTCACTCTCCTTGCACACCTTATCCAGCCCTTCGTTTTGGTGTTCACAGCTGAGACCACCTCTCTCTGCATCTTGCTCTGCCTGGTGCCTATACATGTACCTCCCTTGCAGCCCTAACAACCCGGAACAGCCAGAGCAGCTGGGACATAGGCATCTCTGAGGAGAAAGCGCCACCAAGGCTTTCTTCTGTTTGCTTCAGCTCGTCCTCTTACAGTAGAAATGGCCTCTGTTGCTTTTGTTTTGTTTTGTTTTAAATCTTCACTTATCTGATCTCACAGACTTAGATTCTAACCCATTATCTTACTTGAAATCTTGGTCCCCAACTTAGGACGGTTCAATTTACAGCTTCTCAACGTTACTCTGAGGCAGAAGCTTTGTGCATTCAGTAGAAGCCACACTTATGGTTTTAATTTCCTTCTTCTCCCAGAGTGGTAGTGAGTGGTATGATGAAGCTTGCCATCCTGGGCGCTGCATCAAGCCTTGGCCCTGAGTCTCACCAGCGATCGTCGGCACTGTGTGGGAAGTTCGGTACACTAGGTGTGTTCACTGAACTTTCTACCCATTGCTTCAAGTTACCATGGGTTTATTGGGTTGGCACCCAATGGTAAGTCAGGAATCATCCGTGCAAGTGAACTCGTCAGCTCACATACCTCACCAATTCCTACTGAGGGAAGGATGCTTAGGTCCAGGACCTCAGGCAGCTGTTTCTGTCTGGTCCTGGATTCTGGGTCTGGTTATTCAAATACTTATATTCTGAAATTCTACTGTATTGGACATTTCCTTTTGTGACCTGGCTTAAGATCAGCAGATGGTGACATACAGCTGTCTTAGCTGGAGACTTGGTCAGCAGTGAGGCGCTCTAAGGAATTCGGTTTTTTGTCCCAGGAGCTTGTGGCATTTTAAACAGTGGGTCACCAGAAGAGCTATATTCCACAATGGAGTCTGTCACAGCAGCCAGTGTCCCTCTTCCATGCCTTCTCTTGAAGAACAGAATTGACTGACAGCCACTAGATGTACTCATGTCGGGCCACACCTGCTTCTCTCAGCTGCTTCCCATAAGGCTGGTGTCCAAGAGCATCTGGGGAGCTAGTCACCTTTCCAAAGCCACTAGACTTTCATCCCACTCCCTTTTCTAGGGCGTGAGCTAGGGTCAGAGAATCAAAGAGTCCCATGGTGATCCCTGTGTTTTCTCCATATAGAGTTTGTGTTTAGTATCTGAAGAGCCTGAGGCTAGGGAGATGGCTCAGTAAAGTGCTTGCCCTACAAGCATGAAGACCTGGATTCAGATCCCCAGTTCCCAGGTATAAAGCCAGGGACAACAGCAAGTTTCTGCAATCCTAGCACTAGGGGTGCAGAGAGAAGAAGCTCTTTGAAGCTCATTGGCCAACCAACATCTATGAGTTAATGAGCTGGAGATTCAGTAAGAGGCCGTGTCTCAAAAGAGGAAGTAGAACAACTGTGAAAGACACCAGACAGAGCCCTCTGAATCCACCAGTACACACACATACATGAGTACCCTCATGAATGCATGCCCACACATGAGTGTGTTAACACACATACAAACCTTAAACAGCTCCCAGGAGCCTTAGAGAGGAAGCTTGAGCTGTTGTGCCTAATGTTTCATGGCTGTGTCGGGCTAACGGCAGCCGGTTCAGCTCTGCTGCTTCGCCTCCACCCACCCCAGCTCATGCATGGGACGCAGGCCCAAACCCAGTGGATATCCACTTGCCTGTCACCTCCATATCTGGCAAAGCTGCCCTTGTTCCTGAGGACAGGGTGGCCTTCCTTATGAGCCCTGGCTTAGGAACCATGAAGTGATGTCACAGGAAAGGCAAAACTGATACGACCTCTGCTGTGGCTGTGAGGAAGAACATCTCTGCCACTCTGCCCTGCATTTGAACTGATGTGTCTGTCACAGGGGAAGTGGTCCAGGAGTCAGTACAGATCACAGTGCTGACAGTGCTTGTCTCTGAGTAGGAGATTTACAGGGATCAATTCTACCTTTTCTTTCCCTTGGCTGTATTTTCTGTATATATTTTAAATAATAAGCCTCAACTCTTTTCATGGTGAGGGGAAAAATAAGAATTTCAGGGAGGAAGTAAGCCTGGCTTATAGTAGACTATCTACCCTACTTCAGGACATCTGGGACTTGTCTTCCCGTCTTTGCTCCTCCATCCCCGAGACTGAAACGCAGAGGCAGGTATTCACTGCGACCACTGATGGAATAAGCTAACACAGGATGGAATACACCTCTGCTGAGGCTAACTCCAGGCCTCCGGCCTTCCAGCCCTACTACTTTCCTATACATGGGAGGTGAGGAGAGAGGGAGGGAGGGAGGGGTGCTTGAGTGTATCACTAGCCCTTTTCTTTCTATGTCACCTGCTCCTCGGGTGGGAGCACCAGGCCCCAGTCAGTTCGATAGTTCTGTCTCGATTGCCCCAGGACAAGTATTCTAGCTCTGGAAAGATAACAGCATGCCCTTCCCCTGGTTCTGACATTAAGAATCTAAACACCACCAAGGTTCGGGACCACATTCGCCAGGGCAGAATTACCAAGCTGTGATAAAGTTTGTGCCTTTACATTGGAGAGCCTGGAGAAGGTCAGATCATCACACCAGGGCAACAGCGCCAAGGGGAATCCAGCTGAGACACAACCTTCCTTCTCTGTCACTGCATCTTCTCATACTCCTTCCTCCCTCCTCCTCCTCTTTCTTTTCTTCTTCCTCTCTCCCCTTCTTCTTCCTCTAGCCTCCTCCTGCCTCTCCTTTCTTCCCCTTCCTCCCTCCTGTCCTGTCCTGTCCTGTCCTATCCTCCTTTTCTTCATCTCTTCCTCTTCCTCTCTTCCTTTCTCCTCGTCTTCCTCCTCCTCTTCTTTCTTCTTAATTTTTAGATTACCCGTTGGAGTTCCCCTCAGAAATCGAAGCTAACTTCAGCAGAGTTGCCAGCTCACCCTGCTTGAGAAAGGTACTGGACGTCCCAGTGAGCAGAGCTGGCTCTGCAGTGGCACTGAAGCAGCAGTGGCTCAAGGCTGTCTCCCTGCATCTCTAAATCCCTCCTTCTGCAAAGCCCTAATAAAACACCACAAATCCCTAGCTTTCCTGAGATCAGGGCCTGCTCGCACCCTCTGCTATTCAGTCCCGGGGAGCCCAGGCTTTCCATTATCAAGACCCCAGCACAGACCCTACAGCATGGGCATGTTGGGGGTGGAGTAGAGAAAAGTGGGGCCTGCAGAACACGCTTTCTTTGGGCCCTGTGGGTTCTATCTGCCCAAGACACCACTTAATGGCCCCTTAGAACCGGAGCACTAAGTATCTCACGCGCAGCTTGATCAAGCTCTGGCATCCAAAGGGAAGAGACCTCAGTCCACTCCCAGCACAAGAGCCCTTTATGACCCATCTGGCAGCTCAAGTTTGTCCAAAGCCAGTTGTGACATCAGCTGATTCACAGGACTATAGAGTGAGCAGGGAGTTGGAGAGTGTTCCCTCTAATAAGAGAGCTGAGGGAGGAGGGAGAGAGGAAGAGAGAGAGGAAGGAAAGTGAGGAGAATTTCAGGGGAAGAATATAGAGTGATCATACTTTATTTAGAACTAAGTTCAAACTCCTGTATTGAAGTTTTAACTAGGTCGCCAGAATGGTATTTAGAGACAGAGGTGATTTTGCTAAAACAAAGCCATTAGGGTAGCTCTAAATCCAGTATGACTGGTGTCTTCATGAGGAGATGCATACAAAGACAGACATATTGGTGGCACTGTTACAGCATCCAAGCTGATACCTCTCCCTCAAGTTCTCTGTCATAACCTCAGGCTACCTCATGCCTTTCTCCTGACATTGGTGATACTTCTCCAAAGCGAAGGCCTTCCTCTACAAATATGGAACTGCTACAACACAGAAGTGTCATTTTTGCAAATGAACTAGGACAGAGATGAATAACATGCTTTACTTAAAGATTTGATCCAAAAAAATAGTTTTCTCCTTCTAATTTCAAGAGAAACTATTTTTGTGGGTGCATGCCAAGGGTATTGGGCCACAGGCATGTGCCCACTGTGCCTGAGGGAGTTAATGGCATGTGTCCCTAGAAGCACCCACTGCTGAATCCATGCCAATTCATACCACTAGGCACCACAGGACCGGGATTAAGTAACCCTGGGAATTAAAAGTGCAGCTCTCAGGTGACATTGACCAGCCCAGTGTGGGTGGCCAGCATTGGCCTTTGACCACAGCTGAGCAAATAAAACACAGGCTACCCCAAAGTTGTCCTTTGCTCTCGCTGCCTCCTGCTTCCTTGCCAGGGATCCAGAGTTTAAGAAGCATGCTTTGTATGGCTGCAGACACATTGGGCAGACCACTTTTTCCTGGGTCACACCAGGCAAAGCCAACAGGGAGAATAAATGGCCGACTTTGTGGGCTCTATCTCCTCAGGCACAGTGGCCTGACCCCCTCCAGGAGCCCACAACTCTCCAGGGATTTTAGAACATTCAGAGAGAAGACATCCTCTGTGGTAAAATATGGGACTGCCGGTCAAAGCTTAACCCCTCTTCTGGAAAGGGAGAGTAACCAAGAACTAGCCCAGTCCAGTTGGGGCAGGGGCATTGGCCTTCCTCACCCCTACACAAGCCTCACTCAGGTACATCCCAAACACCAAAGAATCCCAAAGGATGCTTTTGAAAGATCATTTGTTGAGTTGCGTCTGAGCTCCAGTTTGGGAGGGATGGTTTTGGTCTTGCAGAAAATGGCTGGTCATGCAGTAAAAACCCCAACAGGGCCAGGGGTCCGAAGGCGGAGCTAAGAAAGAACAAGATAGATGGGGTGCTCCCCAGAGAGTTCCTCAGTGGAGAACAGCAACGAAAGCAGGTCCTGTCCTGGGAGCCATGGAAAGGCAATGACACTCATCACAGAACAAAACACAGCTGTCACTGACAGAATCATCAAAAATATATCAGTCACAGCATGGCCATTGTGGACACAGCTAGCGCGTGCTCAGTGTTCATGGATGCCACACTAATGCACACCATTACCAGCACATACACCAGTACAGTCGTGGACAGCACATGTCATGCCCACTGCAGGACACACAAATGGCTCTATGCACGCCGCACGCTGTGTCCAGCCTGTGAGGCGTTTCTGCTGAATCCATTAGCAGCAAGCAAGGCCCTCCCCTCCATGGGAGCTCTCAGGCAAGCTAATCCCCACATACCTAGGATGTTAAATCACTGCTTCTGCTGTGGGCTACCCAGGTACATCTGGCTCCATTTAGTCTCCCCCACTGAGCAGAAACACATGTGGGCTCTGTGCTTTGAGGTGGGAGCCTGTGTGCACAGGCTTCTGGAGGCCGGTGGGGGCTGAGAGCCGTGAGGCGGGATGTAAGGCAGCTTTTCACAAGTGTGGTTTTTGGCACACATGTGCTCTGTGAGATATAATTGGGTTCTACGGGGAAAAAAAGGTTTCCTCAGAGAAGGGATTTTTGGCAAACTTCACTGATCCTGGGTGAGCCAAGAATCATGGGCTTCCTTGGAGACTCTGAATAAAAAGAATTGTGCCCTAAAAGCACTTTGTTGGATTACCCGGAAGGAGACTTCTGAGTGCAGGTCAACAGGAAGTCCAGCTTTCCAGAGCTTGTGATTTCCGGAAAGGCGTCAGCTCACATAATAGGAAATCTAGAGATGAGTGCTTCGAGGACTCAGTATTCAAGAAAATACCCTGCATTTTCCCTCTGCAGTCTGGGATTATTACCTTGTCGGGGCCAGTGGCAGCTGCAGTACTGGGTCTCTTCATAGACTCTGGAGCCACCAACACCAGAACTTCCATAGCATGAAGGAAATGTTTTTTTCCAGTTGTCCAACCAGAGACTTCTTTCCATATTTTCTTAGTGTTGCTGCTGCCTAAAGCAATGACTAGTGAAATAGGGCTCTTGGGGCTCAGACTCGAGACTGAAACTATACTAACTACTAGCTCAAGGGTCTTCACGATGTCCATCTTAGATCTTACTATCGACCTTTGAGGATGCAACAACTTTGAGAGATTTTTCCTGGCTGCTCTAATTGCTGTTTAGTTTTCTGTCAGCTTGGCACAAGCTGGAGTCATTTGGAAAAGGTCACCTCAGTTGAGAAAATCCTTCCATCAGGTTGGCCTGTAGGCAACCCTATAGAACATTTTCTTGATTAATGGCTGATGTGGGAAGGACCAGCCCACTGTGGGCAGTGCAACGCCTGGGCAGATGTTCCAGGGTTGTGTAAGAATGCAGACTGGTGACAGAGGAAGAAAAGGTATAATTTCTCAAGCTGTCTTCTGGAGTCTACGCACCAGCCATGACATGAATGTGCACACACACACCACCGCCAACAGCAACAACAAACAAAAATAAAACACACAAAAAGCATAAACAAACATATCACTTGCTTGTCTATAATTTAAAGGGAAGGTAATTTAAATTCTTATTCTTTTCTTTTAGTCTGTGTGTATTGCTTTTTCAATTGGCTAACAAGTTGCTGAGGCATAAATGTTTTCCGTTATTTGGGCCTAACTCTGCAAAGTGTTAGGGGTACTGAAAAAAAAATTATGTTAGTTTTGGGTATACCCACCATGCTAGCATTGTAGAGGTAGAAACTGGAGAATTAGGAGTTTAAGGCTAGTCTGAGTTAAATAATGAGAGCTTCTGAGGGTACAGCTCAGTAAAAGAGTACTTGCCAAGGATGTACACGGTCCTCCTCTCAACTCTCAGCGCAGCGAAGAACAGTGAAGGAGGAGGAAGAACATGGAAACAGAGAGTCCCATGAACAAAGTTGGGAACTTCCATTGCATACAGATCTTGATTTATAAGAGCTTGTATTGACCAAGAGCAGAAGCTGGGGCTAAAGCCTGATTCACTTGAAGCCCATGAAAGGGCTACATCAGAAAATGCTCTTTTAAGAAGGGAGCAAAAGGCATTGGGAAGACAGCCAGTGGTGCCTTCTCCACCAGGACCAGATGTTCAGCACTGCAAACCTCCAGATCGGCCTACTCAAGTGAGAAACTCTGTTGCTAGGACCCTTCCCTCCCTCCCTCCCTCCTTCCCTTCCTCCCTCCCTCCCTCCCTCCTTTCCCCTCTCTCTCTGCTTCTCCCTTTCTTCCTTCCTTCCCTCCCTATCTTCCTTCATTCCTTTTTATTATTAGCATATATTCATTGTATAAAGTAATGTATTACTCACCACCTCTACAAAACTTTCTCACCATGCCTGTCCCCTCCATATCTCTAGTATCCCCAATTTTCTCTCATATCTATTAATTGACTGTAAGTTTCATACATGAGAGAAAATATGAGACATTGTAATTCAGAGTCTGGCTCCTTTCTCTGGACATGATAAGCCACAGTTCCACGCATTTCCCTGCAACTGACCACATTTGCCTTATCACTCATCGATTGGTAGGTACCTAAGGCTGGCTACACAACTTGACTGCTGTGAACCAGTGCCACAGTCAGCAGGATATGTAGGTGTCTCCATAGTAAAATGACCTGAGAGTTCTTTGGATGTTTTCTCAGGAGCAGTATTACAGGAGCATATGAGCACATGGCAATTCTGATGGATATAGGAAGGCCCATAACTCTGATCAGAGAGTGAGAATAGAATAAAGAAAAAATATAAACTATTTCCCTTTTCATCTCCTCAACTTCCTTGGTAACATCCGAGGGTCTGAGAACAGAGCAGTGATCCTAACTGAACCCTCCCCAGACTGAGCAGTCTCTCTACTTAACCACTCATTTTTTTTTACTCTCCATTTCTCCATTTCTCATTTTAGAATCCCCTTTTTGGACATAGACCCCTCCACCTGACACCATCCATGACTTGATTTGAATGAAAAGACAGCACATGACTGAGGCTGTACCTATCAGCAACACACGCACACACACACACACACACACACAGCTGCTACTCCAGCATAACTAACCCTGGGCTCTTCCTTCAAAGGAGATGTTTCTAGAATCCACACTAGTCTGGCCACCATCTTGCATTTGGGGTAGACATCAGTTTGTTCCTGCTCCCTCTATTGTCACCCCCACCAGAGTGAGCAAGTGTCTTAGCCCTGCTACCTAGATCCACAGATAGTCTGCCCAGGGAGACAGGGAGTGGGGCCTGACCTGACATCATGAGGAGAACATCCCCAGAGGACAGAAATCTCTCTGTAGCATCCACTTCAGGGAAGTCAGAACCATGATGTCCTCTGAGACCTAGCCTGTGCTCTCTGTGTGTGGCGCTGGGGCCTCAATCCTCCACCCAGCCATCTTTCCAAGAAGCCAGATGCTGTGCTTCATCAGAATTCAGCCAGAGGGACATAAATAAATAAAGGAAACTCGGCTGTGCTTTTTCCTCCTAACGATCGCCAACACGCAGGCGCTCAAAGAGGAGACATTTTCCAGAGGAACAATAGGTGACAGGCACCTAGACTGCAGGGAAATTTTTCTTAGATAGTATTGTTAGCCACATTTTCTTTCTTAACAAACCAAAGCAGGCAGGGACCTCATTGAGATTTCTGTCAGACCCTCAAGGTTGCCTGCACTTCCATTTTTGTTTGTTTTGTCAATACATTAGTATCTGAAATTTGAGAGGCACGCTCTGGCAGCTTGAGAAATTCCCATTGGAGGACCGTGTTTTCATTTCCTTCAGCTGGGCCTCTTCACTGTATCTTTGGTTAGTGTGAAGTCCTGGTTCGTGATCTCCCCTATCCCTTCACATAGTTAATCAGACTGTTAGTTTGTGAAACTGTCTATGCTCTGAGTAACCTGTGTCATCTCATGCTAGACATGTTTCTGAGAGCACACTGCTAATCTTTGGACAAAGGCCCCTACCTTCTCTGAGACCATTTTGGACAGAATTTTTGAGGGATTCCAAGGACAGCCCTCTTCACTCCTGGTACACCATGCATGCCAAGAGAGCATGTTCCCTAGAGAACACAGGATAGGGAAATAGGCTACAAGAGGCTTTTGCACCAGGAGGAAAGCTCTTCCATTGCTGCTCCCCTTCTGCCTTCACTTATGTCCTGTCTGGATTCCACTAGAAGTAGGGGAAGAACTAAAATAGGCAAGGCCTCAGGGACCTCTTTGAACAGAGCCCCTAGTGGGCCGTGGGCTTTCCTGTTTTGGCCTTCTACGCAAGGGCAAGTGTCTTACTTAGGGTTCTATTTCTGTGAAGAGACACCATGAACACTGGCTTACAGTTTCAGAGTTTTAGTCCGTTATCGTCATGGTGGGAAGCATGGCAGCGTGCAGGCAGACGTGGTGCTGGAGAAGGAGCTGAGAGTTCCACATCTGGATCAGCAGAGCAGCAGGAAGTGAATGTTAACACAAAACCTGGCCTGAGCATTTGAGACCTCGAAGCCTGCCCCTTAATGATGCACTTCCTTCAACAAGGCCACACCTACTCCAACAAGACTAATAGTGCCATTCCCTATGAGCCAGTGGGGGCTATTTTTATTTAAACCAGCACAGCAAGTAGTGTTTGGCTGCACTGTTCCGTAAGGATGAGAGGCGCAGGAACGATCAGGAGAACAGGTCTGACTCCTTGATCGTCAGCTTTTCCTCTCAGACTCTGGAGGTTCCTGGCTGCCTAACAGAAGACACTGAGCTGGAGATGAGCATGAACAGACAGATGTGCCCACAGCGAGATGGCAGGGTCCCAATTTCCAACCCTTGTCCCCATTTCTGGCTTTCATGGCACTGATGTAGCTGAGAGAGGATCTGATACCCATGTGTCTAGGGTGGAAGAAGGCCATGTAGCTCATGGGAAGCCCAGGCTGGTTCTAATTTCAGGGAAAGAACCAATAAATTTTAGTATTTTTAAAAAGGATTTATTCATGTGCATGAGTGCTCTGTTTGAATGTGTGCCTGCATGACAGAAGAGGGCATCAGATCCCATTATAGATGGTTGTGAGCCACCATGTGGTTGCTGGGAAGAGCAGCCAGTACTCTTGACTGCTCACCCATTTCTCCAGCACCAGTTTTGTTTTTTTTTTTTAAGAAGATTTTTCATTTGTTGACATCATCAACTTTTTGTTTGTTTAATTTGGTTTGGGACTTTTGTCCATCTATATCATGTGTTTGGTCAAATCCACCTCTTATTCCCTTCCCTTCCATTTGTACCCTAGCCCCCTCCGCCTTTCCCTCTCAACTTTTGTATGTTCTTTTTCTGTCTTTCAGCACTGTGAGTCCTCTTAGTGTTGCTTGTATGTGCTTATGTGTAGGACAGTCTACTTAGCCTCTCAAGAACTATATCTCTGAAGAAAACTGACTCCCCCTTCCTCAGCAGACATCGATTGCCAAAGCACTTCTAACAGCAGTGGAACTCCATGTGTCCCTCCCCAGTCCACGCTGGGATTTTGGCTGGCTTCATCTTGCAGAGGTCTTAGGCATGCAGAGCCAACTGCTGGGGGTTCTTATGGGCAGTGGTGCTGTCAAAGCAAACAGATACTGTTTTACGGCAGACATCTACTCACTCTGGTTCTTAAAAATGTTTCACACCCTTTTCTGTGATGATCCCTGAAGCTCAGGGCGAAAGGTTCTGATGCAGATGTTCTGTCTCGAGCTGAGGACTGCATCTTCTATTCACTGCATAACAGCCAGCTGTGGATCTTGGCATTAATTCCCCTCTACTGTAAAAGAAACCTCTCCTGTGAGTGATGCGCTAATGTATGGATATAAATAAAAAACCATAGGGGCCATTTACTACTGAGTCCATTTAACAGAGCAACAGTGTAGCTTCTTCCTTAGGGTCTACGACCTAGGCAGGCAGGGGTTTCGGCCCAGTTAAGGAGTCATAGTTAGTTTATGTCAACCTGATATAAACCTAGACATACCTGGGAAGAGGAAATCCCGGTTGAAGAAGCTTCCATCGGATTGTCCTGTAGACATATCTATGGGGCACTTTCTCAATTGACGATTGGTGTGGGAGCCTATGGCGGGCAGTGTCATCCCTTGGCAGGTGGACCTGGTTTCCTCTGTAGTTTCTGCTTTAGTTCTCTCCCTCAGTTTCCTGCCCTGAGTTCCTGACTTGGTTTCACTCAGTGATGCTTTATAACCTGCAAGCCAAAGAAAAGCTTTCCTCCCCCAATTTGCTTTCGGTCACTGTTTGATCATAGCAACAGAAACCAAACTAGGTCGCCAGACAGAAGTTCTGTCTCATAGAGTAGGACTTAAATCCAATCAGAAAGTGATTTGTTGCTTCAGTAACATTTGCGCCACTACTTCACCAGTAGGGCTATCTTGCCAGCCCAGTCATGGCATCTATAATTCACAGCTGAGGAAGATGACTGATTACACTTCCCTTCGGTAGCATGCAGAGAATCTTCTAGTGCTACGAAATCCACACAGTAGGGATGAAATTTCTAGGACCACCTTGCTTTCTCCTCATCTTATGACTCAAGTATGTGATGTCTTTAGCAACAGGGACTTACAAGCAGGTTCTTGAGGGCAGCCAAGAGCAATAGAAATCGACTATAATATTGAGAGGTTCTATGATACCCCACTGACCAACAACTCAAAAAGTGCCTATACCTGGCACTGGGCTTTTAACTGTTGACAGACTGTGGTATCTGGGAGAGGCATCGTGCCCCTTCCTTACAGTCTAACTCCATTCAAACTCCTCCTGCACATGTGCATTATATGTGTGTGTATGTGCATGTATGTGCATGTGTATGTATTTTAAGAAGCTTTTACAGTATTGGCTTTCCACGTGGCTTTTTCCAAAAGTTTTTACTGTTGCTATTCCTTACCTTATTCTTCCCTCTAGCCCACCCCCTCAGTCTCCACTGCATCTATCCTAGTATTCCTCTCTCACCCTATTTTATTTGTATTCATAGATTCCCAACATTGCGACAGGACACGCTTATCCTCAACACATTGTATTTACTCATTAAATCAGGTGATTCTACCAAGGCACAGAGAATGTAGGCACCAGACTTGGCGCCCTGGTCAAGTCTCTCTCTCTGGGTATTACCTCTTGCCTTCCCCAGAAACTCCATAGGGTCAGGACAGCATCTTTAAAGGAACTGCCTTCATTTTATACTAAGCTGGAGAAGTAAGTTGGTACCAACCAAGGCCCGTGATTCTTATTTATCTCAGTGTCATTGTTACACCTTATGATAAATTCTAGCATGCCATAATGCCATAAATACCAATAAAGTTGGTGGGATGGATGGAAAGACAGATAGATGGACACATGAACGAATTCATGGATTCACAGGCTGAGATTTGCACCTGCATGAATCCTGGGGAAAGAATGAGCTGAGCCCTGGAGGTTGTCTCATGCATGGACTTCCTCCACTAGGAGAAGCATCCAGTTGTCCCGTTTTTGACCCTGTCCTGAAGTCCTCAGCACTGGGACACACAGACGTGAGTTCTCTGACACGGATTTCTGATTAAGGATGACGTAACCAGTTTCAACTCCTATGCTTCCCAGGCTCCCACAGCCAATGTCTGCTCTCATTGCTTTGCAGGGTCCATGGAACTGCTGAAGCAGAAAGGGTTGGAGGGGAGCAGCTGGGAGCTACAGGGCCATGTGGAAAGGGCCAGCACATGGCCATCTGTGTGCTGTGCTCTCTCTAGGCCTGTCCGGAAAAGACATATGAAGCCAAATCCAGACAAGAGTGTGACTCAAGTACCCTGGCTGTCTGCACACTGCAGGCCAGCCACATGCAGACATAGGCAGGCGTAGGTGCAAGCACTGGCAGCCACATGCTGCTCTGCCTAACTACTGGACAGTTATTATTGTCTATGACCCACGAGGTCACAGGACATAGGGAGGTACCAAGGTGGGTGCCCACTGCGGGGGCTAAGTGACACCAGGGCAGAGCAGGGCTCAGGAGGGAAAAATGCCTTTTCTTCAGGCCCCTTACCCAGGCCTACTCATAGCATCTACAACTGTGGCTCAAACCCTGCCTCACCCACCTGCAAGGATTAAATACATAGAGCCACACAGGCTGTCCCCAAGGTAAGATGGTCACTTAGGAGTTGTCAATTTTACCATGGCTTGAAAGTGGCATGGCCTGGGGGAAGAGATGCAGGCTGTGAAATGAGATCCAGGCTGGTGATTCTTGGGCAGTGATAGTCCATTAGCCAACACGATCACAGTGGAAAATGACCTACAGTCTGTGGTGCTGGGTTGCCACCATTTGGGAGGTAAGGTGTCCAGTAAGCGATGCGAGCTGTCCAGTGCTTTATTAGAAGAGCGTTGTAGGAGCTGAATCTTCCCAGCTGTGGATGAGCATGAGAGCTCTGACCATATTGGAACCAGGCTCACTACACAACGATGCTCTGTCGACTAGCTGTGGTACGTGTGTTCTTGCTTTGTGATATTCTCAGTGGTGTGCACCGAGTCTGTGGAGACCCTAACTTTATTCTGACTCAAACAGCATCTGGATTAGAAAAGGCTAGAAAAGGCTGGGCTAACTTCTCAGTCTCTTTCCTACCATCCGTTCTCCACCCTGGTGCTTCCAGGATTAAAAAACCAAAGAAACGTTTCTCTGTCAAGTGAGCTATGTACAGCATGGGCCTAGTGTTTGTGCAGACAGCCAGGAATAAAAGAGTTTAGATGTTAGGCGAAGTGCTACAGGCTGCCCTCTTCATGTGGGACTGTCACCTCCATGTTCTGACTACTGTGCCTCTATTAACATAACCTCTGATTCTCATAGGATTTACCATCAGCACCAAACCTATATGAGTTTCCTAAGCTCTGCTTCTAACTTCCTAGCCTTTGCCGAGGTGGCTTAGGATGGCATGTCACCCTGTACCCAGGCCTACAGGAAGGTGCTCAGAAAATATCTCCACCTACCCCAGAGGTACCACATTTCTGAGTCAGAAGAGGGCTGGAGGTCATCACTGAGCCAAGCTGGAATTTTAGTACAGGGAATCCCCCTTTTAGATGGGTTGAAAGAGTGAAAATCCACAATGGACTTCTTAGAGAGATTGCTTCAAAGTCTCCTGTTCCCTCAGCTTCTGTAGAAAAAAACAAACCTCCCTGTGCCCTGGCTGGTCTGATCCCTGAACCCACAATTCTATAGTCAGGAGCCAGACAAGGCAAGGATCCGAAGTTGGGACACCAGACTTGTGTGGGTCTTAGAGATGAAGGCACGGGGCAACACAGCCTCTCCTGTTCCCACTCTTCTCCCTCTTCCTCATCCCTGCCTCTACCCTGGTCTTAGCTGTTCAGAAGCAATTCCTGCCACCAATTTCCACTATGTGCCCTGGGCTCCAGGTCTCAACATATCCTGTCACTGCTGTCCCACCTAAGGAAGGCTAGAGAAAGCACACTGAAGAAGTTGCCCTAAGGCTAAGGCTGGTACAATTTGAGCAACAAATACATACCGAAGAGTATCAAAGTGTAACTCATAAGATAAAATAAAAGGTCATAGTTAGAAGCAAGCAAATGAACATGGCCGCTCATTCTTAGAGAAGATTTGCAACCAGTGCTGGGAGTAAGTCACTTCTGTGATGGCAAAGTGATGATTATGGCTTATAGATTATAGCTGAGTTTAAGGCTAGTGGGCGAAAGTTTGTTGAGAAATGGGACCTGAATGATTTCAGAGCATCTATCCCAACAGATTTATTATTGTAAATGGCTTTTAGAAGACAAAATGCTATAATGATCATCTTCTTAAGAGACACCCGTCGATGTCACCTTTACCCCGTGGCTGAGGTCAGATCAGCATCCAAAGCTGAAAGACAGGAGGTACAGCAGAGGCCACCGTACCTAAGCAAATGCAGAGCTGGACCTTGATTATGTGGTAAAATTAAGGTTCTAGACTGCTAATATTAATCTCTCTGTGCCTGTTAATCGCTCAGTGATCCTTGTGTAAATATAGGTATTTGCTGCCTCTCTCTTTTTTTTAACACATACTCTATAATCCACCCATGATTTTGTCTTCATTCCATGCATCCTTCCCTCAGTACCCAAAAGCATTTGGCTAGGGTCACTCAAAGACAAATAAGTGGAGGCTCAAGCAAAAGTGCTGTGGAAGTAGGCATGGAGAAGGTCTTCTGCCCAGGAAAAGGTGCAGGCTTTATGGGATGGCATACCAACAGGATAGCAAGCAGGATCACATGCGCTGGGGAATGAGAAAAATCGCAAGACAGGAAAGAGCCCAGAGGAGGAACTGACCCATATTACCTAGTACCTGCTTCACAGGCAGGGTCCTCTCTGCGTGGGTGGGGTTTGTCTAGGGCTTACTTTAGAAGTGATGGGAAAGGGATGGGAGAGGAAAGAAAGGGAAAGAGAAAAAAAGGACATCTTCAAATCATTTCTAACCAAAAAAAAAATCCCAAATTCCTGAATTTTCAACATAAATTGATAAATCCTAGGATGCCTCTGACATTAAGGCTTGGGCAAAGTTTGCCTATTCTGGGAAAGCACCACTTTAAAAAGTGCCTGAACTATTTGGAATCCAGCAAGGATGCCTGGCCACGGTAGACCAGGGGTGAATTGATATAAGCATCAGCAGGATGTTCCCTGGGGTTCTCAGGAGTACAGAAGTCCAAGAGCTACCAGAATTCCCATCATCGTGATCAAAACCAATCAATGCTTCATCCTGGTCTGTAAGTGGCACTTCTGGGTAATAAGGCTGACTGAAGCCACGTGGGCAATGCGGGGATCCAATCTGTGCAGCTAATGGCCAGTTTTGGCTACTATGTTCCAAAGCTGTGAGGTTTTAGAACTACAGTCAATTTCAGACTTGTCACATCTGCAAACATCTGGATGCCAAGAACTCCACCTTGGGAAAATACACATGCTGAAGTTCCTAGCTTTGCTAGGTTTAGAATGAGTCAAGTCTCAACCAGCATCTGCCTCCAAACATCCTTTAACCTGACGACCTCTGCACAAATTCGTTTAGAAGCTCTTTCTTTCTGGGGCTTGAACCCAGGACCTCAGACATACTAGAAAAGCACCCCACCACTGAGCTACAGCCCAACCCCCCTCAGTTATATATTAGAAGGATGGGATAAGATCAGTGCTTTTCAACCCTGAATGCACATTAGAATACCTAGAAATATTTCTGAATTCCTAGCGCCTCAGCTTTGATCAATTACATCTGAAGTGTTGGACTTTTTCTCAAAAGCACACTGATGATTGTCTCCTTACAGTCATGACATTAGTTCGGACCCAAACAGCTCTCCAGCCTGTTTTGGCTTCTTAGCACGGCCACACTTAGACATAAATGTGTTACCGTATAGACTGGAAGTTAGCTCCCTGCTAACTCACTGAAATGAAGCATGTCAGTGGGCCTGCGTTTTTCCAGAAACCAGAGGAGAATCCATTTCCTTGGCTGTCCCAGATTCTGTTTTGACTAGATCATAGTTCTCCTTTTCTGTCCCCTGAGCCAGTGGAGCCCAGCTACCCTCCTCCCACATTGCCACACCTGTAATGTTCTCTACTGTCATCCTGTGCCGACTATTAAAGATCATTTCTATTACTTTGGGTTTTACTGGTCATCAGTGCCTCTCTCTATTAGATCGGCTGACTCATGACCCTAACTTCCCTTTGCCTGGCTGATGGGCTGGGTCAGTGGGTAAAGGCATTTGCCAGCAAACCCAGTGATCTGCATTCACTCTCTGGAGCCCACACGGTCGAGTGAGAGAAATGCTGGGATGTGTGAGACAGAGGGCCAGGAAGAAAGAAGCCGTGCTGAGAAAGTGCACAAAGCCTGCACCGGGCCACGGTCTTTCTAAGTCTGAAGCTGTGTGTGTGCATGGCGGTATTCCATCAGTGAAATGACCCATCACACCAAGGAGAGAATGGCTTCCAGAGAGAGGAGGACTATCAGGGAGCCTGAGGTTGAACCGACACTGGGACTCAAGAGTATTGAGAGAAACTTGTCGCTTTCCCACTGAAAGAGTGGCTAGCTCCTGTGGGCCCCTGTGGGTCCCTGTGGGTATTCTGGGAGACCCCGCTATAGCAGAGCTAAGTCACAGAAAGGCTAGTTCAGAGCCAAAAATAAAAAAAAAAATCTTAGAACCCAGATTCAAAATCAAGAGGCCACTTAATCGTAAACCAGTTGATTGCCAGCATGCGACACAGCACAATCTATGAAGGAAAACCAAAACCATACACCCAGCCACACCAACTTGATGCAAAGCACCCAAGGAAAGATATTAAAATATGCAAAACAATATTTTAAAGAAACAGGAAAATGTAACCCAAGACATTTCAATCAAATAAACTTAGAGAGCCAAACTCAGAATCCACAGAAGGGATGTAATTAGCATAAAAAGGATTTTAAAACAACTATTATAAATATCATAAATATTTTCAAGGCTTGAGGAAACTATAAGCACCCCAAAGAGAGAAAAGACTAGGAGAGGGGCTGGAGCTTCTAGAGCCCAGAATTACAACATATAAAATGAAAAACACACTAGACAAGCTTCAAAGCGGATTAGACACTACACGAAGAAAACATAAGCAAAATTGGACAGAGAGACTATTCACATAGAAGCTGTTTTTAAAAGACAATTAAAGAGCCTCATGGACATGTAGGGAAGTGTTAGCTGGGACCTTTATTCTGAAGGAGGGAGTTGTTCCTCTCCACTCCCATACGCAACACAGAACTTTGTTTTCTCCCAGAACAGGGCAGTCTCTTCACTCACAACTGCTCTCCAGAGGACACCAGCCGAGGGTCCTGTGGCTTACGTCTGACACCATCTATCACATCCCGCAGGTGGAGCACCCCGGCCCAAAACACTGCCCGCCCCAGCTCAGACGTCAGCTAAGTACCAGTGTGTTGGCCGGATTCTGTTGCTGTGACAAAAATATCTGACATAACTTATTTGAAGGAGGAAAGCTTCATCTGGGCTCACGTGGTCAGAGGTTCTAGTCTGGCACTGTGGCGCTGCAGTGACGCTGGGCTGCGGTGGAGGAACTGTAGGGCAGTAAGCATGGCGGCCAAAAGAACAGAAAGAGGGAGAGAGCGGGAGAAGAGTGGAGGAAAAGCAGGAAATCTGTCAGTGATATACCTACCTTAGCTACTTTTTTAGTCCAACCATGAATGAAGAGTACCAGAAAAGCTAAATTTGCAAATGTTTTTTTTTTTTAACTTTGAGTATTTTAAAGTCACATTTTCTAAAAGAGTAGTTGAAATATACGTGTGGGTGTGGGGGTGTGCAGGGAGAGAGAGAGAAAGAGAGAGAATACATTGTCATGACAATAATAGCATAAAGGAAAAGAATGAAGAAAGGATTATATCCTTGTAAAATTTTACATCATATAGAAACTAGCACAAGATTAGAGGAAATAGACTAGAAAAAAATAAATATGCATATATTATTACAAATCCTGAAGGCATAGCTAATAAGCTTATACAGAACATGGGACAGAATCCTAAATATACCCAACTAATATAAAATAAGGAAATAAAAATAGAAGAATAAAAAAATAGAAAATGATTAGCAAGATAGTATATTTGAACCCAACCTACATATAATTAAATAAAATTGCTTAAATCTTAAATTTAAAATGTAGGGAAAAGTAAGAGCCAATTATATGCTTTCTATAGAATAGATACTTTGTTTTTGCTGATTTGAGAAAGACTCTTTGTAGCACAAAATAGCCTCAAGTTCATAGCACTCTTCCTACCTCAGCCTCCCAGGTCCTGAGATCAAAGGTGTGAGCATCCACACCTCTTTGTTACAAAATATTTATTTTAAGGACACATGGGCTCAAAGGTCTGATAGTTTTAATTGTTAGTTTGACACAGCCTAGGATTCACCTAGGAAAAGAATCTTCACAAGGGACTGTCCGGAAAAGGCTGACTATGGACACGTCTGTGGGGGATTTCACGATTACATATTAAGTGATGCGTGAAGACACTGCGCTGTGGGTGAAACCACTCCTTAGGCAGGAGATCATGGACTGCATGCGTGTATCGAGGAAGCTGGGCACAGGAAAACATGCATGCATTCATTTGTCTCTGTTGTGACTAGCAGCTCGAGGTTTCTGCCTTGACTTTCCTGGCTGCCTCAAAATCAAAGCAACAATATGCAGAATCTAGAAAACAACATGACCCACTGTGATTTCTCTGGGAATGAAAACTTAGTTTACTATTCAGTCATGAGGAAAATGATCTGATTATCTCAACAGAATTTACAAAACAGGGATACTATTTAGCCTTCCTGACTAAGTGTGGTGCCCTCAGGACGCATGGAAGAACTGTACGGAAGTTCACCGGGTGCAGACTTTGGGTCTGACTAATTTTACTGTGTGATGTTTTTATTCCCAATTTTTTGTAATAAGTTTTTAAATTAAGAAAATTCCTCAGTGCCATAAGGATAAATATTCATTTGTCTTTCCTGACAAATGGGCTCTTCTCCCCAGGATGTGAACCACCCACACTGCTACTACTAACCCAAAGTCAACCAGAAAGAAAATGTGGCAAAATTTGACCCCTGCCAGAGCCATTTTCCAAGTCCACAGGGAGATTGAAGACTTGAGCTGCCCTATTAAGCTTAATGCAATAGGCCATTGTGAACACCCCATTCAGCAACAACAAAACTCAACTGTTTTCTGTGCACCCAGAATTCTCACTAAATACACCACACTACCAGTGTTGGCTGGAACTGGCTTGTACCAGCCCACAAATTCTTCACTGCATTTGGTAGCCTCGTGTTGAATTTGGGCATGGGGCAAGTAAGGTAAAGGGAAGTCTTTGAGCATCTCACAAGGGGCCTACGTGCCTTCACCTGGGACTCTGAGAAAGACCATGAGGTGGGAAATGTGAAGATCTTCATGTGGGCTGTTTGGCGACTCTCAGAGTGTGGCAGATCCCAGAACAACCTTCTGCCTTTTATATAGGCAGACACTGGGACCAGGGACCTCCTGAAGGTCACAGGACACCCTCAGAGCAAGGTCAGAGGCAGGAGCCCCAGTCACTGTGTTAAACTTCAGGACCGGGAAAAGTACCTCTCGTTTCCCACCCACCAAACATAAACAGGGCTCCCTTGGTTTCTCTTTTTATCACGACCGTTCTGAGATCCACTGAAAGGCAGACATGGTATAATTAACACCCATATATCTGTCATGTAGACTTAACAACCTCTCTCATTTTGTGCTCCTGACTTCATCAATTTTTTTCCTGAAATATTTTAAAGCATATTGTAGACACTATGACATTTTGCTCTCAAATTCTTCAGAAAGGATTTCTAAAATGCATGAGCCCATATAATCACAGTGTCATTAAGGAATATAAAAACCATGAATATTTTCTTAACATTCAGTTTCCAGGCATGTGTGTGTGTGTGTGTGTGTGTGTGTGTATGCATGGAAACCAGAAGTCAATGCCCAATGTCTTCTTCAGTTGCTCCATTTAAAATTTTTATCAACTATCTATCTATCTATCTATCTATCTATCTATCTATCTGTCTTGAGGTAGGGTCTCTTACCGAATCTGGAGCTCCTGATTTGGCTAGATTGGGTGAACAGTGAGCCCCAGGGATCCTCCCATTTCTGCCTCTACAGGGCTGAATTAAAGATGTGTGCTGTGGTACCCAGCTTTTTTTTATGTGGGTGCTATGGGTTGAACTCGGCTGTCTCTCCACCTCCTGCTCCAGTGTCTAGTCATTCTGTGTAACAGAAGCTGCTGCCATCCCTCTGGCCTCTCCTGACCATCTTCAATGGACATCAGCTTCAGCTGAGTGGGTAGCACTCCTGCACACTCACGCTTCCCCCTCACAGAATTACCTTTCCATCAGAGTTAGTCCTGTGATGTCACGTTCTCTTCTCTATGGGGCACAGCAAAGCAGAGAAGGTGGCCCTCAACCACAAAGGAATCTTCAACCAACAGGAAACAGAGTTGGCTGGTAAGCCCTCTAGCTTTCCCTTGGAGAACCCTGTTGAATATACCCTCTTCTATCACCAAGAGAGCCTAGTGTGACTGAATTCCACGTTCCCCCAGGGGAGATCCACTTGTTAGTGTACCTAGAGTCAGCTTTCTTCCTTACTGCTCCCCTCCATAGCCATAACGCCCCTCCTTTGGTAATGGTTGCTCTTCCTGGGACCACTGCCAAGTAAACATATCATTTCCCTAAATCTCTTCTCAACATTCATTTTGGGGAGGCTGGCCTTGAATGAGGATAATGTCCAAATTTGTCCCGTTATTTCAATCACCATGTTTTCAACAATCTAAAGCAGTTGACCTGGAAAACAAAGTATTTGAAAGTGAAAAGTGTCAAGGGAGACAAGGAGGCACCTTCAGCTCTTCCGGAAGGAGCCTCAGGACCTGTGGGCTGGATTTTCATTGCTTTACACGTAGCCTCTGGTCCCCCTTCCTGGAGGGCCATCCACACCTGACCTTGCTCTCTGCCTGTGGTAGCCAAGGACATCAGCTGTAGCAATCAACCTCTCTGTCTGCAGAAAATAGATACTTATTGGGGAAATCACAAATGACTCTGGGTCAGGGCTTGTCCAAAGCCATCCAGCTGGGACAGAGCAAACCTAGAGCTGCAAAAGTCCATTTCTGTCCTGGTATGGGGACAGCTTAATAAGAAAGTCCACAGAGCAAAAGGAAGCCAAGGTGGCACTTGGCACCTGAGGCCAACCATGGCTGGCCCCTGCCCTGAGAGGGAGACACTCCTTCAAGCTTGAGCGAGGGGAAATCGGGTTTCATTCCCTAGCAGACAAAAAGTGCCAACCAATATGAGGGTCGGTGAAGTCTCCAACCCCGCACTCTGCCTGGGTGGTAGCGTAGACACACACTGAGTTTGACAAAGATGTCTCCCTTCAAACCAGGTCAGTTTGTGGAATCTTTTCTTCCTCCAATCTGCTGTCTGCCCTGGGGCCTCTGGGAATGATTCACATGCACTTGCCTTTGAGTTTTAAAGGAAACACAGCATCACCCCCGTAGAGTGAGTGTATGTTCATTTTCTCAACCATTTGTGAGTTGTGCATAGTGCAAGGTAGTTTAGACAGCATGGAATCCCTGATTTGAGGGTGCTGCCATAAAGGCTTGGGGTACCCTGTGTTTCCTCTGTTAGAAGCAGAAGCTGCTGCTGGTTGAGCACTTGCTTCTATTCTAGGCGTCACATACCACACATGCTACTTCAAGACGATCTGGACCCGAATGAGGAATGGGCATCCTTGTCTGACAACAAATAAGACCAAAAGCCAGCTGACTTAAGTGACTTCCCAGGGCCACCGACATAGGTAATAGAGCTGGTATTCAGTTCTAGATCTGGAAAGCATGCTTTTCCCATAATACTTCTGCCCTTTCCTACTGACTTATGCGTGCAACTGTGAACAGAGCTTTGACCACAGGCCTGCTGGCCATCTGGCCCTACACCAGAGGGCAGGGGTCTTGCTCAAATTTGTACTTCCAGCATGCTGAGAAAGCCAGGGCTTCTGGAACTGGCTCCAGTTCTCTAAGGTACATCTGTGAGGATTCTTGTGATTAAGGGCTGTTGGCAGCTGTGCCTTCGGGGCCTGTGAAAGACAGAAATGGCTATGACAGTCATCTCACTCACACTGAAGGGAAAGGAACAGGGTTGCCTTGTTCCTGGAGATGAGCAGCCTGCATTCTTCTCCTTGGGGACATATGAAAGTGGCCAGAAGAGGGAGAGATTGCAATCCTGTCCATACCACAGACAGAGTTTTCATTTTCTCTACACCAACACTAAGGAGAACTTCACTGTGCGTAGCCCACGCTCAGAACCACAGGTGTGTGCCTGTGAGCAGGTCTCTGTGGTATGCAGAGCACAAGACATCTCTGCCTCTTGTGATTTCTCTCCTCTCGCTCAGCTCTGCTACAGCTGAACACAGCTCGCAAGATTATAGCTCAGAGCTCACAGAGGAGAGAGAACCCAAGGTGCCCCCATATTCACCGCCACACTCAGAGCCAGGATGCCACACACACTCACCACTCATGACACCCCAATGCCACTGCAGACTCTCAGAGAGCCCTCTTCCGGGCAGCTCAGAACAGTAACAGCTGCTAAAACTCACCTGGATTCAGGGAAGGATACATGTCTACATCTGAAAATGGAGATCAGTGGATTTTCTCAAAGCCTTCCCGAGGGGACACACTGGCTGTAAACAACAAATAAAGGCCTGAGTTCAGTACTATAATATGAGCTCTGTAGCCTCTGTTGTTGCCATCTCTACCCTGGTCTGAACATGGGTTCCACCTGCAAAGAGCCATTCATTTTTTTTAACTTGATTTAGAACACGTAATTAGATGATGCCAAGACTGGAGAAGAGCTTTCTAGAAACAACTTATCCAGTCAAGCCCCTTTATTCTACAACATAAGAGAGAGAGAGAGAGAGAGAGAGAGAGAGAGAGAGAAATGCAAACACTGCAGGTCATGCAGGGTTGATCAAGAGCCAAAAATGGTCCCCAGTCCACCCAGACCCTGGGACCCTCTTTGCACCAGACACATTCACAGCTTCTCAGAGTGCAGACATGACTAGTTCAATGAAAATTTGGATTTTTTTAAAGATTGATTTTGGTGTTTTGAGGCTCTGTGAAACCAGCAATTTTAATCAATTTTTCAAAATTGCTAATTTCATCCATCCAAGAAACTCACACACAAACAGAGGGGCTGATTGAAATTTAAATGGCGGCTGGCTTGTTAGCTGCAGGCAAGCAGGCTGAGTATTTTCATATGCAAGTCTGCCACTGTGTCCCGGCCTGGCAGCAAGAGGAAGCAATCTCCACGAGACACTCGAAGGCATTAAGAATTCAGGCAGCCAAAATGAGAAGCAACAACACGAAATGATAAAACAAAGACAGATCATTATTAGCACCAACATAATGCGTTCCTATGTCCTCCGGTCTCATTGAGAGCCCTGCCCGTTGTCTATTGAAACTGTAATTAGGCTGATAGGAACCAGAGGATTAAACTAACTTTCTTCTCTGATAGCAGGGATTTCAAATGAGCGAGATGGGGTGGAGATAAACCTGAGAAAGGTATTAATATTCTGGGCCGCAGCTTCCCAGGACAGCTCAGCTGATAAACAGTGGCTGGCTGCTGCCCGCCTGAGGCTGCCTGCTGGGGAAGGCTCGAGATACCCCGCCTGCCACATCTGTCGGATGAGGATGTTGAGGTCACCTTACACTCTGCCAAACATGGTCCTTGGTCTTTCACACCTTCCTCCCCATGACCCCGTGTCAGTCCCTTACGATACACCTGCCCCCGGGTTACTGTTGTAGCTGAGCCTTAACCTGGAACTCCAGGGCAGATGTTCCCAGCGCTGTCTTTCCAGACTCCACTAAGTTCAGTTAGATGCTGACCTCCATGCACGGCTGGGCACCTGGAGGCCATCTTCCTAGCCACACAGCTGAGATCATCCCTTCTCCCTTTGCTGACCTATTCCCAACTCAGAAGATAAAGGCAAACCTGCCCCATCTGTCACTACACTGTCTCTTTGGCTCCTCCCCACCAAGGTTCTGAGTAAAGCAGCCACTTCTCAAATATACCATGGGCTTCACCATCTGGCTAGGCATAAACTGCTCTCTGGGCCCTACTACTCCTTTATCTGGTGACACTGGACTCAAGGCCTTCTGTAATGCTTTCCCAAAGAGTCCTTGCTGGGTCCCTTGCAGAGACCAGCAAAGGACTTTCTTAGTGCCTGTAGGACCCTGCTTACCCTCCTCTGAGCTGTCACTTAAGGATTAGTAGCTACATGGTGACCTTCCACTTAACCATACACTGTAAGGTGATGAGCCAGATTGTGTTGGACAATGGGGGACATGGTGCTTGATGGGAAACACAGGCTAAAAATTCACGTCAGGGAATTAATTTGGGAAGGGGAAAAAAGTTGAGGCGAGAAGAATGGGAAAGACATATGAATTAAAATAAAGTCTAGTGACACACGTGTGCAAACACAGAGTCATAGGTTTCATTATGAAACTGTGACTTTACATGTTAATTTTAAAAAGAAAATATAAAATAATCGGCCAGGGTCTGCAGAAATTGTTCAGTGGTTAAGAATACTTTGTGCTTTTCAGGAGGACCTGAATTCAGTTCCCAGCACCCACGTTATGTGACTCAGAACAGCCTGTAACTCCAGCTCCAAAGGATTCACAGACATGTAGAATAAAAAAACTAAGAACTATTCATATCAACACAGATCAGCCTGGAGGTGTTCTAGGGAAGACACCAGGAAAGTCAGCCCAAGGAAGTGCTATGGACCTTCCCTCTATTACACACACACACACACACACACACACACACACACACAGAGTGATAGTCAAGTGTAAGCACGGCATATTCCAGTAAGGTGGACAACAAGGAGTTCTCACTTCCTATGCAAGGTGTTCTCAAGAGGGGAAGAGGGCGGCTCTCACCAGAGACCAGAGAATCAGGCCAGCATCCGAATGTCCCACAACCCCCATCACTCAAGCTTTAGTAGTACATTTGAGGGCTGAAAAAGTGACTCAAGTGCTTGCTGCAGAAGCATGAGGAGGATCTAAGTTGGAGCCCCAGAACCCTGATGTGGGTGCACAGATCAACAATTCCAGCTCTCCTAGGGCAAGAGATGAGGCACAGAAAGGAGACTTTTGGACGCTGAATGCCATCTAAGCACATGCGCTCAACAGAAAACAAGAGAGGCTGGCTGAATCAAAGTACGTTGCCCTTTGGCCTCTACACAAGTGCCACAGGAGACATGACACCAGCAACATTCATACAAAAGCACACACACCAAGATTGGGAGGTGGGGGAAGAGAAGGGAAAGGGAGATTGAGAGAGTAGAGAGGAATCCAAAATTAACAGAAGACTATCACGTGACAGTCAGTCTCCAAGTGTCATGAAGGAACTGGGACATCCTAATCTGGCACTGAACTACCTTTCCTGAGCTTCCATTTCCCCAAATGTGAAGTTGAAAGGACATTTGAGGGTAAAGGGCCTATGAATTTCTGACAGTCAGACCTTTGTGGAATAGAAGCCATTCTGCCACCGGAGCTAACAGGGGAAGATGGAACCGTGTGCCTTGTAACTGTTTGCTTTCTGGAAGGAGTAGGAAAGCTCAGGACACTCAGAAAATCCCAAGAACTATCTCCGGAGTTATGGAAGAGCTCTCTCCAGACTGAGCAGGCAACTCCAGGAATGCAGCTTTCTTGGGTTGTCAGCCATGATGGTATGGATTTCCAGAAAGTGCAGCTGCTTTGAGTCACCCGTGGGTCCAAAAGGCACCCCAACAAACTCACTGGCTCATGCAGCAAGATTAATGTGGACTCATGTCTTTGTTCTGTCATCAGTGGACTATCTGGAATGAAAAAACATTTGTTCACATCTCCGTCAGAAAAGTTTCATCAACATTTTGCTGTGCAGCTGACATGCACTTGTCCTTGAAAACAGACCTACTTGGCACTTGTCTGAATGGCTTCTGCAACACTGCATTGACTGGCAGGTACTGCAAAAAGGCTGGAATGGTGTTTTTGCCTGACTTGACTCCTGAGGAGACAGAAATCTAAGAGAAACAGACAGGGACCAGTTCATCCCCTGAGAGACTCTAGTCAGGCCCGAGGCCCCTCGTCTCCTGCTTTGGCTTTTGTTTTTCGGTATAAAACAGTTCCTTGTCTCTGAGAGTGGTGAGGGCAGCATTAGGCAGCTGAGAACTTTTGGCTCACTTTCCTGCCTCCCCTTTCAAATGCAGAATTGCTTTGTTCAAAACATGGGGCTGTTTAAATGAGTGTGAATGTGTGCTTATACTTAGCATGTGTGTGAGCAAGCGTGTCCACACAGGTAGAGAAGGGAAGAAGCCATTCAACATACATTCCTCATAGGAGGAAACCAAATGGCCTAATGCCAGTGGTACTTCCTCAGGCCCCTCAAAACGATTGTACCACAAAGATCAGAGAGGTGTATGCAGCTGTATCCATGCCACTCCCAGTTCCTAGATGGGCTCAGCGTTTGCACGGCACCTGAGGGGCACAGAAGAGTTGTAATAAAATCACTTTTGCTTAGAGTTGCTTCCTCTTCCGTCTGAACCTGATTGATGGTCCTACCTGGTAGGCTGTTGCAAAGACAGAGGGAGACACAGATGGGTGGGGCCCAACGCCAGCACTGAGTACACAGTAGGTGCTCATTCTGGCAGGTGGGCCTCATCCAATCTGACAGTGGAGGGACCTGGTCTTTGGCTGGCAGTCAGTATTAATGCCCGCTCCTCTGGTGCTGGACCAAACAAGCTTTGGCAGGGTCATCTGGCCCCTCGCCTCCCCCGCCCCCGGCTCCTCATCGTACACGCCCCATTAGTTGCACAGTGCCCCAAAGTACAACAGGAACGCTTCCTAAGCCGTTTCCTCTGCTAAATACCTCAGTGACAGGTTCTTGGCAGGGCTAGAGCGCCAAGGTTAACATATGTTAGAGTATGTGCTGCGGGCGTCTCACATCCACATGGAAGCTGGAGGAGCCCAGCTTCATCTTCGTCGTTCCTGTGCCCCAGTCCCAGAAGGCTGCTTCCCAGTGGCCTCTCATCCCAACTCAGGAGCTACTGAGGGACCTTAGCCCAGACAAACCTAGGTAGTTCTTTACCTATTCTGAACATACCACAGCATTTTTTCCAGTAACCATCAGCCTCCTCACGCCCTTCCAGAGATTTCTCTGTATCAGGCTATAAGCAGGATACCAAGAATGAGATTGGGAAAGGACCAACCCTCCCAGAGGAAATTCCACATTTCTTTTGGTGAAGGTAGGGCTCTCTCATCCCTCCTTATTTGAGCTTTACACTTTCAGCCTGTCTTCTCCAACCAAGCAGAAACAATGATCAGCCATGTGTCCAGGCAGGGTCATAGGGTCATGGACCTAAATAGATCTTCTCTTTGATGCACCACAAATTTGCCATCTTTACCTGAAATATTTAAGAGATCAGGAGAGCTGGCTATCAGACTTATAAGCTGTAAGGGTGGTTGGCACTCTGGAGGCCTTTGTAGAAGGACAGACTTGGGTTTCTAAGAGTTCCCTAGAACTCTGAAATCATTCAGTCACTTTACAAAGGTGAAACTTGAGAGAAAATGGGATTATCCCCAAGATGCACAACTTCCAGAAACACCATCTTGGTTTTGCCAAGATGGTCATTGGCCTCAACAAGACCACAGTATCTGGAGGTCAAGTTCAAGAGTTATTTCCACTGGGCACATGCTGACAGTATCCTCTTCAGTTGTTTCATTTACAGGTTCCATCTCTGACTAACTCATGACAGTCACCATTTGGATGAAAAGCCTTTTCTGCTGATCCTGCCCTGGGTGCTCAGTACAAATTCAGTATTATCAGGTGGAAGGAAGTGAATGTGTCGGACACAGAGAAAATGTTGAACAATGCAGATGTTAAGCAATGCAGCAACCTCAACAGAAAAGTCTCCAAACCTCAGGGACTGAATGGGGTAGTTTGCATCTTGTTCCTAGCACATACATGGCCAACACCGGGTGGTAGGAAACTCAGATCTATGCAGTCACTCGGGATGCCAGCTAGCAGAAGATGTGCCTTGAAGTTATGCTGTCTGAATCCCCCCGCATCTTGGTGACTCCAGCAGGGAGAGAAAGGTCTCAGGGAGGATTGCTGCCAACCTGAACTGCCTCCTCCAGGAAGTGACACTCAGCACTTTGATCTATAATCTGAACTCAGTCGCAAGGTCCTAGCTTCCAGTGGGAGAGTCTAGAATTGTAGGAGACCAGTGAGTATTGTCCATGTCTGATACAGGCATGATGGCCTCAACTCAACAGGGACTCACAAATCAACTAGAGGAAAAGAGCTTGGTCTATGTGGGTTTGGGTGACACTGGTGGTCAGAGTGGAAGGTTAGAGATAGGAGAGATGATTGAGGAACATAAAGGAGGGGAAGGGAGACCTTTAGCTGAAAGCCAATCTAAAAAGAGATCATAAAACACCAAAGTGGGCACAGATAGGCTTTAGTTGACTGGTCTCAGAAGGAACATAAAAGATAGGCATGAGAGGGGGGTCTGGCTACGTTCACAGGCCTGATGATAAAGGCCCAGGAACACAGACAAGGGGCACATTAGGAAAATAGAGCAGTCGGAATGGCATAGTCCTTTCAGAAGGTGACTCCTTGAATAGCTTAGGGAAGGAGTAAAAGCAAGGACACAGTGACAGTGTCTTCTGGAAATCTTAGAAATGTTCTCCAGGAGGGTGAGTGGGCGGTTGTGGCACCTGCTTGTGGCACCAGCTTTGTCGTTTTTTTGTTTTTTTGTTTTTTTGTTTTTTTGTTTTTTTGTTTTTTTTTTTTTTTGCTTTGTTTTTAATCTCTCAGCCTGTCTTCAAATCTGTGTTTTCCCATATTTTCTCTATCTGATGCTACAACTATGGTTGCTTGGAGAAAGAGAGTAGATAAGGTATCTGATAATCCCTGTTGGTACGAAGTAAAATTCACCCCCATTTCCACAGAGTGGAAATGGCCGTGACTATTCCACAGACTGGAAACGGGAGGCCCTGAGCTGCAGACCCCTAAGTGGTGGACTTCCAGCCTCCACCATTAGCTCCAGCTTACAGTGTCAATGCTCCTTCTGTGGAAGCAGGCTCTTCAGCTAGGCTCCTGGCAGGTATCTCAACCTGATGGGGCCAGCCAAATGGAGCCTGCCTGCTAGGGGCTAAAGAACCGGAACTGGCAGGTACCATTTGTGGGTTTCCATTAGCATTTGCTCCTGTTATCAACTTGAGATGAAAACAAATATTCATCTGACTTGAGGTTTTTGGCTTTCATGGGTGGTTTCCCATCTGTCTCTTCCCTCTGCCCCATTCCCTGACTCTCATTGCCTCCCTCTGCCTCCCTTCCTGCTGCATCACCACCCAGACTTACTGGGAAGCATGCATGCAAGCGCACAGGCTCTGGATAGAGCTCTTGGCTGCACTCTTCCTTTCAGGACGTGTTTGCAGTCTCATCCCCACGGTCACATCCCTCTTCTTTTCCTCGGCATTTCCTTCCCAGGGTTCTTTTCTGAACACTTTCCTATTCTGGCATCAAACAACAGAATTCCAGCTCCAACTCTGCTGTGTGACTTTAAACAAGGTACCAAAACCATCTCAGCTTTTATTTCCTTGGACTCATCAATCTCCATCAGGTATTAAGGACATAGGACTCTAGATTGATCCCAGAACCACATGCTAGCCACCAAAGGCAACACCAAAAATTGGGCAACACCAGAGGAGAGTCAGATGAAGCACAAGGATACTGTGCTCAGGTTCCAGCAGCAACCCACTGACCTCTGTACCTCCAGTCTGTCTTCCTCCCTTCCTTCCTTCCTTCCCCCCTCCCTCCCTCCCGCCCGCCCTCCCTCCCTCCCTCCCTCCCTCCCTCCCTCCCTCCCTCCCTCCCTCCCTTCCTTCCTTCCTTCCTTCCTTCCTTCCTCCCTCCCTTTTAAAAATCTTCCACGTGCGTGATATGAGTGTGGCTGTGGGAGAGGGCACACACAGGTGCACGTGAGGTCAAGAACAACCTCTGGTGGGCGCTCTTGCTTGAGACCAGTCTCCTTTCAGTTGCTGCCTATACCAGGCTGGTTAGCCCCAGAGCTCCTGTCTCCACCTCCTGTCTGGCTGTAAAAGCACAGGGACTAGAAAGACACGCTACAGCACCTGGCTTGCTGTGTGTCCTGGGGACTCAGTTTCAGATCCTGACATGTGCAGTATGCACAGAGCCAGCATCACAGACCTGTGTCTTCAGTTTCTAGCAGCTAAAACGGGGAAGCCGCTGTTCCTGCTTTACTAGTATTATGGGATGAGCTCAAAATGCCTCTGCTTTCTGCTCTGGGAAGAAAGAGTTCAAGGATTCTGGTTGAATGGGGATATGTGTGAAGAGGACCAACATGTACCAGTCTCTGCTCCATACCCAGACAGGCATGTGAACACCTGTGAGTGTGCTCCAACCACTTCTTGCTGTCTCACCTAAGATAATAGCACCAGAAACTGACATTTTCAAACTAGTTTCTCACACTGAGGTCTATGGGAAAGGCTGGAAGTCTCAGGGATTCCCTCATTCACCCATCATGTGACCAAGCAGCAGGAGACACCCACATTGTCTAGGGGCCAGGGATCAGGCATATCCCACCTTGGCAGACCCACATATATTAGTTACCAGTGTCATTGCTGAAAGAGGCCACTTGACAAGAATGACATAAGGGAGGAAAGACTGATCTGGACTCACAATTCAAGAGCTTATAGTTCATTGTGGCAGGATTGCTATGGTGTGGCAGCTTGCCTCGTGCAGTGAGCTCCTGAGACAGGGAACCTCGGCATCCTAATGGATCAGGGACCAGAGGCCCTAGAATTAGAACACAGCCTGGCTATACACACTGACACCAGTCAGAAACCACAACCTTCCAAATCAGCGTCATCAACTAGGCATGGTGTGTCCAAACATGTGAGCCCATAGGAGACATTTCACATGCAGGCCATAAAACTACTCTCCTAGAGAGGGGCCAGGCATAGCCCCAGATGAGGGAGCCTGGGTAAACATGCCAGTCATGCCCACCACCTCACGCCCACCACCTCACGCCCACCACCTCACGCCCACCACCTCACGCCCACCACCTCTCACAGTGAGGGAGCCTGGGTAAACATGCCAGTCACGCCCACCACCTCTCACAATGCTTTTGAGATGCCCTTGCAGTGTATCGATGTCTCCACCCTAGATGACACAGGACACAAGGGCTACGCTTCCCTGAGAAGATCTACTTGTGAGCCTCAGTGGAAGCCAACACCAGATGTCCATACCAGCATATGACACCATGCGAGGCCATACCCTCCCTGACAAGAGTGGGATGAGCCAGAGAACACCCAACCAGTCAGCTACATACTTGGAACTGCTCCCTCTCTTAGGCCGGTTCCTCCTGCAGGCTTTGTAGGCCCTGTTAAATTGTCAAAGCTCTCCAGAAGCATGCCTAGGCACCCCAAGTGGATCCATCACCGTAGCATAGTCCTAACTCCACACAGAGCTGCTAAAGGCGAAGGGACCCAGACCCATGGGATTGCCCTTGGCTTGTGCATTCCTCCCTTCATCCGTGTAACCCACACTCATTCTGAGAAAACTTAGCGCCAAACGGGCTGTGGAATTTGCCCTCTTAGGTCTCATGCTCCAGGGAAAGATGAAGAATTCCTGAGACTTCTCCCACATTTCTGGGCTTCCCACAGTCTGTTCTAGGAGGCAGGGGCTCAGGGCCAGGGGTGGTCTCCTTCTCAAAGGCACTCCGAGACCTATCTTGGGAGAAACTTTTAGCACAAAGGTCTACAGAGGGACAGCGGTGAAGGGACTAGGGAGAATCAGCTTGAAAGTCAATGGTGAGAGACTTGGCCAAGGGCAGCTGAAAAGGCAAGCACACCATGCAAAGAAGCTGGCCCAACAAACATTCAGTTAGAGTGTGGCCAGGTAGTCACAGTTACCAGAACGCTTGTGTGGTTGGGGCAACTCCTGAGGATATCCAGGACAATACTGCCTGCCCTACACACACACACACACACCTCTAGGCCTCAGGACACGTAGCACTGCCCATCCACGCAGTGGACCAGGTCAGAGGGTTTAGGTCCTACACTCTACCTCAAGACTGCCTAGTGACCCAGAACACAAAATCTCAGGCTTTACCTGCAGTACAGCCTATCTGTAGACGACCCTTTCTGGCACTTAGCTCCTCACTAGGAGCACAGATGCTGGTTGAGCCTGCTCCGTCTCTGTAAGGCAGAGTCGCACTCCTGTCAGGGCGGGGGAGGAGCTTGCATGAGTTCATTTCATAGCTGTGGCCAGAGGACCGTGCTGAATGTCCTTGGGGCCTGACCACTTTGGTCTTCCTGTTGATTCTGAGAAGGACCCTGAAGAATAGCTGGAGTCTTGCCAGACACAGAGGCTGAGCCTGCTTGGCATCAGC
This sequence comes from Meriones unguiculatus, assembly GCF_030254825.1. Lineage (NCBI taxonomy): Eukaryota > Metazoa > Chordata > Mammalia > Rodentia > Muridae > Meriones > Meriones unguiculatus. The sequence continues at coordinate 2,924,336 of NC_083357.1, read as the reverse complement.
CCCTGGGAAAGAAAGCTTCAGAGTGTAGACTGTTCCCAGAAACTGGAGACGAAGCTTGTGATAAGGCCAGCCTGCTTTCTGAGCCTGCCAGGCAGCCATTCTGAGAAACCCACAGAGGCAGGGGATGAGCTCCCTGTGTAAGGTTGTGCCTGAGGGAGGCCACTTTCCATGACTGGGAGTTCAGTACGCATGCCACAGGGAGGCACAGTCGACTCCACTGTGGGCCCTGACACCCAGCAGTTCACAGGGTATAGCGGGCTTTGTCCAGAACCCTGGCCACGGCTCATCCAGGGCAGGGGTCTCCAAGTGCAGGGACACTGCCTGTGAGTAGAGCCAGTTCCCACACTGCAGTTTTGCCCTCGGGGAAACTGCTGAGGGAAAGCTGGATTAAGACCAGCGTCCTCATTTGACATGTGGGGAACACGGAGACTCCCAGCAGGGCCTCCAACAGCTCAAGGCACCCAGCGTCCTGCGTCAACCCTCTTCTTCTCCTGCACCCACCCATTCAACTTCTCCTGGTATTAAGGCCACTGGGAGTTTTGAGTAACTAGAAGAGGCTCATAATGGAGCATGTTCCCGAAAAGTACTCACAGGACATGTTTTCCAGTCCTGGGTCTATCACAGAGCAGCTGTGTTGGCCTGGGTACATGCATCTCCCTCTCGGTCAGTATCAGAACGGTCCCTGGTATCCACCTCACAGGCTGGACTGTAGCAGAGAGCATGGGAGCTCAGGTGCAGAGCGGGTGTGGCCAGGGTCAGGCAGTCGTGTTCAGTGTTCATCATAGGGGCAGGCCATAGACTGGACCAACAGGGGGCCAAAGCTGAAGAACAAAGCAGAGCTTGCCTCTCCCACGAGGATAGTGAGCCCAGCCGCTCACCCTTCTGAGCCCCACATATCTCCTATAAATGTACATAATGTGCAAAGGGTCACTATCATATCTAAAATGCAGGGAGGAAACCTAGCAGGGCACCTAATTCTTGCTCACAGGGACAGGACCAGGGGAAGCCTTTGGTATTATGCACAACTGAAGAGACCCAGAGATGCATCAACTTCATATTCCCACTAAAGGGACCTGAGGACAGGTTGGCCTAAAGCACACAGAGTGAGGATCTAGAGATATACCAGCTTTGTACCAATGGCAAAAGATCCAGGGTTGCAATAGCAATTCTCGTTCATAGGCAAGGGTCCCAGGGGTGCCCTGGCCTTGCGCAGACTGGTTTTAAGAAAGTCGAGTGGGTAGTCTTCAAAGTCAAACAAGTAAGCCCAGACAAAGTTGTTCCCTGCCCCATTATGTGGCCCAAGCCCATCCGGCAAACATCTGGAGTGGGCAGGAATGTTTACAGTCTGTACACAGTGGCCCCAGCAGACAGGACTCGCCCGCTTCCCCTGAAGCATCGGGGACCAGGTGAGGTGGATCAAGGCTGCTGTGAGGAAGCCCAGCTGAGTTCTCCTCTGCCTCCCTAGGTGGAGGTCAGACCTGTTATGAGCATTTGTGCCTGGTATTTTGAAACTGTGAGAGAGATCTTGGGGAATAGAAAGGGCTAGACTAGAATGCCATGTTTATTAGCCTTTGAGTGTGTCAGTCATTATTGCTCCAGCAATGATAAACAGAGAAGCCCCAGGAAGAAGGGCAAACACCTGTGCATGCAAGAAAGAGTCAGGTTGCTGGACCTGTTGGAAAGGGCAGCATGGAGGCGGGTTCTGAGAGAGTATATTGTCCTTTACCTTTAGAGCCACTAGCTGTCCCAAAGCACCCAGACCCTTTTCCTAGATCTGCCCAGGATACAACATTGATGCAGAAAGCCTTTGCCCAATATGGGGCTGGCTATGTCAGCCAGGAAATCCACGTTCCTTCAGCTGTGAAGCAACCTTACTCTCTCCAGTACCCTTTGACACCTGTCTCTCTTTACTTACGGGAATTCCAGGCAGCTCTTCATCAAGTCCTGATGAATTCGGAGGGGGGGGCTTGTTTCCTTGTCGTTTTGATCGATCTACTCTTTTCTGCTGTCCTGCCGCCCTCCTCCGCATCTCCAGCTCTGACACTGTCATCACCTCCTACCTAGGTTTGAGGTTTTGCTAAGGATCCCTGTATTCCATCTGTCACGCACACAAACAGTCCCCTACAGGGCTCCCTCCTGCAGCACCATCGGGATGGAGGCTGTATTAATGTGGCTCACCCCTGGGACCTCCAAGACTTAGCATATTGCATAGCAGCATAGGAGCTCAAAAACGTGTGGGTTGGGTGAAGAGAGGAATGAGGAAGAGATGGTGACTGACTCTAGTGTGAAGAGAGGCGGGGATTTGAAGGAAGTGCAACATGTCTGAGGCCAGGTGTTTGAGATCTGGCTGGGGTGGGCTACACTTGCCCCTTGGCAGAGTCTGAGGACAAAACACAATAAGGGCTCTCTAGGGTCACCCAGGGCTTTCTTCTGAGGGCAGGAGAGTAGCTCTTTTACTGGACACCTCCAGCAACTGGTACTCTCTCCCTGTTATGACAACATGCTGAGTAACCTCTGCTACACCAGGACTGAGGTGATTCCAAATAAGAGAATTTAGCTGTACTGGCCAACCTTGAACATACACAGGCTACCCATCACTCTCAGAATGGAAACTGATTCACCAGCCACACACCCCCAACCAGTCAGTCTCCTCCTGAAGGGACCTCTAGAGGTGCCCATCAGGAAGCCACACCCCTCTTACTGCCCACCCTGGCTACTGCTCTGGCCTTGAGCCAGACTGTTAATACAGCTCCTTTAGTTTGAGAACTCAGCACATCTCTCCTGGGAGCCATGGAGGAAAGCTGGACAGACGCAGGGGAAGCTGATGGGGGGAACAGCCATGCCTATCTCTGTGCCAGGGAGAGGCTCCATTCAGTGTGCCAACAGATGTTCTATAGAGCTTCCCCTGAGCTTGGGAAAACAATGCCAAGGTAGAGGAGAGAGCTTGTGCTGGGCCAAGTGTGGAATTCTGCTTCTTGATATTCAGCCCCATCAGTAAACCCCTCTAGAAAGAGGAAAAAGAACCTGTTCTGTGGCCTCCTTTCCCTGATTCTATTTTCCTGAACCCCTACAGGCAGTTCCTCTGCCCCTCCCCCAAATTCCCTCTCATGAAAGCAGACCCTCACAAGAGATATGGACTTCACTCTAGTGGGGTAAGTGGCTCACAGCCACTCTTGAGTCATCCTCCCATGGGGATGGTCACTGGCAGGATCCAGGATTTAACTGTAAACAGAAAGCAATAAGGAGATTTCAAACACTGGCCAGAAGCTGGGGGTGTGCAGAGGCCGAGGAATCTTCCCAGCATCTTTAAGACTATCCTGACATGCTTTACAGTAGAGAGGCTGGCTTGTGTGTGCTCAGCTTACCATTTGCTTGCTCTGTGGACACACCCCTGATCCTTTCTGACCCAGCTTCCTCAGCTCTTCCATGAGAGTGATGCTTCCACTTTTGGCCAAGTGTCCTGAAGATCAAGTACAACATGGAAGTCATCCACCTGACTTTGAGTAAGTACTCCATGGCTGTTCCTTGCCTTCTTCCACATTTAAGGCATTTTCCATGGAGGAAGAGCAGGGTTAAGCATGTGGGAAAAAACAAAAACAGAAACAAACAAACAAACAAAAAACATTATACCACTGTCTTAAATCTTTGTTATTTCCTACAGCCAAAGGAAACTAGATCTTCAAATTGTCACAACTGGCTCTCTAGAATTTTCTCCAGATCAGGCTGCAACTCAGGAAAAGCATCCAGAGAGAGGGGTCATAATGGAAACATGCATGTGAGTTACTTTCTCATCACTGTGAGGAAATATCTGATAGAAACAAGTGAAGGCTTGGAAGATTTGCTTTGGCTTTTGGTCTCAAAATGTGGTGGAGCAGTTCAGTCTGAGACGGCAGGCACTTAAGCTGCCGCGTCTCAAGTTTGGCAGACCAAGAAGCAGATGGTGGCATTGTAAGCAAGACTGGGATTTAACCCTAAAGGTCTAGCAGCCTACATCTGTCAGCTAAGCTCTAAGTCTCAAGCAACTCACAGTATCCCAGAGCAAGCCACCAACCGGAAACTAAGCACACAAAATGTGAGCTTGTGAGGGACGCTTTAAGCCACAACATTCTGCTCCTGATCACCAGTGGCTCATGGCTATTTGAATACTACAAAATTCATCTGGTTCAAACTGAAGGGTCTCCATGCTCTCAACAGGCCTAACGCTTTTCAAAAGTCCAAAGTCTCTACCAAGTCTCAAGGCACTTTTGTTTGTTTGGGTTTTGTTTTGTTTTGTTTTGCTTGTTTGCTGTTAGCCTCTGTAAAATCAAAAACTAGGTTATAGACTTCTGATACTTCTGATGGACAGTAGCACAATGTATAAATCCACATTCCAAGATGGAGGATGATAATTAATGATGATGATGACAATGATGATGAATCAGATCAATGTAAGACCAAATCTCAGCAGGATAAACATAGTCAGCATTTGGAACACCCGGTAACATTGTCTGGTCTCTGACGGCCTTGGGTAGCTTCCCCCATCTCCTTGCCTGTGCCCTCACCCCTGCTTGGCCTCCACTCAGCACCTACCCCCTTCCACAGGGGACTCCCTATGTTTCTGGCATTAGCTTCATCTTAGAATATTTACTGTGATTTGGGCTTCAATTCCAGCTTGGTGTACAACTTTCTCAGGACTCCATATAGGAAATTGACTGTGGTGCTCACTGGTTGGCCTCATTTGCTTTTCTCTGGAATCTTCTGGGGGAACCTCAGTGAACCCTTAACTCTTATATTTGCATGCTTATAAAAACAGCTTCATGTGGAAAGCACTAGGCTCCAGGGACAGCCTGAGATTAAGACAGTCCATTTGGAGCAAAGTCAAAGCAGCTCCTATAAGGCTGTATGGGCAGGAGCATGGAGAGCACTTTCCTGAGGAGCTGCTCTTCAGTGTGGTCCCCTTTTAGTTTTATATGTCTAGGTGCTGGCCTTCTTAATGAACAGGTTTTCCACTTCCTGCCTTGGGGCCTTTGATGGGTAGGATCTGACTCTCAAGTCCTGATCTTATTGTGTCCATGAAAATGCAATTTTCCCTCAAGAGCATGGTACTACTTTAAAAAACAAACAAATAAACAATTACAGCAGTTTTGTCCACGACCACCTCATGCACAACTTTAAATATGTTCATGCTGCCCTTGAAGGACCCACATTGATCTGTGGAAATACTGGGAGAAGAGAAAAGGTCCCAGGTAGAAGAGAGCTGGGCATAGTGCCGGCCACTTGAATGACTATAAGGTGGAAAGAGGAGGGAGTAAGCATGAGACACACTGTCAAGAGGTGTGGGTAAGGGGAGAATGTAGGGTCCACAGGCCCCAGGCCCTAGAAAAGCTTAGATTTTAGGCCCAGAGGGACCTTTGAATAGCTACACCATGATTAGATCTACTTTCTAGATCACCTGCATGTATTGTGGAGGATGGCCTAGAACAGAGCAGCTCAAGAACATGTTTCATCCTTTAATCAGTTCATTGACTTCCAGGCTCTGTTCTAAGCTCTTGGTACCCAGCAACCAGATTTTCACTCTGGCTCACTGTGGAGGAACTGTTGCTCTCCCAGGTTACAGATAAGAACACTGAGGCACAGAGAAGACATATTTCTTAGCCACAAGACCAATTAAGGTTATGGTGGCAGCACTGACAGCTGAATCCTGGCATTCTGGCTCCAGGGTCTGCCTGTTTCCCCACAGGTCTTGCCCATCTGCAGCTAGGCCCCAGGTAAGAGGTGCACTAGTGAAGATGAGTGTTTCTGGTTCTCTGTACACTCAGCCCCTGGCAGGAAAGGGCCACATGTAAACACATGGCCAGCTCCACATCCCTGCAACAGTTAGCCTGCCCCTCAAGCAACACAGCCTGTGAGCTGACTGCTCTTCTTTAAAGCCACAGCCAACCCACCCAGTGCCGGGGACACGGACTGAGAAATAAGGTCCAGGGCCCATCTGCAGGCCCACAAGCGAGCCTCCTCAGAGACTTGCGCAGGCAGGTGCAGACATGTTTTCCCCTGTCTGTGGCAGTGTGGGGACCCCAAACCAGGGCTGTGATTCAACCCAGCCCTACCCCCCAGGTCCCTGCTGAGTGTGTGAAGGGGAGCACCTGCAGGAAGCTGCCTCACAGTCAGAACAAGGTACCCTGCTGGAATGCTGCCTGCAGCCGAGCAGCGAATGCATTCCTTTGGCACATACACAGGGTCTGCTGGGAATTTCCCGAGGGGCCGACTCTGAAAGACGAAAAAGCAGATTCTGGCTAGGAACAAGCTGCACTTCGCAGGGAGTTAGCGTAGCGCTGTCTCTGGCATGCAGAGAGGCGCTCAGTCGCTGGCATCAGGAATTGGCCTGACCTGTCATCTCACTAAATCCCCACTGCCCTCGAGTTCTCTGGCTCCCTGCTCTCTTGCACGCCTTTTTGCAAGAAGCATCAATGTTCAGCGCAGTGTTCCAGAGACTGACCTCACAGAGCTTTTTGCACAGCACCCAGGCCTCCTGCCCCTTGCATTTAGCTCTCCTGAGAATAAGGATGTGAGAGAGGTTTGCAGGAGGCTCCCCACCATCGCCATTCAAAATTTTGCTTTCCAGAGTTTCAATCAACTATGGCCTTGAAAATTATTAAAGGATAAGTTCCAGAAATAAACAGCTCATGTTTTTAAATTGTGTCACTATGAGATCTCTTGCTGTTCTCCTTCCTTCCTTGGGCACCCATCACCCTTTCTTCCAGTATAGCCAGAGTTTATGCAGTCTACACATTACGAATTCCTGGGTATCAGATTGGCCGTCAAAATTCCATAACGTTTGGGTGGAACTAGCCTTTATTTTACTTAATAGTAGCTCCAAACACAACAGTAGTGGTGCTGGCAATTCAAATATGCCAAAGAAAAGCCATAGGATGCTGCGTGCCACCAAGAACAAAGGTAAAATTTCTATGCTTAATAATAAAGTGGAGAAATGTGTATGGTGAGGGTACTGAGGTCTATGGTGGGTAGAATGAAAATAAGCCTTGCACTCAATAACTACAGGGGGACTGTCTAGTTTCGGCATTCACTAGAGGGTGGGACCCTCTTCGATAAAGGGTCTGCTGTAGCCAAGACCAGTAGGACAACCAGTACCTGCTTGAGTCAGGATGCCAAACCCAGATCTATGCCAAGCCCAGTGCTGAGGCTTCTGTCTGCGACCTTCCCACTGACCACGTTTTATTATTATATGCCTTTCTTTCTGGTTTTGATAAAATACCCTGACAAAACATGATTTAAAGAAGCAAGGATTCATTATAGCTCACATTTTGAGGAAAAAGTTCTTCATAGCAAGGAAGTCACAGAACCTGGGGCTTGAGGCGGATGGTCCATCTTTCGTGTGTAGTCCAGGATCCAAGCCTGGGGAATGGTACTATACCTGGGTGCATGCCTTCCCACTTCACCCTGATCAGGATAATTACAGAATTCCTAGGGCTAGGAAATGTCTAGCTGGTTTAAAGAACTTGCTGCTTTTCCAAAGAATCAAGTTCAGCCACAGAACATTTAGGTAGCTCACGATTGGCTGTGACTCCAGCTGCAGGAGATCTTTCAGTCTCTCAGGCTCCATGAACACCCGCCCATGTGTCATGCTCTCACCCAGACACATAAATGAAAATAAATAGTAAAAAAATAATAATAATTCACCTATGAGTATGCCCTGAGTCCAGATTCTCAGATAATTCTCCATCTTGAGTTAATAATTGAAATTAGCCATCATAGTTATCACTCACTCTGACTGAAAACCTCCACAGGGCCAAGCTGTAGCCAGGAAAAGATGGAAGTTATATTACAGAAAAGAGCCCTGTGCAGAGAACACACATGTGGACTTGGTGTCAGTGAACCAGGCATAGATAACTTCCCATCTGGCCCCAAGGCAGAGATGGACATTCTCATACCCAGCCATCCTTTTAAAACACTGACTTCACTGTGACAAAACATGGGCCCAGCTCACGGCAGCCACCTGGCAGTGTGGTCCTGCCAAGTATTTTGTTTTGTGGTCTGTTGTGTGACTTTTCCTGGAGAGAAGCAAACAATGTCTAAGAAGACTGGATAAAACACCAATAACAGACCAAGGAAAGATCCCACTCAAGTCTTGCTTGGTGAACCTATAAATTTATTGTGGTTACTTGCTGGAATATGGGTGACTCAAAAGCAGCTCAGAATCACCACAAAACCCATCCCAGACACCTCTGGAGCTCCCTGACCAATCTGCAGGGAGCTTCCCACCGGTCCCTTCAGTTGGATGCTATGTACATAATCTTGGGGAGGAGTCCTGTGAATGCCGTGGGTTTCATGAGCTTCTTGTATCTTAAAAAGCCTTTGTCCTTCCTTTTGTAGGGACTGCTGCTATGAGACAAACATTTACACCATCTTCTCACATCCATTCTCCTCCTCAGAGTCTCCTCCAGGCCCTGGAATTCAGAGATTTTATCACACAAAAACCTGTCCTGTGGAAAGATACCTGAGATCATGTGCATGGGGTCATTGGCTTAACCTAGAAACTGCAGCAGATTGGTGCAGAGTCCAGCTTCCTGTAAAGCCCATCTTATCCATCTGGCTTCGTGAATTTAGACACCTGTTCCCCACCCTCAAGTCTGGAAGAACCAAATGAAGTGACCTTGATTTTCTAATCTGCTAAATAGATGTTTATTTCTTCAATTTCTCAAGAAATAGCATTACCACATGGAACAGATGAGGATCCTAACAGTTCTGTATATGTCAAAGGTCTTGAAATCCTGCCCTGGCTGTTTCTGGACCAGGAGCAGTTAACTGTATCCCAGTAGCCAATGAAAAGGCAAAGTAGGCATCAGTAGCCCACAAAAACTCCTTCAGAAAGAGCAGAGATCAGGCCTCAGGAACAATGGGATTCAGGCACCCAAATGCCCCAGGGTGTCCTATTCACTATCCACGTTGCTTTTCTCTCACTGTTGAGTCTCTTCTTCCAGTTTTAGGTTCTCAAGAGTACAAAATTCAACCTCCAATCATCTCTGACTTACATCTAAACAAACAAGCACATGAAAAGGATATGAGGTTGAGAAGATAACTCAGTCGATGCTCTACAAGCATGAGGTCCTGAGTTCAAGCCCAAGTACCCATGTTCAAAAAACAAAACAAAAATATAAAAAACAAACAAACAAAAAAAAACCAGAATGCAACCTGGAGTGACCAGATGTGCTTGTAAGCCCAGTGCTGATGGAAGCTGGGACAGCTAGGTGTTGGGTTCACTGATCAGGCAGCCCAGCCTACATAGTAAGACAATGAGAAACTCTGTGTCAAAAACAATGTGGCTGGTACCTGAGGAACCACTCCTGAGGTTGACTTCTACACACACACACACACACACACACACACACACACACACACCGCTGAGCAATTCCAGTCCAGCTCATGTGGCAAAAGTCCTGGAGAGGGGCTCTGCTAGGTGTAGTTAGAGCCCATGGATTGCACAGTGGTCACTAAGAGATGGCCAGGTAAGGATAAGGAAAACACAGCAGCCAGCACATACCAGTTAGTAAAGGAGGCCAGTTGCATCCTAAAGGGATAAAAGGTGGTGAGTGTTACCCACGAACACTAAGGCCAGCAGGATGTGCCAGTCAGTGACATTTGGCATGAAGGGACTTCCTTGTTCTTGAGTACTATGCAATCTGTAGGAAACACACACAAATTCTTTCTCCTTTCATTGGGGACCAATGAGCTCCAACCCACTAAAGGCAGTAGGATGCCATGGAAAGACAGTCTAGACACCGTGAGTTTTGTTTCTATTCTGCTTTCGATTTTCCTCTGTTACCTAAGAGTTAATACCTTCTCTGGGTCCTATACATTTCCTCTGCAAAGCAATGGAGGTGAAATGGTTAGTGTCTGAGGCCCTTCTCAGCCCCTGCTGCAAGGGCACAGTACGGCTGAGCCCTCCTACATTGCCGTATTCAGCTCTATCTGGATTTACCCCACGTACAACTTAGCCATGCTCCACAGCCATTTGTTCACACACGCTGGACAACCTAGCTATTGGCTTTGCAGTGACGGAAGGGAGAAAAACTTCAGTGCAACACCCTACCCCGTGTTGTAGGAAGCATTTGAGGTCAAGTCAGCAGGTCATGCATGCCATTGTTGAACCTCTATTTCAGGATTTACAGGCGAGGCCTTAATTGTGGGATGAGGTGGACCATGCTGCACCTGCAACAGTCTGCTGTTCCTGGGGAGTCAGAGTCCTCTCTGCTCCTAGTTTGGTTTGGTTTGGTTTGGTTTGGTTGGGACAGGGTCTCACTGTGCTCCTCTTTCTGTCCTGGAACTCACTATGTAGAGCGAGCTCTCCCCGACCTCGGGGAATCTGACTGCACCTGCGTTCTTGGCTCGGGGGTTAAAGGCCTCCATGCTCAGTCATTCGCTTTTACATTCATCCGCCAACAGCAGCCCTGACCCCACAGTGCGAACTTGTCCTGCTGCTCAACCTCTCTCCTTCACTGGGGTCCCAGCTTCTGGTTCAGCCACAGCAGCCCTCACAGTGAGCTCCCTTCCAGGGCTGGCGCCTGCTGTCCTCCTGTGGCCCTCCACTTGGCTCAACCAATACTTGGTTTTGTCCTCAAATCATATCCCAAAAGAAGCCTTCCCTACATTGCCATTAAATCTGACTTTGCGCCCTGAATAGTCTATCCTGAGAAGAATTCACTTTCTTCCACAGTACTTGTGATTGCCTGGAGTCTCTGATTTAATGAACGGCTCCATTTATTGCCCCCCTTTTCCCACCAGAATGCAAGTTCCATATGGGCCATCCTGCACCTTCTCCGCTGGCCCTTCACTCCTAAAGCTGTGTGGTTCAGACGGAGCACTCTACAGACTAGTGAACAAATGAGCAGTTGTAATAAAACCGTGTTTCAGAAGTCGATGGAGTTAGGGTGCCCTTAACATGGGTGAGGGAGAGCCTATCTGTGAAGTCCTTGTCTATGGGAAGTAACCAAGAAGTCAGCATAGTCATATACAACAACACAGGAGAAATACCTTATGGTGATAATAGGATAATGTATTAATAACTCTTCTCATTATCGGGATGAAATACCTGACAGGGGCAACTTAAGGGAGGGAGGATTAATTCTGGCTCGGGATTGCAGGACACCCTGGCAGAGGAGGGGCAGCAGCAGGGGCAGGAGGTGGCTGGTCAGGGGAAGCCGTGCCAGGCCTAACCCCTAGCCCTGCACTTAGTGATCTACATCTCCCAGCTGAGCTTAACTTGCCAGAGGTCCACAACCTTCCAAACAGCTGGGACCCGAGTGTCCAAAGATGGGAACTTGTAGCACGCACTTCAGATTAAAATCCTAACACTAGGTAAACGGTTATGCTTGCAGTAGTGTCATAAAAGAATTCTCAGAAATTGGGGTTTGTGAGGTGGCTGAGGGGAGACAGGCACCTGCCACACTAAGCTTGTGACCTGAGCTCTCTCACGGAGCCTGTACAATAGTAGAAAAAGAAGCGACTCCATCAGGTTGAATTCTGACCTCCACACATGCACACACACACAACAGACATACACACAGTCATAATTTTAAAAAGCTACCCAGGAAGTCATTTCATAAAAGAAACACAAAGTCTGCACTCTGAAAATCACCAAGCTGTTAAAGGAAACGAAAGCTCCAGATGAACAGGAAGACATCGTGTGTTCATGGATCAGGCAATGTAACTCTGGTATAGTGGGAAAACTCCCATCCACAGAAACAACACAGTTCCCAGCAAAATATCAGCTGGCTTCTTTGCAGGGCTGGACAAGCTGGTCCTAAAGCTCACTTGGAAATTCACTGAAGCTTAGAATAACCGAAGTTGGAGGACTTATACTTCCTGATTTCAAAGCTTACTTCCAAGTTACAGTAATCCAGACAGTGCAGGGTTGGCATAAGAACAAAATGGAGATTAATTGAGTCAAATAGAGACTCTAGAAAGACATCTTCACATTGACAGTCAATTCATCTTTGGAAAGAGTGCCAGAATATAATTTATGGGGAAGTAATAGCCTCTTCAACAAAACGGTGCTGGGACAACATGCAGAAGGACAGAATTGGATGCCTACATCACTCCATATGTAAAACACACCCCAAAACTGAATCAAAATTCCAAATTTAAATTCTAAAACCAGAAGCCTCTTAGAAGAAGACATGGGGATAAATATTTTGTGATCTCAGGTTGGATGATGGTTTCTTAGATGTGACCTCAAACACAGAAACAACAAATTAATAGACAAATTGACCTTCACTAAAAAGTAAAACTTTGTGCTTCAAAAAATGTCATCAAAAGGGGGTGGGGATGAGAGAGGCAATATATGCAAATCAGATATCTACTAAGGGATAGATATCCAGTATATATAAAGAACTCAGACAACTCAATAATAAAATAGCAATCCCACCAAAAAGGAGTGAAGAATTGGAATGGACGTTTCTCCAAGGAAAGACCTACAAAGGGTAAACAGGAATGTGGGAAGATGTTCAATGTCATGTACCTTCATGGAAACACAGCTGGAACCAGGATCTTACCCCTTGATGCCAAGTGCAGCAGCTAGAATCAACAAGCCAAACAGCAACAGCTGTTTGGTAAAAATCTGGAAACAAACACACCTTACTCTCCGCCCCTGCTGGGAGTGGACAATTCTGTTTTCAACAGAGTTTGGCAGTTCCTCACACCATGAAACAGTCATCGTGTGGCACAGCTACCTTACTGGTATGGGTATACCCACAGGATGTGAGTCACAAGCCACACGATTGTTTATAACAAAATTATTCCAAAAAATAGGAAGAGACAAAAGGGCCATCACCAGATGAGTAGGTAAACGTAACGACCTATCCCGCTCTGAAATGTTACTCAGCAATAACAAGAAAAGGAGCACTGACTCCGTCACCGTATGGATGAGCCATGGAAGCATAATGCTAAGTGGGAGACGGAGTTACAAAGGTGCACAGAAATTATGATTCCATTCACAGAAAGCATTCAAAACTCAGCACTCCAACCTAAGAAGAGCCAATACATAAATGAGTGGCTGCCTCGTGCTAGAACAAACAGGGAAGATTGGCAGGTTATGGCCAAAGAGCATGTAATTTTCTTTTGTCTGATAAAAGACCCAAAATTTGTTTATGGAGATGTGCTTTAGACCACTGGATGTCAACTTCCAGTGAGTGGATAATACAGTCTGTGACTATATCCTATCCTTGTGATTATAATTATTTAAAGAGAAAAGAAGAAATAACTGCTGGTCAACACAGGAATATACTCTGTAACTCACTCTTCTAGAACCATGGATGGTCCCACACCCACAGCAATCCTGGCTTGTGGGGAGACCCCCACTGCAAGAGAGTAAATAAGATCAAATCCAGTTTCTGGACTCTGGGAGGAGAGCACTGCAAACCATGGAGCCTGAGAAGGTATGGCATCTGGAGAGTTCTAATCCCAGACCACATGTGGCCTTTCAGTGGATTTCAGGATCCACCTGGAAGCCAAGTCAGGAAGCACATGAACAAGACTGCCTGAACTCCCCCAAAGAGGATGCTATATCCACTAAGATGATCTACAGGGTACAGACTATCAAGCATTTGAACTATAGTTCAATTCATCTCCTTTCAAAGGACAGGAAAACTCAGTCCCAAGGAGAAAAGAATGGCCAGCAGCCTAGAACTCAGGATGGATAAAGGGCAGCTTGGACCAGCCCCCTGCACACATAGCTCTTCATCCCTTCTCCTCACCTCATCTTCCTGATGCATTGGGCTTTACAGACCTGGGCTGGCATCCAAAGAGAAATTCTCTGATCACGAGAGGGCTCTGACCAGCTCACATGCCCTTTCCATTTTAACTTCCCTCTTCAAAGTCTACAATGCTGTGGGAGAGAAGGATGGTTATCTTTGTTGAATGAATGACAAGGCTGAAGCTCAGAGAGGCTAAGTCCCTTACCCCAGTCCATCATATCAGAGAAAGTATCCTACACCCAGCTCTCTCTGGCGTCAAGGCCTGAACTCACTCCACACAGTTTCAGGGATTTGCCAAAGGACAATTTTTCTTTCCCTCTCTTGCTCCTCTTCCTTCTTTTCATCTCCAGCACACACAAGCAGAAATGATGAAAAAAAAAAAGAGCTGATCAAAAGTAAAGTGTTTTGGGTTCTCCCTGCATTCTTCAGTGGGCTCTCCAACCCTCATCAGCCAGCTCTTACCATCATATTTCTTTCTTTCTGCCACGGCTGACCTATCCAGAGAGCATTCATTATGTCATTGCCACTGACTCTCCACTGCCCTTTCTTCTACCTGTACAGCCTGCGCTACCAGACTGTCCCAACTCCAGGGTCACCAAAACTTCGTCACCCAGGCCCAGGGGCCTGAGCCCTTCCATCAAGTGCTTCTCTGTGCAGACCTACTGGCCTCACTTCTCCTTCACATGTGCTTTTCCTCTGACTCATTTTAACACATCCCCTCTCTTTGGAGGCAATCTTTCTCTGGAGCCTGGGCTGGCTCAAATATAGTATGTACCTCGGACCCCACCTTTTTCCACCTCCTAAGTACTGGGATTACAGGCCCGTGAAATCACTTCTGCTCCCTTGACTCCTCCTCTAGCAAACAGTTTGTGTGGATTTTTGGTGTCTGGTCTGTGTCCTTCAATAAGCAGATCGAGGTGAATCTCTGAATCCCTCTTCCTTTAGGGGTTCCCTAAGCAAGAGCTTCAGCACACAGGCAAGGCCAAGCTGCATAGCCGGAGTAACGTGCACAGGGCTGTGGACTGTCCGGTGTGTGTATGAGCGGGGAGAATATATGGCCTGTCTCCTGGTTCTCCAGAGGTCCTGTGGATTGGCGCCACAGAGTGATTCTGCACCCAGGACTGACCTTTCCTTCCTTACCTCCATCCTTTCCTCCCTCCCCAACTCCTCCTCCTTTCCATCCTCTCTACCTTTATAGTTTTCTGGGTCCCCATGTAGAGAGTGGTACCCCACGCATGTGTCCTGGGAAGGTGTGGGGGAAACACCATCATTGCCTTGCTGTCTTCCTTCACCTAGACATTCATGTTCAGCCTCCATGGACCACTCTCCTAAGAAGAGAGTCCTCCACTCTCCTGCTGTCTGGTGCCTTCACTCAGCCCTATCCCAGGTCCTTGAACCATACTGTTCCCCTCTGCTTGGGTTGGCAGTACAGGCCGTACTTCCTGAGTGTTGTTTCCCCTGCTCCTTAACCATGTTGCAAACATTCTGCTCACTTCCACGACAAGTAAACTGAGTATCACCCATCCCTTCTGGGGGCCTGTCAACACTCTTTACAACCAACAACTGTCAGCTGCTCCTGTAGGTGGCTCTAGGTGATGGCTGGTGGCAGGCCAGCCATTGTGTGCTGTTTCCCTTTACCAGAATGAAATCTCTGTGAGAGCAGAAGCTGTGGGATTTTTGTCAATATAGCTCAGAATGTACTAGCGCCCTCACCCACTGCCCATGCTTAATAAAATGAGCATTTTCACTACTCCCATCAGACTTTGAGTTTACTTCTCCACTGTTTCTTCCACACACATTCCTCTCCCTGTGGGATATGAGGAGATTTTGGGTTCTAACAATCATGGCTCTCTACTGAGTCAATCCATCTCAGTGGGGAAATGAAAATGTGCCTCTTTCCGCAACTGCTGCCCTCTCACTGCTTTTTTGGGTCTGATGAAAGCTGCAAACATCCTGGTCTCCTACAGTAGACCAAAGCAGGAGGGAGCCAAAGACAGCACCAGCTTTTTTACCTATATCAGCACCCAAGAAATGGCACTTCCCTACGCAAGCCCCCAGGGAAGGCTGGGGTGCCAGAGGGGCACACCTATAATTGGTGGTGCTGAGAAGGCTCTGGGGTGGTCATAAGCCAGACAAGCTGCAACCACCGCCATCCACATCTGGGAGGAGGAATCCTAGACCCTCATGGCAGACTCCACGCTGGTTGCCTGCAAGCAGGACTCTCGCCCTTGTGAGAACAGCTTCAAGTAGGGAAAAAAATATCTGCCTGGGCTGTGATTTCTAACACTCAAGCTCTAATCAAAAAAAGGAATAGTCCATCAGAAAATCAGCTAATTGTAATGGAGGACTGACTCAGTCTGCTGGGGTTTCCTGAGCATTTTGAAAGCATTAAATTATTTACTTCCCATAGAAACCCTGGGGGGCATGCTGGAGCCAGCTCCTATTCGCTTACAGGAGCCAGTTGTTAAATTTTCAGAAGTTTTATAAGCTGGGTGTTAAATACAGCTATTATTTCAAAATTAGATTATATAAACCCACAATTAAATAAATTATACTAAAAACAAAAGTAGTAAATACTCAGAACTCCTTGCTTCGCCATTATCTCTCTGTCTCATTGTTGCCCGCACGTAGAGGCTGTTCCTGTCAGCAGCATCTGCCTGGAAGAAGCACTACACTGTGGCGCCCACCAAGCGTCTCTTACCAAGTCAGCGTTTGGTGACGCCACGGTGGACGTAGATGAAAGTTACAAGTATGGACTTGATTTCCTTGCTGTGGTTAAATTTTCTAGATGGAGAAAAATAGGGGAAAATATTTACCATCATGTGTGGTGTTCCTGAAGCGGCATCCACCTTGCCTTTTGAGTCAGGGTCTTACCCTTAACTTGGAGCTGGCTCAGTAGACTCTGATATCTGGTCAGTAAACCACAGGAATCCTTTCATTTTTCCACACCCCCAGCGCTGTGACACAAGTGTGGCCGTCACTGGCTCTTTTTCGTTGGTTTGGGGGATCAAATTCACATCTTTGTATTTGTATGGCAAGTTCTTTACTGGCTGAGCTATACTTATTGCTCCAGACCCTTCTTTGATCTTTCAACATGGACTCAGCATGCATTGGAGGCTGCTGAGGTGACCCAGCTCCTAGATCAGAACCCTGATTCTCTGTCTGTCCAGTATGTAGACCAGCCAGGATTACCCAGGTCCCATCATAAAAGCATGAAAGCTAATTTAATAATCTCCCCTTTGTGTGTGTGTGTGTGTGTGTGTGAGAGAGAGAGAGAGAGAGAGAGAGAGAGAGAGAGAGAGAGAGAGAGGTATGTGTGCGTATGCATTCTTCTCAAAAACCCTGTTTATGTAGCTCCCCAAGCTGAAGTCTAGGAGGGACTCCTACCTCCTCTAACACCTATCCACCCAATCGATGATCCTATCTGAGGGTTGCTGGATTCAAACTCAGGATCCCCACTTGCCAGCTATACAAACTTGGGCAACATTGCCTCTCTGGAAATCAGCTTTCTCCTGTCTTGTAGCATTGGGGTTGTACTTGCTGCAAGCATGCTGTGCGAAACTGACAGTTAACAAGGCAGCACACTTGACAGCTCCTGAACATAGTAGGTGCTCCGAGCGGGTGTTTGCTATTGTTATCGCCTGCTTGCTGTGCTCGGGCTCCCGCCCAGGTGCTCACACAGGTGTTAATTCACTTAATCTCTCCACAATCCTTTGAGAGTGGAACTGCTATTAACCCCATTTACAGAGTCACAGAGAGGCGATTAGGGTGGCACATAAGAAATTGCTAGCTTTGTGGGTCAAATGCAGTTGTGGATCAGCAGTTGCCTGTGACTCACAGCTAGAAGGACCACAGGTCCCAAAGCCTTCCTGCCTGCCTGAGCTATGTGCAGCCTGAGCATTTCTGGAGTCTCTACCTGACTGCAGAGAGGCCGTGCCTCCTCCTATGCAGCACTTAAGACAGTACTGCAGGCCTGTTTATGCAACCAGAGCTCTGCTCATGTAGAAGATGAACATTCAGGCTATTTTATATGCTTTTCCCCTATACTCCCATAATCCCCTTCAGTGGCTCATAAATACCGTATCTTCTGTGAAGTCTCCCAGACTTCTCCAGCCAGGGGAACAAACCTGTGCAAAGACTCAGAGGAAGAAGTAGGACCTGGTTATTGGGCACAGGGCAAGTTTCCTACAGTTTAGTGCCAGAGGTACTAGTGGCCAAGGCTGGAAAGGACTTGAGCATGAAGAAATCATGAGGAAGTTGGCTCTAGTGTCACCATAAATGAGTCTCTGACCCAGGCATGGTGGTGCATGCCTGTGATCACAGCACTATTTCCTAAAACACGCATTCCCCTTCTTGACAGAAACCTTCACCTATGCTGTTCTCTGGGGTATTTCCTTTTATACACCTTAGCATCTCCTGGTAGGAACCCTCCTGGTTATCTGCTCACAGCTCCCTACCTCCTGCAAAGCCTCTGATGGCCATCTTACTTTCTGTACCACCTGACAACTCAGAAAAAAAAAGCCAGTAGCATCCTCTTGGGGCCAGACCAGGAGGTAGGCCTTAGTTTAAGGCCATGAATATTAAGCATTGCCATGGAGACTTGACCAGACCGAGGGAAGATTCCTCTCCAGACTCACCTAGTCCATACTTGAGAGAGTGACGTTCTTCTGACTAGTCAAGACAGGCCACAGGATGACCACAGATTAGAAGACAAAGCCTAGGAAGATTAAATCCTGTTTGGAATACATGATATCAGGTACAGAGATCTTCCTTTTGAAGAATAGTCAGGGCACATCACACGATTGCTAAGTCTTCCTGCATAACTCATGGCAGACATCACCAACTGAGTACAACAATCTTTTCCAGCGAACTTCAACCCAGCTCTTTCTTAGTGTCTTGTGGCCATTCTTGGGAATTCTCAACCCTGACAGGGGTTCTGGAGGAAATTAATGCTTGGACAGAGTATATCTGAAATCAGGAATAAGTCTGTAACTAGTGGGGGCTGTGCATAGTCGACATCAGGGACCTGATACTAGAAAGCTCCAAAGCCTTCCCCGCCACTGCTGCCAAATGTGTCTACGAAGGCACTCTAAGAACAGTGCAGAATACTCAACATACACCAGAGCCAGGGTTGGCCACAGCAGCCAAATCCAACCCACTACAATTTTGCAAATAAAGTTTTATTGAAACAAGGCCACAGCTTAAAAGCTATGGCTGCTTTCAAATTAAAAATAACATAGTTAAGCAGTTGCAAAAGAGATGGTGTACTCCCTCAAACCTAGATAATTACCCTTTACAGGCAAACTGTTAAAGACCCAACTCAGAAGAACAAGTGTTAACCAAGGCAATGATGTCATCTCTAGTTCCCTTTGAAAGTCCCCTTGTTTTGTTTGAAGGCTCAGATTGATGTTCTATCTTATATGCTCATCTGTTTGTATTTTATTAAAAATGATTTTAAAACAAGCTGCTCACGCTTTAAAGATGATCCAAATCTGGGTCAAACTGGGTTAGGAGGAACCACTCACAACAGGTTCTGTTGGGTTGGTGAGCAGGGGCGAGTCTTCCTGCCTTTAAACCCTGGTTCCAGGGTGTGAGATGAAAGGCTGGGGTGGGACTAGGGCTGAGTGGCTAGAGATGGGCACACACATGAGCAGCTGCATGTGTGTGGTCCTTCTGGAGAACAGGACAAGAAGGGGGAGATCCACACAGTGGGAACAAGCACGGGTCAGACAGGCACGCTGCTGTCTGCACGCATGCAATGTGAGAAGCTGTGTCCACGCTACTCCTCCAGGAAACAACCGTTAGCCAAGGCTTCTCTTGCCTTGCTAATTCCGACCTCCAAGACCCTGGTTCCAATAGGACATGTTTTGCTGTGTTCCATGGTCATCAGGATGCTGCTACTCACTTGACCTGAGTGAGAATAACTTACAAACTGTGTTCAAGATTGCCGCAAACTTTAAGACAGCTGAGGTAGAAGTGGGTTCCAAGGTATGAGATCTGCACCAGTTAACTCTGATTTTCCTTATTTTATAGCTTTAGAAGAATAGATCTACAGGTAACATATGAAAAAAAAAATCACAGACTTAAGTAGTTCCCTCTAACCCAAACCGGGGGACAGGCAGATAATAAAAATGAGGAAGTCAAATAAGGCATGGACAATAGAGAGTTGTGGAGCCTGGGTGCACTGTCAAAATTAAAACCAGATGCCCATGAAATCTGACCATGTGGAATGACCAAGTTAGTATGTCCAAGAATTACATTTTTCTAGCAAATATGGAATTTTATGTGTCTATTTTTTAATTATTAGGCATCTTTAGGCCAATTAGATCCCTATCTTAGAAGCAGAAGCGGCTTGTATGACAAATAGCTGTCTGCAATTCTTGGCTTAAGCTTTGCCTTGGAAAAGACTAGACCATGAATGGCTGCAATCTCCCTAAATGCTTCCTGCGGCACAGTGCAGACCCACCAGAAACCCAAAGAAGCACAGAAACGCTTGCTTTTCAGTCCCAGCCCTGAGAATCAGCTGTGTGGACCAGGAGAGCATCCAGAGCCTCTAAGTAGGCACCTGCACCGTGCTCAGGAGAACAGAACCACAGGTGAGCGGCAGGGAGAAGGGAGGGAGGATGCCACAGGTGGAAGACCCTCCAGACGTAAATGAGGGTTACAGTAGGGTTCCATGCCCTTTGGTGGGGATAGCAGACAGATCCAGGGTTAGTGGCCCATGGGGTATGGCTGCAGGTCTTCTCAGCAGTCCCAGGGCCGTGGCGGGCCTAGAAGGCCCAGACCCCCTCCACTAAGGGAGATGACAAATGACCACCCATCAGTGCACAGATAAAGAACGTGAGCCCCATGAGAGAGGATAGGGCACCCGGGCCCGAGGCTGTCGAGAACGATCATTAATAAGATAGATGTTCTTAATGGCTCCAAGAAGGATCATGGAGCTACTCATTATGGGGGGTTGAGATCGCTAATTATTCCTTTCTCTGCAGCTGTCACTCGCTGCACCCACTCTAACCACCAGGCCCCAGCGGCTGTCCTTCCATGACCAAAAGAGGGCCACCAGCAGGAATGGTCAGCTTGGACCCTGGGGCTACAGGGCAAAATGTTCTTCCTGCATTAAACACTTATTAAAGTTGATTAGTGCTCAATGCACCATAAAATCTCTTTCAAGTCAGCAAAATGCCTTTGGCTACAGACAAGCCCCCACCCTACCCATTTCTATCCAAAAGGAACTCTGGGGCAGTATTGGAAAAACCAGACGAAAGTTGAGGAGGGGAGGGGAGTATTCAAGTTGGGAGTGGGGGAGGTGGATGTAGAGTGTTTGTAGGAAAAGGCAGCAGAGCTGGGAGGGAGGTGCCTGGCATAAAGGAGGGTGGCTGGATGCTGGTGGGGCGGGAAGGCTGTCAAGAGTATTTTAGGGACACGATTACCCTGGCCCTAAAAATATGAGCCATGGCTTGCTTTAAAAGCCATCTAGACCCTATTTACATTTCAGAGCAAACAGCATATTGTTTTCATCAGGGGGAAATAAGCACTCATGTTTACCTTATGTTTCCTTCAAAATATTTGCATTTCAAAGCCTTCTGAGCTTTAGGTTTCAGAGCTGCTGAAACACGGCACCTGGGCATCTCCCAGACAGGCTGCATTTACAGCAGAAATCCATGCCACCCAACCAAGATGGCAGGATCCCTTTCTGCACCTCCCCTGACAAAGGACAGCCCCCTCCAGGACTATGACACATCTCTCAGGGATGCTTCGTCTGGTTTTGTTGCTGGTGGCCAGATGAGAGATGGGAGGGCCAGACTTACAGTCAGAGCTAGCAAAGCTGTGATGGGGTTCTGCACATGGGTCTTTCTTGTGGGGACTGCTTTGGATTTCCTTAAAAAGGGAGTGGATGTGAGGGTTCACATGGCCCTTGGGGACTGTCAGAAGACAGAGTTAATAGGCAACCAGGAGCCCTTAGAGAGAAGTTCTGATGGAGGCAGCAGCCAAGGAAACAGAGTAGGGATCCCAGAGCCTGAGATACCAAACAACTTTGTTCCCTTCTTCTTGCCCTCAAACATTCATTTGTTCACCAAACTATTGTAGCAGGGGTTAGGAAATGTACCAATGTTGGGAAGCGTGTGCCTGTGCGCCTGTGCGCCTGTGAAGGCTACACGGCGGGTTCACAAATCACACCACGAGATCGCTTCCACGTGGGAGGTTTATTAGGGGAAGAGGGAAGGGGGTCGCAGAGAGAGAGATAGGTCCCTTGGGGCTGGCCGTAGAGGTGCCTGCTTACTGATCCCAACAACAGGTCCACCAAACTCAGAGCTGGAGTGGACAGGGACCACCAAGACAAATACGCTAATTCATCTCAGACTCTGAGCCAGCTGTTGTTCATGACTGAGCATCAGAACTGATGAGCAAGCACTTAGAAACATCAGGACCCAGGTCGCACTCCAGAACATTTAGTCTGTGTAGTTCAGGCAACTTGCAAAACTCCCCTTGGGACTCTGAGGTATAGCCAAGTTTGAGAACCAGACGCAAAGTATCTCAAATCTATGAACTTGAACTCACTTCTCTGATACTTGTCCGGAGCCAAGTAGCCCTAACATACACCGAGGCTCCTTTTCAGTCATGGGGTGCAAGGATGTTGATTCTACCTAGGCAGAGCAGCAAAAGAGATCTTTCAGAAACTCCACTATAGGGTCACCTAGTGTCAATCACAGTGACCCTGGAAAGGTGTCGGTGAATAGAGCTACCCAATAAGGAACCAGTACCAGTACCAGGCTTTGTTCATTCTAGAGGTCAAGCAACCCACGCTGTGCTGCCCCAGCCTCCCTTGAGTTAAGATGCTGGTTGAGAAGAAGCCCTGAGGAAGCCAACTGGAGTTCCAGAGAAGGTTTGCCTTCGAGCGTTTGAAGAGAGCACCTTTGGCCCTCTCCAGCCGTCTCAGCCACCTCTCGAAGTGTGAATGTTTGGAACTGCTGACGCCATCTTGTTAATGTGAAAAAAAAAAAAGCCTGAGAGTATTGCAGATACTGCCAGAGACAGAGGCACTGCCTTGGAACACCTGCCCCTCCCGATGTCTGGCTAAAGGGGAGAACGGAGACTGGCAGGTATTCAGCTGCTCGCACCTGCACCAATTAGAGTGAGCTACGCAGTAACAGTACAAGATAGCAGCTTATTTGTCTCTCATATAAAAGAAGTCTGAAGATAAGCAGTCTGGAATGACGGAGGGTCTGGGACGGAGCGGCATTCAAGTCATCAGAGAGCCACGCACCTTTCCTCTTTCTGCTCTGCCTTTCTTAGTAAGTAGCTTCCACTCTTGGCTCAAAGAGGGATACCCAAGTTCCAGTATCAGTTGGCATTCCGGCTTGCAGGAAGGAGGAAGGCAGAAAAATCATGCCTCCTTCCTTCTTGGAACACTTCCCATGAGTCTTTCTGTTTGTATGCTGTGGACTGGAACTTAGCAACGTAGCTGGCGGGAGGGGAGCCTGGGAGCCTTGCTTTTTAGGGGCAACCATGCGTCTAACCCACACGGGAGGCTGCAGATAAAGAAGAAAGGAAGAAAGATGCTTGGGAGACAAACACACTCTCTGCCATACCAGAGAAAATGCTCATTTCCATGAAAGTGGGGGATTGACACCTAGGCAGAGAGGTGATGGCAAAGAAACAGGAAGCAGCCAGGCTCGGAGATGGGGAAACACACAGGATTGCCAGCTGAGGGAAAAGAGAAACCCTCTGAGGCCTGAAAGAAGCCACATGACTAACGAGACACAAAGATCACATGGCTGAGAAGCGAACTGGGACCAATGTCTAGAAACCCAGTCATGCAGGACCCTATCACACAGAGGGACCTGGACTTCATTCCAAGAGAGATCCATCAGAAGGCATTTGACAAGAAAGTGATGCAACCAGCATTATAGGTTAGAAAACTCAATTGTGTCTCAATGTGAAAAAAGTGCTGGGATACTGGAGTCAGAGAGAACCCATATGAGGTTCCTGGAGGCAGAAACATAAAGGAAGCTGAGGCCTTGTGTGGGTCCCGTGTCTCACCCAGGAGGAAGTCCTCTGAGTGAGGACTTATCTGCAGGGAGATTGAAGGCTTGACCAGAACCTAAAGCCATAGTCACCATCTTTCATCAGGAAGGCTTAACGGTCAACATAGCTTTTATCAAAGCTGAATTACTCAGGCCTCATTGTGGGTGTAATTTGGAAGTACCCGCTCATTCCTTCTTGTTGGAGACCAGCACAAACTTTGTGCATCCAATTACTATCAGGAATGAGTTCTTCCCTTTGAACCACCTTCATTGACCAGGGCAGAGGCCATTTGACTCTAGTCTGACACAAACCTCACTGTTTCTTAATTGCTCCGGATCTGCTACCAGCCTATCACACCCTGCGGTGATTACCTGGGAGCTTACCATTTTTTGAAAAGCCAATCTGAACTTCTCCTGAACTGCTTGCATAATCACATACAAGCCTGGTATCTCAGAGTCCCTTGCTTTGTCTGTCCCTGAGCATGGCCAGTGAGTCCTGAGGGCCCCATGTGAATGCCAGACACACCACCCTCAACTGAGCACACATTTAACTCTTTCAACACTGATCTTTGATGACCCCTTATAATGTCCATTCATTGATTCACAGAATTCATTAATGCTTGCTGGTTTTGCCCTGGTCCCTCATCAATATGGTCAACATAACCCTTCAGCGTGGGCCAATGTGCACAAGTTGGAGGCTACTGATTTGCATTTCCCAAGTCAGGATTCATCCCTAGATCAGCATGGACTTTAGTGAGAGTAGCCAGAAGGCTCATTTACATCCCAGTATCTGGAAGAAAGGTGACTCTTGGTTTTCCACACAGGACTCCAAGGAGGATGGGATCTGGAGATGCCATGAGAGAGTCCTTCTTCTTGGAGGATTCCGCTCACTTGCCCTCTGGGCAGGTGACAGAACCAATGTCAAGAGATAAACTTTTAGATTCTAAGTCACCAGGCTGAAAGAGCCAAGGCCGGTGTTAGCCTAATGCCTCAACCACTGCCCAACGGGGAATAGAAAGCCGTGGTTATCTGCTAACCTCGTGGGCGCAGTAAGGACAAGCAGCCTCATAGGGGATAGCAGCCCCTCATTAGGACTCTCTACAGATGACCCTGGAGCAAAGCCACAGTCTAGGGGCTGCGAAAACTAGCAAAGGCACAGGCTGTACCCCTGGCTACTACCTGAAACCTAGTCTTCGGACTTCTCTTTATGTGGGAAGCAGCTCTGGAGGCTGGGCCTGAGGAGTGGAACCCTGCCCTCCGCCACCCTGTCTCCAGCTTCAGGTTTTGTGTAAAGGGCACTAGGGGCTCACAAAGGGTGGCAGATGGTGGCAGGCCAGACAGGCAAGAGAGAGGAGGTGAATGAAATTCTTTTGTTTAAGGAAGGCGCGGGCGGCGCATGGGCAAGCCCAAGAGAAGCATGTCATTTTGCTGGAAATGCGATTTTCCCTAACAAGTACAGAATCCTACATGACATGTTGAAAAGTGTATCTCTTTGAGAAGCAGCTCTGTATCTCAGAGGCATCGTCAGTACGGCACCCGTGTAATGTGGCAGTTACCATGGCAACACCTCGTTTTCCATAGACAGGAAAATCAGAGTGGCTAAGTCGATTGAGAGGACCCAAATAACATCTCGAAGGCAGGCTGAGACGCGGCGGCGGCTTTCGTATCTGCAGCGCCTGGGGTGCCGTTCCGGGGCAAGTAGCATATTATATGTGCTTCACAGAGAATCCCCAAGGTAATGTTCAGAGCCTCCTCGTTGGTCAGAGGCTGGGAGATAATGGGATTTGCCCAAAGCCACCCAGCAAGGTAGTGACAGGACCAGAGTGGCCAGACTCCCACCTTCTCAGAAAGCAGTGCTCATGGCAGGGGTGACACTGGTCATCGCTCTCTCCCTCCAATGTCTTCAGCCATCACTGTTTCTGTTATTTTTATACTAGCCCTGAAGATAGATAGGGACCTCAGCACCAGGCACCAGCAACCAAGTTAAATCAAAACATGCCCCAGCATCTCCCCCTCGAACATGGACTGACCTTGAAATGTGCCTGTTGACACATTTGCTTCCAACGTGCAATCCCAGCCCAGAGAATGAGCCTTTCCAGAGAAGGAATTCTATCTATGGGTATATGCACTAAATTGGCGCATAGCTCTGAGGGACTTCCAAATATAGGAACCATGAATGGCCTTGTCACCCTAAGACCCGGCATGGTCTCACAAAGGTGAGACACCGAATTCAGCACAAACCCGCATGTGCACGCATTGGCTACGGGCCACCACTCTGCCCACACACCAGGGCCAGTTATGCAGCCCATCTTTATGTGGCATCTCCATGTAGCCACACTCCCTCCCTTGGCTCAGGGTGGCGTGGTCTAGGTAGGCTAGAGGCAGGCTTCTGCAAGGCAAGCAGCTTCTTTGTTCACCACGGAGTCTTGAGTTAACACAGCTGGCCCCAGAGTCCTCTGCTCTCCTACTTTGCCCACACCTCCTGTTGTTCAGGGACCTCCCCCTCCCCACAGGGCTTTTGGTTGTGAATCTCACCCTCCCTCCCAGGAGGAAGCTTGCAGTCAACTTAGGGCAGGACCCTGAAAAGTCTGCAGGGCTGTTTTTTAGTCTCCAAATATAGGTTTGAGTAAGGGGTGGGAGAGTTACAGTGGTTGGGAGGAGGTACCTGCCCCCTTCAACTTCCCAGAGGAAAAATTTCATATAACTGTCAGACGTGTAATAGAACTGTCAGAAGTACAGGAAACCAGCTACACAGATTACAAAAACATATGTCAGGGACCTATTGGTTTTGTGACAGTGTGAAAATCACAATTTTTCCATCAAGATAGAAAATAGAAACAGAGGAAAGCCAGGAGCACTTTGGCATCTGTCCTCTGACAGCATCAAGCCTAACCTACCAAGCTGGTGGGGTGTCCTGGAAGCAGGTCCAAGTGATGGGGGATCAGCCCCTAGGGCAGTGTTGAGGCCTTCTGGTCTTTGCCCTCCACCCCATGAAGAAGCACCAGCCTCCTTTCAGACCTTCTGCACTAGAAGTATGTGGTGTCAGGATTCTCTTTTCTGCTCTCACCTCTGGCAAGTCACTCTCCTGTAATGCTAGGCCTTCAAGCTTATG
Organism: Meriones unguiculatus; assembly: GCF_030254825.1. Classification (NCBI taxonomy): domain Eukaryota; kingdom Metazoa; phylum Chordata; class Mammalia; order Rodentia; family Muridae; genus Meriones; species Meriones unguiculatus. The sequence goes on along the minus strand of NC_083357.1, from coordinate 2,897,451 downwards.
AGAACGCCTGTGAGGATGAGGTCAAGTGTCAAACCAGCCCCTCTGTGGTAGAATGCTCTCCGTAGTATCAGGCTGCCTTCCCTCCCTTTGAGATCACAGGAAAACTAGTGTGAGCCCTCCATCCCTCCTCCCCCACCCACCGAGTAAGCGGAAGTGAGGCAGGTCAACAAGGGACTACAGTTCTGTGAAAGCTAGCCACCATCTCCTGGCTCTTACTCCCCCCCTCCCCTCCGAGCAGTGGCTCTCTTGCAGCTTTCTCTAGAGTTCCTTTTGAAAAAGTTTTTTTATTTTTATTAATTACACTTTATTCACTTTGTATCCCAGTTGTAGCCCTCTCCCCCATCCCCTCCCAATACCACCCTCCCTCTTCTTCTCCTATGCCCCTCTCCCAGTCTAATGATAGGTGAGGTCCCCCTCCCTTTCCCTCTGACCCTAGTCTATCAGGTATCATCAGGAGTGGCTTCATTGTCTTCCTCTGTGGACTGGTAAGGCCACAGTCACCCCCTCAGGTGGAGGTGATCAAAGAGCCAGCCCCTGAGTTCATGTCAGAGATAGTCCCTGTTCTTATTACTGGGGAACCCTCCATGGCAGTGCCGGGAGAACATTGTGTTTGAGGAGCAGGAAAGCAGTGAAGGCACAGCAACCAAGAGACTGAAATCTGGAGCCTAAAACAGAAGTGATTGTGTTTCCCAGGTGAGAGGAAACCCCACGGTGTGGGAATCAATCAGGTTCAGGTCACCCAGCTAAAACTTGGAAGAGTTCCTGGGTCCTGGCAGGCACTTGGTCACCAGCACAGAGCCACATGCCTATGAGTCCTGATCACTTTTCCAGGCTGAACTGTGGGCACCAAAACACCAGAGACTGGGATTTCCAGTCAAGAGAAAACCCCACAGTGCAGGAAGAAAATGTTTGGTTTTTTTAATTAATTAATTGATTGATTGATTTTGCCTGGTGTTTGTGGTACACATCTTCAGTCCCAGCACTGGGGAGGAAGAAGCAGGCAGATCTCTGAGTTCCAGGACAGTCTGGTCTACAGAGTGAGTTCCAGGACAGCCAAGGTTACATAGAGAGACCCTCTCTCAAAACAAAACAGAAACAAACAAAACACCAAATTTTATTTTTATTTGTGTGTGTATGTGTTTCCAGTGTGTACGGGTGTCCACAGATACTGGAAGAGGGCATCATGTTCCCTGGAGCTGGAGTTACAGGCAGTTCTGAGCTTAATGGTGTTGGCACAGAGAACCAAACTCTGGTCCTCTGGTAAAGCAGCAAGTACTCTTAACTCCTGAGCCATCTCCCCGGTGTCCTAGAGTCCCATTTCTCTAAGAAACTCCATGTTCCAGGCTTTCTTCGGTGGTCATGGCAGGAACATTATCATGCTAGCCAGAGGCAGAGAAGAAACAGGTTTAGAGTGCCCATAGGATGTCTTGGGACAGGGAGGTACTTTACAGTCCACAGACCTGGTTCAAACCCAGATTCATTCGCCTTCAACCCAAGCTGCGCACAATTGGTGGTCCCTTCTCCTTAAGTTCTCTCTCATGGAGAGAAACACACACACACACACACACACACACACCAGCTTTTCTCTCCTGGGAGGAATTTACAGTATACCAAACATGCATGCACCCTGGTTCCCAAGAAACTGCAACTCTGAGAAATGGCCCCAAGCACTGCTTTTGCCATGGCTCCTGCCTCTACGCATTATGTCATCATTTAAAGGCATTTCTATCTCAAACTTCTGCTTTCGTGCTTGGCTCTTCGCTTCTTGAAGCACTTTCAGCTCATGCTACCCACGGTCTTCCACAAAGCACAAATCTAGATGGAATTCAACATTCAGGAAATCTGTCATAAAGATGTACATACCAGAGACAGCAGAGCCTGGGAGAGCCCAATAGATCACAGCATGGGGCTGACCCCAACCAAGGGAGAAGTGTATCAGGCAAGGTTAGGAAAGCTTAAACTAGTGGTCAGAAATTCCTCCTCTCCCTGCTGTGCTTGGCCCCAGTGGGAGGACAGACATCCCTGGAGCTCAGAGGGAACCCTGGCAGGGATACACTCCCACCCTGGAAGCTCTCTAAGTCCTCTGGTTGCCACAGCGCAGTGCCCCATCTCCTGTGCTGTCCTCAGCCTACAGAGCTGTTCTCTTCGCTGTGGGTAGCTGGGCTCAACAGTCTCTTTCTCCAGGAACCTCATTCCTGCTCCTGGCTCTCTCATGACTTGACTCTCTCATCTCTTGACTATTTTGGATATTCTCCAGTGCCTGGACCAGAGTGCATGAACACTGTTGAATGATAAGAAGGGCTAAATGACCCAGGGGTGACAGGGATATTAGGGTTTCAGGGTGCCCATTTCAGAACACCTCTTTTTTCCTGTGGCACATTCCCCCTGATGAGGTGATGTACACACACATGTTGAGCTAACAGACATGACACTCACACTAAACGGTCAGCTTGGCAGTGGCATTATCAGAGTGATGGTATCATCCATAGGCTCAGACAGCATACTTTGAACGAACTCCAGGGTGCTGGAGTCAAATACTGTGGGCCAGGATCAGGCGTGCACTCAGGACTTTTGGAAGCAGTCCCCATCAGTGAGCATGGTTGGCACTTAGAATCACTAACCATCAGTCCCAAGAGGGACGACTGTACCCATCTCTATCCTTCGCTGCAATTGGTGAAACATAGGGAAGCAATTCCCTGCTGGAAGAAGTACAAACCCTCTGAGCCCTCCGGAGGACTAAAGATGACCCTGTGATTACCAGATCCCCCGATCCGGCTGCTCCTGACTGGGAGAAGTACAAACCCTCTGAGCCCTCCTGAGGACTAAAGATGACCCTGTGATTACCAGATCCCCCGATCCGGCTGCTCCTGACTGGGAGAAGTACAAACCCTCTGAGCCCTCCTGAGGACTAAAGATGACCCTGTGATTACCAGATCCCCCGATCCGGCTGCTCCTGACTGGGAGCAGCCTTGCCTGACATTCTCAGTAAATACAGAGATGGCCTCCTGTGTATACGCCATGGCACTATATACCAGCTAGGAAGACTCCATGATACAGATTGGAAACTAAGGCCATGTAGAGATGTTCCCTCCAAAACTGCTAAGAAAGGGGAAGTTTCATCCCAGGTCCCCTCAACCAAGGTGCCACCCACCTTGGTTCCTTATCAGTTTTCACTTGCCCAAAGTGACTTCCTCCTCTCCCTTTTCACCAAGATGACCACCCCCAAGACTCCTGCGCCCTCATAACATTCTGCAAATGGAGTTTATCTCCCTTCAGCCTCTCCACCCTCTCAGCTTCCCCCATCATCAGGAAGGGCATCATGCTGGATCCGGATGTTCAGCTAATAAATATGTATGGGGGATTTTTATTACTTAATAGTTGTAAGGTTAATCGTTGTGGTGAACGCTTATATTTAATGTGTCAATGGAGCTTCAAAATGCCAAAGTGAATAGCTTTAACACACATTAGTTCTACTTGTGAATCTACAAATAGGAACCTTGTCAGAAAAGTATTCACACCGAGATCAGTATTGATCTTGGTCCCCGGGAAAGGCACTGGACTGTGACAGTTTAAAATGATAAATGTCCAGAGAATTAGTTGCCCATATTGATAAAAAAAAAAAAAGAAGCAGATATAAGGCTGACAGTCTCTCAGGAGGCGTCGTCATGGAGAGTGGGCAGTGCAGCGAACATGGATGGAGCTCAGAGCTAATCTTTCCTTTGATCCGGGAGATCAGGGTGATCTGACCTGCCTTCTTGTACAGGGCTCCAAGTGATTACAAAGGAGCAGCTCTCAGAGGGCCAGACTCAGCTGCATAGCACCACAGCAGAGCACCTGAAGCCGGTCACTTACATAGAGAAAAGGTTTATTTGACTCTAAAAATGCCCATCAAAGATCTGTAACATCATTGCTTTTTGCCCCTCATGAGGATGGCAGATGACAGTGGATAGAAGTGTGAGTTGGTGAATGCAGTTCATTCAGCAGCCAAGGAGAGACCTGAGAGACTAGGTACTCCTGTACTCCCCTGCTCCCTTTAAATGACACCCTCTCTCACGCTTCCATTTCATGAAACGACCCTCAGGTATCGCCGCCCTGACATCTAAGCCTTTCTCCTGATGGGGAAAGGAGAAACTCCTTCAAACCATTACACTGAGCATGCTAAGTCCACTCCAAGAGTATTGCTCTGAGAATCTACCATACTTATAGCCGAATTTCTCCCTTCTTTCCAATATGACTCAAGGTCTTTCTACAGATTCCCTTGTTCAAAAATCTCTCATGCTCTCCACCACCTAAGCACCAAGCTTGCTGTCTTAGGTTTGAACATCAAATCTGTGCCCCACTCATGGCTACTTCTTTGGCCCCTCTCTTCTCATCCTCAGTCAGGCTTCCACCTCTTTCTTGCTACCAGAACCTGGCTGCCCTCTCTTTGCAGAGTCCTCAGGACCAACACTTTGTGAATACAGCACTGCCTTAAGTGTGCCTTTGTGCCATTTCATCATTGTTGTTGTCTTTCAGTCACACAGCTTTGTCACGGAGTTGTCTTCTCTGTACCTTCCAGGCCCTGGTCTAGCACTGTAGGGTCCAGCTGATGTCTGAGCTCCCAGGTTTCATAGGGAACTCAGTGATGGAATCTTCCAGCAGGCAATAATATCTGGAAATGTTTCCACCAAGAGGATGTGCCCAGAGATTTATATAAAATAGCAGCTCAAGAGGTCTGAACTCACCAGATCCCTCAGAGGTTATTCTTCCACCCCCATGCTTGTTAGTTTTAACTGGCACCTTGACATAACCTATAATCATCTATATCAGATTGTCCTATGGGCATGTCTGTGGGGATTATCTTTCTTGCTAACTTATGTAGTCAGATACAGCCCACTGTGGGCAACACTATTTCCTAGGCAAGAGGTCCTGAACAGTGTGAGATAAGAGAAAGCTAGCTGAGAGTAAACAAGCAGGAAAAGATATGTATATTCTCTCTTTGTTATTGATTGTTAATATGATGTGACAAGCTGTTTGAGTTTCTGTCTTGACTTTGGAGAAATGATGGACTATGATTTGGAACTATGAGCTGAATAAACCTGTCTCTCCCATTTGTCAGGGTATTTTTATCATAGTAACAGAAATAAAACTGGTACATCAAGCCCCCTATCCCCACATATGCTTGCTTTTCCAGAGAATTGCTGCTTGCTGGGGTGGGAGTACCTACGAGAGAGAGAGAGAGAGAGAGAGAGAGAGAGAGAGAGAGAAAGAGAGAGAGAGAGAGGAAGAGAGGGAGCGGTTTCTAGGCTCTTGAAGAAGCAAGGTCTCTTCAAGACATGGGGTATGAGTAGGAAAATATTCTTCCCCAGACCAAAAAGAGGTGTCCCAAACTGGAAGGTAAGACAATGAGCCCGCCTGCTGCTCTGGCAGGACTGCCAGGGTTAAGCAGGAGGACACATAGCTGAGGAGAGGTGATGAGTTCCCACTAGCCTTCCAGGAGGGCCGAAGAGGTGCCTGTTAGATGATGGAAACACAGCAAATGACTCATCCCATGGAACTAGTGCATGGGTCCAGGCTATAGCCTAAACAACCATACTGGTCCTGGAAATTAGCCAATGAGTCCCAGGAAAAGGACAATGCGATGTACCCCTACCCAGTCACTTCATTCCTGTCCAGACAGAGTACCCATGAGAGCAGGTTCACTTCTTGGGGATGTTTCTGGCCCATTCACCATCTATGGAGACCGGTTTGTCAGAAGATGTCCAATGAAACCTACAGATCAAATTCCAGGGCAAGGACTAGCCAGAGAGGTAGGGAACAGGACTGCTCTCACCCCAGAACAACACACAAGAAAGCATAACCATAACCTTCCTCAAAGACATCCATGTCCAAGTTTTGCTTGTGTCCAGCCTGTCTTTCAGCTCCAGGGTACTGGGGGGGGGAGGGGTCCTGATGTGACCTTGACTGAAGCACCCATAAGAGGTTTTGAAGATACTAGAGTCAAATTATTCACTATACAACCACAGACACCAAGGCATAGAAAAGGCAAGTCCCTAACCCAAAATCAGATGATCAAATCTAAACATGAGATTGTCTTACTTAGAGTTATTGTTGCTTTGATGAAACACCATGACCTAAGCAACTTGGAGAGTAAAGGATTTATTTCATTCATAATTCCATATCATCAAAAGCAGTGAAGGCAGGAACCTGGAGGCAGGAGCTGATGCACAGGCCATGGAGGGGTGCTGCTTACTACCTTGCTCCCAGTGGCTTGCTCAGCTGCTTTCTTATAGAACCCAGGACCAGCAGCCCAGGGATGGCCCCGCCCACAGTGGACTGGGCCCTCTCCCATTGATCACTAATTAAGAAAATGTTTTATAGTCTTGCCCACAGCCAGATCTTATGGAGATATTTTCTTACCCAAGGTTTTCTCCTCTCAAACGACCATAGTTTTTGTCCAGTTGACATCAGTCTTGCCAGCACAATGACCAAGCCTCTTGCCTCACAGAAAGTTACTCTCTCTATAGCCCATAGTGTCTTTCAGGAAATTATCTATGCCTCCATGTAACTGGCAAACTGCCACATCCACATAGGCTCCCTCAGCTAACATAACACTAAAGGGAAAATGGCTCCCTTGGGTGGGATGAGAATTATAGGACTGGGAATCAAAACCCCAAGTTTCTTCTCCACCATTTTTACCTTGAACTCAGTAGGCTACACCCTAAAGAAGGAAGGCAAGGTATGAGGCTAGGTATTTTGGGTGAAGGAGATCCAGAAGTGCAGTAGACTGCTTTGCTTTCAAATGTCTTTTATTTGGGGCTCTGGCTTACAGTCATCCAAATCCAGGGTTACACAATGAAATGATATGGCACATATCCCAGCCTGGACAGACTTTTTAGGAGGCAGCTGCTCTGTGGCTCAGTGAAAGAAGTTAGTTTGGGCAAGATTCCCTGGGATACCTTTTCTCACCTTAGCTTTGGAACCACTCACTGACCCAAAATAAAGTTTTGAAAACATGCACAAACATCTCCTCCACAAACCTCTCTCAGGCTGATTGACTGCTGTGAGTCACCTGGGGAAACATGCTCCCCAGTTCCTTCTTTGCATGGCCACATACAGAACTACTCTCAGATGCTTCACAGCATGCTGGGAGCTGTTGCCATGGAGATCAGCAGAGACCATTTTGGTAGGGGTATGCAGAGAGTCCACTGGCAACAGCTCTGTGGTCCTGGGATAAACAACTTAGCAACCTAACCTAGCCTTTCCTTAACCTTCATGAGATGCAGAGTCAGACAGGCTAAGAATCGCAGGGCTGGGATGGAGGACAACAGAAAGATTGAAATCTAACAGGTCAGGTGTGGGCTAATGGAACCCAGAGGCTGAGAGCCGAAGGCCCTGCCTCAGAAGGTGAGAGGTTGTGGAGGATGCCAAACAGATAGCTACAGGCTTTTAAGTGGCTGGGGTGTGAGTGTTAGCAACAGAGGCTGCACAGCAGGGCCCATGGCTCGCCTGAGCAGGTGGAGGTAACACAGGCACTTGGGGAAGCGGCTGAGGCTGGCAGTGATCAGGAGGAGGAAGCCAAGTGCTCCATACAGAGTGTGGCGGGTATGCAGGGAGGAACTGCCTTTGTCCATAGAGCCTGGTCTGGAGCACCCTGCCCTGACCCCTTCCTGGGGGGCAGGGCCACCACAAGGTCAGCGAGGTCTGTGCTTGACTATTGTTGTCCTTACTCTCCAGCCCAGCCTCCCTCTGCCCAGGCTCAGCCATTTCACTGAAATAAAGCTAGAGGCGAGCAGGCACTGATTAAGTGACGTGAAGCCCAGAATCCTTTACCTTGTCTTCTCGTAGAAAGGAACCACTCCTCATATGTCTGCATTCTCACAACCCTGCAGAGCCAATGGAAATGAAGCAGTGGGCTCTGCTTCGCTGAGGAATGGAACAACAGACTCCCCCCACCTTCCCTCTCCTTCTTCCCAGACCTGCCAGTGAACCCTAAGGATGCATGGAACATGGTTTTGAAAACCAGTGGTTTCGTCCATTCCACTCATTTTACAGCTAGGAGAACGGTGTTCAGAAGAGGGGAAACTGTTCCTAACCACACAACTGGTAAAAAGAAGCAGTTGGGACCCAAGACACAGTGGGAAGGGAAAAGCTTGTTAGTCATTTTTATTATGATCAGAAAACCATGGTCCACCCAAGTGTGGACAGAAGACCCAAGAACCAAGAACTGCTCTTGTCCCTTGAGGGAAGACTTCCTTTGTCTTTTTTCTCGTCCCTTTAACAATCAGAGTAAATATGGCCCCATTTCTCTTTCAGACACAGAGCCCAAGCCTTGCTCCCTGCTTGCAATTACCTTGTGATAGATGCTGGTCTGGCCACTGAAGGCATCTGCGTACCGGCTTTATGGTCATTTTCCAACAGCCTACACCTCTTAAACTCTCTTGTGGGAACAGGTGAAGGTGATTATGCAGATGGATGGACCCCTGTGTGATATTATGTCAGTGACAGAGATATAAGAGCTACAGATGAAAGAGCTGCAGACAGGCTCAAGTACTACCGGGAGGAGGTTGCAAGGCTGGTGCAGAAAACAGGGACCTGTGCAGGGACCCTGGGCTACCAGAGCAGCGCCACACACAGACCTGAACAGGCACAAGCATGCACACTGCACACACACACACACACACACACACACACACACTTCTCCTCTACCTCTCTACTTACTTGTCTGGCTATAGTCAGACTCTGTTCCCATGGAAATGTGTCATGTCAGCCACTCTGTTGGGATGCCAAGAAGACTCAGGTCTGACAGAAGGAGAAGCACCTAGGACCCAAAGAGGTCCTGCTTCAGGCTGACTCAGTGAGGATGGGAGAACTGAGTCAGATTCATAGGCAAGGCCTCAAAGGAAGGCCCAAAGCATGGCCCTAGTGACTGCATGCCCCAACCCCTACTAGACAAACCTGAGGTCAGCAAATGTTGTTGCTGATATGGTAGTCCCAGGCAGTTCCTAGGGATGGGCTCTCGGCCTTGAGCTTCCCAGCAGATCTCATAGGAATAAGAAAGAAATTATCAAGCTGAATTTGGGGGGGGGGGCGTGCTTATACTATTGGGCCTCTTCCTCTGGTTCTGAAGTAAGGGCAATGTCTCACCGCAGCCCTCCAACAAGTGACACCATTACCTCTTCCTCTGGGCTGCCTTTCCTAATGTCTTGCTCTCAGCATAATGCAAAGGTGCTACCAAAATAATTTTACCTACCGGCAACAAAATATGCAACACAGTAGGGACTGGCCGGTCTCAAGGAGAAGATAGAGTACAACTCTCCCGGGAAATAGAATAGCCACCACCTGCACACAGTCCTCTTTCAGCTCGGAGACTTTACAATAACCATTTCTGGGGCGAACCAGCAGGAAAACGTACTGTGCCCCCGTAGGGCAAAGCTCAGCCCTCCAACACCAGCCAGGTAAAAAGAGTGGCTAGCGTGTGTAAAGTCCCTGGCACATCCATGTCGGCGCTGGCTCAGAAACGGGTTAAGCCTAGACCTGGGGAGGAGTAGCCGCCAGAACCTGCAGAAATAGGGAAAAGTCACTGAAGACAGGGATGCCATAATCTTTTTAATATGTGTTCATGCCCCTGTGTCTGATGTAGGAACCATGAATCCTGGTACCTGCATCTTCGAAAGCCAGCACAGAATGTTGGTAGGGGTGTGGGCTCTTTTCTGATACAGGAGCAGGGGACTGGGCCACTTGTATCCCCAGGCTTGGTGATCAGAGTTGTAAGCCACAGGACCAGTCATTATCCTAAGGAGCTCAACTTTGCCATCTCCAGCCTTGCAGACCTGCCTCGGGGAGTGAGGATCTCCATTTCATGAGAGAAAATCCAAGATCTGGGAAACATGGCGGCCTAGTCCATGATACGCACCGAAGTACTTCAGCCACGTTAAACATCTCTTGCCTCAGCACTCTCTCATCTGAGTGGTGAGGTCCTATTCATCCTGCAGGATCCTATTAGATAAATCTATAAATTGCCAAACGGGTGAGTGGGACCTGCCTTGGTCTATGTATTCTGGACAGCTATGCCACCACCCTGTTACCATAGCCTGGTCAACTGTCTGGACAAGAATTCCTGGAGGCCTTTAAATGTGTCCCATGGAGTCTCCAGATAATGTAAAGTGCTACCATCTTCTCCATCAATTCTGAAGAAAGGAGGCCAGAGGTATGTTGCAGAAGCCTAAATATGCATAGTGAAGAGGAACCAGATTTAGAGGGCTAACAGTCAGGTGGGGAACCACCAACCACATCTGTCCTGCTCTCCCATCCCTGAAGAAGACCCCAAGCTCCATACACACAACAGATGTCAGAGGATGAGTAAGGGATGATGACCCAGATGATGAAACATACCTTCCAAGCCTGGAAAATGAAAGCATAGACCATTGGTGCCAGGAGAGAGTGGCTCAGCTGGCCCTCCATGGTACTGTCAAAGATGGAGGGTGGCAGAGTAAAACTGACCACTGGACCAAGACTCCAGACTCCCCAGACATCTCTAGTAGGATGATGAACCTCATCAGGCAGACCAGTCAACCATGGGGAATGAGTGAAGCACAGTCTCTGTGTCAGACCTGGAGAATTCAGAGTCAGAGGAACAAAGCCATTCCTCCTCCTGCCATCCAGGAGACTGCTGCAGCCTGGTGGTAAAACTGCCTACACCAGGCTTGGGAGCTTCCAGCAGCTGAAAGGGCCACACCATGAGCCAAGAGCCTTCAGTAAACCAGTTAGTGAAGGAAGCAGAGAGAACAGTTCAAAGTAGTGTGGCAAAGGATAAGAGAGAAGTGATAGGCTTAGGCATTGGAAGTTAAGACTAGGAAGTAGGCCCCAAAGCCAGCAATCAAGTGTTCGTCTCCTGCCAGCCACTGCTGATGTACTCAGAGTCTCTGTGGAACTACAGGAGGGCCTTCTTTTAGACCTAGCTGATATGAGTGTCACTAGGAGAATCTTTAAGAAATATCCACCCTAGGGGAAGGGAAGTCATATACCTCAATGGTATAGATACTGATAAGTCATCCTTATTCAAGCCAATAGCCCCCATGCATGCTCATGCATGCACCCTTGTTAAATGCATCAGGGTAAATAAAAGGGACATAAAAGTAGGAGCGGGGAACTTGCTGATAAGGAGGGGTTCAGCAAAAAAGTGAGAAGGATAAGAGAGGATAATGAGGGGATATAATCAAAGTGGGGAAAAAATAATTAAGGAAATATCCAGCCCAGGCCCTGTCTCAGCTCCACAGACCCAGCAAGGGGAGTAAGCTGGAAGCTGATGCTGCAAAGCTTCCGTGGCTTCTGTGTATGCAGCAAGCTAAGGAGCTGTGGGTAAGCATGGCTCTTGCCCAGTTGTCTTTGCAGTGACAGTGACAGAGGCAGTGGGAGCTGTCAGAACTGCAGGATACCCGGCCCCCCTCTCAGCCCCAGAATGAGGAATCCAGGATGTGGAGCCCAGGAAGCTGTCTGAGGTGAGATGGGATGTGACAAGGGAGCAGACGATATGGTAGGCTGTAGGGCAAAGTGAACAAATGTGCAGGGAGCCACAGACCCTCTTTAGACAGGCTTCAGGTCTCTGGCTCCCCATCCACTCCATGACTCCTCGCCCTAGTTCTTCAGCTCCTGGCAGACACCGAGCAAGGACCCACACAGAGAATGGTTGTCCTTCAAGACACAGTTCTATACACCGTTTGTTTAGTCACTGTTGGTTTCCAGAATCCATCAGGCTGAGCAGAGCTTCAGGTGCCCCTGTTGACCAGCCCTGATGAAATCAGCTGGGCTCCTCGTAGGGCAGCACCATACAAATGGAGGCCAATGATAACAACTTCTTGTCTCCAAGCTTCTATCACTCCAGATACTCATGAACAGAAGACAGCAATGGAATCTCACAAATTCCAGAAGCCAAGCCTGCAGCCCTATCCCATTCAGAAGGAGATGGATGGCAGGTGCTACACAGGGAACTAGGGAACAGGACAGAAGACAGGCGAAGAGATAGAAACTTCCTGAACTAAAAGATGGATGCAGTGGAAGGGTCCAGGAACTGTGGCAAGGAATAGATGCTGAGCAGTGTCTCAGCTACTAGGAGTTTCAGAAAAATGCAGTTTGCAGTGGTTGAACTCTGAGCCTTGGCTTTTACCCAGCAACACCTTGCTCTGCATCCATCCTAAGTTTCTGTGTGAAAGAATAGGCTAAGCATGCAGCAGTGAAGCTATGCTGTAGAATAACCCTGATTCCCCTGTAACCAGGAACTTGAACTGTGCCTTACAGGTAAGGGATCTAGAGCTCTTGGGGGTAGCATAATTTGGCCAAGGTCACAAAGGAGTTTGCAGGGACAATAGGGATGAAGCCACAGGACTGTAAGCAGAAGCCTCATCACAGAGGCAAAGCTGTAAGAGCACACAGGGAAAGTGAATGGTTTTTTCAAATGCTCTCTCCCCAAGTGTCATCTTTTCAACTATTTTTAAGGTAGTAAGTTGGTAGGAGAGTTGTTTTGACTGTGGTGAAAAATCATTAAAGGAAACAGTGTAGAAACAAGCCTGTAAGACATACAGCACAGGCAAGCAGAGGGGCTACAGCTTTTTTCCTGATCAGACCCCCTGCGATGCTCAGGACCCACCCAGCCCCTCAAGCCCCATGCCAGGATGCCCCCTGCTGATGGATGTCTACAGTGCCAGACTCTAGGAGCCCCCCCATAATCTCCTATTACAGCTCCCAGACCCACTTCTGTGAGTCTTGACAGCTCCCAGTCTAGACTGCAGACTCCTAAAGTCTTAATTGCTCTTTCATCAACAGAAAAGGGCGGCTTCTTCAAGCAGCCAACCACTCAGCCAGTCCTTGTCGGGCTCCTGCCGTGTACCAGGCTACGCCAGGATTCAGAATGTCTGAGGACTTGATGGATCACCTGGGGTCAGAGGAGGATAACTCCTCACTAGGATGTTGCTGGGCTGGGCCTCGGGCCAGATGTGAGGCTTCCAGAAAGGATAAGACCCAAGCCGGGTGCACTGGCTCATGCCTATAATCCTAGCACTCACACTGGAGATGGTAAGGCAGGAGGCGTGCCTCTAGTGCCAGGCCAGCCTAGTCTATATGGTGAGACCCTGTCTCAAAACAAACATACACAAAAGTGAGACCCAAGTCCTCAGAGTGCTATACCAGCCCAGACATGGAAAGTGAAGGGAATCCAGATGCACAGAACTTCCACATATTTCTGAGTATAGCAACCTCACAGCACTGTAGACTGACGCCCGATACCTTCTCCCCTTAGTATTCCTGGACCTCTAGAATTGGGCTGCCTCCACTCTTTATTCCCTGGAGAAGTGGACAAGATACTGCATAATTCCTGAGCTTGGAGAGGTTACTTTCTTGAGTTAGAGTGATTAGCTAATTAAAGGTCAAATTTAGCTTACAATTCACAGATCTGCCCCCCCCCCCCAGTGGCTAGCTATGCCTTGTCTCACCTTCTAGTCTAGCCCTACGCTGAGTCTGAGCTCACTAGGTACTACTAGGTGCTGAGCCACAGAACCAAGACTGTCTGTCCTCATACTCAGCAGCCCCAGAATGATTTGCTTATCACAGTCTGGCTCAATGACCTCCACCTACAGCCCTGTGGGGTTGCCATGTCCCCCAGAGGTGACAAGGACAGGGGTCCAAAAACACCTGCTTGTCCTGTTCCCGAAAGATAATTTTCTGGGATTCAGTGAGACTGTACCACCACTCTGCAGTCCATGCTACAGAAAAGAGCCCTCCTTTGTCATCGTTCTGGAAGGGTGACTCCCTTGGGGCCAGGCTCTGAGTTGTCACAAACAAGATTGGCAACCTGAGAGCCATTTATTTATCTCGAAATTGCCTAAGTGCCTCTGATTAAAAAGAGAAAATCATCGATTGTGTGGCAAAATGTGCCAAACTTATCACTGGCTTCTGTTTAGAATTCTCAATGCCACCACCTTCTGTGGAGAAGAAACAGCTTAGAGAAACAAGAGATCCTACCTAGCTGATCCAGCCAGACTGGGAATGCTGGACTCCTTCTAGCCCCAGCCTGGCTGCAGTCTGGTCCCAGCCATTAGCCCCTGCTGTCCTTCCAGGCTGGAGCTGCCTGCTGCTCTGCAGCACACACCCAGCAGCGGATTAACTACCTGGGGCCCAGCACCGCTGCGGCAGCACTGCAGTCAGGATGAAATAGAGTCCTGGAAAGCCAGCAGAGCTGAGCCCATAAAGCATTTCTCTCAGCCCAGAATTGCCTGGTGCCTGTCACGGGAGGAAATGACTGCCTAGGATACAGCAGACAGAATAGGAGAGGAGAAGCTGTGGCTTCTCTTGGCCCCCTACTGCACACTGGAGGGTTGGGAGGGAGAGGGGAGGTGCTAGGCTAGACAGAAGCCAGATGTAGTTCTGTAGATTGTAAGGGCCAGAGAGAATAGCAGAGGTCCTATTTGCAGCTGTCTTCTTGAGGGACCTCAGGCAATGGCCACATTTCTGAAGGAGAGCCCCATGGTGGCCTTCTAACAGAATAGTTAGGACTCTGCTGTACTGATATGTCCATCAAACCTGCCTCCTTGGGGAGATGTGGTGCCTTCCAGAGAGAACAATGGGCACTCAGAGGAGGGGGGATTGTGCGCCTGCGTGCATGGGTACACATGTGCGTGGTCTCCCAGACACCGCCAAAGGAAGAGATCAATTTAGAGAATTAGAGGCCAGCCCACTTTGCATGGCTTCTAGGAAGCATATACGGTAAATAAGGATTCAGGAGACGAGATGTTTCATCGTTCAATTAATTTTAGCCTTGGATCCCGGGCGGTGGGGTTGGGGGGAGGGTGCAGAGAGAGTAATCAATACCAAGCATTCAGCTTGCTAACACGAAGCACATTTCATACAAAGCTGGACATTTTTCTCCTTGTCATACAGAATTATCTTAATTATCGTTTCAAGGAAGAGCCTTATATAGCATCATCTAGTAGTCCGGGAGGCGGCTCAGAAACTCGTCACAGGAATAATTTATGATTTTTCTTTCTAACATCTTGGTCTTGTTTGATATGCTTGCCATTTCTCCCTGACAGGGAGGTCGATTAAATCACATTTATATTGTAAACGTATGCATTGCTTTTTACCCAAGGCGCTGGATGAAGAGATACAGGGGCCCCAGGGGAGGGAGAAGCCAATCCACTTTCATATTGCAAATTTCTGCTGTTTGGAAGAAATGAATGGTTGCCAGGGAGAGCTGGGAATTACTTGAGGATGCAAATGTTATTTTAGAACCCTTTGGAGAGGGTTTTTTTTCCTCCCACCCCCACCTCCTCCAGCATTTTCCCTTCTCAGGCTGTTAATAGAGGCCAGTCTCTAAGCAAAAGCTAACGGAATGCACTTCACGGCAGGCATTCTTGGGGGGAATGGACTGCACCAGATTTCTAGCTGGCCGACCTCAAGCAGGCTGCCTCTTGGCCTGGAGGCGGGGTGGCAGATGCAGAGAGAAAAAAGGGGGAGCTATTCATATTTTGCAAAGGCATTGCTTCCTCCCACCTGATGGAGGAGGCCGCTCTGGAAGCTGGTGGCTAGGGGTGTGGGGGTGGGGTTGGTGCTGGGGAGTGAAAGACAGCAACTGTTCAGAATGAAGAGGGGAAAGGTCATTAGCAGAGACCAGGAAGAAGTGACGCCCGGCACCATCATTAACCTAACCGAACTAATTAGGAAACATTCAAGTTTTATAAATTATGCAAGACGCTCAATTTATACTTTTTCAAATTCCTACCATAACATAGATAATGAGGGAACATTTACAGTAACAGCGTAACCTAATCAAGAAACCCTTTCATTAGCATGAAATCTTCCAACACGGTGTTTGCGAGCACAACAAACGGAATTATAGATGCCAGGGGAGGCTGGGGCTGGGGCGGGGGCGGGGAGCTGGATTGTGGGAAGGAGGGGTAGGGGTTGTCTTTTACACAAGTGACAAGGCCCCCAGCTCCCAGAAATCGCTCCCTCCCGTTCTCAGCATGAAATGGGGCTCTCTCTCTCTCTGGATTCAGTCTTGCCAAAGGAATGGAAAGGTCTGGAAGGACCTTCTGATTTACCCCGCTCTGCATGATTTACAGCTGCCTTCCCTGCCTTGGCCCTCTAATCCTAGGAGACTGATAACTCCAGCATAAGCCAGCCTTTTCCACAGGCCTGATTTTTCCCATGGAGGTCAGAGGTCATGTTTCTGCTGAAGCTCAGCCTCCATGAATGTAGATAAATGCCATCCACCACTACGACTTTGCCTGATGGTTCTAAGTTCACAGCTGGTAGACGGAACACAATGAGCATGGTTCAAGAGCTATTGGGAAATCCCGGGACTCAGAGAGATTTTGACACATCACCCCAGATTCACAGATCAGTAAAACCAGCTTGAACCCACGTGAGAAATCCACATCAATAAGGCACAGTTGTAAGCACCTGTTGTCACATCACTGGAGAGATAGAGGCGGGAATCCCAGGAGTTCAGGATCAACCTTCTCTGTCTGGCATGGTTGAGGCCAGCCTGGGCTACATGAGACACCATCCCAATGGAAGAACCTGCTAAGAAGGGAGGAGCCCTTTTGAGGCCTCCTCCCTGGGAAGGGGCTAGAACCCTTGGCCTCTTCTACTGTTGGCTTTGCTATAGCAGCTTGAGCAGTAGTCTCTGTAATATTTAGCGCAGTCTGCCATTAAAATACTCCCATAGACTGTGCTTTAACAGTGAAATGCATTTTCCACAATGCCAGTGACGAGAAATCCAAGATCAAGGTGAAGCTGGAGTAGGCTTTGTTCCTAGGCTAAGCACTTGGCCCAGGCTGTGTAGTGACTGTGTGGTTACAGGAGCTCTTCTTAGTATGAGCTTTTGTGACAAAATCACCAGTCTGTCCACAGGTGCCTTCACCTAACCCAGATTACCTTCTAAAAGCTCCTCTTTCGAATAAAATCCCATTAGCTGTTGAGGCTCCGATATATGAATTTGAGCGGGATACAACATTCAGTCCCAAATATTCTCCCTCCCCCAAATGAATATGTATCCAGGATTTATGGATATGGCACAGGTCTTTGGAGATGTCATTCACATGAGATGATGTCATTCTAGGGTGCCAGAATGACCCTAAATCCAGCTTCAGTCACAGTGGAGCCAGCACTGAGAAAACAGAGACAGCAACTTCAAACCAAGGGCACCCAAGGACAGCTGGGCACAGCCACCAGAAGTTTGGAGAACAAGGGAAGATTCCCCTTCCAATATCTCAGAGATAATGATGTCCTAACACCCTAAACAATCATGAGCTGTTAAAGCTTGGTCCCTAAAGCAATGTTCAGAGGCAGGGCTTTGCAGAGCTGACTGCCTCGTGGGGACCTTGATTCCATCAGCGAATAAGTCCGTGGATGGATGGTTCCTAATCTGATGACATTGGGAAGTTGTGGAAACTGAGACGTGATACCTCAGTTGGGAAAGTAGGTCATTGGGAGTGTGCACTTGAAGTGTATTCTTTGTCCCAGTCCCTTCTCTGATCTCTCTCTCTTTGTTTCCCAGTTGCCATGAGACCAAGCTGCTTTCTCCACCACATGTTTCTACCACAAAGTTTCGTTCTAGTCTCTGGCCCACAACAATAGAGCCAGCCACCCATGACAGTACATGCACAAGCCACAGTAAACCATGCCTCCTTTAAGCTGGTTTCTTGAGGTATTGGTCACAGAAGTGAGGTGCTAATACAAAATTTAACTGAGGACTCCTGTACTATGAGGGAAGATACTTCTGTCATTTTAAGCCACAAAGCTTGTGGAAACGTCAAGAACGAGGTGCAGTATTTACAGCAAGAGCGGCAGCACCAAGCCGGGGTAAATGGCAATGAGTGTAAGCAGCTGTATGAGGTAGATCCCACATGTTCCCATGGACTCTACCTCTTGTATCTAATTCTACCTTCAAGGGCTAGGATTTCTGTTCCCCTTCTACCTTCAGGAAGCTGAAGGTGAATATTAGTGCTCAGCTAAGCACCCCCAGTTTCATTCCCTGCTGCTCCTCCATGGGCTTGGAGCTCACTGTTCCAAGAGCTGCCTTCTGAGCTACAAAGCCACAAGATGGACACCAGTGTGACAGCAGGACTCTCACTTCCCTGATTGTGAAACTTCCTGTATTCACCAGTCATTCGCTAACTCATTTATTGAACAAAGATAAATACAAGGATCTCCTGTATCCCAGACCATACTTGTAGCTGGAGATAAAGTGGCGTTTTAAAGACAGTATCATCATTGCTCAGCTTTCATACCGGCATCTCTCCTTCAGACTAGTGTCTGCTCACCACACTCCAACCACCCTATCAGGACTGCATTTTGTGGAAAGGGGATGGGATGTTGAGGGCAAACTTCGGCTTCCTTGTGGTGTTTTGAGACCTGGGGTTCCTATAGAAGCTCATGCTCCTAGTCCCATGGTTCTGCCTCATTCACCAAGCTCTGGCTCCCACCTCCACACTCCCCTGGAGCTAAAGGGAGATTTGAGATACCCGCATGAAGATTATGGTCACTGTAACTATTCAGAGTGCATGCTTCAATTACCCACTCTTTGGGTCTCTGGTGCAGAGAAGCCCACGTCAGCGCTGGAGAATGTTCTCTCCCACATCATTACCCAGCTTTCCGCATTCCCCCCAGTGATCTGCAAGCTGTGGGCTGTAAATTGTGCCAGGAGGAGGCAGGGGCAGTGGAGCCTGCGCTACCTTCCCAGATGCGTGGGAGGGATGGCTCTGGAGCTCCTTCTTGCCCGCTCTGGCTTCACCAGCATTCTCACAAAGGACAGGGTAACAGTAACACTTCCCAAATCACTCCCAAATGTTCCTCTGAAAACCTCCAGCTGACTCTGAATGCCAAGTAATTGTTCACAGGGTGACAATTTCATAGCTCTTGGTCAGGGAGCAAAAATCTCTGGTTTGGAGGTGGGGTGATTACAGCCCCAGTTCTGGCAAACACGTAAGCAGTTATTCCCAAACGTGTAGCTGCTTGGCACCAAAGCCACACACATCTGGGATTGTGACTAGAGGTTTGACATCCAGAGGTTGGAGTTCAAGTCCAGCCAGCGTGCACAAGGGACTGCAATAACAGATTCCCTGAGACCCACATTCCCAGAAGCCTGCAGTCTTCTGCCTTAAAGATGAGAGCCACGGCCCCCAGAGGCCAGAGAAGGGAACGCTGAGAACTCTCAATGAGATTGGCTTTAAGGAAATGGAAAGATGCCATCTGGTTTGAATGTGACACGTCCTCCACAGGTTCGTGTGTTTGAATGCTTGTTCCCAGTGGGGACCTTTTAAGACAGGAGGCATAGCTGGAGGAGATGATCACTGTGTGATGGAAGTTTTGGTTTCTTTAAAAAAAAAAACAAACTCAGTTGTGTTATGTAAATATGTTTTTGTTTTTATCCCAAGTGTGGGATTATCCCTAGTGTTGGGCTATCGTTTGTTCAAAGCCGTTAATTGCCTTTTTACCAGCTGGTAACAGCCTGCCCTGTGTCACGCAGCATGGAAAGGGGTGTGGTCTAGGACTCCCAGGATACAAATTTGAGAGGCCAGAAAGAGCGGGGTGGTGTATGGTGCTGACATGTGGTGTGTAGCTGTTTAGAGAGACCGTTGCGGCAGTTTGGAGCAGGCAGACAGAGAGAAAGGCTTTGGGGCACTGCAGCGTGGAGCCTGACTGCATCTGCTGCTGATGGAGATTGGTAGATCCCCCAAAGACCCATCGACCCTAAACAGCTGGGAGAAATAAAGGGGTCTGTGCCCCTTTTCCCTACTAACCTTCTCTCTCCTATATAGTATCGGTAGGTTGGAGGAGAGATAGAGGCCTGAACATCTCAAATAAAGTAGTGTTTTAAAACAAGAACTACATATATCGCTGCGTATGAAACTTTGAAGGGTGCAGCCAGGCCCCACTTCTGAGCCAATTCTCTGTTGCCTGATTCACCAAAACGCAAACAGGTATACTCTAAATCTTTGCTGTAGCCACCATGACTTCTCATCACAAAGAACTGTAGTCTCAGAAACTGTGAGCCAACATAAAACTCTTGCTCAAGTTATTCCTGTTGGATATTTTGTTACAGCCATGTAAAAGTGCCTGATACGGATGCAAAAGTGGTATGTCAATTCAAGGTTGGATGTGGATCAGTAGGACATGATGATCCATCCTGCCCATAGCACAGCAAGAGGCCAGAGGGCTCACTGGTTTGTGATGGATGGTTAATTAGGTTTTTAGCTTGATTGAATTTATAAGCACCATGGAAACACGCTTCTGGGTTTATCTGCAGGGGTGTCTCTAGAAAGCTCAAATTGAGGAGGAAAGATCCACTCTGAATGTGATGGCGCCAGCTGATTAGCTGGGGTCCTAGGCTGAAAAAAGTGGAGTAAGCTGAATCATCGCGTCCATCTCTTTCTGCTTCCTGACTCTGAACACGATGTGCCCAGAGGCCTTTCTTCTGTCATGACACCCTCTATGTTGGACTGTAGCCTCACAAACTGTGAGCCCAGACAAACCCTTCCTTTCTCAAGTAGCTCCTTGCCAACTAATACAGCCCTAATCAGTCACTGTACACCATGCATTTATTCCCAATCATTGTTCCTGCTTCCGCAACAGCAGGCTCTGCATGGATAACATTTCCCTAAGCTTTGATAGACTTGTGCCCAGCTCTGGAGAAGACCAAGTAAGTCCCATAGCTCAATACTAAGTCACAGCTTGATATTTCATGGACAGAAGTACAGCATTATGAAAAACAGGATAAAAATATGTATGTCTCGATTTCACCACTTTGGAAACTGAAGATTGAAATAAGTAAGCAGTGTAGAGTGGGAGGAGGACTTAGTAAAATTGAGGATGTGGAAGGAGCCAAGACTGAAAATGAATAGAAGCCAGCAGAAAACAGGCTGGACCATTTACTATACTTGTTACTGTTGGTTAAAACCTCTTGGCCTAAGTTTTCCCTTCGGTAAAATGAACAGAATAACCACTACCCCATGGAGTGATTGTAACACTCATTTCTATAACACAGAAAGCAGAAGAGCCCAGTTCCCAGGGTAGTATAAGCACTCAACCCACTACTACCAGTATTTAAGTCTTGCATTGGCTCTGTGTTGCTGCAACAGAATATCAAAGGTAGACTAAATTTACCAAGAAAAAAAAGGTTAAAGGCTAGGAAGGTAGCTCAGCAAGTAAAGGCACATACTACCAAAGCATGGCCATCTGAATTTGATCCCCTGAACTCGCATGGTGGATGGAGACACTGTACTTCCCTAAGTTGTGCTCTGACCACATGCACACCGAGGCACAGGCACATACACACAAGAACTCATTCCAGGAGACCAAGAACCTCGCACCAGATCCCACTGCCCACACCGTCTCTAGCACCTCTACCTAGGCAAACCCCAACGTATTAGGGAGCAGAAAGGTAAGGCAGAGAGTTCCTGCAGGGAGTGGCAGCTGTAAAGGTGCACCTCTCTAGCCTTCTGCTGCAGGGTGAAGATTAGAACTTGAGTCAACACACACACATGATAATTGAGAGGATGAAGGTAAAGCTTGGGGGCCATCACAGAAGAGACTGGTCCATTCTGGAAGACGAGGTGGTCAACGAGAAATAATCCTGGTCCTCCATCTCAAGACCATGCCATGGAAACTGTATTGGCTCCACTCACTCTTCCCAAAGCCAGATGTTCTGTCTGTCTTTAGCTCCTCTGCATAGCAAGCAACTCCACTTGTGGCCCTGTGGAGCAACAATTACTATGACTTGTGGGTCAATTTCTTCTCCCTGTCCAATAATAATTCAGAATCTAAAACGGGGTACACACACACACACGAACCCTCCCCTATCATCCATCTACCACCCATTCATTCTCTCATGCAGCACTCCCCAGCCATGCAAAAAGTTAGCGTGAGCTGGAAACAGTTCAGTGGCAGAGCACATCCCTGCTGTTCACAGGGGTCCAGGTTTCTTCTCAGCACCAATCCGTACATAGAGTTCTTATTGCTCTCTGCATCTCTGGCTCTCCTGAAAACAATTTGCCTCACACCATCATTGTTCAAGGTCCATAGCCTGTGGCACCTGGCCCACACCCTCACACATACAAGATTCCAGTAATGACCGAAGAGTTCTGAACTCAAAGGTCGACTCACCTTTGTTATACTGATGGGCTGTAAGCTCTTTGCTTAGGATTCCAAGAAAAGTGACTGCAGAGGAGCCAGGTACAAAATGGCCATATACTGACCAACCACAGCTCTGAGAGAATAAATGTCAGGAACACTGTGGGGAGAAGCAGGAAGCCCTTCCAGGAGGTGGCTGCTATACAGCCCACCAAATCCAGCATCATCACACAGGGGTCTCAGCTCCAGGAATGCCCCACAGGTATGGGACCAGTTTCTCGAACCCCATACCAGTCTTGTGCTCGGGTAAACTTTTCTCAAGATGATCCTGGACAGCATCATTCTTCCAGAGTTAAAGGGCCCAAAGATGGCGTCTGCTTGGTTTAAGCAGTCAGCCCTCACCAGTGTTCAGGGTCTATCTTGTCTTCCTCCAAGAAATTCATGGCGCCAGCCTTCTCGGTACACAGCCCTGCCCTAGGAACCCCAGAACCTGGCTTTGAGCAAAGGCAAAGGTGTCACAAAATAGAATCACCTAGATCTACATACAAAGCCACTAGACAGAGAGTTTAATGATGGCCACAAGGGACTCAGGTCACACTTGCCTAGTGGCCATGTGTTCACGTGTGCCCTGTGGGACACACACCTTGTTCTGGCTGTTCTGGGGGCCCACCCAGGGCTTCTCTTTGATGGAAAAGTCCCTTTCCTCTGAGCTATGCTTCTAGCCCTTCACACTCTGCACTGGAGTTTTGTTACATGCCAGGAACACAATGGTAAATAACAGTGAAGATGGAATAGAGTGCCAGTATGGTTCACAGGGAGCCAAAAAAGACACTCAGCCAGAGAAAGTCAGACAGGCTTCTTAGAAGAGATGCAACCTGCATTATACACCTGACTCTGATACCAATTCGGGAATGTCCCTATGGTGGAAAGGACTTGTGGGTAGTGGAAAGAGCATGGTTAAACGTACTGGACATGAACGTAGCTGACATGAAATGCTAGATCATCTCATTGCCCTCATCTGGCCTGCTCAGCTGTCAGCTGTGCTCACTAACACCACAGGAGAAGTGGGTGGTAGAAGAGGAGAGTCATTCAGACATCGTTTGTTTCCAAACTCTAGCTCCGGTCCTGTCAATGAAAGGTCAGTGACGTCACCAGGAGTTATTAGCATATCAAGTGATAGCCTAGCAATAGGCTACCCCTGAATTTTACACCTAAGGTGCATGTGGCCCAGAAAGGTGAAGTAATTTCTATGAGGTCACTCAGCAAGATAATGAAAAAGCCATGACAGATCTATCTTGCTGAGCCCAGATTCCTGCTATCGTCCCCTAGACCCTTTTCAGGGCAGTCAACCATAAGCGTGTTTTAATTCCCTTCCTGGTGCATCCTGTAGCTATTAAGGTCTTCCACGGCCCTGTCTTTCACTAGCTTTCATACTGTTTACATATGAGAGAGATGAGATACAAGGTAGTCTCATGTTAAGGCAGGGAGTGGTACTCTGTCAAATGGAAAGCCCTCGGGGACCTGGGTTCACTTCCCTTCTCCTCTACCTCCTCCCCAAACTCCTGTGATTGTGAGGAAAATAATGAAGGCCACCATCTGACTCTCATCGGAGGGTTGGGCTGGGTCAGGGTTTTGTAGACCTCCCCTGGCAGTGATGGAGGGGCTGGAGGCAGCAAAGGTTAGAAATGCAATTTTGCAGAGGACTTTAAGATATGATGGGGGAGGGGATGCTGGGCAGAGGGAGAGGAGGCCTTTGTTGTAAGAGGAAGGAGGGATTATTGTGGGAGCTGCTGAAGGAGCAGACACTCCACAGAGCGGAAATGGAATCTCAGGCCAGCTGGTTTCTACGGGGCTCCTTGTGAGGGAATAGCTTTCCCTCTACTCAGATCACCACCCCTGGGAGACTGCCTTGACCTTCCAGGCATAGCAGTAAGCCCCTTCTCCTCTGTAGTTTCACAGATTTTCCCTTCCTCAGTCCTCACCACAATGCATTAAAACCATGTGTGCATGTTTGTGCACTTATCCTCGTGTGCATTCATACACGGGCATTTTTGTTAGTGCAGTTGTATGTGCATGTGTTGGGAGTTGTGCATATGTATGTTGAAGTACGTGTGTGAGCATATGTGTGTATACACATGAGTGTTTATGTCTGAGGTGGTGTGTGTATGCTGGTATGTGAGTCTATCTCCATCCTGGTTTATGTGCGGCTGCATGTGTATAGGTGTGCCTGCATGTATGTATTGCTGTACATGCTTCGGCGAGTGTGTGGACATGTGTATGTTGGGGGGTGTATCTGCGTGTGTGTGTGTGTGTGTGTGTGTGTGTGTCCCACTGGACATAGGATACTGGACTGAAAAGTACCTTATCTAGGTAATTCCTGTGTCCTCATTGCTGGGGCCTTGGCCTGGTACATGATCAAGTCTCGGTCTGTGAAGGCTGGTGACATGAACAGAGTAGGTTTATGGCCTGCTCACAGAATATGCCGCACACCGTGGGCTAGGATGGGACCTTTCCTGTGTTTCACGGGATAGTTAGGAGCATCCTTGGCCTAACCAGGATGCCAGTATTAGCCACCTTCCAGTCTCCACACATGGTTCAGGGTCCCCTGGGGTGTGGCACAAGATCCCAGAGCTAAGGAAGACTCACGGCTCTATCTAGAGTAAAAAGTGATGCCTGGCCCAGGAGCAGCACCAGGTAACCTCATTCACTGACAAGCTGGCCTTTCAGAGAGCTGGGACCATCTCTGGCTGGCCCATGTCATGATGCTGTCAGTCCAGGGACTCATACCTGAGTCACAGCTGAAAATGCAGGAAAGTTTAAGGCCCTGTCCATCCATCCATGCCCTGTTCACCAGCACAACAAAGACAGGCTGTGGGATCTAACTCACTGCTCAGGAAGCCACCACTTCCCAGCAACTAACCCTGCTGGCACAGACACACGCACACAAACACACACACACACACAGAGAGAGAGAGAGAGAGAGAGAGAGAGAGAGTCAAAAGCAGGAACTATCTTTGATATTTCTCATCCCAGGCCTGCAATGATGATGTCACTTCTGGCCCCATTACTCTGCACCCTTGTACCTTGCAGAGCCTGAGCTCCAGCTCCTAACAGAGGGATGCCCACTAAGCTTCCCTGAGGAGTTCATTTCCTAGCAGTACACAAGGAAACATCCAGTTCTATGATGCGAGCTCAGTTCAACTAAGCCAAATCTCTTGGCTTTTTTTCCTAGAATGCCTCCCTCTAAGGCCAATGTATGAAATACTGCCTCACAAAGAGGCTACCAAATCCTCATAAGTAGCTGCAGTGAGGTAAAAAGCAGGACCCTGAGTTCTTCACTTGGCTAGACAATTGAAGTGTGTGTGTGTGTGTGTGTGTGTGTGTGTGTGTGTGTGTATCTTCCCCAGGACGGTTATGAGCTGATGCCAGAGGCTGGCAGTTACCAGTTCCAGGGCCCTTGGAGGTAGAGAAATGGTGGGGCAATAAGCCTCAATTTTCTGGGACCAACCATGCAGAAATATAAGGTCCACTTATTCAGAAACTGGACCACCCATGAGGAAAAGTAGAAAAGAAGAGAAGCCCAGAGGGCCTAAGGGCCCTCTCAGACAGTCCAGGCACCAATCAGCATCAGCATGCCAAGCTTTCTTCCCAGAACCGCCAAGACAAGAACAACAGTGGGAATCACCCCTAGGCTGCAGCAAGGAGACATTTACAAATCCACAGCAGCATCCACTAGTTTTTTTCCATCAACTTCATTAGCATGACTAAGGCAGGTACAAGGACTGTGTGTTTTGCTTTCTTCCATATAACCTTGCTATGATACAGAGTGCAAGTTAATGTTAGTGTGTCTTTTGTTGATCTGGAAGATGTGTGACGCACATGGAATGAAAAGGCAGACTTTTAGATAAAACAGTTCAACTCCTTTGGCTTTCCAGATTTTGTCAGGCCACCTGCTGGTTGTCAAGAACCAAGAGCCTATTCTGACCATTGCTCAGTTCCAAAGATAATCCTGAGAACTCCCTGGACCACCCAGTGCCTCTGCCATAAGCATTCATGCTCTACAGAACAACAGGAATGTATAGCAATAAGATGGAGAGCTGACACAGAGCTGAATGTGACCCAGAGCACCAGAGACGGAGCCACCATTTGGGAAAGAGGGCACATGAAAGGGGTAAATTTATGCCAAGAAGGACCCATTTGGGCTGGCTGATACACTCTTTGGTAACAGTCATTTCATGCAGTCAGGACATAGGTGCGTTCCCTCCCTTCCACTCCCTAAAAACCCCAGCCCCCTTTTTCTCATCTTTCCTGCTGCATTCAGGATGCAAACCTGCCTTCGTGGTCTTCTTTAGCCTCCATGGGATTCTGATGACCAAATTACAGTATGCTCTCAGTATGAACCACAGAACCTTCAGATTGGTACTGGGGCTGCTGAGAACAAAGATCAGTGGTACAGCACTTGCCCAGCAGGCCCTGGATTATATCCCCCAATACTGAAAGGAGGAGGAGGAGAAAGAGGAGGAAAAGGAAAATGGATGTGAAGAATCTTTTACATAGGAAAGAAATATAATACAAAAACTGCATGACAAAAAGAGCATTGTGTTAGATACTCTAAGTACATAGTTAAAGAAATATCCATAAAATACTTACAAACCAAATTCTACATCATCTAAAAGGAATCAAACATCATGACCAAGTAGGATTTATCCCAGGAATGCAAGGTTGGCTTAACATTTGAAAGTCAATCAATACATCAAGAAGACAGAATACAAACATCACATGATCATAACTCCACAGATAAAGATATATCATCTGGAAAAATTCAGCAGTCATGATAGGCATGTTAGACAAACTCAAAATAAAAGAGGAGCATCAATGCAAAGACCAAAGCTAGATTCATAATCAGTAGTCAAAAATAAGGTGCGTCCTTTTCAGTCTTGGAATATGACAAGGGTATCCATTCTTGCCATTCCTGTTTGACACTGTGCTCATGATTGCAGCCAAGACCATTAGGCAAGAAGAGGAAATCAAAGTTATCCCAGAGGGAAAAGAATGACAACAACCACTCTTCATGGATGACATGATTTACATAGTAACAACTCTAAGAACTTTGTTAAAATTATTTAGACTTGCAAAGTTGCAAGATATAAGATCAATACATAAAAATAAATTGTTCTCTCAGTGAACAAACCCAAAATGAAATTATAAAAACAATCCCATATACCAGAGCATCAAAAAGAATAAAATACTTAGAAATAAAATTAACAAAGCAGTATAAAATTTATATCCTGAAAACTAAAAACTGCATTGTTCAAAGAAATTAAAGACTGTCTGCACAAATAAATTTAAGAAGTCCCACATTTGTGGATTGGGAGACAATAAGAAGACTTATTAAGATCCCAAACTGATCTGTATCTTTAAAACAATCTTTATTGGATTCTCAGCTGAACTCTTTAGAAATGAGAAATAGGATTCATATGAAATTGCTCAAGACCCAGGAGAGACAAAATGATCTTGAAAAACTAGAACAAAGCAGATTCCAAACTTATCAAGAAGTGGCCATAAGGGAAAACACGTACACAACAGTTTAGAATTTGAAACAAACCTTTGCACCTGTGCTCAACAGATTTCAGACAAAGATCCTGTGTCTGTCTGTCATTAAAACAAACAAAAATTGACAGAACACCTTAAAGGGGAAAGGGTTTATTCTGGCTCACAGTTCAAGAGAGTCCATCATGGTGGGAAGCTTGGAGCTTGGAAGCCCTGGTTTAATTATATTCACAGTCAGGAAGCAGACAGTAATGAGCTAAGATGCTGCTCAGCTCCTCTTTTCCATTCGTACGGTCCAGGACCACAGCTAGGGAATGGAAACACCCAGAGTGGGCAGGTCTTTCCACCTCAATTAACCTACTCAAAACAACCCCCCATGGGCATGCCCAGTGCCTATCTCAGGTGACTCTACATCTCGTGAATCTGACAATTTAGATTATCGGTCACACATGCTAAGACCGTTGGATGGAAGAGATGAATGTCTTCAGCAATAATAGAAAAGCCAGTCTTGAATACCCAAATCAAAGGACTGAATTCGGAACCTTGCATAACACCACATACAAATGAACCCAAAGAGACCACAGACCTAGAGATGAGAAGTTCTCTTCTTTGACTGAGGTATATGCTGGGGGTGGGTATATGCTGGGGAAAGTTTATTGTTCTAGGTGCTGAAATGCTTTAAAATCATTTATATGATGGTTATCCGTATCTGTAAACATTTTTTAAATCATTGAATTGTACACATGAAATGTGTAAGTTAGAGTGCGTATGAGTTATATGTCAAATATATCTTTAAAATTTTTAAGATTAAGTGGGAAGGGCCTGCATATTCTCTAGAACAGTGTTCCTCAACCTTCCTAATGCTGTGACCCTTTAATACACTTTCTTGTGTTGTAGTGACTCCCACCCATAAAATTATTTTTGTTGCTGCTTCATAACTATAATTTTGCTACAGAGCAGTCTCTCAGTTTCTAAGACCATCAGAGATATGTGTTTTCTGATGGCCATGACCCACTCGCTGAAAACCGCTGCTCTAGATTGTTATTAGTTTGGGACCATTTTAACTCTATAATTTTGCAAACATAAAAATTCTGGCCCAGAGAGGAGTGTCAAGCAAACTCAAGTCAAACAGTACATAAGGATTCCAACCTAGAATTGGTCTCTGAGTACCACAGAACTCAGGTTTCTGAGTCTTTAATTCAATTTACCTGCTGGTAACACGAAGATCCCACTCAACCCTGGTCTGTCAAACTCTAGTTCTATTACAAAGGTGTGGAAAGCCCAGGGAAGGAGGACTGTTGTGCCATGGCAGAGTCTGAGGTGTCCCCTTAATCCCTGGTGTGTCTGAGAGCCCTGTCACTGGGGCTTCTGTCTCCTGCAGTCCCTGCCTTAGTAATGCAGCCTGGCGTCTCCCATGGCATCTCACAGAATCTCCGAGTTCTTTCCACACTGGCTGTGATGGATTGGTGAAGCCTGGAAGCACTTCCCAACATGTGACAAATCCCCTTTAACTCTTCCTGCATTTATTAATGCTGATGGACTCATCTAAGGGAGAATGCACATACTCCATCTCCCAAACATGCTACCAACACTGCTTGTTCTCATCCACAATAATTGACTGGTCCTTTGGGGAAAGGAACTCTCCAGGTAATGGTCTTTGCAGTACCTGGAGATATGTGAGGGAGTGTGCTAGGATCTTGATGTCCCACAGATGGGACACAGTGTGGCTTTACGGAAGCCAAGGTATGCTGTGACCAGCCAGTGTCTGCTCTGGCCACACTCTAAGCCACATAGTCATGGTTTCTCCTCACGTGATGCTCAGGATCCTCAGACATCCCTTTCCTGATCTGCAGTCTACAAGAGTTTCCAGTCAATCTCCAAGTCCTGAACCTAGCTTCTCCAAGGGCCTCCGGCCAAGCGATGGTTCCTGGAAGGGAAGTCATAGGGCACCTGCAGCCAGAGCCAAAAAATATCTCCCTCTTTCTTAAAATATGAGGAAGGAAAAGCTTTGTTGAGAGTAGGACCAGATGAGAGAAAAAAAAGGGAATGGAGTAGAGAAAACTGAGCCAAAAAAACTGACCCAAAAACACAGCTAGATCTAAAAGATCTTCAAAGTCAGCAGAATTGACAATAATATTTATTGCCATTATAGGCCAGACAAGTTGTCTGCCTTGTGGATCATCAGGCTAGAGCCTCCAGCCAATGACTTCCCCCCATCAGTCCCCAACCCCAAAACTACTGGAAAAAGTCAGCGGAACAATCCCACCCACCCCGCAACCCTCACTTCTGTGCCTCATAACCTTGCCTACTGTACAGAGTTTGCCCACTATCATCCTCTCTTCAAGGTCATGCCAATCTCTGTGCTCAGGCAAACTGCACGTACTCCTCCTTCCAGTCCCGTATCACATCCCTCATGTGGTCTCAGCCACACAAGGGCAGGGCCACACCCTGAGCTTTAGGTACATACGAAGGATGGCATGGAGGTCCAAGGTTCCAGTGTTCACCGTAGCGAGGAAGAATGGCACACCAATCAAGCGGCTGCCCTGTGTCAGATGAGGTCAACCTGTGTGTTCATCTGGGGCAATCCCTATCGGCATCACAAGAACCACATGACCTACTGATGAGAAGCCTGGAGTTCTAAGAGACGAGAGGAAAGGCAAAAGAAAGGACTGGGGATGCAACGTAGTTGATAATGTGCTGGTGCGGCCCCTGGATTCAGTCCCGGCACGGCATAAACGGGGTGTGGTAGGGCAAACCTGCACTCTCGGCACTCAGAAGGCAGAAGCAGCGGAGGCGGAAGTTTAAGTCATCCTCAGCTACACAGAGACACCTACACAAGAGAGACACAAGAGGAGGGGACGGAGAGAAAGAAACTGCAAATACGGAATCACTGCCTGCCTCTGTGTTTACATCAAAATGGCAGTACAGGCCTCTTCCATGCCAAAGCAGAGGAAGAGAGAACAGTGATGGGATAATGCTGGTCTCTGCAGGTCAAAGCCATTGCTGTCCACTGTAACAGGATATGTACAGCTAAACAATGTGACTCGACAACGGACACACTGAAGATAGCAGCCTCGCGCTCCTTGGGTCCTTCCTTGCCGCATCACATTGCCGTGGCCTCTTCAAGGCTGAGGCAGGAGACAGCCTCTGGCCTCTAATTGCTCTCAGTCAAGACGGTAGCTAACATGTTATTAAATATGTAAATAATATGAAAGCCAGAAGAGAATTAATATTTCATATATAATGAAGTTAAGATGAATTCTCCTGTGCCTAATTTTCTGTTTTTAAACACATAATGCACTGTGGAGCCCAAAGTGATTCATGGTATTTTATATTGGTTAAAGACATTCAGGGGTTTCTCCGAGGCAGTTTCTGAAATGATTAACTTGAATGTTATTATTACAAATAGGATTTGTTTTTTAAAAAATTAATTCTGTAGTTAATCAGAATGAAAATCATGAGATTTCTTTGCTGGTGGGCCAATTTTAAATGGAGAAAAAGAATGGAAAGGTACAGGTTAGCAGAGGCTAGAGTCTACAAGATAGTCCAGGCAATAAATGAGTGCAGCAGGGCTGGGTGAGGACAGGGAGAGGTAGTGAATGCGGCTAACTGTGAGAACGCGTGCCAGGCGAGAGGGCACGTGAAGGCCACCACCCTCCTTTGCGTGAAGTGACCACAGGCTTAGCTTTGTGTGTGCAAAGTGAACTCACATCTAAAACTGGTTCACAATTTAAATATTTAAATATATTTGTAGGTTCAAAAGAAGGTGTTGGTGGCTCTGGAGTTTGTCACCTCCAGACGGAGGTGCATGGCTTGGGAAAAGCTGCTGACCAGGGCAGGTCCTTCCCTTTGGGTGGCTGGCGAGAGCCTGATCTTATGTCCCCGGATGACAAAAGGAAAAACATAATTCTGCTTGGTCAGCATTTGGGGGATGTAATTTGGCAAGACGAGAAAAAATAAAAATTCTTCACCCCAGCACTTCTAAGAAATAATTAAAAGAATTATTTCATCAGAAAGAAATAATTAAAGATTGGAAAAATAAATTGCTATAATGACATTCTCTACAGCACTGTTTGTAATGTGGAATCAACAGAATCGAAGATCCACAGCAGGGAATCATCACCCATCCTCATGGTGAAGGTTCTAAGATTATGACTGCTATGTCATATTGTCTTCCACAAATATGAATAGATGTACACGCATACTTTTTTGTTCTGTTTTTAGATTTCAGCTTTTTATCAGTGAGGAGCGTGCCACAGGCTCCAGCATTCTTGTGTGGCCAGAGGACAACTTTGTGCAGTCAGGGCTCTCCTTCTCCCTTTCGGTGGGTTCTGGGATCAAACTTGGGGTGTCAGGCTTGCGCAGCATCTTTAACCACTGGCCAAAACTGATTTTATTTATTTTTTAAATACTTAGCAGAGGTTTCACTTAGCATTATAAGATTAAATCTATTAAATGGTAACATAAATCACATTTATACATAGAAATAACTATATTTCCCCAAGATCAGTGAGGAGAGTTATCATTGTCACAAATGTGAGTAAAATATACTTATGCTGTAATTGTGGTTTTACTATAAGAGATAGACATGAATTTACCTGCCAAACTGTGAATGATGGTTATTTCTAGGCTAGATCAACAGTTAGAGATGAGCCCCATCTTTTTCTTTTGTCCATGTTTTAGGAATTGTAGAGAAATTTTGTTTTGTTTTCTGAGACAAGGTCTCATGTAGCCCAGGGTTTGTTTTTTTTTGTTTGTTTTGTTTTGTTTTGTTTTTGTTTTGCTTTGTTTTGTTTTGTAGCTGAGGATTATTCTGGACATTGGATCATTCTGCCTCCACCCTCAGAATGCTCTCTCTACAGGCATGCACCACCATGCCTGGCTTCAGAGGTACCAGGGCCTCATGCATGCTAAGCTACCATTCTGCAAGCTCCACCCCAGCCCTAGATTACAGATGAACTTTCAGTGCTTCCACACAACGTCCGTGGCCTTGGGAGAATCCATTCAGATCCAATCTTCACTTCCCCTCTTAGCCTTTTCCGTCCTCACAGGGCCTCTCAGTGCTCACTGTGGAATGGCTAAGAGGGCTACGTCACTTCCTCGGTTCCCTACAATTTGAGACCACAGACACGACTCAGACTCAATTCAGATCCCAAGCTAAACATATAACCCCCAGAAAGAGTCCAACACAGACCTCTCTCCCCTCCTTCCCGGCAACCAGGGAAGCCTTGTAAGAGTGGTAGCTCTGAAAGCTAGAATCCCAGAGGAAAGAGAACGAGAAGCTGAGAAAGGAGAAAGTGAGGGTTGACCTCCAGCGCATGTACAACCCCGAGGGCTGAGCTTCCGTGAGTTGATCCACTACACAGCCTACACTTGCTGCAGAGGTAAATCCCAACCTGATGAGCTGAGCGTGGCTGGGCCTCAGGGCAGCTGAGGGTGGTGTCTGCCTGCTCTGAGGCTAGCATCTTGCCACAAGTCAGGGATGTAAGAGTCACAGTGCTGAGAGCTTGATAGGAGGAGAATATGAACCCAGGTGGGACCTCCCACACAGGAATGCTCAGTGGAACACAGGACCCACCACCACAGATGACACCTGCCCCGGTGCCTGTCACGTGATGACAGCTATACCTTGTGAGAGTTGCCTAGGTGCCCCTTGTAGCCCTTCTCAATACTTTCCAGCCCTCCTTATGACAGTCACCTAGAAACACAAGGAAACGCACAGTGTGTGTACGTGTGAGAGGGAAAGGAAAGAAAGGGGGTTTCAAGCCACTGCCAAGGTCAGCATCCCGTACAGGCTGGTGCATGTCTGTCAACTTGGTGGGCAGGCAGAGGTGTTCGGACTGCTGTCTGTCATCCCTGGCTACACCCTTGCCCCTTTCCCTCTTTTGTCATGTCATCTGTTCAAGGGTGAGGGTAGAGAGGGGAGAGAGTTGGCTTTTTATTTCCTACCTTTTTGCTCAGCCATTTCCTAGGCAGGTGCTTGCAGGTGGCCTCTCCTCAGTGTCCAGCCCTCAAGGGCCCCTATTAGATCTGTTGCCCTACACATACCTTTTCCCTCAGTTCTCGTCAGCCTTCGGGACAGTCATGACATCCTAGGGTCATCAGTCTAAGGACACCACAGTCTTCTTAGTATGCCCAGGGCCCTAGCCTTACGGTGACGCTCTCTCTTCACTGGAACCATCTGGGTAAGTTGTGCTTTCTGTCAGAGTGCCAGAGTCCTTTATGTGCTCCAATGCCAGGCCCCGCCATCTTCTGTCTGGGTGACCTTCATCTTCTTTCTTCAGGTACTTCTGCATGGGACCCAGCCTAGAGCCCTGCTTACCTCCACTCAGCTCTCTGGAGGGGAAGACAGAGAGCTAGAGACAGCTGGGATGCAGGCTCCTTCTCGGAGTCCCATAAATCTGTTCTCTCTCCCTCTTTCTCCATACTCCCTGGCTCATGCCAATGCTGGCTCATACCTTGAGAGTGCTTCCTTGGTCCTGGCTAGCCCCAGAGCTCCAGGGTACCGGGACTGTGGCCAGGGAGTCAGAGCCACAGCTTTCTGGGAATCAACCAGGCCAGAGCAGCTGGGAGCAAAGGAGGGCAGGCTTGTTCCCACTCGGCCTCCCTTTGTTTTGTTCTGGTTTCTTCCACAGCCCGGTGTGTCAGATCTTTGTGGTCCTTAAACCAACAAGACATGTGGAGCAACAGCCCCCAGTGACCATCCATCACCTCAGACCGTCACCTTTGAACGCCAGCCAGCCGGCACTCAGCGCCAGCTCCTGCCACCTGCACCCTGCAGCTGAGCAAACACAAGTGACCAGTGCTGAGCAGGGTCAGCCCACAGCACCTTCATCTTCCTCCCCTTTGCCTCCCAGACAAAGGCCCTAAAGCACTATAGGAAGTAAGTCTCTGTTTAGCTTATTAGCTTAGGGAGCTTGGATGCATTGTGCCCGCTCCAGAGCATCTTCTCATCCCTGCTCAGACAGAAAGGAATTGTCCTCCCTTGGGCTTCTGAAAGGCACTTGGAAAGTGACCATACGAAGTGAAGGTTTCCAGTTGGCCTCCTATGTGCCTGCCCACCCCACCCCCGGTAGGTACACACTACTAGCTTATGGGGTGTGACTGAGCGGAGGAAGCCAAGGTTCAAAGCGGTCAAACGACTTCTCCAAAGTCACCCCACACATAAGAATAAACAGAGACCTGAACGCCAATCATCTACTCTTCCTCTTTTTCTTTGCAAATCTAGGATATCTGTGGCTTTACTTTGTGTTTTCTAAGGAGATTTTCAGAACCTGTAAACAGGCCCAATCCTCTTGCTTCAGGAACCTCCAGTACCTGTTGTTTGTATTTTTTCCTACCCATACCCTCAAAATGTTGAGAGATTTATACAAACACTAGCCCAGGCATTTCAACAACAACAACAAACCTGACCTTTCATTGCATCTGCAGAGCCCTTGCCACAGTTCATCACCTTGATTCTATGCCCTTAAGAGCCCGCACTATCATAGTCTGTGTTCCTCCTTGTGGAGCAGCATTGAAAGGCAGGGGCCACGGGCTAAGGAGACAGCTCAGTCTGTAAAGTGCTAGCTGAAAAAGCATGACGATCTGGGTTCGGATCTTCTTGCAAAAAGCCAGGAGCCCAGCATGAGCCTGCAAATCCAGCACCAGGGAGGCAGAGACAGGTGGATTCCTGGGCTCACTGGCCAATTTAGATGAATCAGCAAGCATTTGGTTTGGGGAGAGACCCTTTCTGTAAAAGTAGACTACAACTGAGGATGTCTGCACTGACTTCTGGCCTCCGTGTACATGTACCTACCTACCTACCTACACACACACATGCACGCACACACACACACAAACTCTCACACACACACACACACACACACACACAGTTCATCCCTGGGGACACTCCACAGCTTTGGTGCTATGTCTCTATGGGCCTTGGAGAATCGTTGCACCTCTCTATCTAATGAGGCCATGGAGGTGGATCCTCCATGGTCAAATGGTCCTCTTCCTTGGTCAAATGTGTTTATTTCCTGGGGCTACAGGAACCATGGACCTAAAGCAAAGGAAATTCTGCCACAGTTCTGGAGGCTAGCAGGGTAATGTGCCCCCAGGGGCCTCCAGGAAGACTTTCTCCAGCCTCTCTTCAAGCTGATGGCAGTCACTCGCCATCCTCAGCAGCCAACCTTCATGTCCGTTGTTACATGGACTTCTCCAATGAATATCTAAGTCATCTTCACATCATCACACATTTTCCTCTGTGTGTCTGGTTCTTCATCATCCTTTTCTAACGAGGATACCGATTATTGAATTCTAATCCACACTGACCTTGTGTG
This sequence comes from Meriones unguiculatus, assembly GCF_030254825.1. Taxonomy (NCBI): domain Eukaryota; kingdom Metazoa; phylum Chordata; class Mammalia; order Rodentia; family Muridae; genus Meriones; species Meriones unguiculatus. Next base: position 2,861,473 of record NC_083357.1, on the reverse strand, counting down.
ATCCCATCTTAAGTGCAAAGCAAAATACAATACAGGTCTGAGTGGTCGTGAACCCAGTATACGTACCTGCTGCTGCTCTCCATGCTTTGAGGGCAAAATAAAACAGTGCTTAAAAGGAAGAAAGATAAGTTCATAGTTTCCAAGAGTTTGGTCCATGGTCTCCTCATTAATTTGCTCTGGGCTTGTAATGAGACAGGATGCTACAGTGGGTAGGGCATAATGGCATAAAGCTGTCTTTACCCACCCACAGCAGACTTAAAAGAGGAAGAGGGATCAGGGACAGGCCACACACCCTTCAAAGAGACTTCCCTAACAACCTAATCAACTGGGTCACTCTTCCTAACATTTCCACAGCGTCTGAACAGCACCGTCAGCTGGGCGCCCCGCACCAATACAGGAGCCCTGGAGAAGACTTTTCCCAGTTTCCCAGGGTGAGTGCAAGGGTCTCCCCAAGGCTGAGGAGGAAGGTGAATCTCTGGTGGTGCCAAGGGGCCACACATTTCTCCTAGGTCCTGGAGGTCGGGAAGCAGGCTTAGACTCTGCCCTTTGGTTTTCTTAATGGTCTTTTAAAAAAATTTTTTGTACATGTGACTGTATGCCTCATACATGCAGGAGCCTGTGGAGGCCAGAAGAGACTACAGGTCTTTGTAAATAGTTTGATGTGCATTCTAGAAACCAAATTCTCATCCTCTGGAAGAGCAGCAAGCTCCCTTAACCACAGCCACCTCTGTGCATACTGAGGGGAAAAAATCCATTCCAAAGATGCCTCTATGATTCACATTTTATCTTTACTCAGGCCAGAACCTCCCCATCTTGGCCCTGTCACCTGTTACTCAGCCATCAACACTTCTCGTGTCCTCCAGCACATTGAGCCACGTGTTCCACACCCTTGCACACGGCTTTTGCTCTGTGACCCTTAGCTTGAGTAATCCCCAGCGTCCTTCTCAGCTCTCACACACATACGCTCACGCGCATGCATGTGCAGTCTGCCTAACTCCACAGAAGGGTCCCCCAGAATATTCTTTTTCAAGTGTCCTGCTCTCTCCAGCAACCATCACAGTGTAGCTATCGTTTGTGTCTGTGACCCCTGGTTTGCTATCCCACTATGAGCTTCATAAAGTGTAGTTTATTTGCCTTGGTATTCCTAGTAGTTAACCCAGTGCCTGACTCGTTACAGATGCCCCATAGGCACAGGTTACTGAAACAATAATGCGCAAGCTCTGAAGAATCTTCTTGTTGCAGAAGAGCAGGGACAGATGGATGAGGGCTGACTCTGCACATGAGTGGGCAGGGCCTCCAACTGAGACACTAGTGATCCCCGTGATGTGGGGAATGATCTGGGCCAGTTTCTCAAGAAGTCATGTGAGCACCAGGCCTGGTAATCCCAGGGCAGTTATTCTCCACTGCTGAGGGAGAAAGGAGGAAAAGCCCTCATGCAGGATGAAGTGGGGCGCGTGGGAGGAGCCAGCAGCACCCTTCTGTCTCTCCACTAGTCCCCATCACATGATTGAAAGTATATAGTGTAGTGGAAATTCTGTTTTTTTTTTAAACTCACTTGTGTTATGTAAATATGTTCTTGTTTTAATCCCAACTGTGAGATACGGGCCTGCCTTAATTTATCCACAGCTGATAATTGCCTCATTTGGGGCATGGTATATGCTAGCTGCTAACAGCCTCATGATGCTTGGAGAGGGGGATGGTCTTTGCCAGCTATAGTTAGTGGAACTCTGGGGACTCTGAAAGGATATAAATACCAGAGCCCAGAGATATGGGGGGGGGGGGGTATCTTCAAGGAGACAGATGGAGGAGGAAGAAGGCTGCTTGTTCATCCTGCTGTGTTTGCTGTTTGCTGTTTTCTGTTGCTGGACTGTTAGATATCCTGATGACTGAGACTGATATTTTCCCGAAGAGCCCAGTGACCCTAATCAGCCAGAACTAAATTTAAAGAGGTCTATATCCCCTTTTCCTTCTAACCTTCTTTCTTTTCTGCCTAAGGTGGGGGGTTGAAAGTGAGGCTTGAGGGACCCCAAATAAAGTAGAGTTTAAAAACAGTGCCTACACCTCAGCACCCATCCTTCAGCTACACAGCCTCGATTTGCTGTACCAGGAAGCTACTCTGTCTCAAAAATAACACTGAAGGCAGTTAGGGATGACATCAGAATTGGCTTCTGACCTCCACAGGCACATGCACACATGAACATGTACACACACACACACACACATACAACGTGCAAAAGATAAAAAAAAATAGTAAAACACAAAATCAGAGAAACTCCTTGCAGATGTCGATTTAGGGCAGATTCTGAGCAAACAGCCATTCCTGGCAGCACTGGCTTCTGCTGTGCCCTTCCCACTGTGCTGACATTTGCAGACCAGCCTTCCCACCCTGCAGCCTCTTGGGTATCACTGGAAAACCTGCACTATTGGGGGAAATACCATCCCTCCCGGCTGCACCCCAGTGGGCAGATGTGTAAGAGTTTCCGGGAGGCTCCTGGAAATGTCCTACCAAATCCTCTATCTCCCTCCTCCCTCCTTTGCAGCAGGCTCCCTTCCCCTAGAGTGTAATGCTGCTGCCTCATAGGGGAGGCCAACACTGGAACTTTTCACTCAGTGAGAATTCCCTCGCCTTGGTTGTGATGTAGTCTCTCTCTTCAGCATTAGTACTAACCGTCTCTGATGTCCTGGTGAACAAGTCAGCCTCACTGGAGGGCCAATTAGCCCATGAACTCCTCCCCAGAACTCTGCTGATAGGGTAGTGGGCTCCACTCCTAGGGAGCCAATGCCCAGTGCATTCAAGGGCCTGTCCCTTAGATGCCTGTCTCATTGACCCCTTTTGATTTGATCCCCACCTCCTCACATGCTTCTGGAATCATCCCCTGTCCATTAAGTCCCCCCATAGCTGCTCATGTAATAATGTTCTAATACCAGACCTCCTCATGGCGTGCCAGCATAAACATCTCTGTGGTCCCCAGCTGTCCGTCACAGTCACTGCTGTCTGACTGGCACCTACTGTCCTCCCTAGGAGCAAACCTCTTCTTTCTCCAGCCCTCTCTGTGGTTGTTCCTCTGTATAAACTCTTCCCATGACCTAGACACCTGCTTCCCCAGCCTGGGCACCTTCAGGGCTGTAGGCTTCCCTGCTGCAGATACACTCTCTCAGCTGGTCCAAGTCCCCCCTCAAGACCTGGCTCCAAACCCAGCTATTCCTCAAAGCTCCCCCCACCCTTACTTTCAGAATGTGTCTCCACCACTCAACAGCCAGCATAGTCAAAATGCGGTTTCCTGTGACTACTTTCTACTTTCCCTTAAGACTAGACCTCTTTTAACCCAGCTAGCCTCTGACTCTCCAGGGAGCCAAAAGTGACCACGGACTCCTTATTCTCCTCTCTCCCTCCTTTCTGTGCTGGGATGTCATGTGTGCATGACCACACCCAGTTTATACCATCCTGGAGGTGCAGCCAGGGCCTCCTCCATCCTAGGCAAGTACCTACCAACTAAGAGAGAACTGAGGAATGGGAGGATCTAGACTGCTCAGTTCGTCAGTCCCAACCCACCTCATGTTTCATAGTCAAGGAAGCCCATGGTCATCTCCTCTGACTGCGCATGTTTCTCCGGGCCAAGCCCTTGGGTGGGCCTTCAGCTCCAGCCCCAAATTCACAACTCAGTGGCCACTTCATGGCATTGGGTGGCTTTCCTTTCTCACATCCTTTCTCTTGTTCATCTATCAAACAGGGAAATGATGGCTCCAGCCCACTCTAAACACAGAAAGCAGCAGGACCATAGAGCAGGCAGGAGCAAGGATTTGTAAAGGATCATTATTGTCACTTAATGGAAACATGGGGTCCTTTGAAGCTTCTGAGTGGCCGCTGTTATCAGTGCCACTAAGGACACCAGAAAGAGTCCAGAATTTAAAACATACTCAAAACACAAGCAAGCAACCTCTGCTCAAGTCCTGGCAGCTAGGAGATAGATGAGGTAGAATTCCACTCATATTTGTTGACTGAAAGCCAGGCTTCCAGCTCTAATCTGCTGTGATATTATTGCTTGAGATGTACGCAGAAAGTGACTTATCCAAAACCACAGTTAGTGAAGAGTTGAGACTGATCCAGCATCTACTTCAGAAAGGCATTTACCCCACGCCTTCCTTCATGTGTAAATAAAACAATCAGTGCCATTGTCTCCTGAGTAAATTCATCTTTAAACTGGCTGATTCTGGGTTTCATACAGATGTGTCTGAACTTGGAAACTAGGTCCTCTAAGAAGATGATGAGTCCAGGGCCCCAGCAGCTCAGAGATGCTTCAGCAGGGCCAAGGATGGAGAGGAGGGTTTGTGGTGCAGGAGTCCTGTAGCAGCTGAGTACACCCTTGTCCTAAGGAAGTGAGCTTCCGGGGGTCCAGGTAGTTTGAGAGAAGGGAGGAGCCTGCCAGGTGAGAGAAGCTTGCATGCAGGCGGCCTGTTGCATCATTGGGGGGGGGAACCACTACTCAAGGCCCATCACTTGCCGTCTCACAGGTTTTATCCTCAGTCTTTACCATATCAACCTCAGACAGTCAAGGAACATCCGGGTGAGCTACGACTTTGGAGAGGCTCAGATGTTGATGATTGGTTTTCTCATCCTTTTCTTTCCTTCTTTCTTCTTTTATTTTCCTCCCTCAAACCTCTGAAATCACCAGTCTCTGTGAGTGCAGGAAATTCAATATGAGCCAGCTCTAAAGATGCTCTAATCCAAAGATCCACAAATTTCCACTCGCTGGCCAGATCTGCCCCACTCCTTGTTTGTAGAGGCTTTAAGTCAAGATGGAGGCAGGAAGAGTATCTCCTGACATCTGGAACACACGGCTCAAGCTCCATGCCTGCCGCTCCATGTCTGCTTCTCCCATTCAGGATAGACAGCCTGTTGGGCACCAGGCTGGGCTGGGGGGGAAGCTTAGCCGGGGCTTGTGGGTACAGCGCAGGGGCTTGGTTGGCAATGAGTACTCAGGCAAAGAACACGTACACCTGGGAATAGCGTCAGAGAAACGGTTCAGTTTGTTGGGCAAAGGAGGTCTTTATGCCCCTGGGGAGATGGGCAGGGTCTCTGAGGTAAGGTTTCTCTGGCCAGAACAGAGCTATTGAAAGATACTTCATCTGCATACTCAGGGCTTAGGAGGCCCAAGGGGAATCAAGCAAGGAAAGAAGCCTGACAACTGTCAAGGTAATTCATTTTTACCAGGGTGGATGGACACGGGGATGGCTGACTTTCTAGCACCAGGTTGGGAAAGGAGAGGGAGCCAATGCCTGCTGTCTTCATATGAAGTATCAGGGTTGAAACTCTCCTCAACCTTTCCCCCATTGATCCTGGGCCATTACAATCCCACACATACCTGGTTAAATTGGAACCCGGTCAGGCCACTCATCTTTCATCTACAATATCTCCTGAAGAGTAAAGAGAGATACCAAGGCCCACAAGCTGAAAGCATTTCCTAATCTGTCTTAGTAAGGGTTTCTACTGCTGTGATGAAGTACCACAAGCAAAGCACTTGGGGAGGAGAGGGCTTATTTGGCTTCTACTCCCTATCACTGTTCACCTTTGAAGGTAGTTGGGGCAGGAACTCCAACAGAACTGGAACCTGGCAGCAGGGCGAGCGCTGTCCACTGGCTTGTTCTCCAGGGCTTGCTCAGCCTGCTTCCTTAGGGAACCCTCCTATCAGGGGGCCTGGTGCTGGCCCCATCCACAATAGGCTGGGCCTTGCCGCATCAATTGCTAATTAAGAAAGCGCCTCACAGGCTAGCCTACAGCCTGATCTTAGGGATGCATTTTCTTAACTGATGCTCCCTCCTCTCAGCTGACGACAGCCCGAGTCAAGGTGACTTTAAAACTAGCCAGTACATACACATACAATAGTGGACCATACTTGCCTTGTACCTATCCATCTCTACCTTCCTCCAAAGTGCCAAGGCACTGCCAAGGTCCAAACATGCCTGCCATAGCAAGGCAGCAAACTCTGCACATAGCGAGTGTGTGGACTGCCGTGAAGCTCGGGAATATTCTTCCCAAACTTGCCCAAAACTTTATGATTTCCCCCATCCCCAGACTTTTGGCTCTTTCTAGACTTTCCTGAGCCTCTGGGATTGTAGCTTCAGCCCAAAATGGAGCCTCAGATTTGTGCTGGATTATTGTAGACTTCAGTTCACGACCAGCCCACCTGACTCCTCTTCCAGGGGCTCTCCTCACACATCACCTTCTTCAAACCAAGAAGCGCCCAGAGGCTAATAAAGCACACACTCCTTTGGGAGTGCCTGAGAGGGTATTTCTAAAGACATACAGATAGAGAAGGCTCTAGCTTAATGATGGGTTGATCGGCTGAGGGATTTTAAATGTGAATGGATTATTGGGAGCTCTTGGAACCTCGGAAGGTGGGTCTTGTTGGAGGAAGTAGGTCAGTGAAGGTATGTCCTGAGGCTAGGTCTTTAGCGCCTTCTCACAGTTGTTTCACTCTTCTTCCTGAAGGCTGTGAGCTGTGCAGCTTCACTTTACCACTTTCTTAGCCCTGTGAAGAGATACAATAGGTCCTTCCTGCTCTTACATTGTCTCGCCAGACATTTTGTCACAGCAACAAGAAAGCTAATAACGCACGGCTGTGCTTTTCGCTGTAAAAGCTTTCACACCTCCAGCTTCCTGATTCTAAGGAAAGGAAACCAGGCCTACAGGGAAGGCCAAAGAAAACATGCCAAGGCCATCCTTGTGCTGTGGCTATTGATTTCTCTTACTTGGGGTTCCTTTTATGAGTTAGGACCTACTTCCTTCCATAAGATAAAATATATTAGATACTAGCTTTGTCCACCTCCCTGGCAGCTAGGCTCCTCCGTCAGACTCGTCTCCAGACTGAACAGGAGGAATGAAGCAGAACTTCCCAGGCTGCAGGTAGCCAGAGGGCCTGGCCTGGTGCAGTGGCCAAATCAAGTCTGTAGAGGGCAGCTGTGGTTCCTAGCAGAGTCAGCGTCTAGAGCCAATACAGCGGGCAGCAACTGACTTGGTGACCAGGCTCACTAGCAATGTCAGAGGTATTCTCCAGTGTGACTTGGTCATGTATATCTTTTTTTGTGCCCTCCAGAATGTTCACTACTCTCCATAATGTTATTTCCATACAGTCTTTTCCACCTGGAACTCCCAAAGTTTTTTCCCACTCCTTGCCGCTCAAAGCCCTGACAGACACAAGAAGACACAGAGACCCCATGCTCCCTACTCTGCTGCTTGGTTCTTTTTGCCTTTGTGTTTGGGCTCTGTCACTAGTTTTACTCAATAGACTGTGAACATAAGTGATAAGTGCCAGTTCTGAACTTAATACATTTACCACCCTAGACACTGTGGAAGCCTTATTTTTAAAATCTACTTTATTTATGTTATTATTTATTATTTTATTATAGGCGTGTTTTGCCCCCGTGTATATGTCCACCGTGCGCATGCTTGGTGCATGTGGAGTCCAGAGGGTGTCAGATCCCCTGGAACTGAACTTACAAATGATTGTGAGCCTCCGTGTGGGTTCTGAGAACTGAACTCAGGTCCTCTGCAAGTGCCCTTAACCATCTGTTCAGCCCTTGGAAGCACCATGTTTTGAGAAAGCACTATCATAGATGGAAGGAACGTGGATCTCTGAGTCAAGGGGTGGAGAACAGAGCAGTCCAGTGATATCAGGTGGTAGAGGAGCAACAAGCAAAAGAAAGCAAGCAAATACGTGAGGGAGCCTGAGTCTCCAGGCTGCCAGACATGGGACAGCCTGCCCACCCACCTCAGGTGCTGCACGAGGAAAGACACATACAGAAAGACACAAGCCACTGAGATCAAGAGCTCACGTGTCACTGTAGCACTGCTCATTCAACCCTGTTACAAAGGGTTTGTGGGTTGGAGTGAAAAGCAGGTGGCTTGGAGCACAGCAGATATTGGGGAGAGTGGTGTGAAATGATACTGGTGTTAGCAGTGCTGTGGAAAACCCTTCTGTGATTTTATTCCAAGCTTGATTAAAGAAAAAAAAAAAAAGCTGCTGGAAGGACCTAAGGGCAAACAGCTAGCCAGACACCAAGGCAGAATGGTTGTCTTCCCCACAGTTCAGAGACAAAGGGTGCTGTGACAGGGTCTCACAAGATATCTAATCATCCCCTGGACCCTGGCTCATGCTTCTGCCCTTTGACGTGCACTCAAAGTCCCTGAGCCTCTACAGTATTCCCATCAACAGGAAGTGTGCTCGTTTTCCTCTTCCCTTCTAGCCTAGTGGCAGAGCCCAGCAATGCTGAAGCCAGCCCCTGATTCTCAGAAGCTCCTGCCCAGCCCTGCCTGGCTACGCCCTCATGCATACGCAAAGCCCGGATGCCAGACGTCAACCTCTCCCGGAGCTGGGCCCTGCAAACCGACCAGGCTATGGAAATGTGGATCCAGGCTCTCTGCCCCTGTGTGACATGCCAATGGAGGAGTCTCCGGATCTCTTACACTTTCATCACCCTCTGCATGTGTGCCCTTGAGAGAAGAGAGAAGTCATTTGCATCTCTGGGCCTGGTTCCCTCTGCCTGCCCTGGCCGCATCCCCAGCCTAACTAACCTCCAGCCCCATGAGCTGATGCAGCAGGAATTTATTTACAGGCTCATTATCCCTGTGACTCACATCCAGCTTGATTTGGGGTGTAACAAGGAGCTGGGGAGTGGTCCTGCAAAAGACTGTGCCCATGAGGCCTGGAAAGACTTGAGCCAGGACCAGCAGGGCCTCACCACACCCAGAGCCAAGAGGGCAGATGGGAGGAGTGGAAAGGAAATGCCAGCCCTCCAGTTTGTCTTGGCTCTAGCCATTCTAGGCCTTTCCCAAAGTCTGGGGTGAGTCCAACACAGAGGCCTCAAATGGAAGGTTTGGCTGGCGATCCATTCTTGATTTGTACGTCCCCAAATGTTCCAGGGAACTTGGGTGGATAGAGAAACACTGACAAACATCTTTCCAGTTTCTTTCCCACCAGGAGATCCCTACCCCTTGGCCCTGCTCCATCAGCCCCCTGGGTGGGAGGCTTTACACAAACACGGGCCATGGCCATGAACTCATTCAGACCTCTTTTACAACCATTACTTTGTTCACAGGGAGTTTAACTTCATCTCCTTTGGAGAGAAAAGCAAGGGGCCCTGTGAGGCGAGTCACAGTAAGGCAGAGACCGACAGTATTAGCTAATGATAAAAGGCAGCAGTTTGACAGTATGTAACGAACGTGGCGTGGATGTGCTCTTTCCCCTCTCAAAGACATTTCGTTGTACCGTTCTTGAACACAAGATCAGCAATACGTGTCAGTTGGTCTGATAACCAAGATGGGTGTGACTAGAGGGAGGGTAGTGTATATGGTGTGGAAACGCTTAACGAAGGAACCAATCACGTCCTAGGCAGAACAGAGCATTGTGGCAAGATTTCATGATGCTACTCAAACTAGCACACAACTTGAAACATTTGTGCCTGGAATTTTCCATCCAATAACTCCAGACCATGCTTAACCACAGGTAACCGAAGCAGATGAGGGAAGAAGGCTGTGGCTGCCTCCTCTCTCTGATTGTTTTCTGGATGTGTATTGATACTGTACCTGTCAGGAAAACAGGAACTACCTAGGTCTTTCAAGCCTTTTAAGAAAAGGCTTAATATAAGAAGAGGATTAATTGTAACAATGGTCATGATTTCCCTTCTTTCTGCACCTATTGTGATGTGAATTTTGATGGGGGCAGGTCATGTGACTTAGTTTGCTCAAGAAAATATGACAGATGTCATACTACTGCTAAGCTGTCATACTACTGAGCTGAAACCTCGAGAGACCTGTCATTTTCCTGCTGACCCTCTTGGAACCCTGCACAGTGGTATGCCCACGTGGCTAAACTCAGTTGCTGCTATGCAATGAGGGACCATCCAACCAATCAGCAGTTAGGCCACCCTGCAGCAGATTCAGATGCACGAGTGTGCTCCACAAGAGGAGCCACCTGTTGAGCCTGGCCCAGGCTCCGAGCCAGTGGCCAGGTAAAGGTATAGCCGTCACTTTAAACAACTAAGTTGGAAGGTTCCTAGCAGAGTCCATGTCTAGAGCCTCCATAAGGATCATGCCATCTGATAGCGTATTTACAGGGCATTATAGGGACAGCCAGACACATGAACAGTGCTGATACACCAAGCGCGAAGGTTCTGCCTGTCAGGAAGACAGTCCAGGAGCAGCAGGCATTGCTGTGGTGACCACAGGTGTCTCCCCCAGGATTACAGTGATTTCAAAATCTCTTGTGTATCCCACAAATCTGCCCATCCCAGCTGGAGGACAGTGATACAGCTTTGTTCCATTTCCATCTCTGAATCTTATACCCTTGCCTCTTGTTGAAAGATTATAGAATTCATTCAAACCCCTTGAAAATGTAGTTCTCAGGTCTCTAGCCCCTGGTATAGAAAGAAGGTCACAAAAGAAGTAGACACAGGCCTAAGGTACCAACCAGTAAACTCAACCCAACAACTAGTAACCAGGCCTGAGACTCTGCTTTGTTCTAGACCCTGCTCTGAAGAAACAGCATGGGAGATGAGAGGACTTTCTGCTCCCTGTCACTCCCTCCACTGTGCTCCATTGCCTCTGGATCTCTCTCTGGAGCGATAGAGGCTTTATTGGATCATTTCATCCTCAATGCTCTCATCCAGCTTCAGCTCTAGCTGATCCTTATGGGGGCCAGAAGAGTTCATGTCTATGCACTATCCTTTATAGAGTGAACCACAAAAGGAAGAGATGGAGTACCTGTTTGCGTTCACTTCATCAAGATCTGCTCACTTTCCCTATCACCAAATTGACCTTGGTGTCATAAAAGAATGTCTGACCGTCCAGATATTCAATGATACAGATGGTTTAGATGGGACCTAAGAAATGAGGCTGCTGGCACAGCTTCCTCACCTACCATTCAATTGATTCTTCCCTTCTGTCCGTAGCACTGTGGTTGTTAGTTTTAGATGTCAAAGTGTCACAACCTGGAGTCACCTGGGAGGGGAATCTCAGTGGAGAGTAATATGGATCAGGTGACTCTGTAGACATGTCTGGGGGTGGGGGAGCTTGGTTGTTGTTGGAGGGATGAAGAGCACCCTGAGTGTGGGCGGCACCATTCATTAGGCTAGGTGCTGACGTATGCAAGAGTAAGAAAGCTAGCTGAGTCGAAGCAGCAAACAAGCAAGGATGCATGTATCCTGGCCCTGCTCTTGACTATGGTGTGATGTGACTAGGTTGAGTTCCCCCAAATCGTAGAATTGTACCCTAGAATTCTAAGCCAAAGAAACCCTTTCCTCCTCTATGCCACTTCCTCTCAAGATATTTATTACATTAACAGAAATGAGACAGAAAAGCACAAAGTTTGGAGTGGAAGCAGGTGAGGAATTGTGTTGTTAACTTGGCACAACATTGTGAGAAAACGGTCCCAAGGCACTGCCGAAGCCTAGGTATGGCATGGTTGCAATGAAAGACTTGAAACCCTGGGTGCTTTACATTACACTGAAGCCTAATCACTTCAGCCCAGACTCAAGACAGGCAAACAGGAACTAAGAAAGGAGTGGTGGGGGGAGGCTTCCATAGAAAAGAAATCAGTTGTCTGAGAATATAAATGTATGAAAAATGTGGGCATTAGATGCTCTGCAGACCTCTTAGAAGAACATTGTTGTTGTGATAAAATATCCAAAGCTAGGTATCTTAATTGAGGTTTATTGTTGGAGAAAATATCATGACCAAAAGAAATTGGTTAAGAAAAGGTTACTTACAACTTATAACACTCCATTACTGAGAGAAGTCAGGACAGGACCTCAAGGCAGGAACCCCTAGGCAGGAACTGAAGCAGAGACCATGAAGAAGCTCTGTTTACTGGCTTGCTCCTCCTGTCTTACTCAGTCTACTTGCTTGTACCATCTAGGACCACCTGCCAAAGGGTAGCACTGCCCACAGTGGGCTAAGCCCTCCTGCATCGATTATCAGTCAAGAAAATGCAGTACAGACTTGCCTACAGACAAATCTCAGGGATGAATTTATTCAACTGAGATTCCTTCTTCCTAAATGACTCTTTCTTTTGTCAAGTTGTCATAAAACTACTCCACAAACTTGACCAAGAGACTGTTACTAGGCTCCAGTAATGAACTTCTTACTGCATCCAAATATGGCAGAGGGCATCACACAGTGATCTGGAGCAAGTGTGCCAATACAGGTCGCCTTCCTCTTCTTAGAAAGCCACAAACACCACCATGGGGTCCCAACAGTCTGTCACATGACCCTCCTCCAAACACATTAACAAATAACTCTGGGAATTAAGCTTCCAGCAAGCAGACTTTTAGAGGAGACATATTCAACCCTTAGCACTCTCTTCCCAGGGCTGTCTTGCTCCTGATCCTATCTGCAAAACCTCATTGCTCCCGTAAAACTTCATTAGTCCTTGAACTCAGTTACCACTGAAGTACCAGAGTCCTCCTAGACACATCTCTGGGCCCACACACTCATTACCCCTTTATGGGATTGCTCATAATGCTACATCTACCATGCTTCACTTTTAGAACCTTCATCTAAACCAGTGTCAACCACTTGAGTTGATTCTGTCCCCAGGACATTTTTTAGCTCGAGCTTCCAAATTTTTCACTCCCATGCCTCTCCATCCTATGAGTCCCAGGGCTACCAGAGGGGGCTTTCTAGCCGTGGCCTTCTCTTGAGATACACAACTATTGACTCTTTGCCACCCATAAGATTACACAAGTAACTTTCCAGGTCTTCAGCCAAACAACCGAAGTCCTCCTGAGACAATTCCTTACCAACACCTTTAACACCTCTCACCCTATTCTCTAGCACACTGAATGCCTGACATGCTCAAATACAGGCGTTTTCCTCATGCTGCTAATTGGCAACACACTTCCCTAGCCCACTCCCTCCAGGATCACAGTTGGTGATTTTAGATGCTTTCCTAGTGATACATATCTGACACCCACCCACCGACCCCCAGCCTACACTGGCCTCCTCTCTATGTCCCCTGTTCTTCCTGTTTCTGCCCAGAGCTAGAAGTCACCCAGGGGCTGTGAAATTTGTGGCAGAGTTCATGCAATCACTTATACAGAGACAGCCACAAAGAAGTTTAGTACTTACTGTGAACAAGATAGTTTTCAGCTGTCATTAGCTCATTCAATCCTTACCATACAGCCAAAGATATTGCCAGTAGCACCCTGGTTAGAAATAGGAAAATGAGAAGAGCAGAGTGTGAACAATATACCCAAATCCTTCAAGAAGCACATAAAGAAGCCAGTATTCAAAGCTAGAATGTTAACAGGCTTACCCGTTAGACACACAGCCTCTTTAGTCTCCATCTTCCATGGTAAAACCAGCTCCATCAAAACCTGGCATCCAATCGGGAGCTTATCTAGGCATGCTGGATAGTGTTATGTCAACTTGACCCAAGCTAAAGTCATTTTAGAGAAAGTGTCTCCATCACATTGGGAGACATTGACAAGCCTATAGGGCATTTTCTTAATTAGTGGTTGATGGGAGAGAGCTCAGCCACTGTTGTCCTGGGTTCTATAAGAAAACAGGCTGAGTAAGCCATGATGAGCAAGCCAGTAAGCTGCACTGCCCCATCGCCTCTGCATCAGCTCCTGCCTCCAGCTTCCTGCCCTGTTTGAGTTAGTTACCTGACTTTCTTTGAGGAAGAACTGTGACATGCAAGTGTAAGCTAAATAAACCCTTTCCTCCCCAAGTTGCTTTGGTCATGGTGTTTCATCACAGCAATGAAGTCCCTAACTAAGACACTAGGCAAGCACTCTACTTAGCCACATCCCCATACCCACTTTCTGACTTCTTGCAACTCCACACCAGGGATTCAGTTGTGATCATCATTGAGAATGTGTGGACATTATCCCTGCACTAGTTGTTTTGTTTTGTTTTGTTTTGTTTTTCTTTTTCCCTCCCCTTTTCTTTTTTCCCCCACTCCCCAGACAGTTCAAATTTCACTTTCTATGGAGTCCCCATGAGCTCTCATAGAAGCAGAAGACCTCATTTCTCTTACTACCTGAAAACTAGAGCATCAGACAGTTTTTACCAAGGTCTGTTCCTCCTCACCCAGCCCCACTCTCTCCTCTCATTGTTTCTCCCAATGAGACAGATGCCCTCTCCTGTGTAGTCTCCTAACTGACAAGGGTCTGGATCCCAAACCTGTTGGCTTTCACTAAAACTGCTCTCTCTCTCTCTCTCTCTCTCTCTCTCTCTCTCTCTCTCTCGTACACATGTGTGTGCATGTGGGTGTGGGTGTTCACAGGTGCATGTGCATGTATGTAGAAACCGGAATGTCATGGTCTTCCTTAAAAGCATTCCACTTTAGTTCTGGAATACAGACCCTTTCCCTGAACCTGAAGCTTGTTGATTTGCTAGCTAGCAAAGGAGCCCAGAGAGCCTCTATCCCCACCTGTGCTGCAATTATAGTCAATCAGTGATGTGCTGGGCTTCTACCTGGGTTTTAGGTATTGAATTCAACTTCATACTTGGGCAGCATGCATTTTACAGACAGTCATCTCCCCAGCTGCAGCTCACTCATTCGACCTGTGGTAACCTGATAACCAAACTCCAAAGATGCCTCTGTCACCAACAAATGTTACCTCTTAGTATAGATGGCCCCATCATCACCAACAAAAAAATTACTCTATCCTGGCAATGCGCAACCAAGAGAAAGCAGTGGAAGGACCTTTGCTGTGTTTGCAGGCTAGGCCATAAGCACCTGGGACTTGGCTTCTGGGAACCTGGTACCATCTTGTTGTTGGGAATCTGAAGGTAGCCATATTGAAAGTCCCCATGGGGAGGAGCGGTGATTACCAGACCCAGTGGTCTCAACCACCCAGCCAAGGTGCCAGAGTCATGAAAATGAAGGAGCCGGCTTACTCACAAGGAGCTAGTAAGACCTCTTACAGCCCCAGCCATGCCCTGCTCTGAAGGCCACTCTGACAGAGGCCTAGGTATCAGAACGGAGGCAAGACAACCAAGTCCTTGTGCTGTGTCAGAGTTTCAGACACACAAATCTAGGTCATAGTCAAGAATCGGACATGTTGTGCTTTCAAGTTTTAAGGCAGTCTCTCCCTGGGGCAGTTCATGCTACTTCTGGTAACTCATATGGATTCTTCTGCTGACTTGTCATCATTAGGCATGGACAAATGGCTTCTGTTTCAGAAAGTGAGGACTGTGAGCAGAAGAGGGAAGTTGGGAGATAGATAAGAGTAGAAGAAGAAAATGACAGAGGAGAGTATAGTAGAGAAAAGAAAGAAGAATGGGGGGTAGGGGAGAGGAGAAGGTGAGGGGGAGGAAGAGGACAGAGAGGGAAGAGGGAATCTGCCATCTTGCCCTCTGTGGATCCTCCACTTTCTTTCTCTTTTTTGAAAGTGTACAAAGTGTACTCTCTCCTGTGAGTTGGGTTCTTCCACATCCCCCACTGCAAACGACACCCCCCCTTCCCAAGGGTCCAGTTGATCTGTTGAACACATTCATAGAGCCAACCCGCCCATCAGTCTTTGACTCTTCAGTGTCTTTGTAGGGTCTCACACTGTAGCCCTGCCTCCTACCTGAGACACCTCCCTGCCTCCCTCACCGGCTTTACAAACAAGCCCCTGCTTCCTGGGAGAACTGCAGATCCTTTGCCCTATGGCAGCCAACTCATCTCTCCACTGCTCTGTTAGGTTTTTATGAGAGGGGGTTCTCATCCAATTTTAAAAAGGCGTATGTATTCCGAAGTTTCCTGTCTCACCTATTTTTAATTTACATTCATTTATTTGTTTGTTTGTTGGACCTCAACATGAGGACACCTGCTGAGGTCAGAGAACATCTTCAAGGAGTCAGCCCTCCCCTTCCACCATGTGGGTCTCCAGGACAGAACTCATGTCGCCCGGCTTGGTGACAAGCGTTTTTACCCAAAGAGCCATCTCACTGCCCTCCACTTTCTTGTGTCTAACTCCCAGCGAAGAGGTTCCCCTAGCCAGAGGCAAGCAACCAGCACCCCGTGTGCGCTTTTCTCATGCCTCATGTATACGCGCACATAATGTGTTTACATGCATGTCTCCAGATCTCCTCCTTACGGACAACCTTCCACTTCCCCACAAGATCAGAGCACACAACTGCACACTGAAGCCTGTCTGGATGCCTTCACATTGTAGTCTGGAAAGCTTCCCAGGTCAGCACTTCACCAATGTCTCCCTGTGTCCTTCTGCTGGTGTAGGCGATTCTGTGTGCACACACCTGATCTATTTTAGCAGCTCTCCTCAAATGCCCATTCCTGTTGCGTTCTGCCTTTTGCTTCTAAAACCAGTGTATTAATGGATCTCACGTGCATCATTTCTCGTGTAGGGGAAGAGTCCTTAGAAGTTGTATCACAGGGAGGGAGGGTGGGATTGGGAGGGGAAGGGGAGGGGGCTACAGCTGGGATACAAAGTGAATAGACTGTAATTAATAAAATTTTAAAAATATGTGAAAAAAAGGAAGTTGCATCACTGAGTCAACAGTATCGGTAAAGTCAGCGGCTAGGTTTCTTCCCTGGAGCTGCATACTTTCCAAGGCTGTCCACATGCACAGCCAGCTGTCTCCCCACGCTGGGTGTTACCAAGAGTTCTGGTCCTGGCCTCCGAGAGAGAAAAATAGCGTCTTAGTGCAGCAGTTCTCAACCTATGAGCGGCGACCGCTTTGGGGACTGAACAACCCTTTCACAGGGGTCACATATCAGGTACCCCGAATATCAGATATTTACATTATGATTCATAGCAGCAGAAAATCACAGTCATAAAGCAGCAACAAAAGAATTTTCTGGTCGGGGTCACCACAGCATGAGGAACTGTATCAAAGGGTCCCAGCATTAGGAAGGGTGAAAGCCCTGCCTTAATGGGACTTAGATTATATTTCTCTCGTTGGGAGGTAGGGGCATTTCTGGAGCTCTGATCAGTCTTCACTTTTCTGTTTTTCTCTTGAGTTGTTGATGTGTTTTGTTCTGATTCATAGAAATTATATAGTAGGGAAAGACACACAAGTCTGCTACTTGCCTTTGTATTTTTGATTTTCACGCACAAGCTTTTTGTTTATTGATTTGTTTTGTTGTTATTGTTTGCCTGAGACAGTCTTAGGTACTTCAGGCTGGTCTCAGACTCACTATGTAGCCCAGGATGACCTTGAATTCCTGATCCTCCTGCCTTTAGCTGTTTAATAATGAGATCACAGGTTTGCACAAGCAGGCCCAGCTCCGCTCCGGCGTTTGTTTGTGGGCAGGCATCAGTGTCTTCTGGCTTCTGGGGTGGTCTTGTGAGTGTAGCACACCTTCAGTGTCTCTGCTATGAATAAAGTTTCATTGTTACATTCACATATCTGTTTCACATGGAATTTGTTCTAGTACAAATTTTGAGACTTGGGTCCAACTTTTTACGACTCCAGTTTCCCTTCTCTTCATTTCTTGAATAACACATTTTCACACTCAGTTTGAAATTGTGTACTACCTTGGGCTGAGTTTCCATGTGTAACTTCTGGGTGGGCCTATTTGTGCAGCTAGGCTGCCCAGCATCTCGTTGTTGCTGTGTGGCTTGATATTGAGAGGTGGCTAAGGCCCCTCATGGCTGCTCCTCTTTTGGCTATGTCCTAGCTACTCTCTCTGGCAAGAGCTGCGACAAGTTTATGGGCTTTTCTCCTTTGGGAGACAAGTCAACTTGCCTACTTCATGGGTCTGGCAGAGGGTGCAAGAGACATTGCTTTAATCGGGCTGAGGAAATGGCTCCAGGGGTAAAAGTGCCTGTAATGAAAGTATGAAGACAGGAGTTTGCATCCTCAGGACCTACATGGACGTTGGGCATGGTAGCACCCATCTGTCATCCCAGACTGTGGAAAAACACGAGGTGGAAACAGGAGTCTCTCCGGAAACTTGCAAGCCAGCAAGCCTACTGCACACAGTGGGGAAACAGCAAAGGGCCCCTCTCTCAGACAAGGTAAAAGGGAGGACTGACACCCGAGGTTTTCCTCTGACCTCTGTACATACATACATGGGGAGGGGATTTGTTATTCATATCAGCAGCCATGGCCAGAGGAGCAACATTTGTGACGGTCACATGAGCCCCAGTTGCCACAGCAGAGGTGAAGAGGGCTGCTCATGCATTGGTTATGTTAGCAGTCTTGAGTTGAGGGAATCAAGTCTGATCGCCACTAGCTCCCTGATCTCTACCCCAGAGGGAGGCATTATCTCTGTCCTGTAGGCAGTATGCAGGTTTCTCTGTTGTTCTGAGAACAACACTGTCTGTGGCCAAGCATCATACTCACTGCAGACAGTTTGGAGTAGGGGTAGGCTGTGCTCAGCCAATGCAGCAGGGTGGGCGATCCATGGAGAACTGTCTTGGTACTTACTTATTTTTCCATAGGAACGTTAGAATCAGTTTGTCTAAACACTGACAACAAAGGCTTGGTTTCTATTGAGACTCTTATTAAATTCTGAATCATCTGAGGGAGAACAGACAATTTCACGATGTTCGTTTTCATGTCCAAGAACATTATTCAAATGCTTCTTGTTGCTTGGAAGCGTTTAATACTTTCTCTACTTAGATCTTGCGCAATTCTTATGTTTATTCCTAGGTTTTTCATCTTTTTCGTGGTGGCTATAAATGTTTTCTGTTCCGGTTTTATCGTCTAACAGGTTGCCATTAAGTCTTGCTCTTTAAATGAATGCTTTTTCTCCAGGGTCCCTCCTCCACTCTCTGTCTTTCTTCCACAAGATTTCCCAGGATGATCTTGTTCTCTCCCAAGCCTTCCTGAGCATCTGCCAGCTGATGCCTCCCAGCCGTCATCCCTACCCTTCGCTGTCCCAGGAGCTTCTCACGCAGATGCTGGGCCTGGCCCATGAGTATTCCGAGCTTTGCAACCAAACTCCCATTCTTGTTCCCAAACCAGCTCCTCCTGCTGTACACCAGGCTCGATCCACAATGTACCAGGTGACTCCAGCAAGGAAGAGTGTGCTCCTTTGCCCTCTCTTCCACTCAGCCAACTCCTGTCCATTCTTTGTTCTCAACTTCTTCTTTTTTAAGCTCTGTCCCCTCCTCTGCCCTCACTGCCCTGCCTGCACTTCCTTTGGATGACAGCACAGCCTCCTGAGTAAGCGCTAAGTCTTATGTCTCCCCTCTGCTGTTCTCCCTGTGAGTGATCCACAGCATGTGCAAGACTGTTCTCAGAGGCTTTGGGGTAAAACAGGCCAGAGAGATCTTCTTTGCTGGCCATTGCTGACCTGGCCCCACTTACCCTCTTGAACCTCAAGCCTTCTGAATTAGCTAGATTTTTGTAGAAGTACTCAGAAACCTGACAGAGCCTAAAACTTGTTTGTTTTTATGTTCTTGTTTTCTGAGACAGGGATTCTCCGTGTATCCCTGGATGTCCTAGAGTTTGCTTTGTAGACCAGGCTGGCCTTGAACTTACAGAGAACTGCCTGCCTCTGCCTCCCAAGTGCTGGGATCAAAGGCATGTGCCACTACTGCCTGGCTAGAGCCTATGACTTAAAGGAAAGACTTATTTATTTTGATTCACAGGTTCATGGATTTCATTTTATCATGCTGGGGAGGGTGTGATGAAACCGAGCAGTTCATATCATGGTAGACAGGAAGTAGAGAAAGGGTGACAGAAAAATGACAGTTCAAGATGTAGTCATTAAAATTCACTTCTAATAACCTACTTTCTCCAGCTAGATGACACCTCCTACTCTTCATTCTTTCCCAATAATGCCATAAAACTGTGAATCCATCAAGGATTATTGGTTAATCAGAGCATTCAAGATTCCAAGTATTTTTCAAGACTCCACAAACTGTCATTTGCTCAGTACGGGAGCCTGTGAGGGACATTTCACATTCAAACAGCTTCCATTCCATGCTCTTCGGTGCCTAAGCATTCCCACATCTTTGTGCTTTTTCTGGATGTCTCTACCTATCGGTGTCTCCTCTCCCTGGTACCCTAAGGGTTCAACTGAAGCATCAGCTCCTTCAGAAGACTCTCATCTAGATAATATGCCTTCTGTTCACTCACCCATCCATTCATTCATTCACCTCCTTATTCCAACACACAGGAATCTGCTTCTCTACTCATCAAGCTCCCAGCCAGGTACCAGAGTTACCAACATGAACTGGATACAAGTCACCACACTCCCACAGACTCTGTTCAACATCTGTTGACTAAACTCCCAGCCAGGACCACCAGCACCTGCTGCTTGTTGGTTATACAGAGACTCAGGCCCCACCCCAGTCCTGCTGGGTCGAAATCTGCACTGGGAAATGATCCCCTGTATAGTGAAGCTCAAGAAGCAGTGGGTGCAGAGACAAGTGGTTAGCGAGGTTTGGTGCAATCTAGAGCAAAGCTCGGGGTATTCTGAGACTCGGATGAGAGGTGATGCTTTGAATATGAAGGGAGCATGGGGAGCTGGATAGGTATGCTCAGGACAGAGAAGTCAAGTGTAAGTTTCAGGGAGGAGCATCCAGACTTAGGGTGCAGCTTGAGCAAAGGCACAGAGGGAAGAAAGTGCACTGGGCATAGTGGGCCCACTGACCACCGAGCATAAAACTCACAGGATTAGGCTTGCCCATTGGGCCTTGCATGACACCCTTCATATTCCAAATACACACAAGTAAGGCTAGATTTGAGTATAAAGAGCCTGCAACCCAGTGGTTTGCAAGCTTACCAACACTGCGACCTTTTAAGATTGTTCCTTATGTTGTCATGACCCCAACAGTAAAAATATTTTCCTTACTGCTTCATAACTGTAATTTTACTCCTGCTATGAATAACAATACAAACGTCTGTGTTTTCCAAAATTCTTAGCTGGCCCCTGCGAAAGGGGTCATGAGCTGTGGGTTGAGAACTGATGAACCCAGCTAAGATAGTCAGCCGTGCAGGCCAGGGGTACCACCAGCCAAACCAAACACAACCTTCACTTAAGAAGAGTGGTCTAGCTGGAAGAACTAGAATACAAAGACGTACAAGGGTGGCTCCAGAAACAGAGCCAGGTGGTAAAATGGTTGGTAGAAATGAAACCCAATGGAGGTCAGGAGCGATAAAGCAAGCAGTAGCTGAGGCAGGGTAAAAAGCTCAGGGACAGAGTGAACACCTGCTCTGGGCAAGGTCTCCTTGTCAGTTCTTCAAGTGACTCTCAATTTACCGTCATCCAGTGGCCCTCAGAGCAGGTGGTACACGGCCCCACCTGCAGAGGAGGATGCCAAGGCACAAAGTGCAATTGTTTGCTCGGGGGGTCATAGAAAGCAAGAGAGCTGGGACCTGAGCCCGGGCCTAACCTTTTTGGCACTCTCATCTTGCCCACTTGACTCTGGGCATTGTGAACATCAGTGAACTCTCAGACTTCCTGTGAAAGAAGGGTGTGTGGGCTAGCACCAAGTGAGCCGTGGAGCAGCATCAGCTCTTAGGCAGCAAGAGCCCTTGTGTGTGTGGGGATGTGGCAGGGCTGATGGGTGATGTGGAGAGGGGATTCTCCCCTGGCTTCCTACCTTCCCACGTGCAGATTCTGTAGCGGCTTTAGGCATTGATCTTTCTCTGTGAACCAGAGCTCCTCAGCAAGACAGAGGCCAGGGGAGAGTCCTATCAGAGGGGATACTCTCTGATGGATGTGAGCCTCTCAGTACCTCATTTTCCTGGATACAAAAAATACTTCATAGGCTATTCCCTACCTCTCGCCCAGGAGCTGAACAGTAGAGGAACCTCCTGACCTGCATATAGGCAGCATGGACTGGAAGGTCCTCCTGCCCTTTCCACCTTTCTTGGTTTAGTCTTGAGTCATTCGTTTTTCAGACAGTACAGATTGGCTCCTCCACTCTTTTCCCACCTCCCAAGACCACAGATTTTTGCAGCTGTGCCCAGCTTCACTTCACAGCTGGGTGGCCACCTCATGCCTCCCCAGACTCCACCTCCTCCTCTTCAGGGTGGCAGCCATGGTACTGCCCCTCAGATCCATCAGTAGGACCCTATGACATCACACGAAGAAGGCACTTTGTGGATGACAGAGGGCTTCCCTGGCTGGCAGTTTTCTGAATGCCATGCAGTGAAGAATCTCCTCCTTGCTGTGGCCTTCAGAGCCGGGGCTGGTGAGGAGAATCAAGCTCACCACTCCCACTGCCAGCGCTAAGGGTCCGGACTCTAACTGCTAGCTAGCAGCCAAGAACTGTGCTAGAAGCCCAGCCCCTCACAGGGCTGACAGCCCAAATGTCCACCAGGGAGGAGATATGGGTAACCAGGAGAGGGAGGTGAGCATCTGAAGGGGCTAGAAGAACTCGGAACCCAGCTATGACAGCCAGCTAGAAAGGTATCTCACATTGTCAGGGCTCCTGATCTTGTAAGAGAAGCTAGACATCCTGCCAAGTTTTTCCTCCTAGCACCCTGCTCCTCCCTCCCTCTTCTCCCCTTCTCCTCTTCTTTCCTGGTGTGTGTGTGCGTGCGTGCGTGCCTGTGTAGTGTGTGTGTGTGTGTGTGTGTGTGTGTGTATGTGTAGAGTGCCTTCCTCAACCTCTTCTCACTGAACCTGGAGCTCCCAACTGGCTTGCCAGCAAACCCTGTGGATTCTCCTTCTACCTTTCCAAGAGTTACAAGCCCATGGGGAGACCCAAACTGGGGCCTTCATGTTTGAATAACTAGCATTTCATCCACTAAGTCATCCTCTCGGCCAGTTAAAGGCAGCTTTTTCAGTGCACCTAATTTATCGGTAGTATGAAGATGGGGAGGGGAATGGTTAGGATCTGAGTTACGGTGTTGTCTTTGCTGTTGACCTTTGACAAGGACCATGACCCTGCTGTGGTGAGTGTTGGGACATGCCGAAGTGCTCCTGTTTTGAGCAAGGAATCGGTCCAGGGCTACGGAAGGTCTCAAAACGGTGTGTGTGTGTGTGTGTGTGTGTGTGTGTGTGTGTGTGTGTGTTCGTGTGTGTTCACACACACAGAGATAGATCATCCCCAGCTCTGTCAGCTGGCACCATCCTCCCATGTGCATTAGCACAAAACTGAAAGGCCACAGGCATCTAACGTATGACATTACACGTGACCATGGAGCCCTACACCTGTGTGTTGATGTCTCTGCATCTGGGCTTCCAAGGCCGCCTGCGCCTGCACGCTGAAGAGGCAGGAGGCACAGGGCACCCGCAGGGCCCTCCCGGGGAGCTGGAAAAACCCGGAATCTGTCCTGCTTCCAGGTCCCGGTTGTCCCCGCTGTTCTCAACCCTGCAAGCGGAGCGGTGGGGAGGAAATGGGAGGGAAGAGAGAAGCGCTGGCAGTGTGGCAGCTGCACTCTGGGCGCTGCGGGAGGGAGGAGGGCGGCGCACAGCCGCGGCCATTAGTCACCAGATGTCACCTTCTGCTGCCAAGGCGGCGGCTGACTCAGACAATGGCCTCGCGATGGAGGGGCGGGGCCCGGCCAAACCCAAAGCCTCGCCTCTGCTGACACCTACTGCCCTAGGCCACACTCCGAGGCTGCCCAATCCCGGGGCTCTTTATATGTGGCCCTTCCCTTGCCCCGCCTCAACACCACCTGCTCCACGTCCCCTTCCGTTGTCTGCAGAAACTGTCTCCTTTTTTCAGTAGTGATGCCGGCGTCACCTCCTGCGTTTCCTGCTTGCCTCCTTGCCCCGCCTCCAATTTCAGAAGCCTGTCTCTTGATGCACACTACTGTCTTGACTACAGAATGCGCTGTGTGTGGCATGGCAGGGACCCCCATTTTACTGCCCTGTAGAAAGTACTTGGTACCCAGAGCTGTGACCTCCAGTGCTGTAAGATGAGGCTTATCTTCACCATGGAACACTTGAAGTAAAAAAAAAAACAAAAAACCTTCTTTCCCCTTTCCTGGCGAGAAAGAGAGAGGGGAAGGGAAAGAGGGGAAGAGGGAGACTGGGAGGAGAGGAGGGAGGGGGCAACCTTGGGATGTAAAGTAAATAAACTGAAATGATTTTAAGAAAAAAGAAAGAAGGAAGGAAGGAAGGGAAGGAGAGAGGGAGGGAGGGAGGGAAGGAAGGAAGGAAGGAAGGAAGGGAAGGAGAGAGGGAGGGAGGGAGGGAAGGAAGGAAGGAAGGAAGGAAGGAAGGAAGGAAGGACAGGAAGGAAGGAAGGAAGGAAGGAAGGAAGGAAGGAAAGGAAGGAAGGAAGGAAGGAAGGAAGGAAGGAAGGAAGGAAAGGAAGGAAGGAAGGAGGGGAAGGAAGGAAGGAAAGAAGGGAAGGAAGGAAGGGAAAGAGGGAGGGAGGGAAGGAAGGAGGGAGCGGAAGGAAGGAAGGAAGGAAGGAAGGAAGGAAGGGAAGGAGGGAAAGAAGGAGAGAAGGAAGGAAGGGAAGGAGGGAGGGGAAGGAAGGAAGGAAGGAAGGAGGAAGGGGAAGGAAGGAGGGAAGGAAGGAAAAGAAAGGAAAGGAAAGAAAAAGAAAGGAAAGGAAAGGAAAATATTTTTATCACCCCAAAATTCAAGCAAGAAATAGCTGCATTTTCCCCTTTGACACAAATCTTCACCCTCAAAAAATAAAAAATAAATAAGAGGGGTCTTGCACCCTTGTAGTGGTGGCTAACATAGCGAGGACCTCTCATATTATTTCTAATATGCTCAGCGCTGAAGCGCTGGCGCTGAGCCACTAGCTTGTGGGATGAGGATGGAGTCCCAGGCACCTCCCTCCAAACGTCTATCTGAATCTAGAGGACCAGGAAGTAACCATGTTAAACTCTGCCAGCAAAGCATGCATCTGAGAGAGAGAGCGAGCTTTGGATTTTTGTTTTTATAAACCTTTCAAATTTCAAATTACCAACACTGTTCTTAGCTCAGATGCTTTAAAAAAGCAAGCACCAGACAGGAAGCCTCGGCTCCTCCCCATGTTCGTATGCAGAGCTGACCTGCCCATATTTGCAGCATTCAGAGAAGAAACTGGGCATGGTAGCATGCTGGTGTCAGGGACAGACAGTCAGAATCACTTCGTTTGGAGTACCAGTTTGTCTCATGACCTCAGCCAAGCCCCTGGGTTACATGGGAACAGCGTTGGAATGACCTTGAAGGTCTCCTGGAGGTGGATGGGTTCCTACCACTTAGCCCTTACTGCACTTGTCCTGTGCTGTATACAAGTTCAAGTACACACACTGGACCTCAAGCAAGAGAAGGCTGAGCAAGGGTCACCGAAAAGCAAGCCACCTGTGGCCGATAGCTATGAGGTGGACCCCCAGCTCCACCCTTGTCTGGCTTGTGACCCTCCAGGAAAATAAGGCATCCTTTTGAGTCTCTACTGCTCCCATTAGAAACAATGTATCAGTTACCTGCTTTCTCCCGTGCTGGCGGGCCTTGCCCAGGAAGGCACATAACACTACACCTGACACAGGACAAACCAAAGGCGATGTGTCATTGCAGCGGTTGTGATGTGAGCTCTCTATTATAGGAAAGCAGAGTGTCGCCTTGGGTCCTGAGGCCCTCGGACTCTCAGCTCTACACCCAGGACAGATGAGAAGTGATGGCCATGTAGTCAGGGATCACTGCTTGGAGGAAGAAACCTTGTCTCTTCATGGAGCCACGGGCCTCCCGGGGTCAGGGAAATAGCTGAAGTGGGAAGGAGGAATGTCTTTGGATCTATGTTGTCCCTTGGGAACAAGAACCCTCAGTGATAGGGACAGGGAGATCCCTTGTTTCTGTGCCATCCAAGATTAGACCAGTTGAACTCTTGCTGATTTAAACATCCTTACAGGAAGTACAATACTCTTTATTACAAAGGTCATTTTTTTCCTGGTAGAAAATACAAATGAGTCAAAAGGTGACAAGTGACACCACGCCCTGTCCTCCAAGCTTCCAAATATACCCAGCAAAGTTCCACTCAGGTCCAGCAAGTTCCATGTCTTCCTTCATGTTTTGCTTTTCTGGTAACAACTGTGAACCTGGGATTCTTCACTGCTCAGGGCTGAGACACCTCCACTTGGAAACTGAGCCCTACAGCTTGAGATGTTCAAAGACTTCCCCTCTGTTCACCTGCTCCATGCCACTCTTCTCATACATTTCATAGAATCTGAGCATTCTCATAGACAGATAGATAGATAGATAGATAGATAGATAGATAGATAGATAGATAGTCAGGTACAGCTGCCAGATGAGATGAAACATACTTATAATGCCAGAAACAAGAGAATTGCTGAGTTTGAGACCAGCCTGGGCTGCATAATAAGACCTTGTAGCTTGAGACCTTAACTCAAAAATATTTTTCAAAGCCAAGTTGTTCATAAGTTTTATATATAAATATATACACGTAACATGTTAATATTTATATATACTACAAAATATCAGGGGCAGTACTAGGGATTGAGCCTTGGGCCTACATACACGAAGCAAGTGTTCTGCCAAGTTTCACCCCTAGCTCTTGGTGTTGTTGTAATGTTTCCTTTTGGTGGAGACAGGGTATCCCTAAGTTGTCTAGGCTAGTCTCAAACTTGCCATCAGCCTTCCACAGCCTCTGCAGTATCTGGGACTACAGGTATGAGCCACCATTCCTTGCATGAAGTTCTGTTAGGTTTCAATTTTAAAGCCTGTTTTCTGTGCAATGGGGTCAGTGAAACGACATGTGTCCTGACCCTAAAATTATTTCTGGAACCTGAATTTGAGTTCTGAAAATAAGGCCAAAGATCTCTGTGATCTAAGACACTCAACCCAAGAATTAATAATTCAAGTTTGTATGTCCAGAAAAATAGGTCAAGATACAATCACCTGGGACCAAGTTCCCTGACATATTGTATGACCATGCACAGACAGAGCTGACCCTGGTGTATAGTTGTAGTCTATGTATCCCAGACCTGCATCATGCCAGCAGCCAGGAAATCAAGGTGGCTTGGACCTGTCCTTGTCCATGGAGCTGTTGTTCATCTATAAAATGTCTATGCCAGCTTGGTCCATCAGAACCTAACTGTGGTCATATGTCCCAATGTCATAGCACACTTCTTCTGTCCTCTCAGTTATTCTCCCCAGAATAGGAAGGTGTGACTGGGACTGTCTGGAAAGGTCAAGGACTCTTGGATGTACATACCACCAGCAGGCCCAGGAACCTCATGGAACAGGCTCAAAGAGTGGAAGGCACAATCAAAGACAACAAGGAGAAGTGAGTGTTAAGATGCATAACAAATGCTACAGGATGCACAACCAGGGTCTGTTGTCTGCTGGCCTCAGCCCTCCCAAGGTTCCCAGGGTCAAGGACCCGGAGCAAAGATGCTCCCTGATGGGGTTTCTTTTCAGAGCAGCCTCTGTCCTCCCTTCCCAATGCTGATGGCCTGCTAGGTACCTCTGCCACTGAAGCCAGGGACTGCTTAGGAGAAGAATGGTGGCTCTCAGAGAATGGTGGTGCTTTCTGGATCTGCAGGAGAACCAACCTCTTCTCTTTAGATTTTCTTTTTTAAAAAGAAATTTTAAAGAACATTAAAAGAACATTTTGCAAAAGTAATTCATATGAAATAATACAGAGAATAGGAATTTTTAAATTGCTTTGTATCTCATCACTGAAAACAAAGAAATTACTCTGTGTTTGTTTTCTCGGCTTTCTCACATGTGCCTTGTACACTTATTTTGATGCTTGTATAGTATTCTACCCCATGGAAAGATGCCTGTTGAATGAACCACCCAGCTACCATCTGAAGTAACAGATATTTTAAGTGCCAATTAAGGCTTGTCTACCTCCCAAGTGCTTCTGAGAACGCAGACATAAGACCCAGAGCTAAAAAAATATAGAGAGCTAGAGGGTGGGGTCGTTTTATCACTTTCTCCTGTGCTCTCCCACAGCTCAGCTAGTCTCTGGGAGAGGCTTATTGGTGATAAAGAAATCATGGTGGAGGGAGAGGAGCTCTGGGTCTTTCCACTGCCATCCCAGAGCCCCACACTATTGTCATATTGGGATGGTTTAAATATGTCCCCCAAAGGGCAGATGTGAGAACTAAGTCTTATGTGTTGATGGTGTTGGGAGGTGGGATCTCGGGGAGATAGTAAGCACTAGGCCAGGTCACAAGGGTGGGGTCCCATAATGGCATTAGTGTTATCTTAGTAAGGAGAAGAGATACTCTACCTAGCTACAGGCTCTGCCTGGCCATGTCTAGCATGTTGGGATACATCAGGAAGCCCTGACTAGAGGCAGATCAAAAGCCAGCCCCATGCCCTTGGAAGAATGCCCATGGGTCAAATACCTTCCTGTTCTTTATGAGGTGCATAGTCTAAGTGTTTGTAATGCCACCACAAAACAGACTAAAGCACATATAAAGCACATTGGTCACAGGATCCATTTCACTTGGCTCCATGAGAGGAGTTGTCTTAGTTAAGGCTTAATTGCTGAGGTAAAACACCATGGCCAACAGCAAGCTGAGGAGGAAAGCGTTTATTTCATTTCACAATTCCCAGGCCACACCCTGTCACTGAGGGAAGTTGATTTGGGAACTCAAGGCAGGAACCTGGAGGCAAGAACTGAGGCAGAGGCCATGGGTACTTACTGGCTTATCACAATGCTACTTTCTTACACCGAGCAGGACCCCATGCCTGAGGATGGTACCTCCCACGTTGAGGTAGGCTCTTCCACATCAATTACCAATCATGAAAAAAAAAAAAATCCAGTCTTGCCTACAGGCTGATCCTATAGACTCAGAGGCATTTTCCAGGTCAAGATTCCTTCTTCCCAGATGACCCTAGCTTGTATCAAGTTGACATAAAAACTAGTCAGCTCAAGAGTCCAGATATGAACCCCAAGGAAACACCAGAGAAAGAGAAACTGCAGCCATCAACAGCTTTCCAGTTGCAACAAGGAGAACCCATGGCAAGGAGGCTGAAGCAGGGGACAGATGCCGAAGGGTCTCTATCTGGTGTGGGCTCCCACCAGGATGCTTCAAGCGCTGATGTCCAGGTTACTCCTCTTGGAGCCCTCGTGTCTCAGGAGAGACTTGGAGATGTGCTTTTCCTGTTCAGGAGGCTGGTGTGAGGGTGTTCACTCAAGGGTGGTTTCTTCAACGCTCCTTCCTTGAGTGCTTCCATTCCCTTTTGGCCCCAAAATCATCACCCATGAGTGTACTGAGACCCACAAGTATGCTAAGCCCCCAGGAGGCTGGGAAGAGAAAGCACCGCAGGTTAAAGAACAGTGCTGCGAACCTAGGAGCCTGTGATTACAGGTATGCGTGCTGCCGTGAAAAGTCTGCAATGTCCTGGTGAGGAGGGCGAGACAGGGCTGACCAGGAAGGAGTTCTGAGCAATAGCCGCTCTCGCGAGAGGTAAGGACCGTGAGAAGAAAAGCTGGGGTGCGTCACACTCCAGGACATGTGCTTGGAGGTCAGAGGACTCGGTTTGGGTATTTCCCCGCCTCTCATGGGCTCTGCCAATCAAACTCAGGTTGTCAGCCTCGACGACAGGCATCTATATCTACTGAGCCACCTCAGTGGCTCTGTGTTTTAAATTTCTAAATAAACATATCAGGCTGTCAGATGTAAGTCAGTTGAATGCTTGCCCAGTGTACGGGCTGGTTTTTGTGTATCAGCTTGACACAAGCTAGAGAAAGGAAGGAGCCCCAGTTGAGGAAATGCCTCCATGAGATCAAGTTGAAGCGCACTTTCTCAGAGATCAATGGGAGAGGACCTAGCCTAAAAGACAATCCATGTCCAGAGTACATTTGATGTTTTTCCAAGTATGTTTGATCCAGAATCGGTTGACCTTGCATTTGAAACCACAGACAAGGAAGGAACACCTGATTATGTTAAAGAGGAGTCCTAAGGGCATATTCTGCACCAACAGAGGAGGATGGAAGTGATGAGGCCAATTAAGATATTCATGGAACAGCCCACGTGAGAAACAAGCTTAGCTTAAGCTGAGAAGGGGGCTATGAGGAAAGAATCTGTCTCTGTGGCGTGGAAAAAAATTCCCTCGGGTCTCTGACCCACGCTGCAGGGGCAAGGCTCTTAGACCAAAGTGGAGGCTCTTAGTCTCCTTTTCCTGAATGGAGAAAGCTCAGCTGGGCTGCAGGCCGGGTGTGGAAAGAGAAAATGAAGCCATTTAAATGCCCTCGGTGTAGCCCTCCACTCAGAGCAGTGATCGAAGCAAGGTTCCTACAAGATCAAATGCTAACTTCCAGGCTGCTTCCAGCTTCCAGAGCTCGGGGAGACCCGCGTCAGGAACTGCCTTCCAGTGGGAAGTACAGAGAAATAATGGCTAATATTTCATCGGATGGCAGGAAGATTATCCCCAGCTTCTAGAAACAGATTAAAAATGAGACTGAGGCTCAGAAGAGAGAACAGCTCTGATTCTCATTAGCAATTGCAAATGAGAGGACCAAACCACACTGCTGTGAGGCCCATGTGTGCCTGTAAAAGACAGCACTTGTTTCAGAGCCACCAAGTGGCTGTCAGAAGCCTGGCCCCAGGGCAAGACCCCTGGGGCTCACTGGGCATCCCCAAGCAGATCTGTAGCCAGAACCGGAGCTCAGCTTCTGCGTGCATTCAAGGAAGGAGGCTAAGGAGCATCTCCATGCAGACCTGGGCATGAGTGACCCTCAGCTTTCAGCACTTTCTGCAGAACATGGAAGCTCCTGCCAACTCAAGAGTAGATTCACCAACATGGGAGGGGTGGTAGATGGGATTTAAAGTCTTGGTCTTTCTGAGGCCTACTCTCTTAAGACCTGACCACCTACATCCAGGCTCTGTCCCAAGCCACGATGGCTACCATAAGCAGCAGGCACCACTGTAAGCCATTTATGGGTATGTGTTTATTTAATCCTCACCATAGCCCCAAGAAACAGGTGCTCCCCCATATGCCCATTTTATAGAGGAAGAAAGTAAGCCACGAGGAGGTAGATTAAGCTAGCCAAGTGAACCCATCCCCAAGAGAATAAACCTGTTTGACTTATTAACCTATGATCTTACCCTCAGCCAGTCCTGCCTCTTAAGACCCATGGGTCTCCAAAGGTCTGTCCTTTCTTGGACATGTACCCAGCTGTGAGTGACCTTAGGGTTTGCACAGTGAACTCAGGAAAGAACCAGGGCTCCCAAATCCCCACAGACCTGGGTGCAAATCCTGTTTCTACCACTTTAGTCCACACAGTCCTGAGCAATTTTTGGCTTACATGGATATTTTTCAATTGTTTGTGTTCTAGCATAGACCTGTGCAGAGAAAGAAAGATGGCTGAGGAGAAGAGCCCAGGCTCTGCAGAGGGCCAGATGCTCTCCCTCTAGCTTCATGTCTGGCCACCTGCTAAGGGGACCCTCAAGCTCCCTGAAATACTGTTCCCCTCATGGGCTTTGGTCTTTGTCTCCCAGCCTCAGGATTGGAAGCCCTCCATCATTCTATACCTTGAGTGCTCCTCTCTGAACATCCAAGGCTCTCAGGAACCACCATCCATCCCGTTACCATCCACAAATGCAGGACACCATGGCACCTGGTATTTGAGGTGTTGCTTCTTCTGCTGTCACTAAAGGTAGGGGTTGACCACGGTCAAGTTTTTCAGCTTGTATTCAAAGCACTCCCTTCCCCAGCATGCTTTGGAGAAGCCTGTGACCTCATTTCTGTAAACTTCTCCCATCCATTATCCTTACAGACACACAAGACCTTTGTCCAAATCCACTTCCCAACCCCCACCCAGGGGCGAGGAGTTAGGGGTCCATTCCGAAATACAAGGATATTCTTGCTAAATGCCCTGGGGACAGTCCCTGAAAGGGAGTCCTGAGGCCAGGCAGAGGGGTCAAGTTACTAGAGAGATAATCTGATTTTATCCAGTCAGTGTGTGGGGGGGGAGGAGAAATAAACCAACCAGGATGCTGAAGCCCAAGGAGGGGACAGAGTACAGACGAAGGCAAAAGTCCTTTTCCCTTCTCATTCCACCACTCATCTGAATCTCCAAGCTAGGCGTCCCTACAGAAACTACTGTACCTCTCAGCAGGCCAGTGTCCTATTCTAAACCAGGCCTGCCTCTGGCCCTATTCCTCTAGGTCGTCCAAGGGATCCCATGTGAAGCTCAAGGGTGGAGCAAGCCCCAAGCTTGCTGCGCAGTCTAAAAGCGGCTTCTCCTCAGCCCTCTCCATGCATCAAACACAGCCAAGTGGCCCCGCTGCTCTCTGGGGGCTGATGAGCAACCCCCCAGCCCGGCAGCCAGCAGCTGGCCTGTCAACCTGAGAGGGAATCTGCCCCCAGGGAGGCTCCTAATTTAATCAGCTTCACAAATCAGCTCGATGGGCTTAATTGATCTTTTTCACTCCTAATATTGTCGCTGTCACTGTCTGAGTTGTGTCTTCCCCAGCACCCCTGTGCATCATGCTCAGCTCAGCCAGCCAGAGGGGGTGGGGAAAATGCGCTACATGAGCCTGTGGCCCAGAGACACCCTCAAGGGAAATGAACAAGAAACTGAGAAGGGCAAACAAAGCCAGGGATGACAGGACCTTCATAGAGACCCAGACTCCCATGGGTCCCGTGCCTGGAGCCTCGGCGAGGCACTAGAGGGCTTGCTTGAGCCTCAGCATTCTCATCTGTGAAGATCACAGTACAATGCCCCTCAGGATTTATATTCTCCATGTGTTTGCTCAATGTCTAGTGTGTTCTGGGCATGGTGCTAGGGGGACATAAGGAGTGATGGTAAGCAAACGTGAACCTGCCCTAACACCTGTGGGGCTGATGGATGTCCTTTCCTGGTGATGCCCTCTGTGGGGCACACTGTCTCCACTGATGTTGACACTCTTAGCAGGCTGTGTGCCCAAGAGGATGGCCCCGTGCTGGGGGAGAATGGGAAGTGGAGAGGAAGGACTTCCTGCTGCGGTAGTGCTCACCTAGAGATGGAAGAGAAAGTGAAATCCCTTCCCAGACAAAGCCCTGTGCCTCTCTCTCTCTGAAGGCTGGAAGGCTCCAAGCTGACCAGTTTAGATAGAGCTTGAGAGTCCAGAGTACAGGCCAGACAAGGTCAGGCCAGAAACTCCTAGACCACTGAACTCCTACATTGTCAAAGACACCCTACAATGAGAATGGCATTGATGTCTCCCATGAAACACACATGTGTTTTTTTTTTTACCTGCATGTAACTAATTTAAAAGATTGATGAGACAGAGTCACACTTCCTACATTAAGTGTGACCACACCTCTCTCTCTCTGTCTCTGTCTCTCTCTCTCTCTCACTCACTCACACACACACACACAGATTGAGAGAGAGAGAGAGAGAAAGAGACCAGTCTGTTCTCTTTGATTTAAGACAATTCAGGTCATGAGCCACAACATTGATTTCCAGACCCTGGTGAGTGGGGGTGGCAGGTGAAGGGATGGTATATTGTTTTTTTTCTGGTTTTGCAGACACCATTTGGAAATCCTGATTTACCCCAGGAGCCATGGGAAGCCAAGTTCTGTTTTCTAGGGTGATCTAATGACACTTTTTAGTTGACAGTGTCACGTGACTGCTTTGTGGGACTCGTTTGGAGAACAGGCATACAGGTGAGGAGGCTGCAAGAGCAAGGCTGGAGATGGAGGTCATTTGGATTGACAGTTCTGTAGAGTAAATGGAGTATTAGAGATCTCAGGTTCTAAAATCTGAAATACAAAATAGTCCACAATCAAAACCTTTGGAGCACCCATATGATGCTATGAGTGAAAAAGAACATGACCTCTCCTGGAAGGCATCACTACAAACAGAGGCAGACTAACAGACCTATGAAATTGACCCCATGCTACATACAGAGACTATGCAAAACAGTGATTTTTATGTTTATATTTGATTCTGATCCCCAGAATGTCTTATTACATGTATGCAAATATTCCAGAATGGGGGTAGGGGTCTGAGTTCCAAAATATTTCTGGTCCCAAGCATTTTAGATAAAGGATATTGAATCTGGAAGAGGAGTGGAAAATACACCAATTAAAAACATGTTTTAGCCCGTGTGATGGCTCATACCTATAGTCCTGGAACCGGGGAACGCCTGGTCCTCGAGTGTGGGTGGTTCTCAGTTTACCAACAAAAGCTCACCTTATTGATAAATGCTCTCTCATTTACAGGTGATCACCTGAGACCCAGACTAGACTAGTGGAGGTTTATATGTAAAGAGGTGACAGTCACATACAAACGTTAACCTCGACCTGTTGCTTAAGCTGAGTTCCTATCTGGATGGCGGCATATGACTGCTGCTGTGTTCTGTGCTGTCCTGGTAAGTGCAGTAAGCGCTGAACATACACCATTCCCCTTTTCATCACTTAGCCTCCAGAAGCCTCTGTGGGGCAGAGCAGACAGGCTGCACAGGCAATGGCACCACGGAGCAGGCTGTATCTTTGATACGTCTGATTCTAGAGGGCAGAGGAAGATGGGCTGGCGCCTGCACAGCAAAAAGGATACGTTCCCCACTGGCAGTAAAGCCACAGATGCCTCATGTTCTGGGCCAGAAGCTTAAATGAGGCCAAAGACAGAGAAGTTCCTGCCTCCGGTTGTGACAGAAAGTTATGTATCTAGACTTCGCTTAGTCATGTATGCCCTAAGGCATTATCTAATAAGGACCTGGGTGTTGAGGTAAGCCCCTGTTAACAGACGGAACCATTTGGGACAGCAGAGGTCTGGAGGCACTCAGAACAAAACTAACCAGTTTTAGGTTCAGAACTTCTGTGCTGTATTCAGAGTGAAGGTGTGAAAGAAATTTACCGTGTCACCTGGTCACTAGCAAGACTCCTCAGGTATCAACAGGGCCATCCTACTCCCCATCATCAGTCATTGATTCTCCAAATTGTGGCTATTAACTGTGTCAGTTGGGCTGGGAACATAGCTCTGTGAGTAAAGTGTTTGGCACACAAGCATGAAAACCCACGTTCAAGCTCCAAAAGCCACATAAAAAAGCCAGGAATGGTAGCATATGCAGTAATTCCAGAGCTGGGAAGGCAGGGAGAGAAGAGCTCCTGGGGCTTGCTGGCCAGCCAGCCTCGCTGAATCAGCAAGTTCTAGGACAGTGAGAGACCCTGCTTCAAAAACAAGGTGGACAGTTCCTCCAGAACCATACCTGAGGTTGACCTCTGGCCCCTGCCCCCATGTTCATGCACCCACACATACCCAAAACATACACACAACAAAAACATATGTCAGTGATGACATGAGTCAATTCCTCATTGCCAATCCCCATTTACAAATGTTTTGATGACAGATCAAGATCACAATAGATGGTTCTCAATTGCTTACATTTCACAAAGTGAATGTTTTGGACCCCAGAAATACTTTGTAATAAAACTCTTTTTCTTTACAAAAAGATTGTGACTTCATGGGGCTTAGAATACTGCAGCCAGTGGTGAGTAGAGAGTGGCCACTCTCGCTCACTCATCTTTGCTCCTATTCCAAAGCTGTAAGTCTACCTTCTCTAGGGAATGAAGACGGGATATATCAAAAATCTCTGAGAGGACTCAGTGGAACAAAAGCGAGCCACAAGCTGGATGCTGAATCTACAGATTTATACAATGGCAGCCAGAAAACAGTCTAACCTGGAAACCCTAGGGAGCCTCCAAGTTTTGTGAAGCCCCCTTGTCGTAGTTTCACTAACTTGACACAAACCTAGACACACTTGGGAAGAGGGAATCTCAACTGAGGAGTTGCCTCCAATGGATTGGCGTGTGTATGTGTCCAAGGGGCATATTCTTGGTTAGTGATTGATATAGGAGGGCCCAGCTCTCTGTGGGAAGAGCCATTCCTGTACGGTTTGTCCTAGGTTGCTTAAGAAAGGTAGCTGAGCCATGAGAGCAAGCCAATAAGTGTAGTGACGACTTTGGAATTTTTGGTTCTTTAAAACCACTGCAGTATTATAAGAACACGTTTTTGTTTTAATCTGCTTCGGAGCAGCTGACTGTGATTCTCCTCATGCTCTACCAGAGGCGTGGTTTTGCCAGCTGCGGATTGTTTCTGCAATTGTGCGACATTTGGAATTCCAGGGACTTTTCAGAGGGTAAATAAATGCTAGGGCCACAATAGCGGGTGGTTGGTTGGTTTTTGTTTGCTGTTGGTTGTGGTTTATTAAATAGTCGTGCACAAGGAAGAAAAAACAAGAAGCAATTAGATATCCTGAAGAGCAAACTTGCCCCAAGGTACTCAATGACCCCAATCAGCAGGAAGTTGTCTAAAGATAACATTACCCCCTTTCCAGCCCTGACTTTATTCAGGGATCTCTTTCCTTTCCTCTCTATCATTTTTTCTCTCTTATCTAGTATTACGGTGCTGAAAGGGTGGAAGAAAAGGGGTGGAGAAGGGTTGAAAAAGGAAGAATCCACAAAGTAGCTAATGACAGCTACAAATAAACAGGGTTCCTCTACGGTTTCTGGTCCAAGATCTTGCCACAGCTTCTCTCAGTGATTGACTGTAAGTTAAATATTCTCCCACCACCAATTTGTCTATTACAGAGGCAGAAAGCAAACTAGAATTCCTCCTGTCCTCCATCTCACTGTGTTAGAAGATGCCAGGCATTTACAAAGAGCAGAGTAGTTCAAGCAGAAAATATGTTCAATATTTTCCAGAACAGGAGTCTGAAATCAACCAAGGATGGCTTCCCAGAGGGGACAACCATTACACAAGGGTTCTGTAGGATAGATAGGAGTTCATCAGACAGATAAAGGAAGAAAGAACACTGCAGATGGAGAAGCTTGTGAAAGGTTCAAAGAGTTCATGTGGTACTCTATGTACCAACATGACCCTCGGCTCAGGAATATGTGAGCTAAGGTGCGGAGGGAAACTGAGGGTGATGAAACACAGGTGAAAGGGTAGACAGGGCTGAGATTGCCAAGGGCCACAGTAAAAAAGGCAGGGAGACCCGGGTTCATGTCATTTGAGGAAGCTTGTAGTGCCCTGTAGATACTCCTCAGCTTGAAGATGGAAGGCTTTGGGTTAGACAGGAATGAGGTCATATCCACTAGAAGCTTTTCCTGTGTTGTGAAGTATGTTTTATCTCCACTCCAGGGCTTGGGCTCAGAGAATATAGAAAGCTAATGAGTGCAGTGCAGAGAAGAGGATGCAGATCACAAGGGCCTAAGAATGGAACGATCCATCTGGAGTGGAAGTGAGTTCCCTGAACTCAGAAGTATGTTTAGCAGAGTGGCTGCCAGAGAGTCACATGGCAGGTGAATTTCGGAGTTGTCTTCCAGCCTAGAAAGTCTCCCTTGCTATTCTGTCTTGTGTTAGAATGGATTTGAGAAGTTGCCTCTGGGGTGGGGGGTGGGGGATAGTAATCAAAATGTAAATACCACGGGAATAATAGGTTTGGCCTAATTATCAGCGATTACTCAGTTTGTCATTATTTCTGTACAATATATCCCAAAGTTCCGGAAAACAAATCAAAGAAACTACCACGGCCGATGCCATTAATAGAAGCAAAACACTTCAAGACGAGAATTTAATTTACTGGGTGAGTTCTTGAGGCACGTTTTTGTTGATGAATATTTATAAAAGTGGGTTAGGCCGGACCTGGTAATGATTGCGAAATATTTTAATGCTGTCCCCCTCATTAATTTACCTTTAATGAATGACTTGATGAAACGTAGCTGTTTATAAGTAATGATTTTATTAATAGCTATAGCATATGCAAGCATTTTGCTCACGTTTGAATGGCACCTGAATAAAATGATGCCTTAAATTACTAAGTAGAGTAAGGTATATTTGTTGAAATGTGCCAAGCCCCTCTCTCTTCATAGTCAGGCTCCAGGGACAGCGATGATATAAAGAGGCTTGGGTAACTGGGTTCTTCAGTTTCTGCATCTTCCTCAAAACTGGCCTCAGTGAAAGCCTGTACACAAAACTTGTAAACAAAGAACTGCAAGAAGATGCCCTCTCTGGCAAGCCCCACCCCACTCTTCTCCATCTTTAAGAAATGCTTCATTCTTCCCTTGGGAGCAGAGGCCCAGCCAAGGTGTGTCCTAAAATGAAGGCAAGTGTGTGCAGGGCCAGGCCAAGGGAAGGGCAGGTGGAGGTGGCTTTGTTGGGAGCGGAGTCATGTAAGTGAAAGGCCCCATCTAGTGAGAAACAGGAACCTATGGAGACTCTGCCCTTGGGTTTCTTTCTGCTTACCCCACTCTTTGGTCCTCACAGTCCCTGTTGTCTAAAGGGTATCATGCCAACTTAAGCTTTGTTTAAACTGGGTTGAGAAAACAAGGAAGCCCCCTCCTGTTTAAGATGGCTTCTCTTTGGCTGGCGTTGGGCCTGTGGGGTCACGTGGGAAGGGAAAGCTATTTGTCATGCGAGCCGGACATGTTCAGTCCCCGGATTTCTCATGAAGGTGAAAGGAGAGAACCGACTCCATTGGCCCTCTGCATGTGTACGTCCCCACCACACAATTAAATGAATGACTATCACAACTTTAAAATGGATCCCTTCGACTATCCCTCGGCTGCAGCTGCTCCCTCCTGGGTATTTCTGAATGTGTCTGTCTCATGAGTTTGCTTGTTATTTGTGGAGTGCAAGAACCATGCTGCTTACATTCACTACAGCTGGCAGAGAGACAGGAGGGAGAGAAGGAGGGAGGCAAGGAAGAAGGGAGGGAAAGCCGAGAGGGAGAAAGACTAATTGAATGAGGTTTGAAACTCAGAGCCAAACAGGCCACTAGTTGGGATCAAGGTCATTGGTCCTCTGAGCAGCTATGACCCCTGCTGTCACCCTCTGCCTTGCCCAGGCCATTATGTCACCCCTGACTTAGGTCTCTTCTCTCCTTCCCCTGGTTATTCATTTCCTTCTGTCACCTTGTGGGCCATCGCTAGGTAAGCAACGTGCTTGGGTAACACCATAAACAATCTCTCTCAACTATAACACATGGCCTCCCTATGCTTCTCAATCTTTGGGCTCCTTGGACTCCTCCTATATATATGAGTGTGAGTGTGTGTGTGTGTGTGTGTGTGTGTGTGTGCTTTCTGAAAGGAAGCAGACTCCTTAGAACCGAATGCTGGCTGGAACCTCCAGAGGCAGAAAACAGCTGAGCTGAGTCTTCAGTACAAGGGGCCTCTGGACACAGCTGGATGAGTCAGCCACTCAGCAGGTCACTCCTCCCAGAGACATCCCACTGCTTCATGTACAATCCACATGAATGCATTGTGCGTGGTAAAATGTTTGACTCAAGGACATGTGAATGGGTGACACTGGGATATGGAGGACCAGATGAATAAGCAGCTCCTAGGTTCAACACAGAGGGCCGAGCAGATCTGGGTCCAAACGTCTACAATTACACTTCTGAACCAGGTAGCCATGAACCAGCCTTTTCCATGTTCTGTGCCCATTTCCTAATATGGGAAGTGGGCCTGACTATCCCACACACCACGGTAGAGGGGGGGTCTAGCTTGTGTCACTGCAAGGAACACCTGAAGAGAAGGCTCCAGCCCTCCAAAGGACAGGGCGACAAGAAGAGGCCTGGTCCTGGGCTCAGCCCTGAAGAGGAAGGAAAGGTAGGACAAGAGATGGTGATGGCATCCCCAGACCAGGTGCTCTAGTTCCATTATCATGTCCGGCTGGGGGCTGATACCACCTACCCTTAGGATAAGAGCCTGGACGGGAAGCCTGGCTACCTGTGTCTACCCTGCCATCCTCGTCTCTGTGTTGTCCCCCACCTCCATGGAAAGATTTATGGAAAGATTAAGGGTCCTTTTTTTTCAATATCTATTAATATTCATGGCGGTCTTCACAGCCATCTGCTTTTAACGATTTTGTTTGCAAAGACCTGAGATTAAAATATGGCCTGCCGGTGCTCTGAAGCATCTGAACCAGGGGCGATAAAACAAAGGCCCGTTCAAGAGCTGCGAGCTGGCCTGTCACTCCACCTGCAGCCTGGAGACTAATGACTGCAGGGAGGGAGGGGCAGCCAGGACGCTCCAGACCTGGCTGAGATCAGACCAGAGCCGCAGCTCCTCTGCTTCCCTCAGGCTCAACAGGGTTAATTGAGGAGGGAGAGGAGCAGCCCCTGTTCTTTCTCCACAACTTGCTTGGAGGTGGGGGTAGGAGGATTGTCCCTAGGGTAAAGGGGGCTCAGCCAGGACTGGAGGAAGATGTTGGTGGCAGCCCTGGCAACACAAGGCTCTGAAATTCTGGGATCAGCACCCTGGAGAGATGCCTGCCCAGGGGCCCAGACAAGGTGGGAGACAAACCCCTTCTACATAGTATGCCCATCCAAGAGACCCAAAGTCTTTTGGATGATACAGTCCAAAGCCAGACTTCCTTGTCTCAACTTCTTTTTGTAGGCAGTGACCTCTGTTCTGCTCTGCCTGTGACAGAAGCCCTTCTTGTCACCAGTATCCAAGGGGTTGGGGGCGGGCATGCCATGGATCACAATAGTGCTTCCTTTCATTGGGCACAAGGGAGGGGCAAGCTGTGAGACAGTGCTGACCATTCCCTGCACAACCAAAGGGGTCACCACTCCTAGGCTCTGCAGTGGTTCAGAGCAGCTCAGGCTTTTGTTTCTGTGTGGAGGAGGGTCCTAAGAGGCCCTGAGCTGCATGGCTGAAGATGCCTCCTCCGGGGAAGGTGAAAAACAGCAGAATTCTAGTCCCTGCTCCTGGGACCAGCACCTGCGTTCTCAACAGAGCCAATGTCTGATTCCTGATGTAGGCACCTAGATTAAGGCAGTCAGTGTCCATTGGTCTGCCCTGCCTCTTTCTTTTAGCAACCAGGCATCTTAGTGCCTACCCGAGATTTTCCATATTTGGAGTTCTAATCTTGGAATAGGCAAGGCTACCAGCTTCATTTCTGATCCCAAAACCATACCCTGGGCCACCTGGCCCAGCCACTCTCTGGCCTATGAGTCACCTCCAGTACCCACACCTGCCCTTCACTGCCCTCCTCCAGGCCAACAGCACAGCTTCTACAGGGAACCCCTGTGCTGCCGCAGAATGAAACCCAGTGCCCTTCCCCTTCAAATCGGGTCACACCTAATCACCTGGCACTTCTCCTGCCCCTCCTGGGATATGCAGACAGCCACCCCACCCCACCCCACCCACCCCTGATATGTGCCTGCAGCCAAGCTTTTGCAAGTGTCATTCTCTCATCCCACAACATGTGTTCCTTCACCTTTACCCATCGAGGCCCCCAAATCGAGGACCGTCTCCTCCATGAAGCCTTCCAGTGAGTGCCAGGCTGATGCCATCGGCAGAATCAGCCGCAACAAGTGCTTCTCAACAACAGCGGCATCCGAGGAGTGGTGAAGCAGCACAGAGAGTGAGTGATTTGCCCAACGGCACAAGGTTGAAGTGTGATACCACCACATGCTAACCGGACGAATCTGGCCCCAGAGCCTATACTCTGCCTCACTCCCTTCCCCACTTGTGCTGCCCATAGCCCACACCATAACCATCACTGCCGTATCAAGGTTGATGATGGAGAGCAGACTGCTGTCTGCGATTCTTCTCTGGCAGCCTGGAAGTGGTCCGCTGTGTATCTGCATCCCCAGCATACGGCCAGCCCCTAAAGGTCCTGGGAGGGATTGCTGAAGGATGCCGACAGGAAAAGAACGTGTGACTGTGTAAGGGGCTGTGTGAGCTGCTTCTGAGTGTAACTGCAGGCTGTGAAGGGTTCATGTAAGCCAGTGTGTGTGTGTTAGTGTATGTACTCGTGTGCACACGTCCTCAGTCTCCTGAGCCTCAGCCAGCTCTCAGCCGCATGAATAGTTAAACTCCTTAACCAGTGCCGCTTTGTCACTGATATTTTTACAAAGTTGTCACAGAGAAATATCATTTTTCTTCCTCCTTTATTTCATTTTCTTTGGGATATAGTAATTAACAAAAGCCGTTAGATGCCAGCAAAACTGTTTCTTTTGAAGTTTTTACATGGCTGTCATCCGGGAGATAAAGGCAGATTATTCAATCTTGACATTCTAATTGTGGATGCCAGATAAAAGCCTGGATTAGACACTTCACAGCCCTGCTCAGGGGAGGGGGAGATGGGCAGAAGAGAGGCCACGTGGGACAGAAGGCGGCTCCACC
This sequence comes from Meriones unguiculatus, assembly GCF_030254825.1. NCBI lineage: Eukaryota > Metazoa > Chordata > Mammalia > Rodentia > Muridae > Meriones > Meriones unguiculatus. The sequence continues at coordinate 2,819,570 of NC_083357.1, read as the reverse complement.
CAGAAGGTCACGGACCCTGACCACACAGCTTGGCTTCGCATTTGGAGTCAGACGTCTCCAAATCGCTCAGTGTTAGAGGAAAGGAAGGGGACAACCCAGATTCCAAAGCCTGGTTTCACTCCTCCAGGTGGCCTCCCCCACAGCAGCCCATGTGATAGACACCCCCTCCCTGTGGCCTGGGCTTGGAAAATCGAGGAGAGGGCCAGTGGAAGGGGCGAGTCCTTGCCTGCTAAGGGTCTGGCAGAGCTGTCCAGGCTACCCTGTAGGCGGTGGGAGCTGCCTGTCAGGAAAGGTAGGGACTGAAGAAACTGCAGCCATACCAAGAATGAAGGCAGCCTTTCAGGAGACACAGAGAGGCCAGCATTCAGACAGCATGGAGAATACATTCATGCATTGCAGTGATAGTGTTGTCTGATTTCCCGGATCAATCCTGATTAAGACTGCATATGACCTTGAATTTCAGTTTGCCCTAGGCAGCCATGAACCAAACATGATCTCCATCATTCAGGAAGCCTACCCATAGACAATGGTTGGATCAAGTGATAACACCGGTAATAGCACAGGGTACTGTGTCAGTCAGGCTCCCGTTGGGACTCATGATACACTGAAGGTATTTTCAGTGGGGAATTTAACACAAAGATTGATGGAGCAGAGGATGGAGACCACGGAGACCAGCCCTGGCTCAGCACCAGCTCAGCCCAGGACCTGATCTGCTAAGAGGCAGGCATAGCCACTCCGTTGCTGTATTACCCGCTCTGAGTTCTGTGGCAGAGGAGGGCCGTTAACATGGCCCGGAACCGAAAGAAGACAGACAACCTGAAACCTCAGCGTTACTCAGGAGCTCTGAACACTGCCGGAGGTAGGGAAGTCAGAGAGGGCATGCCTCCCATACTCACTCTTTTCCATTTTACTTCAGGGGGTCTCACAAGCTCACCTGAACTACGTACACCCTGGAAGCAGAGCCCTCAGGCCACTCCTGAGACACAGAAGAGAGCACAAGTGAGGTTAAGAGAGGTTCTGAGGGCCGGAGGTGAATTGACCAAGCACTCTTGCCGACCTTGCAACCTCATCAAATGAATTGCAACGTTCTGCAAAAGACTCCATCAGGCCTGCCTTATGTAGGTGTGGAAGAGGCTATCCCTTGCAGACCTGGGCATTCCTCTCCTGCTCTCTGGTTCCCACCAGATCTGTCTGAGTCACAGATGATATCTGGTTTACAAACCATGCTCTAAATCAGTGCACCTATTGTATGGAAAGAGAAAATGAGCCCAAATGAAGAAGAAAGGATTAGAAAGTTACAAAGTCAAAGGAAGCCAGAGACCAAGTGCTGAACTGATTAGCAAGGAGGAGGAAGTGAGACTGTTCATCAGACCATTGAGAAAGTGATCCTGTGTCCACCTCCACTGAGCCTTGTCTGGGAAGGCAGCAGTGGTAATGACAGGGACAAGAAAAACAATAATTGAGTCACTCAGATGCTGGCACTTCCGCTGCACTGCTCAGTGACCACAACAAGGTTCCTCTCTGTGCACTGTGGCAGGAGGGGAGGTTTAAATGGAAAGACCCAGAACCCTCCCCACTCTGCCAAGCTGAGATTCTGTTTTCTGGACAGAGGTGAGAGAAATCCATCCCTCCAGAAGGCAGTTGAGTGCAAGGAGGGTCCTTATGAAGACAAGTCAAGGGAGGAAACACTGGGAAACATAAATCTGCTGGCGAGGCTCTCTCAGAAAGGGTTTTAATTAATTGTTTTTATACGACATAAGAGCGACTCATTACCGAACAGCTTTGATTTGTGACACCTGCATTATAGATGATTTTTAAATTAACATTTCCCCAATAAAAGGTGTCAGTAGAGAGCTGAAGGCGCCCAGAGAAATATAAAAGGGTAATAGTACGAAAATATAAACAAATACCAGCCCAACCTAACAAAGGGGGCTGCTTAATCAATTCCACAATTAATTAAGGCTGACTGGGAGAACTGGGACCCTGGAGGCAGTTCAGGGACTAGGTTGAGTCTTAGACATCAAATGCTACAACCAGAAAAGCATTTGGGCTTGAAAGAGGAGCCTGGTATAGATGAGGGTGTGCTGTCCGGTTTCTCCTCAATGGGACTGGAAACAGGTTTGCCTGGGGGAGCATGCTTTCTCTTCTTGTTGTGCTGAATTCATTGTTTGTTAGGTTGGTAACTCATTATACACCTTGTCCCAGGCAGCAAGAGGGAACTGGCCCAATAAAAAGCCAAGGACCCATTTGTCTGGTCCATGAAGAAAGAAGGGAGAAGTAATGGAAGAAACTAGAAGACGAGATATATTTCAGAGGTGTCTGCAGAATGTAATTAGGCATTTGGAGGTTTTCAAGGCCTCCAGTGAAGAGTATCAGGCAAGCGGAGAATGTGATAAGATCTGCAACTTAGATGGCTGTGGAGTAGTTCACCTATTGGAGGAGGGATGGAGGGAAGAAGAAGAGGAGAGAAGGAAGGGAAGTTGCCTAAGCAAGACTAGTGTATGCACTGAGTTTAGAGAAATGGCTGCAGTGAAGCAGCAGAAACTAGAGAGATCTAAAAAGCAGAGTTGGCTCACAGGCCCTGTCTTGCCCTCAGAAACCAACTCATAATGGAATTAGTTACAGGGCCTCCAGAGAGAGCCAGGGGATGCAGGACATCAGGCTAGGATTGGGGTGCTGCTGTAGGCAATGTGGTTCGTGTGGAGCCACCAGGGACAGCCTAGCATAAAAGGCAGCATTGGAAAATCCAAAGTACCTAGAGCCAGCCAGACCAGCACTAAGGGACTGGTTGCTCAGGAATCCACTAAGCTACTGCAAGGGTCAAAGGCTGTGAAGAGCAAAGTGAGTGTAGAACTGCCTGCCCCTCCTCTACTGTTTTGTCTTTGTTGTTCTTCTATGGGTGTGCTACTTCTGCAGCAGAAGCTAGGAATGTAGAAAGAGTTTTCCAGCCCCTATGGCAAATTTCCAGGCTTTTACTTTCTACTCTGTCTGGGGTGGGGGTGATGTCCACGGTAGAGACTTTGTCTCCTGCTGATGCTGACAGTAACCTACCTTATCACTACCCAAGATCTCCCTCTAAACCCCAGGTGAATTCAGCGTTCCCCGGACAATTGAATAGATTCCCCCAAAGTCTATTCTTCCCCTGTTCCCAACCTCAAAGAGAGGGCCCACCAGCTACATAACTGCTCCACAGAGAACTGGCAATGGCTGCTGCTGTTTGTCTCCCACACACAGATGCCCTCAGTTCCCCCCCACCGCTCCCTGCCACTGGATCATTCCATCTTCACATCTTCCTAAAGGGACAGCAGTCTTCCGCCTTCCACCCCTCCACACGCTCTGGACACAGTGGCTGGAGGGGCCCTCCTAAACTGCCCCACACAGAACATACCCTGTACAGTTACCAGAACTAGGTTTGGAGACTTCCTTTGTCCCCAAGCCAAAACCAAACTCTATTACCATGCTGGAGTACAGTCCCTGCCTCCCCCATATTGCCCCAGACATTATCTGAACAATGTTTCAGTGTCCAGACCCTTGGGCTGGCCAGATCCATTCTATCTTTCTTACCCATCCTGGTTTAGACCTGCATTCCCTCCGTGAGAAGATATTAACATTTTGTTTAATAATGTGAATGTGGATGTGTGGATGTGCGCATGTGAGTGCAGGTTCCCGTGGAGGCCAAAGGCATCGGAGCTCCCTGGAGCTGGAATATGAGCCTCCCAATATAGGTTCTGAGAACGAAACTTGGGTCTTCTGCAAAAACCATATGTTCTCTTAACTTCTTCAGCCCTACCGGGAACATTCTAAATGCCCTGCCCTGCGTTCCCCACCCCCACTCACCCCCACTCACCCCCACTCACCCCCACTCACTCCCACTGTTGTCTGGACACTTTCAGGTCCACAACTCCATCCTCAGGTTCATCAAACTTAATGCTTTTGAGATTATTTGACTGGTGGGTTGTAAGTTCTGGTGACTTGAGAATCTCTTGCTTTGGTCACATCGGGTCTCCAGGGTCTGGTAAGTGGACTGTGTAGGCTAAATGAACAGGACACAGGTGAATGAATGGATGGAGGCAGTGATGTCTCATAACACAACTCATCTCACACACATTAGGAGTTAATCAGGTTGGGCAGACATCTTAGCCCACAGCACACATTTTGCCACAAGTCACCAATAAAGCCACTCCCTATACATCATTGATACAGTAATGGGAGCATGTCTGTATCACAGGGTTTGTGGGGATGGAGAGGTGTCACCAAAGATTGTCTGCACAGGCTTCAACTAGTTTGATAGTGTCCTTTCCATATCATCCCAGGGCCCAAGAAGACACAACTATTGACCAAGGTTCCTGGTTAGAATATCTAAGTGCTTTGGGTCCCTTTAAACGACAGGTTGGTTCTACCATCTGATCTTGCAACAGAGAATGGAAGAGCATACTTTTGGAAAGAGTAGGCTCTTGTATTCAAACAAGTAACTGTGCCTTCAGAACAGTGATGAGACCTGGGAGTCAGGAAATATTAAATGAATCCAGTATTGACCATTGGGCAATGAATGGGGGTGTGCTTGGGTTTGTATGCATTTTGTATGAACCCCATTCACAGGGCTCAGGGTAGAATCTGGGTAAGGGTGAGGGTCAAGGTTTCTAGAATGACTATAGAAAAATCTATATTCAGAAACCAGTAAGAAGAGTAAAAAAGCTAAAGTTGAGGTCAAGTGCAAACATGAGTCCCCAGAAAGGGGAAAAAAATGGTGTCTGCCTGGAGAAAGCTAGGAAGGCACCTGGGAGGAAGAGGGCTTGTCTGGAAGAGCAAGAACTTTCCAGTGAGGCTATTGGTACCTTTCTTTAAAAAAAAAATCTTTATTAATTATACTTTATTCACTTTGTATCCCCCCTGTGGTTCCCCCCTCCTCCCATCCCAATCCTTCCCTTCCTCCACCCTCTGCATGCATGCCCCTCCCCAAGTCCACTGATAGGGGAGGTCTTCTTTTCCTTCCTTCTGATCCTAGTCAATTAGGTCTCATCAGGAGTGGCTGCATTGTCTTCTTCTGTGGCCTGGTAATGCTGCTTCCCCCTCAGGGGGAGGTAATTAAAGAGCAGGCCAATCAGTTCATGTCAGAGACAGTCCCTGTTCCTATTACAATGGAACCCACTTGGATACTGAGCTGCCATGGGCTACATCTGTGCCGGAGTCTTAGTTTATCTCCATGCATGGTCCTTGGTTGGAGTATCAGTCTCAGGAAAGACCCCTGTGCTCAGATTTTTTGGTTCTGTTGCTCTCCTGTGGAGTTCCTGTCCTCTCCAGATCTTACTGTTTCCCACTTCTTTCCTAAGATTCCCTGCACTCTGCCCAAAGGTTGCCCATGAGTCTCAGCATCTGCATTGATGGTCTGCAGGGCAGAGCCTTTCAGAGGTCCTCTGTGTCAGGCTTCTGATTTGTTCCCTCTTTTCGCCTTCAGAAAAGATCATCCTGAGTGAGCTATCCCAGAAGCAGAAAGATGCACATGGTATATACTCACTCATATAGACATATAATATAGGATAAACCTACTAAAATCTGTACACCTAAAGAAACTAATCAAGAGGGAGGACTCTTGCTAAAATGCTCAATCCCTATCCAGAAAGGCAAAGAGGATGGATATCAGAAGATGGCGCCTTCCTTTTAGCCTTTCTCTGAGAAAGCAACTCAGAGGCCAGTTTCCTCTTAGGAGTTTAGGATGAATGTCTCTCAGGACATGACAGCATTAAACTCATCCATATCCCACTTGAGAAGCCCACGGTCAAGAAGGAGGAAGAAGTCATCCTGTGCCCTTCGAGCAATGCTGCAGACTGGGTGTCTCTTCTTAAGCAAGAACAGTAGGCTTCTCTGCTCACCACGTAACAGGTGAAGGACAAAGGCCCATGAGGGTTAAAGGTCTTGCAGAATCCCACAGGACGAGATAGAAGCAGAACTCAAAGCGGCTTGACTCTGACTCTAAGTCTATACACGTAGGTGAATTTGCTATCTTTGGTTCTGATTATTCTGAGGCACAGATGAATAACTGGCAGCTTATGCTAAAAATACATGTTGTGGGGTTGATTGACAGCACAAGCTCGGTGATGTACAAACACGGAATGATTCTATTTCTCTCAATCACTGATACTGGCTTTGCTCTGTGAGTGCTTATCCCACGGGCTGCCAGTTGACGGGAAGAGGGTAAACTTGCCAGTAGTGACATCTTCACCCATTCTGATGATTTCCTCATCTCATTTCTCTTTGCAGAAGTCACCTTTGAATTATTAAAAAAGCGTCAACTGTCCAGTTGAAAACCACCACCTGGATAGCCCCTGCCAGCACCAGCATTGGGAGCTGGAGCATTCTGCTCAGGTGACTAGGCACCCCACTGTGAAGGACTAGACAGGACTCCACAGGCTGCCACCCGTCTGCTGACATTGCCCAGCAGCGTCCTAATCTGGCTGGTCCCCAGTGCTGGGTAGACCACCTGCCAGCTTCTTGTCTGACCTTGTAGAAGACTTTCAAGTCCTGAGCAGACACCTTCTCCTTGACCTTCTCAAATCTGAGCCTATCCTCCCACCGTGGGATGGCATCTTCCTCTCCTTACTGGTGGTGAGTGGGGATGGAGAACGGCAGTTCCCATTGGCGACCTCTGCCTTTATTATTATAGAAAGAAAGAGTCAGGAGGCTTCCTGCTGCTGTTAAAACCCCTGTCTTTTAGCAACCGCTGCAATGACTATTACAGAGATAAACAAGGCTAGACTAAGGCTGCCCTCTAGAACATGACCAGGAGTCTACAAACTACAGTCATCCAGCTCCAGACCCTGTTATTTGATTGGCCCAGGAACTAAGTGACTTTTACATAGTTTACTACTTGAAAAAAAAAAATACCTCTAGGTATGAAAACCACTGTCACAGTCCTTCATCTGTCTGTTCCCGATGGCTCTTTCCCAACCTGCCATAGCAGAACTGAGTATTAATAAGAAATTTTACTTTCTATCTGACCTTTTACAGACAGTCTTCGCCAACCTCAGAGCAAGACTGTATTTCCCAGGTCTGGAGAGATGCCTCAGGGGTTAAGAGCACTGTCTGCTCTTCCAGAGGTCCTGAGTTCAATTCCCAGCAACCACATAGTGGCTCACAACCATCTATAATAATATGTAGTGCCCTCTTCTGGAGTGCAGGTGAACATGCAGACAGAACATTGTATACATAATAAATAAATCTTAAAAAAGACTACATTTCCCAGCCTGCCTTTGCACCTGGGTGGAACATTTGCTCTGAAGCATAAGACTGTGAGGGATATTGACTCTATCTTCTTTGGTCCTCTGCAAGAGTAAAGGACTACATAGTCTTAATCTCTGAGCCATCTTTCCAGCCCCTCACTTCTACCTCTTCTGTGCTCTCTTCGACCTCTGGAAGAGCAAGCAACTTTAACATTGACATCATAACAAGGCTCCCAGGGTTCCAGGACCATGGCCCAGTCACAGAATGAAGGAAATCCAACATTGCTCTGCTAACTCTAGATCTCTGAAGAGAAAGGTATGCTAGTTAGTTTCTGTCAGCTTGAACAAACTACAGTAAGCTGGAAGAAAGAACCTCACTGAAAAATTACATTCATCTGATTGGCCTTAGGCCTATGTGTGGGGCATTTTCTTGATTAATGACTGATGTGGGAAGGCCCAGCCCACTGAAAGTGGTGCCAGCCAGCCATCGATGGTCTTAGGTGGTATAAGAAAGTAGGCTGAGGAGCTGGAGAGATGGCTCAGTGGTTACGAGCACTGGCTGCTCTGGGCACCTGGATTCAGTCCCCAGCACCCACATGGCAGCCTACAGCTGTCTGTAACTCCAGTTCCGTGGTACTGACACCCGCACATAGATATGCATGCAGGCAAAACACCAACATATATAAAATAAAAATAAATAAGTCATAAACAATAGGATGAGCTCAGAGAGCCTTGTGGAAGAATGGGAGGAAGAATTGAGGGGCCAGAGGTATCAAGGACACCACAAGAAGACCTACAGAGTAAACTAACCTGGGCCCATGGAGGCTCACAGAGACTGAACCACCAACAAAAGAGCTTGCATGGGAGGGACCTAGAACCCCTACTCATATGTAACAGATATGCAGTATGGCCATTATGTGGGTTCCTTAACAATGGGAGTAAGAGCTCTCTCTGACTCTGTTGCCTGCCTTTGGAGGGGGAGGAGGCTGGGATCAGACTGTAAAATAATTAAATAAAAATCTAAAAATTAAAATAATAAGAAAGAAAGAAAGCTAACTAAGCAAGCCATGGAGAACGCACCAGTAAGCAATGTTTCTCTATGTCCTCTGCTTCAGTTCCTGCCTCTGGGTTCCTGCTTTGGCTTCACTTGGTGATGGACTATAATGTGCAAACTAAACAAATAAACCTCCAAGTTGCTTTTGGCCAGCAACAGAAACCTAACTAGAACAGAAGGCAACTTTGGTCCTCTAAGTCACTGAGTTTTCCAGCATCCCGTCATTGCCCTGAGCAATAGAGATGCCCATTGCCAGCTGGACACCATTTCCAGAAGGCTCTGCCCATCAGTCCCAGTGGTCTTCCTGAAGGCCACTGTCCTTGTGTAATAGGACTGTTTAACCGATGAGGGGCTGAGCTCCCTTAGTTTAGCAGTTTCCTCAACAGCTGATAAGGGACTGCTTATGTCAGAGTTTCTTTGCTAACAAGGAAGAGAGACTCATTGAGAGTCTGGTGCAATGCAAAGCAGATCCTCGCAGAATCCTGGGATAGGCCAAGGCAGCTGAGCTCTGTGGAGTCACCTCCAGCAGAGTGTGCTCTTAGGACCAGGGCCTCTCTCACATAGTCAGGGAACCTTGCTGTCCACCTTTCTCTGCCAGTTAGCTCCCTTTCATCACTCACCCAGGTAATTTGCTGAAGTCCCAGCCCTATGTCAGCTCACCAAACCATCCCCACTCCAAACTCAGCTTCTTCCCCACCTGTCTCTAGAGAGAAAGCAAACTGGCCCAGCTGTACTGTTGAACCATTCCACCACCATCTATGGTATGGGCAACCTTTGGCTCAAATGTCCATCCTGGTTTATTTGCTGGGGCCAGAGGGACCCAACTGCTATCCACACATGTGCTGGAAACAGAGTCCCTTAGCCAGGAAACTATCCTCTCTAAAGCCTCAGGAGATCCATGGCAAAGAGTGTGGAGTCTGAGACGGCACAGTAGGTTCATCTCCACCTCCCAGTGTTGTGACTGCATGCAGCAAGCTAGAACATTCCTTTCTGCTTCTATGAAATCAGAATCACAGTAGAAACCCCTGCCTCCTGAGGATGTCAAAGATGAGATGAATTAGTACACACAGGGCACTAAACAGAAGCCCTCGACATGCAGGAAGTCTTTAGAGAAGGTCTGTGATTAATTAGCATAATGATTATACCTTGCTGTGAAGCCATGGTATGTGCCCAACAGGTAATTCAGGCACACCTGAGAAAGGACTATAACTCTTCCTAAATGAGCTTCTTAAGGCGTCCATAGGCACAAGGCCACCCTCCATTGCACATCCTTTCCACACCTATGGGTCCTCCACATTCGGAGCCTCACAGAACCTCTTCAGGACCCTGTGTGACTGAAGCTCCAAGCGTGGCAGCAGGTTGCCCACTCATTTTTAGGGTTAGTCTCATCACTCTGAGTAGACCTGAGAATCTATTGATACGTCCTTCCCTTTTTAAGGTTGCAGAAGTCCAGGCAGCCTGGACTTCAGACAGGGGAGGGATAGGGAGGGAGGAAAGGAAAGAGAGAGAATTATGAAGACAAAGATGGAAGAGACTTAAAAGGGAAACGGGGGAGCCCCACCTCAGCATGGTATCCAGTATGTAGAGGACACTGCCACACACTTGGTCAAACCTTTCTAGCAAATATTATTCAAATGTATGCAGCAGTGTCCAGTTAGCAAGCAGAACAATGGCCCACAGCATCCAGATACTCTTCCCAGCTCAGCCTCTCTGACCTCTGTGACCTTGACAATGGGTCCTGTCCCAACCACAGTAGCCACACATACTAGACCAGAAGACTTCAAGGATGTCTCTACTCTAGTCCCACCATTAGTTCCTTCCTTCCACTATTTTCCTGGGCAGACCCCAAGTGCTAGGAACCCTGTGCCTCCCATGCCAGCCTGGGACCAGGGCATTTCACTCTCCAATTTATTGTATGCTTTAGAGTCATGGAAAAAATACAACTATTATTCTCAAACCCCAAGTCAGTCTCTTAATGACTACGGCACTAATTAGTAGCAGCTGTTAATGAAGTGTGCAGGTACAAGCCTAGCCTCATCAATTAATCCATACATGCTCCTGGGCTGCAGTAATATTTAAAGGGGAAATCAATAGCTGGCAACCGGGCCTGGGGAGGTCAGTCCAGACGGGTGGGGAAGATGAGGCATTTCAAGGTACTTACAGCTAAAATAAGCTATGCCTGACTCCAGCACTTAAAACGAGCAGGGGCAAGGACAGCCCTGAATGGGCACAAGGGTGCTGCATGTCTGCAGTGAGCCAGGGGAAGCTGGCAGATATGGGAAAGGCATCTGCTGCTCTCCCTCAGTCCCAGCCAACAGGGCTCCGGGCCAGGCCAGAGGACACCCAGAGCTGCTACCATCCAACTCCAGCCCTTTGCCAAGGCATTTTTATCCCCTACTCTACTCATTCTTTCAGAGTTCAAGAAATGGGGGTTGCTTATATCCCCTTTTGGCAGATGTGGGGTCAAGACTGCAAGTGAAATGTGGACCTGTCCAAATGGGTGAGAGTAACAGCTATGCCCCTGGCCTGTGCTGGCCATCTGGATGCTTCTCACTGCAACCTGGCACTAGCCAATGGGGTAAGAGTGACCATTCCTAGATCACAGGCACTTGAAGCACTGGAACTCTGAGAAATTACACTTGTTTGTCATTGGCTAGACTGGTGTTCTGAGCCATGCAGCCCAAGCCCATGCACTCAGCACACCCAAATTCCTGAGCTACCATGAACCCCAAGATCTTTGTGGTTTCCAGCGTTGTGACGTTGCTACTCCTGTATTCCTCTCCTGTGGCACTATATCAAAATGCCATACATCTGATGGCTGAACACAATGTAAACTGTTATCATTTGCAGAGATCAGGAGTTGGCAATGCACCTCACTGGGCTAAAATCAAGATGCTATAGGGTTGCCTTCCTTCTAGATGCTCCAAGGAGAGTCTGTCATGTTGAACTCTGAAAGCAATTTCTACAGTCTCCCTGCATTCCTTGGCTTCTGGCCCCTTCCCTCCATCCTTAGACCAGTAGGGAATCACTCAGACCTCTGCTTCCATTGATGCCTCTTCCTCCCTGATTCTTCTTCAGCCTCTCTGTTTCACAGACTTTTGTGATGACATAGGGCCCACAGAGATAATCCAGGCCCATTGATAGTTAAAAGGGACTGTATTAAAACTGCAAAGTCCCATTTGCTGTGGAAAGTGAAACAGCAAAATTTCCAGAATAAGATGTGACTGACCATTTTTGAGAAGGAAGCACCTCTCTGCCTACTGTTATCTCCTTCACTTTCTATTTCTTCCCTGGAGCCACTGTATCCCCTGTCCCCAACAAACACCTGTCTCAGTAGTCATAAGAATGAAGAGGCCAACTGGGAAATCAGTAGTAGCAAAAGGCAGTCTTTAATCCTAGCTCTTGGGAAGCAGAGGCAGGTGGATCTCTGAGAATTCAAGGCCTGGTTTACAGAGCGAGTTTTAGAACAGCCGTAGCTACAGAGTGAGATCCCATCTCAAAAACAGGCAGACTTTTCCAACTTTTCTCCTTTCCTCACACAAGCATGGATACTTGGCCTCAACTTCTCTGCTGATCTCCAGTGACCCTGTAAATGACTGGGGCCCTGAGTCTTCTTTGTCCATGGCATGTCCCTAGTCCTAAGGCCAGAGTCCTTCACAGAGCAGGTTCTCTGAGAAAGGTCACTTGATCTAAGGTTCCTTCCTCTACCACAGGAAAGGCCATTCTCCCCACCCTAGGCTCCTAGCACAAGCCACAGTACAGACAAGGCAGATGGACAAAATATAGCTGCTGGACAGCTGGCAGTTGCTGCTGAATGTGGTGGCCATGTCTACATGGACTCGGCTGCCTCTTGGATCTTACCTGGCTGGAGAGGAAAACAGGCCCAGCCCTTTTACCAGGTATGTGTGCTCCATGCTCCAGAGGACCTGGCAGAAATTCAAGGTACAGCGCTGATGGGAGGAAGAACTGGGTGCTTGAATAGAACCGTTCTAAAAGAGGAATAGGGAAACACTGTAATTACAATTTAAAATTTATACCCTTTCCCTGATTGGACATTATTCCAAGATGTGCACCACACATGTTCTAAGCATGTGCTGGGTGACAATATAGTATGAACTAGTATAGAGTCTAAAGGACCAGTTCTCAGCTCCCATTGAGTGGGAGGGGACTTGATCCTCAAAGCATAGGAAGCAGATGGCCCAGCCCAGCCCAGGCCCCAGCTCCACGCTCTCTCTCCTTCCAGCCACACCTGTGGATCCCTCCCAATCACGTACATCTTGTACCTCTCAGCACATCTAACCAGCTTTGGGGCTATAAAATGGAACATCCGCTAGGTTCATGGAGCTAGACTGACCTGTGCGCACTGGCCATGTGTCACAACGAAGGTGTAGACGTTAGGCCGTTCATTTGTCAGCTAATGCGAGGATGCCACCCCGGACAGGGCGGTGGGACGCTCTCTGAGCATAATCAAACCAGGGCTGTCATTTCACAAGAAATGGGGTCACAATTATGCTAATGGGAGGCATACAAATTTCTCACCTCTCTGAAGGGGAGCTCGAGGAGGAATTAATTCTCACAGTGGTGATGTGGATTTGATTGCTGATGGTTGAGAAGAAATCAACCCTGCCGGGAGCATGAAGCCCCGTCTTCCCTCTCCCTGCTTCCTCAGAAAAAGCTCAGCCCCCGCTCTGCAGAGCCAGCAGAAAAAAGGCACCAACAGTTGGCACATAACAGTTTGCAAGATGCAGGATTGGGAGGAGAGAAACCTCATCACTACACAGAAAGGGTTAGCCCTCCAAAGACAGAGGGCACCCAGTGTCCAGGCAGGTCAAGGTGACAAAGTGCCCAAGACAGCCAGCCAGGCCTGGCTCCATACTCCCCAAAATTCCCTAGTACTCTTCTACACAGAACCAACAATGGTGAGCTAAGGCCATGGCCAGTGAGTGAAGCACTTGCTAAGCGAATGTGAGGACGTGAGCTGGCTTTCCAGAACCTATCTGAAAAGGTCGGATGCTCTACAGTCCTAGCACTCCTGGTGTGACATAGAAGGCAGAGACGGGAGACGCTCTGGAAGCTCACAGGCCAGCGAGTCTGCCTGGTGCACACAGTGGCAAGCAGGAGACCTTGTGCCAAGGTGAAAGGATTAACATCTGAGCTTGCTGTTTGACACATGCGCACACACGCACACACAGGAGAGAGAGACAGACAGATAGTTTTCAAAAATCAAGATGGTTCCAAGTCCCGCCTTATCTGCGATGATGGCAGACCTCAGATCTGAGACAGGAAGAGACAATGACGTGTGTGTATGTCCTGTCCTCACAAAGCTCATTTTGGAGTTGGATGGACAATGTAACAGTTATTGGCAAGTGTCATCTTTAAGAGCTGTTTAGCCATGCAAGTTCTACCCACATAAAGGAGCTAACACAGTCACCACGAGAGGGGATTTGTTATCATGTGAGGGTTTACTGCGAGGTGTCCACCCTCTCCCAGAACACTCTCTGTTGCCCTTTAGCTTTCTGTAATGCACTGAAGCAGCCAAAAGTCCTCACCAGATACATCTGCTCAGTCTTGACCTCTCTGGCTTCCAACACAGTGAGCTCAGAAGTTCAGTGCACCTTTTTTTTTCTTTTTCTTTTTTTTTTTTTTTTTTTTTTTGGATAAATTGCCCTGTCTCAAGCATTCCACAGAAAACTGACTGAGGCAGGAAAGGGACTGTCCACACCCTCTGCTGTTTGGCCATTGAAACCTCTGTAAACTGCTGAGGGTAGCAAGAAGCTCACTGCAGACAGCAGAGAGAAATGACCCACCCTCTCATCTCCACAAAGGAGGCTGGTGGAGACGGGCCATGAGAAATAGACTAGACCTGGCCAGCAGCCACAGGCATTGCATTAGCTTCTTGCAGCATTAGCAAATCGAGGTGGGATCTCTGTCTCCTACAGGGTACAAGGCAAGACTGGAAAAAAAAATTCTGAAAACTCCTCCGCCTCCCTACAGAGGTATGTGCTGTGTCCCATGCCTACAGAGACCCCGGGTGGCTGAAGTGAGGTAGGGAAGGGGTTTCATCTTGCCAATTCACAGATCTGTTTATTTCAAAGGCTGAGCCCCAGTGTCCACTGCCAAATTCATCAACTCTCCCAGTCCAGAGAACTCTTTAATGCAATCATCTCAGCCACTGAGTCCTGTAGTGCTGCCCGTCTCCATCCACACCCCACGCCACCCATTCCAGACTCCAGCTGCCCCTCCCTCCTGCTCCCCCACTTCTAGCCGTTCACTAGATACTGGGGACCTGCCTTCTGCTAGGCATTGTGTTAACTGCAAGGGGTCTGCCTGCTCCTGGCTCTCACAGGAAGTCACAATGGGGGACCAAGCAGAGCTGCACAGCCTGAGGAAACTTTGATGGAATGTGTGGAGTGGCACCAAGCACAGCAAAAGCTCAGAGAAAGGAAAGGAGGGAGGCGTCTTGCAAGCAGAGGGGAGGACATCTGCCAAACGTGGGTAGACAGAGGTATAACAAGCATGGAATACCCAGTCACCAGCTGAGGTATGAACTCCTAGGGACAGGAAGTTGCCTAATCATTTCCAGCCTCCCAAGCCCCTTTCAGAATCTGGGATTGCTCCTGAGAACTCAAAACAGTATTTGGAAACAAGCAACATCATCAGATGGATAATGGGAAGACATTGTCTCTTGACTACAGAAGAAGCCCCAGGCAAGGAGAAAGGAAGCCAGCTTCAACAATGTTGGCATGGGTGCTGTCAAATATAAAGGTAGATCCTACAACACAGGGTAATGAGTAACTACGGGAATAAGAGGGAAAGGGGATCTGAGCACTTCCTGGGTGCAGCACCTGGAGTGGACAGACATTCCTCTGCATTATCTCATAAACCTTTGCGTGTCAGGCACTGCTGCTACAATCATGTCACACATGAGGAAACTGAACTTCTGATGAGTCTCTCTAGCTTACTCTATTGCCATTGTTTGCTTTTCTGTTGCTGTGGTAAATACCATGACCAAAAGCAATTTAGGAAGGAAAAGGTTTATTTGACTTACATGTTCCAACTACAATCCATCTTTGAGGGAAATTGGGGCAGGAACTCAAACAGAAGCCAAGTCAGGAATCATGAAAGAAAGCTAATTATTAGCTTCCTTTTCTCTGGCTTGCTTAGCTGCTTTTCTTATACAACCAAGTCTTACCTGCCTAAGGATGGTATCACCCATAGTGGACTGTGCCTCCTCTATTACTGGGCAACTAGGCAAGGGATCCAAATATGCCCACAGCTCCTTCTCATGCTGGCAACTTCTCGATTGACTCAGGTTATCTCAGGTTTTGTATTAAGTTGACATCACACCTAGGGCAGAATTCTCCATGGGGTAGGACCAAAGTTTAAAGTTTCTGGGACCATGTGAGTGTACTTCCTCTTGCCCTGAGAAGTCAGAGGAGGAGATCTGAATCCATAAAGGCAGCAATTCAGTGATGGGTGTGTCTGAAGACCCAGAATACATTAAAGCAGAGATGAATAGTGAAAGACATAGAACTGAGTTCCAAGGGTAAATTGCAGAGCTCAGAGGCGGTCTAAAGAAAGGAAAAGGAAACCTCAGAAACGGAAACAAGTTTTGTGTGTGTGTGTGTGTGTGTGTGTGTGTGTGTGTGTAGAATAAGAAGAGAGGAAGCCAAGATAAGAGCTCTAGAAAATAGCCCCTCGTGGAGAAAGGGGGCAGAGCAGAAGCAGGTAGGAAAGAGTTAACAACCAGTCTGCAAAGCATTCTCTACCTTCACCCAGGGATATCCCAGGCAAGACAGAAAAATGGCCTGGTCCAATTTCCTCATAATCCTGCTGGTGACAGAGCCCCTGGCAAACACCCTAATGACGCTGGCAAGCGTCGACGTTCTTATCTGTGGAATGCTTTTAGCAACATGTGCCCTATCTGCCCAGCACCGTCTGCAGTAAGCAAACACGGAACCTCTGCATTTATGAGGTGGTGCCCTGGGAAAGGTTATCCAAACTATAAAACAAGGTGAGAATTAGGTAGAGATTTTTGTTACCAAAATAGCTCCCTCTGGAGAGGGGATGCCCCTCAGGTATCACATAGAGACCTCTTGTGACATATCTGGCCTGGGCCTCAACCTTGTGTGTAGTATCATGGAGAAATGCTCTATGGCCCACACTTCACACTTCTCTACTTGTGTTTTGTAGCCATTAATAAAAGCTTAATACTCTTCATATTGGGTCTGAGCTTCAGTTTATGAATCTGATTTGACCATCTGACCATGTTTTATCATAGTCATGTTTTATCTCAAAGACATACACTTCCTAAACTGCTGCATGATTTTCAGCATCTTCTGCTCAACCCTGAGTTGAGCCAGGCTTCAGGGATAGCAACTTGACCTTGCCAAGAGGCATGTCTCTGGTCAGGGAAGACCTGGTATGGCATCAGCAGGGATGTCTTTTTAGACATCAGGACACCATGAAAGCCTGTATAAAAAAGAAATGCAAGGTGAGCTCTCGAGAGGACCCTTATTCATTGACTGTATGGAAAATGGTGGCAGAGGGTAAGTGTAGGAACAGAAAGCCAAAATACAGGCTCATCCAGAAGAAAAATGACAGGGCTCAGGGCGGGGCAGTGGGAATGAAGAGAAGCTAGTAAATTTAAATCTATTCTGGAATTGGATGCTTCTGGCTTCGTAGTTGATTGAAGCTATGGGCTTGGGAGCAGTGAGATAGAATAATTCGAGGTTGCCCACTTAGATAACTGGGTGGGTAATAATCCTGGTAACAGAGAAGGGATGGGTAAACTTGGGGAAGATACGAGATCAGCTTTGGATGTTTTGGGCTTTTGAGAACATCCTCATTTGCAGTTAAGTCTTGTGGGTAGTTGAATATCTGGTTCTGAAGCTCCTGAGAAGTCACTGACCTGGGGTAGAAAGCATACTCTACTTGGTACCTGATGGCTTGGGACACATAAGATCACAAAAGAAATGAGAATCAGAAAGATAAAAAGGTCACCGCCAAGGACCATCACCAGTTATGACGAGATTTCTCAAAATGTGCTCCAAAGGTAAGCAGGGGTGTTTATAAAAGGCAGATTCTTGGCCCTGCATCAAAATTACAGAATCAGAATGTGCGATGTGTGGAGCCTGGGATTCTCATCTGCATGCTAATGAGAAGCCTGAATGGTGTTTAAGCACTTCAGCCTTTGAGAAGCACCGAGGGAAAGAACGAGCAAAGGGGGAATTTGCTCCAACGAGATGGAGGAGGAGGAGAAAAACGGAACCTCTCCCCCCAAAACAGCACAGCTGCTGCCATGAAAACGGAGTGAAGGTGGGAGCTGTTGATTGTGTCCATCCTTTCTGCAAACCGAAGTTTTGCAGGACAAAGAGGTGTCCCTTGGAGTCGGCAGCATGGTGGTCATGATGCTGGTTTGGTCAGAGCAATATGGAAGGGTATGGAGATGAAGCGAAAGCGCCGCTGAGACGGGGTGAAGGGAAGGCAGTTGGGAAGTGAAGCAAGAGAAGGATTTAGGCCCTTTCCCTGATCAGCTTGGTTATGAATTGGGAGAGAAGTGACAAAACAGAAGCAGGTTAGTGTATGGAGTATGAGTACAAGAAAAAAAAATGTCATTGTGAGTGTAAAGATGTAAATGCATCTGGTTACTGAGGGGATTGAAGACAGAACAGTTAAAGTGGGATCTGGTCGATGAGGCACATAAAGCAAGAGCGAGTGATGGATTAAGGAGCAATCGGTGACATTAGCCCTGGTGGGAAACAGGCCTATAGGACCAGCGCACTGACAGTGTATTTATAGGTCAGTTGTGCTAGCCAGGAGTTAGTGTTGCCACTGGATGTTCACTATTTTCCTCCAGAGCAAAAAGAGAGATTAACTGCTGGGCAAGATGGAAATGACTACAGAGATTTGAAGACCATAGTTTACATGGGAGCAAGGCATGCTAATGATGGATACTAGTTCAGGAGTGGGTTCACTCTGGCTCAGAAGTCGTCATGGATTAGAAGCTATTATGACTGGATTCTCAGAGCCTAGACAGGAAGGTGTTCTGATGCCTGTAATCCTCATGCTCGTGCCCTTCTAAGCTACACAGTTTCTAAGCGTACAGACATCTGCTTCTCCACATCTCCCACTAGAGGGGATGGAGGAGTGAAAAATTCTCCAGTAATCTTGTTGAAAAAGAGCCAGAAAGGAAATTTTTTTCTGAGGGTCCAAGAAAGAGAGCATTGCTTCTTCAATCCTTCCACGCTGACATGTTTTGAAAGCCTCCACCCAGCCTCCCAATATCAGAAAACCAAAAAACTTCAGTGTGTTGCTGTGACTAAAATACCAAGAGAGCACCTTAATGAAGGAAGGATCGCAGTTTCGGAGTATTAGGCCTATGATTTGTTGGTTCTACACTCTCGGGAAGAATTTTATGGAGGCAAGCGCATTGTGGAAGCTTCCCTTGGTTGTAAACTTGACCGACCTGGCAAGAGAGAACCTCAACCGAAGAAGAGCGTCCCTGAGATTGGTCTGTGGGTCATGTTCTTGATTGCTAATTGATGAAGGAGCCCGCTATGAGCAGTACCATCCCTAGGCAAGAGGAATGTAAGAGAAAGGAAGCCGAATGTGAGCCTGGAGGTAAGCCTAGCAAGTGCATTCCTCCACTGGTTTCTGCTTCAGTTGTCTGTCATTAGTTCCTGTCTTGTTTTCCCCAGTGATAGACTGGAACCGGTAGGCTCTTTTTTTGCCCAGGGTGCTTTTGGTCACAGGTGTTTATCTCAACAGCAGAAAGCTAACCAGAACAGCACGTGGCAGAAGAGGTTATTCACCTCAGGGCTATCAGGAGCCAGAGAAAAAGAGAGGGACTAAAGAGCATGTATACATTTCAGAGTCATAAGCCCCTATGACCTACTTCTTCCATGGAGGTTCCAATCCCTATGTAGAGTTTCTGGACCTTCCCGTAGTGAAGCCGAAACAGGTTATCATTCTGAGAAACTTCTTCACTATAATTACTTCAGCACAACATCACGCCAGTCCTGTACTCGAAGACTTGCAAGGTTATTA
Organism: Meriones unguiculatus; assembly: GCF_030254825.1. NCBI lineage: Eukaryota > Metazoa > Chordata > Mammalia > Rodentia > Muridae > Meriones > Meriones unguiculatus. The sequence continues at coordinate 2,800,250 of NC_083357.1, read as the reverse complement.
CAAGAATCTGCAATGGTCCCAGTAGGAGACATGGAAGTAGAAGGGCAGCCAGCACAATTGTTGCCTCTTTGTCCACAGCTCACCAGAGGCTACATCACTTCTCTGGTGTCTGCTGCTAAGTGTTTAAACTTCATCAGCGAAAAGAATTTCAATGAGCTCTTGGTAAATGACTCGAATCATTTGAAAATTGCCCAAAGTCACTCAGCAGACCCAATGTGGAGGCTCACAGGAGGCAGCCACGCAGCCAGTGGGGACAGGAAGGTTGTGGTCTTGAGTCCAGTAGTGTGTTTGGGCTTGCTTGTACCTTGAATCCCTATGCAGAGCCAGCTAGCAGAAGATCCAGTCTTACCCAACTTCACAAGCCAGAGTGACATCAAACCTGCAGGCTTCATAGATACACTTGCCAGCCTCAGCTCAGGTCAAGGCTGAGAAAGCTTTGCAAACCAGAAACAGTCATCATCAGTGTTCAGTACTGACAGCTCCTGAAGGCTTCCTCACAGCTCACAGAGAGGAGAAACAAAACCCAAGGCTACCTCCCTTATCTGCAGAACTCTCTGTCGTATCACTAGAAGCCCCTCTCCCTGTGCTTGGCAACAGACAGGAAACTAATGTTTCAGAGCATTACTAGAGGAACCATGGCTCTTGTGTGCCCTTCTACAGTACATACAAGTAGATGAGAGCCATGCAGCCATCAGAGGCTCTGCGCCCTGCTCGTCCTCCCGGCGGCTTGTCCCGCCGCCATCTGACGGACCTTAGGTAGCCTCTTAGTAGTCTCTCTGCCACTGTCTCCCGAAGACAACATTGAGCCTTTGATTTTCTTCTCTTTGTGGGTTAATGTCTCAGGAGGCTATTCAGAGTCCCTGCCTCCACACATCCAAATCCTTGAGGACGCTTTTACATGTGAGAGCATCCCCCCCCCATCTTAAAGGTAAGAAAACTAAGATCAGCTTTGTTAGGTGTCAGATCCAAGGGAAGGCTGAGATCTAAGCTGAGTAAGTCAGAGTGCAGCTGGAAATAGAAGGCCATATTGAGGAGAATGACAGAGAAGGCTCCAGCATCAACACTAGATATGTGGAGTGAGACCCAGCCCTCATATAGAAGGAGTGTTTGGATGACTGGTGAAGAAGGAAAGGGCTAAGCTGTCTCCAGATCAACCCATAGCCAGTAGAATTACCAAGCACCAAGCTGTGTGCTTGATATTTACATTTACAAAACAAATATAAAAGTAGTAGCCAGAGGAAATTCTATATCTCGGGGTTAGAGTGCCTACCTTCCACAGCCACGACCCTGGATTAGGTATTCAATAACAAACACACACACAAAAATTAAACAAATAAATTTGTATACAATTTTGTGCTAGTTTGTTCTGTCAACTTTACGAAACCTAGAGTCATTTGGGAAGAAAGTCTTAGTGAGGCATTATCTAAATCACCTTGGCCTGTGGGCATGCCCTGTTGGCCTATTGGGTATTATCTTGATCCTTAACTGACCAGGCCCACTGAGAGTGGCACCATTCCTTAGGCTGAGCCACTAACTATGTAAGAGTGAAGAAATCTAGCTATAGCAAGCAAGCAGGTAGTATGGTTACACTTGTTTCCCTCTGTTCGTGACTAGATGTGATGTAGTTGTAGGACTTCCTGCCTTGACTTCTCTCCATGATGGACTGTGACCTGGAATTGTAAGGCAAATAAACTCTTACTTCCCTGAAGTTGCCTTCAGTCGGGTGCATTATTTCATCAACAGAAATGAAACTAGAGTAGATTTCAATGTGGCCTAGTTATCTGAGTGAGATCCAGGGTGTGGTCAGCACCTGTTCTGGCCAAGTTTTCTGGGCACCTCACGCCCAGATTCAGCCTGCCATGATTAGAAAAATCACAAAGGAGGACTTTGTGCTCTGGGTGAGAATAAATCTGGGTTGGTTGATGAAGGCTTTGCAATTCATCTGCTTAAAGTGCTACCAAAAAACCAAAACAAAACAAGCTAGTCTACAAGATGATCTGGCTTCAAATCCCACTAGATCCCACTGGGCTTGATTTTTCTCTCTCTAGAGCCCTTCCCTGAGTCTTTCTTGGCTTCCTATATTCTGTGCGAGTGGGTTCCAGCATCCCCAGGCTGACAGCATCCCAATCCCAAACTAGCACTGAACTAACTAGGCCTACCCATTTCTGGACTAGTCAGTTTGGTTGGAAGAACCGGTTGCACTGACTTGACAGGAAGCCATCACATGTCCATCCTGAAGCCACCCTGCCAGGTATATGTGGACTTGAAGTGGGAATGGAGCAGATTCCCAGGGATGCTGAATGCTGGTCAGGTTTCAGATGCCTCCTAGTGCAGCAAGAGCATGGGCCCAAGGTGGGCATCAGAAATGGTCAGAGGCTTTGGGCCAGAGTCACATGCTAAGACCTCATTCTGTGTATGACTAGAGCATCTTCACTCGTAGCAATAGGCTGTATCCCTCAGGATAATAGACCTTGCAGGTTTTAGGGATGAGTGCTTATGGGAAAAGAAAACACAAAAAGAGGAGAGAGATACCCAGGGATTTTGATCCCATTATGAATCATAGCAAAAAGGCACTAAGTTTGTTACCAGGAAGTGAGAAGGGTTTGTGATAAGCAGGTCTGGAGAAAAAAAGAAGAAGCGTTTGGAGTGGAAGGGAACAGCACAGAATGCAAGACATAGGTATGACTATTGCAGAAGAGCAGCACAGTAAAATAAAATAAAATGAATAAAGAAAATAAAGACATGACCGTCTCCTGTGAAAGAACTAAGTAGCTCAGATTTCACACCTGGACTTTTAATCAAGTTCCCTTTTGGCTGGTTGATAGCTGATCATAAGACAGGGGAAGAGACAAATCACAAGGAAAATTCAGGTTAGCTGAGACAGGCAGCCAAGACTCCCTCTCCTGGCTATCCGCACTCCTTCAGGACAGCTGCCCTATAAACATCATTCTATCCCTCATCCCACACAGCTCCCAAGATCACTACTCTTCATTGACTATACCTGCATTCCATGTAAGATCATTTTGTCTCCAAGGCTGATTCTTAAAGTCCACCTCATAATTCTGTGTAATGCAACTGTATTACATAGAGGGCAATTGTTAAAAACACAGATGGCCAAACCCACCTGTAAAACTCCATTGTTCAAATCCTCAGTGGGTCCTGGGCATCTGTATTCTTGATTTGATCCTGGGAGAGTCTGGTGCAGTTACCAAGCAGGGCAACCACTATCTGAGTGGGCCAGAGATTGATAAGTTTGGGAGGGACAGAGCTAGCACACCGTGACTGCAGGTCCAACCCAGCCTGCTGCTCCTTTTGTTGTAAATAAAGCTTTATTGGAACATAGACACACCTACTCACTTAGATTCTCTCCGTGGACGCTTTCATAGTATTGTCATCCATATGGCTCACAAAGCCTCAAACATTTATGCTATCATATTTTTCAGAAAGAGTTTGGCTCCCCCTGGGGGAGTAGGCAACCTCAGAAGCATGTTTGTGCCTGCTAGGCAAAGACTGAGAAGCAGAAGACCCTGCTTCTTCCTCTTGCACTTTGTCTGGGGCATCACAGGCCCCCATTGTCTGAAAGGAATGGGAGGCACAAAATGGCACAATTTCTTTGGAGAGCCCTTTGTCCTCACTGAAGGAAATTGTAGTCCAACTGTAAATCAAAACACTCAGCATTCTTCTTGGGCATGTGACCCAAACTGAACCAATCCATATCTTGAGCCAATTAAAGGAGACTCACCTCTCCCTGGGGCACTGGAAAACTATTGCACACTGTTAAACAATTGTTATAATCTTTTTATTAAAGAGCACAATTAGGGCAGAACAGTGGTGGCTCGTGCCTTTAATCCCAGAACTAGGGAAGCAGAGGATGGTGGATCTCTGTGAGTTGGAAAACAACATGGTCTACAGAGTGATTCCAGGACAGCCAGGGCTACATGGGGCTAAGTCTCAAAAAACTTAAACACACACACACATACACAATTAGTGCCTGGGAAAATAGGTTGGGAGTAAAATGCCTACTACACAGAGCCATACAAGCCTGAGAAACAGAGTCAGATAGAGGTGAGCATATGCAAGCCCAGAGCTACGGGGCTACTGAGTTCTGTAGCTCATTAGCTAGCTCGTCTCCATGATCCGTGAACTCTGTAGGTTCAATGAACAACACTGTCTCAAAAGAAAAGAAGGAAAAGAGAAAGGGGAAAAGGAAAGAAAGGCACCACCAAGTTATCTAGATCCAAGGGCACCCATGCTCAAATGAACACATACACACAATCTCTTAAAATCACAATTAATGACAAGGTCTTGAAAGGTATATTCATAAGCACTCCTGGTGTTTGTCGTCCTGGAAAAGAGCAAAAGCTTTGGGCTATGAGCCAGTTTGACTCCCAAGTCAGCAGCTTCTAGACTCTCCCTTGTTGCCTTGCTCAGCTTGCTATTCTGAGAAGGAAAAACAAAATCCTGTCAGTCAGACATCTAACTAGACCACTGCTAGGCCAGCACCAGCCATCTTAAACGTCCCATGAATATGTTCAGACAACTAAGCAAAGACTGTAGTTGATTATTGCTGCCCTTGAAGGTACAGCCTCAGCCAGGGCTATTTGAACTAATTTGTACCAAACTTGGCTATGGAAAACCTCCATGAACTCTAGATGATCCTGCAACCATTTCTGCGAAGGCAAGAGAGGAATCACGCCCCCTGGCCACCTAGCAGAGGGGCTACTATGATTGGTACTAAGAGGTGAGGCTTGAGTGGTGAAAAATATAAATCACCATAACTGAATAGAGCCAAAAGACAAATGGCTGTGACTGGTCTGGAAGCTATCTGAACAGCATGCCTGGGCTCACTGGGCTGGGCTGGGCCAGTTTGCCTCCCTAGTTAGTAGCTGCTGGACTCTCCCTGTGCTGCTGATGTCATGGCACTGGGCCTTTTCACAGTGGTCTTTCCCTGCCTGTCTTCAGGAAGTAGTGTGTGCTCTCTGGTAACACAGAGAAGGCAGCAGTTGAGGAATAGTGGCATTGGCAGCTGAGCAGTAGACCTCCCGGGTTACAAAAGAGCAAGAGAGGAAGAACTGTGGAAAAGCTGGTTCTTATAAGGCCGTGGCAGGGGAAAAAGAAGGGCAGAAGAAGCAGGGAGGTGCCAAGAGGAGGCAGAGAGCTGAGGTTAAAGGATAAACAACTCTAAGGAAACAGAGAAGAGGCTCTGAGTCCCTGAAGAGTTCCAAAGAGCTGTAACACTGGTCTTGTTAAAAAAGGAAGTGGGGGGGGGCTTAGTGAGGCTTTGAGACATGCCTCAGTGGTTAAGAGGAGCTGAGTTCAAATCCCATCACCCACACGGCAGCTCACACCTGTCTGTAACTCCAAGACCTGACACCCTCACACAGACACGCATGCAGACAAAACACCAATGCACATAAAATTAAATGAAAAAGAAAAAGAAAGGGCTTGGTGGTCTCAACTCTGGGGTGCACACGTGAGTGCTAGCATTGCCTGCAGCTAGGGCCTGAGGAATGCCGGTATCTAGGCCAGCCTCGGCGTTAACTATGACTAAAGGCTGGAAAAATCACACCTTCCTAGGCCCACAGCAGACTGTAACACTCATGGGTCTATGGGGTCCAGTACTAGAGGTCTGTGACAAGAGAGGCCATTACCTACTGACCTCCCACCCGTGTAGTCCCATCGGCTGCTTCAAGAGCTGTTCCTTGCCTGCCTGTGAGTTCTACCCAAATGGAGCAAAAAGACTCCTGATGGGCCGCAGTCTTTCCCTGGCATCTGGATCCAGAAGTGAGAAAAGAAACATCTTGACCTTCCCTTCACAAATGGGCTAAAGAGAGCCTGCTCTCAGGATGCCTGGGCTTCCCTCCTGCCCCAGGAAGAGCCTCTCTATCCCTTTGTCTTATCTCCTCCCCAATATCCCTTTCAAAGTAAGTTCGAACTTAAAGCAGTTGCTTACATTGCTTCCTTCACAAAATCCCAAGTAATATAAAATACAATGACTTAACAGACCATGGGGTGGGGAGCTGCCCATTTTACAGATGAATATCTGGACCAGAAATGACAAATGGCTCTTGGAACAAGAGCCCAGAACTTGGTCATACCTCCTCCTATCCTAATGTCACTCAATTCCTCTAATCCCCACAATCACTTACAGTCAGCAGCAGACAGAATCAATTCCAAAAATATAAGAATCATTTTAGAAATTAATTAAATAGGTAACAGTGAGTCTCCTCATGCCACCAGCAGTACAGACAACCCTACAGAGAGAACCTTCCCCAATGAGAGCTGTGTGTGTGTGTGTGTGTGTGTGTGTGTGTGTGTGTGTATGTGTGTGTCATATCGGGCATTTAAAAGCATCAAAAGATCAAGTGGGGAGAATGTTAAATATGAATAGGATGAACGACATTTCTGTGCTGGGAATAATGACTTTAATGACTTTACTCACTCAGGTCCCCACATCATAAGATATAAAATGTGGAAGGGGACTAAGGAGGGGAGTGGAGTGCAGGGGTTTGTGTGTGAAAGTGAGATCCACAGGTGAGTAGAGGGAGGAAATGGTAAGATGGAAGGAACTGTCAGTGTGAGCCCTGGGTCCTGACATGTGTCACTGTTTTCCAGGGTCCTTCCCTGACATAAAGCAGCACGGTATTGAGTCCAGGGCAGCTGCAGGCAGAGCCCCTTCAACAGATGGCCAGGCCATCCAGTCTATCCGCACAAACTCTATAGGTGCCTCGGAGCGGGCAGAGCAACTCTGCTGACCATGGTCACCCCCATAGTCATATAGGGAGCCCATGGTGGCGGTCCTTGCACGCTCTGGAATTCATCCAACAACTACATCCACAAGCAACTACACGTGTTATGGAGGCGATGTTGACAGCCTCTCCAAAACATGCATATATTGGGATTGTAACCCTCAAAGCAGTGCTCCTGGGTGATGGAGCCTTTGGGTAAGGGATGAATGTTCTATGAGGGTAGAGTCATCTTAAACAGAATTATTGTCTTTATTGACCTTATGAAGAGACATGAGGACATGTCCTCATATCAAGACCCCTCAGCTCTTCATAGGAGGACATGGCAAGCTGGTACCATCTTCGAAGCAGCAATACGCTTTCACCAGACACAGATCTGCCAACACCTTTATTTTGGACTTTAAGCCTCCATAACAGTGGGTAATAAGTCTCCGTCTTACATTAGCCACCAAATCCATGGCATTTCGTGATAGCAGCCCAGAAAGACAATATAGAAGGTTACAGTTGGACTGTAAAGGCAGACAGACCACATCTTCCACTCCTGGAATGTCACTTTCCAGCTGAAACACTCTCAGCAGGGGACTCCGCAGCTCTCAGACTGGAGAGTTAGCTTTCTCACCCATGAGATGGGCTCTGCACCTCCCCTACTGTGTGATTGGAGGGTGACATGAGTAACACACACAGCCTCTTAGCCTGCTGCGATGGTCAATAGTGTAAAATTGACAGGATCTAGAATCATCTAGGGGACAATCCTTTGGTTATGCCTGTGAGATAATCTAGATTAATTTAACTGAGTTGGGAAGTTAACCTTAACCGTGGCAGCACATTGCCTGGGCTGGGATCCTGGATAGGACAAAGGAGAAAATCAAGCTAAACACCAGCATTCATTCATTGCTCTCCGATTCCGGAGTACAGACGCAATGACACCAGCTACCTGCTCACCCTGCAAAAGCACCACCCCCAGTCTTACACCCCCAGCTGGAATGGTCCGCATTCCCTAGAACCACGGGTCCAAATAACCCCTTCTTTCCTAAGTTGCTTTTGTCAGTCATTTTGTCAGAGCAGTCAGGGAAGTAAATAATGTACTTGTTCACAAAGAGAGGTTTCTCTTCCTCTCACCTGTCTGCTTCCATATACATCAGTATCATTCTGAACCCAGGATCTCATCCAGTGCTTGTGATTCAGGAACCAAGGACCAGGTCCAGTTTCCCTCCACAGTGAACAGACAAAGCTGCTATGGCAGGATGGCAGGAAGGCAGGAAGGCAGGAAGGCAGGAAGGCAGGAAGGCAGGAAGGCAGGAAGGCAGGAAGGCAGGAAGGCAGGAAGGCAGGAAGGCAGGAAGGCAGGAAGGCAGGAAAGCAGGAAGGCAGGAAGGCAGGTATCTACCTCATCCTAACCTCTTGATGTGACTGAGTTCAACCGAGGCAAACAGATAGCCTGTGAGAGGCAGAGAGGTGAAGATTCTGCTTCGTTTTCATCTATTGGGCCAACTGGGTGAGGAAGCAATAGCAGAAATAATGATAGCAGAACTTACAGAAAACTTACTGTGAACAGAGAACTTCGCATGAACCAGCACCTTCAACCTCACAATAACTGTGCAAGACAGGTAATATTACTATTAGGCCCATTTTACAAAAGTGAAGAAACTTATCCAAGTTCAAGCAGTAAATAGGTGCTGTGGGTCATCCGCTTTAAAAACCCACGCTGCAAACCTCGAGCAACTTCATGGAGATACAGTATTAGAGGAGATTCTGGAAGCCAGAATCTGGGAGGTGACCCATCTAGAAGGCAAGTCATGTTAGCGCTGTCCCAGAATCCCTCAGAAGAGGCAAGGTAGGAGTTGGAGCTGTGGAGGATATCTCAGGTCCTTCTCACTGTCCCAGTTTGTTCACCGTTGTAGCAAAGCATTACACTAAGAAGACGTGGTATGTACAGGGAGGAAGCCAGGGGAGACCACACCAAGTCCTGCAGTCAGGCCTGGATGGATGGCTGCAAAAGGCCCCTACGCTACCTAGGAGCCAGGACGAATCAGCGCGCTCTAGGAGGACCTGACATGTGAGCCATCAGGTCCAGAACAGGTGGCAGCCCCAGTCCTAATTAAGGGCTCTGATGAGAAAATGGCAAAACTGCACCCATCTTGTTCAGTTTATGTCTCTAGACCTGGGCTTACAGCTGGTGCAACGCAAGCAGATAGAGGGAAACTGAACAGTTAGGAGCACTTGCTGCTCTTGCAGAGGGCCCAGGTTCGGTTCCCAGGCCCGTACGTCTGTGGCTCACAACTCCTGTAACACCCATTCCAGGGGATCCGATGCCTGCTTCTGACCTCGCAGACACCTGCACGCATGTGATACACATGCGTGCAAACAAGCTCACATACATACACAGCAAATAATCTTTTAAACGAGTGAACGGAATGAATCGGGAGAAACCGGTGCCTCTTCGACTTGGCGCTGCTGGTTTGGGGGAGAACACTACCAGCTGAAGGTGTCTCCTCAGTGGCAATCTCCGTGTCCCTGAGGCCCACCAGAGCTGAATGTCCTTCGATATCACAACCAAAATTGTCTCCAGGAGACCCTCAAACAAGCAAACTAAAATCCTCAGCTTACGCCACTCGTTGAAGGAGGATCCTAATATTTATCTATATGTCCAATGGACATGTATGTCCCAGCACCAGAAGCCTGGAAAGGCTGGGATGCAGCAGAGCAGCTTGGGAGCTCTGGGATGAGAAGTGAGAATGGTGTTTGGTTGCTTGCCTGGGAGTGGGGGCGGGGGTAACATTAACATCAACCACAGGGCAGGCAGGAATGAGGTGAGTAGGGGACTCAGACCGGACACTAGCTAGGGACAAAAAAAGAAGAAAAAAAAACTCCACAGGCTCAGCAGATTGGACAACAGAAATCCACATGCAGTCCCAGACCCTTTGACAGGCAGTCTTGCAACAGCGACCCTCTCTTGTCTTAGCTTTGAGGCCTAGTCCTCAAAGTGTGGCCTCCCACCCAGGAGGGCTGTGGATCAAGGTGGTCTTGGCAGATCCTCTAGAAGGAATTAGCCGGTGACACTGAAGATACGGGACGGCCTCCTTATTACACACACACACATTCTCTCTCTCTCTCTCTCTCTCTCTCTCTCTCTCTCTCTCTCTCTCTTTCTCTCTCTCCACATGCCTGCACTTCCTTACACTGATTTGTTTCTTTCTGAAAAAACCCTTTTCACCCAGACACTGAGCTGAGCTACAAGAGAGAGGACTGACTCAGCCATTTCCCTGTCCTCGGCATAAAAGGCTCTAAAAAGAATAATTTAAGCTTCTCTGGTGTGAGGTCATTTAATGAATCTTCTCGAAGCTAAGAGGTTTTATATGCCTTTTAAAAACCCTCCCCCAAGCACAGGGCTATGATATTACCTTGGAGAGCCAAGAGATGGAGTGATACACGTATGCACAGCACACTGGGAGGAAGGAGGTGGTTTCCTTGGCAACAACATCCATGTTCTGGCTTCCTTCGGCTAAATTGGAATATATTGAAATATCTGCTTTGGGCGCCTCTCTCTCGGAGGGAAATGAGTGGTTTTCCTATTCCACAAGCCTGCAGCTGGGGAGAGATGTTCTGTGAGTTTGAGGCATCTGAACGGGGCAAAGCAGCCTGCAGGCTGGCAAAAGTCTTCGGCCTGTCTTTGCAAAACCCAGGAGCATGCTTCTTTGAGCCAAGGGGAGAAGAAAGAAACAAGCAAAGGAGGTTCACCCTCCTGGTCCAGCAGAGAGCCGAAGATTCCACCTTAGGCTGCTGCCTGCATCCTCACCTCTCTAGTGTGTTTCCAAAGCACACCCAGCTTTTTACATGAGTCTCAAAAAAATCTGCACAGTATATATCTGAAATGGAGAGAGTCTAGAAGGAAAAAGGGGATCTTTGGATCAGATCTGCTCAAACCCTTGCCACAGGGGCACAGCTACATATCCAAAGCACAGTGGCTGGCAAGCACAAGATGATAGTATCACGTCTGTGGACCTGAGTGTTTGCCTGGCTGCACCTTTAATCTCAGCGTAAGTTCTGTGAACTCTTAACCTCAGTGGTTGTAAGCATCCGTCCTCGTAGGTTCCTATGAAGGTCAGATAAGGTGAGCTGTGCAATCCTCAGCACCTTGGAGACATTCTGTTCTGTTTTCTTCTTCATGCCAAGAAACAAACAAGAAACAAATCTCCAACAGGGAAGATTTACCAGAAGGCGCAGCATCATGGCGGAGCCTGGTGGAGGGACCTCACCCTAAGAACCCAAGTCTTTCCATTTGCATAGCTGTGTTCCTAGGGTGCTTTTGTAGCACTCAGATGGCCAAAGCTAGAAAGAGTGTGAATAGAGCAGAGGACTGATTCAGGTATAACCTGAGAGCCAGCTATCAAACTCAGAGGGAAGGGGTCAGGCCAGGCCGGGAGCGGGCAGGTTGACTGTATGGGATCACCAGGCTTTGGCGGGGCCAAGAAAGGCCAACCATGAGAAGGCAGGATTTGGTGAGGAAGGACAGCTGTGTCTATCTCAGGGACATGATCCAGAATATGGTTTATCCTCTCCAAGACTCAGGTTGAATATTTTTTTAAAAATTTTTGCATCCATTTTGTGTAGGAGGTGGGACATGGGAAGTAGGGGAGTGGGTGAACCTGTCAGGGTATGTACATGGAGATTAGAGGACAACAGCAGGACATCAGTTCTCTCCTTCCATCATGTGGGTCTCAGGAACTGAACCCAGGTCATCAGGCCTGGTGGGCAGTACCTTTACCCAGGAAGCCATCTTGCTTATGCTATCAGATTAGAATTTGATTGCCATCATGGCAGCAGTAGAAGGTGGGACCTCTAAGAGGTGGTTAGATTGTCAATGTGACATGTCTCCAAAGCCTTTAGGAGACAGGGTGTAGGTAGAGGAAGCGGTTTAAGCTTAGTCTCTGCTTCCTGGTCAGCCACATGTGAACTGCCATCTTTCACCACAGGCTCAGGCCACTGAGCTGCCCTGCTTTCCCTAGCATGATGGATTGAAAGTCCTGAACTGGGGTACCTGGGAACAGAGCCATCCCAGATAAACTCTCTCTCTTCAGTTGCTTCTACCAAATGTTTTGGTCACAGAAGCATGAAGCCAGCTGAAACAGAAAAATTAATGCCTTTCTCATGAAAATGGGTCCATTCTCACAAAAGCAGACAGCGGGAAGCATGTCCTCTCTTTTCCACATGTGCTGCCCTGCCCGCCACATTTGTGCCATGTTATGATTTGCTGAGGCCTTACCAGATTCTTATGCCTGAGCTTTGACTTCCAACTTCTAGAATACTGACTTCAATAAGCTCCTTTCCCTCATAAACTTTCCAGTCCCGGGTATTCTGTTATAGCAACTGAAAATGGACTCAGACACTAGGCTATGTAAACACCCTCACAGCAGATTCCTTATTAGATTTTTGTTCCTGTATTATCTACTTTTCACTCCTAGAAAAGTCTTTCTAGAGACCGCATGAAAACTGACTTAAACACACTAGGACCCAGGATTCCCATATGAAATCCAGATTCCAGAACTGGTTCTAAAGAGGTTATGGTTACAAAGCTTCATTTCAGTCATGTTTGATGTGTGTAAAAGCTTGAAGGAAAACTCTCCAAGCTTTGTGGTCTGCAGAGTAACCACCCTCTTCTCCCACCAAAAGGGGACTGTGTTACCACACAGACTGACAGACTGACAGCAGTGAATGAAATCTTACCACATGTGTCTCGGCATCTTCTCTCTTGGCCATCCATGAAAAAGAGGTTTGCTACTTAGAAGAAGACAGTCCAAGCACTGGGCCTTTCCCCTAGATCAATGGTTCTCAACCTGTGGATCATGACCCCTCAGGGGGTCAAAGGACCCTTTCTCAGGGGTCACATAAGACCATCAGAAAACAGATATTTATGTTACAATACACGACGGTAGCAAAGTCACAGTTATGAAGTAGCAGCAAAAAGAATGTTATAGTTGGGAGGTTGCCACAACATGAGGAACCGTGTTAAAAGGTCACAGCTTTGGGAAGGCTGAGAGTAAGAAAAGACGGTGTTAAGTCAGAGAAGACAGTCAGATGCAGCGTATTTTTGAGGCAATTTCAGGCATATGTCCCATCTCACATCCTCTCAACTGGCTCTTACGCTGTGGTTATTATTATGGTTATTATTATGCCAACATCCCAGCTGCATGATTCTCTGTGTGTCTCTGTCTGTCTCTGTTTGTCTCTCTCTTATTCTGGCTCTCTTTCCCTCCCTTCCTCCTTCCCTTCTCAGCATCTCTCAGCTCTAACACACAGCTCTACAGGAGGCCTACAGCAGCCCACTCACCCACCCCGGCATGTGCCCAAACCCAGAAGTGCAATAGATCTCACACCCAGGACAACCCCTGAGATGACAAAGACAAAAGAGAGTGTGTCCCCTGTTACTCCTGCCAGAAGCACACCAGGCACTCTGCAAGTTCTAAGAGGGCTCCACATTTCCCCCGTGCTGGCTTTCCCTTTCTCTTCATTTCACTCTTTTCATTCCTTCTGTTTCATATCCCAAAATTTGGTACACCCAAGTCTTGGTCTTTTTTGGGGGGTATCTAAGCTAATATGAGTGGTTAAGATCAAAATATGGAACTAGATTGAGAAAACAAAGAAAAGGGTTGATTTATGCATTTTCCCTTTAAATGTGAAGTTTCTATAAACCAAAATAGTCCTAATAGTCTTTATTTACCGTTCTCACCTCCCCGTGAACAATTCAGTTTGAAAGCCTTGTGAGGAGTTCAGCCTCCACACACGATAGTGCACGAGCCAAGTGTAAGCTTCGTACAGTGATGGGGTGGAGTGTGAACCAAAGCCTAAACACAGCAAGGAAGCACAGAGAGAGGGAGGTGGCCTAAGGTGGTGTCAGTGACAAAATACCGGAGATAATTGGCTGGAGAGGAAGACAGGTTTGCCTTGCCTTGTGGTTTCGGAGGCCCCACTGCTTTGGGCCTATAGCAAGACTGGTGAGAAGTGGGTAATGGAACAAAGCTGATTATCTCATGCCAGCCAGAAAGAGGAAAGGGAAGGCAGGTGAGGTTACCAATATTCCCTGCTTCCTAAGTTCCCCTCACCAAGCCCCACCTCCTAGTGCCCACCACCTTTAGATGGCATGACCATCTGGTGATCAAGTCTATAATACATGACATTTCAGATCCAAATAACAGCATCAGAGTCCAGTGGAGTGAGGGGGATATGAGGACTTTGGGACAGTCCAGCATGTGGTGCTGCAGTCTGCATAGATTAAAGAATTATCCATAAAAGGATGTTGAAGTCTGTTGGGATGGGAGGAGACTGTCTGCAGAGCAAAGACAGTGGTAAGAAGGTTTTGATCAAATAACTCAGTATATTAAAGGCAATGGGAGGGGAGCCAGGTTTCACACTGACATAGAACACGTGACAATGGAGAAGGCTACCTAGTGGTGTATTTGGATATGGTTTGGCCTTCCCAGACTTTATACTTTTTGCTGTGGAGGTGAAGGCTGTGCTGGGAGAACATTGGGTCATTAAGCATTAATGCAGTCCTTGTGGGGCCGCGTTAATCACCACAGAAGCTGGTTGTTTTCACTAAAGCAAGTCCACCCTCATACTTGGTGTTTACTTTCTTGTTTTCCCATTCGTCTTCCTGCTTTGTCATGAGATGAAGATAGTGCAAGGCCTGTTCCAGAAGCCAACAGATGCTGCTGTCATGTTCTCAAACTTCCAAACATATAGATCCATGAGCCAAAATAAACCACTATTTTTCCATAAATCACTCAGCCTTGGATGTTCTGATATAGTGACAGAAAACCAAGATGTGTGGTGAGAATTTAAGACATTTGTGAGAACTTTGGTATTTCTTAATTCCCCTCACCTTTACTCTGTTTCTGTATTGAATAGTTTTATATCATTTTGACGCACTCTAAAGTCCCCTGAGAGGAGAGAGTCTCAGTCTAAAAAATTCTTCCATAAGATCAGGCTGTAGGCAAGCCTGTAGGGAATTTTATTAATTAGTGATTGATGGGAGAAGGCCCATCCCATCCCTGGGTTGATGGTCCAAGGTTCTCTAAGAAAGAAGGCTGAACTAGCCATATGAAGCAAGTAAGAAGCTCTCCTCCATGGCCTCTGCATCAGCTCCAACCTTCAGGTTCCTGCCCTGTTTGAGTTCTTGTCCTGATTTTCTTTGAAGATGAATAGCAATATGGATGCATAAGTCAAATAAACCTTAATCGTGATGTTTCACGACAGCCATAGAAATGCTAACTATGTAATTACCTTGAGAAGTCATGGCAAGAACTCAAGACAGGAACTGATATAAAAGCCACGGAGGAATTTTATTTACTGGCTTGCTCTCCATGTCTTGCTAAGTTTGCTTTCTTATGCTATTCAGGACCAATTACCCTAGTATGGTAGGGCCAGCAAACAGCACTCCTCCATGGCTTCTGTGTCAGCTCCTGCCTCCAAGTTCCTGCCCTGTTTGACTTCCTTTGATGATAAACAGTGCTGTGGAAGTATAAGCCAAATAAACCCATTTCTTCCTAGTTGCTTTTGGTCTGCTGTTTCATCATAGCAATAACAACCCTAGCCAAGACAGCCTCCACTTTCGATGGATACATGAATATGGCAGCCATTAAGCGTGTTTTACTTCCCACTCTACTATGACAGCCAATTAATCAATTAATCAAATTGATCAATTAATTTAATCAATCAATTAATCAAATGTGATTTAATAAGTACAATATAGAGAATGAATATAGTTATAAATGTGCAAATTTGTGCTTCTGTGAATGTGCACACTGAAAGAACCAGGGACCCAGGACTCTTCAGTAGAAATGAGCACAGCTGGGACCCAGATATTGGCTCTGGAATTAGTTCCTTTTCTCTTACTGTGATAAACTGTCATGACCAATGCAAGTGATAGAGGAAGAGGCTTGTTGTTTTTAGCTCCAGAGGGCAAACCTATCGTGGCAGGGGCAAGCAGCAAGCATGGGGATAGGAACAACCTCTGTCTTTCAACCACAAACAGAAAGCAGAGAGAGAGAGAGGTAGATGTGGGCCAAAACCACGCACACCTGAATCCTGACCCCAGTGACACACTTTCTCTAACAAGGCAACTCCCACTAAACCTCCCCAAACAGTGCCACTAACTGAGGATCCAACTCCTGAGCCTAGGGCCACATTTTTATTCAAGGTGAAATAGCTTCTCAATACCATCCTCTCCCCCAAATAAGTCAAGGCTTCTTACAAATGGCTGCTGGTCCCAGGGCTTAGGAGAAGAACCCTGATTTACCAAAACTGAAGGGAGCCTTCTGGGAACTATGGGGAAAGAATAAAAAAGGATGCAGAGGCCCACAGGAAAGGACTTCCTCAGGCCTAATCTAAGGAAGCTTAAACACACAAATAGGTAACAATGTTAGCATACTGAATCAACCACAGCAAATAGAAATCCATGATTGCATAGATCAGAAGTTATAAAAATGAATAAATTGAAAAACTTGAAATACATCGTCTCAAAATTTTCTCCATAAGGTATGTGTTAGTTACAAAAGAAAGCAGGCAACTTGAAACTCCTTCATCAAGCGATCAAAGTTTTGCCCTCCAATACTGAGAAAATTCTAAATGACCTGTGGCCTGATGGGATCGAGTGGGAAGAACCAGGCACGCCTTCTGCTGGCCTTGCCAGGTGAATCTGAAGAGTTCTTTTCTGGAAAAAAAAAAAAAAAAGCTGAAGAAGCTTGAAGAAGCTCATGGGAAACACCTTGGCGCTGGGGGGTGAGTGGATAAACGATAGAATAGCCGACCTGGACCCTCCAAAAACGCCAAGGTCAGCAAAGCCAAAGACAAACCTGAGTTGAGGGATGAAGAAGACCGAAGAGTAAAGGCAACAAAATGCAACCCGTGCGGCTGGCCTTGACCTTTCCTCTAGCTGGGACATTTTTGAGATGGTTGACAAAGACTGCAGGCTTGGCCAAAGCCCAATGGCATCTGAGAAAGGCTGAGACCTGTATGCAGAGTTAACTTTCCGCACGTGAAGTTGACATTGTCGTTAGGGGGGAGAAAGTCCTTGCTTGTAGGCAGCACACATTACAGTACACAGGGAGGACAGAGCACCAGGTCAGAGGCGGGGGAGGGGCAGGAGGGGGTTCTTTGTACTGTATTTGCAACTTTTCTATAGGCTTGAGATTATTTCAAAATAAAACGGAAAATAAAAATTGTGTCAAACCTTAAAAATACAAACTGAAAAGAAAATTCCAAATGTATGATTTGGTGGCCTCTCAACAAACAAATATCACTGTTAATTGACAGAAAATTATCAGCACACAAGCGAAATGGCTCAAGGCTTCAACAGACAATGTTTTTAAAAAAAAAATCTACGTCCAAGAAACATGCAAAAAAGTTGAATTTCTCACAACACACACACACACTTATGTGCACCTGCATACATACATGAAAACACACATACACACATGCATGTGCCCATCACACATACACACACACACACACACACACACACACACACACACACGTGCGCGCGTGCACTCGCGTGCGCAACAAAATAAAATCTGTATATCTGTTCCTCTTCAAAGTATATTCAGAAACACCTATTGCAGTGTGGCTTGTAAAGAGAAACCACTTAATTTTCCAACAATCAGGCATCAGATAAATTAACCCCAATACATCCAAAAAAGAGAGAGAATACTATGGCAACCATTAAAAACCATTTAATCAAATGTTATTTAACGACAGCTGTGCATATAAACATCGTTCTGTTAGCACCAATACTCAAATCCTGGGGGCTCTAAGCTCCCACCTGCCAAATACTGTTAGTACTTCTCTCCAGTAATGTTAGTACTTCTCTCTCTCTCCTAGCCACTTCTGGGAGACGTGACAGGCGTATTGTGCCATTCTCAAAGCAAGCCTAGCCATGTCCCCCTGGGGACCAGGAGATGGGTTTGGAGGAAGCTTGAGGAAAAGGCCATTGCTCTGGTGTGATGGATTCCCTTCAGACTGCTTCTTGTCTCTTATGCCGCAGTTTCACATGGGTCTTGGGTATGGCACTGACTTGAGCCTGTTTGGAGCTGGACCCTGACATGGGCCTTCCAGAGTGCCTGCATCCTCCGCTGACTGTAAGCAGTCCATCTCTGTACCATCTTGCCTCCACCTGGGGCCCAAGCCTAGTTCTTCACACAGGATGAAAACCTCTCCTCTTGCCTCCCCTATGTGCTACAAAAAATAATAAGCATCTGAAAACTTTTCCTTCCATTTCAAGCACAAAAGAGAAAAATTTCCCCTGATATAGATACCTCCTGGGGGTGGAGGAGGACAAGCAGATCTCCCCTTGAAACATAGCCTAGTTCCAGCCCTGTCTGATCTGTAAACATGGCAGGTAGGAAACAGACACAAATAAGCCAACATGAATAACCCCACAAAAGCCCAGAATGCCGTACAGAGTTAGCCTCTGCTCGGCAACAAGAGGAAGAGTGATCAGTGGCTTGTTCTCCTGGGTGTCTTATTAAACCCCTCGCTTTTAAACTCTTATAGAGTTGTTGGAAGCCAAAAAGGTCCACCATAAAATATTTATAAGATAAACTAAGGGCACCCATTGTTGGCGCATATACCCAAATGCCCTAGATCGAACTTGGCCAATCACCTTAGGTTCCTGTCAGCTTCGCCCTAACAGTTCCCAGCTTCCTCTCTCCCTAACAGCTACATCCCCAAACACTGCTATCCTAATTTTTTAATTTCCATAAGTTAAGACCATGCTCTGTGCATCCTGAGGCAAGCTCTTCTCCCTCGGTGTGATGCTCCTGAGGCAGCTCACTTGCTCTCTGAGGCATGACACAAACAGTTCGTTCATCCATTATGATGATAAAGGTGTGGATTGAATCCTTGTACCTCCCTCCCACCAGGAATGCGGCAAGAACACTGTCATCCAGGTCCCCCTGGAGCACCTCCAGTACTTTCTAGATGTTTCCAGAAGGAGCTGCTGGATCACAGAGTGTGGGAGGCTAGCTTTCCTAGACAACGATGAATTGCCTTGCAGAGATGCAGGCCCGTTCGCTGCATCTGCTGCAGTGTTTTAGGCTGAAGCTCTGGGTCCCTCTGGAAGCTTCCAAATGAAGGCCATATCTACTGCAAAAGTTCCCCCAGACACATCTGCCTGGGCTGCTGGAGCTGCTGTGAGGCTTGCGGCAGGGGTTTTCCTAGACTCTGCTTTCCTGAGGCCCAAAAGAGTTTGGGAACAGCCTAGCACACCTCCTGTGGTCACAAATGCTGCTGTGGCCTGTGAGCTCAGGGACCGCTGAGAAGAATTCTTGCTTGAGCCTTAGAGCCTCTGGAGCCAGAAAGCCTCTCAGAAGCCCCTGTGGACACAGGAGAGGGACATCATGGCTCATTCCTTTCCTCCACCCTCACCAGGGACCCCTGCGGTGAAAAAAGACAGACAACCCTTCTATTCATCTCAGGGGTTCTCTCCACCTTTGAGCTGTTTGGCCTGAGCAACATTCTGACCACACCCTGCTTCCTCATCAAAACTTCAGAGTGAGACGACATCACATATCTCAGCCCAGCCTCAGCCCAGGGATAAGTGGTGGGCCTCCCGCAGCCGGCCTCCACCTGGTTCCTCCAAGATGTTTCCTAGCAGGCGCTTAGTGAGCAAGGTTCTAAGTGAAAACCCTTCCACAAGCTAATCAAGAAGGAGGACTCTGGCTAAGATGCTCAATCCCCATTCAGAAAGGAAAGAGGATGGACATCAGAGGAGGGAGAAAACAGGGAACAGGACAGGAACCTACCACAGAGGGTCTCTAAAGGCTCTACCCTGGCAAACTTTGGGCAGAGTGCAGGGAATATTATGAAAGAAGGGGGAGATAGTAAGACCTGGAGAGAACAGGGGCTCCACAAGGAGAGCAACAGATCTAAAAAGTCTGGGCACAGGGGTCTTTTTTGAGACTGATACTCTAGCCAAGGACCACTCATGGAGACGTCCTGGAACCCCTGCACAGATGTAGCCCATGGCAGTTCATTGTCCAAGTGGATTCCATAGTCATGGGAACAGGGACTGTCTCTGGCAGGAACTTATTGGCCTGCTCTTTGATTACCTCCCCCTAAGGGGGAAACAGCCTTATCAGGCCACCGAGGAAGACAATGTAGCCACTCCTGATGAGACTTGATAAACTAGGATCAGAGGGAAGGAAAGGAGGACCTCCCTTATCAGTGGACTGGGGGAGGGGCATGGATGGGGAAGAGGGAAGGAGGGTGAGATTGGGAGATTGGGAGGGGAAGAGGAAGGGAGCTACGGGGGGGGGGGATACAAAGTGAATAAACTGTAATTAATAAAAATAATTTTAAAAAGAGAAAACCCTTCTATGCTTGTTTCCCTTCCTTATCATACAGAAGAATGAAATCATCAATCCTGGCTTATCTACCTTTTCAGACTATGGGACTGAATCCCTTGCTTAACTTCTCTAAGGTTCTATTTGCATGATAGCAAAGCTACTACCATTCTGACCTGTTGTGAAGTCTCAAAGAGATCCCGCCAATGCTTGGCACGTAGGCCACGCCCAGTAAATAACTTCTATAAAATCAGTCTCCTTTTGGATGGAGCAGGGATGTCCCAGGTCTCTAGGTCAGCCTAAGCTTGGAGAATTTAGATCCTTGCATTTTACAACTTACCTAAGAGAGTGGATTTTGTGACTTCAGCTATTGCAGTGAAGGGAGGTAGAGAGTCAAACAGAAATCTAGTAGACCCTTGGCTAGTCAAAGGTGATTCCCCTACCTCCTCTTGTAACGTGATATAAGCCTTGTGATATACATTCAACCAGATTAAATGGACCTAACCTTGAACTTGTTCTTACCCCTCTTAATGAACTAATCAGAGTCAGCTGTGCACTGGGTTGGGACAAGGGTTGAGGAGCGCATGAATGCAATATGCCTACACCCTGTCTACCCTGTGTGACCGTCCGAGCACAGGGGCTGAGCCAGGTTCGCGCCGCCTCAGTCTGCCAGGTAACTCAGCCCGACGTTTACACACGACCACGCCCAGCAAACAGAGGTGTTCAGCAACTATCACCAATGTTGATTAAATGCCTCCTTTCTGAAAGACGGGAACTTGGTGAGGCTTTGAACTTCCCAAAGGAGCTGCCCTTGGGAACTTCATAAGTCAATGAAGAAGGCAAAGCCAAAGCCAACCATGAAAGCAACCAGAGTGTGTAGATTGTAGAGTGTCTGAGCAAAACAGACTCAAGAGGTTACTCCTATGACCACTGTGGTGAACTGACTGGGACAGCAGCACTTCGGCTGCACGGAGAGGCTTTATGCGATAAGACTAGAGAAGTGTGCGGAGAGTGTGCAACGAGAGAACAAGTAATGATCCGGGAATCCAGAGCACAGTGACACTGGCTTCGTCACTAATTAGTGCTCCTGAAGAAAAAACCAAGACAACAGCAAAAACCCTTCATGTTATTAATGGAAAAAAATAGATTTTCTTTTTGTAGAATTCTACAGCCAAGCAAATAACTGAACACCTTGTACAGAAAGCTGCCCCACCCTATGCATCCTTTTTGAGATGGTATGGCAGGACAAGCCTTACCAAAACAAAGTTCTAAACCAAAAGTAAAAAGGAGACAGAAGATGCGGAAAACTCTGACACGGGGCTGAAAGGAAAATATGCCTAAGAGGGTTTGTCTTAGCTACTTTTCTATGGTTGTAAAGACACAATTATAACGACAGCAACTTCAGAAGAAAACCAACAGGGCTTGCACTTGCAGAGGGTTATGGCCCGTGACAACCATGGTGAGGAGCATGAGCAAGCAAACGGGCATGTTGCTGGAGAGCAGCAGCTGAGAGCTCACATCTGATCCAGAAGGCAGAAATAGAGCAGGGAAAGGTGACTGGAAATGGCACAGCTTCTGAAGCCTCTGAGCCTGCCCTCAGTAACACACCTCCTCCAAGAAGGATGTACCTCCTCACCTTCCCAAACACTTTCGCCAACTGGGGACCAAATATTCAATTGTATGAGCCTATGGGGGCTTGTTCACTCAAACCGCCACAGGTTTGTAGGGGAATTTCAGAATGAGACCTACAGGGTATCCAGAGTGACTGCATAGTGTTAGAAAGTTCTACGGAGGCTTTTCAAATAACATAGGGAAGCCAGTGTCACATAGCAAGTAGCAGAGACTTTGGAGTTGAATTGGTAACACCAAATTAATAGGCAATCGAGCAAAGAACAGAGATAGGTTTTGGCCCTAGAGAGGACAAAAAGTTACAAGGAAAGGAAAAATGGTGCTGTTTGTCTCTTCAAACCCTGTGCATGTGTAACTTTGAAATGCAATTGGTAAATTTATTTCTGTAAATACACTGGAGTCCTCCTACCTCCAACACTACCATTTCAACGTGCTCAGAGGCAGAACCAGAGCATGATGTCCACCCCAGACACTCTGTCCACTCCAAGAAAGCCCTTTGCCTTTGAAGGATGGGAACTACTGAGACCAGAGATGGGGCTGGGAAACAAAATAAATTTGCAAAGAGACTTTTAAGGCTGAAAGAGAGGAACATGCTAATTAGTGCTTTGGACAGAGAATAAATTCAGCATCTCTCCCACGCAGCTTAGGAAAGGAAGGTGCAGAGTGGATTTGGCAGCCTGGAGAGTCTATCAGCTCACCTTAATTTCACTTTTTGTCTTGGGTGATTTAAATTATTCAGCACCTTTGAAAACCTGCGAGAGCCCACCTCACAGCGTGCCAATTTGGAATCTTCTCCATGGGCTTGGGCAAGAGCCTCTGGCTTCCTGGAACTTGAAGTCTAGAGATTTATAACAGCCATACCATTCCCAGGCCCCAGTTTCCCTCCTTTCCCAACTCATTCCACTGCCTGAGGACCCCTTTCTCAGCGTGGCTGAGATACAGCCACATGCAGCATTCACAGTACAGAGAAAACAGAACCAGAACAAGGTGGGAGAAAATCAGAAAGGATGGGCACTGATTTCCAGGGTCCAGAAACTTCTTGGTGCAGCCCAGGCACCAGTGTTTGCACTTCCCATCCATAAGGCTTTGTGAGGTAGGGGCTACCATTTCACTCATTTCACAGATGAGACAACAGAAGCACAAAGACACACGGAAGCCCAAGGCCTGCAGCTCACAGGCAGGAGATCTGAAATCTGAATTAAAGTCTCCCTGGCTGCACAAGTCACTTTACTCTGCTGCTTTTGAGGACCCTCTCTGGATGGATATAGGTCTGAGCCAAGAGATTTAAGAGGGCGAAATGGAGGCTACTCCTTTAAAAGGACAGTTAGGCCTATGAGACAGTGTTCCATCATACCAGAGAGAGCTTCTCAAAGAGGACTTGTGAGCACAGGATTTGGCATGATGAACCTGTGCCAGGGGCTGCCTGTCCCTCTATGTTGGGATCAACTGAGAGAAAACATATGTGAGGATGCCGGAAGTCTGGAAGTCATGGTCAAATCTCAGACAGGCATAGCTATTATGAGCAGTCCCTGGGCACAGAGATCATAGAAGGGTATGGGCTGGGTGGGAAACATGTGTCATGTGTGCTACAAGGTACTTTTACGAAAGAGTGTATGATCCTTGACATGGAAGTTGAGAAAAGGTACCTTGTCAGCAATGCAGCTCAGAGAAGGATCTAGGGTCAGCAGGCTACGCTCTGCTCCTGCTCCCCTTCCTTAAACATCTGTTACCACATTACCATAGCCATCTGCAAACTGGGATGAGAACACACACACACACACACCCTTGTCCATCATGGAGTGATTGAAGGGTACTATGATTTGGATGTGAAATGTGTCCCTACAGGCTCTTGCATCTGGTTGGTCCCCAGCTGGTAGAAATTTGAGAAGTTGTGGGATCTTTAGGAAGCAGAGTCTTATTGGAGAAAGTGAATCGCCAACGTGCAAACCTTGAGGGTTTTCAACACAACTCTCCTTCCTTGTCACTCTTTGCTTCCTGACTATTTATGCAATGTGCCAACTGCTTCCTGCTACAATGCCTTTTTCACCATGATTGTCTCTTATCACTGTAAGCCAAAGTCAGTGATTTCTCCCTAAGTTGCTTCTCGTTACATAATGAATACAGGATGACCACAAAGAAGAATCCAGTAATCAGAGAGATCAATAATATGCCCACAGTCATGGTGCCTGCAGAGCAAGGATTTGTTGTTGTTTTTGTTGTTGTTGGTTTGGTTTTTTGTTTTGTTTTGTTCTTTCACTTCATAGTCTTTTTTTTTTTAAGCCCAATGTTCTTTCTTCCACAGTGATCTTATGAATGTTTGCATTCCTTTGAAGGAGAAGAACTGAGTTCTCCAGGTGATAAAGGAAGAATGAAGCTGAATGTTGGATCCAATAACTGATCTGAAACCCTCAGCAATAAGGAATGTCCAACCCATAGTCTTTAGGTATATCTGGTTACATGGGATCAAGGATAGCCCAACAAAAAATAGTCAACTTACTTAAACATTATTGGGTATTATTTGCTTTTTCTTTGTTTTTTGGACCAAATTTCAGGGTTCTCAAGCATGACCTTTTTAAGTAACGCAATGCAAAAGGATGGACACACCTGAATGTTAGCCCAAGCTTGGGCCAGCCCTGAATTTTGAGAATACTGCAGGCTGGTGCAGCCTAAAGACAGCTGATCTTCAATTCAGAAGCCACACTCTCCTCTCCCCTTTGCCATGACCTCACACAGGGGGTTCAATTTTAAACCCACAAAAAAAGGATGAAACCCTCCACTCTAAGTGGTTTATCCTCCCAGGAATATGTGCAAAAGCCCTCCATTAGCTAGTAGACTTGAAATATAAAACAAAGAGGAGAGACTGCCATCTCACACGCGCATCCTGAGATAAAAAGTATGCACCACCAATGTTATGAAATCACTTCTGGGAAAAGCTGGCGGGAATAGGGGAAGCAAGCCAGGACCTGTAACATCCCAGCCCAATTGCAGATCATGCTGGGAGCTCTACACCATGGCTGTACCATTGAGTTCACTGACTGAAGCCACCTGGGACCCCTTTTAGCACTCACAGCTTTGAGCAGAGTAGCTCCAGAGCATGAAAGATGTCCCTGGAAAAAAAAACTGGCCTTGTGTTCTGCAAGATGAGAAACATGCGGAAGCTGGGACTCACAGGAGAGAGCCATGGTGGTGTGAGCCAGGACTGACACTCTGTACATATGCTGTCCCTTTCACCAACATTTGGCTCAGGGTAGAGGGAACCACCGGTCCACACACAACAGTAGCACTAGTGCACCATTCCCTCCATTCTCTTCTCTGACAGCTTCTCACAGGCTCCTCATGCCATGGACTCTAGCAGTCATGGAGGTTTCTAGTGCTGGTTCTAGATGGAATGACAAAACACAACAACGCATAATGCTGGTGTCGCGGTAGCCCGTGGTACACAATGAGGGGGCGGGAAATGGATTCAGTACTGTTGGTGGTAGAACTGGCAGCTACAGCCAAGGTGTAGAACTGCTCATAGTGATCCTTTGGATGGGAAATGGAGATGTGGTGGTGAATGCTGGTCGTGGGGTAAGGTGCTGGCAGGGTAGTGACGGTGAGAGCAGTGGGGAGATGTGGTAGAGAGGATGTTGGTTTGGGCTCTGGGGACGTGTCAGTAGAGGAGGCAGAGGCTGCAGGAGCAATGGTGGTAATGGCAGCTGCGGAGAGGAGCGACAGTGGGAATAACTGTCCAGAGAGAAGCAGTGGAGGACGTAATGATGGAAATAGTCGTGGCTGTTGGCAAGGTAAAGGTGGTATAGGTGATAGTGGTGATGATTATGGTGGCAGTGGTGACAAAACTGATGATCATGACGTTTGTGATGGTAGTAGAGGCAATCCAGGTACGGTGGTGATGGCTGAAGTCCTAGTGAAGGTTATTCTTACTGTTATAATGGCAACAATGGTTGTACCCATGGTAGTAGCAATTTGGTAGAGATAGTACAGGTAATGATGATGATGAGATGCTGATGATGGAGATGATAAAGGTGATGAAACATGGAAGTGATAGTGACGGTGGAGGTGATATGATAGTGATGGGGTGGTGATAACGGAGATGATGATGGTAGTAGGGTATAGTGAAAGTAGTAGGACTAGAAATGGTAATGACAATGGTGACGATGGTGATAGCATGACAGAGATGATGTGGTTAGAGAAAGTTTTGACTGTGGTGATGCGGTTATAGTATGGTGAACTGGAGGTAGAGGTGGTAGGACTGGAAAAGGTGATATTGGTGGTGATGATGGTGGTGGTTGTTATGGTAACGGTGGTAATGGGAAGGTGGCATGTGATGCCGGAAATGCTGTTTAGCAGTGGAGACACAGCGATGTCAGTGATGAATGACAGTGACTTGCCCAGAAGACAGCAGCAGTCACCCTGTCTCCTAGAAACATCACAAAGCCAAGCCCTCCGAGAGACTGGTCTAGAATGAGAACACAGCCTGCCATGTCAGGTTCAGCTCTGCACAGACGTCCATCCGTGCTGGGGATAAGGATGGCAGGGCGAGCAGACAGTGAGCCAGTCAGTCACACCATATTTCAGCAAGAGCGAGGAAGTGCTTGTTAGCAGAGATCTGCTTTCCAATGGCAAATAATAAAATTATGCTTTTTGTGCGGCTAATGAAATGCAAATTGAAGCTGGATGCACATTAATGCAAAGAGTTGAATATCCATTTAATCAGCTCCTCCCTGCAGGGGCCAATGATAAAAATGACAGAGGAACTGCATTGCTAATTCCAGGCCTGTCACTTCTTGTACGTCCTTACCTTGTAAACCCACCACTCCCGTGGCTGACACCTGCCTGAAGGGCCTAAGGTTTATGTTGTTCAGGGAGTCTGGGAATTCCTTTGGGAAAGAGGTGAGGTGGGGTGGAGGGTGGGGGGTGGCACGAGGGAGGGAGGCCTGGAGGGAGAAAAATGAATAGATAGAATATTTCCTGTAGTGCCAAAATAAATTGTCCCTACCCCTCTTCGACCCCTAACCAGGCAGCCTGTATCCTCCAGGACTGATGATATGACAGCTGGACCCTCTCATTCCTGTGTAGAAACCAAAAGTCAGTGGCATGACACTAACAAGTCAAGTGTTCCAACTTTATTCTGTGCAAGGTGCTGAGCTGCTGATGTGCCTGCACTGACCATTCATTCAGTGTTCACAAGATGTATTCATGGATGTATCCATGAGCTGAGTGATATGTCTGTGGGCACAGCACAAAGGCACCCAAGCCCTTAGAGTCCTCTCCTCCTCTACCCAACCCCAAAGAAGCCCTGGTGGGCTATAATGGGCTCCAGACCCTTTCTGTAAGCACACCCAGATGACAGTGGTGATGGGAAGTCTTGAGCCTTCTCTTCCAGGGTGGGGTCATGTGAGGGACAGGCATCCTAATGAGCAGCGTGTGTCACCTTTGTGGGACCTCTGATGTGACAGCTTATCTCGAGATTGTGATGGGACAGATTCCCTCCAACCTTCACAAGGCTGCAGTTCAGACAACATTGACTCCTTGCATAGCTCGTTGGAGTACAACTGAGGATGTACCAGCCAACCCCTGCTGCAAACAGCACCTATGTTAAAGATTTGAGAGCCCACATATATAATCTAGGGAGGCAGAGACGGGAGGACTCTCTGCGGCATGCTAGCCAGCCAGTCTAGCTGAACCAGTGTACTCCAGGCCCTGACATAAAAAAGTAGAGTAGAAAGTGATTGTGCTGGCTGGTTCTGTCAACTTGACCAAGCTAGAGTCATCTGAAAGGAGGGAGCATCGACTATGAAAACACCTCCATGAGACTAATCTGTAGAGAAGCCTAGAGGGTGTTTTCTTAATTAGTGATTGGCATAGGAGAGCCCAGTCCACCGGGGGTGGGGCCATCCCTGGGCTGGTGATCTTGAGTATATTAAGAAAGATGAGCTAGACATGGAGAGCAAGCCAGTAATCGGCACCCCTCCATGGCCTCTGCATCAGCTCCTGCTTCCAGGTTCCTGCCATGCTTGAGTTCCTACCCTAACTGTCATCAATGACGAACTGTGCGGTTGTCTAAAAGAGCATGACCCCATAGTCATGTATTTGTGAATACTTGGTTCTCAGCTGGTGGAACTTGGAGAGACTGGGAAGAATGGCCTTGTTGGAAGAAGTTTGTGGTTGGGGCAGGCTTTGAGGTTTCAAAGCCTCTGTTAGCTTTCTGTCTCTGCCTCCACTTATGGGTCAGATGGAAGCTCTCAGCTACTGCTCTAGCACCAAGCCTGCTGCCTGCCTCCATGTTCCCTGCTTCAGAAACTCACCATGGACTCACCTTCTGTAAGCCCCAATAAACTCTTTTTTTCTCCCTCTAAGTTGCCTTACTCATGATGTCTCTTCACAACAATAGAAAAGTAAATAAGAAAGACTGTAATACAGAAGTGCAAGCAAAATAAATCTTTTTCCCCAGGTTGCTTTTGGTCACGGTGTTTCAACACAGCAATAGCGATTCTAAGACAGTGATTGAAGCAGACACTCAGTTTCATTCCATGCCTCTACAGATGCAATCATGTGCATGCTTAACACACACACACACACACACACACACACACACGCACACATGCACTCACATGTGTGTGCACGCATACTGTAAAAATTAAAAAGGGAAAATAAATCCTGTTATTTACCTGAAGAGTCCTTTGGTAGAGAAGGCTGGGCCAGGCACATGAACATGTTCACCTTGATCTTTGGCTTTGAAGAAGAGGGTCCTGCTTCACCTCCCACTGTCACCCAGATCCCGCATGGCCTTTAGGACTCCAGCCCACACACAGCAATTGCCCCACTCCCCGGACACACTTAAGATCAACTCTATCCTTTTAAAAGTCCACTGTGGGGCTGGGGAAACTGAGACCAAAGAAAGTTCTAGGCAGAGGTTCCATCTCACATCTGAGGGCACTTTGGCAACACCAAGAGTCCCACCCACTGTCCTCACCTCCAAGGGCACCCATATGGAGGCATCAACACCACACTCACCCCAGAATCTGCTTCCAGGTGTGATGACCTTCAAAGGTCCAGCCTGGAAATACTGATTCTTGGGCTCCGAATCAGGATTCCTGACCCTGACTCCAGGAGGGTATTGCTGGATGCGAACTGGTACCCCACATCCTTCTGCCTTACAACTGGGCCTTACCCCTGAGGTCTGTGTTCGGCACTCCTTAGCGCCAGTTTAGGAGACTCACTGCTGGAAAGTATGTTACTCAGAAGGCCTTTCCTGTAAGGCTGCCTTTAAGCCTTAATGTGACTTAACAGTAGGATCAAAATGGTGTCATCAAAAGCAGAAAAGAAATGGAAAAGTTTTTCATTAAACTTTTGAACTTGGACATTTGTCAATTTTCCATCACAATAAAGAAACAATATGGTATAATTAACTGGTAGAGAAGAAGAGTTCATGGGCTCACAGTTGTGGATGATGCTCCAATCCATGGTCAGTGATAGATCTAGTAGCTCTGAGCCTGTGGTGAAGCAATGCACCAGAGCAGGAACATAGAGTGGAGAAAAACCATTTATCTCATCAGCCAGGAATCAAGAGGAGGAAGGAAGGAAGGAAGGAAGGAAGGAAGGAAGGAAGGAAGGAAGGAAGGAAGGAAGGAAGGAAGGAAGGAAGGAAGGGAACGAATGAACAAAGGAAAGAGGAGGAAGGGAGGAAGGAGAAAGGGAGGGAGAGAGGGAGGAGAAGATGAGGAGGAAGAGGAGGAGGAGGAGGAGGAAGGAAGTGGTGTGCCATAATCACCTTTGAATGCATACTCCCAGTGAGTCAGTCCCCACTTCTTAAAAGTTGCCGCCACTCCCAGCAGAGCCCTGCTGGGCACCGATCTTTTAATGCATGAGTCTTTGAGATACATTCAACACTCAGACTGTAGCTCAGGGCTTCAGCATATTTTATTCTAGAGCCTGACCTGGGATGGATTGTGAGGAAGATAAGACAGCCTGGAGAAGCTTAAATTAGAGCACTAAGAATAAAAGAAAGGAGAGGTGGGAACTAGACTAAGTAAGCCAGTGGGAAGGAGTTTTCCGTTGAGGCCAGGACCACAAAATGCCCAGTGTACCTGATCAGCAGATTCCACAGCACTGTTTGCAAAGCCACGCAAATCTTACTGCAAGTGAACAGATCACTGCAAAACGTGCCCACAGGGCACCTGACATACAGCTGGTATTGCTGAGGACTTGAGTACTTATGTGTAAGTTTTAGCTCCTTTAATTATGGATCTATCTCAAATAGTTGTCTCAGCAGAAGTTTCTGGAAAAATGAAGGTGAACAAAGCTGTTGGCACACAGAAATCACTTGGCTATATCTCAGATCTCTGAGGACTGAGGTCATGGCCAAGGTTTGTGAGGGAGAGAATTGCACTCTTGGGGAGCTTCCAGACCGTCTGCCAAGGGTTGGGGACAAACTAATCTCACCCACCCAAGATGAACCTTGACTGTCTGGTTTCACCAAAACCCAGGACACTGGATCCCCCAGTATAATCCTTGAGCTAAGTTTGGGATGGTTTTAATTGTCTTTGTTTGGGCTGTTTGTTTTGAATGGTATCATTATTTTATTTTTAAATTACCTATAATGCACCCTTTAAAAATTCCCTAATTATGGATAGGATAAATACATAATTGCAGACTTAAAAAAACACATATTATCTACTCAATACTCCATAATTATGGTCTTTTCCATGAAATGTATTATTTCCTAGATGATCCATAATCATTCTTTTGAAGCCGGCTGGGGAAGGCCAAGTTTCTTCTCAGATTTAGTTCACAGGTCACTGGGCACGACCAGTCAGGCAGCTTGGAGTTACTAAGAACTGTTTGAGCCCAGCAGGCCTTCACCCACAAGAAACTCAGGGCTCAGTTGCTGAGCAGTCAGATCAGTTCCCATTGGGCACTGGTGTAGCTAAAGATGGATGGTATTTGGGACAGTGCCTGGGGTCTCCTGTTTGCCTTCAGTTTTCCCAGTAACTGGCCCAATGGTCCAGAGATCATGGGCTTGGGCTCAGAACTGGATCATTTCTGTACTTGGATGAGTATATTATTTTGGATTCTCCCAAATTCAGCTACTGAACCTAGGACTAGGGGCAGGTGATCTCAGCAAATGCAGAACAGGGTATGAAAAACTGAGAAGGGGAGGAGGGAACCGCCATGAGAGTGTGTTTTTGTGGGCAGGACTGAAGACTGTGGTATACACCTAGGGATCATCCCCTGGCAGCCAAGCACTGGAGTGAGCAGTCACCAACTTCCATGCTTATTGCCGTGGGAACCATGCTCTTAGGCTGCACTGTGACAGGCCGCTTGATTGAGGAATATACTAGAGTGCCATCCACCAGCACCAAAGAAGAGCTATAAGAAGGGCCAAAGGCAATGGGGGGGGGCACTCAAAGTGCCTGTCAAGGACCATTGCCCTCTCTGTGTCCCTGCAACTTTCTTGTGCAAAGAGGAAAGTGAAAATAGATTTGCAGGACACAAAAGGGAGATTGGTAAGTGGGCCTTCCACCAAATCAACTGAAGCTGTTGTTACCGTGGGTGACAGTGGACAGGGCCATGGCTCTGCCCTGGACTGCTCTCTTCCAGGCATCCATCAAAGTATCCCTTGGAGATGAGGTGACAAGCAGCAGCATCCCAGAGAGGTTTCCCGATGAGCATTCTCTAAGCACCCACCGCAGAGCCTGGTATGAAGCTGATTGCCTGCCACCTGTGACCTCACAGCATCATAGGTCAGGCTCCTCCTTGCACCCGCTCCTCTTGTGCTGCACTGGGGACCACATGTTGGTCCATGTTTGAGTAGATTCGGTAAAAGCAAGGTGGGTTAGGTTCAGGTGACTGCAGCAAACCCACATCCTTCCTGAAAATTAGCTTGGACATTTGACCTATTTCTAGTCAATCAAATTAGATGAACATCGTTTCAGAAAACTGTTCTCTCCACGGTCAACTTAGAATGCAAGAGGCCCTTGGTTCAGGTCCTACCACAACAAAACAGAAAAAGATGACAAAGAAAAGAAAAACTTCCACTCTGAGTGGCTCTCTCTTCCGGCTTTGCACAGTGCTATATGAGCAGTGATGGTTGGTGCAGCAGCAGCCTTCATACCTCATGAGGGCGCAAGTCTAAGGTTGAAATCATATTGTCAGAAGCAGGGCAGGCCATAGGGAGGGGAAATACTTTTTTTTTTTTTTTTTTTACTTCACAAAGCCACTAAATTAATGATTTCCAGAAGCATCAGAGCCCAGGAATAAATAACAACTAGTGCTGATATAACGTTCTCCTTCAGACAGCTTCAGCTCTGAACTCTTTAACCATGAGGCTCAGTGAGCGTCTTCCTGTTCTTAGCCCTTGCAAAAGTAAAACATTCGTACGCTTGAAGCCCTGTGACTCGGTTCTTGTGTTGCGCGCAGCTGGGGATGCCCCAGTCAGTGCACATAACTTTGCAGAGCAAAAGATTAAGCGCAAGGAGTCCTTACAGGGGTCAGACGGGCCTCAGGAAGCTGGCTCCCAGAAGCTGGCTTCCCCTGTCCTCTAGTGGCTTCAGCTTTCCACAGTTTGCTAATGTGACTGGCCAAGTCCTGCTGGCATGATTAGGCCAGCCTTACTTTGAGCCAAAACCTGAACTCGCACTTCCGTAGGGCGTGCTATTTAGTTCCAGGACCCCACTATGTAGGCATTCATTACATTCTGTCCCATGTCACCTCCAAGCTGTAAGTCCCATCCGCTTTCACTTACTCTTTACCACAAGGTCACTATCATCGCTGAAATCAAAAACATTAAGGTTCAGAGTCTTAATGATGACTAAGTATCAAACCCAAATCCACAAGATTATAGGAGAAATCAAACTTCAAATTTGATGTCGCAACTCCAAGCAAGGGAGGCGGTCCATCGAGGAAAAACAGAACCAGCCAGAGAATTAGCCACGACTGACCAAGAAATGGTTGAGGACCCCAAGACCCTGACCCCAAGCTAATAGACTTTGCCATAGGAAAGAAGATGCTCTGGGCATCTATTAGAAGCATCTTCCTGCTGAATGGCTCAGCTCCCCGATAGAAGAATGAGCAAGCAACAAAGACAGAGATGGACAAGGTGGAGTTGGAGGTAGTAGGTCACCAAGATCTCAATTCAGAAAAAGAGCTGAGAGCTCTTGAATTCCACGGCAATTGTCTAAATTCTCCCCCAAGCCACATGTTTTCTACTCATTCAAGGTTTAGCCCTGGGCCAGGAGTTCCTAGGAGTTCCTAGGATTTGCCACTCTGCCTTTAGCTGGGCTTGGGGACCACCCCATGATGCCTTGACAAGCGTTAATCCCAGGCACTGTAGTCATCATGGGCTTCTAGTGGCACAATGAGGTAAGGCTATGTGTGCAATACAAAAGTGGGTGTCACCATTTAAACACCAGCCAGTTCATAGGATTTTTCAGAGTGATGGCCTGTTGGCTAGCAAAGAAACCTTCTCCTCCATCCTGTCTGGGTCTTCAGGTTCCCATAGCAGCTCTCAGCATAGCAGCCATCTTGGCCTTGGTAATTCTTCAGGAAATATCTAAGCAGTTCTCTTTTCCTGCCCTAGCCCTGACTTTTATCATGGGGATATAAATAAGAAGCTCCTAAAAATCAGGTCTGAGGCAGAAGATGCCCTAACCTTCTGCCTTATTCCTGGCCCTGCCTCCACCAAGGATGGATAGCTAGGTGCCAGGATCCAGGCTTCCCTACTTCCCTAGGGGAGAGTGACTTCTAATATCTTGTACTTCTGGGAAAGAAGGAAATCTCTCTCTCTCTCTCTCTCTCTCTCTCTCTCTCTCTCTCTCACACACACACACACACACACACACACACACACACCTCTTCACCCTGTTCTTCTCCATCTTTTGTGCCCACATATGATCTTCAAAATCCATCCAGAAAAATAACCTATAGGGTGATCTCGCTTGCCCTTCAGCTACCACCGGGGACCCTCAGAAAGGTAGCATGAACACAAAATAACCTAGATGGATGTCCCCAGGGGTCGTTCCCTGGCTATGTACCCATGACCAAGTCTTCTTTCGTTTTGCTTTTCTGAAAGGGGGTGTGTTGTTCTGTGAGCACACCACTGTGAGGCTGAAATAAAATGAGCTAATACAGGCTCCAGCAGAGTACACAGAGTATGTAACTGGCACTCAATAAATGCCCAGTCTCTTTGCACAGACAAGGTTGCAGCGCCACCTGTTTCCACGGAGAAGGGTGAGTTCAAGGCCTGCTTCAGCACCGGGCATGATGGTGGTGACTTCCCTGTGCCTGTGACCTGATCCTGCAGCCAGTGGAGCCAGCTGGGGTGTGGGCGTGTTCTCAGGCCAGATAAAGGACGAAGGAGGGTCCGAGAGGAGCTGTGTCAGCAGTTTGGAAGTGCAGCGCTGACAGTGGCACAGAGCCCGGCCCACTCTTCCGATTCGACACCCCAGAAAACATGTTTGGCCGGGGGAAGAGTGCACTGCCTGACAATCAGCCGTGCCTGTCCCTGTCTGTCTCCCACTTTGCTTCCCTGCTGCCTCCGGCTCCACCTGAAGGTCTAAGTTCCCCATTTCAGAGCAGCCACTCCCCACCCCCCAACCCCTTCCTACCCACCCCCCACCCCCGTCTTCGGCCTGCAGGGATACCTGCAATCTGAGCTCTAAGTGAGGAATGGGCTTTTCCGCACCAGCATGTGTGCAATCTGGGAGCTGCAGTCTGCTTCAAGTCAGTGCTGAGGGTGACAAAGAAAAACAAGCCGCCTGCACTCCAGTTTCATGCTCTGGCCCTGGAGGAGCTACCTGCAGAGAGCCTCAGCCACATGCTGCCAGCACCCAGGAGTGCCAAAGAATGGAGCCTTATCCCTAACCCCCAGCATCTCCTGGCTAGCCACAGGGCCTGTGAGCCACGCACAAGACCCCAGCTTCAAAAAGACCATTTCTCTTTGCAGAGAGGTGTCATGACCATGGCATCAAGTGTCCCTCACGGGTAAGATAATGCCTAGTATGGATGAAGCTGGAAGCTTTCTATGACCTCTCCCAAAGTAACGGCCTTCAAGCCTGTGAGCCCTTACCAGGACCTGTTAGCCCTGAGTCTTGTGTCCTGTATCCAAATACACTTCATTATGCAAGGGCCTTGACTGGGGGGTGGGTTCCCACAAAGGGGCTCCTCAGCAGAGGGAGTGGCCTGGGGGGAGAGGCAGCAGAGATATGTCTATTCTAACTATCTTAGGAAGCCACCCCCAAGGCCCTCACATGCATGCGGAAGTCTTGGCTGGATGTAACATGTGGCAAGCCGTGGCTATTAGGCTATTAAGTTGCCGAGCCTAAAAGATGGCGCCTGCCGGATGTACTGACTGCTGATAAACAAGTCCATGTTTGGTCAAGGCGAGCGTGGCACTGGCCCATTGGCTGCCTGCTGCAGGTCTGATGAGTGAGCGTGGTTGGCTGTGATTGGCTGATGTGGTTGCCTATATAATTGGGAAGGGCCCGGGGTACGGGGGGGGGGGGGGGGAGAAGAAGCTTGCAAAGGCCTGAATAAACTGCTTGAGGAAGAGCTGGTGGTTGCATGGTCCTTGCTGGTCGAGGCGGGCGCAACAGTAACAGACTGGTCAGAAGGGCCCACATCCCCTGTCACCATATCACCTTTGCTCATTCCCAAGATTCCTTGAGACATGTTTTTTT
Source organism: Meriones unguiculatus (assembly GCF_030254825.1). Lineage (NCBI taxonomy): Eukaryota > Metazoa > Chordata > Mammalia > Rodentia > Muridae > Meriones > Meriones unguiculatus. The sequence goes on along the minus strand of NC_083357.1, from coordinate 2,764,859 downwards.
CCTACAGTGCAGAGATCAATCAAGTGCCTCACACATGCTAGGCAGGCACCCCACCACCGAGCTACATCATTGGTCCTTACCTTCTGGTGTGGGCAGTGGGGACACGGTCTTGCTGTGTAGCTCAGGGTGCTCTTGGATTCTCTATGTAGCCCATGATGGCCCCGAACATGTGATCCTCCTCAGCCTCGTAAACAATGAGATTGGAGGCATGAGACTAGAGGGTGTCCCTGAGACGCTTTTGCCTTCCACATGTAGGGGACATGAACACACACCTTGCCAGGCTATCAAGGAATTAACACACCCCAGAAACAACCTCCACCTATCAGTTTGGGTAGCACGTGGGCCCCACTCCACAGTAGGCAATGGAGAAAAGGCGTCTTCCACACCCTGTCGGACACCCAGTGAGCTGAGCCCAGTTTCCCACAGCACATTCCCACACGTCCCCAGCAGCTGTAGCATGGGGTGACCTGGCTCAGCAAGCAGCTGCTGGAATTTGTAATCACAGGTGAGGACACAGAAAACTGATAAGAAGAAAGGCAGAGGGCTGGAGATAGGGCTCCGTGGGTAAGAACACCAGCGGCACACTCATGAAGAATGGAGCTTGGCACCCACACGACAAGCTGGACATGGCTGCATAGTCCAGCTTGTGGACTATGGTCCATAGCTATAGTCCAGCTGTGGGGAGAGGGGAGACAGAGGATGGCTGGGTCTCTCGGCTTGCCAGCCCCAGTGTTCAGTGAGTGACCCCGTCTCAAGGGAGTAAGTCAGACAGTGATAGGATGGGACACCTGTGGGAATAAATACATTCATACATGTGTGCATATCACAGAGAGAGAGAGAGAGCAGTAGAGATTCTGCCCGTGCACAAACATGTTTCCCACAGACACTGTGTCTCAAAGCCACAGGGCGCCCAGTGCCCCGCCTTCCAGGGTCCTGTGGACTTTGGTGGCATGATTGAGGCCGTGGTTCTAGCTGCCGTTAGGACCTCTGCTACATTTGCACTCGGTTCTCCAGGCTTTCTGCTGCTGAACGTGGATCCCCTCTCTGCCCTTTCCACATCCCTTCCTCTCTGCTGCAGCCAGCCCCAGCTTCTTTGGCTTACAACCAAAACCCCAATTGCTACGCACCTGGGTCCGAGGCCTGACACGTCTGCCTGGGGAAGCAGGTGCTGACTCTGCAGAGATGCTGGGAGTGCAGAATGGGTGGCAAGGCCGATGCCCACAGTGAGGCAGAGTCTGCCACAGGAAGCCTGAGAGTGCAGAGAAGGAGAGCCAGGTCCGACGCAGATGGACATGACAGTAGGTGCAGGCATTGCCGACCCGGTGCACTGCTGTCTTACCACATGAAGCTGTGGCAATTAACACAAACCAGTCCTCAGTGCTGTCTCCAGCAGCTCAGATGATCACTAGCATATTTTTAGCAAATAGACTACTTTTAATTAAGGCACATACATCGCTTTATTTAACACACTGCTACAGTGACTCACCTAATAGGACATAGTGTAGTGCAGAGATAACTTTCGTCGTCACGGAGAGAACAAAAAGTTTGGGCAACTTGTTTGATTGTGACGTTCGCTTTATTACCCAGAGGGGAGAGGGAATTCTCCTTTAAAATGATCAGCCTTGATGCTTGCCTCCACTTCAACCCTGTCCTCTATGCCTTTGAGAGCAGCAAGAGAAGGAAGCTTGTTTCTAAGAGGGCAAGCTGGGGAGGTCTGAGGTCTGCCTGCGAGACAACCAACCCAAGGGTGAAGGTGAAGAGCTAGAAGGACAAGAAGGGGTGGCATTCAGGCTCGGATAGCAGTGAGGATGCTCTGAGCATGGCCAACTAAAAACTAGGCAGAAACCAGGCAGGAAAGTGCAAACAGCCTGATGCTTCAGAGCAGCCCTGAGAGGCTGGCCCGAAGCCCAGCTTTAGGTAAATCATAGTCCTGTGCCCAGATCTGTAAAACTGGGAGGTTGGTGGGCAGCTCCCTGGAGGGAGTGCCGCTCTCTGGGGAGGCCCTCAACTTTGTTACCAGATAATTGGAAATAAAAACACATCTGTTTGGATGTAGAGCTGTATGTGTCTGCATATGCAGACACACACCTCTTCCAGCACACACATGCTCATGCGCACGTGCGCGCACGCACACACACACACACACACACACACACTCACTCACTCACCCTGTATGCACCCATCCTCCAGGAAGGCTACAGACAAGAAATAGCAGTGTAGCAGACAAGCCTTTACAATGACAATGTTTGATCATGACAAGATTCTCCCTGTCTTCAAAGCAGAGACTTTCCAGCCTTGCTATGGCTTTGCATTTTAGAAGCTTCCCCTTGTCGCTGCTCTCAAAAGAACAGATGACAGC